>NC_140480.1:33197101-34673768 GCF_051167445.1 Perissodus microlepis
GCACAGCAACGTTACAGGACACCTTGTTCATAAAAGGATCAAGTCGAAGCACCACAACTTCTTAAAACTGCATTCAATGATTTCAGCAGGTTTTTGTGTTTTGACCATGAACTTGAACAAAACTGTAACACTGGTTAGGTGGAGGTAGTGTGAAATTGTAGAAAATACTGGCTTTTTGTTGGAGACTGGTTTCCAGCCTAATATTCATGTATATAAGTCTATATGACCATCCGTGCCGAGGACTGAGCAACTTCACTGTATGTAATGTGTAGATTCTTTGTTGTAGTTTAGTTATTTCATAGTTGCTGATTTCTTCTTGGCCTTCTTATGTCTCCTTGGGTTCATTTCCTGTGGTTAATATGTGTCTATTTCCAGGACTTGCTGTCTTTGTTGAAACCCAAAACCAAATTGGAGGTACTGGGAACATGAATCAGGCCTCTGGGCCATTGTGGGGGTGTGCAATGGAAACCTTTCCTGTACTATTTATTACACACATCTTCATGAAATCACTCAAATGATACATTTTTAGAAATAATATTTCATCAAAAATGAGTGTAATTGTATGGTGTGTGTGTGCGTGGTATTTCCTGTGTCTCCTACAGCAAGTCAGTCAACACAATTACAGCCCAACCTTTGCTTTGACGAAACCAGACGAGACAAATAAAAATGGAAAATGCAAAAATAAATTCAGGCCAAATCCAAAACTCATTAAACTCCTTACATTGTGTAACAGGGTTTGTGACACATTGTTATCTGATGAACATTTCACTTCTATTAAACCCAGTAGATGCTGGTGGTTTGCACACCCTCGAATAGATCTTTGGAGAGAAATATGCAGGTAATAAGATTATAGAAGACTTTGATTAGTAGCTGTATATCGACAACAGTGACTGACAGTCAGCTGGTTAATTATATATATGGTTGACATCATCAATAAATAATATTAATAAATAAATACAGTTTTAGTTTGAGGTAGAAGGAAATGGTTCTGGGACCCAAAAGGCCCTGCACTGCAACAGACAGACACTAAACAAATGCTGGAGTCTGCAGGCTGTGATCTTTACCAGCATGAGTATAAAAGCTGGATGTAACTTCAGAGTCTCCAGAATGAAACCAGTAAGCCAAGTGTTACTGGAAAAAACACTCATCTGAAAGGTTCAAAAAGAAACTTTGCAAATCGTAGCGTCTATGAAATTACAAAATATCCATAAGAGATGTAAAATATCCAAAAGGAGACACATAAGTGCATCAACAAAATGGAAAAACAGTCAAAAAACTACAAAAATGAAACACAGGAAGCTTCAAAGACACAGTAAAGTAAATGAGTGCAATATTAATACACCTGCAGAGTAATGTAAGAAGATCCAAACTGGCTATGAAAAATGAGCAGATGGTGTCATAAAGAATCATAATTTCACAAAAGTCATGGCAGCTGTGAGAGCAGACAAGACTTACACTCCATATCCATCACTCTGATTTCCACACTTGGAAGGGATCTATCTATCTATCTATCTATCTATCTATCTATCTATCTATCTATCTATCTATCTATCTATCTATCTATCTATCTATCTATCTATCTATCTATCTATCTATCTTCGTTGGTATGTTGCAGTTGTGCCCTGACTCACTGCTCTACGTCTGACGCTGGCCCTAAAATTTCGAGGCACTCAGCCTACCTTCCAGAAAGCCATTGTTGTTAATGACAGTCATTGTCGTAAATGAACTGCAGTTACTATTTAGCTGTTTGCATTTGTGTGCAGCTCATGCTTATTCCAAACCAGCACTGGCCAAAATACTGGCAGACTTACAGAGGACTGCTAAATACTGATTTATACCTGATGTAACAACATGATGGCTAACCTCACCTTTTTCTTTCACCAGCGTAGTATATGAAACCATATGAGTTTAATTGTTCTTTTGATCCTTTATGAGGATTTTCTGACTATCAGTGTCGTGCTGGGGGCCGGTTGTTTGCTTTGTGCACTTGGGGGTCTCATATAGAGCCCAGAGTTGTTCATTCTGGTCTTGACGTTATGGTGCTGTTACTGATTGATTTCAGGGATATTTTTCAGGCTGAAATTAAAGAAAATTGCCCAGGGCTTGAGGGCTCAATCAATGGAAAACTCGTTTAAAGGGCCATGCATGTACTTCTGTTCTTTCAGCCCATTAACTATAAATGGTGTACATGTAACAATCCTGCTATCTCATCACCTGTTAGATCACTTTTCATTCTTTCCATTCAGCTTTATTCAGGTTTCAGTGTTATGTCACCAGAAAACAAAATCAGATCTTTACATGCAGGAGTCGGGTTAAACAAAGACACATGGGTAATCAACACTGTTGCACATTCACAGTAAAACAAAAGCATGTGTGACAAGAGCTTGAATTCTGTACAAAACCCCTAAAAAACACAAAGGTCTTTGTTAGTCTTCTCAATGCAAAGTAAAAGCAAAGATATCACAAAAAGAGTATCGTAAAAAAAACCTGAAGGGAAGCAGAGCGAGTTACAGTGTTAACACTAAGGAGTTGTTGTGTCTCAGGGTCGTGTAGATGTGAAAAACATCCAAGAAGCCTCTCGGTCAAAGATGCAATGATTTGTGTGATCTGACCCTGTGAAGCTTCGCTCAGTCAGGCTTTACAATAAAATGTTTTATTTTATTTTATTTTAGACATCCAGCTGGTCTGAAGATGTGTCTTTAGGTTTGCGTGTCTGTGATGACACCGTGAGTGACAGCTGACCAAGAGGATTTTTTGCTTCACATTCATTATTTAGTTGTAATTGAAGTGTGTATGTGTGCGGGTGTGCATGTTGTCTCTTTAATCGTGATGGAGTGAGTTGTCAGTGTGGGGGCGTACACCTGCTGCACTCACACTTTCAAACTGTCTTTGTGTTTTGTACATGTTGCTGCCTCATGTTTGAATTAACTTTAGTTTTTTATTTATTTCTCACTTTAAATTTGTCATTTTATGATATTTGTAGTGTACTGCTCACTCAAATGTATCACGGCAATTCATCATGCGGCATGTTCTGGGACCGTAGACTTTGTAGGGTCTCCCAAAGCAAACTGATGCCAGCTAACGGGACAGACTTAGAGGTATCCCCAGAACCTTGAAAACGTTCCCTGGATGGGAAACAGGGGACCTGGGAGCTGGAAGGGGAGCTCCTCATGAGCAGGCCTTGAGTGCATAGCGCTCCCCAAGAAACAACAGACTGGGCGACTGACAAAAGTGTGTAGCTGGACCCACATCTGAACTATTGGCTTAGAGCATTCTGATTGTAACCAAAGGGATCTCACAGGGTGTTGGGTACATTGTTGTAAGCTAGGAGTCCAGGCCTCAAGGGCCAGTGTCCTGCAGATGTGTCCTTGATCCAACACAGCTGATTTAAATGGCTAAATGACCTCCTCAACATGTCTCGAAGTTCTCCAGAGGCTGGTAATGAACTAATCATTTGATTCAGGTGTGTTGACCCAGGGTGAGATCTAAAACCTGCAGGACACCAGCCCTTGAGGCCTGGACTTCCCCCACCCCTGTTGTAACCCATCAAATCATTGTATATTCAAGATAAGATTTATATCTACAGCCATGCGAAAAAGAAAGTTTAAACACAGGATTTTGTTCAGTCCTGGAAAACTTAGTAAACTCTTCCTGCTTCCGTAGAAATTAAGAGGGTAAGTAGCAGCCATGTGCTACTAATCAAATAACCTCTATTAACTAATCATCAGCAAGTGTGACCCCCGGTAAAAGCAGAAGCTTTGCTAAGTTGGATCATTTATTTGTGTGTTAACACAATGCTCTTCCCGTGAGTCGGTGTCCCAGCAGATTCATCCCAAGATCAGACCGTCTCAGACTTTAAAGGTCTCCGTTTTGTTAGATTTTAAAGTTCATGATCGCATAATTAGAAGAACACTGAACAAATATGGCTCGTGTTGAAGGGTTGCCAGTAAAAAACCTCATCTTGGTCATTGCATATTTCTCCTTAGTCCTCAACAAAAATGTGACAGACTGATAAAGTCATGTAGAAAACAATTACTTTAACTCATTGCTGATATAAGTGGATCTACAAACTATCATGTGACACATTTAGTTTTTCACACAACTGCATGCAGTCTTTTGAACTTTTTCACAAACAGAGAGACTTCAGAGGTAAAGCTTGTTGATTTATCAGTTGCTGTAACTCTTACCTTTGGTCATCAGCTCTTGGTAATGATCTCAAGGATGAGGTGAAGTAGCTGAAAGGAGTTTCCTTCTCAGGATGATTGGACTGAGCCTTAGAGATTAACAGTGAGGGGGATCTTGGACAGAGCAAGTTCAGACTAGACTTTGAGTTTAAGATGTTTGGGGCATCTGATCCGAATGCCTCCTCCTCTGTGAGTCTTTCCAGGCACCCCAACTAGGAGGGCATCCTGAGGCAGACTTGCAGGAATGGTTGTATCTCATTTTGCTTGGGAGTGCCCTGAGGTCCTCCAGGAAGAACTGAACATTGATATTAGAGAAAAATGCTTATGGGGAAGCAAATGGATGGATCCATATCTGTGATGCAAAGATGATTAACAAGTAGTGGGAGAAATACTTTAAAGGGGACCAACTCTTCTAATTCTCAGCTCCACATTTAATCTAAAAAGCAAAATACAGAAAAACACATGGTTTGCTTTGTCATCAGGACAGATCACTGGCTCTTTAAATGTTTTAGTGCACAGCTCCAGTGTCCGGCTGTGTGGGTGTTTGTGCGTATGGACAGTGTTTTGTCTGATTAAGTGTTTAAGCTGATTGTGTTACCTTCACGTGTCTAAGGGAACAAACGAAACCCGACCCTTAAGATGATTCAAGGAAACCTGCTACATTCAAACTTGAATTAAAAACTTCTGTACTTTGTGTCAATAGATTACACATGACTGCAACTTAAAATCATATTGAGTATTGTCAGATGCTCTACTTATATGGATCCTCATGCAGTCGTGATGTTTGAATGGGCTGCAGACGGTCATTGTAGGAAAAAAAAAAGATATTTTGAGAATTAATATGGAAATAAAATTTTAAATATGTGAAAAAAAAATCTTAACTGGGTTAAAACTGTAATTTCACCAAAGCATTAGTCAGGGTAAAATATCAGATCTATGTAAAGTCAATGTCATCATGTCACTGTGCATGAAAAGTCACAACAGTGTGTTGTGTAATGGAACATTATTGGAATATTGTCCGTTTCAATATTGCCTAAAAATAATGCTGTGTAAGGTTTCACAATGTAAAGTTTTAATTTTGGTAAGTAAATTACTTTTGAATAAATCAATAGAGATTATATTGCATCAGTTGCCAGTTAAATACAATTATGTTAATTTATAATATTTAGATTGAAGTTCTCAGAATCAGGTGGTGTGAAAGTATCTCAAGAGGTAAAGTTACAGAAAATAGTTATTATAAAAACAAACAAAGACTCCATTCATGACACATCCCTAAAATCTGCCCCATTACAACCCTAACGAACATGTAACACCTCTCTGTTTTTTTAAAATAAAATTGTCACAAGTAATTTAAATTAACACCATAAAGAATAAAGGTCATAGCTAAGTTTATGCTTTTAAAGTGAAAATAAAGTTAGTAATTTAACAAAGAAATAAGTTAGCATGCAGAGCACGTGCTAGAATTTGGAGTATAGAATAGTCTCTGTTACACAAACGCTGTAATTTTAAGTGTCGTTCTAATAACAAATATACATTTTTTCCTTATAAATAGTTTTTTTTAATTGCAACTTAATTGTACTGTTTGTTCGATGAGGGTTTTTCTTTGATAATGATATGAAAGATTTTGTAATGTAATCTGAACACGTTACATCAGAAGTTGTAATTTTCCTCCCCCCTCTCTCTCTCTGTCCATTTTCTCTCTCTCTCTCCTTCCAACATGAAACTCCCATCAGTCTGTTTAATGTAGAGCAGTGTGTGTGTGTGTGTGTGTGTGTGTGTGTGTGTGTGTGATGAGAAAAGGGAGGGACACGAGGAAGAGAGCAAGAAATGACAACGAACAGAGAGAGAGAGAGGAGAGTGAGAAAACAAAAAGGAGACAGGGGGAGGGTCGAGCAGGAAACAGGAGGAGGTGGAGCCACAGAGAGAGAGAGAGAGAGAGAGAGAGAGAGAGAGAGTGAAAGAGAGAGGGAGAGAGAGAGAGAAAGAGAGAGTGAGACAGAGAGGGATGACAGGAGATGTGGTTGTTGCCGCGGCAGCAGAGCAGGACAGATCTGAGACAGTAAAACAACACTCCTCCTCTTCTTCCTCCTACTTCTTCTTCTTCTTTTTTATTCTTCTTCTTCTGTCCTCCTGCATCCGTCCACAGTGGTTTCACCTGGAAAACCTGCCTCCTCTTCCTCCTCGCCTTACTCTTCACCTTCATCATCAGCAGCCGCACCAGCACCAGCAGCTGTGGTAAGTAGGATGGAAACTGCTCCAGATACACCGCTACCACTGCTGAGAATAGAATAAGAAGGGAGTGGAAAAGTCGAGTGGAGGAAGAGGAGCGGGACGGGATGGCGTGGTGGAGAGGGGTGGGGGTGGAGAGGGGTGGGGGGGTGGGAGGGGGTGAGTAAGAGTTTGGAGCGAGGAGGTGAAGAGAATAAAATCAGAGTAGAAAACTTGGAATAAAGAGGAGCAAAGAAGAAAAAGTGGCATTTGTGACTAAAAACTGTAGATGGAAAAGAAGAGGACGAGGGAGGAAGAATAGAACTGAATAAAACAGAATAGAAAAGAATAGAAAAGAAAGGTTTGAGGTGTTTGGGATAAACAGGAGACAGCAAGTTCACCAATTTATGACAAATAATTAAGAGAAAGCCTCAAGATTAAGATTTAGATAGAAGATAGAAGCGGATAAATGTGGATAATTTTCCTCTGTGTGTGTGTGTGTGTGTGTGTGTGTGTGTGTGCGCGCGTGTGTGTGTGTGTGCGTGTGTGTGTGTGTGTGCGTGTGTGTGTGCGTGTGTGTGTGTGTGCGCCTGTGTGTTGAGGTTGACGTAATCCAGCTGTATGAATTAGTGATGAAGTTCTGTGTGTTTGCTATTAACAGTGGTTAGCAGTCTCGCATACACACACAGACACACACCTGCCGCTTGAACACTTGTCATATGCATGCGTGCACACACATACATGTGCACACACTGTGCTCATTAATATTCACACACCTCCTGCTTCTGCAGTCCTGAAACTCTTTAAACCTCCAACAGGGAGTCCTAACTCACTTATTGTCTTTTTTTACCTTTTAAAGTTTAATTGAGAGTCGATAGGAAAGATTCAAATCACGCAAGTCAGGAATTTTTGATGGCATTGCACGCTCGAACGTCTTTTGTAGTCTTGATACTTTGTGACCTCACGTCTGGCTTCAATCCATTACGAAAGGTGTACATCTTTAAAAACACCTCACTCATGTAAAAGTTGATGTTTTTATTCTGAAACAGCCGCTCAAGTAAACAGTGCATTCTTGGGGACTAATTTCATCGGCAGATTAATGACTATTTTGTACTCCGCAGAGCATTTGTGGCATTTTCTGTTTCGTCCAATAAGGGAAAGTGAAAAATATCATTTTTCCCTATAAGGCTCTGTGGTTTCCTAAATGTGGACACTGTCGTTTCTAGCACAACGTTCTTTAAGAAAATAAACATTTTAGGCTAAATAAATGTTTTTTTTGTTCTTATCAAAGATGAAGATTGTTGTGTAGTCACTGTGTTATCAGACTGTTTCATGGTAGCTGGTCCTGATTTGTGTCAGTGACGCAGTCGGTCCGTTTCTCAGCTGACTGCTGAGAAGCAGACGGTAAATAATCGAATGTGAAACGTCTTCAAATTCAATCTATGCCAGTTCATAGCTAATGTGATGCTGCACAGGCCTTTAACTGGTTTTAAGGTTGCTTTTAAATGCGCGGGCACACTTTGGTAGCTAAACAAATTTCACTCGAGGTTTTACAGTGAAAGAGGAACACAGGCTGTGATGTGCTTTTACTTTAACAGTTTTTTGGTGAAACTCTGCAGGATATCCTGATATGATACATATGCAATACTTAATCAATGCGAGTTTGGTCAACTCCTCCTTGGCAGCACATTTAATCCACTGGATAAGAGCCTTTGCTGTACTGGGCGATGTTGCTCTGATGTGTTTGTGTTGCTCTGCCATCGTGAGTGGAAGTGAGTGGACTGTGTTGGAACGCACGCAGGAACGGCTGAAGACTTCCGAGCCAATGATCAGAGCTGTGAAAATGAGAAAACTGGCATATGTCTTCATTTCAGGAATACTGGCAATGCATTAGCAAGCTTGATGCAATTACAGAGCATTACATTAGCATGATGGACTACAGCACAGAATTAATGCAGTTCTATAAAGCAAGGATTTGTGTATTTTCTAGCATGCAGGAAGCTGGTTCTTATATAGCGCGTTCCTACTTTACCTGAGCACTCACCTCATTCAGCCGTTCATACAAAAACTTTTTCTATAGTTTTTCTACATAAGTTCTTTCTATTGAACATTCACACTGCAGCAGGTGCATCGGAGATGGGGTTAGTGTCTTGCCAGATGATGTTTGGTATGCAGACTGGGGCAGCCAGGAATTGAACCACCAACCTTCCAATTAGTAGATGAAAAGTTGTTTTGAGACTTTGCCTTATTTTCTCATAATAAGCTTTGTTTCTAATCACTATTTAAAGAAAATATCCGGATTAAGGCTAAAATACACACTTTTACTGGGTTAACAAAAAACTGGAACTCATCTGCAGCGAGCTTTGCCTCCATAGTCGTGAATACCAGATTGGCGGGTCACAACTGGTCTCATAGCATCTTTTTCAGATGGTGGAGGGCATCTTTTGATATTTATATTGCGTAAATAAAATTTGACAGCTTGGGATTACCCTCCTATCATCTCTAAGGTCAATATTTAGAGGCAGGGAGTAATGTTAGGTCTAGTTTGAAGAAGGAATCATACTTTCCACGTCTGCAAGGCAGTAAGGGTCCACTCGGATCAGGCAGCAGACTTCAAGCAGATGTCAAACAATGTAACAGGAATGACTCGGCTGTGGGGTCTCCAGCTGTCCAGCATCCACAATAGAGTATAATCTAGCCTTTAGCTACATGCTAAAAAAGTTTCATATCAGAACCCAGAATAGTTTTCAAATCCAGTCTCTAACATGCAACATGTTTCTGTTAGAAGAGTTTCCTTTCCAGATGTTTTATGTGCAACTCGCTGATGAAAAGTCAGTGTTCAGTGCTATTTGCACACGGAGTAAACATGCTGTTAAAGATCTGAACTGTCAGAGAAACGTGTTCATACCATATGGTTTGGATTGTTCAGTGAGTCAAGTACGCACTAAAAACCCAACAGTGGCTGCTTTAGTAACAAAAAGCTCGCGAGTACATTGATGTGTGAAAGCAGTGCCACGCTGGCTGCAGCCAGAGCGCAAACCAAGAAGCAAATCTGTCAATTTTAAGGACAAACACATATCTGGCTCTTCACCTCAGTGTGTGTCAGCTAAAAGTTTAGAGCAGCCACTAGATATAAATGAACGGCACAGAAAATAACATAAAATAGCACATGTGTACAATTTAAATGGTCTGAGCCGGCTATAGATCAGTCCTTGTGCAAAAAATGGACACAGCTCTCAGCGGTGAGCGTGGAGCTGCATGTTATCTGAAAGTGCAGCCGCGCTCTGCATGTTCCGATAACATGCATCCTGGTGCATTTATGCAAAATTTACGCTGCCTTTTCCCATCACTTTTCTCCTGTCCTCCCCGTGTTTCTTTTGTTAATTTAAATTATCTTCTCCTGCACAGAGTAGGACAACAATCTGGAGCATAAAATAACCTCACAGTAAGTGCTAATCAGCATGAAGGTGCTAAGACCAGTGAGTCAACAGCTGCCAGCCTTGTTACATGTCTTTGAATGTATGGGCGTCATTTTGGTTTTCCACATAGATGCAACAGTTTGCTGCAGTCATTTGGAAAAAATAGGAAGAAAATATCTTTTTATATGTTTTCCACAATGTTTCAAGTGTCATCTTTTTGTACCTGCTGATTATCTTTATTAGCCAACAACATTATTCCACACAACAGTGAAACATTGATAAAATAATTTACATTTTAAATTGTTCATGAGATGATGTAAAAATGTCTTCATAGAATGGGTTACCCTGTTGGAGCTTTAATACCGGATGATCCCTGATGTTGTTCACTTTAAAAATAAAAAAAGGAAAAGCCAGCAAAGGTTGAAAATAAAATATAAAATGTCTAATACATTTTAACTCCAGGTCTATAATAAAAGAATCAAAGCTTCGGTAGCTCTGTGTGCAACTGAACGAGCAGTGTTCATCAAACTGCAACAACCTTGTCAAACCTGCGTCGGTGAATAAAAATGTGTTGAACTTTTCTAAGACCGGAGGTCCAGTGAAGGCTAGAAGTGCAATCTTCCATGTGTCCGGTTTATCGTCCAGCTCCAGGCTCTCAGACACAACAGGAAAGGCAAAACCTCTGCCAGCTTTATATTTTACTTCTACTTTTTTATACTTCTACTTCTCGTACCATGTAATACTTCTAATACACGTAGAAACTTGAGTCTAAGATTTTCGAATGTGGAAAACTATTCGGTGTACAGAGCCATAATTACAAGCTGCTAATCATCAGGTACAGCAACAGGTATTAACAGGACATTGGCACCTTCTACTGGTCAGGAGGTATCATCAACTCTTATTAAACTACTGTCGCTGCATTCGTGAGCAGCTCCGTGCTAATTTAAGTTACTGTTCTGGTGGGAAACGCCAGCATCTGTACAGATGGTGAGACTCAAGCAGACAAAACAAAAGAAAGAGGAAATAAATCATAAATCATGATCAGAGTCACAGCAATCCAGTGATAGTAGTCGGTACATCAATACGTACATTAAAACAAGCGTTTTAATAAAGACTTGTGCTCCTCTCCATTTGAACTTACCAATATCTGACGTCACGGTGGTGCATTTATAAGCTAGCGTGGAGGAGCTCGCCTGATCCTTTCATTTCTTCCTGTCATTATACTGGTTCTCAAACAGGCTACATGTTGGGGTTGAGGTGAATTTCACACTGAGGTACCTTTAGATCCTCTTTAAAAAATAAGGCAGATGATGGGATTTTAATGACAGGAGGAGCAGCCTGTTCAGGTCTTTTCAGCTGGATTTGTTGGCAGTTTATACTAATATAAAAAGTTCATGTGTTCTCATCAGAAAAATGGTGAGATTATGATGATGATCATGTTTAAAAAGAGTCAGCTGTGAATGTGAAGCTTCTGAAGTATTAGACCCTGACATGTGCTCATGATCTTCGGGTGGTTACATGTTGGTGCGTAAAGGAGTGGAGCATGGATGCATCCTGACCTCCTTACTCTCCAGGTTTTCTGGGCAATTACAGTTTTAGAAGGAGACCCAGGGGCAGACCTAGAACCCGCTGTTAGATTATATGTCTCATCCGGTCTGGGAAATCCTCAGGATCCTCCAGGTGGAGCTGAAAATGCTGCTGCCACCTGACTGTGATTCAGCAGCACTTAATGGTTGGATGGGTGGGTGGATGAACAGATGGGTTGATGGATGATGGATCATTTCGCTTTTGTTTGCTTTTGTCAGCTGACATATTTTCGGTTAATCATTATATCCACTTTTGTGCAGATGCTGTATTCTTTTGCTTGTACTGAACTGTGTGTTTGTGTGTGTGTGTGTCTGCCGCAGTGAAGCGCTGCTCAGTGATGGCCGTCTAATGGTTTCACACAAACACTTAGAGTGGCCGGCCATGTGCTGCCCTCCATCACTCTGTGAGTGTCTGTGTGGGAACAGAAGTTTCCACTCCAGCAGAAACGCTGCTCCTACTGTTTCAGAAGCTTTCCTTTCATTTAAAACAAACTCATTTCATCTGCGAATTCTTAACATTAATATTTAATAATTTTTGGTAAGCGTTTTCCAGCTGTCGTGTGAGACAACACAACTGCTTTTAACAGCACCCTCTGAGAGCTGTAGTAATAACGACAGGTGGAGGTCAGGGTGGATGGATGGGTGGACTGCTGTTTATTGAGTTTACTGACCTCAGATTTGCGTGTGTCTGGTCTTTGGCAAGTTCTACAAACATTTGCACTGAACGATGGAACAGCATGACAACACTACATCATAGCACGATAAAGTATATACATGAAAAGGTAAAGGTGGAAAAATAAGGGAGTACTTAGCACTTAACAGAAATGATAACAAAAACAGTTTCTGAACCAAAAATATACCAAATACATGCCCGTAAAAATACCGTACAATGCAAAACATTGAAAGTGGAATAGTATCCTTCAAAGCAAAACTTCAGTTTTGAAGAACCGATGACCAAAAGTATAATAAAAGCAGGCTTCATTTGTACAACGCAGATGTAACCTTAAGCAGAAACACGAACCTAAGTTTTATTTTAGGAGCAATAATCCTAATTTGAGAAAAGTAACATAAAAATAGATCAAAGAAGAGATTAAAATGCTAAAAAAATAACTCAGCTGTAGAAACAGGATGTAACCACTAGCTGAACAAAGAACAAACCCCCAATCAATAAAACAAGAAGGAAAACGGTAAAATCAGAAAGACTGAAAAGTCCCCACCGCACTTCCCGAGGACATTATATTGATCTGTGAGCAGACAGCCTGGTTTCTCTTTATTGATTAGTAATCAGAAACATGTTTTCTGCTGATTAGTGATTGGAGACCTGTTGTTTTCCTGTTATTGATCAATTTAGGTGAAGAAGAGCAGATGCAGGAGATTTATGTTTTACTGAAAGGTTTGTCACCAGTGGATCGAGTTTTACGCCGTTTACACTTTATTTAGTTGTGGCAGTTTGTATGAGGGTGAAGCACAAGGTGATCTTCCTAAAGGGAAAAATATCCCTTGGAAAAAAGAAACTTGGAAAAATATATATATTTTTTTCTGTTAAGGAACTGCTTTGCTTACTTTACAAGGTTGCCTGAAGGGGATGAAAATCCTGATGATTGTACCCAGAGTCACCGTATTATCAGAAGCATCAGGAACTTGGAGAGAAGTTGCTGGAGAAAATTGCATATTGATCTGAATAAAAGTCTCCTGCTTGTGGTGTTTCATGTTTCCTGATGCATCTGTCTATGAAGAAGTTTCTTTCCAAACAATTTTCCAATATTGTGCTTATTTTTTAGTTAAATATTACACTGGAGCAGCTCGTTACCCAACTGGTGTACAAGTGTTTCCACACTAGGACACCGGATATTACCGCGTTTCTCTGGTTGTCCTCTGGGGAAGCTTTTGAATTGTCGCGCTTGTTTGCACAGAGTACTTTGCATCTGTGCGATTGTAGTGAGAGCCTGAACTACATTGCAAGTCAGCCTCATAATCTGCGGGTGCTGGACTCCAGCAGGGCTGCCCTTTGGCACCACTTCTGTCACAAGTTTTATGTACAGTTTCTAAACACAACCATGGACTGGAGGGTGCGCTGCTTGATTACTTTGGGATGATGTGGTCGGGCAGATGGATGTCTGGGCCTGCCATATCAGACTTGTGTGGGAGGAAGGGGATGGATGATGGATGGATGGATGGGATTGGACATTTGAATGCAGGTTTTATTATAAAGTGTTATTGAACATTTAAAAGGAAGCCCACTGAATGATGGAAGCTCTTTACCTGATCTAAACACACCACTGGTCCCACTATTGAATAATGTATCTGTTTACTTCAGCTGATTCATTTCATAATCACAAACAGATGAATGTAGAAGAGCAATCAGGCAGATCCCATTAAAGGAGAACTCCTTTCAGGTTTGCTCAAAGCTTTTAAGCTGTACAGACAACACAGTGACTGATGGGGAAATGGATTACATGTGAACACAGTTCACTGTATAGATACATGCAGGACTATAACGTGTTGACTTTTATTCTGAAACTTCAGTTGTTTATGTTCTTTGAATTGTAGAAACTCTTTCAAACTTTTGGGCTTCAGCTCTTGGGTGGTAATGACCTTAAAACCAGCAGCCAACACATTACCAGAAGGGTCGAAGGTGCAGCACCAGCTGCTTGATGGGAGCTAAACACCAATCCCAGAGCAGTGGCTGCAGATAAAAGGCATTATGCGGGTGCTGTAAATATCTAATGTTCACTCAGAAACCATGATGTCAGCAGGGATTCCCACAGAGAGGCTGGGCAGATGGGTTTACTACAGGCCTGCAGACTGAGGAAAGAACTGCAGGTGGAAAAAGACTGTCCAACACGTGCCAGAAACAGAAAGCCTTTCAGCTTTTTAAGCTGTTTACTACAGACATTACTCACCTTGTGCGGTACTTCAAGGACATTCTTCTGGAAGTGAAACTGCTGAAGTAACCTGAAATACCCATTTCAGAACCTAACCTCTATTTTCTTGGCCATTTAATTCAAATTACAAAATGAATCACAGGGAAGACATTCAGTTTGCACATAAAACAACGCCAACCTGTTATCATTCCCAGGAAGTCAGACGCTGCCATTTCATCAAAGCGCTCTTTGGCTTTAGTTCATAATGCACTGGGCGATGGCAACATGGAGGAAGGTTTTACTTCCAGTTCATCACATATTGATGCTTGTGAAGGACACTTGGCAACGCATTTAAAAGCAGTTGATAAAAAGAGACATTTGAACCCACAACAGTATTTTCCTCATTCTAATCAAAGCTGTATTCACTCATGGACTCGGTACTCAAGATCAATAATGCCCTAATGCAAATGTATATGGTATATATCACCTCCTTGTTCATCAACATTTTGGCGAAACGCACTTGTAACATTTAAGCCTTGATAAAAATTACCAGTGAAAATATAGAGAAAAGAAATAAGCGTCATGACAGAGTGACTGAATGTTACTGTTCAGTTAAAGCTTTCCTGTTGAGATGATGGAAAGCTCAACTTGCAGCACGTTCACCACTGAGCGCAGGGAAGGTGTGTGTGTGTGTGTCTGTCTCTGTGGTGGATTGTATGTGCTTAGTGGTAACTGAGGCAGTGCAGCTAAACTAAACTAGTCAGGCTGAAAGTGTATTCATAATTCATCACAGACACACACTGGAGACTTTACCGCGGCAGGACAGATAACAGCCACAGGCAGGTGACTGTGTGTGCGCTTAATATGTTTACTAAAGTACTAACAGCAACAATACTACAGTAGGGAAGTATTCTACTAATTAGAAGTAAAGATAGTACAAAGAAAACTGCATACAATAATGTAACTTTGTAACTTTGATTTTTAGTTTTAGTTTAGTCTGATTTCTAAGTCATATTTGAGGAGACTTTTTTGCATGCAGGCAAAAATTCCATATGAAGAGCACAGACAGATAAAACCTAAAAAACATATTCACTATTGCTTTTAGTATCGTTGGGATGTCATTTCAATGACAGCCTCATAGTCAAAAACTTATGAGCAGAAGTAGTTAATGTTTGTTGATCATCACAAAGGTTTTTGGGGGTTTAAGAGGTTAAATTTCCTGAAGACGGCAGATTCAGTGTGATTCAACTCAAACCTGAGGAAGCAGCGGTTTTATTGCTCCCACTGTGGACTTAATGCAATAAATGCATGACAATAACTTTTCATCTGATGGTGAGGAGTTTCACAGGAAACTTTATTGTGTCTTTATTGAATGAAGAACGCAGTGGGAGAAATAAAGAGAGAGAAGGAGGGAGATGGCCAGCGATGTTTTTCCTCGGCAGACTGAGGGTACGCTGCTCGTCTCATCATAAAAAACATCTTTAATAACCTGACGCCTTATATCTTCATCTTAAACACATGAATGGAGCTTCAGCTGTACAGCCCTCAGGGGAAGTTTGAGAAGGAAGAAGAGGATCAATAAACAGACATGAGATGTACATACTGTCAATCAAAATGATTCGTTTAGATTTAATGATAAAATGAGTGTTTGTCTAAACCAGCATTATATGTGTTATTATTTAAAATGTGTTTAACGTAGTTCGGAAATTCTTTAAAAGCAACCTTTTCTGCTTTCCCGTCTTTTCTGTCATAGTTTAGCTTGTTTTTGTGACACATTTTAAAATGGCTCTAATAGGAACTTTCTGAGGTGGTTTTCATTCTTCCATTCACAAGTTAATGATGGTAGACCTGTCGAGCACAGTGCTCATGAGAAATAGAACTTCTGAGTCCCGGGGTTCAGAGGACACTTTCACATATCGATTGGCCAACCACATCACTGGCTCACCCGCTCATTTGGGAGGGGGTTTAGAGATCTAAAGAAGGAGTTGAGGTGATTTGGGCATGTCAGCAGGATGCCTCATACATGCTTCCTATGTGAAGTATTTCACAAGAGGAGGTCACCTTTGCAGAACCACTCTGTAGATGTCTCTGAGTGGTGTCTGGGGAGAGCGAGGTCAAAGCATCTCTGCTTAAATTGCTGCCACTACAACTTGGACACGGATGGATGGATGGATGGATGGATGGACCAATGTTGAGTGGATGTAATGAGGCCAGAACCAGGTTGAAAAATATCAGTTACAGTTACCCTTTGTGTTCCTGTTGCTTTGAGCTTATTGTTGGGTGTTTGCTTTTATTTCTCCTGCCTCATTGACATTGGTTGTCTTCACCTGTGTGGTTACTCTCACCTGTGTTTCATTTCCCGCAGCTGTTTCCCATTCCCTGATTAGCTAATGTGTATAAACAGTCCAGCCCTTCTCCTCAGTCGTTGTCTTAGTGTCTGTTTGTCTTGTTTACCTACCCATGTGGGCACCTTTTTGACTCCTGAAGGTTTTGATTCCTAAACCAGTGATAGATCATGAACAAAACTACTCATTTAGTGTCGGGAGGATCTCAGTTCAGGGATCACATGCTACCCTGCTGGGACTGTTTCACAGACTTCTCCACACAACCACTGGAAATTTATGTATAGTTTGGTTGCTCTGTGTTTATCGCTGATTACAGTGATTAACATCAGCCTACTGAGCTGTCTGTTAGGTAGATGAGGGACCTACTTCATACAAATGGGGCTAATAACAACTGACAGTGGTCATTAAACAGGTTGATTAAATCAGATTTGGGCGCTTGATGTGGTCTGGGTCAGGTTGTGTGTTCTGTTGCATTCCCGGACACTTGGCTACCCAAGTCCACACAAATCAGCTCCCGAAGTAGGAACAAAGACTCTTGGCTGTAGTACAATACGCCAAAAAAAACAAAGTCTTTCTTCCCCTGCAGTTCCTACCTCTCTTCAGCTTTTTCCCACCCATACCTCCTCTTTTCTCTCTAAATTCAGTCTCTTCCCTCCTTCTCCTTCTCCTCCTGGTTTGTCTCTCACTCTCTGCTTCTTTTTCTGTTTGTGTGTTTTCTGACAGGACAACCATACATGGACATGGAGAAAGGAGCGCCTGACGTCTCTTCTACACTCAGAAACAAAGCTGGTGTCTCTCTTTCTCCACCACTAATGCCCCGGCAACTTCAATAAGAGGGAGAGACTAAAACACAGAGACAGATAAAGGGGAAAACAGCAAGCAAAAGCAGAAAGAGAACAAGAGGAAGAGTGAGGCTGCACAGCCATAATCTCCACAGCTGAGAAACACTTAGAGGGAGGGAGGCAACACAGGCGATTCTGTCTATCTTGCAACTTCAGGGACCATCATCACAATTTAATAAGAATTTGAAAGGCTGCGGTGCTGCAACAAATCAGTCTTCACAGGGAAAGAGGGTGGGTGAGAGAGCTAGAGTCAGACAGAGAGAGAGAGCGAGAGAAAGGGAGGAGGCCAGACACAAATGTTTTAATGCTTCCCTACCTGGATTCATATCTTTCTACCTTTTCTTGTAAATCCCCACAGCAATAAACCTGTGACGGCAATATCAAAGAACCACTTTATTATTATTTTACACATAATCTATTGTGCTAAGACTGCTGAGATTTCAAGAAATTATGTTTTCCTATCAAGAGAGTTCATATTTTCAAGAAGTGCATCCTGTTTAGAGCAACAGGACTGAGAGGAACTTGTAGAGAAACAGAGAAACATTTTAAAAAAGCAGCGTTTACCCTGAGAAGTGTCTCGCAGGCCAGACGGAGAGGAACAGAAAGGACGGCGTCACTAGAAGACCATCCAAACTGCAACAAAATAAAAGCACGGGCCTCACGCTTGTTCATCGATCTGCTTTCCTGCCCCTTTACAGCTTTTTTTCATGGCTTGACACCCAACTGCAATCTGGCCCCTCCCTTCCCCTTTCCTTCCCCCCCAACATGTCCAACCACCTCGCATCTCACTGCCCAGACCGCCAAAGGAAATCAGGGCAGCTGAAGAAGTGAGCAAGGCTTTAACCGAGCCAATAAACATTTCATTAGCTCCATCCGCTCTTCCCTCCTTCGACGAGGACAAGAACTCTCAGACTCTACAGGTGGGCGCTCTGATACAACATGGCAGCCGGCGTGGCGACATGGCTGCCATTTGCACGGGCGGCGGCAGTGGGTTGGCTGCCGCTGGCCAAAAAGACGATGCCCAAACCTCCAGTGGACAACTCGTCCAGATCGGATGAGATCCTGTACCTCAACGTCAGCGGGGTCAGGTTCCAGGTGGGTGCTGGCGTCCACTGAGCATGCTCTAAAAATGCTTTCAAAAAAGTGGCTGCAAGTTACAGGAATGTGTGAATTCACAGTTGAAAGCTTTGTGACTGACTTTGTAGAAAAGTTTGAGTTATGTAAAGAGCAAATTTACACTATTTTCATTGAACATCAAAGGTTGAACTCAAAACAATAAAAAGAAAGAAAGAATTTATTTTAAAAACATGAAATAAAAGCAACATCTTTTCAATTTCTTGATGCATCCTCAATCATCCAGGAGATCTTTTCAATCGTCCTAACCAAGAATGAAAAGATGTAGTAAGCGTGTCATCAAGGCCAATGCCTTCCATTACACTCCCCAAACATACTTAATAGATCAAAAGTAAAACTATGACTGTAAAGTTTATATAAAAACTGTAAGTGAAATATAATATTAGGTTGTTTTTATTGGTTTTTAGTGTAAATGACACTTACTGTGTGTTATGAGCTTCCATCCACTCACATTCTCACCTAGGACCAAGTTAAATTCCCATTTTACTTAACGTGCACGCCTTTAAATTACGAGTGGAAGTTGGAGTACCAAGACAGACTTTTTGACCTTTCAATAAACAATATGAAACCCTAAAAATAAAAAAACGGCAAGCAAACAACAAAAAGAGAAATAAATTAAAAATCAGAAGATAAAAAATTATTACATTTAACAGGATGGAACAATTAAAATGTTGATGTTGTTGAATAAAAATGATTTGGATTAATTGACAAATGAAATGCATAAAAACTTAACCTCTAACAAAGCATTGTGTATAAACATCATCAGATATTTCTTTAGTAAATAATTTTCTGTTTCAGAAAATTAAACTGTTGAGATGAAATTAAATGTTGACATTAAGAATCTCATATGTGAGAGTCGTCCTGGGCAACACTACAGCTGAGTTTTTGCTGTTCAAAGGAAAATAAATGTGGAAGGAAAGGAAAAACCGAGGAGCTGGGCACCACGTTGGCATTATGTATGCCATGCTCATAATCTTCTATAACTGATGAATAACTAGAAGAGTTATTTTCTGGGTCTCTGAGGATCTAATGAATGTCGCATGTGTTTGAAAGAAGAAGCCCAGAACACACCTGTTTGTCCGCTTGTCCTGCTGGTGTCCCGCATGAACGAATCCTTAACATCCACCACCCTTAGCTTCAGCAGCCTTAACATCCACCCTACAGAGGACGTACCTCCACCCGTGTGTGTCACTGCTGGGTGTAAGTTATGCGTTGTGGGCTTGTCCAATATGAATGTAAATCCTCGGGAAGCCGGGCTGCTTCCTGACAAATCAGAGGCCTCGTTTATCAACCGCCTGTGGTGCATAAGCAGTGTTTATGCTCGTGTCCACATTCTCCATCAAACTTTTCTTTTTTTTCTTGGGTTTTAGATTTAAAAGCACTCTTCTGCATGTGTAAACACAATTCCAGCGGTAGACAACGCCAATATTAATATCAGCCGTGCAAAATTTGCAGGTTGTCAGCTGTAGTTCAATAATTATTATTATTATTATTATTTTTTTGCAGTGCAACATGAGTGAGTTTCAATTACAGCAAGCAGCTTTATTTCCCTGACATTCAGTCTTAAGCGAGGTTCCCTTTGTTATGACAAGAAAATGCAGAATTTCTTCAGGTGAATTGTGCTTCTTTTAAATTAGTTTCTGCCTCCTGCTGCGTCTTTTTGATGTCAACAAAGCCTTTATTACACACTGCGTTTGTTGGATGAGCAGCTCCATAAACTACAGCAGATCCAAAGATTCTGTTAATGCCATTCAGTTATTATATATTATATAATTTTATATGCATTATATAATAATTCAACATTGTTACATTTCAGTGCCCCCTCCTTCCTAGTTTTTTTTCTGTATTGCACAGTCTATTAAAAGCAAGTGTATCACATAATAATAATAATAATAATAATAATAATAATAATAATAACAACAGTGAAAAACAAAAACAGTCCTCAGTGATCCTGGATTTTGATAAGAAAAACTACCTTATTAGACTCCCAGCTCTCTTAGAGTTATTACTTTTTGTTTGTTTTAAGTTAGCAGGTCTTAATTTGTCGTTATTTTTTCTCATTAAAGTTGACCTATTTTCCTTTCACATAAAAACAAACCAGTGTATTAACTGAATCATGCTGTATGCTATATTAGCCTATATTTGTTCACATTTTGAAAACAATGCTTTGGCTATGAGCAGTTACTCTTCAGTTATTCCTGAATGTTTACTGTTGTGGGATTACTGTAAAACAGCACTGATTCACACAGTTAGGCAGGGGGATGTTATTCCAGCACAGCAAGCAGGAAAGAAATATTCCCAGCTCCACATTTTTATTCTTGGACTGTTCTGGAGTAGATTTGCATGATTCAGTTAAAAATAATCCTTACTTGTCTTAAACTGGGCCTCGGTGCAGTTCATCCTCTGTCTGGAAGATGCCGTTTTAGCTCGCTTCCCTCCTGCTTTCAGCCAGCTTTCCGAAAGAGAACGTTTAGAGCAGTGAACAGCTTTTGGGATTATTTGTAGGCTTTATGCAGACCTCATTATTCGAAGCTTTGGTTGTTTAATATGAGCCTTTCAAACATGAAATTCAACCTATGGTGTTGGTCGGTTTTCTAGTCATTGAATGCGACAGTACTGAAATCAGGACCTGCTGTGAACGCTCCCCAAATCAAAGTGGACTGAAATTCCATTTGCAGGTCCTACAAAGGTCAACTTCTAATTTCCTCTAAAATTTTTTGTACATTTGTCCTTTTTAATGAAGAAGAACACTCTAAAGGTTATTAAAACTCATTATCTGTTGAAGTGTTACAGTCACTTGACATTTTCTAGGAGGAAAATTAAGAGCTCTGTCACTTACAGAACTATTTCCAGAGACTCGAGCTCCCGTGATGTGTTCCAGCCACGCTCCTACTTCCACGGCAGCAAGTTGTAAATCCTGTACGTCTAATCAGCGCATTGATGTGCATTTGGGTAGAAATAATAATAAAATGGCTCCACAGCTAAAATAGATTTGGGTAGCTTTCAGCGTACTTTCTGCTGCGGTGGCAAAATGAGTGGAAAGTTCTTGTCGAGCTTGTGACTTTGTCCTCATTTTTCAAAACAAAATGCAGCAGCTTGAAGTTGCTGTAAAAATAGAAAGTTACAGTAATGCTGCCATTTAATATGGAATCCTAAACAAAACAGCAGCGGCATTAAAAAGGCCCTGCTTCACCGTTACCATTAGTTACTGACAGTCCACTGCTCCCATCTAACATCTCACTGCCTCCTTCAAATAGCACTTTTGCTTTTCACATATGAATGTGATATTTGGATTTTTATTTTTAGAATCTTTTGTACATTTTACACGGGTCACTTCACTAAGCCCCAAACCACCAGTGGGAAGGTTACTTCAGTTTAGAAGTCGTTACCACGTTCTTCACTTTCTCAAAGGACTTGTTATATTTGATTTATTTTCAAATAAATGTTATCAACTTGGGAATGAAGCAGAACATTCCTCTAAACGCTCAAACCTTGACATCCAGGACCTCACTGCTGGCAGCATTTTAAAACAAGCTTTTCTCTTTTCTCTCCACAGACGTGTTTGTCGGTGGGCTATAGCAGTGCAGCACGATTTTATGTAGTTGTCGGAAACTAATCTGGCAGTTTGTTTGCTTCCTGCTGAAGTTTAGATCTTTTTGAAACAGAAGTAGTTTGCTTACACTGACGGACTGCCTATAGCAGCCTACATACTTTTGCTATTTGAGGGTGTTATTTCCAATGCAACACCATGGACGAAATTGCATGTCCCAGGAACTAGCTTCAGTAACTGTGGCCTCCACCAACCCACCTGACTCTCACAGCATGCTGCTTCTTCGGGCTGTGCCTGATCAGGTCCCATGGGGCTAATGTCTGACCACCCCAAAGCTCAGGGAAGTGACTGAAAGAATAAAACTGGATAGGAACAAATTTGGCTGGGAGGGTGAGGTGTCCAGGAAGGACTCAAAGTAGTGACACCACTCCTTCACATTAAAAAAAAAGCATGTTGAGGTGGTTCAGGCATCTCACTAGGATGCCTCCTGGATGCCTTTTAAGCAAGGTATTTTGGACATGTCCTCCTGGGAAGAAGCCCCAGGAATCATGTCTCTCAGCTGGCTTGGGAATGTCTTGGTGTCTCCCTGGTTAAGCTAGAGTCGGTGGTCAGTAAGAGGGAGGTCTAAGCTGCTGCCCCTGCAACCTGAATCTGAATAAGTGGTATAACATAAAAAGATGAACGATTGATGCTTACTGTACATGAGAACCTGAGAAAACTCCTCTATTCTTATTTCTTTTCCTTTTTTTTTTCTTCAGACATGGAAGAACACTCTGGACCGTTATCCTGACACACTGCTGGGCTCCTCTGAGAAAGAGTTTTTCTTCAACGAGGACACAGAGGAATATTTCTTTGACAGAGATCACGAGATGTTCCGGCACATTCTGAACTTTTACCGCACAGGGAAGCTCCATTACCCACGACACGAGTGCATCCAGGCCTTTGACGAAGAGCTGGCCTTCTACGGCATCGTGCCGGAGATCATTGGAGACTGCTGCATGGAGGTACACCTACTCTTTCTTCTACAAAGCCTCCCCCTTGTAGTTCAAAATGTTACTAATTGTTACAAACTGCATCACAAATGAGAACCCACTTATACACAGATTGGTATTCATCAAGTTAAAGAGATAAATTGGATTTTGTTCCGTTATGAACAACAGAGGACACATTTTCAGTTGTCATCAGTCACATTATTGCTTTTCAGGTTCGTCAAATTGCTCCTAATGGTGTATGCAGTAATCTTTGCCCCTGTCAACAATCAAGGAAATAAATGCGGTAATAATAGCCTGCTGAACCATCAGGTGTAGTAGGATGTCTACTAACCACATCTAATGGGGTAAAAACGTCTAATAATGGCCATTTAACATTCTGAATAGTGCGGTATGAACAATCCTTATAGACAAAAGTGAGATTTTGGATTAAAAACCCCAAAATGTTGCATATTCTTGCCCAATGACTCCATTGAGCCTCTGGGCTTCATTACAGCTCTAACAGTCCAAATGATGAGGGCAGCAGGTTTCAGCTTTATGTTCTTTTAACTGCAGTCCTTTTAGACGACTTTATAATGCCTGCATCATTTGTAGTGTACTTATGTGAACCTTTGACCTTTTATCTCTTTCTAATGGTTGACTCTAATGCTGGTTATTCTGCTTCTGCACTCATTAAGTCTCTCTGGAGGGGAACATCATCAGCCAAACGCCTAAAGAGTAAAAACATTGATGGATCTGAGGGGACTGAGTAACAAGGGCTGCTCTCAAACCCCATTATCAAACTTCGACTCATTAAAACAGCGGTGATGAGCCCTCGGAAACGGCAGCAGCCCAAATACAATCTGATTTGCCTTTTTATTGCTCCTGATTTTGGAAAGCTCCTTACAACGGCTTTCTGTAGGGGATTTCTTTAACGAGCCTTAAACAAGTCTCTTTGTTCCCTGCCCACTCTCAGCACAACAGATCACCTTCAGAGCTTGTTTTCCCTTTTAGTAACCTTGTCTGCACAGACTTTATTTTTATATCCCCATTTTTATAGCTGACCCATTCATTGACTCGTGAATGAGTAATTGTTCATTTCCTCTTATTTGGCAGATCTGATCATTTCCACAAATGTTGATTCAGCTCCAACAAATTCTGGTATCTAAAGTTCTTTTTTTTTCTTTGAGTCTTCATCAATTTCCCACAAATTTTTTTTTAGTCCTTTAGTCGACAAATTCTGTTCTTGTGTTTGATATTTACTGAAATTTGCTCGTTTACTGAATATTAAATCACCTTCTAGATCAAACTGTAGAAGCTGCTTGCTGCTTTACATTTTACTTGTCTTGCTAAAAGCTTTCAGGAATGCCAGCAGCAGGTGCTACAGAGAGAAACGGTGATCATTTAATACAGAATGATGTAAAAACCGGGTGAAAGTACTTTGTTTCTTAAAATCTGAAAACTACTCTATAAAAATATATATTCCTGTCATCAGTCTGTGTTTATTTTTAACTGAACGAACATCTTCAGAAAGTCGGGCGAAAAGCAAAGTTCAGCTTTCTGCTCCATCTCAACCTGGATGCGTCAGATTCTCCAGAGAGCATCTGGCTTTTATCCTGTCTTCCTTCTCTCACCCCAACCGGTCGCAGCAGATGGCCCCGCCCCTCCCTGAGCCTGGTTCTGCTGGAGGTTTCTTCCTGTTAAAAGGGAGTTTTTCCTTCCCACTGTCGCCAAAGTGCTTGCTCATAGGGGGTGATTGTTGGATTTACCTCTGTATGTATCATTGTAGGATCTACCTTACAATTGTTGTTGTGATTTGGCGCTTTATAAATAAAATTGAATTGAATTTTCTAATAATTTTTACCTTTGTGATGTTGAACCATGCCCCTTCTTTGAATTATTGTGGTTCAATATCAAAGCAGATAACTGAGCACTCACTTGTAGCACATTTATAAATGATTAAACTCCATTAGCCTTACGAGAAACCACCAATTGATCTCAAACCACACAGCATTATTCCCAAACGTTACAGAAAAGACAGCTGTGTGACCGAAGTTATTGCAACAGTGACCGACCTACTTGCTTTTCATGTGGCTCCTTTAAAGATGGGGCCCAGGTGTGAGATTAGTCGCAGTCAGTTCCTGTCTTCAAACCAACTTTGGTGGGTCAAGACAGCAATAACACAGGGATAAGAAGAGTCAGCCTGCTATAACTTTTCATGCATTGTTGTATGAAGCCTGGGGTGGACTGGTCACCAATGGAGCGTGCAGATTCCACATATCAGGCATGACTCTCTCAGCCACAGACTAGGCCGAATGTAAACAGAGAGTAAAGTACTTGCACGATCTGATATCGTCGTGTTGGTGTTGTTCCCAGATCATCATACTACTAGTGTAAGGGAAAGTTTTAGGCATGTGTTTCTCAGCTGGAGAGCAGAGAGTTGCTTTATTACAAACTGTTCCTTTTTACAAGCCTGAAATTTATGTGTTGTAGCTAACATCATGTACTCTGTGTAAAACACAAAATGTTATTTCAGTCAGATCCTGAGCCATCTGTGCGTTAATGCTGTTATTGTTCCATGTGCCTAAACGCACGCAGTGCTTTGGGATTTTCTGCACTGTGTAAAACAGAATCAGAGTTTTGCACCATGGCTGCAGTCTCACAAGCTATAGTTCAAAAGCCTTGTTATGTCTGAAAAAGTATGTGTGCTTGGTTTGTTGGCTTTGTTGGCCACTGATGTTGCAGCTGCTGTGGTCAGCTGATAGAGAGGAACAGCCACACTCATGAGTGAAAAGATCAACCATAACCTGACTGTCATTCATAAATTAGAACTTGCAGCCTATGATGGGTCATTTTCATATATTTATTAACTCTCAGACTCTGAAGGTTTGCTGTTGATTTCATTGAGCAAAACAAGATGCCCCCTTCCCTGTATGGAGGTTCAGAGAGGTGTTTAAAAAAAGTGATGCTCTGCAGGAGAGCGGAAAAAAATCTCTCATCAAAACAGACGGTTTACTTAATCATCTACAGTAGTGTAATATTCAATCTTTCTTTAAACTGACAGCTTTTTGTGCCGTCGAATCTAACTTTATTAAATATTCAATACCAAAGCTTACTGTAATCTGATTACTTTTTTCAAGTAAGCAATAAAGTAAGGGATTACGATTGCAAAAAAGTAATTAGATTACTGCTACTTTCCCATAAGCACACTGCGTTACTAAACCGGGATTTTGATTGTGAGAGTGTCTCATGACAATGATGTACGAGCGTGCGACGTATGTGGCAGCAACAGACGTGATCAACAATGGATAATATGGAGTGCGGGAGAGAGTACGAACATGCAGCGTTTAAGCTTGGAAGTACTCACATTACTAGTTTGATTCTATAAAAGTGACAAAACCATTAGTGTCCACTGTACATTCTTTGTGGGACGAAACGTCTTTATACAGCAAAAAATGAAATTTCAAATCTGAGCGAGTGCTGAGCACGCTGCCATGAGAATGTGAAATTCACAGAGAAACCCCCGGATCCTCCCACTGACATGACCGCTGTGGCACCGGTGCAAACCTCCCCCGCCCCACTCCTGCTAAACAGGTGACAATAGATTTAAGAGCGACAGGACTCAGTGCTGCTGAATCTTTAATTTTCTTTATTTTCTGCTGTGTTTCACTTGCATCTATTTGAAAGCGTGAGTGTAAACACAAAACATTATTTTATTTTATATGCTGGAATATGCAGAAAATAGGTTTAAATGTTAAACACATTTCTCCAAGTCTGTTGCATATAATTAAATTTTTTCTTGATGCATAAAGTTAAAAGATTAAAAGTAAAAAGTTTTAAAAAGAGACTTTTCATTTGATTCAATTTTATATGATGGATTATGCAGAAAAAATAGAATTGGGCTGAAAGGTCTATTGCTTTATTATGTATTCAGGTTGTGTATCATTTTTGTTAAAAGTAACTGAGTAATAAAGTAACTAATTATAGTAATCAGTAAAGTAACGGGACTACTTTAACGGTTTTAATTCTGGCATGTTAAACCGTCTATTGTTACATTTGTACCTGAACTATGAGACTGCATCGTAGATATTAATTTGACTAATTATAATGTCGATATTTTGTAACATCAATCTAATTAGTCCCACGATGAGTTGCCTTTTGACAGACATGTTATGAAATAGCACTTTGGAGGGAAGCAAAGCAAGAAACATTGATGCTGCTCTGTGTGTGCGCACTGCTGAGAGAAGGCTGGGAGTGATGGCTTATCTCTGTTCTGATCTCTGTGTAGAAATGTTACAAAAAGCCTGAAACACTGGAACCTACTCTGCTCCCTTTAAAAAAGAAAACGTGCATCCTCGTATGCGTCTAGCAATAGTATTCTCCTCCTTCCCCACTCTGACTCTCTGTTGAGTTCAGTTTACTTCTGCTCTGTTTCAGTAACATATCAGTATTATTGCAGAGCGGGTCTGTGTGGGGCTCAGAGTGAGGACTGAGTAAACAGCAACAGGACAGAGCCAAAGTTTTGTTAATGCACAATGCACTCCCCTTACCCCAACCGGCCGTGGCAGATGGCCCCGCCCCTCCCTGAGTCTGGTTCTGCCGGAGGTTTCTTCCTGTTAAAAGGGAGTTTTTCCTTCCCACTGTCACCAAAGGGCTTGCTCATAGGGGGTCATATGATTGTTGGGTTTTTCTCTGTATGTATTATTGTAGGGTCTACCTTACAACATAAAGCACCTTGAGGCGACCGTTGTTGTAATTTGGTGCTGCAGCAATAAAATTTAATTGATTTGAAAGTTATTACAAACTCTAAAACTAAGATAAAAACATCGTAAATATTGGAAAGCATTGTTGTGATTTAATTATTGAGCCAATGATGGGCTATTTCACCAAAGGAGCTCTACTCTGATGCTTCTTTGATTAGAAGTATGCCACATAACTAACCAAAACAATACTTTCTTGTCACTAATATCATAGCAATAACTGCAATGACCATGAAAGTGACAACAGAAACAGGTACCTATTAGTTAAAAACATTAGTTAATTACTTTAAAGTATTTCTTCTTCTTTGCCTTCCAAACGTTAGTATTCGGAGGTTCTTTAAACGATATAAGTAAAATATTACTGAACTGGAGCTTCACCTCATCACAAAATTCATGGTTTACTCTGATTGGTCAACTCCAGAAACCTGAGCAAGGCTCTCATGTATCAGCATTAGAAAAGCACAAATAAGTATCTGAAAGGATTTTGTATGACTTCTGTCTGTTGATGTTTTGGCTCAAGGATAGGCTGTGAGGGCAGCCCAGCTGCTTGTAGGCAGTTTAAAGTCGTACACCTACAGCGTAGGTGTACGAGGGGATTTGTGGAACTCTGTGTGAGCACAGACTATCAGAAATGGATGGTTGTTGTGCCTGTAATGTGTGTTCACCTGTTCTCCTTTCATAGTAAATGGACCTAGAGTTTGTATTTTTATCTGTCTTCTGAAAAATTCTTTCTACATGAGAAGAAACCTGATCTCATCACAAACTACATACAGTTGTTACAGAATCCCTTTGTTTTTTGCTCAGCCACATCAGGCACTTAATGTAAGCGACACTAAAGTTTTTCTTTTCCATTCCCCTTTCCTGTGAAGGAATACAGAGACAGGAAAAAAGAGAACCAGGAGCGTCTGGCAGAGGACACAGAGGCCAACGAGTCGATGGACGCCCCACTTCCTCCTGACAGCACCCCCAGGGAGCGTTTGTGGCGAGCCTTTGAGAACCCCCACACCTCCACCATGGCGCTTGTCTTCTACTATGTCACCGGCTTCTTCATTGCTGTGTCAGTAATCGCCAACGTGGTGGAGACGGTGCCCTGCCGGCCTCCAGAGGGCAGAGTTAAGGACCTTCCCTGTGGGGAGAAATATCAGCTGGCCTTCTTCTGCATGGACACGGCCTGCGTGCTCATCTTCACCTTCGAGTACTTGATGCGCCTGTTCGCCGCGCCCAGTCGCTGCAAGTTCATGCGCTCTGTGATGTCTGTGATTGACGTAGTGGCTATAATGCCATACTACATTGGCCTGGTGATGCCCGAGAACGAGGACGTGAGCGGCGCCTTCGTCACCCTCCGGGTTTTCCGCGTCTTCCGAATCTTCAAGTTCTCACGTCACTCACAGGGTTTGAGGATTTTGGGCTACACGCTCAAGAGCTGCGCCTCCGAGCTCGGCTTCCTGCTCTTCTCCCTCACCATGGCCATCATCATCTTCGCCACCGTCATGTTCTACGCCGAGAAAGGCACCAAAGGCTCCACCTTCACTTCCATCCCGGCCTCCTTCTGGTACACCATCGTCACCATGACGACCCTGGGGTGGGTAAACATCAGTTCAGTGTTGTGTGTTTGCTGGCCTGACGTGTAACAGATTTTAATCCTGCTACTGATGACTGTATACCTGTTAAGATCGTCCCCATGGCAACCTTGGCATGCTCAGTTTCCGTAAACACTCTCGTGTCGGGACATGGATACGTCCTCATTATTAGTTATGGAAGACAGCTTTACTGTCTGTTTCCACCATGAAAAGAGATGAAGTGTGTGCGTTGCGTGTGTGTGTCTGTGTGTTTGCTTCCCACTCGTTGCTTGTCGAGTACGGTGGTGTATCTTCACCCTGCTGCCGCCTACACTCATCACCGCTGCCATGTGGATGGAGTTTGAATGTGTGTGTTTCTGTGTGTGTGTCTTCACCCTGCAGCTCTCCAGCCCTGATCTATTATCTGCTCTTCAAAGAGCCTTTGGAAACATCAGAAATAGAGCGTGAGTCAGGAATCTGCCATAAGCTCAGAGCGAGCCGACCATACTGCTTTTTAACAACACACATTCAGCGCGTCTTCTCTATACGACTCTTTACACCTACCTGTCTGTGAATGGAGAGAAAGAGAGTTCAAAAGGTGTGAATGGGAAAGTGTGAATTGCCGCGAATGACTCAAACTGCTCAGTATTGTAGTAAACAACCAGCAGTGTTAAAATGTAAAGAGTTGAAACACTGACTTATTTGGGTGAAAGAAAATAAAAGGTTTTTATGGGGTTTTTTTTTCCAGCACAATGCTGGCTATTAAAATCCTGCACTTTGCATCGCATCCACTACAAAACAAGATTAATGGGTTAGAGAGTTTTATAAAGCTTAAAGTCACGTAAATGATGTTTTGGGAATTTTGTAATCTCACGTGTTGTGCTGCCACCAGATTGTACAGAGGGAGCAGTTTGAAAAGATTACATTTTCTCTAGAAACAAAACTCTTTTGCTTCCAGGTTTGACTTATTCTCCTCTCATACCAGCGCTGATGTAGCTGGTTTGCCTGGGTGGCACACCCATCGTTCACAAGCGTACTGCAGAAGGTACTCATGCCCTAAGCACTGGTATAATTGCTATGGAACTGTGTCGACGTCACCATTGGTGTGCAAAGTGACCAATAATACTGTGGGCCTAACACAGCACCAATTAGGGGGGGAAAAACCTATTCCATTAAAATTAGCATCACTTTGATTGTACAACAAACTAATGCAGTTTCACATCTCCTTTATAGGACAGAAGGCTTTAATGCTTAAACGCATTCAGTTTAAAGTTTCATAGCTCTGATGTGAAGCCATCACATTAGAAATAAACAGCAGCACTTAGCGCTCACTCAACATTAAAATAATTAACTCAAATTAAAATGTTCTGTGGGCTGAAACATTAACCCCTACACGTAAAACAAACACATCTTAAGAGAGACAGACCCCTCTGAGTTATGACTGGCTATAACCCAAAAGGACATCTTGTACATAATGAGGTTTGCAAGCAGCTATAGGAAAACAGGAGCATGTGCAGGTCATGTGGTGTCCATATTAGCTGACTGGTGATGCGCAAAGTGATCATCATCAGTCTATTCTTAGTGATCCTCTGTGTGGAGGACTGTGTGGCCACCATCCACCCCAGCCTCCATCTGCTAACAGATACAATTCACAAATACATTTTAATGGAATTATTTGACAAATTACAAGGCTTAATGTGTGGTGCTGAAGAAGTGCTGTCTAGTTTATGGTTATAACTCTTAACCAAGCTTGTTAACTGATTACTTAGTACTCCACCATGTCACTTAAATATAGTCACTTCTGGCTTCAAAACAAACATCAATATGTGGAGTCCAGAAACCAACTGGTAACAATGTTTTCAAAAGTAATGTTAAAAGTTTTAAATATAAAACGTTGTCATAATCCCCAAAGCAAGAGAGAGGAGAACAATTTTGGAAAAAACCCAAGTCTAACAAAACACATGCACCTCTCCTCTCCTTCCTGCACTGCATGCTGGGAGTGTGAGTGAATGGGTGTGTGAAGGTGTTTGGTGAGTGCGTGGAGCTGCTGAGTGAGTTTGGGACATTTGGACTGTTTTCTTCCGGAAAACTTTGGGCTTATGGGTGGTTAAAAGGTAAGGCAAGTTTATTTCATTGTGTTGTGTGAAGTGAAGAATTTTAGTTAGTTGGCCAGTTTTACCTTGAGTCATATGGAATCAGAACGATGCCACCTTGAAACGAAACCGAAAAAAATATTGAAACCGAAAAAAAAATATTGTAACTGAAATAAATGTACTGAAAAATCTTGTATTGAAACCGAAAAAAAAATTGATAGTGAAAAACACTTAGTTGAAACTGTAATTTTTTTGTTTTTGCTTACAATTTTTTTTTTTCAGTTTCAATACAAGATTTTTCAGTACATTTCTTTCAGTTACAATATTTTTTTTTCGGTTTCAATATTTTTTTCGGTTTCGTTTCAAGGTGGCGTTCATCCCGAATGAGCTACTTGAAAAGGAACTGACCCGCTTTGGAAAGTTTGCTAGTGGGTTCAGGGTTGTTCGTCTTGGCTGCAAAGACGCCGGACTGCAGCACGTTCAGTCACTAAGAAGGCAGGCCTTCATGTATCTGAACGATCCTTCGCAGACACTGGAAGTGTCGATTAAAGTAAGATATGAAAACGGCTTATATACTGTTTACGCCAGTGCAGGTAGCATGAAGTGCTTTGAGTGTGGTGATGTTGGCCATAAACGCTCATCCTGCCCTCACAAAGAGCAGGAGGTGCGCCGTGAACAAGAGGCTCATGCTAGTGGGGCGAGTGAGCAGGAGCGCGCTGTAGATGCCGGTGTTGTGCCAAAAAGCGATTGTCTGCCAAAAACTGATTTCCGGCATTTGCCAAAAATGGATTACTCGTATTTAAACTGCTATAAGTAACTTGTTGGGCTATAATATGTGAAACATATGTCAAATGCATCCCTCATGGATGACATAAAGTAATATTGAGCCACAAACAACATTTGTGTAACAAGGTAGAAGCCGCAATCAGTTTTTGGCAGTAACTTTTATATAACCTTTATTTATGCAGTTAAAAAAAAATCTCATTAATATTAAAAATGTGTTTTGTAAGAGTAAGTTGGCCAAGAGGACAGCAGAAATGGCAGCAAATATTACAATAGTTCTGTAAAAATATTTTAAGTGGGGATAAAGGACCGGATTGGTTATAATGTAAGTACAATAACACAGTTGTAAAGATACTTGAAAAAACAGATAATTTCTTAATTCTATATATAACCCCTTTGTAAACGCTGTTCACCGAAGTCTATTTACCAACATACATAAAGATATTACACATAAAAAATACACGGAAACATTGGAAATCAGTTTTTGGCAGGCAATCACATTTTGGCACAACACCGGTACAGGAGAACCGGTGGCTCGTAGCGGTGCGGACGAGCAGCCGTCTACGAGCAGCACTGTCATCGGCGAGCCGCTAGCGGCGCAGGCTGACAGAATGGAGGTCGCAGCCAGTGCTCCACAGGCTGGGCTAGAAGAACAGGGGATAGTACACGGGACTAATGAGGTGGAGGATGGATGTGATGACATACAGGACAGGGAACGTGTGGAGGAAAATCAGGACAGTGGACAGACCAAAGTAACGGCAAGGGAGGGGGGTATTGTGAATGTAGTTTCAGGTTCTTTGAGCACGGAAAATGAGGAAGACGACTTGTTGGAAGATGATTCCCTGTCACAATGCTCTGATGTTGTTTCACAAGAAGACCATCAGCAGTCGTATTCCTTAGAAGATATAAACCGCTTTTTGGATGAGACATTTGGTATGCAGTCTGTGGAAGTCACTGAGTTTTTTCCAGATGTTGATCTTTTTATAAAATCTGTTCTGAAAATAAGAACAGTTGTTTGTTATGAACAATTGAGCAAACAGAAAAGATTCCGTCTTAAAAAGATCCTGACTAAGTTGAGGAGGGAAAAACGAGGAAAAGCTCCTTTAAACGCATAGTAAAATGTTCGGAGCACTAAGGGTGTCTTTCTGGAAGCGTCTCACTGTCTTTTCTCTTTTTCTCCCCCTCTTCTCTCTGTCTTATATGGCAAATTTGAGAGTAGGTACACTTAACATTAATGGGGGTAGGGATAGGGAAAGGCGTGCAGTCTTAGTGGAGCTTAGCAAGAACAAAAACATTGATGTGTTCCTTTTGCAGGAAACACATAGCACTATGGATAATGAGACAGAATGGGGAATGAGTTGGAGTGGGCAGGCTTTTTTAAGTCATGGTACTAACCTCAGTGCGGGTGTAGCAATTTTATTTTCTAGGCACCTTCAACTGTCACATGTTTCTGTCTGTGAGATAGAGCAGGGAAGGGCACAGGTAGTAAAAGCAACCATCAAGGGAATATCTTTTGCTTTTATGAATGTATGCGCCCATAACTCAGCTGTGGGTCGTGTGCGATTATTTCGTAAAATTAATGATGAGTTATCAAAATTAAATAGTGGTTCAATAATAGTGGTGGGAGGGGACTGGAATTGCACAACCCACCCTTCAGTTGACAGAAACACAGGAGAGCCTCACCCACCTTCGGGCTCACTTTTGTCTACAATCGTTCTTCAGAATGATTTGACTGATGTGTGGAGGAAGCTCCATCCCACAACCAGACAGTACACATATGTTAAAGTTTCTGAGAGCAGTGTGAAGGCAGCTAGGCTTGATAGATTATATGTCAACCAGATGTATAATAATAGACTAGTTAAAGCAGAGATTTCACCTGTTGGTTTTTCTGATCATCATTTAGTGACTGCAGATATTTCTTTATTGATGCATTCTAACATCTGTTCGCACTGGCACTTTAACGTGCAGCTGATTCATGACAAAGAGTTCTGTCGAGCTTTTTCTGACTTCTGGTGCCACTGGAAACAAAGGAAAACTGACTTTTGCAATTTGGCTCAATGGTAGGAGATGGGGAAAACACAGATTAAGCTTTTTTGTCACCAGTACACATCACATGCAACGGCCACTATTAAAGACTGCTTTGAGGACTTAGAACGAGAGCTCAAGAGGCTAGAGACTGAGATTATAAGTGGGACAGATAATACAAATAATACCTGGGACAGTAGGAGGAAGGCTTTGGGCAAGTTTCTTCACGAAAGGGCAAAGGGTGCTCTTATTAGGACTCGGATTTCTACTATTAAAGAAATAGATGCCCCAACAAGGTTCTTTTTTAAGCTGGAGAAAAGGGTTCGAGAGTCACACCAAATGTTGCACTTAAGGCTTCCAAATGGGAAGGTGACATCTGACTCAGTAGAAATGAGGAAGCTTGCCATTGACTTTTATGCCAGCCTCTTTAGTGCTGACACGTGTGACCCTGAATGTGTGACGAAGATGCTGGTGGGGCTGCCACGGCTGGATGAGGCTGAATCGGCTGTGTCGGAGTCTGCTATTTCCTTTGAGGAGATGTCTTCAGCGGTTCAACAACTCAACGGTGGTCGGTCATCAGGAGTTGATGGTCTTCCTGCGGAATTTTACCAGGAATTCTGGTCGCTGCTAGGAGAGGACATTCATGAGGTTTTCACATTCTGTATGACCACTGGGATCTTGCCAACGAGTTACACGAGGGCAGTTTTGACTTTACTGCCAAAGAAAGGGGACCTGGGCTTGCTCAAAAATTGGAGGCCTGTCTCTTTGCTTTGTACGGACTACAAGATTCTTGCAAAATGTCTTTCTAACAGGTTGAAGACCTGTATTGACATGATTGTTGATGTGGATCAAGCATACTGTGTCCCTGAAAGAACTATTATGGACAACTTGTTTTTAATTCGAGACATTATTGATCTGGCCAAGCTCAAGGACTTGGATGTGGGGTTTTTATCTCTGGATCAAGAAAAAGCTTTTGATAGAGTTGATCACCACTTTTGTTTAAAACTGTTTAAAGCTTTTGGGTTTGTGAACATTTTCATTTCTTGGCTCAAATTGTTGTATTCAAACGCTGCTGTCATGTTAAAGGTGGGGGGAGGGTTAAGTCGGCCTGTTCCAGCTCAGAGGGGCATCAGGCAGGGATGCCCTCTTTCTGGTATCTTGTATACGCTGGCCATTGAACCCCTTTTTCACCATCTTAGACAGGGACTCTCAGGTTTTACATTTGAAGAAGCAGGAAATCCAGTAAAATTGTCAGCTTATGCTGATGATGTTACGGTTTTTATAACCAGTCAAAGTGATATTAAAACACTCAGACAGACACTGGACTTATATGAGCGAGCATCCTCCGTGAAGGTTAACTGGTCAAAGTGTGAAGGTTTCATTTTGGTAGGGTGGGTTGATGAGGAGGAGCCAGTGTTACCGGCAGACTTACAGTGGAACAGGGAGGGACTGAAGTGTTTGGGAGTGTTTTGGGGAACTGATGCCTTTCAGGGGAAGAACTGGGAGGGTGTTGTTGAAAGAATTGCTGCCCGGTTGTCTCGATGGACTTGGGTCCTGCCACAGTTGTCCTACAGGGGAAGGACTCTGGTTGTTAACAACCTGGCCGCTTCTGTACTCTGGCACCGTACTACTGTTGTTGAACCTCCAACCTCTCTTATCAAGGAGATACAAAAAAGACTGGTTAATTTCTTTTGGGGAGGGTTTCAATGGATCAGGTCTGCTGTGCTGTCTCTACCTGTGTCAGAGGGGGGTCAGAGTTTGATTGACCTTCGCAGCCGTATCACAGCGTTTCGTCTTCAGACAGCACAGCGTTATCTTTATCAAAGACAACAACCACCCTGGTTCAAGACTGCATCTACGCTGCTTCACAGAATAAAGGACCTGACATATGACAAGCACCTGTTTCCTATAGACTTAACTGGCATGGACCTTTCACAGACCTCTGTTTTTTACCAGTCTGTTTTGACTGCTTGGAAGACTGTTTTTAAAGTGCAGAGAGACTGTTCTCAATTTTATGGTGATTTTGTTGAGGAGCCTCTTTTTTACAATCCCTTGGTGCCAAGTAGGATGCTCAGCACTGCTAGTGTGCAGAGGTTCCTTGTAAATGCTGGTCTTACCAAGCTGGCGGGCCTGAGGACGGCGGGGCAGTGGAAAACGGCTGCCAAGCTGGCTCAGGAGACTGGAATCAGATCTCTGCGCTTTCTGGAGAAGTTAGTGGAAGAAGTCATGGGTGGTCTTCCTGGACTCGTAAGGGCTGCGCTGGGGACTCGCTCTGCGGGTGGTCAACCAAGTTCAGCTGACTTTCCTTCGTTGTCTGTTTGTGCCGCAGTTGGGGAGCAGGATGAGGAGGGAGGCTCTCTTCTTTCCTTTCGAATACCTGTTCTGGGTGACCTGTCAACGATTTCGAAGAAGGCTATATATGAGGTGGCTGTAAAGATGCTGAACAGGGGATTGTTGGCTGGTGTTCTGGAGTCGAAGTGGTCAGGTGTGTTGGGTCCGGGGTCATCTCCAAGGGGCAGCTGGAGGTCCCTGTACAAACCTCCCATAGAGAAACACAGTGCGGATCTCCAGTGGACAATAGTGCATGGGGCCATGGCTACGAACAGACACGTGGAACATATGGATCCACGAACAGGGAACCACTGTCCTTTCTGTCTGACTGAGGAAACACTGCAGCACCTGTGGCTTGGCTGTCCCAGGCTAGCTGGCCTTTTTTCAGTGGCTTGCTGGCCTTGGGAGTGTTTTGGAGGAGGGTCTCTTTATCCTGGGTCCGAGGTACTCTGCAGCGCAGCGTAGGGAGGTTTGCTTGATTAATTTTTTAATAGGTCAGGCTAAGATGAGTATATTGCTCACAAGGAGGAACAAAATGAAGGGAACAGGATCTGTTAATTTAGGAATTATGTTTAAAGGGTTAGTGGGTGCACGTTTGAAAGTTTGTTTATTACAAGATGGTGTCCAACATTGAAGAGTTTGTCTCTATTTTGGGCATTAATGGAGTTTTGTGTATTATCACTGATGATAATTTAGTTTTGAATTTTTGAAGAAAGCCGAATGGAGTGTCTTCTGGTTTTGTTTTTCTTTTTTTGTGTTTATACTATTTGGGTGGGGTTGATGGTGGGAGGGGAGGGTCGTTCATATGTTGATTTGGCATTCATTTTCGGTTATGGTTGTGAGTTGAGGCATTGATATAATAAAGGTGTGTCAAAGGTCTCCTCTCCTCTCCTCCCGTCTCCAGGTCCATTACTTATCAGCAGGGAGAGGCTGACCTCTAAATGGATTCTGCAGGCAGCAAAACATAACCAGGGCTTTTACCTCCTCCCTTTTTCCTTCATTTCTTCTCCTCCTTCTGTCTTTCTACACCCTTGTAGCGAGTATCCCTTTCTTTCCTTCGCTTCGTTACTGTTTTCCTTCCCTTTGGCTTCACACCAGAAAACATGTGTGCTAACAGAATAAATAAAACTGCACTGTGATGGATGAATTGCCTCAATGGCCCAAATATTGACCTGTGGAAATCAGGTCAGCAGTCACCAGCCTCTTCAAATCTCTTCTTTAATAATCTCCTCTGATGTTTGATGTTCATAAATTAAGTAGAAAAAAATTAATAAAGCTGTCAAAATAAAAATGAAATGTGATATTGGAAATGATGGACATCATTTCATTTCCCCGGAGCTTTGGAGCAGAGTGACCCAGAGTTAGTATCTGTGCTTTTATGAAGGTCCCAGTAATGCTGAACAGTATGGACACGTTTTCATCAGAGTGGTAAATATGTTGACTGCTAGTTTGTGTTCAAGCACTGAAGCCAATGCAGAAGCGCCTTAAAGCTGCATTCTTTCCAAAGACCAGCAGGGGGCGACTGCTGTGGTTGCAAGAAGAACTCCAATGAGAGAAATCCTGCCTTAGTAAATGCTTTTCTAATGAGTCTATGGACTCATTCAGCAGCTTTAAATCTACTGACTATAGCATGATTTTAATCTGAAATATTATGGTACTCACTGGAGTCAAAAAGAAGGATAAAGCGAGATATTAGGGCTGGCCTGCTGTGTGACTCACAACTCACTGCTATTGGCCTTTTCCACTCGTTTTTAGGGTTTTCCAGGGAACTCCATTGTTGTGTTGTTTGTGCTGCATACAAATGACATTATGGGACTCAAGACCACGTTGGAATAATGACCCCAAGAACATTGAACTGGTACTCAGTTGTAATGGAAAACAACTGAAATCAAGTACAATCAAGTCGAGTAGGTACTAGTGGAATAGAGACATGTGACAAACACGCTTTACTCCTCGCTTTCAAAAGAAAAAGATGGTGACGGCTCGAGGCTTCACAGCAGTGGGTGATTCCAGGATGTCAATGGCCATCTTTTATATACAGTTACGTACAGTGTTTCTTGAGTTGCTCGAAAGAATAAGAATAAGAATCCTTTCTTATGTGTTTCAAACAATGAAATTTTGTTTGATAGCTCTCGGCACAGAGAAGAAGCACTTAGCTCACTCTTTTTACATACTGATGTATATACTATACATGCATATATACACACAGAACTACACTTTTTATATCTATGTACACCCACAGAAGAAAGACACTATAAAAAGCAGCACTATGAAAAAATTGAATCCACCCTATCCATTCGTGCAGGTGTGCAGAATAAATATGTGCAAAAGGTCACAGCATTGAAATGGATTTCACAGCTCTGAGGAAGAAGCCGTCTCTCAGTCTGGTGCTGCGTGTCGTCATGTTTCATATGCTTTTAAGTAGGAAGCAGTTTAAGCAGTCATATAAGCAGGAAACATACATTTCACCCGTTCAGTATAGATGCTTGAAGTAAATCTAACTAAAAACAGATGAATGATGGGAAAATGATCACCAGGGACATGAATGTTATTTCTCATATTTTTGCTGTTGTCTGATTTTTAAATGAAGGCTTTTTGTACGATGATAGACTTTCAGAGACTTTCAAATGCAGCTTGAATTTTGATTTTCAGCTGGGATTTTAAACCTTCTTCTCTACGTACAGTCCTCCGCTCTTTCATCTTCTTCTTTTCTTTACATCCCCCGGCATATCACTCTTCTTTTTATCTCTCATTGCTTCTCTTCCTCCTTTCTCTCTCCAGCTTGTTTCTTGTCTGTGGTCCAATCTACTCATTTGTTTCTCTTTGTTCAGTTTGTTATCACTGTTTTTCATCGTGCTGCTTTTATTGCTTTGCTCCTGTGTTTTATCACTGCGCAAATAAACTGGAAGTGAAATCATAAACCCATTGCAGCCCGTCCAGAAGCAATATATGTGAGGGGAAACATAATCTGCTGGAGCTCATTCAGAGAGCTGTTGCCAGGAAAATGTGCACACTGTTTGTGTCTGGACTTCAGATAATCCACGCTTTCCTTCAGGTGGTCTGATAAAAAGCATTTAAATGGAACAATTAATAGTTTACCTCACTGGGGAAACACTCTATTCACCTGTTGATGAGCTGAAATTATCTCATTGAGATTTTCTTCTACTGTTCAGGTGGAAATTAAAGAGTGGCCATGACACGGAAACTAGACTAGAATACAAACGAGATGCATTTGTATCGAGGACTCTCCAGTGCAGTTTCAAATATTAAAGAGATTTTTTTCAGAAGCAAAAAACTTTTTAAAAGACAAACTAAAAGGGGGTTCAAAGTCCCAACTCAGTGTTGGATCCGTTAATATGTAGATGATGTTGGAGTAGCTCATCCACAGTTTTTCTTCGTTTTCATTTTCTTTCTAAACATTTCTATCTTTCTAAGTTAATCATAAATTTCATAGTTTTGCATATGAAAGAAATATTATTCAAGCACAAAGAAATATTGCTAAAAGATAGTCAGCTATTTGCTTGGTGAGTTTGTGCAAAATCATTTGAATTTTAATCGAGTTCATTTTTCACCAGTCAAGCTCTGGTTAGTTTCTGGGAAAACACACTGGTTGTTAGTACGGGTCAAACACACATTTATGGCCCTCGGGAGGTTAATCCAACCTGAAACACATTAGACAAACACAAGCGTATAAGAGCAACTTTATTACCCCCTCTGTATATTTCAGCCGTACAGAGTTTGTACTGCTGCAGAGCACTTTACCATCGGTATTATTTATAGGAACGAGATAGGAAGCAGCCATTTCCTCTGAGGAACAGGATGTATATGAGCCTGAGAGCAAGAGCAGCACTGGCCTTATAAAACAGAATTATAGGCCATCTCAACACATGGCATACACTGTTAATGTTTTAATAGAGAGGAAGAGGTGGGGAGGCAGAGGATTCAGACAAACACAGCTCCAAGTAGAAGAAAATGAAAAAATTATAATCAGTCCAAAAAATCCTTCTGCTAACAGGCTGCGATATAAAATGGCCACGGGCATGGGCTGATTGTTCTGAGACTTATGGCACCGTGTGTTTGAGTGCCTTTAAATATTTAAAGTCGCTAAAGTGACACCCAAGTGAAAATAAGCAGCCACAAATGGACTGAAATAACCAACGATTCCACTAGTTCAGAAAATATTGTTGGCACATGTGGTTGATTTCTCACCTCCAGTACTTTGCAATTCCTGGAGATCCAAAGTTGCTCAGATGTGCAATTCTCATATTTTAACTGTTGGAAATTTTCAGTAGGATTTTAGAAATAGACTGGATTCTTGAATGTTATCCAAGACAAGATTCTGAAAAGTTATAAGGCGCGATTCTTGAATACTGTAATGCTTCAGGCGAGATTTTAGAATCTGAACCTTTGGCAAGAGTTTGAGATGCTGGAAAGGATTCGAGGCAAAAGTCCTAATTTAACCAATGACTGTGACATTTACATTTTTGGATGAGAACTTGCCTAAAGATACTTAGCAAAGTGAAGAATGTACAGAGAACCACACAATGTTCCTTTCACCTGCCTTTAAAGAGATGGTTGAAGATTTGACTTTATATATTATGTAAGAATAAAACATTGGTTTTATTAGGTAAGAGTTCATGACAGTATTGCACCAATGTTGGTCTCCGCAAAGGTAGAAAGAAAACCGCCTGAACAAATAACACAGTTAAATGAAATTTGCCTCTTTTTTTTTAATCTTACAGAAGATTAATTTAGCTTTGTCCTGTGTGAGAGAGACACAGAGAAAAATAGAGGGAATCACGTGATCACCTTGATAGGGGATTTGCTGATCTATGTGACCTTACATCTATCCTATCTTACTGGGCTGTGATGGAGTAAGAACTCCACCAGAGATCCATAACAGAGGAGAAATCAACTGCTGTCTCCTTGGCGGAGAGCTTTGAGGGCCACAGTGTGACACCGATCAATAACCTGCGATCGATCAACTCCTGGCAGCAACTGTAATGAGTCTCTGATCTATGCTGTTCTAGATCTATGCAGGAAGTTTAAGTGAAGGGCAGCAGATCTAGAAGTCCAGATGAGTGCTGGATACATTAAATAATTTATTAAGAGTTCATTTTTCTTTGGTTTCAAATTCATACGGATTAGATTGACAGTTTTCCTTTTAATGAGTGGTAAACCTCTCAGTATTTTCATTTTGGACGTTTTCTAAATTTTAAATTGTAAATTGCATTTAAAAAGAGCAGCTTTCTTGTTAATGCATTAATTCCATGACAAAAATAGTTATTACTAAGTCTTCTATATATTAGCACATCAATCCTGTTTCCCTACTCTAGTTACATTTTCATGAACGACACTTTAGTCCAGTTTTTGTGTTCACTTTTCCAAAAGTTACATTTTTATTGTTTTTAACCATATAAATTTCCTCAATGCCATTTTAATACAGCTTTCCTCAGTGACTTTTATGGTGCAGTTTCCTAGTTTGCTGTTAAATATTTAAATAAATTAACTGATTTGACTGTCATAATGTTTTCTTTTATCTCTCCTGTGAACAGTTTTTCATTTTTATGATGTCATGATAATAATAAGCTTGATTAGTTATATACAACTGATTATTACACCTTAAATCAACTTTTATTCTCCCACAGTGCAATGAGAAAGTGAGTCCGCATAGCTCCCCTCTGTGCGTGTTATGTAACAGGTCACACTTGTATAAGGTGCTCCATTCAGACAGTGTGCAGCAGCAGCATGACATTTACCACAGGTCATTATATAACATGGTAATTATCAGGTGGTACAAATCAGAGTATGCTAATAGAGACATTTTTGTAATGTGGAGGTGCACAAGCAATAAGTGCTCATGAATGACTTCAGCAGGGATCTCCAGCCTAATATTCAGAGACTTTGTTAGCTGTGATGTGCAAATGAAACGGCCCCAGTGCAAAAACATTTCAGTCATTTCTCAGTTTGCTTTTTACAAAGTGAAAAATAAATGAGATCAGAGTTTGGTGTGACCAGTTTCCTTTAGAACTGAACCAGTTCTCTTTAGTACACCTGCACACCATTTTTTAAGCTAGTTGGCAGCAACGTACATTTCTTCAGTGGATTTAGGCTGTCTCTTTCTCATTAAGTAATCCCAGATGACTCCATGGTTTTGAGTGCGAGATGCTTGTTTTAGACTGGTTTCAGACTTTGAACTGTTTTTGCTCTGGATGGAGGTTTTTTTTTTTTTTAACTTGTTTTGCTTGATTTTCAAGTTGGCTTTAGACTTTAGACTGGTTTCAATCTGGTTATAGAATGAATTTTGAATATTATTAGACTGATTTAGACTAGTTTCAGAAGTGGTTTCTAACTTGATTTTGAAGTAGTGTAGATACTTTAAAGCAGTTTAGGCTGGTTTTAGACCAGTTCTGGACTAAACGCTGGGTTAGTTCTGCAACAGTCTCTATGCAGTAATATCCCAAATATTAGCATAGTACCTAAATGCAGTGCATGCAAATTAGATGATGTTTAAAATGGTTCCTTATCTGTACAAACTGTTTTCTTATGATATTAATTTTTTTAACACCTGATTCTGTTAGACATTTTCAGGCAGGATCATCTTTTATTGTGAAATCAGTGACCTTTGTAGCTGCAGTGTGTGTAATGATGTTAATATTTATTCATGTAGCAACACTGAACACATTTTCCTCCACCTTCTTCACATTCACAGAAAACACTCACCATATGGGCCAAATTCTACAACCACAATCTGCTGCACATACATATAGATAGTGTAGTTTTAAACTATTATATCACTTAAAAGCAAAATTCTCTCAAACCAATGAGGTAGAAAAAATAGATGGATATCTATAATCTATCATAATAGAAATATTTAATTTACCAGAATTACATTTTATGTTAATCAGTTGTACAATATAATATGATGAAATATAGCTTGTAGCCTAGACCTCAGACTAAAATAAAACCTGAACAATCATTCAACCCTCTGTGTCGACTGAAATGTCCTTACAAGTTCAATAACCTTCATTGGTCCTCACAGAGATACATAAGCATGTGCACACACTCGGTCTCTTCCCTTCAACAAGCACTACCAGGAATTTATTGCAAAATGTAATTAAGGATTTGATTCTTTACTTTTACCCCAGAGACGTGCACACGCACCCAAACACCGTTCACAGTGTCCTTCAACATGGCAAGAAAGTAATTTATCTTGTTGCTTTGTGATTAGGAAATCCTCATTTCATCACAAATCCCCTGACACACACACACACACACACACACACACACACACACACACACACACACACACACACACACTCACTTACTTCCATGCTTCCGAGCCTAAATGGGATTGGGGCTGTTACCATGGTTACGTACACTAGCCTATGATTTTTCAGGTGGTTTTTGTGGTCAGAAGATTTCATAATCTGATTAAAGTATGATTTTATGTGACAGAAACTGAGACAGATGGTTTGTCAGACATGTGCATGCACCCAACTGCACACCCACCCACACACACACACACACACACACACACACACACACACACACACACACGAGTGTGTGCTCTTTTTACTAATGTTATGGGGACATAGATCTATTTATATTGAGACACTGTGAGGACCCATCAGCATAATGGACTATAATTTGTAAAACTAGTATGAAGACTTGGTTTAAGGTCAGGGTAAGTCTCCAGGTAATGAATGCACTTTAAGTCAGTGTCGTCTGAACTGTTTCTGTATTACTCATGTTCCTTGGGGACCTGAATACCTTTACACAGCTGCACTGTGGGCGGAGACTTAACTTCCCTCTAGTGTCTTTATCAACTCAAGTTGGGGTCTAATTTTTGGGTCTTTTAAACTTTTGTTTCTGTTGTCCAATGTAGATGATAATTAACTCTAAGTTTTCTTTCTCTTTTCAGATAAAAAAAGAGCACAAATTCTGCCTAAATTACACGACTCATAGCATCAATATTTGCATCTCATGTTGTACCATTATTCTGCCAAGTTTCTTTACCCCTGAGCCATAAATGAAAGGGTGACCCTGCGGGGTGGGCGGTGTGGACACCCAAGTTTGGGAATGCGATAACTCGAGAATTGATATCATAGGTTTATCTACTATGAGGTTGAGGGAAACCACTGGGTGCTGCCAGTATTTTCTGCTCTATTTTCACTCACAGTGTGTTAGCATCACATGTTTTAACAATATATTTACACTTACTTTATAGTTTCATTTTCAATTGCATTTTTAAGTACTTGGTTAGACTTTGGGCAAGGTCATTGTTTGGTATATTGTATTTTTGTTTGGTATATTGTATTTTTTTTGGAAGTTTATTGTAGGGATGGGCCATCCCTACAATAAACTTCCAAAAACATGTATTCTAGAGCCTAAAAATGCTACAATATAATAATACTGCTTCTTGTGCTTTGACCACTTTAGCTGTTAGGCCCCCAATTAAAGCGTGAAGTCAAGACTTGGTTTAATTTCCTTATTATGTTAGGATGTCTCTGAGAAATGAATGTGAGTAAATGCAGTGTTCTCTGAGTGTGTGAGTGCTTCTATTTTACAGGGTTATAAATACACAGAGCTATAGTAGGGACTGACTTGCTATTAAAAACAGGAAAGTCTCCAGTTCCAAGGTGAAATCCTGTATTTTGTTTTTTGTTTCTTTCACCCAGCTGCTGCTGGTCCATTATTATAGAGGGTAACGTGTGCCTGTTCAGAGGGTTTAGCATTGCTAACAACCAACCTTATCCAAAACTTAGACTGCTTTAAAAGAAACTGATATTCATATGTCCTCAGTAAAAACTTTAAAATCAGTTCAGAAGAACAGAGGAAATTAAATCTGAGCTCTGAATATACCTGTCGACCTCTGCCGCCCTCCCATCATCCTTGCGTCTCCCCCACTGCCTCCAATAAAGCTCGCAGCTATGCCGGTCGTCTGAGGGTCAAAGCTTGTTTCCCTCAGCACAGATTTCACATTAAGCTGATTTACAGACACTGAAGCTACAGTGGGAAGTGTTGGAAGAGAAATAAAGAAGAGCACAGGAAGAGAAGGCAAGCATGATATTTAAGCCGTTTAGTGTAATATGAACTATGGATGGCCACTGATATTAGAAAGTGACTAATGACTTTGACAAAGTAAAGCCGTGACACAGTTCAGGAATAATATAATCTTTTCCTGCTTTAATCATTTATCACCTGGAGTATCATATTGATTCTGTGTTCTGCACTGCTGACTTTATAAACTCTTGTTTAGTGCTAGAAATCTAGTTTGGCTTTTTTAGGTGAATCCAAAGAATGCTGAAGATATATTGGTGAATGATTAGGAATTCTATCCATCCTTCAAGTTGTTCAAGAACAATTTTAGAAGGTTCTTGGTGTCCTTGATAAATTAAAAGACTTCTTTGATGCTATGTGGATCTTGATGCACAACTTTAAAGATGTTCCAGGGTTGTTTACGGGGGTCTTGAGGAACCCCTGTATGTAATTTAAGGGTTTGAGGCTTCTGGAACCTCTTATGAGATATTTTAGTTTTGTTCTAGACTTTCCTGGTGATAATCCAGAAATCCTTAGTGTGAATCCACTAGACCTTAACGCCTTGATATTCCTGTAATCCTTACAGTCATTGATTCCTTAAAAGGATTTTGGATTTTTAAGTGATTAATATTCTTCTAGGCCACTTTCCATTTTTTTTTTTCACATTTTTCAAATGTCCTTGCTAAAGTTCTCGATATTCTCAGGGAAGGTTTGTTTTGTGGGGGTTCCAAGTCTGTGGTGTTATAGCTGCTATTGGAGTTCCATGTTCTTTACGAAGTTACAATAATCCCTGTTACACAAGGAATTATGGAGGTTAGAGAAAATCTTGAAGAAGTTGCAGAGGAGGTGGTGTCATGAACGGTCAAGAGATTCCTTTTCCTGTTTTTTTTTAGTGGACTTTTAAAAATCGCTTTAAGATGTTGGGATGATTTAAATTATTTAAAAGACGGCCAATGGAACAGTGTCTGTGAAGGGTCTACTCCCACTTACACCTTGTTCCATGTGACCTTAACAGCTCACAGGAGGGCAAGGTGGGTCAACAACTCTTAGGAGCACCACCAAGGTGAGTTGTCTTCAACGTGAGCACTTAAGATTTCCAGTGCATGTGACAGGCTTCAGGCAGACTTGAACTTGAACGTTCTTGAAGTTGTTCCAGAAGTAGTTCAATTGAAGGCTCTCCCAACAGAGTTCCAGGTGGTCTGAGCTTTCATGAAGATCTTCCAGGGCCTTGATCAGTTCCAGAAGTCGTCATATATAATTAAAATGTGTTGAAGGCCTCTTACAGTTACATTAAAGATGGCTGGAATATCTGGAAGGGATCGTCTTGTCAAAGCATCCTGGAGGTTTGAAACAGGCTTGAGGAGGTTTGACCAAGTTTCTGACCGATGACAAAATGTAAGATGAGTGTCAAATGTTTCTGTTTACATACAGAGTCAACTCTTCAGTGAAACTGGTGAACACTTCAACAGATATCTGGCAACCAGTCAGAGAGCAACATCGTCTTTGTCAAAGCAAACACAATGCTCATGCACACAACAGTTTATTTATCAATGTGTCATCATTCCTTCTTTCATTCTTTCTTTCTCTTTCCTTAGCTTTGCACTTCCCTCTTCCTGTCTCTTCGTGTACAGCTTATCTAAAACATTTAAAACATCATGTGATGTTCAAATCACGTGTCTGTGTGTGTGTGTGTGAGCGAGTGAGAGGGAGAGACAGAGAGAGAGGTAAAAATAAACATGGAAATTTAGATTATGCAAAATGAACAAATAAAGCACATTAGAGACACTCTGAAACAACGTGAGCTTCTTCTCAGCAACAAACACCGATGAGTTCATAACAAGGAGAGGAGTATGCAGGGGGAGGAGGAGGAGGGTAGGTGGGAGAAGGGAGAGAGCGTGGGGGATGTAAATACAGGAGAAAATGAGAGGGCAGAAAATAGGAAGAACGAGGCGTAGAAACAAAGAGAGAGAGGGAGATGTAGAAAGAAAGCAAATGATTTTGTTCTCCTCTGAACTGACGTAAAGCTCCCTGAGGTCAAAAGAAATGCCCACAAAGAACGGTATATTTGTTTTAATCTTAAATAATTGGTTTATTTGAAGTGCCCTTTGCTGTGTGGAAGCTGGCATCTTCACTCTGTTTATATGAGAAACCTCCTCATTAGCAAAAATAAGTTATGTGTCATACAAAAGCAGCTCTCAGAATTATTTTTTAAAATTTGAAAACTACAAATATGTGAAATTAGAAGTTTAGAAGTGCTGCATGTGCCTTTAAAAACAGCAAAGCAATAGAGCATCGCTGGTTAATTTGCTAGCACTAACATAAACTGCCTTTAGAGGACAACCCACAGAGGTGTGTCCATCAGCACTGTGGATTTAGCCACTTCACAGATCCATGCACATAGATCATCAGCGCAATCATACATGATCAATCAGAGTTTTGGTAAATAAATGTGAGAATATATGTGCATGCCTGAGTTTGTATGATTTTCATTGTACAAGAATAGTTGTTTATTAAAAGAAAAGACAAAACAAAATCAGGAAAATATATATTCATTAGTTTGTTTACGTCTTTTTGTTTCTAGGTTCACGTCCTTCTTCATGTTTGCCTTTGTTGGCTAATTGTCTTTAGGTTTTACTTTGAAGGCTCATGTGTTGCATATACGTACTTCCTGCCTTTGTTCTTTGACCCTGCTTTTCCAGTTGCCTTCATTGTTTCCACCTGTGAATTGGTCCCAGCTGTTTCTTTTGACCATCACCCTCTTGTCTCTAGCTTATCTTGTATTTTCTTCAGTCTTTTTATTAATTTCTTGATCTCCTTGTATTCCTAACTTTTGGACCTGTTCTGATATAATTTCTATGTTTTTGTTTGTTTCATTGTTTGTTCTTTTAAACAGTTCATTGGTTTGTGTAACCTGTCCGACTCTAATGTCTGCATTTGAGGCCTTAAACCCAACATGACTGAACATCTTAAATGAGATTCACAAACTTGTTTTACTTTTTAATTTAAACATTGTTTTAAATTAAAAGATATTTTCCATTTTGTGATGAAGATTTTTATTGTGTGGACTTTGCTTTGTGGATGGGTAAAAAGGCTTTAATTTAATTTATTGTTTATTAAGTTTATTGTTGTGTTTTCATGTGATGTACATCGTTTTTTTTTATTGGGGGCTGTTTTATTACCACCATTTTACTTTGTCTTCTCTTTCAGCTCAGCCTTGTATGATTATTTATTATATTATTATATTATTATTTTATTATAAACCTGCATCTGAGAACAAAAAGTAAAACAGCTTGCTCAATATTTTAAAAGAGTCATACATTTAAACTTCAACACAGCACCTGGAGCCAAATAACTTATACCAGAACATGAAGAGGTTCCTGGTTGTTCACCTGATGAGTAATGGTTGATTTTCATGGTTTATTTGATATTTTATGTACCATTTGTCAGTATCTAGAGTCTAATAATAGCACTCTACAGCTCACTGCTCACACATCGATTCCCAGTTTATATTTATATTACAGCTCTAATATCTCCCAGTGGATTAAAGACTAATCAATATAGGATCATACCATTATCTTGCCAGCACACTGAGGCAAATCTGGGTCATAACAGAACTCCATAGGTGCTATTTTTCTTTTTATTATGCCAGGGAGTGTTTGATACCCAGATAAGGCCTCGTCGATGCCGAGAATTAGGGATGTTCCTGAACTTTTTGGCAGCAGGGATGCTGACGCGCAGTGAGGCTATTGTCAGGACTTCCTAGGGTCCATTATAATGTCTAATGTTTTATTCACATCTAGTTGTTTCATTCGCACAGCTCTTACCTCCTGTCTGTGTGCTGACTCGTCAGCCGTGCTGACACCAACAATCAGAGCAGTGTCGTCAGCAAACATGATGATGGTGCATTCATTTGAGTTGCATTTGGCAGGCATGTTTGGAAGCAGGTCAAACAACTATTACTGTTTTTGTCAGCAGCAAATAGGTCAAGAAGTCTAAGTCCAGTGCTAAAACAGAGGCCTAACGAGGATACCTCTCAAACACCAAGCAACAACCAGTCAGGGCTTCCTCCTTTGTGTGGGAGTCTACATTATGTACACACCTGAATGAAATGGCCTGCTCTAAAGGTATTGGTCTTTTCTGATCCATCACTTAATCGTAGTTACCTTCTAAAAACATGCTCAACATATCACAGACATCAACCATGTTGAAGGTCAGAAAACGTCTGCCTGTGGGGAAAAAGTAAGAAGATTGCACCTGATCATCACTTTCCCTGTAGGTAGAAAAGAGTCATTACTGAATAACTATGAAAATAAAACTTTAAAACCTTAAGTAATATTATTGAAGTCTTATCTAAAATGTCGTAAGCCCTGCATGTATCCAACAGTCGGAATATTTTCTCTGACAGTCTATTCTCTGTTTGAGCTCATCATTTGTGACAGCTGTGATTCTTGGCTGTTGGACAGATCTGTGCCTTCCATGCTTCCCTCTGTTTAGTTTTAGTCCCCATGTCTCAATGTTCATTGTCTTTTGAGTACTTACTACTTTACTACTTAGTTTTCTTTTGCATCATATTTGATCTTGCTTTGTGAGTGTCTGCTTCACCCTGATTAGTTTCACTTGGGTTTGGCTCCACCTGTGTCTCTTTCTTACCTGTGTTTACCTGTATTTTTTATTGTTCAGACTATTCAGACTTTGCCTTTCTTAGGGATTTCATAACAGTAAAAAAGGCTTGCTTTTTGTTATTTAAACCTGCTCTTGGAACGTCCCTCCTGTACATTCTGGCTTATCCTCGTTTCCCCTTGACCCCCACATTTAAAGATTGGAAAAACACTTGCTAGACTAGCAAAATTAAGGTTACAGGCAACTTACAATGTACCCCTCTCTATAAAATATAAAGTTTCTCTTATCAGCTGTCCACTTGCCTTTCCCTCTTCCCCACAACATCCACGCCCAGCTGATAACTTTTCAATATTGAACACACATCTAATTTTGTTCAAATATACTCCAAACATAAGATGAGATGCATTAAGCCATGCACAACTTTTTCACTTGTGCCTCAGCTCAGTAACTTCCATCTTCATCAATCTCTGAGTCACATGGACATTTTCTACATTAGTTTGGCTGCAGAATCACAGCAGAGTGGATCGCTGCGGCTTTTGGACTCACTTCCTGTTTTCTTGGTTTCATTTAACTGTTGCAACTTTCCCAAACCAAGCCACATATAAACTGCAGAGCTGTCAGACCAGATAATGGTTTTTCATTCTTTCTAATTGAAGATGCATTACGTTGCACTGTTGATGGAGGGCAATTAGAGCAGCTCATTGTATCTATTAATATGAAGCAGATGTTGGTCATTGCTTAAAGGGCTAAACAAAGTTGTAACAAAGCACAAGTTATATTCAAGAACCCTCATAAAAACAATGCGTTCACTTGTTCCGAGGCAACACGTGGTTTTTAGGTGATGAGTGGAGCTTTTGGGACAGGGCTACACTGGACATGATATCATATCTGGTTTATGATGAATCACTCTGAGGTCTTTATTGTGACATGGTCTGGTGGGCTGAAAGAGGAGGAAGTTGACGTCTCTGTCAGGGTTCGTTTCCTGATGAAATAAATAAGACGCCATGACGTTAGCGAGCAGACCACGTGAGCAGAGCTCGTTTTGCTCGTTAAACTTGTCCAGAATGTCTCTGATGTCACTGTACAGTAGAGTTTGATTCACTTTGATCTGGATGTTGGAACTCTAAGCTTTAGATAACAACGCAACCACTCTGCTGAAAATAGACTTTCCGTCTTATTTTTGGGATTTCTTTGATTGTAGCTCACCCGTCGTCGAACATCACGTGTCTGTCTGTTTATTATTTTCTTCCTTTCTCTCACAACAATCTTCCCATTTTTTCAGTTGGGTGCATTTAACATTTGTTTTATCAAAAAAGGCTCAGTTTTAAAAACTTTGAGAGCAATTGCTGTAAGGTATTCATGCAATTGAATCTAAATTATTAATAATGAATGTAACAGACAGCAGGAGGGGATGAAGGAGGCAGTCAGATTCACAAAGGAGGGACTTTGCAATATAAAAATTCTCCCCTGTCAGTCCTGTAGTTGGGTTTTTACTACTGATGGATTGACATTTTTTTAAGTTGTCACCTTCTGTTTAAAGCAATCAGACTGCTTTGACAAAACCTTGATTGTCCACCGTACTCCATGAGGTAAAACTATGGGTTTTATAACAGAGGTCTGCTGGCTTGGATGAGAACTGTAATAATGTCACAAAAGGCTATCAGAAGGTAATGTAAAGCCAAAATATTTGCATTAAAGATGATATTTTCATGGTTTTAAGGGGCGTTCTGTAACATCAGTCTGGCGAGGAAGGAGCGGCTAGCAGGTCTAGCGAACGTGTGGTGTTAGCCGAATAACCCGAAGCCAGTCGGTTAAATCCAATGACAGAGCTCTTGTCCATACCTGTATTTAAAGGTGTTTACCTGAATCTAAGTGTGACAGCGGCTTTCAGCCATATGTTAGGGTTTCAGACAAGGATGCTATCTTTGCAAAAGATGATTTCATGCAAAAACTGAAAGAGGAAAAGGTGAGATTTAAAAGGAGTAAAGGAATGCATGGAAATAAAAAACAAGAGCTTAAAAAACAGAGAAAGGAACGTGAGAGAGAGGGGATGGAGAGGCAGGATTTCAGTTTGCTTAAAGAGCTGGATCTCCTTCACCAGAGGAGGAGAAAACATGGAACAACCATCCCTCCTCCTGCAACTTTCATCATCACTCTATCAATTAAACATGGCCATGGATTACACTGGAGGAGGAGAGGAGAAAGAAAGGGAGCAGACGGAAGGAGAGCACAGGATTTAGGAAAAGGAGGAGAGGTGATGGAGGAAGGAGGGGAAAGATGAGGATGGAAAGAGGAGGAGAGCAGAGAGGCTTTTAGCAGCCTGATGTAACCCAGAATAGAAGTTTTCAGAGAGGAAAAACAAACTGAGCTGGTGATCAAACTTGTCCGGTCGATACCGGTGTCCTTGTGAAGAACAATTCAAACAGTTTGGAGGCAGAAGAGGACACTCACGGGGAGCCATACAGGAAGCTCAAACCCCCAAATTTCACCTTTTTTCCCCACCGCTTTTCACTGCAGTTGTGTGAAGCATAGATGGTGAAATATTGAGTGTTCCTAGAAGCTGCATTAACTCATTTGTTTGGTCACGTGGTTTCATCGCATGCAAAAGTTAATTTTCACAGAGAGCTGATAAAATGCAGGAAATGGAAAAGGCTCATTTTAGCTGTAATTATTAATGCAGCGATGACACAAATGCTCGGGATTGGATTAAAATCCCTGAAATGAAAACCTTATCCGAATGGTGTTTACGTCTCTTGTTACGGTGTAACATCAGCACTCTGGCAGTTTCTCTGCTGCTGTCAGTCAAACGCACACAGTCAGTTGAGACCAACTTCTGATCCTCAGACCAGTTTTCTGCCTTTCAATAACAAAACTGTTGAACAAAATCATACTTTAAAGAGTTGTTGTCACCTTTAACTCTGAACTGGATTGATGAAGTGGAAGAAACTGGATGAATGAATGGATGTTCTTATTTCTCGATTTTGCTGGAGTAGCTTTGCAAGAATCCCACTTCCAGGGAAAAACACACAGACAGCTTCTCCTCAGTGGAGCCTCTGCACAACTCCACCTCCTTAAAAGGTGTAAATGAACACAAAAATTATATCTGCAAATTTGACAGCAGGCATTTAAATAATGTAACGTCAATTTTGCCTGGTCATCATGGCACATAATGGCCCGGGTGTATTTGAATATTTCATTTGATCACAATAAAAAAAAAACATCACTTCTTCTGTACGCTGATGTAAACTTGCATTTAACGTCACGTTGTTACTCAGGTTGAGTCCTGATGAGTGCGTCATGTGTGCAGCAGATGGCTGTATGAAGACATCTGTGATAACAGCTCCTCCTGGAAGAAGAGGGAACCGTCGGTAACCCTGTTGGACTACGCTAAAGTCTGAGCTCTTGGGTCACAGAAGAGCTTTTAAACATTGGAAAGTTGCCACATTTAATATGAATATTCATAACTACCATATTGCTGTATCAGTTTACATTCTGCTTTAGATTGCATGAAAACCATTGTACAGGGAGTGCAGAATTATTAGGCAAGTTGTATTTTTGAGGAATAATTTTATTATTGAACAACAACCATGTTCTCAATGAACCCAAAAAACTCATTAATAGCAAAGCTGAATGTTTTTGGAAGTAGTTTTTAGTTTGTTTTTAGTTTTAGCTATTTTAGGGGGATATCTGTGTGTGCAGGTGACTATTACTGTGCATAATTATTAGGCAACTTAACAAAAAACAAATATATACCCATTTCAATTATTTATTTTTACCAGTGAAACCAATATAACATCTCCACATTCACAAATATACATTTCTGACATTCAAAAACAAAACAAAAACAAATCAGCGACCAATATAGCCACCTTTCTTTGCAAGGACACTCAAAAGCCTGCCATCCATGGATTCTGTCAGTGTTTTGATCTGTTCACCATCAACATTGCGTGCAGCAGCAACCACAGCCTCCCAGACACTGTTCAGAGAGGTGTACTGTTTTCCCTCCTTGTAAATCTCACATTTGATGATGGACCACAGGTTCTCAATGGGGTTCAGATCAGGTGAACAAGGAGGCCATGTCATTAGTTTTTCTTCTTTTATACCCTTTCTTGCCAGCCACGCTGTGGAGTACTTGGACGCGTGTGATGGAGCATTGTCCTGCATGAAAATCATGTTTTTCTTGAAGGATGCAGACTTCTTCCTGTACCACTGCTTGAAGAAGGTGTCTTCCAGAAACTGGCAGTAGGACTGGGAGTTGAGCTTGACGCCATCCTCAACCCGAAAAGGCCCCACAAGCTCATCTTTGATGATACCAGCCCAAACCAGTACTCCACCTCCACCTTGCTGGCGTCTGAGTCGGACTGGAGCTCTTTACCAATCCAGCCACGGGCCCATCCATCTGGCCCATCAAGACTCACTCTCATTTCATCAGTCCATAAAACCTTAGAAAAACCAGTCTTGAGATATTTCTTGGCCCAGTCTTGACGTTTCAGCTTGTGTGTCTTGTTCAGTGGTGGTCGTCTTTCAGCCTTTCTTACCTTGGCCATGTCTCTGAGTATTGCACACCTTGTGCTTTTGGGCACTCCAGTGATATTGCAGCTCTGAAATATGGCCAAACTGGTGGCAAGTGGCATCTTGGCAGCTGCACGCTTCACTTTTCTCAGTTCATGGGCAGTTATTTTGCGCCTTGGTTTTTCCACACGCTTCTTGCGACCCTGTTGACTATTTTGAATGAAACGCTTGATTGTTCGATGATCACGCTTCAGAAGCTTTGCAATTTTGAGACTGCTGCATCCCTCTGCAAGATATCTCACTATTTTTGACTTTTCTGAGCCTGTCAAGTCCTTCTTTTGACCCATTTTGCCAAAGGAAAGGACGTTGCCTAATAATTATGCACACCTGATATAGGGTGTTGATGTCATTAGACCACACCCCTTCTCATTACAGAGATGCACATCACCTAATATGCTTAATTGGTAGTAGGCTTTCGAGCCTATACAGCTTGGAGTAAGACAACATGCATGAAGAGGATGATGTGGACAAAATACTCATTTGCCTAATAATTCTGCACTCCCTGTATAAATAAGAAGTCTGATGTGGATCAGCAGTGCTGCCAAAAATGTATTAACATATTGTTTGGATTTACATAACATCATTATTTACAAATTTGTGAAAAAATTAACCGTGCCAACATCTGTCTTGTTTGGTGTCATATTAAACCATAAAAGTACAGCAAAGCTGACGCCAACAGTTAATTACAAGCACATCTGGGAGTGGTTTTATTTAGTACGTATTTGGATTGTTTGACTGTTCAAAAAGTTTTATTTGTTACATCATAAATGAACAAATTCAAATATCTCCGAGTGTCGGGCCAGTAATCGAAATCACATATATCTATTACAGATAACTGGGAAACCACACATCCTATATTTCATTTTATATAGAATATAACTTAAAATAATTGATCTTCTGTATAACTAAGGTCAACTACAGAGTAACGACTGGTTTCTGGTCATCATCTTACAATTATGCTCTTTGAGACAACAGTTTCCTGACCCGGCGCCATATGAACACAATTGAATTGCCTACTCGTGAGTAATAACACCGATGCGTATCGCAAAGGTCTCTGGAGGCTTAACGGTGCATTTTTGCCCCGAGGCGCCTCTGGAGGTTGTTCCGGCCATGAAGGCGATGGAAGATTTGCTGTAACTCTTTCTACTCTGAGTTGGATCTTGTTGTGCGGTTGTTGGTTGTTTGCACTGAGGGGATTTTGTTGAATGTTCAGCAGATTCTTTTCTTCTCCTCTGGTATTAAAAGGTCTTTTTGTGTACACACTCATGCCTTCAGCTGTTTTGCTCACTGTCCCATTTTTTTCCTAAGGTTTTATAGAAAACCCACTGGCACCTGTAATGTGGGTTGTTGGTGCAACATTTGCATGAAGGTCTTTTCAGCCAGTGAGAAAAGTTGATAAAAAAGGAATTTTTTGACACAGACAAAGATGCAAACTATGACTAACATAAGAAGCATTAGTGAAAGTCATGGAGTCACTGCAGGAGAGGATGATTGTGGTTCTGTTTTTTTTCTTATAAAATGTTCAAAATATACAAAAAGAAAATCTGGCATCATGTTTAAGGATCTGTGATTTCAGGTCACATTGACTGCTCTCCGTGAAGAACCTGTGAAAACATTTAAGGTATGAAAGACGTTCCAACTTCCAAAAATGATAATGAAAATGTCTCAAAGCTTCCACTTAAGAGCAGCTGTTCTAAAAGTGGTTCTTAATTTAAAGCTTTTGGATCACGTAAAGACATCAAAGTGCGATTATTTCAAGTGCTGAGTTAGTGAGGAACATATTGACTGAAAGAAAAGCAGTCGAGCGCCACTCCTCTGTGTGCCTGTACGCTGTTTAAAAATCAAAAGAAAATAGCTTAAATATCCAATCATATTAAGCTGAGTTTGAGTGGATACATTTCAACCTTCTTCTTCTTCTTTTTTTTTTACGTTTTGTTTTTTTTATAAATGCAAAAAGTTGGAAGATGTACAAGCTCGAAGGCTTTTCCCCATTTCGAAATAATGGTAAAATACAAATATTAAGAAATACATTTTTAAAAGTCCTTAAATTTTCATTTCTGCTCTTCTCTGCTTCTTCCATTGTATCTGATCGGGTGGCTCTCCCTACAATTTGATTGTCCTTCCTGCTCTTCTCACTAAACGAATTATCATTGGCTGTCTGCCCCTCTATTAGATTGTGATTGGCTGGCTCCCCTATTACAGGTGGGAGATAAGGATCGGTCTCTGCGTTCCATTGGCTGACTCTGCATTATTGGATTTCTATCTGCTCCAATTGGGAAGCAGCATTTGCTTGTCTTTTAGTCCTTATGGCTGGGAATCAGTTTTTAGATTTCGAGTGACCCTCCAACCTTCCTGTTTCTTTTTCACTTCCCTCAGTGTTTTCCATCTTTCCTCGCCAGCCTCCCCCTCTCGGCTTGTGTCTGTCTGGTCTTTGGTATCGTGGCTCGGTGCAGGATGACATAATTCTGGCCATGAAATATTTAACATACTGAGAGAGCAGCTCAGAATATTTGGGCTGACCCGTGCCTCCCGAGACACTCCCCTTTTGTAAAACCGTTATTTATGACGACGGCTGGCTCCAACTCCAGCTGCAGGGTCACTACAGTCAGATATCTGAATGAGACCGTTTTGCTCCGCTGGATTCAGACAGCTTTTATTTTCTCCTTTTTCACGTGTATACACTGTAAAAGAGAAAAGATAAAAACCTTCAGATTTCAGTGAAACCAGCTACAGTAAAGTGTAATTTCCTATCATTAGGCTTTGAGTTTGTCCAACTCTGATTTTTCACTCTTGGATTTCTTTAAAATAATGTTTCATGTTTTGGCACGATACATTTTTCTAACTTTAAATGCTATGAGAGTTTCTGAGGCACAACAGCTGTCATTTTTATTAATGTTGCATCTTTTACAGGGTCTCTCAGTATTTTCCATGTTAACCACTGTTCAGACCAATAAATAAATAAAGGTATAAACGATTCAGTGTTTAGCTTCTCCTGCAGATTTCTTTTTATGTGCAGTGTGGAGGACACTTAGCCTGTAGGCACTGATCGGTTTATAAATAACTCCCGTTTTACAGAAAATATGATTAAAAGGTTGAGTGGGTAAATAGTAAGGTCTGTATGTGACTGCACATGCTTGAGATTTACAGATTCAGTATACGCTGTTTTTCCTCCTCTTCTCTCTCACACTTTGTTCATCTTGACCTTCTCGCCGCCTTCTTTCTCTTTCTCTTCGCCCTTCTCTTGACTGTCCTCACTCAACCTCCTCTTTCCTCCCTCCTTTCTTCCCTCCTTTGCTTCCTCCTCCTTCCATCTCCCTCCTCTGGCTTCGCGTCAAGCTACCACTCGATGTGTTGTCCTCCTCCTGCTGCAGGACGGAGACTTGGCTCCAGCAGCTGTAGATAATGACCCAGGAGAAAGAGGGGGGAGGGTGGGAAGAAGAGAGAAATGGGAGATGGCAAGAGAGATGGAGGAGAGAACAGAACGGGTACGAGAGAGAGGAAGGAAATAAAGGAAATGTGTGGAGAAAGGAGGGAGCGATGCACGGAGAGACAATATAAACTTTCTAATGCCTCTCTCGACATGCCAGCTACAAGCCCTCTAATGCTGCCATCCATTATTTAATATTAGCAGCTCCAGGCTCTCTCTCTCTCTCTCTCAAACACACACACACACACACACACACACACACACACACACACACACACACACACACACACACACACACACACACACACACACACACACAGTCTTAGTTGGTTTAATCACCCCACTCTGCAGCCACAACCTTCTACATTATAAAGAGCAACTTTACTCTGAGCTGAATAGCTTCGTTTTACTGACCTCTGCTGGTTGAGCATCCATCGCGGTCTGAGTGAGTTCATGGCGAGCACCTTTGGCTGAGCGGTAACTAAAAATGTAGTTTAGCAGAAATCCAGGTAAACTGAACGTCAGCTCAGCTCTGGATGAGATCTGGCTAATTTCAGATCATTTGCTTTACTAACCTGTGGTGAAGTGTAACTAAATGCTGCTTTGGCTGCAGTTAAAGTCCAGCTAAACTTCAGCTAAGCTATGACTGATGTGCGACTTTAGTCTGGCCAGGCTTTCCCAAGCTCAGCTTTGGTCAAGCTCCAGCTCAACAGTGCTCCAGCTTACTTTGTTTCACTTGTTCAGAGCTTTTATTCATCTTTCTCAGCAAACTGAATACACATTAGCAGCCTGAGATACAGCGAACGGCACTGTGCTGTTTCCATGTGGTAATTCTATGTTCATCACATGATTTGCAACTCATTTTCTGACCAGCACAAACATATGAAATGACTCTGTATCATCAGAAATATTGATACAGTCACTCAAGAAAACATGGAAATTAAATTTTTCTATCTAATTAATGTTTTATTTCATGTGTTAAAGGATGCACACGCTCTCCGTCTGTCAGAGGCACGTTGAACATCCCGGTACACATGCCATTACACAAATGTTATTTGAATGAATAAGACGGCATTCATATTCATTCATTTCCTTAATTCGTTCAGACTGAAAAACATTTTAAAAAATCGTCAGCTGTCGCTTTAAAGCTGCTAACATGCTACAGCTACTGTACAATAACTGCTGCACCAACAGAAAAGATCTTCATGGAAATTGTGGAAATGATAGAATATCAGACTCTACACTGTGTGTGTGTGTGTGTGTGTGTGTGTGTGTGTGTGCATGCAGTAATACTCTTTGGGTCAGTGAATAAGATAAACCATTAAAGTCATGTTTTTGTCTGAATGAGTTAAATATAAATCAGGCTTCATTGTGAGTCTGTGCCTTTGCACTCTGAGTACTATGTGAGTATGTACTCTATAATCCATATACAATGTGTCTATGCATTATAGAGGAGGTGGCTCATAGGTTGACCATGCTTTATGTTTGAGATTATTCTCTGCTGAATGGCTGTGGGCCTTCGGGCCACTCTGGGTAATGTAGTTGGTTGACCTTTTGATCTTCTTTTCTTCTTCTTCATCTTTAGATCCACCATAGATCTATCCAGAGGTCTACGCCATATTTTTATAGATCTGCTTAAAAAGTACCTTAATTTATAAATAAGAAAAACAGGCCTGACTGGGGAATAATAAATCTTCCACCTAATCAAACAGCCTCAGACACACTGAAGTTATTGAACCTTGATGCAAAAAAACAAAACAAAAAACTGATGCTAGAGAAAGAAAGTACAAGAATGCTGCATCGATTTTAATCATAGCGGGGAAAGTCTACCTCTGCACTAAGTGTAGCTTCTGTGGCTGCAGGTTGTGTTTACTAATAGATAATATCTGGCTCTGATACAGGATGGAAAGAAATCTTAAATAAACACACACTCAAGTATTGGGTCATGCTTCTTAATCTTTGAATTCAGGTGCTTTCAGTCGTATTGTCACAAGTGTATAAAATCACGCACCTGGCCACGCAGTCTACTTTTACAATCATTTGGGAAAGAATAGGATGTGCTAAAGACGCGCAAATCAGTCACTTTGTGAAACGTCTCTCCTGTTAGATGTTCCACAGTCAAGTATAAGCAATGTTATTGCCACGCTGAAGTCTTTAGAAACCACTCTGTCACATTCTGCAGTCGCATTTCAGAGCAGTGGAGCTGATGGTGTAAATCTCACCAACAGTCTGCTAAATCAGTAACTGCAGACTGCCTGTGGCATTAACATCAGCACAAAGCTGTGCACCAGGAGCTTCAAGGCTTAGGTTTCCATGGCCGAGCAGCTTCTGCAGGCGCAGTGTTTAAGTGGCCCAGTACTTTAAATCCATCTGTTTTCTTACAGTTTACAATCTTTGCAAAGAATAAAGCGAGGAGCTGCAGGCATGATGTTTCCAGAAGGATGGTGTTTGATACCACCAAAACATCCAAACAGAAACCATGTGGATAAATGAGGAAACAAACGACATGTTCAAGTGGGAATCAACGAGATTCATAATTATAAATCATTTCCTGATTGCATTTCATTGTAAAGCCTGTGGGCTGAGGACGCTGATGAGACTGTTTTAAGCCTTAATTTAAAACTTGAATTGATTTCTGTGACACAAAAATAAAAGATATGAACATATTTAATGTAACTTTAGCTGCACACAAGTGCAGCAGCTTTGTTTTATCTTTCAGACAAGTTGGTTCCATGTTTATTGAATCTGTTTCACCATGATATGCCTCCATTCAACACACACTCCCTCAAACCAAGAGGCAGCCGCATCAAAGCTAATTTATGGTCCATTAAAGGGGCACTGCGTGTAATGTTTGGCTCTGGACGGAGGGCCACTGCAGATTTACTGCTGCCGTCTGGTAGTAAAAACTCACAAACACAAGGAAGACGCTTTACAGCTACGAGAGAGAAATGGAGCATGTGCGTGTTTGTTGGTATTAAAAGAGGAAAAGCTAAATATGTCTCATAATTTAGGTCCAGCAGTAAACAGCAAATGCACTATAATAACAGAAAGCAAATGAGCCATGATTGCATGACATTTATCAGACATTGCTGTTGCTGTGCCAAGCTTTGCTGTATAAAAACGTTTCATACTTTATATTTGATTAGCTATAAGTGTGAAGACAAAGAAAACAGCGATCAGCAAAAACTGACGTGACAATCTTTCAACGAATATCCACAGAATATTCAGTATATTGAATATTCAGCCTAGACTCTCTCAGCACAAAGACTGAAAATGATATTTAGGAGTATTAAAGAATATTTCAGTTTTAGTAGAAATGCAAGAAACTAATTCAAAAATCACCGGCTGCTATAAAAGGTAGATGATAGATTGAAAAGACAGCATCAGTCATTTTTTATTAAAAATCAAATCATTGTCAATCTGTAATTTCTTTTATATTTCACATTCACAGAGCTGAGATTTATTACTAAAAAGTTTCAACCCAGAATATATTTAATTCAAGTTTATTTATTTAGCTCCAAGAGCATTACGAGTTGCTGCTTTATATTGTAAAGTAAGGACCACACAGTATTAGAGAGAAATTATCCTACGATCAGATCCTGTATAAGCAAACACTTAGGAACAGTGGGAAGGAAAAACTCCCTTTTTACCAGGAAGAAACCTCCAGCAGAACGCGGCTCAGGGAGGAACGGCAGGGACAAAAGACACGCTGTGTGAGCCAGAGCCAAACGTTAATCCTTACTAATGATTAAATGCACAAATATGAACGCAAAGACGGTGAAGAAGACCATTCAATTCAATTCAGTTTTATTTATACAGCGCCAAATCACAACAACAGTCACATCAAGGAGCTTTATATTGTAAGGTAGACCCTACAACAATACATACAGAGAAACACCCAACAATCATATGACCCCCTATGAGCAGCACTTTGGGGACAGTGGGAAGGAAAAACTCCCTTTTAACAGGAAGAAACCTCCAGCAGAACCAGGCTCAGGGAGGGGCGGGGCCATCTGCTGCGACCGGTTGGGGTGAGAGAAGGAAGACAGGATAAAGACATGCTGTGGACAAGAGACAGAGATTACTACAGTCCCCATGATGCAGTCCCACAGGAGGCTAAGTCTATCTGCTATTTGGTTTGTGGGATACACCTTAAAATGCATGTAGTGGATGTCAGTAATACTAACAGACAGGTATATGCTTGAACCCAGAAAAGAAAAAGTTAAGCTCTATCTCTGTTGTCTCAAGCCCTTCTATCCAGAAACAGGAAAAAGGTCATGAACATTTGGGGTTAGCTGGCTTGATGAGTGATGTGCTAAGCTGAATATTAGTTTCACAGCTGCTTAACTTGGCTGATTTAAAGCATTTGTATCATCCTCTTGTTACACCTGAAAATCCATTTGTGCCGCCTGCCGCCTGTAATACTGCAGCTTATAAATGTTGTTTTCCTGTATACGGCTGCGCTCACCACTTGAAAAAAAATCATTTTACAAGTTTTAATGACAGTTTTGAAGCATCTGTGATAAGATGGCTATTAGAAGTTGGTTCGAATTGGATTTTTTCTGTAAATCCATACAAATCGCCTATGAAATCTAATTTAGTTTTCAACATTTGCGAGGAAATGTAAATTTGTTGTTGAACTGATTAAATTGCAGCACCCGCGGGGGAAAAATGACTTGGCTGTTAGGGCACCTCTAATGATGGTAGCACCTGATGAATGTGCAGGCTCTTTCTTCCTTCTTCAACAATTGCATGAATCACAGGGTCCATAAAGTGCAGGCTAATGAGGCTGCTGTTCCAGCTGTACGGAGTTAAACAGCTGGCAGATGCTCCGGTCGGCCGTCTGCCCGTCACAGAGCGGTTCATTTCCATTTACATTCATTTGCATTCTGAGCTGTACTCACACGGCTGGCAGCAGCTCGTTGCCTGTTTTCCCATCTTGTTCTACAGCATCAGGAGTTGTAGGAAGTTGGCCAGTTTATGACTTCGCCCTTCATCAGTATTTCGGGTTAAAGTCCTGAACTATGCTGCTGTCTGAAAATGAGATTTCTGAGATGTTTTCTTTCTGCTCTGATGTTTTCTCCTGTGAAATTTTTGTGCCAGCACCACAGAAACAAAGCCAATAGGAGGTTATTTAGGAGCATACTAATATCCTGATGGTGACGCTGCCACAGTCATAAAGACTTAGAGTCTACATTTGGAAGGGAACTGGCCTGGCATAAATCTACCACAGTGCACGAGCTCCGGAAAGGGAAGACTCACAACTTGTTTTTTTTTTCTTAGCTTTAACATGTTGGTTAGATGTAGGCAACAGAAATTACAATTAAAGTTTTTGGTTTCAGGGTTTAGTCACTGTGTTGGTCTATGACGTTTGATCTTATAGTATCTGTGTGTCCTTGACCATGTGTGCTGTTACGTCTGTGTTTTAGTCTTTTGCAGTTTCATTTGTCTGTATTTGTCTGTTTCCCTCACTGCTGTAGTTCTTTGTTACCTTTTATTAGATGTTACCTGTTGCTTTACTTCCACCTCCTTGCCTACCTGTGTTTCATGTCAGCGTTTGTCCTCGTGTCCTCCATATGTTCCTCTTTGCATTTCCACTGTTGAGATTAAGACAAGCCAAGAGATGAAAACGAGATGAAATATAGTAAAATTTAAATATTAGTTTTGGGTATCGGACCCTAGGCTGTATATTTTTCTGTAAATTGCACACTTTTGACACATACATATGCTTTAAAATGTCATTAAATTGTAGTTTGTGCTTATTTTACAAACCTTGAAGTAAAAATTATGTAAAAACTTGAGAAATGATGAATGAGGGAGGATGAAGATACAGGCCTCTCTGATGTTCAGTTAGAGATCCGGCACAGATTCATCCTGGCTGTTTGGCCACAGTCTGACGTCTCCGTCGATTCTTCTGAGTGCTTTTTGCCAACAATTACAGATGACTTCTGTTCCTCTCTGCCCTCTGTTATCTCCATTGATCTGCTCCCAGCTGCCAATATGTCTCCCGGCTGAGGACACTGGAGGTTCAGTAAAACTGACCCGCGTGCCGTCAGCACGCCCTCGGCTCCCGGCGAATTACAGTCAGTGATGCACTCTCCTCAGCCATGAGTCCAGTGAATTTAAGAATAAGCACAGAGCTGGGTGAAAGATGCATCTTAACAATTAACTGCATATCACTTAGCTAAAGTCATTTAGCTTTGGAGAGTGGAAAGTCGACCAGCGAGAGGGCCTAAAAGATCCATATTAGTTTGTCTGTGAAGGTTCTCAGTCATCCAGGTCATCGTAGTCAAAGGAGCTTGCAAAGAAAAGCGTCTGGACTTCTTTAAGTTACTTGAAGACGTTTCACCTCTCATCCGAGAAGCTTCTTCAGTTCTAAGGTCAAATGGTGGAGAGTCCCAGATATAAACCTAGTGGGAGTGTCCCCCCACAGAGGGACAAAAGGACCCCCTGATGATCCTCTAATCGCCTGAGCCAAGGTGTGAAACTGGGTGTGGGTCCCAATCAGCCAGAGTTTCGGGTGTGTTCATTGTGAAACCCGGCCCCACCTTATCATGCGAATTCCTGAGGTCAGATGGCCCAGGATATGAGTGGGCGTTAAGGCGTCTGGGAAGGGATCTCAAAACTGGATTATAGATGGCAGAGAGTTGGTGTCGTAAACCCCCGCCTCTGTTCAAAGATGGTCGCTCACAGTGGACATAGATGGCTTCTTTCACTCCTCTTTCAAACCATCTGTCCTCTCTGTCCAAAATGCGAACATTGGCATCCTTGAAAGAGTGTCCTTTATCCTTAAGATGCAGATGGACTGCTGAGTCTTGTCCTGTGGAGGTGGCTCTTCTGTGTTGTGCCATGCGCTTGTGAAGTGGCTGTTTGGTCTCTCCGATGTAGAGGTCTGGGCATTCCTCGCTGCACTGTACAGCAAACACCACATTGTTAAGTCTGTGTTTTGGCGTTTTGTCTTTCGGGTGAACCAGTTTTTGTCTGAGCGTGTTGCTGGGTCTGAAATGCACCGGGATGTCATGCTTGGAGAAAACTCTCCTAAGTTTTTCTGATACACCGGCTACATAGGGGATGACAATGTTGTTGCGTCTGTCCTTCTTATCCTCCCTCGCTGGTGTCTGGTCTTCTTTTCTGTGCCTCTTTGCTGACTTTAAGAACGCCCATTTAGGATAGCCGCACGTTTTGAGTGCTTCCTTTACATGTGTGTGTTCCTTCTTTGCATCTTAAGGATAAAGGACACTCTTTCGAGGATGCCAATGTTCACATTTTGGACAGAGAGGACAGATGGTTTGAAAGAGGAGTGAAAGAAGCCATCTATGTCCACTGTGAGCGACCATCTTTGAACAGAGGCGGGGGTTTACGACACCAACTCTCTGCCATCTATAATCCAGTTTTGAGATCCCTTCCCAGACGCCTTAACGCCCACTCACATCCTGGGCCATCTGACCTCAGGAATTCGCATGATAAGGTGGGGCCAGGTTTCACAATGAACACACCCGAAACTCTGGCTGATTGGGACCCACACCCAGTTTCACACCTTGGCTCAGGCGATTAGAGGATCATCAGGGGGTCCTTTTGTCCCTCTGTGGGGGGACACTCCCACTAGGTTTATATCTGGGACTCTCCACCATTTGACCTTAGAACTGAAGAAGCTTCTCGGATGAGAGGTGAAACGTCTTCAAGTATCCATATTAGTTGTTTCAGAAGTGTCTCACTCTGTCTTTGTGCTTTATGTGAGTGACACGGTGGGACGCAGGTCTGAGCCGATGTTTGGAAGTGTGGAAATTCTGGTTTCAAAAAGCAGAGGATCAGGTTTGGTGAGCGTGTTCTGGCTCATTTTAAGAGAAATAATATACTTCCAGCTTCTCAAACATGGCTTTTAGCACACGGTGTTTGTCTTTCAGTACCACAGCATAATGTTTAGCTTTCAGAGTCCAGGTCATTTGAAATCAAGGCCTGGAACTAACCACAGAGTAAACCGATTAATAGAGAAAAAAAGGAAATCAGCAAACACACACTGATACCACTGAAGGTCTGCCTTTAACACCTCGATACAGAAATTTTGATCCAGTAAGAGAGCAGATAAGGAACCTGGGATTTTCTCGAATGATTAAACTTCAGGATGTTCTGGCTCCATGCGGACCATCTCTGCACTTTATACCACGAAGTAAAGTGTAGGGTATATGGACTATAAAGAAAAGCTATGAAGGAATGAGGGAAAAATGCAAATCCAGTCTGTCAGTCAGCTGAATGCATTTCAGTACATGTGGAATTAGATTTAGAAAACAGGATTTATGCCAAGAATGAGAAGCAATTCATTATGAAACTCATCTTCAGGAGGAGCAACTGCACAGCTTTAAAATTAGCTTTAAAGTTTTAAAAAATAATAAAATGGCTTGTAAGATTTGAGCAGCACACAGCAGACAAGGTCGCAGCCTTATTTTGAGAAGGACGGATATATAATCTACTGCAGCAGGTACACGAGCAGAGAGCTGCAGTTCATTACCTACATATCTGATTTACTGTACAGCCTGTGCTGATTTGCATATGTGTAATATCAAGAGTTAAATCCACAGTGAAACAGACACCAGTTAAAAAAACGGGAATGTGTTCTTACAAAATAATCATTTAATCAGCTGGAAAGAAATAATTTCTTTGAGTAAAAGTGATTGGTACACAGTTCACTGAGGACTTAATTATAATAACAACTTTATGAGAGATTTTACGTCTCTTTGGAGAAACTTTCTAAAATAAGGTTTTTGATGCTAAAAGAAGTACAAATAAATACTACAGCAGCATTTCAAAGTTATTGTGTGATAATGTTTCATTTCAGATCCTAATACAAAGTACAGGTAGGTTGGGAAGCAAAAAGGAAGTAAAAAGGAAGCAAAAAGGAAACGTTAATGAAACGTGGTGCAGTTTTTTTTAAGATTTCCCATAAAATAAACTAAGCTAAAAAAAAATAAGTGTAATTTTAAATGGATATATATGAATATTCATCTGAATCAGAGCCATTTACAGATCACTGACTCCTACTCAGAGACTGCATATGAAACAATTACATAACTTCTGAATCCAAAAATGGAAACCTGTCCAAACACCTTAAGACTTTCAAAAAGTAGTCCTGCTGTAAAGACGTTTTGAAAAATGACCTTTGGCTCCTTTGATCCACTTTTCCTGATGAGTTTATGGTTTCATCTGCCCATTTCAAGCCTTATTAAATATAACATGATGTTCATTTTTCAAATATGATCCCCTTTAAAGTCAAAAAGCACAACAGAGCCAAGTATGCTTTATACTACCTTGTGATTAACCAACGGCTATCATATGAGCACGCCGCGGCCCGTGATTTCTCAGGCTTATCTCTGCTTTAATAAAGCTAAGAAAGCTTTTCAAAAATGAGACTTTGGCTGCATCATCCAACGGCACTTCTTAAACTGGAGGACCGATTGCTGATCATATCTCTCTGAATATTTACTTAAAGAAACAAAGTAAACAGGTGGAGCTGAGCATCAATCAGCTTCTAGCTGTTGACTGGTTTGTATAGTAAACTGTTGACTGGTGCAGCTGCAGGTTTCTCCCGTCGGTCTGAGCAGAATCACACAAAGCATCCTGGCCTCCTGCCAGCTCTCTAATCTCTTCCTCCTCCTCCTCTTACTTGTCCTCGTCTCACTACCTGTGATTTATGGCTGAGCACAATGAAAGGTGAAGGCCGCATGAGGCAGCGACCAGGAATTTGTGAGTGTGTGTGTGAGCAGCTTTTCAATACTGGCACTGTAATCTTGTGGAGGACTTGCCTATTTATCTTTTAACTAATACCACAGATTGAAAAAACCCTCTAAAATCAAATAAATATCCAGTTTCAGTGATTCGTGTTAGTGGAAACATTTTCCCAGTATTAAACTTTGTTTGTCTAAATTATGTTTATATAGTAAACTGCAGGCAGCACGGTGGTTAGCACTGTTGCCGCACAGCAAGAAGGTCCTGAGTTCAATTCCACCATCAGGCCGGGGTCTTTCTGTGTGGAGTTTGCATGTTCTCCCCGTGTTTGCGTGGGTTCTCTCCGGGTACTCCAGCTTCCTCCCACCGTCCAAAGACATGCAGCTTGTGGGGATAGGTAAATTGGATAATCCAAATTGCCACTAGGTGTGAATGTGAGTGCGAATGGTTGTCTGTCCCTGTGTGTTGGCCCTGCGACAGACTGGCGACCTGTCCAGGGTGTACCCCGCCTCTCGCCCTATGACAGCTGGGATAGGCTCCAGCGCCCCCCGCGACCCTGAAAAGGAGAAGTGAATGGATGGATGGATGGATAGTAAATTGCAGCCTCAAAGTTTATTGGAGGGACACAATGCTATTTATATAATGATCACCATAAAGAAGTCTTCTTCTTGCTTAACCTCCTGCTTGGAATTAATGGATTCATTTATTCGGAAATTTCATATGAAAAACGTTTTCTCTCTGCAGATATGGAGACATGGTTCCAAACACCATCGCAGGGAAGATCTTTGGATCGATCTGCTCTCTGAGCGGCGTCCTGGTGATCGCCCTTCCTGTACCTGTCATCGTGTCCAACTTCAGCCGGATCTACCACCAGAACCAGAGAGCGGACAAGAGGAGAGCACAGCAGGTCTGATTCTGACGTTTCAGTATCGAGCTCAAAATAGTCTAACCAAGAAGTAAGACTGCAGCTTCTAGGTTCTGATGCAGGTTTAAGACAACACAAATAAAAACCATGTAACTAAACATCCACCTTTGACCTCTTCAAGCTCCACCCATCCATGCTGTGTTCTGGGATGAGTCTAATCAGATACTGTGGCCTTTAAAACAAAATCCTTTTATGATTAAAGTTGGCTGAAAACTTTTGTTTTCAGAGATACCTCATTTCAGCCATGCATTGATTCATTTACTCACTGAGCAGTTATCTTTTGACTGAGGTCCAGTGAACATCTAACAGGCCAAGGCAACCCTTTAAGGCCATCTCCTTGAACATCTCCTTTCAGTGCTTCCGTTCTGGCCACTTGCCATTTACGATCGACACTGGCGTGAAAAATCAGGTCATTTTTTTGCTTTTTGGGTGGAGTCATAAAATGTTTAATACACTGCACAAACAGAAAGAGCAAATCAAGATAAGCAGCGTCGCTGCTTCATCCCACTTTTGATAAATGAAACCAAAATATGTTGAAACTGTGTGCTGCTTTGTCTGTGCGGGTTCTCAGCCATCCAGGTCAAGATAATCTAAGTTTCTTGGAGATTTTTCTCTCATCCAAGAAGCCTCTTCAGTTCTAAGTTCACTGAACTGTGCTTCTTTCTTCTCCTGGTGTTGTGCACCTCTGGCACTATGACCAATACTGCACCCAGCCAATAGGAGGCAGCTGTGATATTTTGGCTTGACTTCTGTGTAGCTGTCATGCCCATCAGTTTTCATTTTTATTCTTTGGGTGCACCCTAAACGTACATGTGGTGCATCTTTATGCTTCTATTGTATCAGCTGAAAAAATAACGTTTTATTGAAAAGCACCTTTAAAGCCCGAAAACTGGAGCTTTGCAGCAAAAATTGCAATTCACCTGAAAAATTATGAGATTAGAGACAGATGATGTGCTCCTCTACAGTGTGTGTGTGTGTGTGTGTGTGTGTGTGTGTGTGTGTGTGTGTGTGTGTGTGTGTGTGTGTGTGTGTGTGTGTGTGAGGCGCTGACGCTGCTGTTTTCCTGTATTTCTGTCAAACAGAAAGTGCGCTTGGCTCGGATCCGCATGGCAAAGAAAGGAACAACCAATGCCTTCCTCCAGTACAAAGAAGACCGAGGGCTCGGGGTGAGACACACAAACATGGATGCAGACACTCACACTAACAGTGGATGATTTCTCACTGTCAAGGAAGAAGGCTGGATTACACTCGGGTTAACTCAGAAAGTTGTGGAAAGGTAAGGAGAGATAAAGGGACTAAAGACAGAGTGAAAAACACAAAGTCACATAAACCACAACAAACAAGATAAAAATCAAATAAAAGTACACCCAAAGAGAAAGCTGGCTGATGTGTGGGGCCAAACTTTATAACTGTTAAACCCACAAATAAATCTGAGCCTGCAAATAAATTTTACATGAGATTTCATAACGAGTGTGCAAATGTGCTGACTTTCAGCAGCTGCGAAAATTTGCCTTGACCTGAAGCATCTCGGTCTGTTCAGTAAAAACCACCATGCACGAGGCCTCATCAGCTACATGTAGTTTCTCACTTTCCTGTTGTTTGCCCACAAGTGTCCCACACACAGATGTGTGCAGTATACTGTGAACAGAGAGATCTTCAGGCCACATGTACATGCAATAAATTTGGGGATGACGATGTTTACTTCTGCATACATCATCCAGCGTTATAAATACCTTCATCATCCATCATTTGCTCTGTAATAAGATTTCCAGGATGTTTGACTTTTAAATTCAGGAAATCTTTGTCCTCCTTGGTTTTGCTAATCATGACAGCACTCTTACAGGCATGCATCCACTCCATAAGCATAATGTATGCGAAGGAGCTACTGCAGACCAACACCTTTAGGACCACAGATATCTGAATCCATAATATGGTTCACTGGGATTCTGCTGATCATGACTTATCTATATTTTAGCTGCAGTAAGCTTGACTTCTCACAATGCATTTCAGGACCCTGTCACGGTGCTGGGTTGGTTGACCCAGTGCTTTGAGTTCAATATATCTGGATGGTTTATGATTTATGTTTAAATTAATTTAAGCTCATTCTGTTTTCCCCAGGTTGCCCTGTTATAGTTCATTGTTTATCAGATTCCCCTTGTGTCTTAGGCTACGTTCACACTGCAGGCGAAAGCGCATCAAATCCGATTTTTTTGACCCTATGCGACCCATATCCAATCATGGTCTGACAGTGTGAACGGCACAAATCCGATATTTTCAAATCCGATCTGGGTCACTTTCGTATGTGGTACTGAATCCGATACATATCCGATGTTTTAGAAAGCGACTGCTGTTTGAACGGTCATGTCGCATTAAATCCGTCTTTTACGTCACTGACACAAGACAGACGCTAATTATCAGCGCCGGAGAAGCACCGGAGAAGACATCGCGAACGCTTCCTGGCCATCCAATGAAAGATGGGAAGACAACGTTGGAGAAACTTGAATATTTTCTTTGTACTGTATAATCTGCAGATTCTGACAGAAATCTGCAACTACCCTTTGAAGCACCGCTCCTCTAAAACAGCAATAAGGATAATTATTAGGTTATTTACATTATTATGTAAATAACAAAATAACTTAAAGCAAAAATTGGGAAACGTAAAGTCTGAAGTCTTTATATTAAGGGCCATCAGTCAAACAATATTGTTTGCTCTGGGTCTAAACAGCGCGTTGTGTGTGACGTCTTCTTATGCGCATGCGGCCGCTTTGAGGGTTCACACTAGAGCGCGTTTGCTGTCGCATTTTATTTGTAGTGTGAACGAGCAGACAAAAAAATCAGATTTGATCAAAAAATCGGATTTGAGCATTAAGACCTGCAGAGTGAACGTAGCCTTAGTCTCCCTCGCTCTTCATGTGTTTCAGTAATGTCTTTGTTTGTGTTTCCCCCAGCCATCATGTTCTGTTTCCATGTCTCATCTCCAGTCCCCTTTTCCCTCTGTATGTTTATAGTGAATGTGTTCCTCTTCGGTTCGTCATTTTAAGTCTGCGTGTCTTAATGTTTCCTGTTTTATTTTGAAGAGGCCTGGTGTTCCATGTTCAGTGTGTTTAGTTTCACTTCCCTGTGGCGTCATTCTGTTCATTCTAATCAGCTTTTTCCCCGTGTGTTTCCACTTCCCCTGATCACCTCCTTTATGTATTTAGTCTTCATTCCTCATCCGTTTGTCCTGCTGTGTTTCCAGGTGAATGTATTCATGCCGAGTCTTCATGTTTCAGGTGTCCGTGTCCACTTTTATGTTAAGCTTTAGTTCACCCAGTTTAGGTTTTGCCCTCGCTCTGCCCTTTTGTTTGTATTATTTTTGACAGCCTTAATAAACGGCTCATGTTTTTTTGTCTCGTCACGTGTCTGCACTTGGGTCCATCTTCTCACTCCACACATTCAGCTTCTGCGACTGTGACACGCCCATCTTTGACTCAGCTAAACAAATAAGTCCCTGTGATTTACACGACTAAAATGATATTTTCCCCTCTATTTGTGTTTATAATTTCCCTCAAATAACACGTATCACCGTCATGTTTAGCTTTAAAGCTCAGTGGACTTAATAAATATGTTCAAACTGTCTAGCAAAATTCATTCTATATTTTTGACATTACACCAGCTAAAGCTATAAGCCTGGCTGTTTTTATTTTTAATGACCGACACTAACAGAACGCAAAAAGAAAGTCAAGCTTGAAGGATTTCCAACTCAAAAACAGGACCGTGACAATTATTACAGTGAAATATATTAATTGTGTAAATATAGCTATTTTGTAAAAATGTGGATTTTGTCCATTAACAATGTTTTTCTTAGAAAATAGTAAATCCATCTATCAAGCGGCAGGTACCAGTAACTATCCAGAGTTTTTCTGAAAGTTTGAAGATTTACTTGTGAGTTGTTTTCTTCGAAATCCCCCCAAACAATCAATGTCATTTTAGTTATCATCTGCAAATTGAATTCAGTATTTAATTTTTAGAAACGTGAGCTGCAGATTTAATGAGTTTTGACATGCTGAGGTGAGGCAAGACTAAGAGAGAGGCAGCAAAACAAAGAGCGCTTCAGACCCTCAGACAGACGAAGAGCTGCTGCTTCAGCAGTTTGGTGATTCACTAATAACAAGTGCATGAGGAGAGTTTCCCCAGCAGCAACTTGGCAAAAGAGCAGTGGAACCTGATCACTGTCCACAGATGCAACAGACACAAACAACAACGTACTGTGAAGATTTAAATCAGACGGTTAGATACTTTACTGATCGCACAAGGCAAATTCAGTAGTTTCAGGATCCTGCACAGGTTGTTGTTTTACACATAACAAACGGCAGCTAATTGGTGTTTTTTTCCTAGACACATAGAAACCTTTCAGATGAAAACGCAGCAGGATGAAATAACCCTGAATGCTAATTAGAGTCTTCTGATATCATCTTACATTTCTTTGACAGATACACAGATACACCTGCAGATTAAGATTTTACATTAAACACATGATCAGAATAATTAAAAAGCAGCTGACAACCGAAACAGTTTCAATATTTCGGCATTAACCCACAAGAGCCCAGACCATTTATACACTGAACTTTCCTCAGTGTGTAAATGGGCCCATGCTTCATCAAAGATACTGCTGTCCCAAAAAAGCTGCCCTGTGGTGTATCATATTATGAGTTTATGGCTCAGTCACACTAGAGTAAAAATTCAGTTTATAAATGCAGACAGATTTAGTTTGCAATCAGTCACAGTTGGTCTGGCCCAATCAGCACAACTCATCTGTGGTCAGTCTGTTTGCATAGGGGCCGTAAACCGGTTGTATCCTGGCTATATTTCTACATAAAAGCGAGGTTGCTGAGTGCCAATGTCATTTTGCTCTTGAATTTGTATCCTCCAGCAACTACATCTCTGTTTGGCCATTCCTGGAGACTCCAAACACTGTTGCCCCAGTGTGACTCTGGTTTTAGGTCATAGTGAGATGTTTGTTAGTTCCAGCTCCTTGAATGGATGCTTGTTAAAGAAACCGTTGGCATCACATTTAAACAAACTGGGTGAGCCTACAGTTTTAGCACCTTAGATCCAGCTGTTGTTTGGGACGCAGCAGAAAAGCCAAAATAAAATAAATAATCTGAAACTCTAAAGAGGGCAGCTATCTCTCGGTGTCCAGTACTGCACCATTTTTGCATCTTTTCCTTGTATATATTTCTCTAAAATGCTAGTGATGCTAGCTATCTGACAGAACAGCCATACTTAATGTGTAGTATGATTAAAGATGTCCTTTAGTTTCCAATCTAAACTTCCATTTAAATACCAATAACTGTCCAACATTTTCAGACTAGAGAAAAGAATGGTTTCTTTTTTTGTTATAATTTCATAACTCACATAATTTGTTGGGGTGTGAGGAGTATGAAAGATTCAGAGGAGCCCTCGGCCTTTTAGTCTTGTTCCTATTTACTAGATGGATGCATCCCACATCGTGAACCTGCAGGAATATTTTTATTACATTCTGAAAATAAACTGGATCTAAATCACTGCAGATCTGAGGAACTTTCTTTTTTTTTTATCTTTCAGCTTAATCGTGACTCAGAGTCTCAGTTTTTTCTTCAGTCAAGAGGATGAAAGATTCACCGGGTTTAAATGTTTTATCATGAAAACGGCTTTAGGCTTCAGGTAGAGGGTGAGTGGATGGGTCTCACACAGAGACTCACACAGATATTGTTGAGTCTTAATCTCTCTGCTGCACTGAGCCAAAATGAGGGATGACTGCTGGATTTAAAGAGTGCATAATGAGGGTGAAGAGGAAGAAAAATGGGGTGCAGAGAAAGTGGCGAATATATGGAGAAAGGGAGGAAATCTGTGCTACAGGGCAAGAAGAGAGCTTCATTTTTCTTCATCATAACACGTGAAAAAAAGTTTAGGGAAAATAACAAAACTCAATTAAAAGCCGGCTGGGAAAAAAAACAAAGCAAAATGAGAAAGAAAGAGATAAAGGTGATTAAAATAAGAAGAAAAGAGTCTTAAAGATGTCGATCAGCTCTCAGTTTGGCCTTTTAAAACATGAAAGGAAAACTATTGCAGTTGTTTCTTATTAATGTGGAGAAATGTGAACTGAAGATGAGTTACTGATAAAAAAAAAAACGAAATTCTAGGAAAGAAATTCTGCATTTTAAATCAAAGATTTGTCTTAGGAGACTGAGCCAAAGGAAAGATTATGAGCTCATTCAAATCCAGTGGTGGAAATCACACAGTCTCAGCATTAAAAATGACTCCTTTACAAGTGCAAGCAAATATTAGTTAAAAAGTTACTGTTTAAAGTGCATGTATGCAGAAGCCTCTTTTTGCTGCATTATTAATCTTTTATTAAACGCAGATTATTTACCTGTGACAGTTTAGAAAAGCAGTTATTTTATTACAACCTCAGTATGAGCCGTCAGCTGTTAGAGGAACGCTTCATAAAAGTGGTGGAGTCAAAAACACAGCATGGTCCTTCTGAACAGGTGTGCCGTCTTATGTGGGACTGTACAGCAGCTTCATCCCTCAGCCCGCCGCCCCACATATCCAGACAATGTCCCACATTTCACAAGTTTATGAAAGTAAACTCGTGAGTCTCATAAGAAACACGTACCTCAAAAATAGATGTTCTGATCTATTTATGCTTCCCCTGCTGCAAATAAGATGAAATGATTACAAGACAGAGCAGCAGCTGAAATAGGTTTGAACAATAATGCAAAAAGAGAAAAAAACAAAGCAAAAACGCTGAAGCTTACTGATTAACACGTTCACCTTATCCATGAAAATCCCTGAATAGTTTCCAGGTGGAAAAATGAAACTCAGTAGGTCACAAACCCGGCTGGTGTAAAGAAAGGCATCTTGAATCCATCCTTTGTAGGGACCCTCGGGAAATAAAGGAGTGGCTGAAAGTACCTTTATTTAGTTGGAGTTGGGAAAACTGTATTCAAATAAATGGACTGTTTCTGTTCAGGAATAGTTGGAAGCTTTGTGCTTATTCAGGAGGTATCAAAATTTGAGAGCATCTCAAATTTTTCTGATACCCAGTGGAAAAGAAGTCATGTTTGAGTAAATGTTCTCATTTTCCTTGTATTTTGCCTCCTCTACTTTTATTTTCACCTAATTTCATTTTAAAAATAAGATTTGTTATTTTATTACATTTTCATTTCTTGTGTCCCCAGGTTCTTTTACTTTTACATTGCAACTGTTTCCTCTATGAAGCACTTTGAACTTTTGTCACATGTATGAAGTGTTATGCAGCTAAAAGTTAGTTTGTGCCCGTCAACCAGCTTGTTGACAATCAAGTGTTTCCTGACAGTGTGACCAGTAACATGTAAAAAATGTTTTCATTTGCCTGGAAAACTCTGTCTTCATCATTACAGCCTGGAGCCAACACATTCAAGGAATTAATACTTGTTTGTTTTTTATGCCGATGATGCGAGTTTCTACATCACATCCAACTCATCTCAGCTTTATCTCTTTCCTCTTTCTTCAGTAAACCTTTAAATGCAGATAGTTTCCATTTCCAGAGTCTTACTACCAAACTTTAGTCATATTTGATTTGGTGTAATATGATATATATGATAAAATATGATATAGATAACAGATATGTAGCTTTAAAACCTGTTCTCCTTTTCACTACTTTAGCACCACTGTACATATTCCTTTAACAAACAGCAAGCTCAGTTCATTTGCACTCATGTTCTATGAACATGAGTGCAAATGAGATTTAACACTGCACTGGATTGCTCAGGATCAAACATAGCAGACCCAACATAGAAAGTGATTATTGTGGTTTTACTGGTCAAAGAAGCAAACAAAGACCAGTATGAGCCTACAAATATTCATTGAATACATGAATGTGTTAATATTTGACATTAAAAAGAGGAACTGAACTTAAGTTTTTGTAGAAAGAAGTGTTGATGATAAGAGAAATCCTTATTATTGAATTCTGCAAACAACCTTATTAAGGACATTTGTTAAGAGAACCTCAAAGTGTGAAGCTATCATCGCCAATTCTACAAAACAGTCTATTTATTAAACAAATTTTATTACGTGTGTGTATTTTCAGGGTCGTGACAGCGATAGCACAGCTCTGTGTGTGAAGAACAGATCGGCTTTCGAGCACCAACACCACCACCTGCTGCACTGTCTGGAGAAGACAACGGTGAGGTTTCAGACATTTAATTTCCCTCAGGACCATCAACTATTACATCCTACGCAGACAGAACTCAAGCTGCCTCTTACTTTTTTGAACACCAGTTTAAAATATCTTCAGCAGTTCTTTGTCTTTGTACAAAGCCTTAATATAAACTCTGTTTCTGATCCTAGAAACAGAAGCTGGATAAACAGTCTCACCAAAGTTTCCTTTAAGTCGCCCTTCTGGATTCTCTCTCAGTACATTTTGAAATTTACATTTCATTCAGTCCTTTTCATCCATGCCATTAAAATAAGCTTACAGTCATTCAGTTTAGAGAGAGAGATATTTTAGCTTCACTTTTTAAGACGGTCAGCAGTCACAGACTGATGATCACACGTAGATTAATGAACAGAAGAATTTCAACAGCTTCATCTGGAAAAACTAAAGACAAAAAGACAATCATACGCAGAAAACACCCTAAAAATAACACGAATATCCCAAAAATAAAAGAAATGAGAAGAAAAAAATATATATTTAAGAGACTGTATAACTGTAACATACAAATTAGGCCACAAAAATATGCAGAGGCAGAAAATCACAAAGATTTAGATTTACGACTTCAGAGAAATGCAAAAGCGCATGTTCCACAATCCACACATGCAAGATTGAAACTTCAGCTGACCTCCCTCCTTCCTGTCTCTGCTTACAGAACCATGAGTTCACAGATGAGATGACCTACAGCGAGCTGTGTATGACTGAGTCAGTGGGCTTCAGGACCAGTCGCAGCACTTCTCTATCCAGCCAGCAGGGGGCACAGAACAACCCCACCGGCTGCTGCCCCCGCAGGGCCAGGAGGCGAGCCGCCATGCGTCTGGCTAACTCCACTGCATCAGTCAGCCGGGGGAGCGTCCAGGAACTGGACACCCTGCATATCAAAACAACCTCCATACCGCCACAAACGTAAACACAGATGCTATAATCAGATAAAGATACACAAAAATAAAAAAAAACAACCTTTTACTTATCTTTTCTTTCTTTTTCTTTATTTCAGTCGTTCCAGTCTGAACGCCCAGGCTGACAACCTAAAGCTGAACTGCGGGGAACAAGATTTCACTGCTGCAATCATCAGCATTCCCACGCCGCCTGCCAACACACCGGACGAAAGCCTCCCCCCATCGCCTGCCCCCATCCCCGGCATCCTGCGCAACACCCGAGCAACAGCTTTTACTCATGAAACCGTCAAAATCTCCTCCTTATAACCTCCAGCTCCACACATGACATCCCTCCTGACACCCCTCCGCCCCACCAGCCACTTTCCCAGTGAACTTCCTTTGAACCTCTGATCCTGGATCTGGGGCGCTGCTAGCTGAAATATCGGGAAGAAAATACTCAGATTGATTCCTGACTGATGGCTTTAACTTCCACATACATTTCGCTGGTTACATGGATTAAACAGTCGTATAGCTAAAACGGCAGGTGAGATGGGAAGCAAAATGTACGACCATATCCAACGACAACTGAAAAATAAGAACCTCAAAAAAAAAAAAAAAAAAAAAAAAAAAAAGCTCAAATCAAAAGCTACAACTTCATGAACGAAGCAAAAGACCTTCTTAAACCTTTAGGATCCACCCTCATGCATTTTGTCTCCTTGCACACATTTGACCCACCTTGCACAGTTTTGACCTTTTAGATCTCATTGCACAAACCCATGAAGGGTTCAACCTGAAACATCAGTGGAAAAGAAGCCAAGACTCCAAAAGTCATCCCGAACTGGCTGATGGTTTGGTTTGGCTGGCTTTGTTTTGCCCTCCTTTAGAGGAGGTATGCTAAATGACTGCTGACGACAGAAGTTTTATTTTTCAGTGCAAACTCGACATGAATGGACTGAGTGGTTTTATAAAAAAAAAAGAGAGCATTACCTGTTGCTTTGGGAGGGACCAACAACCACCAGAGGATCATTTAGAATAGGCTGGTTTAGTTATTGGTAAAAGATGTAATGGAGATGACCTGTAGACAACCAAATAACCCTCAGCAGCTTGAAGGGCCATATCTAAGACATTTTGTGGTTTGAGGTTTTTATTTTCTTGTAGGAAACGTGTGCCGGAATTTTTGTTTTCTTTGGCTGGATTTCTTTTCATTCCAATGACAGACTACATGTTGAAGCCTGAATGGAGCGACAGTGCTGCACAGCTAAGTTCACTTCTGGATCTCTTTTGCTTGAAACATGAAGGTTTAAACTCTAAACAAAGAAGCTGAAAGACTCATCTGCACTCAAATGGATTTTTGAAGAGTTTGTGGACGAGCTCTCTGACGGTTCTCGCTGAGCAGCTGAAGGTCTCATATTTAGAAAATCAAGGAAATCATGAAGGGGAACTCGTGATCACTTGACCTTCAAATAATTTGGGAAACTCAGTGAAACCCAACAATCTTTGTTGAGCAACTCGCAAAACTACACTGGGCAGTCTGCATCTTTAAGGAGCTGGTCTGAGCAGCACTGGACTCACCTGGTTTTCTAAATAAACTGTGGAGAGTTAAATTAATGGTCCTGGACTGGATTACTCTGGTCTAGTCTGACTGTAGCTCTGAAGTGTTTGTCAGTGTTGACACTAACGCCCAGACCGGGATCAAGAGCCTTTTACCTTTCAAAATATGCAACATTACAACAAGCAGGAAAATAGCATCAACAAATGAACAGAATAATATTAATAACAGTTATAATGTGTGTGTTTAAAACTACAGTAATCATTGCAGGGAACAAAGTGTAAAGCAACTAAAAAAATGCATTTGTTATGCGATCTTTCCACTGAGAGAGAACATAACGAGTATTCTGCAATAGATTTGAAGGGGAAAGGAAACGCCGACACTGAAAGCTCTTTAAGCGCTGAGAGTACGTTCGCCCTGACGACGGACACTTTGGAAGAAAAAGGCATGTTTTTCACATCTTTTCTGAAGTGGAAAACATCCACATGAGCAATGACTCACGCTTGTTTATATCATTAATCCTCCGTTTCTTCTGTAATGTCTTCATGCTTTTAAAGGCTTTAATACGAGTAACTCATCCACAATATTTATAGAGCTTATTTAATCTTTTGCCAACATGCTCTTATAACATAAGGTAATGTTATGATGCTAAACTAAAGTTCCAACAAATGAGAAACTTTTAGATATTTTAGTTGTTTTATTTTTTTTAAATGTATAATCCAATTAAACAAGTCATGATGCTTCTTTACAAATAATTGTTTCTCTGAGCACGAGGCCACAAGTGACATTCAAAAGTGTGAACATCTATCAGCAGACTGGACAGTAAGTCAGCTAAGTATGTTACTGTTAATGGATCGGGCGAGTCCGTTTTTAAACCAACAAAATCACTTCATAACTGTAAAAGAAATGTTGTTGATTAAGTACACCTGGTAATCATGTTTACACTTGTAATGAAACCGCTCTGCAACCAGACTGAGAAAATGAACCAGAGTTCAATTTGAACAGATTAAACAGGGCATTTGTCCACAGTCTTTACCTTACATGTTCAAGAGAGACGGGTCTCCTTTTGTGGCTTTACTGGCATCTGAACGCTGACAGAGAGGAATCTCTGCGAGAGTCTCAGTCTGTTATCAGCTAAATCCACAAAAATCTAAATCTGGTATAACTAAAATAATGATCACAACTCTACAAATAAGGGATTTGAAGTTGAACATTAATGTTTTTACTTCTTAGTATGCAGGCGGAAAGAAATGGTAACTCAATATGAGTTTAAACTGAGTGCACTGGTTTGAGTAAAATAAAGGCTCTGTTTGCATCTATGGAAGCATGTAGCGTCAGCGCTCACTGGGCGGAGACTCGTGCTCAGATGTGTTGAAAGTTACCTTTTAAATATACGTCAGCACGTGCATTCAAAACCATACATGCTTTTTCAAGAGTGGACGCCGTCGGCCACGTGTGAGCTCAGCTGCGAGCGATTTGTTGAAGCGTTTCCTCGAACCATTTAAGAGCAAGTGTGAATGCGTGACACACAGACAGAAGACAAGAGGTACATACTGTAACATATTTTGTATCATAAACTTTCACCCGCATCTTCCAATCAAATCCTCAAATCTAAAAAAAAAAAAAAAAAGAAAAAAATAGAGAAAAAGAAAAAAGAGATGAAAGTCATCGGGTATCTGACTGGCGTTCCTTCGTGCATGAGCCTCGTACAGTAGAAGTAGCACTACTGATCATAGGAATTTATAAAGCATATCAGAGAAAAAAAGAGAAAAAAACACGACATAGTGGGGAAGAAAATCTCATCATCTGTTCTTTTGCATGACGACTCTTATTGTTTTCTCTCCTGCCAGTTGTTGGTTTGTTTTCCTCATCCCCTCTGTCCCTGAATCTTTTCAAGACGAGTGTTTGCACCACCGAGCAGTTAGATTACCGAGAAGCAGATTATTATCAGTGAATCATTCAGGCATGTTCCTCGCCAGAATGCAAAGTGTGTATGCGCGAGGTCGGGCGGCTGTTGTTGCGTGTACGTGTGAATGCGTGTATGTGTTCGTATGATGAGCAGTCACAAATATGCATGGATACCGTTATAGGTATTTTATCTGTTTTCTCCTGTAGTTTAACGAGAGAGCGGGGACTGGACGGACGGGCTGGATCTTTGGCTTGTTTTCTGAAATACCTTCGCAGTCTCAATGTTTTCATTTTATTCTGTAGCTATGGCCTCCAGCTGGCATCCACCCCCCCACTGTCTGTGTCGAATGACAATTACACAAAAAAGGAGCATCGACGCCCACTCGCTTACTCTTTAAGTCAGTTATTATAAAACTTAAAAATAGGTTGTGTTCAATTAGCCAGCTGATACACTGTGGCCTCTTTGGCCTTCTGACTTTTTTTTTTTAACATTTCCTTTACCTTACACGTTTCTTTTAATTATTATTACTTTTAAATTCCAAAACTGTGAAGCAAATTCATTTTTATTGTCGATATAAATCCAGTCTTATTTCATGAGTGAGGTACTGTCACTCATGCAGATGCTGATGGGTGGAGCCATGACTGGGAATCATGGCTTGACTCTAATTTACTGGGATCTGCTGTTTAATGTCATGTTGCTTTGGTGTCTCTGGAAATCAGGAAACATCTAAATTTAAATTTGCATCCTTCTTTGGTAATTTAGTCCTGTCATAAACCTTCATAGAGATGTAATATATACGTTTCAGTCATGGCTTAGAACGGGACATACGTGTTATGATTTAGGGGGTGACGCTGTCCTGGGGACTGGCCTGACCATGAGATGTAATAATCACAGTTTAAGTGTAGTGATTACTGCAGTCATAGATTTTATTGTGATCCAAATTCATCCATTAACCCCCCCCCCCCCCCCCCCCCCCCCCCCCCTTCCAGTCAGATGTTCTCTGTATGTCACAGTTTCAGCACGAGGTTTAAAGAGCAACATAATAATTCCAGTTATTAATGAGAAATGTAATGAGATGAAATTAAATGTAATGTAGTAATGAGCAAATAACAATTTTCCTTAATGCTGTGTTTAGATTTTTTCCTTTGTTTGTGAAATAAGCAACAGGAATCTCCTGATGAGGATCCGGAGTCTTGGGGAAAAATATAAACGTTCAAGTTCTTTCTGACTCTGTCTACTACTGCTTACACTGTTACATGTTTCCAGAAGCCCAAAGACTACTCATAGAACCAGAGTTATGTGTGCAACAGATTTGATGAATGTGTGAAAGACTGTTTCCAGTTAAAACTGGGTGTTAAGTTGCTCTTTAACTTATTTATGTTGCTTTGAGAATGACGTGGTGGTTCTAAAGCATTTGAGCACAGGTAATTCAATTTAAATGTCACTTTTTTTTAAATGTCAGGTGAACCTGACTGAAGCACACTGGTCTGATCCTGAGGTGACACAATGGGAGCTTAGATGAGACGATAAGCAGCATTTCAGACGCCTCAGAGTTAAAGTGTTGATGTTCAGTCTCAGAGAGAGAGTGAGGAGCGATGAATGAATGACGGAGAAAACAGCATTAAAGCACAGAGGTGTATATTCCATTCCACTAATAAAGACAACAGAAATCAGAATGTGGTGTGCTGCGTTTGTTCCTCAACATTTATCCTTCACTCTTACAAACTGCTCGTGCAAGTCCAGCAGTTTGTAACAAACCCCAAACTGTCCAAAATTCCCCAGAAACGCTCTTGGCTCATTATTTCTGGGTCTATTTTGTATCTAACTTGTGAGCTCTAGCATCAATGGATTCAGGGGTATGCTTGGTAAAACACTGACCTCTAGTGTCGTGTATACAGATTACAAGCCACTGTGTTTCCTTTTATTCCTTATTCTGACATGGACACTTAGTGCCCTGTACCAAATTTTGTTACCAGATAAAATGGTACAGAAATCTGCAGGCACATCTGCAGATTCACATAATAATAAATATGTAAGAGGAAATTAAGTGCTTCTGCAAATATCACAGAAACACCCATCATTTTAAAAGTGATCTGATATAATAGAGCTCCTGGTTTTCTGAAGTTTCTCTGCTTTTCACTCATTTTCAGTCGACTCCTGATATCTGACCATTTTCAGAGGATTATTTTGTCACTTGTTAAAGCACTGAATCAAGGCACCTAATTCAAGGGATTGATGTTGTGTCTACACATAGCATAGATTTTCACTTCTATGCAGATGACACCAAACTTCAAGATTCAAGATCCTTTATTTGTCACATAAATGTCACATAAATATACAAATACAACACGCAGTAAAATGTGTCCTGACACACTCCTCAACTGTGCAAAAAAGAGAGAACATTATATACTTTATCTATCTTTATCTATCTATCAACTTTATCTATTCATGAAGCCAGATAACACACACGAATTGCTTAAACTGCAGGAATGTCTTAAAGACATAAAGACCTGGATGACCTCTAATTTTCTGCTTCTTAATTCAGATCAAACTGAGGTTATTGTACTCGGCCCTGAAAATCTTAGAAATATGGTATCTAACCAGATTCTTACTCTGGATGGCATTACCTTGGCCTCCAGTAACACTGTGAGGAACCTTGGAGTCATTTTTTGACCAGGACATGTCCTTCAATGCACATATTAAACAAATTTCTTGGACTGCTTTCTTCCATTTGCACAATATCTCTAAAATAAAAATATCCTGGCTTCCCTTCATTGGCTTCCTGTTAAATCCAGAATTTTTTTATTTTTATTTTTTTTATTTAATTTATTTAAACCTTTATTTAACCAGGAAAAGTCCCATTGAGATTAAAAACCTCTTTTTCAAGGGAGTCCTGGCCAAGAGGCGACAACATGTTGAAATTACAAAGTTACATACATATTATAAATAACAATTACATTTTAAAAACATTTTTCTCTGGCTCTCTCAATCTGGACTTAAAAGCATTTAATGAAATAAGATCTGCTATCTTCCAGTCTTTTTGCATCATGTTCCATGTGAAAGGGGCAGCATAAATAAAAGCCCTCTTTCCCAGTTCAGTTCTGACAAATGGAACATTGAGCAAAAAAAGATCGCTTGAACGCAGGCTGTAAGAAACAGTACTTCTCCGTGTGAGCAGATCGCAAATGTAGGTGGGCATTTGTCCAAGCAGGGCCTTATAAATAAAGATGCACCAGTGAACAAACCTCCTGGAGGACAACGAAGGCCATCCCACTCGAGCGTACAGATCACTACAATGGGTCAAGGCCCTACAGTTTGTAATAAACCGTAAAGAGGCATGATATACTGAGTCAATCTTATGAAGACATTGGGCGGAAGCATTCATGTACAGCAGATCACCATAATCTAAAACAGATAAAAATGTGGCATTTACAAGACGCTTTTTTGTCTCAAAAGAAAAGCAAAATTTGTTTCGAAAGAAAAATCCCAATTTTAGTTTGAGTTTTTTCACAAGATTGTCTGTGTGAGATTTAAAGGTCAAAGAATCATCAATTAAAAAGCCAAGATATTTATACGTATGCACCACTTCTATGAGGTTTCCCTCAAGAGTGGACACCAAAGGGACAGTTTGAGGAAATCTCTTCATGTTTGAAAACAACATTAGCTTTGTCTTTTCAGCATTGAGAACCGAGAATTGAGAATCCAGAATTGAATTCAAAATCCTGCTCCTCACATACAAGGTCTTAAATAATCAGGCCCCATCTTATCTTAATGACCTTGTAGTACCATATCACCCTATTAGAGCACTTCGCTCTCGCTCTGCAGGCCTACTTGTTGTTCCTAGAGTATTTAAAAGTAGAATGGGAGGCAGAGCCTTCAGTTTTCAGGCCCCTCTTCTGTGGAACCAGCTTCCAGTTTGGATTCGGGAGACAGACACTATCTCTACTTTCAAGATTAGGCTTCAAACTTTCCTTTTTGCTAAAGCATATAGTTAGGGCTGGACCAGGTGACCCTGAATCCTCCCTTAGTTATGCTGCAATAGGTGTAGGCTGCCGGGGATTCCCATGATGCACTGAGTTTTTCCTTTCCAGTCACCTTTCTCACTCAACATGTGTTAACAGACCTCTCTGTATTGAATCGTAGCTGTTATTAATCTCTGTCTCTCTTCCACAGCATGTCTTTATCCTGTTTTCCTTCTCTCACCCCAAACAGTCACAGCAGATGGCCCCGCCCCTCCCTGAGCCTGGTTCTGCTGGAGGTTTCTTCCTGTTAAAAGGGAGTTTTTCCTTCCCACTGTCGCCAAAGTGCTGCTCATAGGGGGTCATATGATTGTTGGGTTTTTCTCTGTATGTATTATTGTACAATCTACTGTACAATATAAAGCGCCTTGAGGCGACTGTTGTTGTGATTTGGCGCTGTATAAATAAAATTGATTTGAATAAGATTAGACTTAGCAAAGAGCCCATTTTAAACTCCATCTTTAGGCACTTCGCTACTAGAAGCCTATTGGAAAAAACATATCATGTGTCCTCTTTTTTTATGTGAATAAATGAAAAATGCCAAAGACATAAAATACTATTTCTGTACTAAGAAGGCGATTCCCAAAGAGCTTCATTTTTCAGCATAAAAATCCCAAACACACTAAAACCATACCTTCATAGACACACACCTGTTAGAATTATAAACTTAGTTTTTGCCTTGTATTTCGTTGTATGTTTGCATGTGTCAATAAATTTTACATACAGGATAAATCAAGACCTTATGCAATTTCAACAATTTCAACAGTCTATGTCAGTTTTCCACATTAAATCAAGTCTTACAGATTACAGAGGACATACATAAACCCTCACAGTTGTGTGTTACACATTACATCTCCTCATGTCCAGATAGTTTTTCTCCTGTGGAGTAAACCTAGTGTCACCACACCAGAAACAGAAAAAGATTTTTCTGAAAAAAGTATACCTATTACTTCATTGCAGTTATCACACTGTGAAGAGCAGTGCATTGGTGAGCCGGTTCTGGCTCCTCAGCCACATCTTTGACACCTCCGTTCTATCTATCTGACCCTCCATCAAGGAGGTTATGTTTTTGGTAGTGCTCGTGTGCATGTCACATCTGTATATATTGAAAGATGTTGCATGAATTTTGATCAAACTCTGCAGGCGATGTAGAGTGGTGTTATGTCAGCAGTCCATTAAATTTTGGCTTACACCCACCGCAGTCTTCAAGGTCGACTGAATGATTTATTGGTGGAAAATGGACAAAAAGCCGTATAACTTAAAAACTATGATTCTTACAAGTGTTGTTGTCAACATATAGAAAGTACTTGATTGATCTGAGCGTCAAAGTGTAAAACTGAGGGAGCAGGGACACTGGTCGATAGTTAGTGAAGATGTGTTTGTTTCCATATATAAAAGTGGAAACAAACACATCTTCACTAACTATCGACCAGTGTCCCTGCTCCCTCAGTTTTCTAAAATATTAGAAAAACTTTATAATAATAGACTAGGTAAATTTATTGACAAACATAAACTAATTAATGAAAGTCAGTACGGATTTAGGACAGGAAGGTCAACTTCAATGGCTATCATTGATGCAATAGAAGAGATAACCAACAGTCTGGAAAGACATGCAGCAGGGATATTTATTGACTTGAAGAAAGCATTTGATACGATTAATCATAGCAGATTATTTAAAAAATTAGACAGATATGGTATTAGGGGAGTGGCTTTGAAATGGATCCAAAGTTATTTGACTGAGAGACAGCAGTATGTGAAGATGGGCGAGTTTGAATCGGGGTATTTGGGCATTAGCTGTGGAGTGCCACAAGGATCAGTTCTGGGACCAACTCTATTTAACCTTTATATAAACGACATATTTAATGTATCAAAGTTATTAAAATTAGTCATATTTTCTGACGACACCAATATTTTTTATTCTAACGACGACCATAGTGACCTAGTACTTAACATTAACAATGAGTTAAGGAAATTAAAAATATGGATGGATGTTAACAAATTATCTATAAATTTGAGCAAAACCAAGGTAATGTTCTTTGGGAATTACAATGTAAATGTAGATACTGTAATAAAAATAGATGGTGTAGTCATAGATGTAGTATCAGAAATAAAATTCTTGGGAGTAATGATTGATAGCAAATTATGCTGGAAATCACACATCAGACATATACAAAATAAAGTGTCCAAAAGTATCTCAATCATAAATAGAGCCAAGTTCTTCTTAAACTGCCATGCAATGTTTTTGCTATACTGTGTACTAGTCCTACCATACTTGACTTATTGTGTAGAGGTGTGGGGCAATAATTACAAAAGTTCTCTGCATCACCTGGTTATACTACAAAAATGTGCTATAAGAATAATGTATAAGGTAGGATATTATAGTCACACTAATATTTTGTTTTTGCAGTCAAAACTATTAAAATTGATTGATTTAGTTGAATTCTCGACTGCTCAACTACTATATAAGGCAAATAAGGGTATACTGCCAGAAAATATCCAAAAGCTCTTTACACATAAAGAAGGAGGTTATAATTTGAGGGGATGTAGTAACTTTAAAAGGCAGATAGTTAGAACCACCAGGAAAAGTTTGTGTGTGTCTGTGTGTGGAGTGAAACTTTGGAACAGATTGGATGTAGAGCTCAAGCAATGTCCAAATATTCATCTGTTTAAATTGAGGTACAAAAAATGTATATTGTCAAGGTACAAAGAGGAATCGAGTGTGTGATTGTTTATCCAGGATAGTAAATAACAATATATTCCTTGTATGATTTTTTTTTCTTTTTTTTTTCTCTCTTTCTCTTTCTTTCTTCTTTGTTTATATATAGAATGTTAACAACAAATACTTATATAAACAATTATCTTGTAGAGTTGAAATGGACACTGTTGATATTGTCTTATGCTGTTGTTATTACTGCTATCTCCATTATTAGGAAACAGTAGACCAGAATTAATTCTCAAAAGTAAAATTGATAAAGTTACTACTATACAATGGAAGCAAACTTCATTGATATTTTCATAGCTAAAATATAAATAATATATGGAGAGGATGTAATGACCATGATGGTGATGACTGTGATACTCAACGGTGGTAACAAAGACTGTATTACTGATGCTTAATATTTACACTACTGTATGTTGTAATTATGACAATGTGATAATTTTATAATTGTAATTGTATGTCACAAATATTTAAATGTACTGCGTAACTACAAAATTTAAAACTCAGATAAGATTGTAGGGGTGGGAGTTAAAAAGCTTGTCTTCATCCCACTCCTTTTCGAGCTAAACTTGTTTTTTTTATTTTTTTATTGTGTGTGTAATTGTATATTACAATTGTACATTACAATAACTTTATTATTATTCGGTTGCTTGAATAAAGATATTCATTCATTCATTCAAAGTAATAATAATACTAAAAATATCTATTTTTAAAAAAGTTTCTAACTGCTATTATTTGTATTGATAATATATAGGCATAAAGTGAATAATATACAAGGATTTTATTTATTTATTTTTTTTATTTTTTTATTTTTTTATTTTTTTATTTTTTTTTGTGTCCCGTTTGGATCTTTAGCCATCAGAATTGTTGTCTTAAGGCCAAGAAAGATGCCAAGCGGATTTATTTTACCAAGTGGATCATCATGGCCTTGCCATATTGGTCCATTTGATTGACCTTTATTATAATTATGTATTTATTTTATTTTCGGTTGCTACAAACGGGACAGACGTGACTGGGGGATAGGACAGGGAGAAAGAATGAAAGAAAGAGAGGGAGAGAAAGAAAACCAAAGGGGAGAAGAGATGGTGAGAAGGGGGGGAAGAAAGGAAAAAACAAACAAACAAACAAACCAAACGCCTGGATCACCTGTATGGAGAAAAAAAACAGAAGAGAAAGCAAACAACAAAGAGCAACATAATAAAAACAGCACCATCACAATAAACTAGCTAGCAGTAGATAACAGTAGATACTAAATAATAAACGATATTGTGCAGCACGCAAGATAGACAGCGCACAATGTGCTTTGAGGCAGCAGCCAAGAAAGGTGTAGTCCGCGTCTGTGAACACCCGTGTGTACACCTGTGTGCATACCTGTGTGGATCAGCATGCTTGTATTCCAAAGGTTTCTCCATGTAACGATCTGCTAGGGAGTGTGGGGAGCCATAGCCCCGTCCACCAGGGTATGAAGCAGGTATGGAGGAGATCCAGGCCCCAGATATCCAGAGGCCCCAGAGTACAAGGACCCGAGGAGGACCACCAAAGGGGGGGGGAACCGTGCCACCCTCCTGGGAAGAGCTGAGTAGAGCCCCAAACGAGAGGTCACCCCGCAGCTACGGAGCAGAGGCCAGAGGGGGTTGCAGTGGCGTGCCCGCGGGCTCCGCCGGCAGCCAGCTGTGCCAGAGAGGACCGAGCTTCAGGCCCAGAGGCCAGAGGCCTGAGGGCATCCCACCCCCCGGAAGGAGCCCAGCCGGGCCACAGGCGCCCGGCCCCGCCAATCGGCCACCAGGAGTGAGCCGGTACATGCATGAGCGCCCAGCCCCAGATGACAAGGACCACCAACACACCAACGTCTAAGGGCATCAGCCACCGGCAGGGAGTGTGGTGAGGGGAGATAGGCCTCCGTACTTTAGAGGGCCTGAGATGTACCCAGAGAGGTTGAGTCTAAGACCCAACCTGACATATAGACACAGACAAACAGGCACACGCGGACACAGACGTGCATTCCCACCCCCATATGCACAACCAAATACTCGGCACTCACCCAACGTGTAGACAGACACAAATAGACACTGCACAGACAGTCGCACTCCCCAAACATACTCTATATCCCAGGTCCAGGTACCCCCGCCCCCAGAGGGGCAAGCCGCACCTAGACCCAGGAGATGTAACCCTTCTCTCTGGGGTGGAGGCAAGAGGACCACCTCCTTATCTGCAGTAGCAGGGAGGCCCCGCATCCCAGACCCCAGTCCGACGGCCAGCACCTCCTCCCAGCCCCCCAGCCCTGACGGCTAACAGAACTGGGGTGAGTGAAGACCTCAAACCTCCCTACGCCCGCTCATATGTAATGTTGTTGTGTGCTCTTCTAAAGTGCATTTAAAACTCAGGAGAGCATGGTACTAGCTTCCTCTCAGAGAGCAGCACGGCTCCTCCCGAAAACCCTCAGTGTCTAAATGCATTTAAAATTGAGGGTAGGGCACCAGCGCCAGAGGTGGGTTGGAGTACAACGACCATCCTCTGGATGCTGTAAAACGTGCCCACCCCCAAGGCCCTATATGTATGTGTTATGTGAGAGTGTGAGTAATGTGGATGTCTAGGTTGCAGAATAAAATTGAGGCACAGGCGGCCAGAAGGGGACAGAGGGGGAGTGCCTTCCCTGCACCCTGGTGACATACCTGCACCCCAAGCCCTGCGTGTGTGGGTGGGTGTGGTAGAGCGGGAATAGGGAGGCAGCTGAGGATGGGGAGGGAAGAAAGGGAGGGGCAAGCGGCCCCTCCCTGGGGCCAGCTCCCCCGCTGACCCCAGTAGGCACCCCCACGCTCTGGAACCCACCAGGGCAAGGAGGCCCAGGCCCATCCGGACCGGGGCCCGCAGCAGCAGCACTGCCCAGCCCCACAGAGTCCGGGGCAGCCCACCCGACTCCACCCCAGAGAAAACTGCACCCACCCCATCATCCAATCATCTCCCAAACTACACAAGACAATAGACACCCAGGTTGAGTTCATTCTCCCCCTCTCCTATATCTCTCCCCCCACCTGCAGAGTGAGCTCCTGTAGTGAGGAGACCACCTGCAAAGATGTAACAACCTCCCCACCAGTTAGAGAGCCCCCTAGTTGGGCCGATGCACCAGAGGTCCCCTGCACTGGGGCTGAGCCCCCCTGCACCCACCCGCCCACTGCTCCGGCGACACAACAGCCAGGACCCAAGCCCCCAAGGCCCGGCCAGCACCCCAGACCGGGGGGCGGAGCACCCCCAGACCCCCAAGCCTCCACGCCCGTCCCGGACCCTCCCAGGGGCAGCCAGGCTACCAGGCCAGTAACCAACGTCCGCCAGCACAGACCCTCCCCCATCTCCGCTGTACGCAGCCACAAGGAAAACACCATCCAAGAGCCCCAGAGCTTCTAACCAGGTCATGGCCACAGCCCCCAGGTTAGGCCCTCCAGGGAAACGTCCCTAGGGACTCCCCAGACGCCCTAAGGCCGTCCCTACCCCCACATCAACCACAATAGCGAAGGCAGGACCAAACCATGACCCCCCACCCCCACTAGGTGATGAAGCCGATCAAAGGAGCCCAAAGGGATTGATGAAATGTGATGGCAGAGGTTGTATCAAGACTAATGTGATCTATTAGATGGTTTTTATATTGGTTAGAATTAAGATTATTTTTATTTTTCCAGTTAATGAGGACCATTTTCTTGGCAATGCATAGGGCCGTAAAAACAACGTGGGCTGTGTTTATTTCTGCAGTGACCTCATCCAAGTTGCCCAGCAAGCACACTAAAGGGGAGGCTGGAATGTTACATTTCAGACACTTTGATAAGTCTTCACATATCTCACGCCAAAATTTCTGAACTGGTGGACAGAACCAAAGAGCGTGGATGTAATTGTCCGGTGTATTTGCTGTGCAGTGTGAGCAGTTGTTGGAAGGCGTATAGCCCATCTTGAACATCCTATGACCAGTATAGTGCACTCTGTGTAATATTTTGTATTGTATTAATTGCAAACTGGGATTTCTGATCCATTGAAAGGTTTTTAAGCATATCTGAGACCAAAGGTTTGAGTCTAAGTTGATTGATAAATCTGCTTCCCATTTTGCAATAGGAAGGGATATTGATTCATCTATTTTAGAAAGTGTTCTGTATATTTTAGACAATAATTTGGGGGGGTTTAGACTAAGAAATTGTACCACACTTGGTGGTGTTTGTAATTCAGCTTCACTGGGATTAAATTTCTTTTTTACTATGGATTTAATTTGTTGATATTCCAAAAATCGTTTCTTGTTGATCCCATATTGTATAACTAGTCTGTCAAACGAAATAAAGTCTGTTCCTTCCAATATATGTTCCAAGTATTTAATTCCTTTGCAACTCCAATCTGAAAAGTTTATCATATTATTGTTTTGTAATATGTCCGGGTTGTTCCAGATAGGTGTACGTTTGCATGGGATTAATGAAGACTCTGTCATTTTTAGAAACTCCCACCATGCTGTCAGAGAAGAGCTAATATTGATGCTTTTAAAGCATTCATGTCGTTTGATGTTTGAGCTGATAAATGGTAGGTCTGAAATTTCTAGGTTATTACATAGTGCCTGTTCTACATCTATCCAAGGTTCATCTAAGAAGGTGTGTTTAAACCATCTAGAGATGAACTGAAGCCTGTTGGCTAAAAAATAGTGATTAAAGTTAGGCAGATCTAATCCTCCTTTATCCTTGGTCCTTTGTAGTGTTTTTAAGCTGATACGTGGGGGTTTATCTTTCCAAAGGAATTTAGAAATGTACGAGTCTAGAGATCTGAACCAATCTTGTGATGGCTTATTTGGGATCATTGAAAATAAATAGTTTATTTTTGGCAAGATCATCATTTTTATAGCGGCGACCCTTCCCATGAGTGATATGGGTAAAGATTTCCATCTAGCCAGGTCGCCTTCTACTGTCTTTAAAAGTGGGATGTGGTTTAATTTAGTTAATTCTGAAAGTTTAGGAGAGACATTGATACCTAAATATTTTATATTTCCACATTGCAGTGGGGAAGGAGAAGAATTATGGAAGGAGCAATTAATCGGAAGAACTGTTGATTTCGACCAGTTAATTGAATAATCTGATACACTTGAGAAGGAATTTATCAATGCAATTACCCCAGAGATATTGGTTTGTGAGTTTTGGAGAAAAAGTAACACATCATCTGCATAAAGGCTGATTTTATGTTCTATATTCTTACATTTTATGCCCTTAATTGTTGTAGCCTGTCTAATTGCTGCTGCTAGTGGCTCAATAAAAATTGCAAACAGTGAAGGGGAGAGTGGGCATCCCTGTCTGGTGCCCCTCAGAAGAGAGAAGCGGGAGGATGTTTGGTCATTTGTTCTGATGGGGAGTTATATAATATTTTTAACCAGTTTATGAAACAGGGTCCAAAACCAAATTTATGTAAAGTTGCAAATAGAAATTTCCAGTTAACTCTGTCAAATGCTTTTTCTGCATCTAAAGAAAATATTATGGTTTCAGTGCTTTTACTGCATGAGTAGTCTATTAAATTAAGTAATCTACGTGTATTTGTTGATGAGTGCCTACCTTTTATAAAACCAGTTTGGTCAGGATGAATTAAAAGGGGGGTTATTTTCTCTAATCTCTTTGAGAGAGCTTTGCAGATTATTTTAAGGTCTACATTAATAAGGGATATTGGACGATAGCTTGAGGGATATACAGGGTCTTTGCCTGGTTTTTGTAAGAGACTGATATTTGCAGAGTTCATATTTGGTGGTAGTCTACCATTTTCTTTGATTTCCTGCAACATCCTGTGAAAAACTGGTGCCAGAATTGTCCAGAATTCTTTGTAAAAATCTGTTGGAAAACCATCTGGACCTGGAGCCTTATTATTGGGCATACTTATCAGAGCTTCCTGGAGTTCACCTGGCGTCAGTGGCGAATCCAGTGCTATTGCTTGGGTGTCTAATAATTTTGGAAGAGTTATGTTGTCGAGAAATTGATCAATTTCGTTTTTAGATGGGTTTATTTGTGGTGTATATAAAGTTTCATAGAAATCCCTAAAAATGTTATTTATTTTTTTAGGATCATATATTGTATTCCCAGATAAATCTTTAACAGCACATATAGTTGTTTTTTCTTTATTGATTTTTAACTGGTTAGCAAGAAATTGTCCGGATTTGTTACCGTGTTCATAATTTTGCAGGCGAAGTCTTTGTACTAAGAATTTAGTCTTTTTATTAATGATTTCATTTAATTCTAGTTTTGTCTTGCGTATTTTGTTTAATATTTCTTGATCTTGGTGTGACACATAGGCTTTTTCTAAGGATTTGATGTTTTTCTCTAGTTCCTGAATTTTTTTGTTTTCTTCTTTCTTCTTATGTGATGAGAAAGAGATTATTTTACCTCTCATCACGGCTTTCCATGCTTCCCAGAGGACAGATGCTGATGTTCCAGGAATGTCATTAAAGCCTAAATATAGAGTCCATTCTTTTTTAAAGTATTTGATAAACTCTTCGTCTTTGAGCAGTGATGTATTAAATCTCCAGTTTTTTCTTGGTGTAGTATTATTCATCTGTATTAGTGTTAAAGATACAGGAGCATATACAAGGATTTTAAATATCACTTTACTTTGGACCTATGACCTCTTCTTTGAAGTCAAGTAGAGTCAAATATTTCATAAAATGTCTATTATTTTTAAAGCAGCGCTTAAAATTCAGCTGTCTTTGTGTGTGTTAGCAACATTTAGGAAATGATACTGTTACATGGGGATTCTAATTCCACATTATACTTTGCATCCAAATATTACATTACATTTGACCTCTGACCTCACTTTTACATTTGACATTTGCCTTTCTTTCAACTTAACGCCAAAAAGCATTTCGAGTATGTTTAAAGATTTTACTGTCAAGAGAACGAGAATGAGCTGTGTGATGATTTAGAAATATCCCGTACTGTACTGTAATATAATAAGCTCAGCTTAGTCATGTCCAATTATTTACAAATCAATAATAAGTAATAATAATGAAATAGTAGAAATAGTCATCTGGCACTGATGTCAAAATTCATTTAAAATTATTTTTAAATTATCTCTACGTGTGTGAGTAGACTGGGGAAAGAGGCATCCGTCAGTATGAGTGTGTGACAGGACTAACTTGTTTTACTTGAAAACTTTACTGTGTTAAAGTTACAATTTTACTGTGTAAAACTGTAACCTGGAAAATTTCCCTATTATCAGTTTTGTTCCTCTTTGATTTGATGTGGTTTGACACTTTGACCTGGTGGGAGAGTCCCAACTTTTGCACCAATTAGCACCAGAACTGCAGAGGAAAGTTCAACAGGAAACAAGCACTTGAATAGTTTAAGTGGTTTTCTATGTACTAAAGTTAAATTCTTTGACACACACACATGAAAAAATCCTGACATTTATTTTTTTCTTTTAACAGTTTAGCAGTTTAACCTCGTTGCAGCTCTCTTGTCCCTTTTTATTCTTTTATCTTCCATATTCAGCTATGACAAACCACTAGAAAATAGTTTCTTTGCACAATGACATTAAATAATCTGTCTATACCACATAGTTTAAAGCTTTGATTACTTATTATTTTACAGAATTCAAAATATAAAACTACTCATATACATATAATATTATAGATCAGACTTAAATGATTAAAGCCATCTCCAGCTGTAGCTTTACAGTGAAATTCATATTAACAACCTACAATAAACAGTCACAATTTAAAAAATTAATATTATTGATATATTATACTAATAATCGATGCCTTTACTGTACTTTAGCTACTTTAAGGATATTTTAATGCCAATTTTTATTTCTCTCATTGCCTGAGCACAATTATTACTTTTATTTCAGTCCTTAAACTTGTTTCAGTACTTTGTGAAGCAGTTTTTCAATTTAAAAAAAAACATAAACTACATAATGAGTGATTCTATTGGAGCATCTTAAAAGAAATGCAAAGTTTGTCGAGTATTTGGAAGGTGCTGGTGTGGTTCTCACAGGTTCAGGTGTAGACAAATGATGTGCAGCTAAAACCACATGCAACTGGAATGGAAATTCAAAAAGCAAACAAACCCCAAAAAGTTTCCTGTTGGAAACCACGATTGTTCACAGGTGTCAGGCTGCAGGCTATTTGCTTCCTCAGTAAACTGACACCTTCTACCAAAACATACAGTCTTAAAGTCACAATGAATAATGCAGTGATACAGTCTGTTAAAACAGCCAGCATTGTTGCTTTATTCACTGCTTTATTTCTTACTATGTTCTATTTGAAAAGGACTTTGTGTGGATGCAAAGAAAAAAGCTGTGACTGGTGGTTATATATGACTCTGCCTGCATGTATAGTGGTTGTCTTACTGCTCTGTGTGGTCCAAATCTTTCAGAGGTTCTGGAAACAGACATGCTTATACTGCTCAAAAAGATATGATGGATGAATCTTTGTCTTAATCTTTGTTTTTTGCAGAATGTGGTATGGTGGAATAATAAAGAGGATCTCTCACTGTACACTGGGTTAGGATTGTTTTATGTTTCAAGTATTGTGTGCTTTTGATTTTGTTGCGTTTCTGTTTGGGATAAAGGCCAAACCCATGTGGGAGCAGTCCAGCTGCCAGCTATTTGGAGTTCTGGGAGTACTTGATTGGTGCAGGTTTGGATCCTTCTCTATAAAGGAGGAAACCTGCTGGAGAAACAGGAAGGGAGGGGGACTCAGGTGAATCTGGGTAGTGCTGGTTTAAAATGGCGATCCCCAGATGGAAATCGAGACTCATTTTAATCAGGACTTATGTGGAGGGTTTTACAAATGACTGGAAACTCCTGGTTTGTTGGAACTGTGTATTAGGGGAGATTAAGGAGGAAAAGGCTACTCTGTAATTATGAGGTGACCAACTGAGTAAAATCACCTAAGACCCAGAGAGGAAGCGCTTAAGAGTCCATCTGGGCTCTCCCTAAGAGATGAGGGGGAGGAGCTTGGTCATTTGGGAGGGCTTCAGAAAACAGCTGCTATTACTTCACATAAAAAGGAGCCAGGTGAAGTGGTTTGGGCACCTCTATGCCCTAAAAGAAGGAAGCCCAGGATATACTCAGGACTCTCTAGAAAGATTACATCTTTTAGGTGGGTTGAGAAAACCTCGGCGTGGAGAGGAAAGATTTTATTTTGAGCCATGTAACCATACTTAAAAAGGGAAAAAATGGATGGTTCGAGATGTCATGGAACATTAGTTAATTCACTCTAAGAATGATGATTTAATTTGTAATTTTCACATTTTAATGTTATTCTGTTAGTTTTAGTTTCCTAGTGTTATTATTACTTTTGTTCTTACAGATTTTTTTCCTTTGTCACGAAGGTCTGAGCTGATCACGAGAAGTTGCTGTGCACCGACTCTTATCTGCATGCATCTTGCATGTCTCGTGTTGCTCGTTTTCTAGGGCGTGCTTTGGTTCAGAGTCGCTCGCGGTATTTCCACTTAAAAACCACTGGATGTGGTCCGGCTTCCGTCATGTTTGAGAAGTTGAACCTGGTCAGGTGTTTTCAAAAACCCGAGTACAGATCCCTCCAGGTCTAAAGTATATACAAACATGGCAGCAGAATGTATCCGACAAAAAAATAAAATCACGAGGGAACGATAACATCACATTGAGTACAAGTTCATCATTTAATCTTTCTATGAGGTAAATATCCAAGACTCTTCTCCTCAGTAACGAGTCATGAGCTCCTTCTTTATGTACTCATTACCACAAAACTACATCCTCGTCATTAGCTGACTGAAGTGGGCTGCTACTGGATAATTCCTTTTAAGTTGGTGAATTAAACTTTTATGTTTAATTCGCCAGTCTTTTTTTTTTTTTAAAGTCCTTTTGCAAATGGAAATTACTGGTGGTTTTTTCCAGTGTTTTTAAATGAATGATGAACCAATACTCAACATAATGTTTTATACAAGTATAAAATCGTCATATCAGTAGTAGATACCATTGTTTCCATCTTCTGATAAATTGACAGTAAATTGAAGTTTTAGTCTTTGCTTTGGAAGCCTTATGAATGTTTTATCAGCAAAACAATGTTTCTATTACTTTCAGTATCTGATTATTATGGTGTGGTTTTGAGGGTTTGAACATTAATTGAATTGTGTCTGATTGTCTCACACCAGTTACCACCAGTACTACAGAAAACTGTAGCTGAATATTGCTTTACTAAAGTAGTTTCACATTCACTTGTTTTGTTGTAGGTTCTTTTAACACTGGCAACTACTGGTGGGTGGTGAGAACTGGTTTCAACGTTAGTCACTCCCTAAATAAATACTTAGTTTCCTGTTGGTTCAAATGTCAAATGTGGACAGTTTTAAACATCTGCTGAAGTTTGCTAAAACAACCGACTGCGTGTGCAGCTGAAAACCACGTAAACACCTCTGAGCTGGAAAATAAGTCAAAGGTGAGTGTTTTTTGGTCTTCATACAAACTATTCTAATCGTTTTTGTACATGCAGTTGAATAATCTGGCGTTTAACATGATTACATCTGTTGTTCAGCATTAAGGAGCAATATTAATTATTATATACTGTCCTGGTCAAATATGCCATGTCTGTGCAAAGTTTCATGGATCAGTGGAGAATTGAATTAAGTTAAATTAATTTTTGAATTCAAGGAGAACCTTGCCCATGTCCCAAGAAATGTTCCGACCACCTTAATCCAGATTCCCAGGTACGTTTGAATAACAGGTTCAAAGGTTCCTGCTGCTTTTTGCCGATCATGGAGGAATCTCATGATCCATACGTATGGCGCAAAAAAGGACTGAAGTACATCGTGTCTTGACACAGGCACAAGATTTGCTACAGTAGTTAGCACTGTCACCTCACAGGATGTGATATAGATCAAGTTTTTGAAATTTAGAATAAAGTGCTGCAAGAATGTAACTGGTCAGTGAAACTACGCATTACTATATAAATGTAAGTACAGTAAATGTGGATCTGCAAGCATAACATAACTAAATCATCAGAAAATGAACAAATCAGAATCTCTTTATGCTAACTGAAGTTAAACTAACTGAGATTAAACCACATCAAAACACACACACACACACACTACTTTGAATGAACAGATTAGTTTGCAATAAACAGGTTTTGTCTTCAAGTGTCAATTCAAATTGAATTAATTCTTTTATAATGATATAGCAGTGAGAAGAGTGTTTCACCGATGTAATGGCTTTACATTTTTATATAATTCAATTCAATTCAATTTTATTTATATAGCGCCAAATCACAACAAAAGTGGCCTCAAGGCGCTTCATAGATACAGAGAAAAACCCAACAATCATATGACCCCCTATGAGCAAGCACTTTGGCGACAGTGGGAAGGAAAAACTCCCTTTTAACAGGAAGAAACCTCCGGCAGAACCAGGCTCAGGGAGGGGCGGGGCCATCTGCTGTGATTGGTTGGGGTGAGAGAAGGAAGACAAGATAAAAGACATGCTGTGGAAGAGAGACAGAGGTTAATAACAGATATGATTCAATGCAGAGAGGTCTATTAATACATAGTGAGTGAGAAAGGTGACTGGAAAGGAAAAACTCAATGCATCATGGGAATCCCCGGCAGCCTACGTCTATTGCAGCATAACTAAGGGAGGATTCAGGGTCACCTGGTCCAGCCCTAACTATATGCTTTAGCAAAAAGGAAAGTTTTAAGCCTAATCTTAAAAGTGGAGATAGTGTCTGTCTCCCGAATCCAAACTGGAAGCTGGTTCCACAGAAGAGGGGCCTGAAAACTGAAGGCTCTGCCTCCCATTCTACTTTTAAATACTCTAGGAACAACAAGTAGGCCTGCAGAGCGAGAGCGAAGTGCTCTAATAGGGTGATATGGTACTACAAGGTCATTAAGATAAGATGGGGCCTGATTATTTAAGACCTTGTATGTGAGGAGCAGGATTTTGAATTCAATTCTGGACTTAACAGGAAGCCAATGAAGGGAAGCCAAAACAGGAGAAATATGCTCTCTCTTTCTAGTCCCTGTCAGTACTCTTGCTGCAGCATTTTGGATTAACTGAAGGCTTTTCAGTGAGTTTTTTGGACATCCTGATAATAATGAATTACAGTCGTCCAGCCTGGAAGTAATAAATGCATGAACTAGTTTTTCAGCGTCACTCTGAGACAGGATATTTCTAATTTTAGAGATGTTGCGCAAATGGAAGAAAGCAGTCTTACATATTTGTTTAATATGTGCGTTGAAGGACATGTCCTGGTCAAAAATGACTCCAAGGTTCCTCACAGCGTTACTGGAGGCCAAGGTAATGCCATCCAGAGTAGGAATCTGGTTAGATACCATATTTCTAAGATTTTCAGGGCCGAGTACAATAACCTCAGTTTTATCTGAATTAAGAAGCAGAAAGTTAGCGGCCATCCAGGTCTTTATGTCTTTAAGACATTCCTGCAGTTTAACTCATTGGTGTGTGTTATCTGGCTTCATGGACAGATAGAGCTGGGTGTCATCGGCATAGCAGTGGAAATGTATGCTATGTCTTCTAATGATGCTGCCTAAGGGAAGCATGTATAATGTAAACAGAACTGGTCCTAGCACTGAACCCTGTGGAACTCCATAATTAACCTCAGTGTGTGAAGAGGACTCTCCATTTACATGCACAAATTGGAGTCTATTAGATAGATATGATACAAACCACTGCAGTGCAGTACCTGTAATACCTACAGCATGTTCTAATCGCTCTAATAGGATATTATGGTCAACAGTATCGAACGCTGCACTGAGGTCTAGCAGGACAAGCACAGAGATGAGTCCACTGTCAGAGGCCATAAGAAGATCATTTGTAACCTTCACTAAAGCTGTTTCTGTGCTGTGATGAGCTCTGAAACCTGACTGAAACTCTTCAAATAAACCATTCCTCTGCAGATGATCTGTTAGCTGTTTGACAACTACTCTTTCAAGGATTTTTGATATGAAAGGAAGGTTGGAGATTGGCCTATAATTAGCTAAGACTGCTGGGTCTAGAGATGCTTTTTGAGTAAAGGTTTAACTACAGCCAGCTTGAAGGCCTGTGGTACATAGCCGATTATTAGAGATAGGTTGATCATATTTAAGATCGAAGAATTAATTAATGGCAGGACTTCTTTGAGCAGTTTTGTAGGAATGGGGTCTAAAAGACACGTTGATGGTTTGGAGGAAGTAATTATTGAAGTTAACTCAGAAAGATCAATTGGAGAAAAAGAGTCTAACTTAACATCAATGGTACTAAGAGTAGCTGTAGATAATATTACATCTGTGGGATGATTACTGGTAATTTTTTCTCTAATGATAAAAATTTTATTTGTGAAGAAGTTCATGAAGTCATTACTAGTTAACGTTAAAGGGATGGTTGGCTCAACAGAGCTCTGACTGTTTGTCAGCCTGGCTACAGTGCTGAAGAGAAACCTGGGGTTGTTCTTATTTTCTTCAATCAGTGATGAATAGTAAGATGTTCTGGCTTTGCGGAGGGCTTTCTTATAAAGCAGCAAACTATTTCTCCAGGCTAAATGATGATCCTCTAAATTTGTGACACGCCATTTCCTCTCCAGATTACGAGTCATCTGCTTTAGGGTACGTGTTTGAGAATTATACCACGGAGTCAGGTACTTCTGTTTAGAGACCTTAGTTTTCACTGGAGCTACAGTATCCAGAGTCGTACGTAGTGAGGAGGTGAAATTATTAACAAGATAATCGACCTCTGTTGGGGTAGCGTTCAGATAGCTGCTCTGCTCTGTGTTGGTACAGGGCATTGAAGATGATAACAGTGGGTGGATTATATTCTTAAACTTAGTTACAGCGCTTTCAGAAAGACATCTACTTTGATAAAATCTACTCTCCACCGCTGTGTAATCAATTATTGTAAATGTAAATGTTATCAGGAAATGATCAGACAGGAGAGGGTTTTCAGGAAACACTGTTAAATGTTCGGTTTCTATGCCATATGTTAAAACAAGATCTAGAGTGTGATTAAAGTGGTGGGTGGGTTCTTTTACATTTTGAGAGAAGCCGATTGAGTCTAATAACAGACTAAATGCCATGTTGAGGCTGTCATTTTTAGCATCTACATGGATGTTAAAATCACCCACAATAATTATTTTATTTGAGCTCAGAACTAAATTAGATATAAAGTCTGAGAAATCAGACAGAAATTCTGTGTAAGGCCCAGGTGGACGATAGATGATAACAAGTAAGACTGGTTTCTGAGTTTCACAGCTGGGGTGGACAATGTTAAGCATCAGGCTTTCAAATGAATTAAAAGTCTGTCTTGGTCTTTCATTAATTAATAGGCTGGTGTGAAAAATTGCTGCCACACCGCCCCCTCGGCCTGTGCTTCGAGGTTTCTGGTAGTTAGAATGACTTGGGGGTGTTGATTCATTTAAACTAACATAATCATCCTGCTGCAACCAGGTTTCTGTAAGGCAGAGTAAATCAATTTGTTGATCAATTATTAAGTCATGTACTAACAGAGACTTGGAGGAGAGAGACCTAATATTTAATAATCCACATTTCACTGTTTTACTCTTTGGTTCAGATGTGGATACTGTACTGTTCTTTCTTTGTAATTGTTTATGTTTAAGTTGTTTGTTGCTGGTTTTTAGTTTGTTTTTTGTCTTTTTGGAAGCTGACACAGTTTCTATGGAGATGGGTTTTTGGGGGGGTAGCAGGAGGAGAGAAGCTGCAGAGAGGCGTATAAGACTGCAACTCTGCTTCCTGGTCCCAACTCTGGATAGTCATATTTTGGGGGGTTTAATAAATTTGTCCATATTTCTAGAAATGAGAGCTGCTCCATCCAAAGTGGGATGGATGCTGTCTCTCCTAACAAGACCAGGTTTCCTCCAGAAGGTTTGCCAATTATCTATGAAGCCCACATCGTTTCTGGGACACCACTCAGACAGCCAGCAATTTAAGGAGAACATGCGGCTAAACATGTCACTCCTGGTCTGATTGGGGAGGGGACCAGAGAAAACTACAGAGTCCGACATTGTTTTAGCAAAGTTGCACATCGATTCAATATTGATTTTAGTGACCTCCGATTGGCGTAACCGGGTGTCATTACTGCCGACGTGAATTATGATTTTACTGAATTTACGTTTACCCTTAGCCAGCAGTTTTAAATTTCCTTCAATGTCGCCTGCTCTGGCCCCTGGAAGACAATTGACTATGGTTGCCGGTGTCTCTAGCTTCACATGTCTGAGAACAGAATCACCAATTACCAGAGTTTGACCCCCGGCGGGTGTGTCACCGAGTGGGGAAAAACGGTTAGACACATGAACGGGTTGGTGGTGTACCTGGGGCTTCTGTTTAGGACTATGCTTCCTCCTCACCGTGACCCAGCCGCCCTCTTTCCCCAGCTGCTTGGGGTCTGCCGGGGAACAGCTAGCGGGGCCTACGCTATCTTCGGCTGCACCAGCTACAGGGGCCTGGCTAGCTACGGGTGAATGAAGGGTGCGAAGCCGAGTCTCCAATTCAGTAATCCTGGCCTCCAGAGCTGCAAATATGCTACATTTGTTACAGATATCATTACTGCTAAAGGAGGCCGAGGAGTAACTAAACATCTGACACAATGAGCAAGAAAGTGCAGGAGGGACAGGTGAAGTAGTCATGGTGCTAACGAGTCGGCTACGAGCTAAGCTAAGCTAGCGAAACAGTACAGACACAGTGAGTGAATACTTTGGCTATAAATTAGGTAGTGAGTACACAGAAAGTGTGCTTCGGATGAAGCACGTGAAGATTATACTATGAAAGAAGAATGTATTTAAAAGTTGTTAATTAAATTGCTAAGCAAATAAGCTACTCAGAAACACCACTGTGTTTGAGCAGGAACAGGAAGTGATACTCTACCGCAGAGCGAGCGAACACCAAGTGACAGCGCCACCAATCAATAATGAATCCACTTTTCATTTTCCTTTAAAACAATATTTATTATTATTTAACCTTCATGTCTGTTATGTTGTTTGATAGTCAAAGGTGGCAAAAGTGTTCATTACTTAAGTAGAAGTGTTCATGCTCTTAGGCAGTTCTCTGTGAGCGGTAGGACTGTGTGTATTTGCCGTCCTGGCTCCTGGTCTTCAGCTCATGGTTTCTGAAAATCTAGTGAATTCGATAACTAGTTGATATCATAGGTGTACCTAGTAGGAGGCTGCAGGGCAGCACTGGTGGTCGCCAGTATTTTTAAACGTTTGAAGAGAAGGTGGTGTGCAGGTGGAGCAGGTACAACTTAGCAGCTGAGTTGCAGCTGCGCACTCAATATTATGTCGTTTATTTTTTGTCCCGCCGGCTGAATTGAAGGAAAATTTTTTTCTTAACTTTAAAAGAGGTGGTGAAAAATGGCAGAGGTGTGCTCAGCCCTGCTGTCTTTTGTGGATACTGGTGTATCATCGTGACATATTGGGATACTTAAATTAGCTGAGCCAAAAGTCCTATTTTCCCACAGACGGTAAAATAAACTAAATTGTTAAGTTATTCTGACACATACAACTACTGTTGTTGTTTAAATCACTTTTGCTGAAGTGCACTCAGACACAACATTAAAGACTCTGTGCTGCTGCTCCCACACTGACAGAAGCAACTGACAAGTAGGATATTTAAAGCTTTCAAAAGAAGAAAAAAAAATCAGATCTTCAGTTAAAGAGTTCTTCTCAAATACAAATATTATCTCACAGCATTACTACATTTATCTCTTATATTTGGATTAATATGCATTATTGTTGTTTTGATTTTTAATGAAATTCCGCTTCTGTTAGTTTCCAGAATCATTTTGTTGTTTTGTTATCTTTTTTTAAAAATAATTTATATTCTTTTCTCAAGTGCAAAATCTCTGCTAACAATTAGATATGAGTTTCCATGATGTGCTCTGGTTTAGAAAGGATTATGGTGTAAGGTAAAATAGTGATGGCATTTTGAAAATAGATATATATCTGGTCATGTCAGCATTCTTAGAAAAATGTTTTTAAATTAATATGTTTTTCTTTATGTGAACAGACCACACACATCCTGTGGGGGCGGGGCATCAGCAGAAATGAGTGTGAGCGTGCAGTCAGAGGTTTTGGTCGCGGCACCAATGACAAATATCTATTTATTTGCAAATAACAGTTTTTGAAACTCATGAAGTCCCTGTGATTGTTCTTTACTACATCATAGCAACATGTAAAAACAAAAACCAACTAAAGTGTCAAAGTGCATGAAAAACAAACTTTGTACAAAAAGGAGAAAACTGTTGCTGTCATACTGTTTTCTATAAAACCACTTAAAAAAATGGTACTTGTTGTCTTTTGCCCAAACATGGGTCTGACTTATGTATCAACCATCTGGTACTCAGACTTTTTTAGTGCAACTGTCCCAAATTAAACATTCAGATTTATTTAGAAAAGGACGAGCGGTGAAAATGTGATCTTTTTAGAGAGTTTTTGAGATGTTAATGTTCAGATTGGATCAGACTTCTCTGTCTTAATAATTTGATGTGATTAAAATTAGGATGATTCCTACATATATCAGAATCTGAATACGGTTTAAAGAACAGGCCACCAATCTCATCTTTCATCTCTGTACTCAGTCTTTTTCCAGAACTGAGCTTCCAATAAGAACCAACACAAACCCGTCGGTTTCTACCCAGAGAGGGAGAGAGAGACCTGCTGATCTTTAAATAAAAAAAATAAAAATAAATAAAGAGGACAATAAACCACACTGAAGTTTTTTTTTAAGGCCCCCTGGGAACCATGAGTTGGGACACTGACACTGTGGATTTACTGGGTTCACAGGAGAGTTTAACTACCAGACAGGTGAGTCCAGTATCTGTAATGTTAACCCGCCCATTATGTCACATCAGGAACAGGTTTGTTGGTTTCAGCTTAGATTAAAAAACAGATGTTCTTGTTTTATATTAATATGTTGTTAATGGTTCCAAATTCTGTGCACCACTAAATAATCTGTGCACACAATCTTGTAGTCTTTCTCTCACCTGCTCTCACCACTGTTTTCTCTTTAGAAGAGACAGAATCTCACTAATCATTTTTCATATTTCCACCCTAACGCTAATCACAGAAAGTAAAAAAAAAGAAAAGAAGGAAATGGTTGAATTTCTGCCTTTTGAGAAACCGCCCACTTATAGCGAGAAGTTGGGGTAATTTTTCAGGCTGTCATCAGAAGGCTGCCTAAAAATAGCATTAATGAAAACAGTGACTAATCCAGATGGTGGACATGAGTCGCAGTAACTGGTTTTATTTCATAAAAATAACCCAAACCATTTTTAGACCACTCGTTGGTTTGGATACTCTTAAGGCTTGAACCTGCGAGTGTGGCTGTAGCTACAGCTGCTAACTGAAGTCACTGAACTCAACTTCACCTTGTCTGTGGTGCTGGTGCCTTTTTGTGTCATGTTTCGGCTGCGTGCAGGCAGGAATTGGACCCAAACGCAAACTCACTAGAAACGGGATTGAACTTAAAATGGCAGCTGAACAAAGAACGCCTGCAAAACCTAAACTGAGAAGAATCTAACAAAACACACACAGGGAGAAACACACAGCATGAGGGAGATCACGACACTGACACAGAGAAACACAGGGCTTAAATACACTGGGAAATAACTAGGGGAATGAGACACAGAAGGGGAGCACAGCTGGGAGAAATCGGACATAACGAGACCCAAGGGAAGCGAAACTCAATACATTCACGTAGGACACAGACCTTCAAAGTAAAACAGGAAATGTAACATAGACGCAGACTTGACTAGGGGAGACAGAGCAACTAAGAAACACAGAGAACAATAACAGGGAGACACAGAGGGCGGCTAACTAAATACTCAGAGAACTAAAGAGAATACAAGAGACCCAAACTAAGACACTAGACTAAAGAATAAACTGGGGCAACAAAGATCTAAGATCCTAATACAAAAACTCAGAGACACAAGAAACTCAAAACACTGGGTCACCGACCCAGGACCGTGACATGTTGAAATGTATTAAGAACAATGAGCAGCTCTGTATGTGTGTAATTCAGCTGTACACTTTATGGATGCAGGTTGCTAACAAACCTTAACTAATCTAGTGTTTCCCAGTAACTTAGCACTCCACATTCTCCTCTTCAATATTTTTACTTCTGACTTGACAAAAATATATAAAATAAACCGTTCCTTAAGTGTCGATTACAATTCACTTTCTCTGCCCTTGTCTCATTGCCAGCAGCCAAAAGCTTCCTCTTATAGTTCATATTTTCCATAGCTTAAATGTTTGTCATAGAGAATCCTTGTTTGTGTATTTCTTTTAATGCATCCTTGCAGGACTTTGTTACTGACTGACTCAATTTGTGCTGACTTCAGTCCTAAGATGTTTCTTCATCAATGTCATTGTCTTCCTTATAATGTATTGTTTGATTCTTTAAGTGACAAAATCTGCATCTTGAGCAAACTCTAACAACAGTCTCCTGTCTGCAGTCTGGTGACCGTTGCACAAACTACAGCCTGTCCAAGAAAAGGCTGTCGATAGGAGTCGGTCTGCTGATAGTAGCCTTTCTGGCTTTGGTGACCCTTAATCGTAAGTAGACTTTATTAAACTTTACTCATTTGTAAAGGTGTGCAGTTCATTCAGCTCGATTTCACAGTGGAGTAACAGCAGGTATCCTTCAAAGACCCAGCAATTCTTTATGAGTTGGAGACCTCTGCATTCACCATTTATACAATCTATATCAGTCCTACTGTACTGTCAAGAGGACATTCTGAGTTTTCTGTCAATGCCACAGTCATGGTTGGGCTAACAGAGCACATGAACTTTCTTTTCAGAATGATGTTGTTGCTTCTATTTTTTACGGTCACAAGGATTAGGGTTAAGTGATGGTTTTTCTGCAGATTTAGTTATTGTACTGCCAAAATTCCAGTTGGGTCTTCAATTTGAGAGTCTGAACTTTGATGTAGTAGGATTACAGAAATGTAGTGGACAGTTAAATTGCTTTTCTACTAATATAGATATAGATATTTTGGTATGTAGACAGTAGCAGCCAGGAATCAAACCACCAAACATTTAAGTCGTTAGCAAATGACCTGCTCAACCTGCTGAGTCACAGCTACAAACTATAAGGAAATTTATATATATTTTTTAGTTCATTTTATAATATTGCTTTTTTTGTTTTTCCCAAGTACTGAAAAAGTTTACTTCTTTCACCTGTTCATCCTGCTTCATCCATGAAGTGAAAACATGCAGACACTTGTTTTGATAACACATCAGCTTCTTTATTTGATAATATAATATAATATAATATAATATAATATAATATAATATAATATAATATAAACGGAAACTTGGTTTGGAGTAATTGGTATAACTCCAGGTGACTTTTCTGAATTGGACTTTCACAGCTAGTTCTGGCTTTTTTTATGCGAACAGTTGTTTGAAAATTTTGGTAATTATATATTCAATATTGAAACATCCATATGTGTCATCAGTACACAACGATGACACGGTGCAGAGAATTTACATCGGCTCCATGGGAATCAGCAACCAGCGATTCCTGCCAGAGCATGAAGATCCCAGCAGCTCAGAGTTTACTCAGCTGGCCGCTCAAGTCAGCCAACAGGTGAGACCTAACAGACTCACAGCATGATGGGTGTTCTCCATGTATGCTGTATCGCATGTATCACTTTAACCACTGGTTACAACCGAGGTTTGCAGAACAGCATCTCTGAATCCACTCTGGGTACGTCTCCTGTCGGCTGGGAACAGGAAACTGTGGTTGTTCAGTAACATCAAAAGAACTGGACAATATAGGACTGCAATGATTTGCACATTTCATAAACCAATATTTTATTCACAATAGAAGACAGATAACATCTCACATTTTTAAACTGAGACTATTTTCTATGTTATGATTTTTTTTTTTTCCATTGCACAGTTTTAAGAGTCTTGACTTCTGCTGCATTTGTATGGTAGGGTCGGAATTTGGTGTAAACAGCAGGAAACCTTGGCCCTATCCTGCTTTGTGTCAACAGTTCAGCCTGGTAGTGGTGGTGTAGTGGTGTAGGGAATATTTTGTTGGTACACTTTGGGCCTCTTTGGGCTCGATGATGATACTCAACTTCTTGTGGCTGCACCATGTCACTGGTTTCTTGAACATGACAGTGACTTCACAGTAGTCAACTGGTCTCAACTGGTCTTTGTCACATGCACAGTCTCACATGTCACTGTGCATGTGACAAATCTCCAGCGACTGTGTGATGCCATCCTGTCGAGATGGATCAAGATCTTGTTGTTTAATCTGTGCCACAAAGAATTAAAGCAGTTCATGTATACATCCACACAATGAGACCTGATTAAATTGCAGGGTTAACTGCCTAATGATTCACTTACAACATGGTTCATTTTGCTAAATGACTGCTTGCTATGAATCTGTATTGTAATCTTGATGTTATCACAAACCTGTGGCTTCCTCTGTTGTGTGTTTCTGTCTTTGTTGAGGCAATTAAAGGAAGTCACTGCAATGATGTGTGACTTTTTTCTCTTTCAGCTGAAACTGATTTACTTCAAAAACTCAGTGCTGGCCAAATACTTCAACTGCAACATCGTCCAGGCTTTCAGGTACTGTGAAATAAAAACTTGACTGCCTGTCAGTGGCCATGGTGTGATGCTGACTGTTAAATGTTGTGTGTTTGTCATTTGTTCACTGTGATCAGCTTATCTAGTTGACGATGTTACGGTGCTGAATCAACAGTCAGTTCTTGAAGTTAATGTTTTCTAAGATGCATTAGAGTCGGTACAACTGTGACATGGATCAAGATGCAATGGCTTCCCGGGGTGGTCAGAAGGCAGCCATGCCCAGCCATGCGCACACGCACGCGCATATCAGGTGTTGCTATCCTAGGGGGGACCTGTCGTTGACACAATGCTTTCCTTAGCCGCTTACCTTAACCATCAAAAATGAATGCCTAATCATAAACCTCAGCCTAAACCTAACCTTGTAACCCTGACACTAAAACCGCATGTGTAAGACTGGGAGGTATGAAAAAAGAAGGGGTATTCAAAATTGGGTCCATATTTACCAGCAATGCACATATTAATATTTTGAATACATAAATTAGGTTTTATAAATATGGCCAGTTTGGTATTGTGGTGTTAAACGCTGAGCTGTAGTCCTTTGCATCTGAGTATTCGATGATTGGTTTTAATATGGTGGATTGGTTTGTACCTAAAATACTGAACTCTCTTGTTCAGTGGGGCACTTTAAAAATAAAGTCTATATAAATCCTTTCTGTGTCTTGTGGAGCAGTGAGGGTGACAGCGGTGACGACAGCATTGTGGTGTATTATGAGTCGAAGTTTGATGTCCCCGTCCCTCAGCAAACCACTGTGGATGAAGCCATTGAATCTCTGGAGCCTCCAGCAGAAAGTGAATGGGGCCAACAGGGACAAGGGCTGCTGAAACCCAGTGACACCCTGAACATCAGCAGCATCATCTCACAAGGTTTGACAGCTCACAGATCCATAAAATTTACACTTTTTTACAGGTTTGTTTGTTGTTTGTTACCAAATCAATTACCATTGTAAATGAGTTCCTGGATAAATGTTGCTTTCTGGTCAAGAGGTGGTTCTGGTCAAGGAAATAGTTCAGACTTCCAACAGGTATATGACTCGGCAGTGACTAACAGATGGCAGCATTAGACAGGAAGATGCACATAGTCCATGAAGAGGACACATTTCTTGAAACATCTCAAAAGTTCTGAAAAGTGCAAGAATGATCTAAGTTAGGTTAATATTTGAGCCTTTGAACTCAAAGCACCATATTTACTTTTTAAAAAATATTAGGTTAACATATATCTGAGATCTTCTGGTATCCACTTCCCTCACAGTGTGATTTTAGTTGATTCAGAATATAACAGAGATTCCTAAGTGGTTGCACGACTGCTGAAAATGCCTTATAGTGTGTGGTACATGCAACACTGATGTTTGCTGGAGACCACTTAGAATAACATATCTATTTCTGTATCACTGTTGTCTCCCAGTGGTGAGAAACTTTGAAGTCTTTGAAACACTGGATTTGCTCTAGTGGCTGCTAGACTGCTGCATTGTATCTGATAAGGCAATGGGGACTCAGGCTACGTCCACACCAGCCCGGATAGATTTGAAAACAGCGTTTTTGCCTGAAAACACTCTGCGTCACATTATCGTTTTCAGTCGTTTTCACAGAGTTGAGCTTCCACATTAAAACGGCCGAAAATGCTTACGTCCCAGTCCTGCACATGCGTGAAAAGCAAGAAGATTTAGCCTGCCTCATTTCTGTCAGCCAGTTATTTACTTTCCGGCTCTTTGAAACGTTGCAGAAAAATGTTGAGAAAAAGAACTGAGTTTTTTAAATGGACTAACAGTGAGGTGGAGATGTTGAGTATCACAAAAGTACAAAAGTGCAAAAGCGAGTGAGAGTTAAAGAATTTGAAGAAAAGCTATCTGGAGCATGTGCAGACATATTAATCTTTAACAGGGCTGTCAAAATTGAGAGCAAACAAAACAACTGCTGTATAATGCCCTCCGCTATCTTAGTTTAATTGGTCAGATGACTGCATCATATGACTACCATGCCTCATTGTTTGAGCAAGTCTCCATTTTCGCTGCTCACACTGCGACGCAAAAGCACCGTTTTGAAATGTATGCGTTTTTGAGAGCGTTTTCCACCAGTGAAAACACCGTCTCAGCGTGGACGGGAGGCCAAAACAATTAGTGTGGATGTAGCCTCAGCATATGCTGCTACTATTGCAAAAAAGTTTCAGGTGTCATGCTCGACAGCTGATGTGGCAAAAAAGCTCACAAAAGTGCTTTTATCTGAAAATGCAAAAAGTACACTATTTGGGACTTTATGAGACTGTTAAAGAAGTGTGTGATACAACAAGATATCATTATTGTCATAGTTATGTGAGTTTTGATGTGTTTAACTGAACAAATGCTAACCAGAGCGACCTTGAATAATAAATAATTACATTACAGCAAAATAAAATCATACATGATTAAAAAAGAAAATTCCACCAGTATTTATCTGAACATTTTAAGCGTCATGAAATTTGAGTTAGTAGTGAAGAACTGATATGTGGTGTCCTAATAAATGTATTTTTGTGTTCACAGCTATAGATCAGCGCTTGGCCAGGACCCCATTAACTGGTGAGAACTGGTTTACCTGCAAGCATTTGTGTAGTAAAGTATACAACTTTATTAAAATTAAAATGTAAAGAAGTCTGTTTATGGAGGTAAATAGGTTGCAAAATATAAAAGCTTGTACCTTCATATCCTGTTGAAAAAAAAGTGATGCATTCATGGTAGTGCTGGTGTGGGTCAAACAAGAACTTTTTTCAATGTATTTTCAGAGAGGATGTTCTTCAACATCCACGTCAGAAACCCTGGATTTGTTCATTCTCCAGGGTTTCCAGATTATCTTTATCCTCCAAATCTCAACTTGCAGTGGAGGCTTCGTGCGGACCCGGGCCACAGAGTCCAGCTCAGTTTCCACAGTCTGATCTTGGAGGACGACTGTCAGCACGACTTCATCAAAGCCTATGATTCGCTGGCTCCCATAGAGAAACGTGCTCTGACAGAGTGAGACAAATAATCCCTCTCCAAGAATTTAAACTGTTATCTACCTCTGTGTGTTTGAGATTTTAGCTTATTACAGTGATGGGCAGATATACTTCAGGGGCGGATGCATGAATCTTTGCAAATTCACAGCTAAAGCTATGTGTACGGGAAAAGGCAGAAAGGTACACTCATTCTTTTTATTGTTGGATTTGTTTGCAAAGAAGTTTTTGAACGCTAAGTTTGTAATAATGTAGATAGATGTTTTAGTTTGGTAAGCTACCTTAATTCCTGCCTAACTTAAAAACCAAACTGTGTAGATCTGGTCTGAGCTATATGGGAGAGCTGTGTATTTTTATGACACATTCTTCCTTTATAAATGCTTGGGATGTTTTTTCTTTTTTCTTTTTCACATCTTTACATGCATCCAGCCCCAGGACTGTGGTATCACTGCTCTGTGTTATCAGAAATAAAACGGGCCTTTCAGGCTTCTTTAAAGTTCCTCTTTAAAAGTTAATATATCCATTCTTTTCTCAGACAGTGTGGTCATCCTCAAAAATCATTATCCTTCATCTCTGGAAACGTCATGTTACTGACGCTGGTCACAAATGAGGAGAAAAACTTCCCTGGCTTCAAAGCAAGCTACTTCCAGATTCCTGTGACTAAACTAAGTAAATGAAGACACATTTTGAACAGTTATCACTTCTTCATGTTTTTTTAAGGAAAAAAGAAACAATTGTTTTCACTGGGTCTCAAAGAATTTCATGAAAATAATATTGCACTTATATACATAGATTAACGTGTAATTTTGTCTTCCAAGAAACTGATGCATTCTCATAAACTTATAATTATTCAATAAAAAAATCCATAAGCTAGAGCACACAGACAAAAACATGTCACTGTAACTGGGATTATGCACTTGAATGTGTACGGAAATAGAATTCAGTTGACCTGCAGGATTATGTTGTGTCAGTGTAAACACCGTCTCCTGACATTTCTGCTGATTCTTGTGATATTAGAAACCTAATAAATGGAAGCTGAGTATAGTGATGAACTATCTGTTGTTCAGATTGTGGTGGCACAATGACTGAAGACAAAGGCTTGTTCTCTTCACCATTTTTCCCCTCCAATTACCCTCCAAGCACATCATGTGTCTGGAACATCGAGGTAAGTCCTCAAGATCCTATTTTAATTTCATTTAAATTAAAAATTAAGAATAAAAAAATGAATAAGGGGTTGCTATCATCTACATCAGATTTCTGATGACAATCCCCCCCCCACCCACCCTATCAGCCTTTTACAGCTGAGTGGTAAAAATGGATGGAAAACAATACACACAGATGCAGATCCCATCTAAAACCCCAAAGAATCCACTGATCATCCACTGACCTTGACATCCGTTTTCACAACATTTTCTCAGTTAATAATTACATTTGAGTTGTATTTGATTTTCAGGTTGCAAAGGAAAAATTTGTGAAGGTTGACTTCAAAAAGTTCTTTGTGGGAAATCAAAGTGAGCATTGCCCCCATGATTATGTTGACATCAACGGTGAAAGGTAAGTAAGCATCAGTTTATGCCTCCTTTTACTGACTTTGTACATCATCCGTGCCAGTGGTGGGATTGCATGAGTCCAAAATTAAAACTGCAGAGTTCTGAGTCAGCAAATCCCAAATAAAGACCACAAGTCAATGTGTCAGAAGAGTTTTATGACTTGATCAATCAAATTGTGAACATTGCCTTAAATTTGATTTATTCTGCTCATTTTCATCTCAATTTTTTATTATTGGACTGGACTAGAGTAGCTTTGCATGATTCACTGTTCATATAATAATAATTTATCTTATAATGGGCTTTTGATGTAGCCTCTAAGCACAGTCTGAAACAAGCTCCTCTCTCGTTAAGCCAACTTTTTACTAATGAACTGATGCTCACAAACAGAATGTTGGAACAGCAGGTGGATGGAGGTTGTGTGCCCACAGGCACAGCTGTGTGCGCACGGTGACCATATAAAGGATTTTCCTAATATTTGACATCATACAGACCCAGGTGTAGAAAAACTCCTATTTTAGAATTTACAGCATGCTTAAAACAAAAAATTCTGGCTTACTGCATTTGTGCTGACCATTGACACACTGGGTGATGACCACAGAATCAGAATTAATGTAGAATTACTGTAGTTGGTTATGTGTTGGCACAACATTGCCCCATCCCTTTTTTATACTTGAATGATTTATGGGTCATTGTTCTTCATGCCTGGAAAGCTATCGCTCAAGGCCACTTGAAAAATTAGTTGAAAGTTACATGAACAATTTTGAAATTCATCCCCATATATGCTAATGTGAAGCCAACTGCTACAATCTAAAGGGGGTAAAATTAGACTCAGTTCTAACCTTTGAGCCACACATCAGTAAGTTGTGCAGTCATGCTTTGCATGAAAAAGTCATGTATTCTTTTGTTTTTTCTTGGCTACATTACTGGAGCTGTGTTCTTTCTGGTACAAATAAGAAGTTACTCTCTCACATCCAACTAGTTCAACATGCAGAATAGAATAGAATAGAATAGAATAGCTCTTTATTGCCATTGTTACAAAAACAATGAAAGGCAGTTTGGCATCTCTCCATGTGTGTGAAGTACACAAAAGCATACGTATTTACACAATAACAGACAAATTTACACAAGAAAGATATGTACAAGTTATACATACACCTGCATGGATGCACCCATAAATACATACACACATACATACATGCATGCGTACATATGTACACACACATATTTCCACATACACGTTTACATATATATACATACACATACATGCCCTCTGATGAGCAGGTGCATTGTGAGGTGCAGTGTGATCAGTGATATTGCACACTGAGTGGGTGGGGTGGGGTTGGGGGGATTTAAGTACCTGAGCTTATGACTGATTGAATCTATTTGAGGAGTCTGTAGCTCAGATTTCCGGCTCAAATTTACATTTCAGGAAAAAACTTGAGTTTTAACATTTGGCTGTTTGGTCATGAAGCTTCTCTGTAGCTGGACGAGTATTGTTCTGTGTTATTCAACAGAATCACACTGTATGTGCTCTAAGTATTAGTTATTCATCCCGTGTCACTAGACTGTGTTGAAAACACTATTTTAGGACTTGTGTGTGTATGTATGTCTGTTTAGATGGACAGACAGACAGACAGACAGCTCAGTGTGTGTCTGTCTATCTCTTTTTTTTGTTGTAGGCTGTGTGGCAATGGCTTAAACACCAGACTGATCACCATCAAAAGCAACAAGGTGACCATTACGTTTAACTCGGACTCCTCCTATGTTGACCAGGGTTTCACTGCTGAGTATGAGGCCTTCATCCCGACTGACTGTAAAGAGAACTTTTAAAAAACATTTTAATAAAAGGATTTTAGCATTTTCCAACCCAGGCAAATAGATGAAGGGACTTTTTATTTTATCAGCTTGTCCGGGAAGGTTCCAGTGCAACAACTCCCTGTGCATCAGCAAGATTTCTCAATGTGATGGCTGGAACGACTGTGGAGATAACAGTGACGAGATCAACTGCAGTGAGTCCAAACCATCAAACATCTCTTTGTATGAAGTCTAAAAAGAATAAAAGAAGGTTTAGCAAAAAAAATCCAGGTTAAATATCAACTGGAATTGACCTCAAAAAAACTGTAAATCACACTCAGTCTGTAGCATTTTATTGTTGTTGTGTTCAATTTGTTTCTCTGCTTAGCATGTGACGCATCTCAGATACAATGCAAAAATGGTCACTGTAAACCCAAATCTTGGCTGTGTGATGGGATTGATGACTGTGGAGACAACACAGATGAACAAAACTGCAGTGAGTAAAGCAGAAATTTAATTTCTACCTATTTCATTTCATCAAATCAAAACATTTTTATATAGCACAATTAAAAACAACAATGGCAATCAAAGTGCTTCACAAGTTAGGAGCCAATAAAATAGACAAATTTACCAACAGCAAAACAACAGCAACACAAGAAAAACATAGAAACCAGCCAAATGATAGTCAAACTAACCCAAGTCAGAGCCAAAGTAAAAAGATGAGTCTTTAAGTGAGATTTAGAAGACTGAATAGACTCAGCAGTGCAATAACATTCTTTGATCAAGGTTAGATCAAGTAGTTGGTCTTAAAGCCAGACTGGAACTTTTCGCTAATACCACTGGTATCTAAGAAGTTTTTTACATACTACTTTTTCCAGGATTTTTGGCAAAGAGGGAAGTTTAGAAATTGGCCTGTAATTTGAAAGAACACTAGAATCAAGATTGGTCTTCTTAATAACAGGTTGTACAACAGCATGCTCGAAGGCAGACGGTACACAACCTGAAGACAGTCAGACATTCAATATACATAAAATACAGGGCCCAATAGTGTTCAGCGCTTCCTTGAAATTACGGGCAGGAAGAATATCATATGGGGAATGGAGATTGTTAAGTGATCAATTATTTCCTTTACATCCGAAAGAGATACAGGCTCAAACTGCTGAAAGACAGCAAAGTATTTAGGACTGGGACTTGATGTGAGAGTACTGAGTACTCTCTGGGCCCTTGAAGTTGTAATTTTATCAATAATATACCTTAAAAAAAATTTCACAAAGGGAGCGAGGCTTGTGGCAATTGGTCAAAATAAGACCGGACAACAAGGCAGATTTAGCAGCTTTCATAGACTTCTGATATTTTGATAAACAGTTTTGAAGGATTTTCAGTGACACTTGAAGCTTCAGAGCACAGGTATTTTCATTCAGCCAGAGTTGATGTAAAGACTTAGTACACGTAGTCTTTGGAGGAGCCAGAGTGTCCAGAATAGAGGAGCATGTGGAATTAAAAAGGTTGGTAAGCTCATCCACCGATCATTGCTTCTTCTTTTTGTTTTTTTTTTTGGCTTCTCCCTTAACTTTAGGTATTGCCACAACAGATTATCTAACTTAATCTCGTAATCTGGCGTGTGTGTGTGTGTGTGTGTGCGTGTGTGTGTGTGTGTGTGTGTGAATGAGGACCCCAAATGCAGACTCTGAGGCAGGGATTAAATTAAATCAACTCTTTATTGAAGGCAATCCAACCCAAAAGGTAACAAAGGAAAATATTGAAAACATTGAAAAACCAGGAAACACGAGGGAACCCAGCTGAAACTAATCAGGGAAACAAGACAAAATAAAACAGAACACTAAACACATATGACTAGGGTTGGCAAAATAAAGAAGGAAGCGATTAAACAAGGAGAAATCACAGAAAGAAGACTTCATAATACATGGTTCTTACTGGAGAAGCAGTGTTACTGAAAGACAGAATATCATAAACACAACTGGAGCCAAAGCAGAAACCTTGATAACGACTAAGAAGAAAACTAAAGATAAACCTGCAAAAAAATAGAATGCAGAAGTCTAAAATTCTGGTACCATGACATAAATAGATGACATGATTTTTGTTTTTGTCTTATCAGCTTGTCCAGGAAGGTTCCAGTGCAACAACACCCTGTGCATCAGCAAGAGTTCTCAATGTGATGGCTGGAACGACTGTGGAGATAACAGCGATGAGATCAACTGCAGTGAGTCCAGACACAAACACGGGTTTTCTTTGTGACTCTGCTTTGGGTGTGACGTGTCTTGGATACTAAAAAAAAAAAAAAAAAAAAAATCACTCACAGCAAACCAAAATTATGGCTCAGAGCGTATGTAAAAATTTTTTTAAAAAAATTGTTGCATTTTTAGCAGACATTTATTTTGAGTGAAGAAATGAACACAGTTTATGTTGTGACCCAGAAAGAGTAATATTTCAAACTCCGCCACTCTGCGTTCCTCGGCAACTGCCTCGTTTGAGCTTTGGACAAAATGCATTCTGGGATATTTGCCTGGGTTTAGCTACAGTGGCTAGTGAGCTGACTGGAGACCAAAACAGCCAATCAGAATTTTTTGCATCCAAGTCTGTGATTGGTTGGTTTTGTGGCACAAATATAACTGTGCCAGCCACTAGGTTGTGGCATTTCATGTACGCCCTGCCTGCTAGCTTAGGGTCCTCCCTGTTGTGGTAGACCCCAGTCTCTATCGATCTTGTGCTTACAGTTTGTTCTTGTGCTGTGATCAGTGTCTCTGTGCTGTCGTTAGGTCCAGCTGTTGGTAAGATTTCTCAGCCACTTCTTCTGCTGTTGCTACATGCCATGCAGGGGCCCGTCCTTTCACCATGGTTCACTTTCTTGCTCCTCTTCTTTCTTGGGTTTCTGCTGCCTGAGTTATCCATTAAGCACACGGGCAGTTGTGGCCACCAATGTGTGACACATTAATTCATAGGCTTTCTTCGTCAAGGTTGAAAGGAAGTGAATGTGCTATCTGCAGATGGTGTTTTGCCCCTCTGGTGTTTCAGCCAATTCCTTTCTGGGCACTGCTCATTTTTGAGCCATGTGCTTGTTTATCCTAGCCAAATGGACAGGACCTTCCACATGGTGCTGCCAGAGGGGGATTGTCTGTTATGCAGTATTCAGATATTCTAGTAGAAGACCTCATAGAAAGTAATAGCAGTTGCTTCTTACGGACTCTTACAGATGTTGGAACACTGAGCAACTAGTTGTTTGAATGTAAGTGTAAATTGTGGCGTTAAATAATTCATAGGTCCCAAATCCTCATGTAATCTCTTTCATAGGGGTAACTGGTGTAGTAGCATTCTGATAATACCCTTTTCTCATAGCTTGTCCACTGGAACCATAACCTGGCTCCAGTAGCCACTCATTAACATGCCGTGGCCCCTCAACACCTGATGTGGATCTTGTTAATATAGGCAACGTCCGAGCGGGCATTGCTTCATTTATATATTTCTTTCTCATATACTGAAGTAGGCTTTGGAAAGCTTTGGTATATGTAGCCTAGGGGCCTTAGTGGTTGGGATTTAAACTCCTGATGTACTGCTCTGAAGACAATTAGTGTTACCACTGTACAGCACAAGTTTTTGTCCCATGCTTTTTGGGAATTCCTCGTTCATGGCAAATGCAGTCCCTATCACAACTGGGATTTGGTGGATACCCATTCCTCTTTACAAAGGGTAGAAATACGCCAATCCATTCAGTGTGGGGCATGTTTATATCTAAATAGACCCACACGCAGAGCACTGTTAAAAGTTAAGACAGGTTCATTTAACAGACTATCAAAAAACCAAGGAAGTTGCTCTGCATGAATCAGAGACAAGGTGTTACAGGTAGTGCTGGGTATGCGCACTATCAACAAAATTAATTCAGTTCAGTTCAATTCAGTTTTACTAGTATAGCTCCAAATCACATCAACAGTTGCTTTAACATCACAGGAATCTAAATGCTGAGAAGTCTGCACAGAAACACAGGTTAAAATCAAAACAGAGCCTGACGGTGATGAGAACAGGACAGATGTCAGACACGTTTCCTGGCTGATGCAATAATCTGATGAGGACGGAGAGTCTTCTTCCACATTAAGAAACCAGCATAATGACCCGATTAGGAACTGGTAGGTTAATCAGCAGATCTTGTGACAGGTGAGTAATGAGCAGAGAGGTGGAGATGCCAGGAGGAGGCCTGAACCCAAATCATTTTAAAGAGAATTATTTATTTATTTTATAAATGTTTAATTACAGGATTGCAGCATTCTCTGAACTAGGTAAATAGATGAAGGGATTTTTTTCTGTCTTGTCAGCTTGTCCGGGAAAGTTCAAGTGCAGCAACAACCGGTGCATCAAGAAGACTCTGCAGTGTAACGGCAGGGATGACTGTGGAGACAACAGTGATGAGCTCAACTGCAGTGAGTCCAAACCATCAAAGATCTCTTTGTGTAAAAAGAGTTAAAGAAGGTTTAGCAAAAAATGTGGATTAAATCTCAACTTGAATTGGTCTCAGAAGAGCTAAAAGCTACATAAAGCCTGTTTAAAAGAAGATGAAGTAAATATTCTGATAGAATCCTTTCCCCCCAACTTTATCTATAGAACAGTTTTTCTTTTCTTTATACAAAAGTCCCAGACATACAGTACAAAAAACCAACCGATAGTTCACTTCACAAGCAACAACTGCATGTCAACACCCCGCCAATTACCTACCTACCTCCCCATGTCAGGTTCAGGACACGAACAGGACCCAAATGCAGGACTTTCTGGTTAGTGACAGTTAGTTTGTTTACTCACTATTCATTATAAATAATGTAACAGTTTCCAAAGACGTGACTTCTTCCTGGTACTCCCTACTCCCGCACAGCGCTCGTGGTCCATGGTGTGAAAGATGAAAACCCAACACTCGATATTTACAATAATGCTCTTCTCCTGCGACACACTCCTTTCCAGGTTCCTAAAAAAAACAGGATATGATGATCAATTTAGCATTCACACAGACAAGAGCAAAAGACAGGTTCATATCAGAGCCAGGGCTGTACTGACTAGGTCACTCAAAGATCCAGTGTTGATTGAAGCTCAGCTAAACACTGTTAAGTAGTGGACCACTGACGAGGGTAATCATCAGCAGCCGGTTAGAGTTTGTAGACGACAGTTGTGGGTGTCTTCAGCACAGGAATTCCTTCCGACTATACATACATTACACAAACATCACATGGGGAAGACAAGTCAGAGAGTTATAACAATGGAAAATGCACAACATGAAGAAAGACGAGGAGAAAAAAAAGAACTCCCCCCAGACTGAGCTCCAACAAGGAGATCAGTTTGAGAATAGAAAAAAAAAATCAACTCGGCACATGAATCATCACACAATATAGAAGACATAAGCTTCGAAGGCGTCAGGGGATTGGGAAGCTCATCTGTAACCGGAAGGTTGCCGGTTCGATCCCCCTGGCAGACACTTGGTATATTTCCTGTCTGCCATCTATAATCCAGTTTTGAGATCCCTTCCCAGACCCCTTAACGCCCACTCACACCCTGGGCCATCTGACCTCAGGAAATCACGCGATAGGGTGGGGCTAGGTTTCACAATGAGCTCACCCGAAACCCTGGCTGATTGTGACCCACACCTGTTTTCACACCTTGGCTCATGTGATTAGCTAAAGGATCATCGGGGGTTCCTTTGTCCCTCTTTGGGGGGAAACTCCCACTGGGTTTAAATCTGGGACTCTCTACCATTTGACCCTTAGAACTGAAGAAGCTTCTCGGATGAGAGGTGAAACATCTTCAAGCAACTTTTCTTTCCAAGCTCCTTAGACTACGATGACCTGGATGACTGAGAACCTTCACGGACATGTTAGATTAGAGTTTTCTTAGGGACTGATATCATGTGTGTCTCCTTTCATTTAGCTTCAGTGGTGTGCTCAGCGTTCACCTTCCACTGCAGTAATGGACTCTGCATCAGTAAACTGAACCCAGAGTGTGATGGAGAGCAGGACTGTGAGGACGGCTCTGACGAGGCTAACTGTGGTACGTTTACCACACACTCACCCACAGATGGTTGCAGTGTGACTTTTCTTGTTACTTGGACATTGAGATCTGTGTTTGCTTTCAGATTGCGGGACGAATCTGTACAGTAGCACTCGTATCGTGGGAGGTCAGGCAGCTAGTGTGGGTGAGTGGCCCTGGCAAGTAAGCCTCCACTTCAAGGGGCTAGGACACGTGTGTGGAGCCTCTGTGCTGAGTGACCGTTGGCTGCTGACTGCTGCCCACTGCGTCCGAGACACTACAGTTTACAAGTAGGAGCTCCTCCATCTGAAGTACTGAGTGTTTAGTAGTGTTCAGATGTTTGATCATTGATTGTACTTGGATCCATGATCAGACATCTAAAATTTTAAAACCTTGCCTGAATCTCTCGTTCATAGTCATCTACTCTGGAATTTCTAGACAGCTTCCAGTGCAATGCTAGTTTTCTCTACCTGGAATTCCAGTTCTCACTCTTTGGTTGTGTCGTCTGAAATTCCATCTCAGACCCAAAATTTTAACCCAGAGCATCCAATATGCCTCACTTTGGATGCTTTTTTTTCACAAAAACAAAATGTTTTTTAATGATTGCCATTTAGACACACTGAAAGAGATTCAGAAGATGACCTTGAATGACAGATCAGATTAATTTATTTCAGGTAAGGTTTCAGTCTGTAGTCTGAGGCCAGTCACAGATCCTTTTATAACAATTCATGTGTGTCAAACTGTGACAGACACTGTTAATATGGCCTTGAAAAGGGCTTTCACTGCCAATAAGTAGTAGACTATCAAATAATATGTGGAGGTTATGTAACTCTATCCTAAGAACCCCATTATGTTTTTGAATTATTAGGCATTATTGTATACTTTCTCTAAATGGCATTCCTATGGCTTCCTGTGAGGAATCTTGGAATTTTTCACCACCATATGTACTTTAATGTGTATGTTAAACAGAAATGTAGGAGTGCTTTCTTGCAGTAGTAGCTCTACAATTAGAAATATCCTGTCTCAGAGTGATTCTAAAAAACGAGTCTATGCATTTATTAATTCTAGGCTGGACTACTGTAGGTCATTATTATCTGGCGGTACTAAAAACTTCCTGTAAAGCCTTCAGTTGATCATAAAAGCTGCAGCAAGAGCACTGACAGGGACTAGAGAGCATCTCTTTCTTGTACTGGCTTCTCCTTATTGGCTCCCTGTTAAATCCAAAATCAAATTTAAAATCCTTCTAATCACACACAAGGTCAATTCAACTTTCATTTCAATTTCATTTTATTTATATAGCGTAGAAATAGAACAACAACAGCCTAAAGTCTTGAACAATCAGGTACCTAAGTCTTGTCCTCCTGGCTTACCTTTGTTCCCAGAATATTTAAAAGTAGAATGGGAGTCAGAGCCTTTTAGGCACCTCTTATGTGGGAACAAACTCCCAATTTGGATTCAGGAGACAAACTCTGTACTTTTAAGACAGTAAAAAAAAAACTAAAAAAAACAAAGAAAAAATGTAGGGACAAATTTACTCTGAGTTTGGAACAGTTCAAAACATTGTTTTAACATTAGCATACTTTGACAATTTTACAGTGTCAACAGAATTCAGAGAGTATTTAAACTAATTATACAAAAGTGACTTATTAAAGGCAAAAGGTAGTTTATTGTGCCATCATTAAATACTAAGAAAAACAAGAGGCTATGCAAGTCTTTCCTCAATCCTTTTAATGCTTTGTTTAAAACCACGTAAAAGTAAAGATGCCTTTAAATATAAGTAGAAATAAATTTAAAATTATCCATTTATTAATTTAAATGATTAGCCATTCAGTAAAAGGACTAGCTGTTAGAATCCCTGACAGCCAGTCTTTTCACTGAATGGCTAATAATCCAATGGCTAATAATCATTGATCTAATTCAGTATTTTATTTTAAATTCAATTCAAGATTTGAGGTTAAAGAAGTTGTTTACAGCTGTCTGTTTTATTGATGTAGGCTGTCTCACGCTGACCAATGGGAGGCCTTTTTAGGCCTCCATGTGCAGAACCAGACCAATGAGTGGACAGTAAAGAGAGGTGTGAAGCAGATCATTGCTCACAGGTACTACAACAGATACACTGAAGACAATGACATCGCTCTGATGGAGCTGGACACCAGAGTCAGCCTAACCCAGCACATCAGACCCATCTGCCTGCCTTCCTCCACCTACTACTTCCACTCAGACCAAGATGCTTGGATCACCGGCTGGGGGACTACCATGGAAGATGGTGAGATGATAATAAAGAATCACTTAAACACTGCCCATCTCAAAGCTCTTTCCACACTGGAAGTGATGAGGGTGATGAGTTTGAATAAAATAATGAGAAAGACAAACATTTGAGTAGTTAGTGGGAGCAGATCTGTGGAGGTAGTTTGGTTTAATATAAACTTTTACAAACAGAATCTATTTTTTTTGTTATTCATCCACAAGCTCTACATGATATGATCTTGTTGTCTCTCAGGTGTCGCAGCGAGTGTCCTCCAGATGGCGGAAATTCTGATCTTCAGCAGTCGGTTGTGTAATCTCCTCCTGTATTACAGGGTCACAGATAACATGTTATGTGCCGGATTCCTTTCAGGAGGCGTGGATACCTGTCAGGTACAAATAATTCACACATGCTTGCAATCTGGTTGTTAGCACCTTTTCATTAGTGCCTACTCTGATCGACTGGCCACGACTCGACTCGACTCGGATCGACTGATTTGATTGTAGAAATTATTGTAGTTGATTTGTAGAAATTGTCTTTGTTGCCAGTGTTGTGCCAAAAAGTGATTTCCGATGGTTTTCTGTGGGTTTTTCTTTTTTACGTCTGATATATTTACTTATATCAGTAAAAAGACTGTTGTGAAAAAGATTTATGACAGGGTTACATATAAAACAAAGAAATTGTCTGTTTTTGAAATATCTTCATGGCTCTTTTTATTTGTACCCATATTCTCATCAATCCAGGTCTTTTTTGATCACTTCAAGTAAGCTTAAAATATATTTTTAATGTCAATGTTAATTTTACCTGGATAAATAAAGCATATATAAAAGTCACTTTCTGGCTAATTGATATTCTTCATGAGAGATGTGATTGACCTATTTTTGACAGATTTTAGGTCAACAAGTCATTTATAACACCCTAAATTCCTGCAACCACCAGAAATCACTTTTTGGCACAGCACTGGCACAAAGGCTTCAAAGACAGCAGTAAAGCTGTCGTACACATTGCAAGGCAGTTTGAGCTCTTGTTGGCAGCTTCATCTGATTTCCAAAATCAGCGATATGATTATTCAGATCAGAAAATCGAGCCTGGTTCAAGAAAATAAATTCCACAAATCCTTCCAGCAAAATAACATCGGTTTTTAGTGTGTAAAAGCCTTCAGAAAATCACATGGTTTGTATTGTGATGCTTGTTGGGATTCAGTCGGAGATATTTCTCAGTAAATTAAGTGAGCTGAATGTCAAGTTCTGCTGTGACTCTTCTTTCTAACTCTCAGGGTGACTCCGGCGGGCCCCTGTCTGTCGCCAACTCCCATGGGCAGTTTTTCCTGGCAGGCGTGACGAGCTGGGGCAAAGGCTGTGCTCTAAGTTTCAGACCTGGTGTCTACACCCGAGTTACCAAATACCGCAGCTGGATAAAAGAGAAAAGTGGAGTGTAGCAGCAGGAAGGTGAACAGTTTTCCGGATTATGGATATTTCTGTTGGAAATCGAACCAGATGTTGACATTTTGAACCACAGCTTATGTTTACTGTTTGCATGAAAAGTGCTAAGGAGCAATCACAAAGATGTAAAAGAGAGCTCAATAAAATCAGCCTTTCAATTATCTATTGAAAACTAAACCACATTATTATAAAACCCCAAGTTGAAATGTTTTATTCTGCCATTTAATTCAAAGTTTACTATGTAAATATTCTACATTTTCATTAGTTTGGAAGTTTAACCTAAACTAACTCTGATCCAAGTTTAGCCAGGAATTTAATAAATAGATCCAGTAAACTTTTTGTTATTCAATATGAAACTAAATCATCATAATACACCATGTACTGCCTGAAATACTATGAAACTAAATTGCTTTTAGCAGGAAACCTCAAGCTGTTCACAGGTTTACATTAGCAAGTCAACTTAGATAGACTATAGATTAATATGTGTTCTTTACTGGTCAATCATACGTGTGTGTGTGTGTGTGTGTGTGGGCTCCAGATATTCCCTTGCTCTCAGTGTACAGAACACAGTTGACAGCAACAATACTGACAACCTGACATCGACATGTCACAGACAATAAAAACACATATAGCACATTTATGGTGCAGAGATTCTCGATTATTTATCGAATACATATGCCTAAATGCAAATCTAAAATATGCATAACTAGTTCATATATATACAGTATGTGTAAGGTATGTATGTATGGCTGCTTGTGAACTTTCTGTTTTATTTTATGCCATGTCAGCTCAGTCCCTGCTGCCACCTCCTCTCCTATCAGCTGCTCCGATCGGCCATCCTGGCGTGCACTGCTCTGTAGCAGGGGAGGAGCTGGATCAGGCTGTGATGAGGGCGTGATGGCTCTGCAGTAATATTTCCTGCTTCCTGATACTGGATTTGTAAAAATCTTGAATCGAGAGCGAGTCAGCACAAATTATTTTTTCTGCAGACATCACAGTGCATTGTAGTCTTTTTTGTCCTGTTTGGTGGCTGATCTAAAGTATACAGTGATAGATGAGCAGACTGGGTTACTGCATAAAAACTCCTGAGGCAGCTGGCACAAGAAGTACTGCTGGGCCTTTGAGATTCTGCATCTCAGAAGTCTGAACGTTTTCCAGAATTATAGCAGAATTATATTTTTTAAAATTATATGAAACAGCAACATAGTTATAGCTTGCTCACAAAATGTGTTGTACTTAGTTTTTTTTTTCTTTACATGAGATAAAATGTCAAAGTGTTGTTTGATGCCATCACTGTTCCTTTTATTGAAGTTAAAATATGTTTAATATATGTTTATTCTCTTTACTAAGACTTGACTTATGCTGTTTGGTCGGTTTGTCATTTATCATGATTTTAATTACTTGTGACTATTTAAAGATTTCATATTTTGGTTATTGATTAATTATTGTTCTACTCTTGCTAACTTGCTAAGCTGATTAAGTGGTTGATTGAATATCTTAAATAACCAACAACAAACTTGCAGATGATGTAGTGTGAATGTCTTTGAAACATGTAATCTTAATCAATCATAATGTGTTTATACTGTTTCAATAAAAATCTTTACCAGTCAAACTATTTTCAGCTGAAACTGTCAGAAGGGGTTTTTTTTACTTTAAAAGGATTTTAGTGGGCGCAGAATCAAATAATAGACACGGACATGAATATTGTAAACTCAAGCTCTTTTAATTTATGGAAAAAAACAACATTTAAACTACATTCCGATTCAAAACAGGGAAACAAACATAATATTCCTGGACAAAATTGGGCAGACTTAAAAATAAAGTGTTATTTTAAGTACTTTAAGTACATTTTTTGTTACTATGTGACCTCCAAGTGAGAACAGTCACTCACATGGGACAGAAGTGGCGGGACTAATCAAATACTTGCGGGCCAGTACAGACAGCTGTGGGTGGGTCCCTGCTCACCTGGACCCTCACTGCAGCAGGCAGTCGTCTAGCTGATGGTGGATTCTGCTCTGCACAAGCTCCGGGCCCAGTTACACAGGGCTTCCTCATCTGAATCAGAGAGGATGAGGCTCCTTGTCTTTGCTGCCTTCTTTGTGGTGGCATCTTTACACTGTACCTGCAGCAGGGCCTCAAGGCTGGTATAAACGTTTTTTAACTCTCCCCTTGCAAAACACTTTAATATAAAGGGCTACGCCTCCTTCAAATGTGTTTCTGTCTTTCCTATACAACTTACCATTCATTTCAGATACATTATTCTCAAAGGCAGCTTCTAAATGTGTCTCAGAAATATTAACATGAGCTACTGATAAATCTGTTCTGGAGAATCTGGGAGTAGTATAGTATATAGAAGTATAGAGTCGGCCATTTACAAACAGACCAATCATAAAAGCTACAAATGACAAAATTACTGACGTCTAAGTGTTAAGTCGAATGTTCTGGAATCTCGGTTTGACAATTAATTTATCATATTTAAGGACGGCAATATCACCTCTGTCTCTGGCCACTCTCAGCTGTGGTAACAGTAATTTTCTCTTCTTCCTGATGGACTCTGAAACATCTTCATTGATGTAAAGACTGTAAAGCTTTCTTTCAAATGAGAGGATTAAATGTCTCTTTTTACATCTGTCCACAATCTGCCAGCTCGTCCATTCTACTTGTATGGACCGACTCTGTGAGTGCGTTCAATTTCAATGCTGTCTCAGGCCAGGCCCAGCTTCTTCTTCTGCATGTGTCGGACTTTATCCTCCGATGTTTCCCAAGTTTCTGCTTTTTCTTCTATTAATCCTCCACTACGTCCTCCATCCCTCCTCCTCAACTGATTTTCTAAACAATCCATCTTGGTTGTTAACTCTTTGTTTTTCTCGTGCATGCTGCTGACCGCTGATTCAAACTCGTTCAGTTTGCTTTTCACACGCTTCTCTTCAGTTTGCTCATCAACAGCACCATCATTCCTTCAGAATGCTGTCCAACCTCTTGTTAGTTCTATCTATGATTTTAATTTGACAAATGGCTTGAAGCTATCTTGCTGTTGATGAGTCAGATCCTCACGTTGCTGTTCCAGCATAGCTTTTAACGTGCAAACACTGACATAGCTGTCATCCTCTACCGTTAGCGCCTTAGCGGCCTTCGGGGCATATTTGTTAGATCGTTTCGCCTCCCCTACCAGTGAAGATCTCTGTTTCAATCCCAAATTGTGGAATGCTGCAACATGTTTTGCATTTAGATGGTACTGTAAGGTTGAAGTGCTTCGGTTGTATGCAAGCTCCATTTTGCACAATTTGCACAAAACCACGCTTTTATCAAGGCTTTGGTCAGGTAGTCTTTTGAAATGAAATTTGCCTCAGATCAGTTCAAGCAACATGCTTTCTTCTGATTCTTTGTAGCTCTGATGTGTGCATCAGTGTAATCAGTATACCAGGAAATCTTGCATTGACAAAAGTTCCCCTTTGCTTGGAATGCAAAGTGCGATTAATTTATTTTTTTCAAATTAATTAATCGCAATTAACGCATTAAATTCCCACCCCTAGTATTTAATAAAAATAAGATTAAAACAAAAATTGTATTGTTCATACATAAAAGTGATTGTTCAGTTTCAGTATTTATTTTTCTTTAAAAAATTGAAAATGTCTCATTTTGATGAAAATTTATTCAAACTTTAATTCAATTTTTCAATTTTATTTATAAACATTATAACATAAAATGAATTCGTCATTCATTTAAATTGTCTTCAGTGATTTTAATGTATGCGGTTGTCAGAATGAGGACACTCTGCATACTTCCTGTGGGAGCAGAGGAATCAGCTGAAATGAGTGTAAGAAAGTACTACTTTGTTTTGCTTTCAGTTAACTCTCCCTCTTTGGTTTCATGTGGTTAGGCAGTGGACTCACAACCAGTGTTGGGTAAGTTACTTTAAATTAGTAACTTAGTTACATTACTAGTTACTTCTATCAAAAGTAACTCAGTTACTTCAAGTTACTCGTTACTTTCAAAGTAACTAGTTACTAGGCAAAGTAACTTTGGTTTTACTCAGAATTCTCTTGTTAATGTGTTGCTTCCATAACTTTGCCAGTCTTCTAGCTTGCTTACTTGCCACAAGTCCACTGTGCCACCTACCAATAGAAAGGAAAAGATAATGTGCATATTTCCACGAGAGAAATCCCACGCCTGGACCGTCGTTGACCGGCGCCATGATTCTAGCCTACGTCACAGCGTCATGTGCGCTTTTTACATCGAACACGAAAACTGCAGTCGTGGTGCTTTTGATTGTACTCAGAACTCTGAAATTCTGCCTTCTGAATAGGAAGATGTAGGTAACACCAGACTGCAGATGAGCTGCATACAGGGCTGGACTGGGACAAAAAAAAATCGGCCCAGGCATTTTGACTAGAGACCGGCCCACCATTATAGGAAAAATCATAAAGCCTTTGAATGAAAACAAACGCTGTTGTGACAGTGATGTACACAGTTTTCATGGTATATATGCATCAATCTATCAATCATTTGTTGTAAGACTCAGATAATTATTTATTAAAAGCTAGATATTTTAAATGAGAATAAGAAAGAAAAGTATTTCTTTGTGCCCACCTTTCCCTGTTAATGTCCTACCTGGCCCCCTGGCAACACTTTGCTAGACCCGCCCCTGCACAGTTACCAGCTGTCAGCTATTTAGAAAAGGATCCTGGTGTTATTAGTCTCTCAGAAACAGTTCATAACTTCCCTTCAACTCATTCATGTCACCTAAAAGGTAAACCTGTTTCTCCATCACAGCTCTGATGATTCAGTAAGAACATCTCCTGGTTTCATCTTCATGTTTCCCTCTCACCACATATCCAAACCCACATCATGACCAGCAGCTTTACAGCTGTGGCTCCAGCAAACATCAGCTGATACTAGAAAGTAATATTAAATAAATTCTAACAACAGCTGATCAAGCTTAAACGTGCTGCTGTTGTTTAGCGCCACATCCGCTGGTTTCTTCTTTCTGGCACAAAGTGGGCGATAAACAAACAAGAGAGAAAAGCCGATCAGCTGATCATTGATCAGTTTCATGATTGAAGTAGAAACGGGAGAGGGAGGGGAGAGAATGAGAGAAGAAGAGGCAGCTGCAGCGTAAAGACGCAGAATAAATCCAGCTTTGTGCCTTTTTCATTGTAGCTGAAGTCCGGGACAAACTGTTCCTTTTCACCTCAATACGAAACGAAAATATTACAAAACGCGTAATATTTTCTCTGAATATGAGACGACTCCGTTTTTTACGGGATGGTTGGCAACTCTAATAATTAACCTTATGAACAAAATAAAGTTCAACATCAGTAACATCATAGCACCCACCCAGCTGTATAGAAACCCCTTCATGCTAGCTAGTATGCAGTACAAAAAAGTCAGCATGGCGAAAATAAACTCCACCTACATTTGGTTTATATCTGACCCAGATAGACTGCAGGTCATAACTTCTTACCTGAAGTTCAGTTCACCTGACACTCTTCGGGTCTCTCCTCCTCCTGCCTCCCCTTTCCTCATCCACCTGCTGGCCTCCACCACTTGCTAATGTTACTGAATCTGTGGAAGCTCCACGATAGCCACCGCATCTAAATCCCAGTAACGAGTAACGCGTTCCTGATTTTGGCATAATAACTAGTTACCGTGCTCGTTACCACAATAATAACGTAGTTACTGTAACGCGTTACTTAATAAAGCGTTAGTCCCAACACTGCTCACAACAGTAACCATCATCACTGCAGAAGACGCCAGTTCAAGAGGGAGACAAGCACGTGAATAGCTTAAGTGGTTTCATAAACCATAGTAATATTAACATAAAGTGTAGTATGATAATATTACTAATGAAATGTTATAATAAAAATAACCTCACATTCACATAAACAGTTTAACCTACTAGTAAGTGGTGTCAGTGTCTTCTTCACAGTATGTGGGACACAGTTGGTGACAGAGAGCGGTACAGTACATGCTTCCTGTCTCGTGGTTGCACTGCACTACAGACATGTTCAGTAATTAAACAGACCACGACCTTAAACTAGTCAAAAGTCATCAGTGTCTGAACATGGCCAGTAAACAGTTTAGTAATGCTGGTATCATTTACAAACTGGGAGGGGAAGTTTGTAGTGACCAACATCACTGTCTCCTCCAGTGGTGATAGGCCCAGTGTACAGATGTAATTTAATACTATTACTTGAGTACTTTCCTGTGCAAAATTAATATATTTGTTTTTCTTGTGACATTACCAATAAGTTTGATGTGTCACATGGCCCTCTTCCTATTGAAAAAACAAAAGTTGTATCCAAGATGGCCGACTTCTAAATGGCCACCGTGGTCACCACCCATCTTGAGGAGTTTGCCCCCTCACATATACTAATATGCCACAAACAGGACTTTAATATCACCAACCATTCCCATGTTATTACGGTGTATCCATATAAATGGCCCACACTGTCGATCAGGGTACAATTATTGAAATCATCTCTAGCTGATATACATATTAAAGGAGTAACAATTAATAATCCCAATCCTATTAAAAAAACATCTAATGCATAATATTCTGCCTTTTCCTATTGCTTAAAGTGAATTATGACTTTTAATAAATACTTAGCAGGTAATAAATAAATTATTTAATAAATAAAAGCAGGTAAAATTAGTTATTCAATTAAAAAACATGTTTAAACTCTTGTTCAACCCATTTTAATTCATCTACATAAAAGAACAAATCTTCACTTGATCCTTAAAATCATGTTGGTGTTTCTATATAAATGGTCCACACTGTTTCCACACTGCTTTATTCTTTTCTTTTTTTATTTCTTTTTTTCCTTTTTTTTAATTCAGACGGCCCATTTAAAAAAAACAAAACATTGATATACCTCTGACCTACATAATGAGTGAGTCACTTTGATGGATTTAGCAGAAATGACAAATGTGTCAAGTACTGGTAAGGTGCTGGTGTGGTTCCCACGAGTTTGGGTGAAGGCAAATGAGCTATAATGCAGATCAAACCACAAGCAAGTGCAATGGAAATTCAAAGAAAAAGAAAACTGGTTTCATGCTGGAAACCACAGTTGTTCACAGGTGGCAGGCTGCAGGCGATTTGTTTCCTCAGTAAATTCTCAACTTTTATCAAACATGCAGTCACAACGAATCATGTAGTGATCCAGTCTGTTAGAAGACCCGACATCTATTCTCTGCATCATGTCCCATCATGTCTTATTTGAAAATGATTTTGTGTGGCTGTGCAAACCACTGTTTCCTGTTTATATATGACTCAGCCTGCATGCTTTGCGGTTGTCCTATTTCTCTGCATGGAATGAATCTATCAGAGGTTCTGGAATTACACATGTTTAGAATTTTCAAGTCTCTCTATTTTCTTTTTATTATATGAAATTTTACCAGCTATTTTTACTGGTCTGCTGTGGTCTGTATCTAAGGTAATCAATGGACACAGTTGATGAGGTAACATTTACTTCTCAAACTCTGTTTGATAATGAGGATGACGACCATTATAGATATAATTAGGCAAAGAAAAGGGAAATTAGCTTTTTCAGTTATATACATAGATATATAAAAAAAAATACCATAGTGAGGCTTTACTTTGAGCAGAGGCTCAGTCCAACAAACAGCATTCCAACACTAAGTGTGAGCGGGTCATGTTCTTCATCTCCATTTCTGTGGCTGCTGTACTGAGTCGCGGCCATTTCTACTTTAGTGAGTTGGAATGTTTTTGGATGTTTTATACCTCATGAAGGTGAGTTGGAACAAAACATTGAGACTCATAAAATAGCGTTAAGTAAGTCAGTAAGTTTTTTTCTTCCTATGCATCTTTCACACATTCAGGAGTGCAGAGATTTTGAATCGGTTGTTCTCTTCACTTATTTAAATAGTTAAGACAAATTCACAACAACAGTCAACTGTTGTGTTTTATATTGTAAGGCAAACACCAACGATAATGCAGAGAAAACCACAACAATCAGTCGACCCCATGAGCAAACACTTGGTGACAGTGTCAGTAAAAATCATCCCTTTCAACAGAAGGAACCTTCGGCGAAACCAGGCTCAGAGAGGCGCAACCATCTGCTCTGATTGGTTGGGGGTGAGGGGAGGAAGAAAGGACAAAAGCAACACACCCAGAGATCAAAATTATCTTTAATCATTATCAATGATTAATTATTTAATACAAACTGCATCATGGGAAGCCACCAGTAGCCTAGGTCTATTGCAGCAGAACTAAGAGAGGGTTAATGGTCACCTGATCCAGGCCTGACTATATGCTTTAGCAAAAAGGAAAGTTTGAAGCCTAATTTTAAATGTAGAGATCCAAGGTCTCCCGAATCCAAACTGGAAGCTGGTTCCATAGAAGAGGGGCCTGAAAACTGAAGGCTCTCCCTCCCACTCTACTTTTAAATACTCTAGGAACAACAAGTTCAACAAGATAATACAGGAGATATATGCTCTCTCTCTGTGGTCCCTGTCAGGACTGTTGCTGCAGCATTTTGAATCAGACTTTACTGTATCTGGACGGTTTCACTGATATTTGCATTGATTTGTTTCTTTCTCCCTTCATGTAGTTATTCTTATTTTCTCTCTTCCACACCAAACATGAACACCAAGTCTAAAGTCTCACACCAGTACTACAGACAACAGTAAATGAATGCACATCTCACTACGATTCATGTTTCGTGGGGTTTTTTTTTTTGTTTGTTTTTTGTTTTTTACACTAGCAGTGGTGGGTGGTGAGAATGTGTCAAATGAAGTCACACCCCGAAGAAAGACTTGGTTTCCTGTTGGTTCAGATGTATCAGGATCAAAGTGACTTAGTTCTGTAGATTACAACCTGCCATATGTGCAGAGTTTTAAACATCTGCTGAAGTTTTCTAAAACAAGGAGCTATATCTACACCTGTCAGCCACACAAACACCTCTGAGCTGTAAAATAAGTCAAAGGTGAGTTGTTGTTTTTGTCTCAATGCATACAATTATATTCATTTTGTACATGCAGTCAACTAATCTGGTGTTTAACATGATTAAACCTACTAATGTTCTTCAGCAATCTATTCTGACTCTCTCTGAATGGTACAGTTACCTTTAAAGTATTTTCATGACCTTGAGCCTGAAAGTTGGTGCCTCTTGTACCTTTGACTGATGGTTCTAATGTACCTGTTGGTCTTTGAATGATGTGTCAAAACAGCAAATAGGAATCTCAAAACAGTAAAACGGTATATGGTGCACAAATAAAACTGAAGTGCTACAGAGGTCAGAGATGCAACAGGCACAAGATTTGAAAAAAAGGTGTTATGGTGGTGCAGTGGTTACCGCTGCCTCATATTAACAAGGTTACTAGTTTGAATCGTGGCCAAGGTAAACTAGTGATTCTAAATCAGCTTTGGCTGTAAAAAGTTCTAGAAGCATAAACATAAAAGAGCTTCATGAAGGTATTGGTAAAAGTGCTCTGAGTGGACAGTAAAGCTAGAGAAATATTCTGTATTTATGCTATATATACAAATGAATATATTAAAGTTTCACCTGCATGGCCAATCACCCACAATGTAGCTCATTCTGAGATTAGAACTAGATCATTCAACAGGAGGAAATTATGACAACAGCCGAGCAGCCATTTCAGCAGCCCCCCCTCCCCCAGTTTGTGATTTGAAAGCACAAACTAGTTTTCAAAGTGTTAATTAATACTGAACTTATATTTATTGTTATAAATGGAAAGTAAGAGGAGGTTTTTGACGATACAGCAGTAGAGGTTCAGAACGTTCATGCCACTTTTCATTTTTGATAAAAATATATTTAAATCATTGTGGCTGCTATGTTGTCATGTCTTTAGTAAAACAGGACTTGATGTGGTCTTTTTCCAATAACAAGTGTTGTAAATTCTAAAAGATAGACTTTCCCTCCTCTGAAACATTAAGGACTCACATTAACATCCTTTTATTAATGTCAGATAGCTTGTTCTAAATGTATCCACGGTCCTAAATTTGCTATAGATTCTTATGAGGGAATTCTTGGCACAGGTCAGAATTGACCTAAACTGTGCAATATTGTATATAGGCAGAAAATATGAACTGTATGTAAGTTTTAAACAAAATGCCTGTATTTAGAATCTTTTATGAAACAGTTCCTACATGTATACAGGTAGGCTCATAATGTGTTGAATTAAGTGTTTGCCTCTGTACACCACCTCAGCAGATTTTAAATGAAGCAGTTAAGATGTGATTAAAGTAAAAATAAGCTTAAATTCAAAAGCTTTTAATAAATACAATTTCTTAGTAAATTATAAGGAATAACAACCGTTTTTATAAACAGAGTAACAAAATTAACAAACATAGTTTTTAAATATAAGCATTGTTTTTAATACTTGGATGAATATCATTTGCAGTCGATGACTTCCTGAAGTCTAGAAGCCATGAATATCACAAAACAGGCCTACGCCTTGATTTAAAAATGAGGATAATATATTATTAAAAAAACAAACAACAATAGTAGCTGAATTAAAAGGCTTGAGCACCATGTGACACGGTTAACTGCCAATATCTAGAGTATCAATGTAAATATTACAAAACGCATTAAACTTTCTAAATTCAGTCAGTTATGGGATGTTTCATACATGCTAACCTGAAAATGGTGTAACCGGCACCTGCTCAACTTCCCTGTTTGATTAAACCACACGGCAGGAGTGGGCATCCTCTCTAATCAAGGCTTTCCACGTCAATGTGCAAAAGGATTGAAACACTTCCTAATACAGCACACTACCCAGCTAACAGGGGAGCACTGAGGGAACATTGTCGCACGTTACATTCAGGTAAATGTTCAATTAAAAAACATACAGTTCAGAAGACGTTCTGAGAAATTTCAGTGAACCTTCGGTTTCACCGTTTACAGCGCTTCTCCCATTCACAGCCACCTTCCAGCTGTTTCTGCTCCCAGGAAATTTAGCTGTGTTAAGTTACCAGGATCACTATTACAGACTACCTTAAATGCCTTATTCAGGGGCAGATCTAGAGAAATTTTCTTAGGGTGGCAAGGAAGTCAAATGGGGTGGCAAAATTAAAGTATTTTTTTTTTTCAAACACATATGCAGTAGGGGTGGGGGGAAAAAATCGATACTGTGTAGTATCGTGATATTTTGTTTGCTAATAATGTATCGATACAGGGACAGCAGAAATCGATATTTTGTTACAAAAAAAGTTTTTGTGCTCTGACTTCAGAGCATGTTGATCCTTTTTCTGAGCAAGAATCCTGACATTCCTTCACTGTCCAAATGTGTTTAACTTTTTTTTGGCAGCAATAAACATGACAGTTTACTTATTTTAATTTAAGACATGTTTTATTTGAATTAAGTTTAAAACTTTTTTATTTAATGCAAAATTATATTTTGTTTTAATTTACTTTCAAATTCTTCAGTTGCTGAAGGGGCTGCACAGTTTTCATAAATTGCATAGTTCAGAATAGCTATAATTGTACCAGATGGTTGCATTCAGTTAAGTTGGACTAGACTGTAATACAAACCGTTCAGTTTGTCAACAATAAAACTGACTGAAATGAGAGAAAGACTGAGTGTGAGACTTTGATATTAGATAAAATGAATATTGATAAAGTTTACCTTTATGTACAGAATCTGAATATCGCAAAATATTTTAAAAAATTGCAATAATATCGTATCGTGCGTTAAGTATTGTGATAATATCGTATCGTGGGATGTATGGTGATTCCCACCTCTAATATGCAGGTGGTTGCATATGTTTAAAATGATTCAAATGCAGTAAGTATACACGTTTTTCATATAAATATAGTCTATAACTGAATTATTTTCTGTAGCCCATATAATTAAACACTTTAGTTACATAACACATGCAAATTTTGATTTTATGTACTGTATGGCCAATATAATAAATGAATAAATATGTAGCCCAATAAGTATAAAATCCAGAAAGCAACAGAACATGGGGTGGTTGCTTTACAAACACAATTCTAACTTCAGTTTCACACTTTTTTTGTTAGAAAAAAAAACAAATTGTACATGCTTAAATTTACACAAAATGTCAGAAATCTGCACCGTCATGAACAAAAATCTAAACCTAACTTTTCATGATTTGTTAGGTTAACCCGCTGAGGTACAAAATAACAAAATAGAAATGGACATTTTGACTCCTTTTGAATTTACATTTGTATTTCACCCTCAAATTGTTTCATTGTATTTATTTTTTTCCTGCCTTGTTTGGTATCATTCTTTTCAGCTCAACCTCTTGTGTCTGAATTTAGTTGTTTTTTTCATTGACATACTGTATTAACACAACTGATCTAAAATCACACAAAAAACATAAAATCCTAGTAGTTATTTTTTTACTGTCAAAACCACAGACATGTTGAGTAAATAATTTTTATAACTTGAAATGCAAATATAAATTTTACATTTTGAAAACTTGTGCACACATTTTGTAAACATATACAACTATTTATCTGAAAATGCAGCCAATACAGCTGGCATTTTTAAAATTTGGCACAACCATTTAAAAATACTACTAAAACTAAAATGAGAGAACAACCAGGTGTCACAATAAGATGCCCCACAAACTACTTGTGCCAGTAAAAAAATTTGTCCTCCACAAGACAGAGGAGAACAGCACAAGGACAAACCTAACACTATGCAATAAATTCAGTTTTAAAATTTAGATTCACTGTAAACTGTAACTGCACTCAAAGTGTTAATGCTATCTTACTTTAACAAACAACACTGCAACAATGCAACAATGCAAAACTAGGGTGGCACTTGGGGTGGCAAGAGATCGTTTTAGGGTGGCACTTGCCACCCCATGCCACCCTTCTAGATCCGCCCCTGACCTTATCTAATACCTTAAAAACACGTGGTTTCACAGATCTTGCTACATTTTTACAATTAATTTGTCATCTTAATTTGTTGCTTATTGTTGTGGTAGACATTCACACCTTTTGATTAATTTATTTATTAAACATTTTTTTCCTTTAGCAAGTTCCACTGTTGTGTATGTGAGGCACTGTTTAAATTCTCTACAAGCACAAAGATTGTGGAGTACATACATCATTAAGCACTCTCAGCACACTACTCACTTAACAAGTATGCTTCTCAGAAGTGGAAGAGAAGCTTAATTACAAAGAAAGAAAAGAAAGAAAACGGGATTTCCAACACTGTTCATACCAAATCAAAAACACTGCAGTTTCCTGCCTTCACGACACATTTACACAGTTAAATTTCTACTTCTGTGGTTCCTCTACATTGACTGGAGGAAGAACCTGAGCCGGGACAAATGATGGCAAAAGGTGGCACTTGGAACAAAAAATAATGACGTCACAGTTACCTACAGTCACCTTGTGGTTAGCCAGAGAACCAACGCCATCTATAAGAAAGACAAAGGGAAATTCGTTGAAACAAAACATTTTTACAGAAAAGTAGTTTTACTATTTTCAGGTCATTAAAGTCTGTGGTTGAAACAGATATTTTTAATGTTTGTCAGTGACTCAATCCCAGCAGATTTATAAACCCTCTCTTAATAATATAGCTGCTTTATAATTGCTGGATGGTTTCCAGAGACGTGTCCCAATTCTATCCAACCTAACACAAACTCTAAATAAATGCAGGTGCAGTATTTCTGTAATTATTATACAATAAAGGAATGTATTTGTCAGTAGCAGGTAATCATATGTAGCACTTATCACATGACTAATCAGCCTACAATAGTTATTACGTAAAAACAATTTAAATGCACATGTCAGTAGCACAGTGTTGCTATGACAATGAGGAAGAAGAGTAGCCCTTTATTTTCATTGTACATGTAAAACAAAATTATGGGTGCTCCGAGCCTACTGTGCAGGAATAAAACATAAATAGTAAGACAGAAATATATACAATCAAGACCAATATATACAAACTAGAGCCTGCTGCTTAACTCAAAGAATGATTGAAATTTCCTACTCCAGGGTGGGTAGGAAGATATATTAAACACAGCAAACTATATCGCACAACATCCAGGTGCGAGTGGTTGCTGGATGAACAACAGAAGTGGAAACACTGATATCTGTCAATGATAATGTCAATGTTGCAGTGTGGATTTATACATGTAGTAGTCATCTTTCCCTGGAAGTATTTTTAGCTGGTCTACTGAAGCATTCATCTCCATCTCGTGCATCCAAACCAACACACATTTTATAATCTGGATTAGCCCAAAACCGACCTCAGTGTCGTCAGGTCAGGATTGAGGACAGTTTGAAATCTGTTAGTTATCTGATTGAAAAGTGGAATTACAGCAAGGAGTGGTACTTTATCACCACCATTAAACTGGGATAGAAAATTCATTTCAGTACAACCAGTGCACTCTGTGATGCCATTTGTTAGCCAGAAATAACAGACACTTAAGGACTCTGCAGTAATGGAAAAGTAGGATGATCAGTGCTTCACACTGAAGAAATATTGAAATCTTTCAATCAAATGAGCTATTTTAAGACACAAGATTATTTCATAGCATTATTACATTTATCTCTTATATTTGCATTGATATTTATTATTTTTTCTCTTTCAGTAAGTTTCCAGAATCATTTCAGTTTTTAATATTAAAAACATTTGACTTTAGTTTGCTTTTAGTTTTAGTATTAGTTATATTTTTTATACGTTTTGTTTTTTGTCAGAAGCAAATATCTGAGCTGATCTTGAGTAGTGGCCGTGCGCGGTCTCTTATCTGCATCTCTTTTTGGACCTCAGCATCTTTCAGATCATCTGGCTCATTCTCAAACCCTCATAAACCTCATGCACTTATGCATGTGTTGTACTGCTCGCTTTCTATGCTGTACTTTGTTTAGAAATTATTCTGGTGTTTCCACTTTGACTGTTTGTGGTTTGCTGATATGCGTCACATTTTGTGAAATGCTTGAATTCAGACACTGAGGTTTTGTGTGTTTCAGTTCAGTTGGTTTCTTGAGTTGGTCAGGTGTTTTCCAAAAACCTGATTACAGATTTATCCAGGTCTGTTGGTATGGATAGCAGTGGCCCTCTTTATTGAATGCAAAATTGATATTAAAAACCCCACCGTATTACCAGGTGGACATACTAGCCTGTATTAGAGGTTCTGTACAAAGCACTTTTAGGTGACTGTTAAGATTTAGTGCTGTATGAATAACATTGAACCGAATTTAACTGCACAGGCATTTAAAGGATGCATGTGGTTCCTCCTCTCAGCTGTTTATACACCAGGAAATAGTCTGTGCACAGAGTCGTGTAGTCTTTCTCATAAAGGATTCCAATGAGTTGCCTGTTGTTGGCAGTCACCAATGAATACCACTATAGTTTACTTTAAAAATGACAATTTCCCAAATAGTTGTTAAACTTTTCCCCCCATCTTGCTTAGCTGTAACAACTTTTTTAGAATAGGTAAAACAAAAATGGCTCAACGTGACCAGCAGCAAAACACTTGCAGAGTCCAAACAAAATGCAGATGTTGATGGATTGTCATACACTCACTTCCACATGTATAAGCCACATAAGTGCACTGTCAGTGTGGTCCCTTTAGTATTTGTATTAAGTAAAACGCCATGTATGGCAAACAAATCTGATCTCCAACTGATGAGGTATCTACAGGCATTTCTTCTACTTTCCATTCAATAATGTGCAAATGATGGTTATGACATGAACCTTTCCTCTCTTGCTTCACAGGATTAAACAAAGGAGGTAAACTAATCCCTGTGTGTCACCATCCTGGGTTACTTGACCCAGTGTTTTGAGTTTTCTTGTTTTTTGATGTCATTTTGTATTATGTTTCATGTTTAAGTCCTCTTTGGTAGTCTTAAGTTCATTCTAGTGTCTAGGTCTCTAGTGCAGAGGGGGGAGGGGCCGTGGTTACGCTCGCAATAGCACAGGAACAGAGCGGGAGGGAAAGAGAGAGTAAGAGAGCCAGGGACAACAACGTCACATTAGAAAGGTATAGTAATCATCCACAACTATTTTCATTTGTGGATGATAAAGGATTCAGAAAGTTTATTCATGCAGTGAATCCTATGTATGCAATTCCAAGCAGGAAAACACTCTCCCAAAAAATCATCCCAGGCCTATATGACAGAGAATGTGCATCTTCTTTTTGTTTTGCATCTTTTCATTTATATTTTATTGTGTTATGGTTTGCAGTGTTTTGTGTTGTTTTGGAGTTTGTACGTGCTTTGTCTCTAGCGCCCACCGTAAATATACTTGTATTTATTCACTCCACATAAAATGTAATAAATAAATTATAAAATACAAAAACCAAGTATTTACATTTCAACTTTTAACTATTTAAATTTTCAGCTTTTTCCTTTTAAACAAATTTAAAGTGAAACAACACAAAACACTGCAAACCACAGCACAATTAAATATAAATTAAAGTGTGAGAGTGTTTTCCTGCTTGGAATTGCATACATAGGATTCACTGCATGAATAAACCTTCTGAATCCTTTATCATTTGCAACTGAAAATAATTGTGGATGATCAACACGGATGATTGTTATACCTTTCTAATGTGACTATGTTGTCTCTGGTTGTTGTCCCTGGCTCTCTTTCTCTCTCTGCTTTGTCTCTAGGGGCCACCATTTAGATTTATACGTTTGTTTTTACATTAGTAATAACAATGGATTGCATTCATATAGCGCTTTTCTAGACACTGAAAGTGCGTTACAATTCCACTATTCATTCACTCTCACATTCACACACTGGTGGAGGCAGCTACAGTTGTAGCCACAGCTGCCCTGGGGCAGACTGACAGAAGCGAGGCTGCCATATCGCGCCATCGGCCCCTCTGGCCAACACCAGTAGGCGGTAGGTGAAGTGTCTTGCCCAAGGACACAACGACCAAGACAGACAGAGCAGGGGATCGAACCAGCAACCTTCTGGTAACAAGATGAGCTTCCCAACCCGGAATTCCTTTTGCACATAATTTTATATTGTTGTTGATAATAAATTAATTAAAGCAACAAAACAACCTGAAGAGCCGGTTGGGAGCCGAAAGAGCCGGCTCTCTAAAAAGAGCCTGAATTCCCATCACTAGTTGTGTGTAATTTGCCCCAACTGTGTTCCTCATGAGTTTCCTGTTCCCTCGTTATTCCCTGTGTATTAAGGTCTTTTGTTTTCTTCTGTCCAGCGTTGCGACCTCCCTCATTCATGGCTGTGTGTTTCCCAGTGTGCCTCTTCATTTACTAGTTTACACATGCCCCAGTATAGTTTGGTATCACTTCCCTTGTGTCAGCAATAAAGCTGCTTTTGAGTTTACATTTCGCCTCCGTGAAGTCTGTGTTTGGGTCCTTTCCTGCCTGCACACAGCTGTGACACAGTGCTACTTATGATGTCACATAAAACTGAATTACATTTCACTTCCTTTTCATAAAAGGTGTGATACCTCCTAATAAAGAATTGTTCAGCTGAAGGTTAATCCTTTTTGCTAAGCACAATATGAATATAAATCATATTAAAGGCAGAACTAAAGTCAATAAAAAGGAGTGTGGCATATGCAGATACTTTAGAACAAAGTGCATCGTTGTGGAGATGGCACCACCTGTGCTGTGATTTCTTCTACAGGCGTTAGAAAGCACAGCACAGTGTCTCAGTCAACAAAGAACTAAATGCATCTGTGCTGGGCTGCAGTGGGTTCCTCTGCAAATGTTCTGAAAAGAAATGCAGACATGCAGCCCGACCCTATAGCTGTGTTAGAGAGATAGTCTTGAAAACCTGTTAACATTCTGTCATCATTGATGTTACACTTTACTTCATCTAAAATTTCAAGGCACTCCTCAAATATCTTTTTCTTGTTGTTGTTGTGGTCAGTGTCCCTTTAAAGGCTTCCTTTAATAGGCAAATCTAGTATGTGTTCCTTTTAATATCCTTGCAGCACTCTGTGGCTGATAAAGTCCTTCTGTGCCGTCTTCAGTTCTGCAGTGTCTGCGTGTCATTGTCTTCCTCATAACACCAATTTTTTGAGTGGTCTCCTCTCTCCCTCTCTTTCTGGCTACAGTTACATAAACTGTAACTGTTTACGTAACTTCATCTCTGCAGGATGAAGGTGTGGATAGGAGTCACCCTGCTGATAGCACTCGCTATTCTGCTTGTGATGAGTCAACTGCTGCCCTGGCCCTTTCACTGTAAGCTGCCTTTATACAATATAATACAATACAACTTTATTTATATAGCACATTTAAAAAACCAACAGTACACCAACGCCCTTTACAATAGAAACAGGGAAATTAAGACATGATTAAATAAAATGCTCTTTAACAAAGTACCACATATGTCAGCAGGTTGAAGGCACTAATTATACTAGAATAAAGGGGAATATAAGAACAAACTTACTAAGAACAGATAGATATAACTAAAAGATAAGTACATAGATAAAAATGGAGCCAAATATAAAATAAGGACACTAACTAGAATTTGAACTTTGCTGTTGTGTGCAGTCCTTTCACATTCATTTTGCAGAGCTGGCATTTGTGACCCCATAACTAAAAAGTGACAGCAGTCAAGTCAGGTATCGACCTAAGACCCAGCAATTCATTTTTGTCTTCTGCGTAGGACACGAGTCAGAGACCTCTATGTCATTCACCATTTATAAAATCTATTTCAGTCCTATTGTACTGTCAAGAGGACATGCTGGGTTTTCTATCAATGCCACATTTGTGGGGGTTACAGAGAACATGGACTTTCTTTCCAGGATGATGGGAGAACTGTAAATAAAGGATGGCTCGTTCTGTCATCAGTCTACTGCTGACTATAAGCTAATGGCAAAACAATTCCCCACTGCAGCCAGTTTTGATAACACATTCATTTCTCTATTTGCTAAATAATTACAGTTCTTCAAACTATCACAAGTCATGATGGAGGCTGTGTTTCAATATTAAGTATTCTAATATTTGTGTATGTGCTGTATTATGGTCTGTGTGTTACTTTCCCACAAATATATTGTATTAAGTTCCTGTTAATATAAAGTGAAACTTGCTGCAGTTGAAGGTTTTGGTATAACTCAGGTAACTTTTCTGAAAAACATGCTTTCACAGCTAACTGTGACATTTTTTATCTAAGTGTTCAAAAATGAACTTTTTTAATTTAGTTGAGTAAATTAAAAAAACAATTTCCAGGTTGTGTATGAAATATTTTAAACATTTTGTGTGTCTTTAGTACACAACAATGACACGGTGCAGAGAATTTACATCGGCTCCATGGGAATCAGCAACCAGCGATTCCTGCAAGAGCATGAAGATCCCAGCAGCTCAGAGTATACTCAGCTGGCCGCTCAAGTCAGCCAACAGGTGAGACCTAACAGACTCACAGCATGATGGGTGTTCTCCATGTATGCTGTATCGCATGTATCACAAGTTTGCTGTTGTGAAGAAATAATTATTCAGGAAACAAAGAAGAGTAGTATGAAATATACAGTGGTTAACACATTTATTATGCCACCTGTCATAAAAGTGAGAAAGATCAGCATCACAAAGTGCTTTAATGTAGACTCTTTCGTTTTCAGTGAGTTCTTTATATTTGACCATTTTGAACAACAGTGAGGAATTTCCAACTGAATTGACATTTTTATACCCAAATTTGAGCCAGCACACTGTCACAAGTCAGAAATTAATCAAGCATAACATTCAACCACTAAAACACCAACAAAAGTAAATAACAGTAATTTAGCATCTTAATGACATAATAAATGGCATTAAGATGAAAAAATATAGAATTTTATTAAAGAGCCTGCTGATACCTGTGGATTAACCACGGGGGAAACATAAAAAATAATTTGGGTAATTACAGATGCTGCTAATTTGGGGCAACTGCGGCATAAACCTTAGGGTGGATGGTGGCCTAATACATTTGTTAAGCACTATAAAAGCATTTATTGTGAGATTACAACAATCCTAAAGTTCTATTCTCATACAGTTTCATAAATTGGCCTGTAAAATCAACTCTAAGAAATTCAGTCTTGAGTTCTAAAACTCTGTTGTGACATTTGGGTCAGAATTTGGTGTAAACAACAGGAAACCATGGCTCCATCTTGCCTTCTGTCAACACTTCAGGCTGCTGGTGCTATAATGATGTGGGGGATATTTTCTTGATACACCTTGGACCACTTCGTACCAACTGGACATCATTTAAACACCACAGCCTGTCTGAGGATTGTTACAGTCTCTTTATGACTACAGTGTACCTACCTTCTGATGCTTCCATAAAGATAACGCGCCGTGCCATCCTGTCGATTTGGATCAAAATGACTTGCTATGAATCTGTATTGTAATCTTGATGTTATCACAAACCTGTGGCTTCCTCTGTTGTGTGTTTCTGTCTTTGTTGAGGCAATTAAAGGAAGTCGCTGCAATGATGTGTGACTTTTTTCTCTTTCAGCTCAAACTGATTTACTCCAAAAACTCAGTGCTGGCCAAATACTTCAACCGCAACTCCGTCCAGGCCTTCAGGTACTGAGAAACTTGACTGTGCCTGTCAGTGGCCATGGTGTCATGCTGACTGCTAAGTGTTGTGCGTTTGTCATTTGTTCACTGTGATCAGCTTATCTAGTTAAAGATGTTAAGGTGCTGAATCAACTGTCAGTTCTTGAAGTTAATGTTTTCTAAGATGGATTAGAGTCAGTGCAACTCTGACATGTATCAAGATGTAATGGTTATGACTGCATTTCCAGAACAGCTGGTCTGTTGCTTGCTCCTGATATCCAGCAGTTCGTTCTGACCAAAAGGTCAAAGGAAGGACAATCACTGCTGTGTGCCCGGGGCTCAGTAATGCTCAGAGGCATGCGTAGATACATTATACACAAAAGTACTGAGATATCAATACATTACAGCTACAGGAGTGCCTTGGCCATGGAAACCTATGCCATGTAGCCCCACCCAGTTTCTGTGCTGGTTATACATGCAAAAGTTTATGAATCTGCAGAGGATTTGATCTTCTTCCTCCTAGCGTTATTCCCACTCTGCCGGATCCGCTTTTCTGCAAAGCCGCCTCCATTCAGCACGATCAAGGGCATCGTTCAGGCTGGCACCTATCTTTTTCACGTCATCTTTGATTCTGTCCATCCATCACCTTTTTAGTCTGCCCCTTTATCGCTGGCCTTGGGGGCTGAGTCGCAGTGCTGTTCTTGCCACTGAGTTTGTATTACTTCTGACCACGTGCCCATACCATCGCAGTCGCGCTCCTTGCATCTTCTCTGTGATCGGCGTGATGCCCAGCCGCTTTCGGATGCTGATGTTCATGATTTCATGATGTGGTCCCATCGTGTCAGGCCCAGGCACCATCGCAGCAACCGCATTTCCATTGTGGGAAGGGCCTGTTCGTGCGTTGCGGTTGCCGGCCAACATTCGGATCCATCAAGGGCCACAGGGCGAACTACACTTTTAAGATATTTCACTTGAGGCGGTCGGGGATTCGTCGGTCACACAGAACACCAGTGACTTAGCGCCACTTCATCCAGGCCGCATTAATCCTGGCTTGTACTTCTGGCAGGATGTTGCCATCGTTGCTGATCATCGATCCGAGGTACTTGAAGTGAGACACCTTCGCCAGATCTTCTCCATTGACGCTGATGTTCCGGTTGGTTTGGGGTACTTCTAAGTACTCAGTCTTGTTGGTGTTCAACCTCAGCCTGTCACTCAGGTGTGTCTTCCATTGCTGCGTTTGGCATTGCAGCTCCATTCGGGATTCTGCAGAGTGTTTGATGATTGGTTTTAATATGGTGGATTGGTTTGTACCTAAAATACGGAACTCTCTTGTTCAGTGGGGCACTTTAAAAATAAAGTCTGTAAAAATCCTCTCTGTGTTTTGTGGAGCAGTGAGGGTGACAGCGGGGACAACAGCATTATGGTATATTATGAGACGGAGTTTGATGTCCCCGTCCCTGAGCGGACCACTGTGGATGAAGCCATTGAATCTCTGGAGCCTCCAGCAGAAAGTGAATGGGGCCAACAGGGACAAGGACTGCTGAAACCCAGTGACACCCTGAACATCAGCAGCATCATCTCACAAGGTTTGACAGCTCACAGATTTATTAAGTTCAGTTTTCCACAGGTTTTTTCATCGTTTGTTACCAACTTTATTGCCAAACAAATCCTACATCTAGTGACTGAAAGAACAAGATCATACAAAGTGAGCTTCCTTCGAAGGGTGGCTGGCCTCTCCCTTAGTGATAGGGTGAGAAGTTCAGCCATCCGGGAGGGGCTCAGAGTAGAGCTGCTGCTCCTCCACATTGAAAGGAGCCAGTTGAGGTGGTTTAGGCATCTGACAAGGATGCCTCCTGGGCGCCTCCTGGGCGAGGTGCTCAGAGCATGTCCCACCTGAAGAATGCCCCAGGGCAGACCCAGAACATGCTGGAGAGATTATATCTCTCGGCTGGCCTGGGAATGCCTTGGTGTTCCCCCGGATAAGCTGGAGGAGGTGGCTGGGGAGAGAGAGGTCTGGACTTCTCTGCTTAGGCTGCTGCCTCCACAACCCATTCCCGGAGAAGCGGAAGAAGATGGATGGATGGATCCTACATCTTTTCAATAAATTTGCCATAATTGAGATAATGTGAAATCATTAAGAAATCCAAAACTGAGTAAGAAAGAATGCAATTGTTAAGAGAAAAAATGATCAACCACGATAATTGTTATGCTTGTAATGCTTCAGAAATATGCATCATAAGTATTATATTTACAAGCATCATTGGTCTCTTTTGATAAGGAGAGTCTCAATGTAAGTACGGCAACCGACATCCATAGACTTTGAACAACAATACAGTCTTGTGTGCAGTTTGGCACTGCATGTTTGAATGCAAAAGTGAGTTAATTCTCACAGCGTGCTCAGATCTGACAAGTGAAAATACACCAGGGAAGCTACATTCAGCATATGCAGTCCATATATTTTGATGACGATGAGCTGGGAAGCAAAATTCGCTTTTTTGCAAGAAGAATAATGGCCTTCTAATGCCTCCTAGTAAATTAGTAAAACTACTAAATTTGATAGATGTAAAGTTTGACGCAAGCAACATAAAAAATGAGACTGTGTACACTTTGCATGAAGCATGCTATATACTCAGTAAACTGCAATGTTTGTTTTGCACTTACAGCACTTAGGCAGTATGTGTGCCTTGAAGTTAATTGTGTGTAGTGGAGCCTCAGACAAGAGCACTCAGCGAGGACACCGTATTAACTTAATGGGGTGAGGTGGAAAGTTCTCACCCCTTGCATGGTTGTGAGAGTCAAGAAGGTTGTATGCAGTATATTAGCAGGTGAAATACTGGCAGTGTCACATGGACTAGACAGCGTCATCTTTCCGTCCACATTAGACTGTGATTTTACCACTAGTGGGGTAAAAGTTCTGACACTTATAACTTCTGTCACAGTCAATGTTTTCCTGGCCCGTCAAATTGTGTTGTGCTTATATAAACATGATGACATTTTAATGAAAGGCTGATATTCAGTTCAGTTAAATTCAATTTCATTTAACGCACAACAATCGCCTCAAGACACTTTATATTGTAAGGTAAGGACCTAAAATAAAACAGAGAAAACAAAGTAAACCCCAACAATCATATGACCCCCTATGAGCAAATGGTTTGTTGACAGTGGGAAAGGAAAACTCCCTATTTACAGGAAGAAACCTCCAGCAGAACCAGGCTCAGGGAGGGGCAGCTATCAGCCTAGGCCAGTTGAGGGTGAGTGGATGAAGATAGAAGGAGCTTAGAGATATTGCAGCATAACTAAGGGAGGATTCAGGGTCACCTGATCCAGCCCTAACTATATGCTTTAGCAAAAAGGAAAGTTTGAAGTCTAATCTTAAAATTAGAGATAGTGTCTGTCTCCCGAATCCAAACTGGAAGCTGGTTCCACAGAAGAGGGGCCTGAAAACTGAAGGCTCTCCCTTCCATTCTACTTTTAAATACTCTAGGAACAACAAGTAGGCCTGCAGTGTGAGAGCAAAGTGCTGTAATAGGGTGATATGGTACTACAAGGTCATTAAGATACGATGGGGCCTGATTATTTAAGACAGGATTTTCAATTTGATTCTAGATTTAACAAGGAGCTAATATAGGAGAAATCTGCTCTCTCTTTCTAGTCCCTGTCAGGACTCTTGTTGCAGCATTTTGGATTCACTGAAGGCTTTTCAGGGAGTTTTTAGGACATCCTGATTATAAAATAAAATCATCTGGCCTAGAAATAATAAATGCATGAACTAGTTTTTCAGCGTCACTTTGAGATTTAATGAATTAATAATAGAGATATTGTGCAAATAAAGGAGTCTTAGATATTTTTTGATATGCACATTGAAGGACATATCCTGGTCAAAAAAGGTTCCTCACAGCGTTACTGGAGGCCAAAGTAATAGCATCCAGAGTAGGAATCTGGTTAGATACCATATTTCTAAGATTTTCAGGGCCGAGTACAATAACCTCAGTTTGATCTGAATTAAGAAGCAGAAAGTTAGTGGCCATCCAGGTCTTTATGTCTTTAAGACATTCCTGCAGTTTAACTAATTGCTGTGTGTTATCTGGCTTCATGGACAGATAGAGCTGGGTGTCATCTGCATAGCAGTGTAAATGTATGCTATGTCTTCTGATGATGCTGCCTAAGGGAAGCATGTATAGTGTAAACAGAATTGGTCCTAGCACTGAACCCTGTGGAACTCCATAACTGACCTTAGTGTGTGAAGAGGACTCTCCATTTACATGTACAAATTGGAGTCTATTAGATAGATATGATACAAACCACTGTAGCACAGTACCTGTAATACTTACAGCATGCTCTAATCACGGTAATAAAATTTTATGGTTAACAGTATCGAACGCTGCACTGAGGTCTAGCAAGACAAGCACAGAGATGAGTCCACTGTCAGAGGCCATAAGAAAATCACTTGTAACCTTCACTAAAGCTGTTTCTGTGCTGTGATGAGCTCTGAAACCTGAAACTTTTCATTAACATTAATTAATGGTAGGACTTCCCTGAGCAGTCTTGTCTGAATGGTTTGGAGGAAGTAATTACTGAAGTTAACTCAGAAAGATCAACTGAATAAAAAGACTAAATAAATACTAATGGTAGTGAAATTAGCTGTAGATAATGTTACATCTGTAAAATGTTTACAAGTTATTTATTTTTTCAAATGGCCACAATTTTAACAGTAGGAGAGAAGAAGCAGAGAGGTGTTTAAGACTGCAAAGTTTATTATCTATGTGATTTACTAATACATTTATCTTTGTGTTTACAGTTATAGATCCACGCTTGACCAGGTCCAAATTAACTAGTGAGTACTGGGTTTTCTTCAAGCATTTCTAAATGTAAAGCTTAAATTTTGTTAAAATAAACTTAAAACAGATTTAAGTTGCCTCAAAATGTAAAAGAGTCTATTTATTTAGGTGAATATGTTACAAAGCATAAGACCTTCATATCCTGATGCACAGTAACAATGATGCAATGTTACTTTTGTTAACATATTTTTAGAGAGGAAGTTCTTCAACATCCATGTCAGGAATCGTGGAATTGTGCATTCTCCGGGGTTTCCAGACTATCCTTATCCTCCAAATGCCAACTTGCAGTGGAGGCTTCGGGCGGAACCCGGCCACCGAGTTAGGCTCGACTTTCACACTCTGATCTTGGAGGACGACTGTCAGCGCGACTTCATCAAAGCTTATGATTCGCTGGCTCCAATAGAGAAACGTGCTCTGACAGAGTGAGACAAATAATCCCTCTCCCAGAATTTAAACCGTCAGTTATCTCAAAGTTTCTGTTTGTTGCCCGAGTAGACTGAATGTTTGGGTTTTTAGGTCAGAAAAAATAAGACATTTAAAGATTTATGTATGTCCATCTTAACTGAAGGTCTTGCGTTTGGTGACTTCTGTGTGTTTGACGTTTCACCTTATTATAGGGATGCACAGATGTACTATATAAGCCAGATGCATGAAACATGGATGCACAAATTTTTTAATTGATGGAATTATAACATTCACAATGAAGTAGATGTGTTTTGAAATTAAATACAAACTTCTTTAATTCCTGTTTAACTTACGTAAAAAAGACAATTATAAAAAAACATAACAAAACCATGTATAAACCTTGTCTAAACTATATGGGATAGCTGTGTATTTTTAAAACACCAGTCTTTTACTATAAATTCCAGTGTATGTTCAAGAAGAGGAATTTTGTTCAAACACCTCCTTTATGCATCCAGCCCCAGGACTGTGGTATCCCTGCTGTGTGTTATCAGAAATAAAATAGGCTTTTCAGGCTTCTGTAAAGTTCCTCTTTAAAAGTTAACCTTTCTGTCTCTGTGTTCTTTTCTCAGACAGTGTGGGAATCCTCAAAAGTCATTGTCCTTCTTCTCTTCTGGAAACGTCATGTTACTGACGCTGGTCACAAATGAGAAGGAAAACTTCCCTGGTTTTGAAGCAAGCTACTCCCAGATTCCTTTGGCTAAACGAAGTAAATTCAGATACAATTTGTATTGTTTTGTTTGTTTTCTTTTTAAAAACAAATATTTTCACTGGGAATATGTGAGGAAAATGCATATAACAACAGATTCCATTTATATAGTCTTTACAATTGCACTAGTCATTCACACACTGGTGGAGGCAGCTACAGTTGTAGCCACAGCTGCCCTGGGGCAGACTGACAGAAGCAAGGCTGCCATATCGTGCCATCGGCCCCTCTGGCCATCACCAGTAGGCGAAGTGTCTTGCCCAAGGACACAACGACCGAGACCGTCCGAGCCGGGGCTCGAACCGGCAACCTTCCGATCACAAGACGAACTGCCAACTCTTGAGCCACGATCGCCCGTATGCCACATATCGGTGAAATGTGAAAAGTACAGTCAGTAATTTTTTGAAGGTATTTAGCAGAGTCTATAAGGCAACTTAAAGAAATCCAGATGCTTTTCTTTCCAAGCTCCGTAGACCAGAGAAAAGCAGATTTTCATTTGTATCTAACACTGATCTGAGGTCTAGAAGGACAAGCACAGAGATGAGTCCACTCTCAGAGGCCATAAGAGGATGATTTGTAACCTTCTTGCATTTGCGCAATATCTCTACAGTTAAATGTCCAGTCTGCTCACCTTGTGCTGTAATGCTATATAATGATCCTCAACAAAATCAACAAGCAACATGCTGACCATTAAGTTTAACTCAAACTCCTCTTAGGTGTCACCCAGCATTTCATTGCGGACTTCAACCCAACTGATTGCTAAGATATTTTTTTCTTTAAAAAAAATGTTTGCCTGAAGGACTGCAGCAATTTCTAAAGTAGGTAGAAACCAGGTAAATAGATTAACTGATTTTTTTTTTTTGTCTTATCAGCTTGTCCAGGAAGATTCCAGTGCAGCAATAACAAGTGCGTCAGCAAGAGTTTTCAATGTGATGGTTGGGATGATTGTGGGGACAACAGTGATGAGATCAACTGCAGTGAGTCCGTCAAACATCTCATTGTCTAAAGTCTAAAAAGAGTTAAAGAAGGTTTAACACCAAATGTGAATTTAATCACAGCTAGAAATGGTCTTCAAAAAGCTAGCAGCCACACTCAGTCTATTTAAGTACATTCTTTTTCATTCAGTTCAGTTCATTCTTCATTATCCCACCCATTGCAGTGTCTGCTTAATGTGCGATACATCTAAGATACAATTTAAAAAAGGTCAGTATTAACTAGAAATACGGCTGTGCCATGGGTTGGATGACAATGCCGACAACACAGATGAAGAAAAATGTAGTGAGACCAGCAGAAATTGAAACTGTTCTCCTTTGTACTTACCGAGAAAAAAATATATAGTACAACAGTCACGATCAAAAGCAGCCAACAAACAACAAAATTACATAAGTTTGACTCATTCTACGTGTCAACCAGGGTTTCACTGATGAGTACTGACTTCAACCCAAATAATCGCTAAGATGATTTTTTTTTTCTTTTGTAAATAAGTGATTACACGAAAGACTAACACATTTTTTGAACCAGGTAAATAGATAAACCAATTTGTGTTTGTCTCATCAGCTTGTCCGGGAAAGTTCCAGTGCAACAACAACAAGTGCGTCAGCAAGAGTTTTCAGTGTGACGGCTGGGACCATTGTGGTGACAACAGCGATGAAATCAGCTGCAGTGAGTCCATCAGACATTTCTTTTTGTGAAGTCTAAAAAGAGTTCACAATTGGTTTAGCACTAAATGTGGATTAAATCTCAACTGTCTCAGAAGAACTGGCAGTCGCACTCAGTCTATCTAAGTATATTCTTCACTATCACACACATCACAGTTTCTGCTTGGGGTGGAAAAAGGTCCATATAAACCAAAAATATGCCTGTGTCATGGGATGGATGACAATGGCAACAACACAGATAAAGTAAACTGTATAAAGACCAGCAGAAATTGAAACTATTTTGCTTTGTACTTACTGAGTATATGTATAGTATAAGGGTCACCATCAAAAGCAACAACATAATGACTACTAATTTTAACTCCATTTGACTTGCTCTACATGTCAACTGGGTTACACTGATGAGTACTGACTTCAACCAAATGATCACTAAGAATTGATTTGTTAAATAAATGATTACCTGAAAGACGAAGACATTTTCTGAACCAGGTAAATAGATGAACCGATTTTTTGTTAGTCTTTTCAGCTTGTACAGGAATGTTCCAGTGCAACAACAACAAGTGCGTCAGCAAGACTTTTCAGTGTGACGGCTGGGACGATTGTGGTGACAACAGCGATGAAATCAACTGCAGTGAGTCCATCAAACATCTCATTGTCTAAAGTCTAAAAAGAGTTAAAGAAGGTTTAGCACCAAATGCGGATTTGTTTTTTACTGAGATAAATAGGCCTGGGTATCGTCACCGATTTCCACAATTGATTCGATTCCAATTCACAAGGTCCCAATTCAATTAGATCACAGATTTGATTTGAATCAATTTTGCCTTAGACAGTCATCATATATCAGTACTGACACTTGTGAGACTTCATCAGAGGTGTAAGCATCAGAGCACATGCCTATGTGTGAAATTAACTGAGAATAAAACAGAAAAACATGAAGGAGATTTTCCTGGCCTGGCTTTTTATATTAGATAACCTTAAAAATATTCTTCAGTAGATCAAAACTAAAGAAAACCATGAACCAACACATGAACATCACCTGATGCTGCTGAAGTGAAGCAGAGCAAAGTTACAGAGGTTTTATTTGCGCCACAGCTAAGTGTTTTGCATATTTTCTAAAAAAGTTTACATTTCTTCAGTATTGAACAGCAGAAATTAGGCTTTCTTGCTGGAGGTCAATTTTGAAAAAAACAAAATAAAACAGAGGCCAACAGCACTGAACACAACGGTAGACTGGTGTGTAATAAGCAAATAATGCAGAAAACAGAGATTTGAGATGGAAAACTGTTGTTAAAGTACACTGAGAGCAAGAGCTGTGCAGGAAGTGTGATTTTATTGTGGTGGAAGCAAAACAGCAAAAGTAAGGGAATTAGTGACAATGTTTATCAAACGTGAAGCATAGTTCTGATCTTCTTTTGCTGCTGGTTCAGTGAATTTTGGTCAGAGAGTGACAAAACCTGCAGCATAAGAATCTGTGAGCTGTCGGCTTTCAGCACTGACGGAGTGTCTGTGTACGTGTCGTCGGGTGAGAAAGCCGACATCTCACAGATTCTGATGTGTCGGGTCCGCTCTGTGTTTCCGTCTTTGTGTGGACTCCATGTATCTGCTCTCGTTTGCTGTTTTATCTGTTTGGTGTTTGTCGAAATACTTTTGTGAGCTTTAACCTGAGATTCTGGTGTTTCTGGCAAAATACATTTCTATATAAAAGTCGATTCAGGATTTAATGAATTGATATCGCTTTATTCAAGCTAAAATTGATTTGAATTGGAAAATCGATTATTGAAACCTACTCCTAGAGATAAATATGTAGCATCCAAAAGCAGCCAACAACATGGTGACTGTTAAGTTAAACTTCATTTGACTCATTCTATGTGTCAACCAGGGTTTCACTGTGTACTGACTTCAAACCAACTGATCGCTAAGAACATTTTTTTCTTTTTTTCTTTTCTTCTTCTTTTTTTTTAAAAAATAAATGATTATCTGTAAAACTAACGCATTTTCTGAACCAGGTAAATAGATGAACCGATTTTTTGTTAGTCTTTTCAGCTTGTACAGGAATGTTCCAGTGCAACAATAGCCTGTGCGTCAGCAAGACTTCTCAGTGTGACGGCTGGGACGATTGTGGTGACAACAGCGATGAAATCAACTGCAGTGAGTCCATCAAACATCTCATTGTCCAAAGTCTAAAAAGAGTTAAAGAAGGTTTAGCACCAAATGTGGATTTGTTTTTTACTGAGATAAATATGCATCTACAGTATAACGGTCACTGTCAAAAGCAAAAAACAACATAATGACTACTAAGTTTAAGTTTTGACTTGTTCCACATCTCAAGCAGGATTTCACTGATGAGTACTGACTTCAACCCAAGTGATCGCTAGGATGATTTTTTTTTCTTTTTAAAATGAATGTTTACATGAAAAAGTAACAGATTTTCTGAACCAGGTAAATAGATAAACTGATTTTTTGTTTGTCTTTTTAGCTTGTACAGGAATGTTCCAGTGCAACAATAGCCTGTGCGTCAGCAAGACTTCTCAATGTGACGGCTGGGACGATTGTGGTGACAACAGTGATGAAATCAACTGCAGTGAGTCCATCAAACTTCTCTTTTTGTGAAGTCTAAAAAGAAGGTTTAGCAGCAAATGTGGACTAAATCTCAACTAGAAATTGTTTAAGAAGAACTGGCAGTCACACTCAGTCTATCTAAGTCCGTTCTTTGCTATCCTATCTTTTGGAGTGTCAGCTTAGGGTTGGATACTTCTAAAACACAATATTAAAAAAGTCCATATAAACCAAAATAATGCCTGTGTCATGGGTTGGATCTCTATGGCGACAACACAGATAAAGAAAACTGTATCAAGACCAGCAGAAATTGAAACTATTGTGCTTTGGGCGACCGTGGCTCAAAGAGTTGTATTGTGGTCACCATCAAAAGCAACAAACAACATAATCAACACTTAGTTTAACTCATTCTATGTATAAACCAGGGTTTCACTGATGAGTAACGACTTCAACCCAAACGATCACTAAGATGATTTTTTTTCTTTTTTAAATAAGTGATTACACGAAAGACTAACGCATTTTCTGAACCAGATAAATAGATAAACTGATTTTTTGTTTGACTTTTCAGCTTGTCCAGGAATGTTCCAGTGCAACAACAACAAGTGCGTCAGCAATACTTCTCAGTGTAATGGCTGGGACGATTGTGGTGACAACAGCGATGAAATCAACTGCAGTGAGTTCATCAAACTTGTCTTTTTGTAAAGTTTAATCAATCAAGCCTTTTATTTGTTACATGCAATGTTTACACCTGCATCAAAATTGGATCCCCCCACACACACACGCACAGACCCGTGACCAGTGTTGGTCAAGTTACTTGAAAAAAGTAATCAGTAACTAATTACTGATTACTTCCCCAAAAAGGTAATCCCGTTACTTTACTGATTACTTATTTTCAAAAGTAATTAATTACTTAGTTACTTAGTTACTTTTTAAAAACACGATTTACAACCTGAATAGGTGATAAAGTGATAGATCTTTCAGCCCAATTCTACTTTTTCTGCACAATCCATCATACAAAATGTAATCAAATGGAAAAGTCTCTTTTTAAAACTTGTTTTATTAGTTTTAATCTTTTAACTTTATGCATCAAGCAAAAATTAAATTATATGCAACATTCTCTGACTGGAAGAAATTTGTTTAACATTTAAACCTATTTTCTGCACATTCCAGCACATAAGTCTTTCAAATAGATGCAAGTAAAACACAGCAGAAAATAAATAAAATCAAAGACTAGCGGTCCTGTTGCTCTATTTTCACCTGTAAAGCAGGAGTGGGGCAGGCGGAGGTTTACCCTGGTGCAGGTGTGCCGCAGCGGTCAGTTGAAGAATCCGCGAGTTTCTCTGTGAATTTCCCATTACGTGGTAGCGCACTCGGTGTTCGCTTGGAAGTTTAGGGGGGTTTTTCGCTGTAAAAAGAAGTTGTCTTCCCACGCACACCGGACGCTAATGTTTTTGTCACTTTTTATGGAATCAAACTCAAAGTAAGGTCAGTACTTCCACGCTTTAAACGCTGCACGCTCATACTCTCTCCCGCACTCAATATATTATCCATTGTTGATCTGCACACAGCTGCTGTCACGAACGTCGCACTCGCTTACGTCACTGTCACTGTTACAAGTAACGCGTTACTGCCCATCTCTGCCCGTGACCATACATACATAGCAAAGACATGACGTGGGAAGACAGGTCAGAGACAGGTGGTAATTTGGAAAAAAAGATTGAAATGTACAATACAATGGGCAAGTGGAGGAGGGCAAAAAGAGACCTCTGCTCATACTGGGCTCCTTATGGGAGGTCAGCATGAGAGCGGAAAACAAAAACTTGATTTACTTGATCGACTTGATCTACATGTCAACCGGGGTTTCACTGATGAATACTGACTTCACCCCAAATGATCAATAAGATAATTAAAAAAAATGATTACTTGTAAGACTAACATATTTTCTGAATCAGATAAATAGATGAACTGATTTTGTGTTTGTCTTATCAGCTTGTCCAGGAAAATTCCAGTGCAACAATAACAGGTGCGTCAGCAATACTTCTCAATGTGATAGCTGGGACGATTGTGGGGACAACAGCGATGAAATCAACTGCAGTGAGTCCATCAAACATCTCTTTGTCTAACGTTTAAAAAGAGTTAAAGTTAGCCCCTAATATTTAGTGCAAGAAATGACTGGTTTCACTTTAACTTCCACATGTATGCAATGCAGGGACTCCAGCAACACTTAAAGGGAAGAGGAACAACTTTTTTGACTGACCGACACGTTTGTGGCCTTCATCAGGGTCAAAGTAACACATAGTAGAAGTTTGCTTAAATAAAAGGCAGGAAACAGAAAAAAAAAATTAAATTAACCAATCACATCTTCATAGATAAACCAGCTGACATATAACAGGTTGGTATTGGTTAATTGGTTAAGTCACGCCCAAGTAAATACTGGACTAGATCATTATAATTCTACAACTGTTTATAACTGTTTATAACTTGCATATTTCTGTATAGCTTTATATTTCATATTTATGTATAGTTTGATATTTATATCCTGTTCATAGCCTGTACATAGCTTGTATACCAACTACAGCCTGCACATACTTATAGTTATAGCATATTCATAACATACCTTCATACCGTGTACATTGTAACATACCCATAATAGACCCATTTTTGTACCCTCATACCTACAACAGACCCATTTCTGTAATATATCTATATACCTATATTATTGCTAATATATATTTTGTAATATATCTATATTATGGCTAAAGCACTTCTGGATGGATGCAAACTGCATTTCGTTGCCTTGTACTGGTGACATGTGCAATGACAATAAAGTTGAATTCTATTCTATTCTATTCTATTGATGGGGGGAACACATAATCTCCACCTGTCTTAAAAGCCAAAAACGTGTTGGTCAGTCAATAAATTTGTTCCTCTTCCCTTTAAGTGTTGCTGGAGTCCCCGCATTGTGATTTTTTTCATCCTCTCCATGCACCTTGGAAGCACGTGAAGTTGTGCCAGAAATTTTTGTTGTGATTTATTAACTTCCATATGTACTCAGAGCTTTCTGGAAATGAGACCAGCCTAAGCTGTGGCATTGTAATGAAATTGGCTTTTTCAAAGGAGCTTTGGGTCAAAGGTCTGATAGAAAAAAACACTTTTCAAATAGTTTTTGAAAAGTTTTGTTGGTAAATGGGCAATATTGATGCAAAAATAGGATCTGCATCTGTCGTGGAAAAGACGGGTGTCTGATGCAGTGTTTTTCAACCTTTTTTGAGTCACGGCACATTTTATAGATTAAAAATATCCCACGGCACACCACCAACCAAACTTGTTCCAAAATGACACATTCTAGCCTAATACAGTACATATAATGGGAAGTTAGTCTCTTGATCTTTTTACACTGAGTGTGAAACCTGGGCCTGTTTAGCAGAACACAAAGATGACACTCTGGCAGGAATTGAAGAAAGGCAAACATGAAGCTGTTCCTCAACAGCTCTTAATCGCGCTCTGTTTTTAGTTTTTACAGCAGTCATGCTCGTAAAGCGTAGCTCACATAGATATGTTGTGGAAAATTGGAGCAATGTCAAAATAGCTCTGTTTGCCAGAATAGGGAACTCCTTGGCAGCAGTCAACCAAAAACTGTCCAAAGATAGATCAGCAAAGCTGAGCTTTAAACCAGTTCAGTTAGTTCTACCCGCTCCTGCAAAGTCATATCCTTTCCAAAAACTGCTGCTGATATGGGTCCCTTATCCAGTCAAGGCATTCAGTGGAGACTGAGGGGAAATAAATGGACAACTTTTCCTCAGGCTTTTTCAGGTGTTTACCTATTATTTCATACACTGTGGCAGTTTTGATATCGCCTTGCCATTTCTGAGTGAGTAGGAACATGCCAAGGTTGCCATATTCCAGATGTTGTTGCCAGAGGTGCACCTTTGAATTGAATCCATTTATTTTATCTGTGCTTGTGAGCAGTGTCATTTCAGCCTTGCATTCATGTGTTCAGTTCATTTAAATGCTGAAATATATCTGCCATGTGAGCCAGCCTTGCACACCACTCATCACTTGCAAGCAGCTTTGCATCATTGTACCTCTCATCAGTCAAAAAGAGTTAACAGTTAGCTCTTCTCGCAGCTCATACACACGGGCCAGTACTTTGCCGCGTGACAACCATCGGACCTCTGCGTGGAGCAATAAGGCTTCATGCTCCGCTCCCATTTCCTCGCATAGAGGTGCACATATGTGGCTTTTCAGGGGTCTTGTCTTGACAAAGTTTACCATGTGCACGACATCATCCAACAGGTTTGCTGGTAAAGTCTTGGCAATGAGCACCTCGCGGTGCAGAAAACAGTGCGTAACAATAACATCTGGGTGTATCGATGTCACTCTGCTAACGAAACCTTTGGTGTGCCCGACCATGACTGCTGGTCCATTAGTGCAGACACTCGTGCAGTTTTCCCACCCATTTCCTTTCCTGTTGCTTTTTCTGGCAGTGCCTTGCAAAATAGAAAATTTTCTCTGATGGACTCTCCATCCACAAAACGCACATTGGCCAAGAGTTGGATATGTCCACTAATGTCCGTAGACTCATCAAGTTGCAGTGTAAACTTCCCACCGATGCGTATCTTCTCCAAAACCACACTTTCATTGTCTGCAGGCATGTCATCGAAAGTCTGGCAATTGTGTTATCTGAGATCTCTCAGATAACACAAGTGCTATCTGAGAGCTTTGAGAGCTCTTTCAGACACCTTTGTGTTCTTTCTCATTAAAGTTACCTGTTTCTCAGCAAACAAAATAGTCTGCGTTCTTGTTTTGAAGTGAGGGATGCTTTGTGTGCAGATGGTGTTTAACCTTGCTTAGGACCATGGCACTGTTTGAGAGCTTTTCCCCACACAAACATAATAGAATTGGTGCAGTTGGATCTCCAGTGAAAGTAAATCCAAACAAAGATAACTTTCGCTGTACTGCCTCGAGCTCACCGTTTTTTGCTTTCTTTTGACCACCACTCATACTCGGCTCTTCTGGACTAGAATGTTGTCCAGGCCCCAGTTTGGAGTCTGCAATTTTTCCTTTCAAATATTTCTTCAGCTTTGTTGTATGTCTTGCAACTGCCACGTACCACATGCATCACTAATTCTATTGTCTTAACTTAGCAAGCTCACTTTTCGCTACCTACTGCCACCTACTGACATGAAAGAGTAATTACTCTACCAGTCACTGCATTGAAAGCACAGATGCCCAACAATGATTTTATTATTTGCTGTAATCATTAAATTGTATTTTTTGGACCAGTTAATTAAAATTAAATAATTTTAAATAAATAACACCAGAGCAGTGGTTGGGAAACACTGGCCTGATGAATGTGAAGAATGACAAAACTTTAAGCTAATATAAATGATTTGGAGATACTAAAAATTAAGATTAGATTTCATGAAAAAAAAACATTTTAATTGATATTTTGACCTAAAAGATTCCTTTGTATTAGAATTTTCTTAGAGACTAATGTCATGTGTGTCTCCTTTCATTTAGCTTCAGTGGTGTGCTCAGCGTTCACCTTCCACTGCAGTAATGGACTCTGCATCAGTAAACTGAACCCAGAGTGTGATGGAGAGCAGGACTGTGAGGACGGCTCTGACGAGGCTAACTGTGGTACGTTTACCACACACTCACCCACAGATAGTTGCAGTGTGATTTTTCTAGTGTATTAAGATCTGTGTTTGCTTTCAGATTGCGGTACGAGTTTGTACAGTAGCACTCGTATTGTGGGGGGTCGGGGAGCTAATGTGGGTGAGTGGCCCTGGCAGGTGAGCCTCCACTTCAAGGGGCTAGGACACATGTGTGGAGCCTCTGTACTGAGTGACCGCTGGCTGCTGACTGCTGCCCACTGCGTCCAAGACACTACTATTTACAAGTAGGAGCTCTATTTTAAGTGATAAATATTGCTGCAAATGTTGTAAAGTGTAAGGATTTGAGCAAATTTGTCAAGGGCCAAATTGTGATGGCTAGGTGACTGCGTCAGAGCATCTCCAAAACTGTCTCTCCTGTAGTTCGCAGTCTGCAGTGGTCACTATGTACCTTGTGGCGGGGCGTGGTTTGTAGATGCCACGCAGGTGCGTCCATTGCACCTGCAGCAGGAAACTCACCACATACCTGTAATGGTCCAAGGAAGGAACAGTGGGGGATTAACGATCTAGCATCTGTGGGATGTGCTGGACATAAATGCCCCACTTTGAAAAAACTTCAGTTGATCCAAAATGCAGCAACGAAAGTACTGACAAGGACTAGAAAAGAGAGAGCATGTTTCTCACTCATTGGATCCTCGTTAAATCCAGAATTAAATTTAAAATCTTTCTCATTACATAAAAGACCTTGAATAATGAGACCCCATCTAATGCCCATAGTATCATATCACTGCAATAGAGCACTTCGTTCACAGACTGCAGGCTTACGCGTTTTTCCTAGAGTATTTAAAAGTGGCCCCGCCCCTCCCCGAGCCTGTTTCTGCCTGAGGTTTTTTCCTATTAAAATGGAGTTTTTCCTTACCATTGTCACCAAATGATACTGAGTTGTCTTACTGTTTGGGATTTTTTCTTGATTATTATAGGGTCTTTACCTCACAACATGGTGCTCTGAAGCAACTGTTGTTGTGGTTTGGTGTTATATAAATAAAACAGTTGAATTGAACTGAAGGCTATTAGCCACCTCACCTGCTCTTTCTTGTTGTAAATGTAAAACTTTTTGTCACGTCCAATGGAGCTGGCAGGACTCGAGACATGGGACTTACTTCTTTCTTAAAACTTCAAAGGATTTATTTTACAGTCACTTAATCCAAAAAGCACAGACACAGGGGATTGTTATCCAAAGGCTCCGGGGACATAGAGGGAAGGTTCACACGTCCAGTTCACAATAAAAGCTCTCTCTCAGACGTAGGAACACTCTCTCACTATACACCAGGGATGAGACACGGGGAAAGTCACTAACGAGGTAGGTCAACGATCCAGCAAGGAGGTCGCAGCAACAGCTCGTCAGCACTAGGTGGGTGATGTTCCTCAGGTGTGCAGGGCGGGAACCCAGGCAGAGTACTCGCATAAACACAGACACCAAAATAAACAACAGAGTGAAACGAGAAAGAGGCAGAGTTTGGCAAGATGCTTGGAGAGAAGGCGGGACCATAGCAGTGCACCCCACCTCCCCACCCCTTCTACCCTTAATGGGAACCTCCTGGAAGCCGCACATGCTCACAATGGAAGTCTGTAGGCATCACTTTATACAAGGTGGCAGCCTGGGGATGCTCCTCCAGTCTGTACCCCTCCCACTCCACAGGATATGGAAGGCCCCTCCCTCGGCACCAGGATTCAAATTCCTTTAAAGCAGGGGTTTCAAACTAAAATCAGCCGCGGGCCACTGCTGGCACCATCATCTCATTGGAGGGCCACTTCAGTGTTCAAGTAGTACAAACAAACAAACAAACAAGAAAACACTCACAAATATTTCCTAAAATGTAGTGTTTGTTTGTTTTCAGGGCGCAATTTCAAATATTGTATAACAAAACAAAACTGCAACTAACTGAAGCCTTTCATTAAACTACCAAATAAATAATTTGGTCCTCTCTTTCTGGCCAGACACTTGTCAGCACTTCTACTATATTTGTTTGTATTTAACAAAATAAAAATGCAGACATAGGTGTACACATTCATTTTTGACTGCTAGTGAAAATTGTTTTCTTTTTGTTTGTACTCTTTTGTTACCTCGGCCACGTCCGCGGCTCTGAACCGTAGTAAAGGGACCTCTGGCTAATACTTCGGGTTCCGTGTCGGGCTCGTAGCCGAAAACTAGCTTTACTGTCTGGGTCAAGTTTGCTAGCGAGAGACAGAGAGAGGCGTTGAAAGGCTGCTCCAACAGAACTTATTGTTTCGGAGGAAAACACGAACACGGTGTACAGTCGAGTCTTAATAGCTTACTTACAACTGGGCTCGTCAGGCTCTCTTTTTGGCTGCAGTGGTTATTATTATTCATGCTTCAAAAAATTCTTTGTGTCTAAAAATCTTTTTTTTTTTTTTTTGAAAGCAAGCTTTATGTCAGTTTACTATGAAGCTGCAACAGCTCCAAACATTGTTTTGGTATTAAAAACTAAGAATTTAGTTAGTTAGTTACAGTGACAATTTTAGAAAGTAGAGACATCAACAAAATTACAAGAGAATTTAAATCAAACAAATGTGACTTAATGAAGGCAAAAGATAGTTTACTGTGTCATTATTAAATACTGCATGTCTTTTCTCAGCATTAATCCTTGTTTAATATTTTTGAACCATCTTCATTTGAAATGTAATTACATTACAATTGCAATTAAAGCATTTGTTTACAGCCCTGACTGTTTTCATGGTGCAGGCTGTCTCAGGCTCACAAATGGGAGGCTTTCCTGGGATTGCAAGTGCAGAACCAGACCAATGAGTGGACAGTAAAGAGGGGTGTGAAGCAGATCATCACTCACAGGTACTACAACAGATACACTGAAGACAGTGACATTGCGCTGATGGAGCTGGACACCAGAGTCAGCCTAACCCAGCACATCAGACCCATCTGCCTGCCTTCCTCCACCTACTTCTTCCCATCAGGCCAAGAGGCTTGGATCACCGGCTGGGGGACTACCCTGCAGGGAGGTGAGATGATAATAAAGAAGTACTGAAACACTGTGTCAAAGTTAATATCTTTCTACACTGGAAGGTGATGACAATGTAACACAGTAAGGGGAATTACTGAATAGATTATATTGATGGGCCAATATGTTCAACTATAGGAGCACAGGGGTGTGTTTAAGTGAGACAGAGACAGGAATGTGACTGAAAAGAACCAGCTGCCTTTAGCGAACCATAAGTTTTGACAACCACAGGGATAAGGCACTTTACACAAGTGTGGAAAAAATTCAATTTGATTTGATTTACATAGCGCCTAATCAAAATAAAAGTTGCGTCAAGGTGCTTTATATTGTAAGGTAGACCCTACATACAGAGAAAAAAACCCAACAATCATATGACCCCCTATGAGCAAGCACTTTGGCGACAGTGGGAAGGAAAAACTCCCTTTTAACAGGAAGAAACCTCCGGCAGAACCAGGCTCAGGGAGGGGCGGGGCCATCTGCTGTGATTGGTTGGGGTGAGAGAAGGAAGACAGGATAAAGACATGCTGTGGAAGAGAGACAGAGATTAATAACAAGTGTGATTCAGCAGAGAGGTCTATTAACACATAGTGAGTGAGAAAGATGACTGAAAAGGAAAAACTCAGTGCATCATGGGAATCCCCCGGCAGCCTACGTCTATTGCAGCATAACTAAGGGAGGATTCAGGGTCACCTGATCCAGCCCTAACTATATGCTTTAGCAAAAAGGAAAGTTTGAAGCCTAATCTTGAAAGCAGAGATAGTGTTTGTCTCCTGAATCCAAACTGGAAGCTGGTTCCACAGAAGAGGGGCCTGAAAACTGAAGGCTCTGCCTCCCATTCTACTTTTAAATACTCTAGGAACAACAAGTAGGCCTGCAGAGCGAGAGCGAAGTGCTCTAATAGGGTGATATGGTACTACAAGGTCATTAAGATAAGATGGGGCCTGATTATTTAAGACCTTGTATGTGAGGAGCAGGATTTTGAATTCAATTCTGGACTTAACAGGAAGCCAATGAAGGGAAGCCAAAATAGGAGAAATCTGCTCTCTCTTTCTAGTCCCTGTCAGGACTCTTGCTGCAGCATTTTGGATTAACTGAAGGCTTTTCAGGGAGTTTTTAGGACATCCTGATAATAACAAATTACAGTTGTCCAGCCTGGAATTAATAAATGCATGAACTAGTTTTTCAGCGTCACTCTGAGACAGGATATTTCTAACTTTAGAGATGTTGCGCAAATGGAAGAAAGCAGTCTTACATATTTGTTTAATATGTGCATTGAAGGACATGTCCTGGTCAAAAATGACTCCAAGGTTCCTCACAGCGTTACTGGAGGCCAAGGTAATGCCATCCAGAGTAGGAATCTGGTTAGATACCATATTTCTAAGCTTTTCAGGGACGAGTACAATAACCTCAGTTTGATCTGAATTAAGAAGCAGAAAGTTAGCGGCCATCCAGGTCTTTATGTCTTTAAGACATTCCTGCAGTTTAACTCATTGGTGTGTGTTATCTGGCTTCATGGACAGATAGAGCTGGGTGTCATCTGCATAGCAGTGAAAATGTATGCTATGTCTTCTGATATTACCAAAGGGAAGCTTGTAAACAGAATTGGTCCTAGCACTGAACCCTGTGGAACTCCATAATTAACCTCAGTGTGTGAAGAGGACTCTCCATTTACATGTACAAATTGGATTCTATTAGATAGATATGATACAAACCACTGCAGCACAGTACCTGTAATACCTACAGCATGTTCTAATCGCTCTAATAGGATATTATGGTCGACAGTATCGAACGCTGCACTGAGGTCTAGCAGGACAAGCACAGAGATGAGTCCACTGTCAGAGGCCATAAGAAGATCATTTGTAACCTTCACTAAAGAAAGAAATAAAAAAATAAATAAAGGTAAAAGCACATAAAACTACTTATATAAAGACTTGGCCAAGTCTTAACTCTCAGTTCTCAATGTTGGGTGCACCCTGGTAACCTGAATCCTAAACTGTTATAGAAAATAGATTTCTCAAATTCAGTGTCCATTCAAAGGAAGATCTCACACACCTTTCAAATGTGGAGAATATTTTACACAGCAGCTTATTATTGACAGTCCCAAATAAAACTTGTCCAATGGGTATAGTCCAAAAATTGGAACTGAGAAAATGTCAGTCAGTGATCTTGTGTATAACCAACTGTGTGTGAAAGTGTGGGTGATACAGGCCTACAATACCGCAAGGTGCAGCAGATCATCAAGTGGAAAAGAAGGGAAAATCCGTCAAGGTGGGAAGGCTTGTCATCTATCACTTGAGGAATCCACCTCAGGAGAAATCCAGCATGCTAAAAAACCTGACCTAGCAACAGACAGGGTCAGAAGAGTAATTATTCTAGCTATAATCCACAACTTGAGCTTGTGTTGACATCATATTTGTTTTACAGCTGCCTATAAAGTGTGTTTGCCTAGCCTGTATTTCTTACTCAAAAGTGTGTACCACTGGAAGCAAGGTTTTCATGACTTGAGTAAAGAATAGAGGGTGACCAAATGAGTTCAAGGTTTTAGCAACTTGTTAGAAGCTACGATTGATTATAAACCCCACTTTGAAATTAGGATTTATGTGCTGCCTTTAAAACAGCATAAACAGGATCAAACAGTAGTGAATTGCTTTGTCATTCATCAACAAGCTTTATAGAACACGACTTTGTTGTCTGTCAGATGCAGCGACGGCCATCCTCCAGAAGGCGGAAGTTAAGATCATCAACAGCTGGCTGTGTAATATTCTACTGAATTACAGGGTCACAGGTAACATGCTGTGTGCTGGAGTCCTTTCAGGAGGCGTGGACACCTGTAAGGTACAGATAATTCACACACGCTTGTATTAGTGAGAGGAAAAGTGAAGTACTTTGCTGCTGTTTTGGTTTTTACAGCTGCATTTGTTTGATGAATTTACTAAACAAGGGTGCTTAGTTCAAAGAGGAACCTATAGACTGTATATAAAAGATGCATACAGCCACTTCACTGCCACCTATTGGTTTGTGAGCTACTCATTTTAAAGCCTCAGTGTTAGCTTCATAGCTCTCAAATATGTGATTTTCTGGAGCCAAAAGTGACCATGTTTGGAAGAGTGTATGAAGTGCATGAAGAGAGTAGGTAGTGCTAGCTTGGTTAGCAAGCTAAGTCCATAAGGCTCCACATAGCTACATGCTAGTTATTGCTAAACAGGTTAAAAATAATATAGCAGAAGTAAAATGTATTGGGAGTGTGGTACCACACAGCTATATGATCACAGATGAGTCCATTTGATGATGTAGAGCCTGGTGAAGCTGCCTGTGCTGTTAAGGGGGCCATGCCTAAAACTTTAAACCTTAAAAAAATCCACTGGGTGAGTTATGCAGCTCACAATAACTTCTGATTATTTTTAAGACCAGTCTGCAAAGGTAATTACTAATAAATGGTATAAAGGTTTTCGGCACCAGACGTTGCAACTTAAGGGAAACTTACACAGTAGAAGCAACCAATTTATGTATATAAAACATAATAAATGAATTTAGCTTTAACGCCAACTATTGTTATTCATTTATTTAATTTTACATAACAGAAGTTTTTTGTTTTTTAATTGTGATGCAGTTTACATCAGCAGTAGCTTATTATAGACACTACCAGCTGCAGTACTGTTCTGCTCGCAGGTTTAATCATCTGGAGAAAAACAGGAAACAGACCAGATGTGTTCATTGTTAAACGATAGCTATGCTTTCTTGAATCCTTTCTTCATGTGAGCTTCTGTGTCACAGTATCAGGGACATGACATGTATAAAGGGAATGAACTGATTAAACAGTGACCTCTAGTGTTTCTTATTCATATTACATCACATAGTCCTGGCACATTTTACAACAGATACAACTGGTTTGTTTTCAGTACAGTGGTCCCTCACCATAACGCGGTTCACCTTACGTGGCCTCGCTGTTTCGCTGATTTTTTTTTTTTTTTTTTTACAGCGCATTGCGTTCTGTGTCCTGATTGGCCGTAGGCCACTGTCAATCAATCTCGTGCCGTGTCTCCTGTACAGTACAGAATGTGTTCAGCTGGTCAAATATACATAAATCTTCAATCGCTAGCAGTGTGACTCTGAAGTGCTGTACTGTAAGTTTTCTACCCAACAAACACAACAATGTCGACGAAACGTTTTGCACCGTCAAAGGCACCTGTAGTAGCACCCAAAAGGCAGAGCAAGATGCTAAACATTGCACAAAAAGTTGGACTTCTGGACATGCTAAAGGAAGGTAGAAGCATATTTTTCGGACCATAAGGTGCACCGGATTATAAGGCACATTAAGTGAAACAAAACAGTCAGATAAGTCAAACTCTACTCAACTCATTCTTCTTGCTTCCTTCACTTCCGTACCATTGATTCATTAATGTTGAATTCTCTCGCAGCTGCTCTATTCTCATGTTCTGCACCTGAAAACAGGGTTTGATCTTTGGTTTCATTTTATAATACTGGACTTATGTTTCTACCAAGGTTTGAACTTTGAGAGAAAAGTGTGAAAATGTTTATGCCTGTCTGAGAAAAGTGTATAAAGTGTGTAGTGAGGGGTTTTACAGCCTTAAAACATCTGTAATAATTGTAAAAAATAAAGCTGACTACTTTGCGGATTTCACCTATTGGGGGTTATTTTTAGAACACAATGATAAACGAGGGACCACTGTACCTCATTTTGATGTGACAAGTCACGCTTATTGGATTGAATAATGTAATATTATAATAATGTAGGATCTGTTGAATAATACAGTATAAATTGCATTGGGGTGACTGTTGCTTCAGCACTGATTAAATACAATAGCATTTTGTATAAACACATTGACAATATCAAAAAACAGAATATTAAGAATACAGTGGATTTCAAAATTGTTTGTAATATGATGCTTCTTGGGACTCAGCTCAGTCGCAGATATTTCACAGCACGTCAGCCTATAGTTGATTGTAATGTTCTGCTCTCTCTCAGGGTGACTCCGGCGGGCCCCTGTCTGTCGCCAACTCCCGCGGGCGTTTTTTCCTGGCAGGTGTGACGAGCTGGGGCAAAGGCTGCGCTCGCATATACGCACCCGGCGTCTACACTCGGGTTACCAAATACCGCAGCTGGATAAAACAGAAGACTGGAGTGTAGAAGCTTATGGATTACACACATTCCTCCTGGAAATGGAACCAGATGTTGACACTTTTTGAACTTTTTTTTTAATGACCCTAATACCAAAAATGATGACATGCACATTTACAAGGCATCAAATGCAGTATTTTAACAGTTAAACTATTACATTAAGATAAGATGCTCAGTTGAATGGCAGCGTCACATCACTGTCACATTGAGAAAAATAAGTTGTGATCTCTAATAAGATTTAAATATATTAACCTCAGCTGGCCTTTGATTTTGCAGATGTAAAAATTGCAAACAAATGTTTTATAAACTATAAATAATCCAGTATGCACAAATTCTAGAAAAAGCAGGACCAAATTTATTATCAGGTTGCAACAGCTCAAAACATTGTTTTGGTATTAAAAATCTTTAAGGACTAACTCGACAGGTACAGTGACAATTTTACACCTCTGAGGCATCAACAGAGTTAGAAGAGGATTTAAATGAGTCATAGAAATGTGACTTAAAGGCAAAAGGTAGGTTATGCAGGAATGCTCCTAGTGGGCGTTGTGTTGTGCAGGCTGCAACTCCCACTAGGAGCACTTAGAAATTCGTGCATGAGCAGCATGACTGAGCAGACATAGTGCGGTACTGTATCTTTTAAAAATATGTGAAAGAACAGCAACATAGTTGTAGTTTGCTCAAAGTATATATCCTAATTACTCAGTTTAATCTCATATAAATAAACTAAATGTGGTGTTTATGTGTGTTAACCTAACTGAATTCAAAACATCGCCACCTCTCTGGGTAATATTGTCGCTGTATTTTTATTATTTTTAAAAATAAAAAAAATTAAAAATTAAAAAAACATGTATTCTCTTCTTACTCATTAAGGATTTTATGTTTTTTATGGATGATTTATGCTATTAGCATTGTATTTGATCTGATTGTAATTTTCATGATTTTAATCACAGAATGACTTCATAATGGCCTCCTTATATTGTTTAGTCATTAGTTATTGATCTACTCTTGCCACCTTGCTAAACTGATCGGTTAAGTGGTTGATTGTTGTCTGGTTTGATCTGGTTTTTTCCAAGTTATTCACTTCACAGGTGATGTAGGCTGAACTTGAAATATGTAATTCTTTATCAATGTCTTTATACTCTTTGAGTAAAAATCTTTTTTAATATCACTGAAGAAGATATTTTCAGCCATACTTGCCAACCTTGAGACCTCAGAATTAGGGAGACATTCAAAAGGGCTGTTGGGGGGGGGGGGGGGGGGGGGGGTATATACATATACATATACAAAACACTTAAATTTTACAATGTTTATTTATGGGCCACAACAACGGGGTATCCAAATTCAGAGGCTGCATCCACCTTCGCGATCTAAGTAGGCCGGGTCCTCCGAAAGCCAGGTAGACCGGAAATAAGCGACTGTGAAATTGGACGGTCTAGCCTTCAGAATTACGTCACCGTCTGCTCCTTGCTGTCTAAAATATAACCGGACGCTGGCGTAAATTTTCGACCATCTCACACTTCTATTTGACTTTTATTCAGCTGTGTAAAAACCCTGGAGGAACCCACCGAGGGATTAATAAAGTTTTATCTAATCTAGTCTAATAACTTTAATCTCAGCCAAACCGATTTACTCACGAACAAATAAAACACTGAAAAAGGCCAAACAATAACATTTGTAAGTTAAGTGACTTGTATATCACGTTTAACGTGAGTAGCGAAAGACCGCGGGGGTTTGAAAACGATGTGCCGGGCGTTTGCTGTTCTCCCCGGCTCAGATATTTGAAGTTTACACAGCTACATTCTCGCCTGAAAATGTGTTAAAAGTTTATTTTGCGACCCAGAAAGATTAATAAGAGTAATATTAAAACTAAGTAGCTGCAGTAGTAGTAGCCATTGTTGGAAACTGGAATTGGCTGGGCCAATCTGGGATATGGTTTTTCAATTTTTCTTGTCCGGGTGGAAAAAAGGGAGAAATTCGGGAGAATGGTGGCGCCGGGAGATTTTCGGGAGGGGCACTGAAATTCGGGATTCTCCCGAAAAAATCGGGAGTGTTGGCATGTTTTCAGCTGCTCCCTTGTCACAAGGAGTCCCCACAGTGGACCACTCTGCATATCTGATAAATGAGGGATGTCTATAGGAACCACAAATGCCCAGTTAATAATAATAATAATAATAATATTCAAGATTTCATTTTCAAAACGGCTTGAAAAATGTTTCCATTTACAAACATGATGAAAATTATTTCATAATTTAAATAGAATAAGCAGTACAGTGATTTGTAATTAATGAGCATAATTTCAATAGATTAGCAGTTTAATTGGCCTCTTAATTAACTGAGGAATAGAGCAACATTTTCACCTGCAGGAGGCAATATATTAATAACACAATCATTAAAATCACAGTTAAAAAAAAATACTTCTCCGAATTACTTTTATTAATGGTTGCTTTAGGGTTATTATATCAGTATATTAATATGATTTAGTCCCTTTTATAATTGGCTGAATAAATAACCCAACAATATGTTTTACATTTATTGATCAAATAAATGAATTTAGCTTTAACAGCAACTATTTTTTGATTTATTTGATTTTAAATGTCAGATTTTCTTTTTGGTTTTGAATCAAATGTTTGTTTGTTTGTTTTTGTTTTTATTGTGATGCCGTATACATCAGGAGTAGCTTAGACTCTACCAGCTGCAGTACTGTCCCGCTAACAGCTTTAAAGTAATCAGGTTTAATCATCTGGAGGCAAACGGGACACACACCAGATGTGTTCATTGTACAATGGCTACGATAGAATAAATGGAAAGGACACAAATGCTGTCTTGACGTGAGCATTTGTGTCACAGTATCAGGGACACGAACTGAATAAACACTGACCTCTAGTGTTCCTTATTCATATTACAACATTTTACTTGCTGTACATACAACTGGTTTGTTTTTAATACCTCATTTAGATGTGAAATGCTGCGTGCACGTGGGAGATCATCTGATTATTGGATTGAATTTAATGTAATATCATAATAACGCAGGATCTGTTGAATAAAGTGCATTGCGGTGAATGTTGTTTTAGCGCTGTATAAATACGGTACACTGTACACACTGTATAAATCAAAGATAAGATAAGATAAACCTTTATTAGTCCCACAACTGTGAAATGTGCTTGGTCACGGCGGAAAGCGGACGGCACAAAGTTAAGAGCAGCATAAAATAACAAAAACAATAGAATAAAATAAAATAAAATAAAAAAGAATAAAATACTATGTCAAAACTGCAATGAAGCCAGATACGAGGCGCATACGCTGATGAGTTTAGCCGCGGCTGATGGGAAGTCTGTAGGTGAAGTAATAGGTGTGTGCTCCACCTGCAGCACACAGTCTCCTCCTCTCTGGCCCCCCCATTGATCTCCACCCTGCCCTGTTTCCTCATTCTCGCTGTAGAACCCGCTCTGACACCGACCCAGAAACACCACCGACTTTGGCCAGGCTGCAGCATCTTTAACTAACCTGTCAGAAAAAGACAAAAATCCAAAGAAGAAGAAGAAGGAGACAGCTGTTTACGTTTCTGCTCAGCTGGGAAGAGAGAGAGAGAGAGAGAGACCTGCCGCTGCTCACCTGTCGCCGCCATGACCGCGCTGCGATTTTAGTGTTGGAGAAAAATCGATAAGCGACAAAAGAGAGGGAAAGAAAGAAAGAAAGAAAAGAAAAAGTCAAAGGGACTAATGGATTCCCTGGATTCAGGACAAAAGTTCCGTCCCAAACGGGTAAGTCCAGCACCTGTTATGGTAACCTCTCAGTGACGTCACACCAGGAACAGGTTTTAAAAAACATAAATATGATTGATTCATGATTATATCTGAATTATGAACGTACTGATATGCACAATGTGCAGAAGGATTTCTGGATTAGCTTTACAACACAGGCTGAACCTGTTCCCACGTCACACTGCGGGTTTTATTGGTTTAAGTGCGATCTGTTCGAGTAATGTGAGCACTGGTTTCTGTTGAACTCCACTGAAACCTGGCGCGCCTCTGGCATTGAACCTGCATATTTTCACTCTTTGAGGGTGGATTTTGGTGTCCACCTTTTATTGATTAGTTGTTTAAATGACAGAACGGCGCCTGGTTCAGTTTTAATAATCAAAGAGCTGGAAACGACATCAGCGTTTGTTCTTTTCTGATTTCTGGTGTTTTATATGATAATGAGCTGATTAACATTTTCCGATCAAACATTTAACTTGAGAAACCGACATGGAGATGGATTGAAGCAATCAATCTCAAATTTCCACCCCAAAAGAAAGCAGTTATGTTCCAGTGCCTGATTAATGTGGCAACATTATATAGTTTCACTGTAAATGTGTTTGTATGTTTGTTAATGTGAAACCAGAAGTAGACTAAACACTGCTCAGGCATTGAAAGAATGTAGATGGTTTCACCTCCTCCACACCTGTCAGTAAGTAATCTGTGGACACAGTTTGAAGGTCCCCTGTGATCAGTGACCTGGGCACAAACAACCCCACTGTTAGGCACCCGGTCCAGGGTGTGCACCGTCAGGGTGTGCAACCTTACAACTCTTATCTCACCACCAGTGTTTCTGCAGGTGTGTGGGCATCAGTGGAGTGATTAGTATTTGGACTAGATTCATTATTTCTTGCCCTTTGCCAGTTGTAACATTAAAAAAATAAGGCTCACAAAGTATTTTTCCCCATGAAAGTAGTAACTAATTAGTAAAGTAATACTGACCTTAACCTCTTTACCAAATGGCTTCAAAAATCCAGAATAGAGCTGGAGCTCATTCAAGAACCTGGTAGAAAAGCTGCGCAAAACTATACTGATATCAATTCTATCTTCTGAAGACAAACAGTGTTTGTTTGGTCAATAATTCTGGATCTTCTATGTACGCGTGTAATATCTAGTTTATTAAAGAGATTAATGTTAATCACACATTGTGGTTAGATGTGCACATTATGTCAGAGTTTGTGGAAGGGTTAGTTCACAGTTGCTAGTTGCATAGTTGCTTCACACAATTTTGCCTCTGAGACAAATGATTTTTTGGATTGTTTGAAGGGAGAGCATTTATGTCACACCCTATAATGAGGCACCAACCAGCTCTTTAAAGCACTGTATTAGAGATCTAATGGTGTGTCCAGGATACAAAACGCTGGCATTTCATAACAGTCATAGAGACATTCCTGTGCAGCAACACCCTGCTTGACACAGCTGAACAGGTTTACAGTGCATTGGAAAAACACACTGTGTCCTCATTTGCTGCCTTTACAGTCATAAGTACAACTAAAAACCAAAGGCAACACCTTTTCACAAATTTACCATCAACTTTGAACTAAAGTATCAGGTTGGGGCGATGTCCCTGGTACTTAAAGTCTGCTGTGCTCACTGTATATTCTGACTCCACTTTGTTGTAGCACTAGTTAATAGTTCTAGATGTTTTTTCCCATTCACACCGCTGGATCATTTTATTTTCAAAATGTCAGCAGTGACATGAGAGGAGGAAAAAGTTAATGTATGCATATTTGCTAAAGACTGATGGGAAGAAATGGAGGTACATATGCACGTGCTGCCTCTCGTTTCTCTTTTTTTGTAGTTTTGTGGAAAATGTGCATCAAACATGTTTGTTGAACAAAACAGACAGTTTTGAAAAGTAATCTGAAAAGCTGTGGCTGTAAAAACACAAAACCTGTGAAAAAAAAAAACAAGTTGACAAATTTACATGAGATGAACTTGGAGCAACTTATGTATCTGTCACTAACCTGCAAACAGGAAGCACAGTTGAACCAAGTGCCAAAATACCAAGTCAGTCGCCACAGACTCCCGTATTAAAGAGCACAACTATACAACAGAAATAAACACGTTTACATCTGTTATACAAAATCTGGTTTACCCTGTGTGGCTGGTTTTCTAGTTGTCATAATTGCTGTTTTTATAACTCCTCTTTTTGTTAACTTTAATACTTGAAATTAGGGGTCAGATGGAGCACTCCATTTTGCTTGGTGCCTTTTACTGACTATTGTTGATGGACCAGTCAAGGGTGTACCTTGCCTCTGGACCTGTGACAGCTGGGATGGGCTCCAGCTGCCCTGAATAAGGATGAGCAAAAGAAGATGGCTGGATTCTTAGACAGGCTGTGATGTACATGGATATAATAACTTACTCAGGTCACTATGTTTACCCATTAAGTTAGGAGTCCACTCTGTGGTCCAATATGGACATTTTAATCCTTAAAAACTGCAAACTGCTGGTTCAGGCTTCAAATCACTGGAAAACACCATCCAATACTGCAGTCGAGTAAATAGCCCACAGTCTGCTGTCTACTAACCTGCTATTCCTACCTGATAACGTTGCACGCCAGACTGTGTAAAAAAACACACAAAAAAAACAAAGATAAAAAACAAACTTTGGCCTTGAACAAAACAAAAATGTTGACGCCACTTTGAGATTTTGTACAGTCTTGATCAAATTGATAAACTTTGTCTTCTCCAACTATCTCTGTATGCAGGACAATGACGTTGAGGAAGCATTTCTGCAGGCTCCAGATCCCAAGGACGTGGAGAAGAAGTCATGCAACAAGAAGGGGGCAGGGATAGGAGTCGCCTTGGTGATTGGTGTTCTGGCTGTGATTGCATTGCTGGTCGGGCTATTTTGCCGTAAGCTGACTTTATCAAACTACATTCAGCTAACCTGACGCTGGGGGTTGGATTTGAAAATACATATCTGAGCGCCTTGATGTCAGACAGGATATCAGGCAGGTGGAAGGTCTAATTGAAACAGAGCAGCTACCTGGACTCTACTCCCACTGAGGTCGATTATCTCATTAATAGTGTTACGTCCTCGCTGCGTATGACTCTGGATACTGTGGCTCCTATGAAAACAAAAGCTTCAAATTCAGAATAATTGACTCCCTGGTATAAATCTTAATTACACAGCTTGATGCAGATAACCTGTAAGTTGGAGAGGAAATGGTGTCTCGCTAATTTAGAAGATCTTCATTTATTGGAAAGAAGAGTTTGTCACTATAAAAATACCCTCGGCAAAGCCAGGACGTCTCACTAATGAGTGAAGAAACTACCCCAGCTTTCCTCTCACAACTGTGGCAGTGCTATTTGTCCTGTAAGAGAGAGAGGTCCAGTTCAGTAAGGCTCTGTCTGGGCACACCTGTCAGTCAAGCTAACTTCAAGCCTGAAATCCAAAGACTTACGAGGGAAACTCACCCATAAAATTGTTATAAAAATTATATACAGTTGTGATCAGAATGTTGTGTATAAAGATATTGGAAACATCTCTGTGTGTCTTCAGAGCCCCAGCATGTGAAAATGAAGAGAATTTATATCGGCTCCATGGAAATCAACAACAAGCAATTCCTGCCACAGTATGAGGAGCCCGGCAGTTCTGAGTTCACTAACCTGGCTGCTCAGGTCTGCAAACAGGTGAGACCTAACAGTTCCAAAGCATCATGGGAATTTTCCATATATGCTGTGTTATACATTCATCATGAGACCTTCAGGTTTGCTCTGTGATAGAAATAAATATTTAGAAGACATACAAGAACAATCTGAAATACAGATGCATGTATAGTGGTGTGTGTGTGTGTGTGTGTGTGTGTGTGTGTGTGTGTGTGTGTGTAATTGGTATCTTGGAGTGCAGCTGTCTTCATTCACCAACATCCGTTACATCCTCAACTTAGAAACACAAATTTCTAACATAGAACCCTCCGACGTCCAGCACTATCAGCACTATCAGCACTATCAGTAGGCAGAGGTGATAGCACTCCTACACTTCCAGTGAGACTAATCTTTTCAGGCCTTTTAATAGGACCTACTTCCCCAAAATCCATTACAGAATAGAATAGAATAGAATAGAATTCAACTTTATTGTCATTGCACATGCACAGGTACAGGGCAACGAAATGCAGTTTGCATCCATCCAGAAGTGCTTTAGTGATATAGATATAGCACACTCTGCGTCACTACATGATTGTGTGCTGCGAGTCTGAGTTGTAACCTTGATGTTACTTCTAACCACTTCTGCTCTGTGTCTTCCTCTGTCACGTGTTTCTCTATTTGTTGAGGCCATAAAGGTAATAGGTGCCATAATGTGACCTTTTTCTCTTCAGCTCAAACTGATGTACTCCAAAAACTCATTGCTGGACAGATACTTCAACCATTCGTCCGTTCAGGCCTTCAGGTACTGTGAAAGAGACAGCGTGTAACAGCCAGCCACAACAATATCACCAGTGACGGAAAAAGTGAATATCAATGAAGATCTTTTAAGGGGTCAGAAATGAAGGCAATAAGTCCAGTCCACGCTCTGATAGTTCAGAGAGCAAATGGACCTACACAGTACTAATCTGATTGTTTTATTGAGGCGGCTGATTGGTACATAGCTGTAATGCTGAGCTATAATGCACAGTTGCGTCTGTACAAATCCTCTGTGTGTCCTGTTGTGCAGTGAGGGCGACACAGGGTCGAACACCATTGTGGCTTATTATGAATCAGAGTTTGATGTCCCCCCACCCCAGCAAGCCTCGTTGGATGAAGCCATCGACTCTATGCAGCCTCCAGCAGGAAGTCAGGAGGGCGGAAAAGGACGATTGCTGCTGAAACCCACAGACGCCCTGAGTGTCAACGACATCGTGTCACAAGGTTTGAGGGCTCACAGATTCGCACAGATTAGTTTTCTACAAGGTTGCTCATCAAGAACAACTTTCAAGGTTTTTTTTTTTAAATCAAATTATTATTAGCTTTGTATTCACTATGGGCACTTAACCACCAGCTGTTCTACATATGTGTGTTCTTCATCTGCCTGCACTGAAAAGTAAAATCTACGCTCTGATATGACCCTTTAAACCTGGAGCACTGTGCTGTCTTTGACAACTCTTGGAAAAATTCAAGTATATTTAACTTACATGCAGACATTTTAACGATGAATGGTTCTTCTTCTAATGGTTAATGGATTCTTTAACTCAGCTCTTATCTTTTCTTATGGGGAAACATCTTCTAGAAGCTTCTTTTTCTCATACAAACATGATGCTGGACACTGTTAAAGACTGAGGAAAGAAGAGATTCCTAAAGTGGTGAAACTGCAAAAACCCTTGGAGGATATATAGTTATATGTACTAAGAGTCATAGTCCTGGTGTATATGTATAATCATAACTATAACATTTGGTGACAGACAGTAGGTTACTTGTGTCTCACTGCGATTCACAAATGATCAAAAACTGCAGCTGATTGAACCAGAAGCTGCAATACTGCTGCTAAGCTTTCGTTTCCAATGACGACAGTGAGACACCAAGATGTCCCGCTACGATACGTCTGTTCTCAAATATTGACGCTACATCTGCTCTGAATTCTTCCACCACAGTTTTGTTAAAAACATCGAGTAAAGTTGATTCACAAATGCTAAAATTACTATTGTTGTTTTAATTAGTAATGAGGAACTGATATGTGGTTTACTAACACATTTATCTTTGTGTTTACAGCTATAGATCCGCGCTTGACCAAAACCAAGTTTTCAGGTATAAACCAGTTTCGTGGTGGGAACTTCTTTTTCTTTCTGTAATTCTGCATGTAAAGTTTGACTTGTTAAAATGTTCCAAAAAAATTAAAGGTGCTTGTTTCACAACTGGTATACTTCATCCAAAACATATTCTTCTCGTCATATTTTTAGAGAGGAAAAGCATCGACATCCACATCGAAAACTCTGGGCACGTTGAGTCTCCAGGATTTCCAAACTCTCCATACCCTTCAAACGCCTACCTGCAGTGGAAGTTTCGGGCAGACCCGGAACACCGAATCCAGCTCGACTTTGATGACTTGATCCTGGAGGACGACTGTCAGCGAGACTTCATCAAAATCTACGACTCGCTCGTCCCCATAGAGAAACGCGCTATGACAGAGTGAGACCAACGATCTCTTCCTAGAATTTAAAGTGTCCGTTATCTGAGAGAAAACAAGACAAAACAGGCTGATATTCTTATTCTGTGTTTTAATAGCTGTTCATTTTTAACACAAAGGGATGTTCAGACTAAAGTAACCGGGTTCCTGAATATTGTTTACCCTGAAACACTGGCTCAGGTTAAAAAATTGGCAGAGACTATGGAACGAATGTAAAGATATGGAGATATATATTTAGTTGTTTCAGAGTGACCATAATTGGACAGGATATGGAATGAGGAAATCAGAGGGACATGTTAGGCATACGCAGAGGAGGGAGAGGGCATGCCTCGTACAACACCAGTTTGTGTTGGGGAAAAGGCATTAAAACGGTTTTTGTGCCGACACATGCGTTATGCACCCGGCCCCAGGAGCACTAAAGGTTTCTTTCTGTCTCTCCCTTTTCCGCTCAGACAGTGTGGATACCCTCACCAGTCGCTGTCGTTCATCTCCTCTGGAAACGTCATGCTGCTGATGCTGGTCACTAATGAGGAGAAAAACTTCCCCGGCTTCAGAGCAAACTACTCCCCGATTCCTCAGACTACACTAAGTAAATCAAACCTCTTCTGAACAGCTGTCAGGTCTTTGTGAAATATTTCCACTGGGCATGAAAGACTTGAAATGTGTGACTTAAATGTGTGTTGGAAAAAAAAACGCAACAGCAGCAGAAATCTTAAGACTGCCTAATGTTTCCAGCCCAGAGATTACAGTAATAATTTTTCAATCAGTACATAATAATAATAGTAATTGCGTTAAAGGTCAGATCTAAAGGATGCTATCTCGGCGTAAACTTTATTAATTCTGCAGCTAAAGTCTTTGTAGATGATCTAATATGTCAGTATGAACTGTGCGTCCCTCAGACTGTGGCGGCACGCTGACTGGAGAGAAAGGCTCCATCTCTTCACCGTTCTTCCCGTCCAACTACCCTCCTCGCACCACATGTGTGTGGAACATCGAGGTGAGCCTTCATTTTACTGAGGCTTCTGCACAGCATCCTATTTGTTCCCACAACCGCACTCCAGCAGACTCATGTTAACAGACACCTGAACAACCAGCAAAGACCAGCAAACTGCCAAAACACCTGTTTTTATAGAGGCGCTCACTCTGGATGATGCTCAATTACTCGAGTACTCACTCTCTTAATAGGAGTGTACTTATTTTTCTATGCACTCTTGCATTTTGGCTTGATTATTGTTTAATTAATAATTTGCAGGACATTTAGTGATTGTATGCAACTTTAAATTCTGCCTCCAGGTGAGCTGAGGACGAAACAGAAGTGTAAATGCTTCACTGCCAACCTGAACACAAACTGAAATGACACTTTTCAGTTAGCTGACCTAGAACCAAACTAACTTTTCTCTTACACTGACCAACTGAGTCTACAGCAAAACTATATAATTATCATTTATAAAGATAAACCCCATAGATGATGATGAAGACGACAAAGACATTTTTCCATCATTGCTCATTTTAAATTTATTAAAAGCACAAATCAGAAAATCTATTTATTGGACTTATTTTTATTAGTTGATCATGTTTTAAATATTATACACTCCTGTTTCATTTGTTTCATTTGTTTTTTACTTTGTTTTTCAGGTTGCAAACAACAAATTTTTGAAGGTTCTGTTCAACAAGTTCTCGCTGGGAAATGAAACTGAAGGTTGCGGCCATGATTATGTTGAGATCAATGATGAAAGGTCAGTAACGAGCAGTGTTATGCCTTTTAAAGAAAGATTATTATTAGTATACAGTGCTGTTAAAAGGTCTTACATTACCACCAATTTCATTATATTTAGCTTGAAGAATGGGAAATAGGTGAAGTGAAATACATGGAACTAAAGTATATGGCTACGTTCACACTGCAGGTCTTAATGCTCAATTCCGATTCTTTGATCAAGTCCGATTTTTTTCTCTGCTTCTTCACACTACAAATAAAATGTGACAGCAAATGCGCTCTAGTGTGAACCCTCAAACCGGCCCGCATGCTCAAAAGAAGACGTCACACACAACGCGCTCTATTTAGACCCAGAGCAAACAGTATTGTTTGACTCATGGCCCTTCATATAAAGACTTGTTTCGGACTTTACGTTTCCCAATTTTGCTTTAAGTTATAAAGTTATTTCGTTATTTACATATGGCCTAATAATGATCCTTATTGCTGTTTTAGAGAGGAGCGGTGCTTCAAATGATAGTTGCAGATTTCTGTCAGAATCTGCAGATTATACAGTACAAATAAAATGTTCGCATTTCTCCAACGTTGTCTTCCCAACAGTTTCACTGGATGGCCAGGAAGCGTTCGCGATGTCTTCTCGGGTGCTTCTCCGGTGCTGATAATTGGTGTCTGTCTTGTGTCGGTGACGTAAAAGACGGATTTAATGCGACATGACCGTTCAAACAGCAGTCGCTTTCTAAAACATCAGATATGTATCGTCTGTGAAGGTTCTCAGTCATCCAGGTCATCGTACTCTAAGGAGCTTGGAAAGAAAAGCGTCTGGACTTTTTTAAGTTGCTTGAAGACGTTTCACCTCTCATCCGAGAAGCTTCTTCAGTTCTACGGTCAAATGGTGGAGAGTCCCAGATTTAAACCCAGTGGGAGTTTCCCCCCAAAGAGGGACAAAAGGACCCCCTGATGATCCTCTACCTAATCACATGAGCCAAGGTGTGAAAGTGGGTGTGGGTCCCAATCAGCCAGGGTTTCGGGTGAGCTCATTGTGAAACCTGGCCCCACCCTATCATGCAATTTCGTGAGGTCAGATGGCCCAGGATGTGAGTGGGCGTCCTTAGTCCTTAGACAGATATGTATCGGATTCAGCACCACATACAAAAGTGACCCAGGTCGGATTTGAAAATCGGATTTGTGCCGTTCATGATGTCATACCATGATCGGGTATGGTCAAAAAAGTCGGATTTGACACGCTTTCGCCTGCAGTGTGAACGTAGCCTATGAGGCAAAAACCTGGAATGGCTACTTTTTATTCTTTGGCAAGTGTTTTTATCATTTCTTGAAGTCGTCTTCAGGAATAGTTCTCCAGGCTTCCTGAAGATCATTTCAGAGGTCTTTGGATACTTGCTGATTATTCTGATTTCTGTCCAAATGTTTACTGACTGTTGCAGTAATGTTGAGGTCCAGGCTCTGTGAGGCGAATTTCCTTAGTGATAGTTTTACATTGTCTGCTTTTCGGCATCACTGCATAGGCGATGCTACTGCTAATCAGATACTCACCAGATGGTGTTGCATGGTGGATTAAACTCTCACGATACTTCCATAACTCCATACTTTTGAACTTTCACCCAAACACCATTTTTTGTTTACAGATGGCTGTAGACACTCACAGTTTAACTCTGTCTTCACTTCCTCAGTACATTGTGTCAATTTGAGCCAGAAATTGTAATGTTTTTAATCGCTCTGTAAAACCTGTTGACACCGATTTTCAGTCCAGTTCTTGTGTAATCTGGCAAATTCCAAACTGCATGAGTTTGTTGCCTTGATGTTTGAATGGTTGATGAGTTAGTCATGATTAGTCACTTATGATTAATGAGTGGCTTAATAAACCAAAACATTTTGTCCCAATGGTCGGGTACAAGGACCGGACTGAGAATGACAGAAAAAGTAGATAAGTGTACTACTGTAAATGCCGTGTAGACAATCATACTGTCCCATACAATAATTACAGTTTTATAACTGTTTACAACTGTTTATTAATACTCGCAATTGTATATCTACAATCTTTATAGTTTTAATATTTTTAACCATATGTATAACCTGTACATAGCTTGTACACTCACTACAGCTACAGCCTGTACATACTTCAAGTTATAGTATATTCATAACATACCTTCATATGTGTAACATATCTATAATAGATCTATATCCTGTATTATATCTATATTATTGCAAAAGCCCTTTCTGGATGGATGCAAACTGCAACTTGTTGCCTTATACTTGTGACATGTGCAATGACAATAAAGTAGAATTCTGTGTGTGTGTGTGTGTGTGTGTGTGTGTGTGCGTAAAATATGTAACCTAGTTACATTGTTTTGTGTTTTTTTGTTATAGGCTGTGTGGCAGTGACTTGAAGAGCCCAGTGTTCACCATCAACAGCAACAAGATGACCATTACATTTAAGTCGGACTCCTCCTACGTTGATCAGGGCTTCACTGCTGAGTACGAGGCCTTCACCCCGAACAATCGTAAGGATACATGCTTAATTTAAGGACTGTAGCGTTCTCTGAAGCCGGCAAACAAATGAGGTACTATTATGTTTGTCCTATCAGCTTGTCCAGGAAGGTTCACGTGCAGCAACAACCTGTGCATCAATAACACTCTGCGGTGTGACGGCTGGGGCGACTGTGGAGATGACAGCGATGAGATCAACTGCAGTGAGTCCGAACCGTCAAACTTCTTTCTGTCTGAAAAGAATGAAATTAAAGGAGCACATTGAAAATGGTCTTTCACCTTTTCTGTCCCTAACAATGTTGGGTTCTCTTTGTGTGCCTCATTAGAGTGTGATGCATCTCAGATACAGTGTAAAAATGGTCACTGTAAACCAAAATTTTGGCTGTGTGATGGGGTGGACGACTGTGGAGACAACACGGACGAAGAAAACTGTGGTGAGTGCAGCGAAACAATAAACTGGAGCTATTTCAGCAGTTGATGTTTATTTTAAACATCGCTTAAAGTTTATTGCACTAAAAGCTCAGGCAGTGTTGTCAGTGACAGAGGATATCCCAAATATGGTCTTGTTAGACAAGTAGGTCTGACTGCATTTACACTAGCCCCACCTGCCTGCCAATCAAATCCTTTATATTTGGGAGGGGCAGCCAATCAGAAGAAACCTGAGGAGATTAAAAAAAGGAGAATAAACTGAGGGTCTGCATTAAAAAATGTATAAAGACATTCAAGTTGAGGGAAATAATAAAAGCCAAATAGATTTCCTTTTTTCAATAAGTACTGATACAAAGAATTAGTTGAAACTTCGCCAAAGCAACAGGCAAATTTTATCACTCTTTTCTCCATACATTTTAAAGTAATATGTGCATAAACAGTACTGTAATAAAAACAGGACTATAAATGCAAGGTGGCAGATAATGCAAGAGGTTGTTCTGCCGGTAAAGCCAGTTTTGTTGAGGAATGTAGGAAGCACAGCAGGCAAATCAGACCAGAGGGTTGTGCAATCACATTTCCATAAGAATCTGTTGACATGCAGAGGTAGTGTATGTGGAAGAAAGGTGGAAGGCTGGCCTGTGTTTGTTTTTGTTGAAACGGACTCCTTTAAAAGAGCTCTGGAATTAAAATAGCAACAGGTCAAATTAAACACTCGAGTAGAGGGTAGTAAATAAGTGATTTTTCTCTTGTTTTACAGAAACATGCAAAGGGCAGTTTTCCTGCAAAAATGGCCGCTGTATTGCAGAGAATTTGAAGTGCAATGGAAATGATGACTGCGGTGATGCATCTGATGAGTCCAAATGTGAAAAATGTAAGAAGTAAAGTTCAAATAAGAACTTCTAAAAATGTATGGTTTTCATGAAAATCTTTAATCAAACAGCATTTTGAGGTAAAGGATACCTGTGGGTCAGAGTTGCTCACTGATACTGCACGTGTCTCTCGTCTTTCAGCTTTGGTGCTGCAGACATGCTCAGAGTTCACCTTCCAATGCAAAAACAAACTCTGCATCAGTAAAATGAACCCAGAGTGTGATGGAGTGCAGGACTGTACCGACGGCTCTGATGAGGATAACTGTGGTAAGTTAACCACACACTCGCCTACAGATGGTTGTGGTATGGAGTTTAGTGGCGGTAACGCCTGTACGTATGTGTGCTTTAAGAGTGCGGGATAAGGCCGTACCGCAGCTCTCGCATCGTGGGAGGACAAGCGTCTCGGGAGGGCGAGTGGCCCTGGCAGGTCAGCCTCCACTTCAAGGGAATGGGACATGTGTGTGGAGCCTCTGTGCTGAGCGACCGCTGGCTGCTGACCGCTGCTCACTGCGTCCAAGACAAGTAGGAGCTCCTCTATCTGAAATGACAGGGCTGAGTGTTTACTGAAGTGTGATTAAAAAGTTCCAGAAACAGACCTCAGAAAAACCAAAAACCTTATTTTAATTTTGCCCATCTCTCTCTCCTGTTCTCACCACTTACACTGAGTGCTCCCTATTTTCAATGTGGACGTCAGACTTGTGCAGACATCAGCTTTTGTTTCAGACCAAAATTCTCTGTTAAGCATCACCGTTGATGAGAATTCAATCTCCAACTATAACAGAGACATTTTCTCCTTAGAGGCTGAATTCAGACTTTCAAAGTGTGAATATGTCATTACAAGTGAGCAGCAAGACCAGCCACCTGTGGCGCACTCATCATTCGTGGCACTTTGTACTGTGAATCCCTGTTTAGATTGTGAACACTGTCAGAGATGAACTTTAGGTAGAAACGACTGGGACTGTGGTTGTGCCATCATCTGTCAGCTTAGAGTGCACTGAAAACATGAGAGCCTTACTGATACTGAATCAATCTTTGCTCACCACCAGCACTGTCCACCACATTTGAGTCACTGTGACTTTTTCACCGCTGTAAAAATAAAGGACACTCCTTCAACTAGATTGCATACACTTTGTAGAGGCATGGGTATAAGTGGAGGACATGTGTAGAGTGATCGAAAACTATGAGATGCACTCAACTGTTTCTTTGCAGTTCAGAATCCCAAGAACTTCTTATATATCACAGAAGCATGATTACAGACCGGCTGTTTCAGTATCACTAACTACAAAATAATGTATTTTCCTGTATATTATACATCCTGCTGATTTGATCTCTAACTACTCCTCCCAAAACCAGACACAAGTCACATCCTTTCTAGTGGAGCTCTAGCTTTGAATTCTGTGTACCACAAATTTTACAGCTTTTTGTTTTTTTTTATGTACTTGTATATGCTTTTTAATGTAAAATCAGACAAATGACATAAATGAACTGAAAGAATTCCTTGGCTGTTTTTTCATGTAGATTCTCTCAGGCTAACCAATGGGAGGCTCTTCTGGGTCTTCACGAGCAGAGTCAGACCAGCAAGTGGACCATGAAGCGGGGCGTGAAGCAGATCATCGTTCACCCGGGCTACGACCCTGAGACCTACGATAATGATATCACTCTCATGGAACTGGACAACAGCGTCACGCTCAACCAGAACATCTGGCCCATCTGCCTGCCCTCCCCCGCGCATGACTTCCCAGTAGGAGAAGAGGCTTGGATCACTGGCTGGGGAGCTACCAGGGAGGGAGGTGAGATGATGAGAATGACGAGAACACAGCTTGTCTGAAACGTCCTAATATCCCACACTGGAAGTGTTGCGGAAGTTTTTAAATGCGTCTGCAATGGAACGTTCCCACAAACAAACTTAACTGATCCCACAGATGTGTCTGCCCAGCCAGCCAGTGGGTTCAACACTAAGCATTGTTCTTAAAGACCTAATAGTAAAGATAACAATGTTCCTCAACATAAAATTCACCCTACTACAGCACTTCACTCTCAGACTGCTGGTTCAAATGTGGGATATTTACATGTAAAATGAGATGCACAGCCTTCATTTTTCAGGCCCTCTTCCATGGAGCTTTTAGTTTGCATGTGAGAGACAGACACTCTCTGCTTTTAAGATTAGGCTTAAAAATTTCCCTTTAGACAAAACTTAAAGTTAGAGAGAGAGCCTAAACTCTCCCTCACTGCAATAGGTCTGGACTGCTGGGAGCTTCTCAAGTTGCACTGTGTTTATGCACCACTTTGCATTTTACAGGTATAAGAGTATTTTTGTACCCTAAAAACTGTTAGCCGAAAATTTAACTTGGCACGGTGTACAGTGTGTCCGTTATAATTTTTTTGGTTACTGGATAAGATGAATAAAAGAGGTGACTGATCTAAAAAAAACAAAACAAAAAACGCAACAAAAAAATAAAATAAACAACAAACTTTAAGCATCTGAAAGTCAGAACATGACAAAGAACCAGAGCGCTATTAGAAGTAATTTTGTTGTCTATCAGGTTCCAGGGCGACCGTACTGCAGAAGGCAGCAGTCCGGATCATCAACAGCACAGTGTGCAAGAGTCTCCTGACAGACCCGGTGACCGACAACATGCTGTGTGCTGGAGTCCTCAAAGGAGGCGTGGACGCCTGTCAGGTACAAACTCGAATGCTTGTAATAGACAGATGTTTTATTTAAAACAAATAAACTACATTTCTGTGTTTGTCACACTTTAATGTTTCAGATCAAACAAATTTGAATATTAGACAAGATAACACACTTAAACACAAAATGCAGTCTGTAAATAAAGGTGTTAATTATTAAGGGGGAAAAAATCCAAACCTGCATGGCCCTGTGTGAAACAGTGAACCTAGTAACTGGTTGGGCCACCCATGGCAGCAACAACTGTAATCAAGCGTTTGCAATTAATGGCAATCAAAGTAATTTATAGCGCTGTGGAGGAAACCTGGCTCTCTTATCTTTGCAGAATTGTGGTAATTCAGCTACACTGGAGGGTTTTCAAGTAGGAAATGCCTTTCTAAGGTCACGCCACAGCATGTCAGTCAGATTCATGTCAGGACTTTGACTACTCCACAGTCTTCATTTTGTTTGTCTTAAGACATTCAGAGGTGGACTTGCTGGTTTATTTTGGATCATTGTCCTGCAAAACCCAAAAGTATTGGTATAATGTTCCTTTTCTGAAATGCTGTTACTTTAACGCCAGATGTTATGGGACACACGCCTCCCAAAAAGTTCCATTTTTGTCTCATCAGTCCACAGAGTGTTTTTCCAAAAGTCCCAAAAAAGAGGATCATGAAGATATTTCCTGGCAAAACTGAGACAAGCTTTTATGTTCCCTTTGATTTTTCCCAGTCTCTTTCTTATGGTGGAGTCATGAACTCTGACCTTAACTGAGAGACGTGAGGCCTGCAGTTCTTTAGATGTTGTCCTGGGGTCCTTTGTGACCTCTTTGATGAGCCGTTGCTCCGCTCTTGGGGTAATTTTGGTCGGCCAGTCACTCCTGGGAAGGTTCACCACTGTTCCATGTTTTCACCCTTTGTGTATTAATGCTCTCACTGTGGTTCGCTGGAGTCCCACAGCTTAGAGGTTTGAGGTTGACACTTGATTGCATCCTCTGATCTGTCTTATCTGCAGAGCAAATACTGCCCATTTTTGATTTGGCTCTGTAGAAAAGACTAAACAAAGATAGGAACCTGCAAAAAAGCACATGTCTAAACAGTCAAAACATTTTTACATTTTAATTTAACGGTTAATATGTCCTTTTTTAATGCTTATTGGGACTCACAGAAAACCTCCAAGCTGAAAATAATCTCTCTCCTCTCTGATTCTCAGGGTGACTCTGGTGGACCCCTATCTTTCACCAGCACCAAGGGGCGGGTCTTCCTGGCTGGTGTGACGAGCTGGGGCGAAGGCTGCGCTCGCACGAACAAACCTGGCGTCTATACCCGAGTTACCAAATATCGCAACTGGATAAAAGAAAATAGTGGAGTGTAGGAACAGGAACGTGCACAGGTTCTCTGGATTACGGGTGTTTCTCTTGGATTCACTGTGGAATGCGAAGCACCAAAACGGGTCTGCATGTATTTTCTCTGCAGCACATGCACAAAACTTTGCAACATCCAACATAAACTGTCTTGTTGAGAATTGCGAGTTCCTATTAGGACTTTACCCTTACATCAGAACATATCCATTCTCATCCACTGCCTGTTTTTTATATGAACTGCCTTGTTGTTTCCAGAGTGTAAAAGCTGCACTTTCACCATGTTATTTCTGTAAGGATATTAATCACCCATCAGGTCTGCTCTTCTGTGCCCTGCTAATTTGCACTGCTTTTGGTAAATTGTGGTGGAAGTTTGTGACGCATCCTGGTCCCACATATGTTCTTTGTGAAGGTGAGCTGGCTTGTAAAAAATGGTGCTTGAAATATTCTCGGGGCTTAATAGGAAATTCATAATAGAATATTGTGAATATTCATTGCTTACTTACATTCAAATTGCAAATATCTTCAAGGCTCAGGATTTTTATTTTAATTATAACAGAATTACAAATTTAACTGATTTAGTTGAACAGGATAAAGGCTTGAAGGTAAGGTCAAATAAATATGGTCTCATAATAAAAGATTTACTTTGGGGGCTCAGGGTTTTTTGTCATTAGCTAACCCAGTTCTTCAAATTCATTTAGAAGTCTAATTTATTTATTAGGGAGAAAAAGTTCCCTGTTAATGTTAATTAACTTTTAAATTAACATTTGAAGTAATTATAATGAGAGGTGGCACTGGAATAGAATAGAATAGAATAGCACTTTACTGTTATTGTACATGTATAACAGAATTATAGGTGCTCAATGCCAACTGTGCAGTTTAGAGTACTGTGCCGCTACATACGTCCGAATGCTTCGACATCTTGAACATAAAGAGGTTCTTCTACAGGTGGAGTTTATATTGCAGCTACACAACATTTAATTGAGGAATAAATTTAAAAATGTTCCAAATAAGCAGTAAAATGCTGTAAGTTTGGAATTCAGATGAAAACTTGAAAGATAAAACACAGCAAAAATAAATGCATTCAAAATTTTGAATGAGGGAATAAAAACTTTCATCTAAAGAAAATGCTACATCCAGAATCAGCTTTCTGGGAACTCTGATGTATTTGTGTATCAGAGGTTAGCGTTAACAGAAAAGGAGCTGACAGAACAAAACCTCCAAAATTCTCATTTTAAATGTTGTTTTACTCTAGATTAGAGCAGTTAGTAATGTGAGATAGTAATAGAAGTTACCTTTAAAAACCTTTGTACTTGTAATTTTTTGGGGGCATTTTATAAGTTTGTGTTGTTTTTTAAGGTTGTTAAAAATTAAAGCCTTTGTTGTCTTTCTTTAAGCAGCACTTCCCTAAAGAAGTCTTATCTTTTGTATTTACACTCTTTGCTGTGACGTGTCTTTTGCTGGCTGTATTTATATATGCAGCGTATATATACATCTCAGTATAACAATAATAATAATAACAATAACAATGATGATAGTAAAGAATATCACTTAGCAGCATTACTCCACAATGTAAATGCTCAGATGTGCCCACTCCAGGTCGGGGATGAGTTCCTGCCCCAAGTGGAGGAGTTCAAGTATGTCGGGGTTTGTTCGCGAGTGATGGGAGAAGGGAGCCGGAGATCGACAGACGGATTGGTGCTGTGACTGCAGTGATGCAGACGCTGCACCGGTCCGTCGTGGTGAAGAGGGAGCTGAGCGTAAAAGCGAAGCTCTCAATTTACCGGTCGATCTACGTCCCTACCCTCACCTATGGTCACGAGCTGTGGGTAGTGACCGAAAGAACGAGATCGCGGATACAAGCGGTGGAAATGAGCTTCCTCCGAAGGGTGGCTGGCCTTCCGGGCATGTCCCACTTGGAGGAGACCCCGGGGCAATATATATATATATATATATATATATATATATATATATATATATATATATATATACAGTTATTTTGTTTTTCTAAATGTACATCACTGCTTTTCATATTTGTATTAAAGAAGCCAGTAATTCAAAGACTAAAAGAACAGAGTACAAACATAAATGAACGATGTATCTCCATCTGCCACAGCTGTGCAAAAAATAAACGCACAGCACCTGGAACACAAAACTTAGAAAATGCAGAGCTACATAAATCAGCAATCTTATTGCGTGTGAGAGTGAGACACCTTTTCATTTGCCACCAGTTGGGACTGAACCAGCTAATATTCATCTGGACTAAGTTGCAGGATTGCTTCCTAATTACTGATAGATTTCAGGTGGTGAGAAGACTTTCCATGCTTTTTTTCACCTTCCTTTCTCCGTGTATCATTTCTCATTGTTACACAGAATGTAATTTGGATTGTTACCGACATCAGGCATTGAGAAATATATTTACTGAGAATATTGGTGACGTGTTTAATACTTATTTTACCCGCTGTGTATAATACTTGAGGTGGCAAGTAACGATGTACAAATACTTTGTTACTGTAGGCCTACTTATGGACAAGCCTGAAGGGAAAAAGAAGGAACACACACATGTAAAGGAAGCACTCAAAACATGCGGCTATCCTAAATGGGCGTTCTTAAAGTCAGCAAAGAGGCACAGAAAAGAAGATCAGACACCAGCGAGGGAGGATAAGAAGGACAGACGCAACAACATTGTCATCCCCTATGTAGCCGGTGTATCAGAGAAACTCAGGAGAGTTTTCTCCAAGCACGACATCCTGGTGTACTTCAGACCCAGCAGCACACTCAGACAAAAACTGGTTCACCCGAAAGACAAAACTCCAAAACACAGACCCCCTGATGATCCTCTACCTAATCACATGATTAGGACAATATCCCGAACAGAACAGTGATCAGAGGTCATTAACTGGTCTCAGTCATGGTGGGAATTGCTAGCCACACTCAATACAGAACAAACAGCTGCAATTACATTATAAATGAACAATAACAACGGTAGATCAACACAAGACAACTGGAATAGTTGTAATAACACTGAATGCAAGATCAACAGTCCTATGAGCCCTTGGGTTCCTCCCCTTGGCCTGCTACATAACCCCCACCTAAAGAGGTTGGTCATCCCTGACAACCTTGTCACCCCACACAAAGTCTTTCTTTCAATGTCCTAGAGCCCATCTTAGGCGAGCAGGCTGATTGAGGCCAACGGGGGGAGAGTCATTCTGATCAGGACATGGGGTCCAGCTGGCACCCCTTGTCCAATAGCAAGTGAGGCCAACAGAGAGAATATCCACATAACTACCCATAACTTGAAAAGTAATCTTAAATGATGTTGCCAGCCACAAATGTCAACCTGACACCTTAGCATTCTCATACACAGGCCACACAAAAAGGCCAATGTGACAACAACAATATTTATAGAAAACAAAAAGTGTTACTGCAAGCTACACAAAAAATATGTGACAACAAGTCGAAATGCATTAAAGGAGACTTTGATTAGCATTAGCAGATGATATGAAAGCAATCATCTTTGACAAAGTACAGGGAGAAAGATGGAGAGAATGTGTTGGTGTTGCTGGAGGAATTACTGAAAACTCCAGTGAACCAAGACTCTCTGATCAGCAAAAAGAGAGAATTAGACAATGGCTAATGGAACAGTAACAACAGGACCAAGACCATCAACAACAGCCAAGGTATGAGTTGCAGCACCTGGAAGGATGAGGAGCACAACCTGATGGAGGAGCAACTGGAGAGATAACTACAGCAAGTGCAAGAGATGAAGCTTATGTGCTTAAGTTCAATAAAGAAGGTCTCTAGTCACTCATATGTCTGCTCCCCAGGTGTTTGCAGCTAATCTAACCTTACATCAAGCTAAAGATAAACAACTGCTGAAGTAGCTGTTGGTTTCATTTAACATTTTCTGGTTCCTTTTCAGACTATTGGCTCTTTTCTGCTCTTTGGTATCATTTCTGTGCCCTGTGGTCAATAATTTAATGGAAGAGACCTTCGAGCTCAGAGAGGAAACATTTGTATTACAAACTGACATTGGAACAGCAGGAAAGTGTTCTGAAAGGTAAGCTGAGGAAATATGCAGGTTGAGCAATGAAGTTGAGACCAAAATACGTGCTGAACAATGGGAAGAGTGTTTTGATATTGCTGAGGAACTGATTAGAGCGGGTGCTACACCGAGGATTTCTGAGTGAATAAGGAGCACGAGCAGCAAAGGACCAGATTAAATAATCACACTGTTAGATGCTTCATTACATTATTAATAACCTCTAATCAAAGCTGTAATCAAAAATGATTTGTTTCTTAACATTCATGTGAAAAATTCTAATGTACACAGTTTTTTTTTCACTTCGGTGGCCTCAGAATCTCATCTCTGCTTTTCGCGAATGATGTGGTTCTGTTGGCTTCATTGGGTGAGGGCCTCCAGCTCGCACTGGTACGCTTCGCAGCCGAATGTGAAGCAGCGGGAATGAGGATCAGCACCTCCAAATCTGAGGCCATGGTTCTCAGCTGGAAAAGGGTGGAGTGCCCACTCCGGGTCAGGGATGAGTTCCTGCCCCAGGTGGAGGAGTTCAAGTATCTCGGGGTCTTGTTCGCGAGTGATGGAAGAAGGGAGCCGGAGATCGGATTGGTGCTGCGGCCGCAGTAATGCAGACGCTGCACCGGTCCGTCGTGGTGAAGAGAGAGCTAAGTGTAAAAGCGAAGCTCTCAATTTACCAGTCAATCTACGTCCCTACCCTCACCTATGGCCACGAGCTGTGGGTAGTGACCGGCCCCGGGGCAGACCCAGGACACGCTGGACAGAGTATATCTCTCGGCTGGCCTGGGAACGCCTCGGTGTTCCCCCGGATAAGCTGGAGGAGGTGGCTGGGGAGAGGGAGGTCTGGGCTTCTCTGCTTAGGCTGCTGCCCCCACGACCTGGCCCCGGATAAAGCGGTAGAAGATGGATGGATGGACATCACTATTTTTCAGGATATTACTAGAAAAAAAAGGTGAAGGTCTGTGAACCTCTTAAGCCCAAACGCCCCCTGATACGGGGGCAAAAGGCAGGAGATCAGGTAGGCTTGGGGCTTAAGAGGTTAACCTGAAATATATTGTGCTGACACACAAGAACAAGGTTTGGAATTCACTGATGGTCTTTTTAACATCCGTCTTTGTTATTGTTCATCTATCTGGAGGCTGTTAAGGCTTAAATTTTAGTGTCAGACTTCACAGGTGTGCCAGCTGTCTATAGGCCTTGCCTGTCCAGTAAATACGGCAATGAGGTACACAAAAAAATGTTGTTTCACTTCAATTCAACTTTATTTATACAGCGCCAAATCACAACAACAGTTGCCTCAAGGCGCTTTATATTGTACAGTAGATCATACAATAATACATCCAAAGATTTCAGTTTTGGTGAGTAAGGTATTAATATTTTATTAGATTGTTTCTGCACTGATGAACAGCTTGTTACCTAAGTCTTCTATCATTAGTTTGTAGCTTAGTACTGTAAAATGGTCACTTCGGGTTAAAATAAAAACAAAAAACAAAGAAATAACAAACAACTGGCAGTCACACCTGCTCTTAAATTAAGACCTGATAATGCCAAATCTAGCTGATTGTACAGTGAGCACATCCATCATTTAAATTAGTGTATAAAACATTAAACTAAAGGAAGTACAGGCATGATTATGAAGCAAAATTGTAGCAAAACTCTAATTTAATAGACAACAAGAAAACGTTTAAAGATTGAGATTTTATACATTAACAATAACTCAATGAAATGCAAATATGCTTTAAAAAAACAACAACCAAGAAATCCACGGTTTCCTGTGCATATGCTTCGAAGGTATATACTGTTGCTCTGAGCAGATGCAAATCTCAGCCACTTTACATAATCTGCTACACTGACTGCTGTTTTGGGTCATCTCCATGAACAAATATCAAGCCCATCTACTGCAGCCTTTGCCAGTTGTCCCATGATGAACAGCAGAGTACACCCTGGGCAGGTCTCCAGTGTATTACAGGGCTAACACAGGGAGACAGACAACCTTCATTCATGCTCACATCACAACTGCAGGAAATACATGAATTGCATGTCTCTGGTCTGCGGGAGGAAGCCAGAATCCACAGAGAGAACCTGCAGGGAACAGGGAGAACATGCAAAACCAGCCCATAGATTCAAACGTAGGACCTTCTTGCTGTGAGGCAACAGTGCTAACCACTGCACCACCATGTAACCCCATTTTATCTATAATTCGAATAATAGTAATAAGAATGGTAAAATGCATTACATATGTAATAATTTTAAGTAATTTTCATTTTTTATCATTGTATTTAAAAATAAAAAAACTATTATTTTGATGATCAGAAATGTTGCACAGAGAGCAGATTTTTCAAGAATACCTCAAAGCCCTCCCCTTTTCAGAAGAGCTTTCTACATTGTACAGTTTGATTTTCTCTTCTTCTTTTTTCAAAAAGGAAATGCTTGTGGTCTTCTTGATGCATCTTTACATTTCAAGCTGCAGCTCTCATCAGAAGTAAACTGTTGTCCAAAGATGAAGGACTTCCTGACAAATTTTCCCTTTTGGGAACTCAGCATCTTTGTCACCATCGTTGGCAGTTTTACTTACAATCTTTTGCTTGAGAGAGATATGGCGTGCACCTGCAAACAAGGAACTCCTGACTGTGGCATATACATGGCTCTGCCAACTTGTATTATCTTCATCTTAATACTTTGGACAGACAAGAAATTTAAGACAGCCTGCAAGTTTACGTTCACGTGTAGATGTGAAAGTTCAAAAAAAGATGGTGATTCACCGTCACCTGCTGCTGTTGCATCACAGGAGCAGGAGCAGATTAAATGCTGTAGGACAGAGCTATGTGGAGTTCTTCTCACTCGTATTCTCAAAGCAGGCTGTGTTGGTCTGCTGTGGGTCGTTTCTGTGCTCATGGATGGAGACTGGTATGTTTGCTGTAATCTAGAAAAGTCTAATAATCGGACAAACTTAGCATGCAAAGACAAACAAAACATCACAGCTGAGGAAAATATAATCATCATTGAAATGAAAAATTACTCAAGGGTGAGTAGTTCTTACCTTATTTTCAGGTTGTACATTGTTCTTATTCTGACCGATCAGCCTGATGTCTTCACGATTCGTTTTCAGAACATTGGCTTCGTTCTGCTCTTTGGCATCATTTTTCTGGCAGCCCTGATGTCACTGTTCGACTGGAAGAGATGCTGTGAATGCTGCTGTAGAAGAAGAATTGTATTTGACACAGTGATCTTGGAGGAGGGAGAATATTTACTGAAAGAGATTCTCACAGAAGCAGCAAAAGAAGAGCTAAACAAAACAATCTTTAACCAAATAAGTGAAACTCAAAAGCACTGGATAGAATGTCTCGACGCAGCTGCAAACATGGTTGAAAAGTCAAGTGAACCAAAACTTTCTAAAAAACAAGAACAACTAAAAGATGAGCTACAGATGCGGCCGCAGGAGGTGCCACCACCACCGAATCCACAGCTTTGTCTACGTCAACATATGCAGCGCTGATTGATTTTATTTTGTGAAATGCTGAATCATGGTGCAGTTTCCTGAAATCAAAATTTCAAACTCCAGCTAAAAGTATATCTTGTTTTTACAGATTCATTTAGTTTTTAGTATACAGTTTAACATTTTTAACATTTTATATGAACTACACCGGGCAGCTTTTTACCTCTCTCTTCCTCTTTTTTTGTTTCTTTGCTGTATGTTTTCTTTTTTCTTTTTTTTTACATTGTTGTATATTACATTGTATTTTGGCAAATATGGCTGCAAATATATAATAATTGTTGCAAGAAGACAAAACATTATTTCTGTCAATCTTCCTGTCTGTTACTGAGATAAAGGTGCGTGATGATGAAATATTCATAGGATGTGATATCAATACACGGTCAAATACGCTTGCAAATTTATTATATCGCTATTGTCAGAGTCGCTGTACACTACAAGTTGTGACTATTAAAAGTTTGATTTGAAATGACTTGAATATTTTTCATGATTTTACTAATCTTACAATTTAATACGATCATATAAATTGTATTGTTTGAGATATTCAAAGTTGGTGGGAGATCTGTCCTCTCCCTGTTTTTCAGCTACACAACATAGCAGGGGTGAGGAACTCCAGGCCTTGAGGGCGGGTGTCCTGTACGTTTTAGATGTGTCCTTGTTCCTACACAGCTGATTTAAATTGCTAAATGACCTCCTCAACATGTCTTGAAGTTCTCCAGAGGCCTGGTAATGAACTTGTCATGTGATTCAGCTGTGTTGACACAGGGTGAGATCTAAAACCTGCAGGACACTGGCCCTTGAGGCCTGGAGTTCCCCACCCCTGCCTATAGGTACACTACATTGCCAAATGTATTCACTCAACCATCCAAACAACTCAATCCAGGTGTTCCAATCACTTCCACAGCCACAGGTGTATAAAATCAAGCACCCAGGCATGCAGAACATTTGTAAAAGACTGGTCACTCTCAGGAGCTCAGTGAACTCCAGTGTGGTACAGTGATAGGATACCACCTGTGCAACAAGTTCAGTCACGAAACTCTTAATGCTTCAGGACACCACAATTTGGACAATTTCATGCTCGCAACTTTGCAGGAAAAGTTTGGGGATGGCTCCTTCCTGTTCCAACATGTCTGAGCACCAGTGCACAAAGCAAGCTCCATAAAGACATGGGTGAGCAAGTCTGGCCTTCACAGAGTCCTGCACAGAGCACGTCTGGGATCAGAGTGGAGACTGTGAGCCAGACCTTCTCGTCCAACATCAGTGTCTGCCCTCACAAATACGCTTTTAGAAGAACAGTCAAAAATTCCCATAAACACTCGTAAAGCTTGTGGAAAGCCTTCCCAGAAGAGCCTAAGCTGTTATAGCTGCAAAGGGTGGGCTGACATCCAATAAACTCTAGAGATTAATAATAAGATGCCACTCAAATATATGTGTGAAGGCAGACAAGCGAATATTTCTAGCAGTATAGTGTATGTGCCATATTGACAGGGGATTCCTAAGAATCTCCCAAACAGCTCTGCAGCTGAGACAACTGAGTTAGAAAACACAAACACACTGCAGTTGATTTATTTGCAAAGGCGGGCACAGAGCGCTCATACGCAGAGAGACACTCACGGACTTGCGCTCTCTCACTGTCTGCGTTCTTTATTTATACAAGCTGGTTACACGTGTGTACAAAGATAACAAAGTTATTCCAAGAACTCAGAGCTGAGGTTTCCCTTTTCTACATCTGTATGTTCTCAGAATAGAGGAAGCTGTTAGTTGCTAAAATAAGTTTATCACTCAAAAGTTGTTATATGGCAAGTCACATAGACATGTGGTTTGCTTAGTGATCCTAAAAAGGGCACATTTCATGTAGCTGATCACACAATGTACAATTTTCTTTTAACACATATACTCGTCTGTCTGATGTTCTGTGGCATTTAAGGGTCAGTTAAGTCTGGCCTGACTTTGGTACCACAGCTTGTACAGAGTCAGTTGTGCATTGGTACCCTTTGAGAGCCACCCCACATCTAGACCGCTCTGAGAGCCAGTTGTTACATAAGAGATATCAGGGGAAATATATTGACTTTCTCACTGGGATAAAAGACCCAGTGTTATCTCATTTCTTTCTGATGCTAACGTATGCACCTTCAACCTACTTTCATTGCTCTAAACTCTGTATTTTCCTTGTTCTGCATTTCCTCAGTTCTGATGTATCTCCACGTCTCTGCTGCTGATGAGTATCAGTTGAGTGGGATGAGACTGCACTTTGCAGCAGAAATGATATTAGCTGTTCCTGGTATTCAAAATGCAGTTATTAAATAGTCAGATACTTTGAGAGCACATAAAAATCAGATCCCAAATATCAAGTGGAGATAATTTATCCGAATTTCAGGAGTGGGATCACACCTCATACACTCTCCTTCCAGTCCTGGGTCTGTATTTGCCGCCTGCACTGTTGTTAATTGGAGCACTTGCAGTGACTTTGTTATCACCTTTGCTTGATGTATTGATACACAGGTGAAAAAAAATACCTTTACAAATGTGCGACCAAGACAACAGAAAAGAAATTGGGCCTTGCTTCAGGTGTGTGGCAGCAAGCCTGCAGACTCGGCTCCACCCGGGGGTGGAAACCCAGTAGAATCCACCCTCCATGCAACATGCAACTGAACACAGAGAGAAACAAAGACCTGTCCTGACCCTGACAAAGCCTAACTGAGCACCACTATTTTAATAATGACTTTGCAATACAAAGAGAGAGCTAAAAAGAGCTGTAAACACAAACTATAACAAAACAAGCAGCTCTGCATTTCATTGTTATACAGAGATATGACAGTACATATAAACTAATTCGAAAACAGAAACTTTGTGGCATCTGTGGTGCAGATGTGGTTGGAATATCTGCACCACAGATGTGACAGTGTTATTAGTATCTGTTTACTATTGTGACAATAATTTTACTTTTTCGAATTTTGTGTTTGACAGCAAGACAGAAAGAGAGCGTGAGAGGAAAGCAGGAAAAAACACCTTTTTCTTTTCTATAGATTGTTCTCCTTCCTGTCACCCAGAGTCAGCCTCAGTACGCAATGCTGAAGGAACTTTTAGTTTAGTTTAGCTGAGAATGCACAGCAGAATGAAAGCTCGATCATATTGAGTTCTGATTATATCATATCAGTCCTGTATAGTCACACCAGCACTTTTATTTGATGTTTTGCACCCTCTGCATGCTAAGTTACACACTGCACATTTTTTCAACTGAACCAAAGTCAAAGTGCAAACAGCATAGTATAAAAATAACTTCACAGACATGTTTTAAAGATGTTAAAACCAAAATTCTCCTCCTGCAACTAGGTAAAAAAAAGCAGAAAACAACAGGCTTTAGGTAGTAAGAAAAAACAAAAGATTCACAAAGCTGTGCACCTGTAACCATGAACACTTGTGGTTTATGTTCAAATTTGTTCTCAGCCCGAATAGTTCCTCCTGAATACAGTTTCACACTTCCTGTGTCTTCGTCTTTGTGCCATCTTCATTTCTTCTTCGGAAGTTTTAAGATTCACTCAAACAAATTAATTTGAATTCGTTGAATTATTCCATGTGCTGTACTCTGATCTTCATCTTCTTTTGCCCTACAAGTTACAAAAAGTTTTTTAAAAAGTCAGCTGTCAATCCCACATCATATGTCTTTGTTTGCATATTGTCTTAAATGATGACAATATTGTCTCCATAGCTTGGTTAGCAACATTTTTGTTTGATTTAACCAAAATCTTTCCGAGTGAGGATTCTTTCTACTGAGATTTGAAGGACTGGGTCAAATGTGAAAGTGGTCAGAAAAACATGCATGTTTTTAAAAGGGTTTACATTGTGCTAAATCTTGTTCACTCTTTGCAGCTGCAGTGTTATCTGGCTGATTTCTTCAATAGTTTGTAATTTAGAAGCTTTTTCTTCTTCTTTTTTTTTTTAAGAACAACATACAGAAGAAATATTCAGAGAAATAAGAAAAAATGCTGCAAGAACTTTTCAAGATCAAAGCCCAGGAAGATAAAAAAAAGAGGCTGCAGTTATTCTTCTGTGTACAGGAAGAGCGCAGTTTCCTCTCAGACTATTTAGTTTAAGTTTCAGCTCTCAGCAGAAGCCAACTTCAGCACCCAAGATGAAGACCTTCTTCCCAAAATTTGCCATCAAAAAATACAGCACGTATGTCGCAATGATTGTGATTTTTGTTCACAATTATGTGCTTGACGAGGATTTAAACTGCACTTGCGATGCTGATATAACAACCTGCTCTTTCTACTTGGTTCTACCTTTTTTAATTTTATTTGCTTTACAACTCTGGACAGACGAGCCATTCAAGAGAGTCTGGAAATACACATGTCCTACATGCACATGTTGTTGTTGTTGTTGCAAATGCAGGTGCAAACTTTTCTTGGTTTTGTGTTTACAAATGATGAAGGCAGTTTGCATTGGTCTGCTTTGGGTATTGTCCGTGTTCATCGATGGAGACTGGTTTGTTTGCTGTTGCAATACATATAAAGAACATCCACAGTTAGGCTGCAAAGACAAAGAAAACATTACAGCTGAGGAACGAGTGCTGATTGCTAAGCTGAAAAACAAATCCATGGTGAGTAAAGTTGTTGTTCTTCACACATCATACAGTACCACTCTGTGTTGCTCTCTCGACTTATTGTGTTTTTTTACTCCTTTATCTACGATAAACCTGAATATCTGCAGATATAGGGAGTTTGTAATAAGTTTATTTCACTTAAATTTTAGATCTCTTTCACTAATTATACTTGTAAATTACAAGTATAAATGGATGGTATGGATGGTTACATCTGACCTTGAAGAGTCCAGTGACCAATACAGGAAGACTTTGCATCAGAGAGCTGCTGAAACCATCCAATGTTTGGAACAAAACAACCAAATTTTGATATGTTTTCACGTGACTCTATACACTACACTTAATGAGCTGTTTTCTGTATGATTTTCATATCATTGTGGTCCAAATTCCTGGTCCACCTTTCTTTACAACATTGCTTCAGTTCATTGAGGTTCACAGATATTTGTTGATGAACAGCTCTCTTCAGGCAGTTCAGTCAGGTTGAGGTCTGGAGTTTGACTGGGCCAGAGCAGCATGTTGGTTTTTTCTTTTTCAACCAATCTGTTAGAAATTTGCTGCTGTTCTTGGAATCTCTTTTCTGTTGTATGACTCAGTTGGGGCGAAGTTTTAGCTGCCAGCCAGACAGCCTCACATTAGGATACTTTAGCATACAGAGGAAATCACGGTTCCATCAAAGCAAGGTGACAAGACAAGTGGTTGCTAAACAGCCTCAAACCCCTCACAACTCCACTACCATGCTTGATAGCTGATTTCAGGAGTTCACCACCTACCCTTTGGTCGCATTAATCCCAAGGATATTGTTATCTTTGTTGCTTCTCCTTCAGCTGATTGGCTTGGGTGCACTCTTGGTTGGCTTTGTTTTTGTTACCTTTGTGTTACCACTTGGATGGAAGAAATGCTGTGAAAAGAACAAGAATTGCCCAAGTTGCTGCGACAGAAAACTTCTCTACGACCAAATGATTTTGGAAGAGGAAGAAAATGTGCTCACAGAGATGATAAGAAAAGCAGCAAAAGATAAGCTGACCGAAGAAATGCAGAAGAAACTTGACAGTGAAAGATTGGGGGAATGTTTTGATGTTGCTGAAGAGCTGATTGAAAACAAAACTCCATCAAGGCACAAGGTAATATCATGTTGCCTTTTTAAAAAAATATGTAAACCACTTCAGTCCAGATGGGACTGAAGAACAAGTAAAATACATGATCCTCTGTTTTTTTCTGTCTCTGTAGGACAACATTCCTCTTGAAATTAAGGGGCCAGAGGTAAATGTATCATTCTGTCTGTTGTTCACCTTCCACGTTTAATTTTATCATATTTGTTTTGGACCTACAAAAGCAGCTTTACATTCTGTATTATTTCAACCTCGTGTTTTGTTTTTTGTTTTTACTTTAGGATCCTAATTACAGATAAAATTAGGAACAGAAATTTTTATCATCACTTTGTCTGTTCTGTGCTGACTTTCCTTTGTTTTTCTTTGTGTTCTATTCAAACTTAAGTAATCTAAGTTGTGTGTGTGTGTTTTAAATTTAAACAGAGGGACAAACTAATGGAGGAGTCTGTTCCAGAAAAACGCACAACACAAATGTGAGGAAAGTATCGTCACTGCGACCATCTTATCAGAATTCAGAAGTTTCATTTTCAGTTTATGAGAAAAAATATGTCTGTACATCACAAGTGAAAGGAAACTATAGTAAAATTGTTATGTTATGCTTATAAATACCATGTTATGGTGATACATGTATGTTTCATATATTTCAAAGTTTTTTTATGTCACATGAGAGTAGATTTTTAATGGTGCTATTTTTAATCTATGATATTGTTTGAATTTCACAAATGTGAGCATGTTATAAGGAGCTTCTACAGCAAGCCTTAGAGTCATTGTGCATCACTTGGTAGCTGACAGCTTGTCTCTATCTTGTAGCCTTTGGTTGGCTTGGGAACACTTTCCCTTTATATTTGGATCAGCTGTAGTCTTCACTCTCCCTCGTGGCCACTTTATCACTCTGTTAGTTTAGTTTAACTTTTGACCTGCTGGCTTCACACTGACGTTGGCTATTTTGTTTCTAGTTGCTTTATGTGTGACCATCTCTTTAAGCTCAAATTTTACAAGTAGCCTATTAAAGACATTAATAATATAGTTTTCACTGTTCCTGTAACATTTAATGCCACCTGTGTACAAACGACATGCTCAAAGAAGCTGTGAAGTTTCAGGTTTGACAGAAATCATAAAAATGAAGCTTTTGGGTCTAGAAAGAGAAAAACAGAGATTTGGATTTTAACGTGCTAAGCTGATATTTTAATAAATACTTTCAAATGAAATGCACAATTTGAATTGTAATATGTGTTTCAGTAAAAATGAATAAAAAAAACATGAGCTTTGCATTTTGTTATTTGTCTTTCCTTTTTTCCACTGAACATTTAGCTTTTTGTGCTGTTTGTGGTTTAATATGAGATCGGCGGTGACATTCTGCATCTCAAATGTTTTCATACTTCAAGTTACAGGTAATGCTGAACTGTAACTGTTTCTGCTAATTGTGTTATCTGTATCCTGCTGTGGATCCAGAGGTTTTTAAGAGATGATTTCAGACTACATGAAGTCAGATGTTTTTGACACCAAAAGGTTTCAATGCTTTTCAGCTATTATGTCAGTTATTTATTTTTTTTATTAAATAGTAGGAGGTCCTAACTGATGAATTCAATATTTAAGTATTTATCTAATCATCAGTTTAAAAAAAAGAATCTACTGACAGATCTCTTATTTTGGCGCCTCCTGGAGGACAAATGCTCAAAGTGCAAATATTTTTGCCTCATTATCCAGGAAACTTTGGTCCATATTGTATGTTTATATATATTTTTATTATTATTAATTGTCAAAAACAATTATTATGTATATTTAGCATATTCCTTCAGGTGTTGTGGCACACAGACTCACAAGGATGGCTTTTCAGTCTGCACTGCATCGAGAACAGATTCTGTAATGGCGATCACTGCATGGGCTCCTGAAAACCACTGAGTGTGAATACATGAGATGGTGTCTCAGATACTGCAAGGTGGCCAGGTCCAAAATTTGATGTTTGGAGACAACATTATGATCTGTTGTTTGAGTGACAGCAGATGGAAGGGAAGATGGAGATGTGGGGCTATGTACTGCAGAGAAGAGGAATGAGAGTCAGTAGATGAAGACAGAAGATAAGTGTGTGAATGGGAGGGAGAATGGGAATGGGAAGAAGAGAGTGCACGTAGGGCGGAGTGGGTTGAGATGAGTGCAAGGAGTAATTTGTGAAAAGCAAAGTTTACAAGGTGGGAGTGAGACCTTGTATGTATGATGTATGGTTTGTCTGTTTCCGGGACAAAAAGACAGGAGGTAGAGCTGGAGATGTTAAGATTTTCATTTGAAGTGACCAGAATCACTGGGATTAGAAATGAATGGGTCAGAGGAACAGCTCAGCTTATGCAGTTTGGAGACAAGTTAGAGAGGCAATGCTGGTGAGGTTTAGACATGTGGACAGGATTGATGGAAAGGTGGAAATATTGGTCAAAGCCTTACAGCTCCATAAAACTTCATCATTCTGAGATGGACAGAGGTGGTCCTTGGTGGCGACTCTTGAAAGGAGCAAAAGAAGTCAAAATTCATAAAACCTTAGATATTAAAAAGGGTGTGCTTTTTTTTTTTTTTACCTTTGGCCTCCAAGGTATTACAAAAAGCCCCCCAAACATGACATGTGGACATCAGACTACTTCAAGATTTATATGTACACTGCTAGCCAAATGTTTGGACACACCTTCTCATTTAAAGGTTTTTCTTTATTTTTACTACTTCCTACATTGTTGATACATACTGAAGGCATTAAATATATGAAGCAAGATATACGGAATTATGTAGCAATGAATAAATTGATAAATAACTCTAAATATGTCTTATATTTTCGATTCCTGAAAGAAGCCACCATTTGCTTTGTTGACAGCGCTGCAAACTGGCCTTCTCTCAATGAGCTTCATGTTGTAGTCACCTGAAACGGTTTCCACTTGCCTTGTCAGGTTTTACATGTGAAATTTCTTTCTTTCCTAATGAGGTTTGAGACCATCAGTTGTGGAGTGCAGAAGTGCAGAGGATTAATTCATCCGAGTCACCAGCCTCAGAAATCGCAAGTTAACATCTGCTCTGATTAGAGCCCAGATAAACGCCACACAGAGGTCCAGTAGCAGAAATATTTCTACATCAACTGTTCAGAGGAGACTGTGTGAATCAGGCCTTTATGGTCAAAAACACCAAGCAGAAGTGATTTGTTTGGAGCAGGAAACAGAAGGAATGGACATTAGACCAGAGGAAATGTGGGCTTTGGTCTGATGAGTCCAAATCTGACATCTTTGGTTCCACCTGGCGTGTCTCTGTGTGATGCAGAAAAAATAAAAAGATAGTCTTTTCTTGCACAACCGTGAAGCATGGAGGAGGAAGTGCTTTGCTGGATTTATTCAAAACTGAAAGCACACTGAACAACAGCATCCGAAAGTGACATCCCATCCCGTTTGCGTTTAGTTGAAACATTATTTATTTTTCAACAGCAAAATGAACCCAAACACACCTCCAGGCTGTGTAAGGGCTATTTGACCGAGAAGGAGAGTGATGGAGTGCTGCATCAGATGACCTGGCCTCCACAGTCACCTGACCAAAAGCCAGTGGAGATGGTTTGGGATGAGATGGAGCGCAGAGTAAAGGCAAAAGGACCAACAAGTGCTCAGCATCTCTGGGAACTCATTCAAGACTGTTGGAAAACCATTTCAGGTGACGACCTCATGAAGCTCAATGAGAGAAGGCCAAGAGTGTGCAAAGCAGTAATTAAAGCAAAGGGTTGATATTTTGAAGACTCTAAAATCTAAAACATGTTTTGAATTCAATTTTGCTAGCAAAATATCAGATATGTTGAATGAAGAAATCACTTATATAAAATCCTTCTAATGAAGCAAACAACAACACATCATGCCAAAATCTTATTGAACAGCTGAGAAACAAAGTCTGCGATATCTATCAGTCTGGAAAAGGTTATAAAGCCCTTTCTCTGCCTCTGGGACCCCAGTGAACCATGGTGAGAGCTATTATCCACAATTAGAGAAAACTGGAACAGCAGTTAATCTTTCCATTAATAGTTGCTGACCAAAAGTACTTAAAGAATGAATAATGACTCATTAATGACTCATTCAGGAGGTCACAAAACAACCCAGAACAATATCAAAAGAACTGCAGGCCTCAGCACAAAAAAACAAAATGGGCAAAATCTACACACATGCAAGGGTTCCAACATGAAAATGACTTCTGAGCAAAAATAGTTTAATAATAGTTTAATTATTTATATAGCACATTTAATTACAGCAGGAGCATTGACCAAAGTGCTGATCAAGAATACAACATACATAATAAAATAACTTTGAGTATTGATAGCAAAACACCAAATATGAATTAACAAATAACTCTCATGCTGTATTAAAAGCCAGTAAATAAAAATGTGTTTTAAGATAAGATTTGAAAAGATTGACAGTAGGAGCCTGTCTGACGTATAGCGGCAAATTATTCCACAGCTTAGGCGCTACAACTGCAAATGCTCGATCGCCTCTATGAACCAGCCTCGACCTTGGTACGGCTAAAAGCAAAAGATAACTTGATCTAAGAGATCTAAGGGGGTATAAGTCTGCAAGACGTCAGACAAATACCCGGGAGCCTGTCCATTCAGGGCTTTGTAGGTCAACAATAAAATTTTAAAATTAATTCTGAAGTGGACAGGGAGCTAATGAAGAGAGGCGAGCACCGGGGAAATGTGTTCACATCTTTTAGTACGTGTCAGAAGACAAGCTGCAGCATTCTGGACCAACTGCAGCCTTGCCAGGCAGGTCTGGCTAACTCCAGCATATAAGGAGTTACAATAGTCCAGCTGGGACATAATAAAAGCATGAATCGCCCGTTCAAAGTTTTTAAAAGATAAAAATGATCTCACCTTAGATAAAAGCCTCAGTTTGAAGAAGGACCGCTGTACGACTGAGTTTATGTGTTTTTAAAAGGTGAAATTGCTGTCAAATATAACCCCTAAATTTTTGGCATGCGATTTGACAAATGGTTCAAGACTGTGCAGGTTAAAATGAGAGGTGCTGGGATAGCCGCTTGGTCCAAAAATTATCACTTCAGTTTTGTTCTCATTGAAGTTAAGGAAGTTAGAGGCCATCCAAGATTTAACTTCACCGAGACACTGAAATAAGGGTTCTAGTGAGGCAGTACTGTTTCCCTTCAGTTGAAGATAGATCTGAGTATCATCGGCATATGAAAGAAAACAAATGTTATATTTTCTAAAAATTAGACCTAGAGGCATCATATCAATGGAGAATAAAATTGGCCCCAGTATAGATCCCTGGGGAACACCAAAAGTAAGGTGAGCTGAGGAAGAGATAAATTCGCCAAAGCTCACAGAGAAAATCCTGTCAGACAGGCATGACCTGAACCACTCTAATGGGGAACACAAAAAAGAACACAAAAGCATGTTTTGTATTTGCCAAAACTGTTCATGCTCAAACTCTCCAGTGTGGCTGAATTAATGCAATTCAGCAAAGAAGTCTATTGCGGTCAAGGGTGGCACAAGCAGTCTTTTTCAGACAGAGCTAGGAGCATTTAGTTGGATTTCCACTGTCTACAATTAAAATTTGTTTAAGGATCGGAAACATTTAGGTGTGGCTGGCTGCCTCTATGTCACAGCTAAGAGTGGTTAAAGTATCAATATTTTATCATGGTTAGATTGACACTTTTAAATTTGTTTCAGTAACTATACTTCAAAGTACCGTTGAAAGTATTCTGGAGTCCAATAAGGGCTTTTTCAAAATGGAATCAACAGAGCACCACTGTGATGTTGAACAGGAGATTCTCAACATGAATCATCCCCAGCATACAATCATCAGCGCTGTCTGTGTGATGCTATCATGTCAATATGAATCAAAATCTCAGAGGAGTGCTTTCAGCAATATGTTGAATCTATACCAAGAAGAATTAAGGCAGTTCTGAAGGCAAAAGGGGCTCCAACATGATACTAGCAAGGTGCACCTAATAAAGTGTCGGGTAAATGTTTAATAAGAATGATAAAAATAATAGACAATAAACAGATAACAGGGATACCAAATACAGCTGTAGGTATCTCAATATATTTGCTTGTATTTATACTGCATATTTATACTTATTGAAAAAATGCAAAAACTGATTAAAAAACACCTGATCAATATGCAGCACAGACTCCATATTTGATTATAAATACTAGGATCTATGACCAAATAACCACCCAAATACCACAGGTTTCTATTTCAACCAATACATCTGTCAGTGCAGCAAATACTAAATCTTCATATTTTTCTTTTCATCCATTCAACTTAGGAGTAAATGTGATCATAAATCCTTAATATAGGTTATTGTTAGTCACTGCAATGTTTCAATACCAATGTACACTTCTACATCAGTGTTCTATGAAGATCCATGTAGGCTATAGCAATAACTTTACTCTGTAGAATTAAAGAGAGCGAAGTGTACCCTGTTTTGGTTTTGGACTTTTTCCTTTGAACACTGTGTTGTTGATAAAATTGTGAAATAACATAAAACTCCATTTCACAGTAGGAAGTCTGCCTAAACTAAATGCTGTTAGATGCCGCACGAAAAGAGTCAAATGTGTTCAGAAGACACTCGAAATGATGATAAAGGGGGGCTATTTAAATGCCTTCTTGTGACATAATGTTGCGGTTCAATTCAATTCAATTCAATTTTATTTATATAGCGCCAGTTCACAACAAAAGTCGCCTCAAGGCGCTTCAAAGGTAGAGAGAAAAACCCAACAATCATATGACCCCCTATGAGCAAGCACTTTGGCGACAGTGGGAAGGAAAAACTCCCTTTTAACAGGAAGAAACCTCCAGCAGAACCCGGTTCAGGGAGGGGCGGGGCCATCTGCTGTGACCGGTTGGGGTGAGAGAAGGAAAACAGGATAAAGACATGCTGTGGAAGAGAGACAGAGGTTAATAACAGATATGATTCAATGCAGAGAGGTCTATCAACACAGTGAGTGAGAAAGGTGACTGGAAAGGAAAAACTCAATGCATCATGGGAATCCCAGGCAGCCTACGTCTATTGCAGCATAATTAAGGGAGGATTCAGGGTCACCTGGTCCAGCCCTAACTATATGCTTTAGCAAAAAGGCAAGTTTTAAGCCTAATCTTGAAAGTAGAGATAGTGTCTGTCTCCTGAATCCAAACTGGAAGCTGGTTCCACAGAAGAGGGGCCTGAAAACTGAAGGCTCTGCCTCCCATTCTACTTTTAAATACTCTAGGAACAACAAGTAGGCCTGCAGTGTGAGAGCGAAGTGCTCTAATAGGGTGATATGGTACTACAAGGTCATTAAGATAAGATGGGGCCTGATTATTTAAGACCTTGTATGTGAGGAGCAGGATTTTGAATTCAATTCTGGATTTAACAGGGAGCCAATGAGGGGAAGCCAATACAGGAGAAATCTGCTCTCTCTTTCTAGTCCCTGTTGACTGTTGGTTGAATGGACTCCTCTCTTCCTACACTGTTTCTGCCTTCGCGGTGGTGTCAGTGGTGTTGGCGGTTACGACGATAAACTTGTCCTGTAACTGTGGTTATGTTGTAGCTTCTGGGCGTGTCGGCACAACGCGTGACCACAGCTGGTTTCTAGGAACCTTCTTGTTGAGGGAACTAGACCGGTGTGCCAGGATGTAGTTGAGGCAGAGGTCGGGCCGCCCTGTTGAAATAAGTCTGCTAGCGCTGCTGGCAGACTTCTCTCCTCTCATGTACTGTTTGCTGGCAAACTACTTGTGGTTCCAGCTGTTTTGGTGTTGCAGGGAGGATGGAGCGGAGTCTCCGGCTCATGAGTAGTTTTGCAGGCGACTTTAAGTTGTCCACGGGGGCGTTCCGATATTCCAATAGGCTCAAGTAAGGGTCCTTATGTTCAGCTTTGGCCTTGTACTTTTTTTTTTCGGCTAGGCCGTTGCTCTGTGGGTAATGGGGGCTAGTAGTGGTGTGGGTGAAACTCCATGTCTTTGCGAACTGTTGGAACTTACTTGAAGCCATGGTGTAGCTCTGGTCCCTGAGACACCCTTTTGTATTTTGGTTTGGGTTCTTGCTACAAACAACAAGACTATCTAATATTTAGCAGATATCTGTGCTGTTTGTGCAACAACCACAGTCTGTGGATTCACTTTGCTAGCCTAGCTAACTTAGCATTCCACCCTCTCATCCAAAACGGTGACTTCTGTTGCCGGTCATCTTGTGAAGTATAAGTATTGTAAATAATGCTGTGAAAATAAATTGAAAAAGGAAACAGTTCAAATTTTGCTCATTCATTACAGGTACATATGTGTCCTACTGCTTGCCTGATTTTTGTGTCAATACCTGCTATGTGAATGTTTTTTGTCCTCAATTAAGTCAAGTTCCCATTTTCCTTTGGACTGCAGAACCTGCCGCTCATTTCATAGTCTACAATAGAACCAGAAGTAGAAATATAAATGTTCTGAGGCTGAATTTTAAAAGTATCACAAGAGAAATTTTACTTGAAAAACAGCATGCTTGTTTTCCCATGATTATAACTTTAGTGAACACAAGCTGCAGCTAACGACTCAGGATGAAGCATCACCTGAACAATATTCTTAGAGAACTTTTTAGGGACCTTCAGCACAATTACCAGGATGTTTGCCTTCAGTTTATTTTTCCTTGATGTGCACATGCAAAGCCATCGGCATCACTTTTATTTATATGTATTTATTTTGCTTTGTTGTGCACATTTTTCATCATTTTATTTTGCTTGAACACAGTGAGATTTTTCCATCTGCATCCGTTTTCTTTTTTGTGGAATTGTTTTAGGCTATGTCTGTGAAGGTTCTCAGTCATCCAGGTCATCGTAGTCAAAGGAGCTTGCAAAGAAAAGCGTCTGGACTTCTTTAAGTTTACTTGAAGACGTTTCACCTCTCATCCGAGAAGCTTCTTCAGTTCTAAGGTCAAATGGTGGAGAGTCCCAGATATAAACCTAGTGGGAGTATCCCCCCACAGAGGGACAAAAGGACCCCCTGATGATCCTCTAATCGCCTGAGCCAAGGTGTGAAACTGGGTGTGGGTCCCAATCAGCCAGAGTTTCGGGTGTGTTCATTGTGAAACCTGGCCCCACCTTATCATGCGAATTCCTGAGGTCAGATGGCCCAGGATGTGAGTGGGCGTTAAGGCGTCTGGGAAGGGATCTCAAAACTGGATTATAGATGGCAGAGAGTTGGTGTCGTAAACCCCCGCCTCTGTTCAAAGATGGTCGCTCACAGTGGACATAGATGGCTTCTTTCACTCCTCTTTCAAACCATCTGTCCTCTCTGTCCAAAATGTGAACATTGGCATCCTCGAAAGAGTGTCCTTTATCCTTAAGATGCAGATGGACTGCTGAGTCTTGTCCTGTGGAGGTGGCTCTTCTGTGTTGTGCCATGCGCTTGTGAAGTGGCTGTTTGGTCTCTCCAATGTAGAGGTCTGGGCATTCCTCGCTGCACTGTACAGCATACACCACATTGTTAAGTCTGTGTTTTGGCGTTTTGTCTTTCGGGTGAACCAGTTTTTGTCTGAGCGTGTTGCTGGGTCTGAAATGCACCGGGATGTCATGCTTGGAGAAAACTCTCCTAAGTTTTTCTGATACACCGGCTACATAGGGGATGACAATGTTGTTGCGTCTGTCCTTCTTATCCTCCCTCGTTGGTGTCTCTCTCGTTGGTGTCTCTCTCCACCATTTGACCTTAGAACTGAAGAAGCTTCTCGGATGAGAGGTGAAACGTCTTCAAGTAAACTTAAAGAAGTCCAGACGCTTTTCTTTGCAAGCTCCTTTGACTGTTTTAGGCTATGTTGATGTTTTGCTTCCCTTTTTTGCGTTTAGCATTTTGTGATATCAAATGGATCAAATATTGCGGCAAAAATAAAATGTTTAGGAAAATTCTTATTCATGGCATTCAAACCTAAAAAGTGAAAGGTTGTCATTACACTTTAAAAGCTGCTGTAAGTGAAGGAGGAACTTGGAGAACCTGTAATTCAGACAGCAGCCACTCGAGGTCGCTGCTGCATCACAGTCCTTTCACATACTGTCATTTTACTTTGTTCTGTTTTCATGTTATCTCATGATTTTATAAATACGACTCTTTGGTCAGCAGCTGATGTGTTTTTAATGTGTTATTTAAATAACTTTCCTGATGCCTTCCCTTTACTTCACATTTAAATAAGGACATGAAATTACCCTTAGTAAAATGCCCAGCAGCTGACTGAACTGGACACTGACTGCTCTTCAGTAAAATCATATACACTCAAATGACACACACACACACACACACACACACACACACAGTTAGTTTTGACAAAAGTAAGAACTAAATGTGGAGATTATTGGCCATTCAGACTAACAATTGTTATTTTCTTCTAAAATTCTATATTTAAATTAATTATTTCATGGAGCAGATGATATAAATAACCAACAAACTTGTAGTCAAGCTGAAAAAAAATAAAAACAGATTTTTACGTTATACACAAACTGTGTGTCACGCAGTGGATATTTGTGTTTTTATGTTTTATCAATCTGTGTATTGGTACAGTGTTGATTTTATTTGCATGATTTTATTGTGAAATTTATATTGCATGTTTGTTTATTGATATTTATATTGCATGGTTTTATCCTCATATTTATATTATGTTTTTTAGTGTTGTTGCACAATATTCTTCTAATCCACTGTGGACGAAGCGGACAATTCTAGGCACTTGTGAGGTGGGGGCGTTCCCCGAGGTGGCCTATCAGCCGCCAGATTGACCGGTTAAAGGGGATAGTGAGCGCAGAGACAAGAGGAGCGACGCACGAAAAGTGAGCAGGAGATAAAGAAACGCGTGTAAGCCCGCACATGTGTTGGAGGAACTGCTGCCTGACTGTGGGGGGCCACGAGTCGTTCGGCGATCCAGTCCCAAATGGCAGGAACAACAACAGTGGGTGGCGATGCCTGCAATTCACAGCAGGGCAGGGGTGCCCCTCTGCCTGCATCTGGCTGTGCTATGAGGGAGGCCGTGTTCAGGTGTGGAGTGGGGCGGGACTGCAGTGACGCGCTGTCAGGAGGAGACAGGTCTGCGACAGGAGCCCCCTCCTTGTTCTTCTGGCCGGCGTGGTTTCCATCCCTAAAGAGAAATTCCTGTCCTGTTTCAGAAATGCTGGACTGTGGGATTATGGGACTGTGGGAGCGAATACTGTGTGTTTAAGGCCAACTTAGTCTCAGTGCCCTGAGCGCTGACTCACTCACTCCCCTCTTGTAAGTGAACAGACTTGGAGGTGAACATTTAGGTCCACCAGCTTTAGCAGCCACATGTGCATTCACAGGAACACTTGTGGTTTAGGTTCAAGGTTCCTAAGCCAAATGTTTCCTCCTGCAAATATTTATTCAAGTTGGTGCATCATGTCCTGTCATCTTATCTTTGCACAATCTTGACTTTTTCCTCTCCCTGGGTGAGGGTGGATGTCTTTGGTATTCATTTATGTTCTTTACTTCTTTCACATCTTCATTTGATCCGGCTGCTTTTTGTATACTTTATGTTCTAAGTTCTACTTAGAGAAGTTAGAAGTTCTACTTAGAACATAAGGTAGAACTTAAGTTTTACTGATGTTCTAAGAAGTAATTTTCTAACATCAAGAGATATATAATGAAATCTTCTCTGCCACTCTGAAGAAAAACAATAACTTTAAATAGGCCCAAACTCAGTGCTGAAAATGTTGGGAAGCTGTGGAAAATGCAAATAAAAACAGGGTTGCAACTCTCACAAACTCATATTTTACTCAGAGCAAAACACAGAATCAGACATTTAAACTGAAATATTTTATTATTTAATGAAAAATATAAGATCAATTTGAATTTGTAGATACATCTCAAAAGCTGCGATGGTGGTAACCCACCACTTGACAAAAAAGGGCTCCTAAAAACAAATAGCTGGATGAAGATTTTGCAATAATGACAAGGATGCCCCTTGGGCGCCTCCTGGGCGAGGTTTTCTGGGCATGTCCCACTGGGAGAAGGCAGACCCAGAACACGCTGGAGAGATTATATCTCTCTGCTGGCCTAGGAGCACCAAGGCGTTCCCCTGGGTAAGCTGGAGGGGGTGGCTGGGGAGAGGGAGGTCTGAGCTTCTCTTCTTGGGCTGCTGCCCCCACAACCCGGCCCCAGATAAGTGGAAGAAAGAGGATGGATGGAACATTTTGCAACCTGGGCCGGTTCTAGACAGGCATTTATGAGGGGGCAGACGGAAATGTAAAGGAGGCAAATGGTGGCAACAGGTCTAGGTCTTAGGGTCATTGAGGCACCCCCCCCCCCCCCCCCCCCCCCCCCCGACCATGTCAAGGGGGCAATCCCTCAGGGGGGAAACTGAAAAACAGTTCTCACTATTGCCAACATACTAAAAAGTGTAAGCCAAGTTGGAAAAATAAAGGTCAATTCACCAAGTCTTGAAAAATAAAACTGAAAAACAGGATAAAAAAATTACAATAAAGAATAAAGTAGAATATTCATCCAGATCTTTAGAACCAACAAAATAACATTTATCCTAGGATAGCCTCATTTAAATAAATTTGCAAAATAAAGTAAAAATAAAATAAGAGTTATCCATACAATATTGCCAATATTTACAAAGCTAAAAAGAGTTGGCATAGGATTTAAAAACAAAAACAAAAAAAATATGTCTTTTCCTATTTTCCTATTTCCTTTTCCAATTCTCGAATTAATTTGTAGAACACAACAGATTTAGAACAGAACATTTGAACTTTTTTTCTTCTTTTTTCTTGTCTTGTTTTAAACGTGTTTGCTTTGCAAGGAACTGAACTCTCTGTTTGCAACTGAACAGCTTCAGTCTCCTCAATCCACTCTACAACAGCAACCTCCTGCTTCCCTTTCCAAAAACTTTTTGCAGATTCATCCCAATCCATTTATAATCACATAAGGCTGGATATTAAGAACTTTTATCCGACCTCTCTCTCTCTCTCTAGACCTCACGTCGCCTGACAAGGTGTATAACTTGTCTGTGGTCACTTGCGATGTTTCTGGAGCTGCATCACTTGATGTTCTTTTAGGTGGATTGGCCAAATAACGGCATGGTGTCTTTGTTTTCTACAGGGCGGAAAAATATTTTTGTCAGAAAACAAAGAATTGTGTCTGTACAGAGCAAACTTATTATATTTAAACTGGAGTGAAAACCAAAATGAAGTGTTTAACTGAATGAAAATAAACAAGACTTGAAAAATGAAAATCCAAGAAATGAACATAAAACAAAGATATACTGGAAATGGTTTGACTGTTTAACTTGAGCCTGAGGAGTCATTTACTGAGCTGTCTACAGGACAGTGGGTGTTTTGTGATCTTCTAAAGTTGTACTTTGAACTGTGTACTTCTGGACCCTGTTACAGGAAGCATGCTGAGTTAAGTACATGGATGACTAGAAGAGGAAAAGATTCATCAGAGGAGCTCTGATATCATGATTCACCATGGCAACATGTAAAAAAACAGAGCCTCCATTTTAATAGACTGAGGAATGTGAGCATGTGACACTGTGTCATTTAGAGGGAATAAAAGAGTCTTTTTAATCATGGTCATCATCATGGTCATGAGATATTAATATCCAACCTCGGGTGATTTTTTTTTATTAAATAAAAAACTATTGATTTCATTTTTTAAATAATTATTCAGTAAGAACTTAAACATAACACCTCATTTTTTAAGAGCATTTTAATATTTCTGTCATTACTGGATTAACCTCCTAGGTGGATGCCAGATTTTGGGATGTCTAGACCAAAATACAAAATTTTACTCCACAAGGGCCTGATATCCACTTACGAGAACGTTATACTGACACTGTTCTATCGAAATTTAAAACAAATGTCCTCATATGTTGATATAATTTTTGTCAGAGACAAAAATTAGGTAAAAAAGAAATATCTGTAAATTCTTTGTTTTTACATTCATCAGGTCCCAAACAGCCCAAATAGCAAAGAGAATTTAAAAATGCGTGCCATATAAGAGTTCAGGTCTTAGGAGGTTAAAATATTTTGTCCCCAGTTTAACCATTTACAATCTGATCTCATTTCTGCCTCACTGATATATGACGGCTGTCTTACAACATCTCTGCTATAGAGATGTTTTACTGAGTTACTGTTAATGGTCAGACTTCAACTGTAGTAACTGTTTCAGGTGTAGCTGAAGAAAAATACAAAAAGTTTTTAATTGATGTAAAGTTTAATGAGTTAAGGCGCACATGTGATGAGACGTGTCTGAGCTTTTATAGAACTATCTACATGTCAGTCACTCAATTTAAGACATTTCAGTATAATTTTAGAAGGATGAGACATTTTGTCTAAATCTGAGATTTTCATCATATTTGGATCCATCCTGCAGTGAAGTGGACTCTGACCTGGAATGTAAGAGCACCTGAGCTGCCATTTCAGGGAATGTCACATGAGCAACTCCTGACCATATAAGGTTTCCTACCACTGTTTTCAATCCACAGCCTAGTTTGTAGTAAAAAAAAAAGATTGTGCTCTTTTTAAAAATGTTAACTGTTATTATTATGATGATGATGGTGATATAGAAGTGAGGACAGTGTCAACAACTGGAAAATATTTACACAGTTAAAAAAATCCTAACAGTTCCAAAATGTTCTTACTATTTAACCTTTTATATATTTATATTAGTATGGTTGTTATGCTGTCATGTCTCCAAAATCAAGTGTTGCAAAGGACCCAGAATTCTCTCTGCTCTCAGAAAGATTAATTTAGGATGAATCATTAATTTATTATAACGTCAGATTATTATATCTGTAGATAAAAATTTGTTGTAGACTCTCGTTACGAAGGAATTCTTTGCCTGGGTCCAAACTACCCTGAATCCTGTGAATATGAAGAGTAAGGAAGGGTAAAACAGAGACTGTTGCAGAGATAAACAGTAAATGTTTTCAGTGCAGAGAAACTGCCTCACAGTCTGTCGGCTGCATTGCTGTCCACAGAGTCACAGAGTTAAAAAAGATGGAGACCATAAATTTTATTTTACAGATTTTATTCTGATTCCAAAAGACTGATCATAACATCAGTCATCGTAAGTAAAACAAAAGCGGAAATAAGAGGACTGGGAGGTGCTGAATACAGATTTGCTACACTCTGAGCTTTGATAGCAACTTTATAAATGAAAATATAAATGGTGAAAATTTTATACAGTAACACATTGCGGCCAATCTCTAAAGTGATTAAAATTAACTCCAACCTCACCAGCGCAATATTAAAAATCTCATTATGAGCTATGAGATATACAATATTTCAACCCTGTGAAAGAGATTATTATTGTTGTTATCAATTTAGTTTTTAAAGTAAATGTCTAAACTGAGTCACAGCTCCTGACAAAATGTAGACATTTAGAGTCTGTCGTGTCTTTATCCAAAAGAGGCTTTGCATGGAGCTGGGCCAAAGCAAGCCCTCAATGTGAGACAGTCTCAGTGAAAACAAGAAAATGCATAGTGGTAACTATGCAGACCACCATCCTCACATCAGTGACAGTTTTTAGTATTATCACTGTAAAAGTGAAGTTAGGTGATGTTAAGGGAGCTGTACGGTGAATTAAGGAGTGTTGGTGCGTTTACCTTGTGCCACTGCTTCAAGTTCATAGTTTTGTGCCTGCAAAAGATTTTTATCGATTAGTAAGAAAGTTAACTCTGATAGAAAAAGTAAAAAACAGAATCTCTGTGCACTAATTATTCACTCTTCATTGTATTTCTGCACAGTGTTAGTAGTTAGAGCTAACATAGATCATATTTGCAACCAGGCAGGAAACACAGAGTGCTCTGATGATGGTCTCAAGCCCAGTTAATCAGAGAGTTACATCAGGAGAGCATAGCAATCTGTGTCTTTTTGGTTTCATAGTTAACTAAACAACAACAACACATGTTAATGCTATTAATAATGAGTAGAGTTGGATTCATATGATGGTGACCTGGATGACTGTGCAGGTCAGAATGCAACAAAGAAATAGTTTCATTAATTTAGACTGACAGAGTCTGGCAGCTGTAACATCTGTATATAACAGAGCCTTTTACCTGCTGATGTGCTGCTGCTTGATGATGCTGTCCCCCTCTGCTGGAGCTCCCCTCACTGATCCAGTTGATCTGCTGGTTGGTTGCTTCTGGTTTTTGATGTTTTGCTTTATTGATCATTTGTTGAGCAACGTTAAAACAGCCGTCCCAGTCTTTCCTTTTTATGTTGCTCATAATTTCTTTAGTCAAAGTTTCATTTGCTTCTTTCCTCAAAAGCTCCTCCAGAACTTTTTTCTCTTCTTCCAAAATCAGTTTGTAGTAAAAAGTTTTCTTGTTGCACCAACTGTATTTTTCTTCAAACCATTTTCTCCACCCACTCCAAGTCATGAAGAAAGCGACAACAGTCATGCCCAGGAGCAGAGAGTAACCAGCAAGCTGAAAAAGAAGCAACAAACATGCAAAACATAACAGCATTAATGTGTGTTTGCTGTAAATTTGTAAATTAAAAGTAGAATAAGAGCACATATATACAACAAGAAATCCTCACCTTTGATTTGATTTGCACTTCAGTTTTTTGAGCTTCTTCTTCAGTGGTGTGGCTCCCAAGTTCACAGAACAGCTTACTCGTGTTTTCATCAGTGGTACAGCAACCATACCAGTCTGTGAAAATCAATACAGCTACAATCCACAGCAGACTGATTAGAAACGCTCTGATAACGCGCTTGAGTACAAGGCATAAAAACGTGGATGGATGTTTCGCGGTGCTCCGAAATGTCTGGTCTATCAGGAGCATCAGGAAAAATATTAAAAAAACAGGCACGACGATGATTTCATTACATTCAAAAGTGCTGCAAGCGCACATCATACTCCGCAGAAAGAAAGCCATGCCGACCATCCCGATGACTGTCCCGGGGGTACCGATTTTTTCAGTACGAACATATTGCAGGAGTTTTTTAAACATCTTGAGCAGTTCGGTGCCTGCTGAGGCTGCAGCTTCTGTCCTGTAAAATTACAGCCACGGAAATATTTCCTATTTTTCACACCAAGTATCACAGACTCTTTGAAATTCAGTTTAATATCTCAGTCCCATAGCAGCTGTGAAATGTGATGTGAGAATGTCCTTCAGTCCAACTGACGATAAGAGCCCTCTTCTCCCACCCTCACATGAACGGTGCTCCCACAGGCAGCAGGACGCTAACGCAACGTGACGTCATGAGAAGGCGTTTAAACAGCATTCAGTTCAAAACCATTTAAACTGTCGTGTCAACGAATTTCACGCTTTTCGTTCAGCATCTAAGGTGATTTAATCCACATAAATTTTATACTGGGAAGAAATCACGTGTCACAACGAACTTTTTATTAATAACGAAAAATCCCAGAAGACAGAAGTGTGACAGAGATAACAGATGGCAGAGAGACGTGTTATGATGCATGGTTTAGGGCAGGAGGCAGAGCTGGAGTTGACAGATATATTTTAACTTAATGTTTGCACTGACTTTAAGTACATATGCTAGAAAGACTTCATTCATTTGAAATGCTTGGACATTTGGCTAACAACAGCAGCAAGTCGATCTATAAGTGCTCTTTGGTTTGTCAGCGTTTTACACGGAATCTATCCCCAAAACCACAGGAAGACAAATGTTTCCTGTCTTTCATACCAGCTATCACCGGATGATCTCTAATTTCCTGCTTCTAATTAGGAAAGACTGAGGTTATTGTCCTAAAAATCTTCCAGGTCAACAGTTGCCTTCAGGCCCTTTATATTAAAAGATAAAGACCCTAAAATAATGGTGTAGGACAGAAACGTGGTTTCGAACTAGATACTTACTTCAGTAAGTAAAATGACAGTATGTGAAAGGACTGTGATGCAGCAGCGACCTCGAGTGGCTGCTGTCTGAATTACAGGTTCTCCAAGTTCCTCCTTCACTTACAGCAGCTTTTAAAGTGTAATGACAACCTTTCACTTTTTAGGTTTAAATGCCATGAATAAGAATTTTCCTAAACATTTTATTTTTGCCACAATATTTGGTCCATTTGATATCACAAAATGCTAAACGCAAAAAAGGGAAGCAAAACATCAACATAGCCTAAAACAATTCCACAAAAAAGAAAACGGATGCAGATGGAAAAATCTCACTGTGTTCAAGCAAAATAAAATGATGAAAAATGTGCACAACAAAGCAAAATAAATACATATAAATAAAAGTGATGGTGATGGCTTTGCATGTGCACATCAAGGAAAATAAACTGAAGGCAAACATCCTGGTAATTGTGCTGAAGGTCCCTAAAAAGTTCTTAAATGTTTCAGTACAAAAAAACAAGGTTTTTTTTACAGCACTTTCTTGATTTGTTTTTTACACATTTCTCACACTTAAATGTTTCAGATTATTAAACAGATTTTAATATTAGACAAAGGAAATACAAAATGCAGTTTTTAAATGATGGGTTTTTTGTAAAGGGGAAAAAGTTATCTAAAGCTAACAGAATGTTCATTGGGCAGCGCCAGAGGAGGCTGACAGAAACAGCGGACTCCTGTCACACTTATTATGCTTTCCCCCTATTTCAGTAGCTGTTGGGGTCTGAGGTCTCTACCAGAGAAGCGGTTTCACCATCTCCCCATGTTTTTAAGAGGTTGATAAAACTGAGTGGCTCCTCCCATGTCTGACCGTGCCACTTCATAGTCGGCATAGCCCACTAGCCACGTGACCACAAAGGGCATCTCGATGCATGCTCAATCATCCACGTAAGTAAATCCCAACAGCTGATTCTGTTCATCTGGACGTAACGTTTTCAGTGGGAGAAACTTTCATCACTCATCCAGGTGACTTCTTCAGTCTCAGCTGACTGCAGGTTTCCCCAAATCTTATAAACAGTACATTTGCACAATAACTGAAACAGCCCACTAAATGAACAATGGGCTGGGAGGTCAGTTCCTTAATCATTAAATTGCAAACTCTCATGACCATTGATTAACAACTACTGATCAAAGCCCACTGATCAAAGACCCCTGATCAATGGCCATGAGTACCATTAACAGAGAGTTGGGGAATGGCTGCAATCACAGCATTGTAAGATGGTGACAGATGTACCCTTATGGCCCCCTCCTCGATTCAGAGCTGGTCTTTCCCTTTTCACATAAATGGCCTCTTTGACTCTGCGCTCAAACCAGCGTTCCTTCTGGTCCAGGATGTTACATCCTCATCATTGAAAGAGTGTCCACTGAGCTGTAGGTGTAAACAGACTGCAGAGTCCTGGCCTGATGAGGTAGCTCTTCTGTGATGTGACATCTGCTTCTCCAGATCAATGGGCTTTGAATCTTATTCAGCCGCTCCGCAGTCCATCAGTCTAAGGGTGGTAGACGCTGGTCCAAACAGATCTAATCCCCAATAATTCATACAACAGTGTGGCCCTTTAAACATCCACAAAGCTGCCCCTCGATACCAGCTGCAGGCTCACTGTTACCGTTTGGGCTTTGCCCTATAAGAGGGGCAGCAGCTGCAATACCCAATCCTCTGGAAGCCATTGCTGCCTGAAACTCCTCTATGAAAGACTAGGTAACGTCCCCCTGCCCCATCTTTTGTAGCACCACTGCTGAAGCAGGAGGGAGTGGGTGAACAGTGATCCCAGACTGAGTGATCATGTTTTCGAGCACCTGCATCTGCTGCTCAATCATGGCCATCAAAACATAGACACATGAGAAGGTGGCTGTAGCTCAGGTGGCAGAGCAGGTCAGCCACTAATCAGAAGGTCGGTGGTTCGATCCCAGCCAAATATCCTTGGGCAAGATACTAACCCCATGTTTGCCTACTGGTGGTGGTCAGAGGGCCCGGTGGCGCCAGTGTCCGGCAGCCTTGCCTCTGTCAGTGCGCCCCAGGGCAGCTGTAGCTACAATGTAGCTTACCATTGCCAATGACTGAATGTAGTGTAGAGTAAAGCGCTATACAAATGCAGGCCATTTATATCAGGGACCATTTGGAGCCAGAAAGTGGCTGAGCTCTTACAAACTTGTCTTTCTAATCACCATCTTTCTTCTTCGTTCTACTATCTCCTCATGTGTAACTTACTAACTCTCAGCTGTCAGCACTGTAAAGCCCCAGTGTTTACCACCCGGGATGCACAGAGTTGATTGGCTCCAAACGGTTTATCCATTTATTAGAATGTTTTGATTTTAAACAACACACATTCCAAAGGGGACATCCTCGATTTGATTTTTTCCCCCAGAGTTTTCAATGTCACAGTTGCACATGTTCAAGATGTGACTGTCTCTGATCATTACTGCATATTTTCAGAAGTATTTTGTTCATCTGTCAAAAAAATACAAACAAGTATCAACAAGTATCATGTCAGTGATAGCAAAGTGTACATTATCATTATGGTCATAATGTGAGGAAATGATGGAGAACTTCTCTAATACAATTTCCCAGATTATTGATCACATTTATCCTGTCAAACTGTAATGTATGCTGCCCACCAAAAGCTCCCTGGAGAAACAATTAAAAGGTAAAGACGCCAAAAAGAATCTACAGGAGCGATGAAAGAATTTACTAGTCCTTTATCTTTCCAGGTAAAAATTTCCCTTGAGGTTAAAATCTCATTTCCAAGAGAGACGTGACATCATGGTCATGGCAATAAATTGCATTTTGAAAACTACAAAAATGCACTTTACTGCTACAACAATGAAATCAAATCAGCCAGCCAATCATCTCCCAACTAATCAACTGGTCTAATTCTGCTTTTTATTTTCATTCATTGATAAACGGAATCCCTCCAAAACCATACCAACTGAATTTCTTTCAGTAAATAATTGTGATGAATTTGGATCTTTCTACAACAACAACAACATTTCTAATATTAGAGGTAATAGTATTTATACATGCATGTGGTGCTGCTCTCTCGCCCACTCTCTTTCTCTCTCCCATTGCTCTCTTGAGGACTCAGATGCTGCTCATTATCCCCAGTTGGTACCTGGGCTCACTCAATAACCTGTATGGATTTTATGCAGTGCAGGCAGGGGTGGGCAACTCCAGGCCTCGAGGGACAGTGTCCTGCAGGTTTTAGATGTGTCCTTGATCCACCACAGCTCATTCAAATGGCTGAATGACTTCCTCAACATGTCCTGAAGTTCTCCAGAAGCCTGGTAACGAACTGATCATTTCATTCAGGTGTGTTGACCCAGGGTAATCTCTAAAACCTGCAGGACACTGGCCCTCGAGGCCTGGAATTGACCACCCCTGTTGTAGGGTCTACCTTACAATATAAAGCACCTATAAAGCACTGTTGCTGTGATTTGGTGCTGTACAAATAAAATTGAATTGAATTGACTTGAACCAATTCAGACACTATAAAGGCTAGGTTAGGCTTCTGAACAATCTAAAACCCATCTCCACAGTAACACCTGTGGAGATGGGAGAAAAGCCCTGCACAATTCCAATCAAAGCTACTTATTACACCAGACAGCCAGCAATTGTGATCAATACTTATTTTGAAGAAAAATAATGTTAACATTCATGTTGCTCACAATAAGTCAATTTAAAAAGAAAAACATTAGGAAATGATGCTGTGTTTACTGTAGTAACCACGCAGGTTTACAGCCGTTCGTGGGGTCAGTCGACTTTCCTTCTGTGCACAGCCCTCAACTTTGGTTGTGTTTAGCTGATTTTTGAACTTTCCAGGCGTTCGTGTCACCAAGTCTGTTCTTTGTACTATCAAGCTAGAACCTGGCATAGTTGTTCTAGCTTGATAATGTTCTGAACCATGAGCAACCTTTCCTGTTGTTTATTCTGCAATGAATGCTGCATCCTGTAACGCTGGCATGAAGTTGTCCTGTGAGTCTGGTGTTTTGGTTAAAGTGTTTCTCAGATATTCAAACCAGAAGCATAAGGGAGAATTTTAAAAAAAAGGAAAAGAGAAAAACTGATTTCCCACTAAAAATGTTAAGAGATCACCTGTAATTAATGGATTTGTTTTCCTAATATGTTTCAACAGTATAAATATATTCCTTATGGCAGCACAGTATGTGAGTAATGGATCATAGTGAGGAAGACATATTTTTTGTGTCTGTGATTAGTTTAGCTCAATTCAGTTTCTGTAATTTGACAATTTTGTTTCCTTTGTATTGCCTGATCCATTCTTGTACCTGGATATTCAGCCAAATAAACGGCTCCAAGCATCTGCATTTGGGTCCTCCTTACTCCCTGCCTCACGGAGTCAAAATCAACTTCATATATATTTTTTATTTTTTATTTAAATCAAATCCATTTGCAATGCTTCTGGGATACTGTAGTCCAGAGTAGGAGATATGGACTAAAGAAAGCCTAATTAAAGAGGGTGAAGTAACTGGTTAAGAGTGCTAGTCTCATGAGTAGAGTCTCCAAACTATATTGCAAATCTTTTATTATGTTACACCTACATTAAACCACAGCAGCTGCTTCTTCTTTCTTGATTGACAGTAACATTAAAATTGCAAAAGCAGCGAAAACGATCTCGTTAAACTGCCCAATCACAAAACTCCTGCTGAAGAGAAACCTTAGTTTTCACAGGAGCTACAGTATCCAGAGTCGTACGTAGTGAGGAGGTGAAATTATTAACAAGATAATCGACCTCTGTTGGGGTAGCGTTCAGATAGCTGCTCTGCTCTATGTTGGTACAGGGCATTGAAGATGATAACAGTGGGTGGATTATATTCTTAAACTTAGTTACAGCGCTTTCAGAAAGACATCTACTGTGATAAAGTCTCCTCTCCACTGCTGTGTAATCAATTATTGTAAATGTAAATGTTATCAGGAAATGATCAGACAGGAGAGGGTTTTCAGGAAACACTGTTAAATGTTCAGTTTCTATGCCATATGTTAAAACAAGATCTAGAGTGTGATTAAAGTGGTGGGTGGGTTCTTTTACATTTTGAGAGAAGCCAATTGAGTCTAATAACAGATTAAATGCCATGTTGAGGCTGTCATTTTTAGCATGGATGTTAAAATCACCCACAATAATTATTTTTATCTGAGCTGAGCACTAAATCAGATAAAAAGTCTGAGAAATCAGAAACTCTGTGTAAGGCCCAGGTGGGCGACAGATGATAACAAGTAAGACTGGTTTCTGAGTTTTACAGCTGGCACCGAAATAAAGCACCAAAATGTGCGCTGCTTTTCGGTCTGGTTACTACCGTTTATGACAGAACTGGTGCCATCATGGCACTGGATACCGGTACCCATCCCTACTTCCCTGTCTATTTTGTCTTCCAGGTTTCCTTCAGTTGCGCGATTTTGCTTCCTTGGTTGTTCCGGGTCACCTTTTGTTAAATCAATAAAATCTGTAAACTGGCGCGAAATGACGTGCACCTGCACTACAGCGATGTTAAAGCGGCAGAGTTTACTTCTACGTTTAGAAGATAAATTATTGAAATTAAACAATGATATTCAGTGAGTTTAATTATTTTACAATGTAACACAAGTACATTGTAAGTAACTGTAATTAAAATACCTAAAAATGAATTACAGTAACGCATTACTTAGTAACGCATTACACCCAGCACTGCTTACAACACTTTATACCTTAAAATATAAAGTGCCTTGAGGCAACTGTCGTTGTGATTTGGTGCTATTTTGACCCGTGGGAGGTACCTATTGCAATAGGATGGAGCCGTAGCCATACAGTCCACAATTCACAGTTCACAGTTCACAAGGCTTTAATGTTAATATAAAATTCAACAGGTAACAGTAGAACCTAAAAACAATTAAAACTCTGCTTTATTAAATACGGGTAAAACTGTAAAATTGTATGATTGTAAGTGTATGTAAATAAGATTTAATTTAATTAAATTTAATAAAGTTTGTTGACTAGAACTATAAACATTAGCTGAGTAACTAAATCCATGAACACAGTTCAATGGTTAACAGAGACTGTGATACTTGGTATGATAAACAGGATACGTTTGGCTTCCTGTGATATGGAGTTGTGCCAGGAAGAGCATCCGGGGTAAATTTCTGCCAGATCAAACATCACTTTCAAACCTGACTGAGCTGCTGCTGTTAGACAAATGTGCCAGTGCTTGAAAGGAAAACTGACCAACAGCTAAAGTCTAAGTATTATTTTCATCCCTCACTCAGATTTATTTATGGCATGATTTTATCAATTTTGGATCAATTCACCTAACTGAGATTTAACTCTGACTTTATTGTTATAAAAAACATGTAATCATATAAAATACTGTGTCTATACTGGTAAAGGTAAATGTGCTTTCTGGCCTCTGCTGGGTCCCAACAGGACCCCTGAACACTGATGGGGACCTCCCTGTATGTTTCTTGCTCAACACGCTAACACTGTTTGTCTTTACTGTTGGGGTTTCTGAGCACACACAGGTTCTACCGGTGCTCTATGTTCTCATATTTAAATGCTGGGGATTTATGTGATCTTGGTGGAGGTGAAAATATCTTCACCTCCACGATGGTCTTTGTGTGTTCCTCCGTGTCCTCCGATTTTTTTGCTCTCTTGGACAGGAAATAAATAGGTTACTAGCTAACGTGGATTCAAAAAGACAAATGACGTGTGAGAAAAATGACAGCTGGCTCAACCTGTATTTGATCTTCTCTTGCAGGAGCAGGACACTTGTCAATACATCCCTGAAACCCATTCAAATCTAATAATGATAAAAATAAATAAATAAGTAGCCTATATGAAGACATAACGTTAACGATGACTAGATTACTGTATTTCAATGCATTTTAGATGTACACAATACGCGTGTATTTTAAATTTATCTGCAGAGTTAATTCGATAATAAAACATAAATAAGTTATATTGTAAGATGTGTATTGGAGTAGTACTTTGATAAAGAAGAATGATCTGTAACCGCTTACTGTTTGTCTGTTCGGGGCTTTTCATCTTTATCCATTCCTGATCTGGATTTTTAGTTTCAACATGGCTTCATTAATAAAAAGTCGGTCATGTCACGCCATCTTTTCACAAAATAAAACAGGAAACATGAAAACTAGACATGATAACACAAACTTAAACCTAAAACACTAGACAAGAACCCAAACATAGAGACCAAGGACACAATAATAAATAATGGCTGCCTTTAACCTCAACTAAAAGCTAAATATGAATAACACAAGAACTATAATCACAAATCTAACATGAAATGAATACAAAACTATACTCAGAGCGCTGGGTCAGTGGCCCAGCCTGTGACACCAAAAATAACTGGATCAACTTATATTGCTGTTACAGCTAGTAACATGATTGTTTTGTCCACGACATTTGCACATTCCTTACCTCTACAGGAATCCTCCATTGCTCTGAGGATTACCCAGAATTTCTTACCCTTTGTAAATATTGCAGGGTGACTTTTGCAACAGTAGGTGGTGCCAATGTCCCATTTAGCGGGATTTAACTTGAACTCTATTTAACTATGTTACACTTCCATGGCCTTTTTTAAAAAAAAAACTGTTCTAACAAACCGAATCATAGACTGAATGCTTTGTCATGCAAACACATTTTCTTTCACAAGAGGAGCACTATGGCATTATCCACTCTTTGTAGGTTCATCTTTTAATCTTGTTTTCATAATATTATCTGTGTGGAATATGAAAAGAAAAGAGACAGAAAGAGAAAAGAAGCGGGAGGTGGGTTGAGGCTGAAACAGAGAGACATGCTGTATCTCCAACTGCTGCATCTTTAACGAAACACACTCAAACCATACACAGCACCTGAAAGATAAGACAAAGAAAGGTACACAAACAAACACTGCGTTTTCTGTGTGTGTAAGACAGCGAATGTTACTTGAAAACGAGGGTGATAGACTGCTTTAATGCCCCCAGTGAGCCAGGTAAAGACCCCAGATGCGTGGCCATCCACAGCTCCACAAGAGTGCTGAAGACCTGAGGCCCCACATCTTGAAAAAAAAAATGCCGCCCTGTCGAGCTTGAACATGTTGCTGGTTTTTCAAAGTAGCATGCTGATGGTCTAAAACTGTGGGAGCAATAGGTTGGTATTTTATGTGTGTGGGTGTGTTCCCTTTCTTGCTTCAACATGCTGATGCCTCAAATAACAAATGAAATGCATCCCAAAGCATAAAGACTGTTTGAACATCTAGGTTTGTCATTAAAAGTAAAAGATCCAAAAGAGAAACAAGTAGTTGGGGAGCCAATCACATGACCAAGTCTTGATTGGAAAATGTATTTATTTATTTATTTATTCAAGTTCAAAAAGTAATGGTGTACTTGAGTAAGTACAAATTAGTCTTGATGCATGCTCATATCTATATTATTGCTAATATATATTGTAATATATCTATATCACTAAAGCACTTCTGGATGGATGCAAACTGCATTTCGTTGCCCTGTACCTGTGCATGTGCAATGACAATAAAGTTGAATTCTATTCTATTCAATCATCCAGGTAAGTAAATCCCAAAAAGTTGATTCTGTTCATCTGGACGTTGCGTTTTCAGTGGGAGAAACATTTCATCAGTCATCCAGGTGACTTATTAAGTCTCAGCTGACTGGCTCAGCAGGTTCCCCCAATCTTGTAAACAGCACATTTGCACAATGACTGAAACTAGCACCACCGAATGAACAATGGGCTGTGAGGTCAGTTCTTTGATCATTAATATGCAAATTGTCATGACCATTGATCAACAACCACTGATCAAAGACCATTGATTAATGGCCACGAGTACTATTCACAGAGAGTTGGGGAATGGCTGCAAACAACCTCTGGCAAAGCAGATGGCACAACACAGAAGAGCCACCTCGTCAGGCCAGGACTCTGCAGTCTATTTACACCTACAGGCCAGTGGACACTCTTCAATGATGAGGATGTAACATCCTGGACAGGGAGGAACGCTGGTTTGAGCGCGGAGTCAAGGAGGCCATTTACTCACGGCCATTGATCAATGGCCAGCCAAGTGTTCTTTTTTTTGTTTTTGTTTTTTAAGTTTGATACTTGCCATAAATCTCTAAAAATCAAACCTTGGCTTAATTTTTTTTCCTAACTCCCTCTTCCTCCTCATCTGTCTGTAGCTCTGATGTATCACAGGTCAGTGATGCTTTTAGTTTTTCTCTTGACTTTAGGTAATCACCCACTCAGAATTCACAAAAGATTAATAATTACTTCGTTGGCACAAATTCACATAAATGTTCTGATGCAGAGTTGTACTTCAGTTTCTTGGAAGAGGTAGGGAGTGTGACCAAAGTGAAGCTTTATGGATAAAGCAGAACAAAGTAACTGGTACAATTTTCATCTCTAAATGAATATTTACCAGTTCTTGGGAGGACTGGAATATCGTTCTTGAGTTTCTAGTCTTCTCCTGTCCTCATTTTTTTTTTCATACGTTTCATACGCAACTACAGCAAGGTAGCTACACCACTCACCACGCTCACATCCACTAAGAGACCATTTCTTTGGACTCCTGAGGCTGAAGCTGCCTTCAAGAGACTCAAGGACCTGTTTACCTCTGCCCCGGTGTTGCAACACCCTGACCCTAATAAACCATTCATCCTAGAGGTAGACGCTTCTGACATTGCTGTTGGTGCCATTCTCTCGCAACGCACTGGGCCGCGAGCCAAGTTAAAGCGCTGTGCCTTTTTCTCACGGCGCCTGTCGCCTGCCGAACGCAACTACTGTGTTGGTGATCGAGAGCTGTTAGCCATAAAGTTGGCCTTGGAGGAATGGCGCCACCTTCTGGAGGGAGCAGAGCACCCTTTCGTTATTTTCACTGATCACAAAAACCTCATTTACCTCAGAACGGCGAAACGGCTTAACGCCCGCCAAGCCCGATGGTCTCTGTTTTTCGACCGTTTCAACTTCTCCCTCTCTTTCCGCCCAGGTCATAAGAACGCTAAAGCTGATGCTCTTTCCCGGCAATTTGCTCCAGACCGTACCTCCTTCAGTGCTGCCCGCGGCTTGTCGAGTGGCATTTCTGGCCCTCCAGGTTGAACCCGACCCAGGAACACAGCCTCCCGGACGCCGGTTCATTCCTTCGGCTGCTCGTGCTGCAGTGATCACGTGGGCATACGACTCTCGATTCTCCTGTCACCCTGGAACTGCCCGTACCACTGCCCTGATCAAGCGCCACTTTTGGTGGGAGTCCCTGGAGCGCTTCATGTCTATGATTCTCAAGTGCTTTACTAACCTTGCCATCTTGTGTTCTAGTTACTCCAGGAAATTCCATCACACTGAACAACTCATCTTGGAAATCTGGTTAACCCGCCTGCTTTCAGAATCATCTCCTTGCCTCACCTGCCTGCCCTCCTGCCCTTACACCATTACAGGATCTTCACCGCTCAGGACAGCTGACACACACCACCAAACCCACCTGGACCGCACCACCTCTCCTTCAACGCTTCCATCTCCCACCTGCACAGTAAGATGAAGATTTTCATAGCTTCCACCCTCTCCACAACTCCTCATTGGCTACTGCTTTAACACTGCTCTCCTCTCTTCCAGTACGTACCTAATCACCAGCCAGCTGCCGTTGCTTTCTTGGACCTGTCCCCTTGCTTTATCTCTCTCCCCTGGCCCAGACCCTCACGCCCCATGTGTCAAGCCTGAAGTCAAGTGCCATCGTAAACATCATTCTTGTGCTAGTTAATAAACCTTTGTTAAACCCTTTCCTCAGCCTCCGCTTTGGGTTTTCTGCACGTGGGTTTGATTTTTGGTCCTCGGCCTCCGGCCGTTTTGTTACAGGGCTTCCACATATTCAAATGTAACTCTAAATTTGTACTATGGTGAGCTTATTGTAAAACATAAAAAGTAACAAAGAGGAACATCAGATACCAACACGAACAGGAAGCAGCTTTTAGCAGCTTGCAGTCTCTGTAGAAACTGAATGTGATTGGATAATGCTTGGTCAAAACAATGCACTGTTGTCAGACAACAGCCAATGGGCTGCAAGGTGACTGTTAATGCAAATAGAACAGTTTAATTGTTTAACATATCAAAAACACTTCCAAATGACCTTCCATCTTTCTTAGAAAAAAAGGAAATCTGTTCTCCTGCTCATATTTCTGACCTGTGTATTTGCTGTTCCCACACCAACCACATATATTACCAAATCAAGCAGAACTGAAATCTCTGAGACTAAGATTTAAGTTTGTGACTTTAAGTTCAACATGAAGGTTTAGTAGTAACACGATGGTTAGTAGTAGTTATATGTTTAACTTACATGTAGCCTCACCGGATACAAGTACTGGAGTTCTTAATGTGCAGTCTTTTATTATCAATGAAGACAGAATAAACAGAAATGTCCCCCATTTTGTCCAACAACAAGTGTGTGTGTGTGTGTGTGTGTGTGTGTGTGTGTGTGTGTGTAGATATGTATTTATATCTATATATATGTATTAGTGCTGTCAGCGTTAATCTCGTTAAAATGATGTTAACGCCATAAGCGCATTAACATGGCAAATCTACGTTAGCGAGTTAGTGCAGATCGCCCCGTGCGTGGGGCTGCACAGCGCTAATGTGTTAATGAGCTAACTGTGCTAACGTATGAGGGGCCGTACAAGCCAAAATTCATTCTTTCACTCTCACACACATATACTTTCACTCTCACATACATATATTGTCATCTCGCACACCTTTATTTCATATCCATGTATATTCACTCTCACATACATCCATTAATCTTCCTTTCGCACACATGTATTCTATTTTCCTTAATGCTACATATTTTTATGCTGACATATATGTATTCTCCTTGCAGGTGCAGCCCTTTCTAGTCATGTATATATATACATACCCTTTACCTTTCAACACATATATATTTGTACTCCTATACTCATATATACATACAGTCCCAGTGTTTATCCTTACCCTTGTATACATACATTCTGACATTCACATGTCTGCATTTCCTAACACAGGAAGTTCATCCTTTAAAACCTGGAAAACTTACTTGACATGCCCAGACCTGAACCAGAAGAACCAAGCAATGAAGCTGTTCAAAGTCAACTTGCTTTCTTTGCCAGTATTGCAGTTCATTTGTGCAGGAAGTAGTAATGAAAATGACATTAGAACCTGTGAAACAAATTCAAAGAGAAGCTACAGATTCTTTTGTTTGTCAGAGGCTCCATAGAGAACTTGGTGATCACATTCAAACCTTATCTGGAATTTTGTCCATCTCAAGATTTTTTGATGATGCAAGAAATAGAGAAGCAGTGAATACATTACATTCCTATAAATGGATGGCTGGAATTTTTACTGACTGCTTATGAAACCAGACAAGGAACTACACCTGAGAACAGACTAGTCTTGCTACCTCCACCTCTCATGACTTGCGCTCAAGGTCGACCGTGATACAGCATTTCAAGAGAGCAAATATCTCATTTAGTATCTCTTGGAATGAACTGGCAAAGTATTGCAAGGTGCTTAGGGGTTAGCTCCCGTACTCTGTACAGGCATAGAGAGGAGCTTGGCATTGAGCCACTGACTTATGCAACATTATCCAATGAAAACCTGAACAGGGTTGTTAGTGAAATTCTTCAGTATACCACAAATGCAGGTGAACGATATGTGCATGGCAGCTTGAGGTCACGTGGGGTACGCATTCAAAGGTGGTGTGTAAGACAAAGTCTACAAGAAATTGACCCTTTGGACGTTCCCTCAGAAGATGCAATGCAATACGTCGACGACTGTACGGTGTTCCTTTCCCCAACAAGTTATGGTGAGAAAATTCTAACAGAAAAACAGTCCTGATTCTAAGTCTATAGCAAAATGGATTAACTAAAGCAAAATAACTCATTGTTTTATTTACTCAAACTTGTGCATAACTTTGACCATGTCATAGTTTCCCCATACATAACTTATACTTGTTTCTTTTTTCTATAGGCATATAGATGGAAACCACAAACCTGTGAGATGGAGGATGGTGTTCCATGGCTGTGTGGATGGTTTCAGTAGAACCATCATCTACCTTGCTTGTTTAGATAACAACAGGGCATCAAGTGTTTTGTCACTGTTCATGGTTGGTGTTCAAAACTTTGGAATGCCATCCAGAGTGAGATGTGATCACGGGCTACAAAACACTGGTGTTGCCCGTTTCATGCTTTACAGGCAAGGACTGAACAGGCATAGTGTTATCACTGGCAGGTCAGTGCATAATCAAAGAACTGAGCGATTATGGGCAGAATTAAATCGAGTGGTCTCATATAATTTTGTTAATCTTTTCAATTTTATGGAAGAGCATAGTGTATTAGATTCACTTAATGAGGTCCATTTATTTTGTCTTCATTATATTTATTTGCCCCATATTCAAAGAGCTGCCACAGAATATCAGAGCCGGTGGAATAACCATGGACTTTCAACACAAGGAGGGCAAACCCCTCTTCAGCTGTGGCAAAGGGGCATTGTCAACAATGCAGGAATACATAACCCAAATATGATTGGTATTTGTGAAAATGATTTTAGTATTGATGAATGCAGACCACTGCCAGAGCTGGAGACAAACAATAATGTTGTTGTTCCATCAATTAACATTTCCATCAGTGACACCATGATGACTACACTTCAGCAGACCTTTGATCCATTTGAAGGTGATGGCAATAACGGTATACATTTATTTTGCAACCTTGTTTGTTTTCTTGAGAGACAATCCTAAAATATCAATAAGGCCTCTGGAGAAATTCTATTTACTGTAATTGTGGTTGTGCAGTCACAGCTTTAAATTTAAAAAAATGCTACTATCAAACTTTACATGCATGTTGACGTTTTGTATATAATTTTAAAGAATTTCTGAGTTGTATTATGTGAGTGTGTTTAGATTTTACAACTATGTTTTGTTTTAAAACACCTTGTTAAAAAGAAAAAATACATTTGTGCAACCACATTTTATTGAGGTTTTTAGTCATCACAATCACCAGGTGCATTGCCTTGGAACAAGGTGACTCAAACAGCAACAGTCACACGTTGTCCGCTGCTCCTCTTTTCTAGGACACCTACAATCAGTAGCGGTTTTTGATACGGGCGACACGGGCGGTTGCCCGGGGCGGCATCGTGGTGGGGGCGGCATCACGGGCATCGGCAAAAAGAAAAAAAATGCTCGTACTCATGCTGCCCCGACATCAGCCAGCGCATATTGGGAATGGCATAGGCACCGATCGGTTTTCTATCGCCCATTTGCTGGGAGTAAGGGCGCCCTCCGTTTGCGAGGTGCGCCTGCTGCTTGCGGCGCAGAGAGGAGAGGGCGGGGCGGCGGGGGATTCTCTGACCGGCTGGAGCAGCGTCTAAAAGCCAGCTTGCAAAATAAAACAAAATAAAAACAAAACAACAAACACGAAAACACCAGACATTATAATACAGACTTATAATTTGCACCGATGTTTTTTCGAAATTCTATACACGAAAAGTGAGCGCGAGAGCCCTCGGTGCGCCTGCTCGCTGCTGAAGTCAAAGTAAACTTTATTGTCATCTCCGCTACAGTCCAGTATATAGAGAGACGAGACGACGAGGCTCCAGTTACAGCAGTGCAAGTAAACAAACAATATATATAAGAAGAGTAAGAAAATAAATATACAGGGAGTGTTCACCCAGGGCGCCAAACAGGCTAGGACCGCCACTGCCTACAATTACAATTACATTCATATTCACTGCAATATTTACGTTTATATACAAGTGTATACTTGTAGGTCTTCTGTAATGTGTTGTCTGTCCAAAGCATTAAGAAAAATAAGTAATTAAAAATATATTTAATTAAAAACAATTAAAGATGATCAGAACATGTGTCTCGAGTTACATCTTTGAGAGTGCATTGCATATCATTATCAAGTAAAATTTTGTAAGTAAAACCGCCAGTGATGGTAACAAGAACAGCGAGCTCCCTAAAGGGAAAATTTGTCAGAAAGTTCCAAATCTTTGGCAGACAGTTTGTATCTGATGAGCACTGCAGCTTGGAATGTGAACAAGTATCAGCAAGACCACACGCATTTCCCTTTTGAAAAGACAAACAAAACAAAACGTTGTTCTGAAGGGGTGGGACTTTGTGAGTCATAATGACTGATATTTCTTTCCCAATCTACCCCAATCTAATAATTAGAATTAACAAAAGCAGATGAATAATACTGCAATGGTCAGCATTTAGATAGAAGACTTAGAGGGTGACCAGGAACCTAACTGTCTAATATTGTGAGGTTGATGCTGAGTTTCCTAAAGGCACCATTAAAGGTATGTGGATAATGTCTCTCCATCTCTGAGTATTTCTAGCAACTCTGAAGTTAAACCCACATAAACAACATAAAACCATGTAGTTCCTGTTCTTGAAACCTGCTGAGTCTAGACTTTATCATTTGCAACCTGGACTATTTTAACTTAACTATAGGTTATGTAATCTGTGCGTTATGGGTAAGGGACTGTTCAGTTTCAGTTTTATCTGTCATATGCAAGTTAGCACAGCGTCAGCATTGCAATGGAATGTATTTGACGAGCAGAAGACAAGTCACTGAGCAGTATAGTAAAAAATATATGTGTGTGTGTGTGGGGGGGGGGGGGGGGGGGGTATTACAGATGGGATAAAGTGGCAGGAGTGAGCGGCAGTGCAAACTGAGTAGTACATGATTTTAGAGTTAGTACAGTATTGCTCAAAGTAAGAGGTTTCATCTGTATTTAAATACTAAAAAAAATGAGGCGACCAGTGCAGAGTGCAGTATGTGTGCTTTTCAGAGGCAAAGAAGATAAATTTGAAGTTACAAGACTTTAAAACAGTTTTTACCACCAAGCCATTCGGGGGTCCAGGAGAGATCCTCAGTGATGTTGACTCCAAGGAATTTGAAGTTACTGACCCTTTCGACCATGACACCGTTGATGGGCTGGTGTTCCCTGACTGTTTACGATAGTCCACTATCATTTCTCTTGTTTTGCTGACGTTGAGAGACAGGTTATTTTGCAGGCACCACTCGTACAGCGCCATCTCCTCCTCTCCTTAGGCCGTCTCATCGTTTTCTGTGATGAGGCCTATGATGGTTGTGTCATCTGCAAACTTGATAATGGTGTTGGACTTATGTTTAGCAACACAGTCGTGTGTGAACAGGGAATGTAGCACACATCCTTGTGTTTAGGATGAGTGATGAGGAGGTGTGCTTACCAACTCTCATCACCTGGGGCCTGTTTGTGAGGAAGTTCAGAATCCATCTGCAGATGGGTGTTCTCAGCCAAAGGTCGATGAGCTTCGAGGCAAGTTTTGAGGGGATGATGGTGTTAAATGCCAACCTGAACCTGAATTTAACCTGAATTGCACCTGGAATCCAATACCTTTGCCGTAATTTGGACAGCATGTGGTTACGTCCACCATGTCCTGTTTTCTGATGTACATGTTGAAGTACAAGGTCAGAAATATGAAGATCCCTACCGGAATGCCTTGCCTTTTCAGGCATAGCTGCTCTACTAAGCCTACCTCCCACTCTCAACACACCATTCTCAAATTTAGGATTAAGATTATAGAGCTCGCTACTCTTCTTCACCTTTTCACCCCTCTGCAACCTACTGATCTTATCTGAATGTCTCTTCTTTTGACAAAAGCAAAGAACTGCATTCTCTGCCTTGTCAAGTTCTTCTACTGAGATAAATCCTTTAGCAGTGTTACAGAATAAATATATATTCTTAGTGCTTATTTTCCATTTATATTGTTTTATATAGGCTAGAGCAGTAAAAACGCCACTTTGAGTTAGAATGTGTGCTAAAGGGCACAGAGCACTGTGTAAGACAGGAAACTGCAGAAGGAGACGCTTTGTGCACAAATTTATTTTGCGACCCAGAAAGAGTAATAAGCAGTTCCCCGTAATTTTGGAGATACAGGTTGGCGGATTCTCTTCTAGTTCCAAATCCCGGTTAATACTACAGCCAGGTAGCCACAGTGTTGGGCAAGTTACTTTGAAAAAGTAATTAATTATAGTTACTAGTTACTACTTCAAAAAGGTAACTAAGTTAGTAACTGAGTTACAAGATTCTAAAAGTAATTAATTACTTGAAAAGTAACTATTGCGTTACAAGTTTAACCCTCTGGGGTTGATGTTTCCTCTACATTTCACCTTTAAAAACGTTTTACTTTGCCTTGTTTGGTATCATCCTTTTCATCACAACCTCACGTGTCTGAATTTACAGTTATGGTTTCATTTTGACTACTGTATTAACACAATTGATCTAAAATCAGACAAAAAACATAAAATCTGAGTAGAAAGTTGTGTTTTTTACTGTAACAACCACCAACATGTTTAATGAATCATATTTCATAACTTTAAATGCAAATATAAATTGTCAATTTTAAAATCCTATGCACAAGTTTTGCAAACAACAAAGTTATTTGCAGCCATTTACCTTTTTACCCTTTGTTATAACCATTTCAAACTTTACATAACAATCAGGTGTTCTGCATTCAATAAGATGCCACACAAATTATTTGTGCCACTCCAAAAAAACTATTTCTGTCCAAATCTCTCACATCTCAAAACTCGCTCTCTCTCTTTTTCTGCTGTCTTTCTCTCGCTCTCTCCCTCTCTCTCTCTCTCACCATCACTCCTAAATCTTCCCCCTCTTCCTAAACAACCAAATGTCATGTTGCCATATCATTTTTTTGATTGGTTGACATGGTGCATTTTGCCACCAAAACGAAGGGGCTGTTTTTTGTTTTGTTTTATTATTTGTTGCTGATAAGCAGAGAGGTCTCGCTGCGCTGTCCTTAGACAGTAAACGTGACAAAACTATTGAGGAAAAAACGCCGTGTATATCTTGTTCATCATGACTCTGGTTTACGCGGCCTATCAACACAATTGAAAAACTGGTATATATCACCTTGAAGTGGTCATGTGATTGGCTTACCATGACTACTTTATTCTTCCTCAGTCAAGCAGCAGCACTCATGCGATTGTTTTGACCCTTAGCTCCAGGTGTTGTGCCAAAACGTGATAGTCAGCGAGAAAGTGATCGCCGTCTGCTGGAGCGCGCGCAGCTGCTTAAAGCTGTAGTGCCCAGATTACGTAGAGCTACTTCCGTGCAACTGATATAAGATGCTGTAAGCTGAAGACAGCTTCAACTATCTGTTTGTTGAAAAATAGTAACACAACCGCACCGCATTTTCTTGTTAGTAACGGTAACGGCGTTGTAACAATAGGAATAGTAATTAGTTAGTTTACTCGTTACTGAAAAAGTAACGCCGTTACTTGTAATGCTGTTATTCCCATCACTGGGTAGCCGCACCTCTCACTGCACTCACATCCACCAAAACACAGTTCATCTGGACACCTGAAGCTGAGGCAGCATTTAGTAGGCTCAAACAACTATTTACCTCAGCTCCAGTGTTATGTCACCCAGACCACTCCAAGCCATTCGTTCTAGAGGTGGACGCGTCCGACGTTGGCGCAATGGCAAATTACACCCATGTGCCTTTTTTTTTTTTTCTTCACGTCGACTTGCATCAGCTGAGCGCAACTATGATGTAGGAGACAGAGTTGCTTGCTATTAAGTTGGCCCTAGAGGAGTGGCGTCACCTATTGGAAGGAGCTGAACACCCATTCACCATTTTCACAGACCATAAAAACCTTACTTATCTAAAAACAGCTTAACGTCTAAATGCCCGCCAGGATCGTTGGTCTCTGTTCTTTGATCGGTTCAAGTTTGCCATCTCCTTCCGTCCAGGTTCCAAGAACACAAAGGCTGACGCTCGTCTTTACGACCCAGACACAGAACCCACTGAACCAGCTCCTGTGCTTCCTACCTCCTGCCGCGTGGCGTGTTTATCCTGGGACATAGAGGAAACCATCCAGCGAGCATTACAGGACAAACCAGACCCTGGCACAGGTCCTCCAGGCCGCCGCTTCATACCTTCAGCAGCCCCTCCCGGAATCGGCCGCACCATCGCACTACTACGTCATCACTTCTGGTGGGAAACTCTGGAGCGAGATGTGCGGGAATACGTCTCTGCCTGTGACGTATGCGCCAGGAGCAAGACCCGAAATCAGCGTCCCTCTGGCCATCCCTTCTCGCCCTTGGTCCCACATTTCCCTGGACTTTGTCACTGGACTGCCTAGGTCAGCAGGTAAAACAGTAATACTCTCTGTGATCGACAGGTTTTCTAAAGCAGCTCACTTCATTGCCCTGGAAAAACTACCCACTGCCACGGAAACTGCAAGACTCATGATTGACCACGTCTTCAAACTCCACCAATTTCCTGCAAAAGTCTCTTCAGACAGGGGACCTCAATTTACATCCCAGGTTTGGAAATCTTTCTGCTCTGCCCTAGGTGCGCAAGTCAACCTCAGTTCCGGTTACCACCCTCAAACCAATGGACAGACTGAGAGACTCAACCAGGAACTGGAATCCACACTCCGCTGCGTAGTTTCCCATAAAATAACATGAAACCTGGTCAGCACATCTCCCATGGGTCGAGTATGCGCACAATTCACATGTTTCTGCATCCACTGGTCTCTCTCTCTCTCCCACTGGTCTCTCATCCAGCACCATCTCCAGTGCTGCCGCCACGTCTGGACTCGGACTCGGGAGGCACTGCTGAAAGCTGCTGCCCGTCACTGCCACTATGCAGATTGTCTACGATCACCAGCTCCTCAGTAGGTTCCAGGGCAGAAGGTGTGGCTGTCGGCTAAGGACGTTCCCCTTAAGGTTTCCTCCTGCAAGCTGGCTCCTCTTTTTATTGGGCCGTATGTCATCCGCTCGGTCGTCTCGCCCACTGCTGTGAAACTCAAGCTTCCCCCCAGTTTACGGATTCAGCCAGTGTTTCACGTTTCCCAGGTTTCCAGAGCTTAAGTCTAATAAATATTGTTAAACCACCTGCTGTTTCTGTCCTGCGCCTGAGTTCAGTTCGGCACAGACCACTCAGTCACGTGACAGTTAGTATTTTTATACTGGTTATTTCTGGTTTAAATAATATTCCCATCCATGACACTGATAAAGAAACTAGAAGTTGTTAAAGCTAAAACACCTGGAATATCCCAGGATTGAAGGTATGTCATCAAAAAGATCATCTCAGAGAGAAAATTGTTGGAAATTGTTAGTTAACCACTGTGAAAATCTGCATGGGCTATGAGTTTAAATGTAAATCATTTTTGTTAACATAAAATTGGAAAGAATTTATCAATGCTTTTATTTACAGTTTATAGTTAAAAACTCAGAACTGGGAGAAATCTCTTTACAGCAATAACAAGGCTAAAAATCAATGACAAGCGTCTGACCTTCGGACTGTAATGTTGTATGGTCGCAGTGTCTTGTACCCTGGGTTTATGATTCCTATTGATTTTTGAGAATGATTCATGTTTGAGTTTTGTCTGGTTTTTTTTGTTTTGTTTTGTTTTTGTCTGTTTGTCACTTTATTTTCTGGTTTGGTTGTTTGATTTCCATTTATATGTTCAGTCTTCAATCTGTGTTTTGGTTTGAGGCTGTGCTTAGTTAGTTCCCTTTGTGTTTTCATTCTGTTCCTTCTGTCTTGTATCTTATCTTTTAGTGATTCATTGTCTCGTCTAGTTCTTCTGTCTTCCCCTGTGTCAAATGAATTTCAGTCACTTTAGTTTTGTCTTACTTCCTGTTTTATATTGGTAGCTGTTTAATGTGTCCCTGTCTCATTATGTTAATTGTCTTCATCTGTGATCCCCATCTGTTTCCTCCTCCTTCATTACCTGAATAAATTGAATTGACTTACCTTCTGTTTATTTTTTCTTGTTCTCATTTTCTTGTTCTTTTCTTGTTCATCTTCCATGTATTTCTAAGATGTCCATCACTGTGTTTGCTGTGAATTTTCATTTCTATATCATTTCAGATGTTTGGATTAACAGGCTTTGTTCTTTAGACATTTATGGTTTTTTGGACTTTGAGCTGTTAGTCCAGACTAAACACAAAGTTTAATTCCTGTCTTCTGCATTTGTGTCTGCTAAAATTAATGAAAATCCACATGGCAAATTATGACTAGAGATGTTGTCTGTGTATCATTTTCACATTCCACAAGCTTTAACTATATTACAAACAGTTTTCTTTTTGTTATTTTCATTTGACTCACCATCCTACCAACCTGAAGCGTGAAGCAAATTACAGCATTAGCATAGAAACCATTTCCTGCATGCACTTTGCTTTTCCAGTCAGAAAAAATTTCAAATTTCTCTTACTGAAAAATTACTATAGTTTCCATATAAATGAAACTAATTCTTTCACTGACACCGGTGACACCTGGAATAAGACATTTTTATTTAATCTGAAAAAAGAGGCCCATAAAATAAACTTGTTGGTAGCAATAAATAATTTTTATTATATATTTTTTAAGTTGTGCACAGATTACCAGGAGCACTTGTGGTTTGAGTTCAAGTTTCTTAGGCCAAATGTTTCCTGTATGAACCTGATATTGCAGAAAAGCGAGTAATAGACACACAGATCTGCAGTGTTCGTTTTACTCTTTGCCTCTACAAAGTGTGAAATGAACACACACACAAAAGTTGCAGTACCAGCATGGGGAGATAATATATTTAAAGCCAGGAAGTTTGTGCATCATGTCCTGTCATTTAATCTTTACACTATCTCGACCGTTTTCTCGCCTGCGTTTCTAAAATCCACTCACCACTGCGCAAATGTTGAAAATATTTGTGCCACATTTAGATTCATGAGATAACATCATCTCTTAACCATGTTGTTTTCTGGGAAAACAATCATCTACGAATATCACTGTGATGTCACCACACGTCATAAACTTAAAAACACGAGTAGGTGTTGTTGTGCAGGCAGAATAAATATCTTAAAAACAAGAACCACGCTGCCAAATAATGTTTCTTGTGAATATTTTGATGACTATTGTTCTTGACCTCTTGTTCAGATTAAGGAGTGAGAAGATATTGTATGGCTCTCAAAAAATAAATTAATTGATGTAAAATAAACATTTGTCTTCCTTCATCTACATTGAAAAAAGATCTTTTCTTTTTCCTAGTAACATGTCATGGGTGTAACAAAGGTAATACTAGTGCTTTAATAACAGGAATGATTTAGACTTGCTAAATGTGTCATGATCCTGGGTCATTTGAGTTTTCCGGGTTTTTTTGTCATTTTGTATTATGTTTCGTGTTTAAGACCTCTTTGGAAGTCTTAAGTTGATTCTGTAGTGCCTAGGTTTTTTCTGTGTAGATTTTAATTATTTTGTATTTCCACTTGTGGCTTGTTCCTCTCCTTGTGTTTCCCTCCTTCATGTGTATCTGTGTTTCCTCAGCCCGTCGTGTCTCTCTTTTTCTCTTGTGTTCCCTCGCTCCCTCTCATCTGCCCCGCCCCATCAGTTTCTGGGGTGAGGGGTGCTAGGGCCTGGTTGGTCCCTGCTCGGGTTTTCAGGCCGTTTGAGGGTTTGCCAGTCCCTTCACCCGTACAGGCTCCTCGGGTGGGCCCAGCAGTTGCCGGTGCCCGTCACGGCTCCCAGGTTGACCGCGGCCATGTACCAGCTCACTCCTGCACGTGTAGCTACTCCTCGGGGGGGAGTGACTGGTGTCCAGTCTGCCCCGGCACCCATGCCGGTCCCTGAGGTGAGGCGTGCCAGAACACAGCCGACCTATGCACCCATACCTACTCCTAGTGTATGGTACCTGCTGGAGTGGCTAGTGTCCAGCAGGTACCTGCACCTGTTCCTGTCTCCGGTGGAGGCTCAGGAGAATCTGTCCAGCAGTTTCCCTCATTTTCTGGAGGCTCAGGAGCACTAGCTCAGCCACCTGCTAATCCATCACTTCATCCACCACTACAACAACCACTTCAACCACTATTTCTGTCACTAGCTCAGTCGCTAGTTCTATTACTGGCTCACGCTTCAGCTTAGTCATCTGCTCAGTTACTAGCTCAGTTACTAGCTCAGGCAGCCGACCAGCCACCTGCTCAGCCACTGCTTCAGCTAGGGGTCTCTGCACCTGCTGGCCCTTCATCTGTTCCCACTGGGGGCTCAGAGGAGCCCGGCCAGCCCTTCCTCGTATCCGCTGGTGGCTCTAGTGAGTCCGTTCAGCTACCTCCTGCTCCACCAACTGCGGCTTCCACGCTGTTGCCTGCAGCGCCACCACGTGCTCCGTCTCCTGCAGATACCAGTCTGGTCCTGCACCATCTCGTCCAAGCACGTCCAGCACGGCCTGCTCGTCCATAACTATCACCACGTCGTCGCCGCTCTATGTGCGGTCGGCCTCCAGAACTTCTCCGTCACCGCCGGTGGCTCCGTGGTCAGCCTCCAGAAATGATCCATCGCTGCTGCCACTTCCCACGTGGTCGCCCCCCTGAACAACGTCTACACTCCTGAACTGTTTCTACGCCACCGCTGCTTTCCGTGCGGTCAGCCTCCGGATCTGCTTTGTCGACGTTGCCACTATTGGCTCCGTGGTCGGCCTCCAGAACGGGGGGGTATAACTCCAGTGCTGTCGACAGCTGGGTCAGTCTTCTGAACTTTTTTGTCGCCTGCACTGCTGCCACTTTTCACGTGGTCGGCCCCCTGAACGGTTTCGCCATGGACTTCTGTGCTGTTGACCCCTGGGTTGGCCTCTTGAACTGTCTTTGTGGACTGTGTTTTGGTTTCCTGGGTCATGTTCCCTCACTCCCTTTCGTCTGCCTCGCCTTGACTCCTGCGTCTTGTTTCCTCTGTTTCCTGTTTTATTGTGACAGCCCTGTGTTTACTTGTCGGCGTGTCTTGTTTTCCTTCCCCTGTGGTGTCTATTTAATTTGTGTCAGCTGTGTTCCCTGTGTGTCCTCACCTCTCTCGTTATCCCTCTCATAAATATTTTGTACTTGTAAATCAGGATTTGCATGTGTAAAAAGATTTGTGTGTGGACATAGCCAAAAAATCCGTGTGAAACTCTGCACTCAAGTTTCAACTTACAAGTTCGAATTTTGACCCTATTTTTCTTCCTTTCAGCTGATTGGTCAATGTCATGTCAATCACAAATTGAACTATCCAGTCATAGAACAGATGGGTTTGGCTGTCAGAGGAGCACGTTTTTGAACTGCAGGTCCTTGAAGGGCAATACAGTTTGAAGCTGAAGGATCTCTATGTAAATATCACATAAGGCTCATACAAGCTAGATTCTTTAACTTTTGGTAGCTGTTGAAAGGATACAGTTGTGGTATACCAGTGGTCAGAAATACCATTATTACTTTAGTATTACTTTCACTCAAAATCAGGGTTGACCCGGGACCACTGCTATGAGTCACACTATGCTGGGGTGACCATATTTTGATTTCCAAAAAAGAGGACACTTGGCCCAGTCATGAAGAACTTTAATAATACTGTTTGCTTAGAGAATATTTTAACATATTTAAACGATGCCTTCTCTGTGCGGTTAATGAATGGTGAAATAAAAATGTCATATAGGCTTTAATATGTCAACAAGGGCAAAACAAAAAACAAAAAAAACCTTTGGAATTAAATAAGGGCACAGAAATAAGGCCTCATCTGTATGAGAAGAACTACCAGTACTGGGTCGGTACGAGGGAAATTTCTTTTGCAGTTCGTCTGAAAACCTGCAGTTGCACTTTGGCATCTTTTAAACATCATTATGATTTTTTGGCCACACACAAATCTTTTTTACACACACACAAATTCTTTTTACATATACAAATCCTGATTTACAAGTACAAAATATTTATGACCACAATTTGAGCCTATACATGAATAACCTAATAAATGAAGAGGCACACAGTGAAACACACAGCCGGGTATGAGGGAGATCGCAACAACGCGCAAAGGAAGACACAGACACTAAATACAAGAGGGATGATATAACCATAAGGGGCAATCGGGCTCAAGAGTTGGGAGTTCGTCTTGTAATCGGAAGGTTGCCGATTCGAGCCCGGCTCCGACAGTCTCGGTCGTTGTGTCCTTGGGCAAGACACTTCACCAGTTGCCTATTGGTGGTGGTCAGAGGGCCTGGTGGCACCAGTGTCCGGCAGCCTCGCCCCAGGGCAGCTGTAGCTACAATGTAGCTTGCAATCACCTGAATGGGTGGATGACTGAATGTAGTGTGAAGTGCTTTGGGGTCCATAGGGACTAAATAAATTGTAAATGGCCTGTATACAAATACAGGCCACTTACAATTTGAGCCCATATTCATGTCCCAGTATAGTTTTGTATTCTTTCCTTTGTGTCAGCAGTAAAGCTGTTCTGCAGTTTACTTTCCACGTTTGGGTCCTTTTCCTGCCTGCACACAGCCCATTCATGACAAAATAGTTCAATGGGTTTCCTTTTTAATTTGTGTTTTTAGTAACTGTGGATTTCCTACACTGAACACATATGTTCCTTTTCCTGCATGCACTTTTTTTTTGCATTGACAGAAAATTTGCGACTAATAAATTACTTTTTAGTTTCTAGCCTAATTATTTCATTGATATAATTTGTAACCTGGAATAACAGCTGAATTCAAGCCGCAAAAACACATGCTGCCAATAACTGGCAAAAACAAGAAAAAAGAGAAAAACAATGTGCAAAAACGGAAGACTTGTGGTTTATGTTCAAGGTTCTCACGCCAAATATGTCTCACATATTTATACAAATTTGTGCATCACATCCTGTTAGTTTATCTTGGCACCATCTCCCTCCTGCGTTTCACTTAAGGAAATGTATTTGTATTCTACTGTATTCTACTTCTTTGAAATATGCACTCTATATTGATCTGGTCATTTCTTTTCTCTATACAATTACAGAAACTTGCATGAAACATGTTGTCTAGAAATATCACCAAAACATCACTACAGTTCATAGTATTAAGTGGAGTGGCTTATCATGCACATCTTTGGAAAGATGTTATCCAAACATCTTATCCAAAGATGTTTGTGATAAGTTATCAGGCCATAGGTGAGAATGTTTTTCTGTCTATTTTTGTTAGCTGATAGAGGGTGAACCCCTGGGCTCCAGCCCACCTGCGACCCTAAAATTGATCCAAGAATTCCTCATCATCCTGCTACACTTAAGAAATCAGTGCTTTAAAAACAGGAATGACTTAAATTTGCTAAATGGTTTAATTACTTTTTTAATTTCTATTTTTAGTGTTGAAACAATGAAAAGTGGTCACTGTAGTGATAGTTTGAGCCTTTTTTGATGGTGTTGGTCATGGTGTTGGTTTAAATCTTAGATTTTCTGTCAAGCTTCTCTGTTTCCTTTTCTAGGTCACTTATTAACCAATCAGGATTCAACCTCAACACATCACATCATATATGATGCTACACTACCTACTCAGATCAACTCAAGGCAGTTGACATGTGTGGGGTCGGCCGAGCGTCTCATGATAAGCATGTGAGAAGAACTCCACAACAAAGGTACACGCAAGGCAATGTTATACCTGCTGCTCGGTCTGTGGCTTTCCGTCAGAGTCGGAGATCACAGTGTAGTTGTTCCAGCTGTTTCCCTCATTATCGTGGTTTTTAAAAAAGCTGGTTTTGATTTTGACGAAAGAGATGCATGACTCATGACTGATCAAGTGATGCCACTGACGAGCCAATCAGTGCCATGGAGTCACATTTTCAGATCATCTTGGATCGCTTGGAATCCCGGCAAAGTAGGTACTAAAAAAGTACCTGGTACCAGGTACTATGACCTAATGGAAAACTCTCAAAACTGCGGTGAGCCGACCCAAGTAGGTACCAACGGAAAGGGGCTTAAGAGTGAGAGCTAAAAGTTTTAACCTAGAATCGATTTTACTCACAATAGAACATAATTTTTAACATTTGATATGTTCAAGTATTTTACTATTTTTTTTATGGAAAATAATAAGTCAGTTTGGATTTTGAGCAATATGTTTCAAAAAAGTTAGGACGGGAGGAACCAGTGTTTGGACAAATGGCCAATTGATCACTGGAGGAACATTTTGCAAGTTAAGCGGCAACAGGTAAGTAACAGGATTGGGTATAAAAGAATATCTTAAAGATCCAAAAATTCTCAGATGTAGAGATGGGCAAGGTTAACCAATCTGCAAAAAACTCTGCAAAAATTGAGGAATAATTTCAAAATAATGTTCCTCATTGTATAGTTATGAAGCCTCAGAATATATCATTATCTACAGTCAAAGGAGCTTGCAAAGAAAAGCGTCTGGACTTCTTTAAGTTGCTTGAAGATGTTTCACCTCTCATCCGAGAAGCTTCTTCAGTTCTAAGGTCAAATGGTGGGGAGTCCCAGATTTAAACCTAGTGGGAGTGTCCCCCCACAGAGGGACAAAAGGACCCCCTGGGGATCCTCTAATCGCCTGAGCCAAGGTGTGAAAATGGGTGTGGGTCCCAATCAGCCAGGGTTTCGGGTGAGCTCATTGTGAAGCCTGGCCCCACCTTATCATGCGAATTCCTGAGGTCAGATGGCCCAGGATGTGAGTGGGCGTTAAGGCGTCTGGGGAGGGAACTCAAAACTGGATTATAGATGGCAGACAGTTGGTGTCGTAAACCACCGCCTCTGTTCAAAGATGGTCGCTCACAGTGGACATAGATGCTTCTTTCACTCCTCTTTCAAACCATCTGTCCTCTCTGTCCAAAATGTGAACATTGGCATCCTCGAAAGAGTGACCTTTGACCTTTAGATGCAGATGGACTGCTGAGTCTTGTCCTGTGGAGGTGGCTCTTCTGTGTTGTGCCATGCGCTTGTGAAGTAGCTGTTTGGTCTCTCCGATGTAGAGGTCTGGGCATTCCTCGCTGCACTGTACAGCATACACCACATTGTTAAGTCTGTGTTTTGGAGTTTTGTCTTTCGGGTGAACCAGTTTTTGTCTGAGCGTGTTGCTGGGTCTGAAATGCACCGGGATGTCATGCTTGGAAAAGACTCTCCTAAGTTTTTCTGATACACCGGCTACATAGGGGATGACAATGTTGTTGCGTCTGTCCTTCTTATCCTCCCTCGCTGGTGTCTGATCTTCTTTTCTGTGCCTCTTTGCTGACTTTAAGAACGCCCAATTAGGATAACCACATGTTTTGAGTGCTTCCTTTACATGTGTGTGTTCCTTCTTTTTCCCTTCAGGCTTAGAGGGAACATGTTCTGCCCGGTGGTGTAGGGTCCTAATTACTCCAAGTTTGTGTTCCAAAGGGTGATGGGAGTCAAACAGGAGGTACTGGTCCGTGTGTGTGGGCTTCCGGTAAACTTCGATGTACACCACCGTGGGAGTATCCCTCTTTGGGGGGGTACTCCCACTAGGTTTAAATCTGGGACTCCCCACCATTTGACCTTAGAACTGAAGAAGCTTCTCAGATGAGAGGTGAAATGTCTTCAAGCAACTTAAAGAAGTTTTTCTTTGCAAGCTCCTTTGACTACGATGACCTGGATGACTGAGAACCTTCACAGACACATTATCTACAGTGCATGATATCATGAAAAGATTCTGAAAATCTAGAGGAATCTCTGTGCACAAGGCCGAAAATCAATACCGGATGCCCATGATCTTCAGACTCTCAAGCCACACTGCACTATAAACGGAGGACGGAGAGATTTCGCAGGTCTTTCTTCCCCACTGCTGTCAGACTGTACAACAAAGACTCAAACTGATCAAACACACACATCCACACATGTGCAATAACACTTGCAATAAGTGCAATACTCTTTTCTGGCATCATTGTATTTTTACTCAGTTATATATAGAATTTGTATTCTATTTTTATCCTATTGTACATTTTATTCTATTTTATTCTACTGTATATAGTATTTTATTCCATTCTGTACAGTTGTGTACTGTATTTATTCTTATTATATTCTAATTTTTGCTACATAACCTTTACACTGTCCACTTCCTGCTGTGACAAAACAAATTTCTCACGTGTGGGACTAATGAAGGTTATCTTATCTTATCTTAAACAAATCTACAAATGATGGTTAAAGCTCTAGCATGCAGAAAAGAAGTCATATGTGAGCTTAATGCAGAAACACCAATATCTTCTCTCAATCAAACCTCATGTGATATGGACTGAGGCAAAATGACATGAAATGAAAACTATTCTCTGGCAAAGACTCAAGACTTTGTAGCAGCTAAGATCCTCTATGAGAAAACAATGGGACAACACTCCAATCCCACGGTCCAGAAACAGATCGACTCAGTTCCTAGATGTCTATGTACTGCTGTTAAAAGAACAGGGATGCTACGCAGTGCTAAACATGGCTCTGTTCCAGGGTTTTTGGAGATGTGTTGCTAACATTAAATTCAAAATAACCTCTGTGTTTTGTTTGTGTAGTGAAAGTAAATGCAGCATTGTATAAGTGCATCACCCTTGCTTTCTTTTCTTTTTTCTTTTTTTCTTTCTTGCTTCCAGGCTGGACGACTGTAATTCATTATTATCAGGAAGTCCTAAAAACTCCCTGAAAAGCCTTCAGTTAATCCAAAATGCTGCAGCAAGAGTCCTGACAGGGACTAGAAAGAGAGAGCAGATTTCTCCTGTTTTGGCTTCCCTTCATTGGCTTCCTGTTAAATCCAGAATTCAAAATCCTGCTCCTCACATACAAGGTCTTAAATAATCAGGCCCCATCTTATCTTAATGACCTTGTAGTACCATATCACCCTATTAGAGCACTTCGCTCTCGCTCTGCAGGCCTACTTGTTGTTCCCAGAGTATTTAAAAGTAGAATGGGAGGCAGAGCCTTCAGTTTTCAGGCCCCTCTTCTGTGGAACCAGCTTCCAGTTTGGATTCAGGAGACAGACACTATCTCTACTTTCAAGATTAGACTTCAAACTTTCCTTTTTGCTAAAGCATATAGTTAGGCCTGGACCAGGTGACCCTGAATCCTCCCTTAGTTATGCTGCAATAAGTCAAGGTTGCTGGGGGGATTCCCATGAATCACTGAGTGTTTCTTCTTCAGTCACCTTTTCCACTCTCTGTATGATAATACATTTCTCTGTATTTAATTATTAGTTATTATTATTCTCTGTTTCTCTTCCACAGCATGTCATTGTCCTGTCTTCCTCCCTCACCCCAGCCAGTCGTAGCTTGCTCATAGGGGTCATATGATTGTTGGGGTGTTTTTTATTTCTTTTTTTATTGTCATAGGGTCTTTATCTTACAATATAAAATGCCTTGAGGCAACTGTTGTTGTTATTTGGCGCTATAGCACTATAGTATTAATCTTCCACCTCCAGCTTTGCCTCTCTTTGTTCGTGCTACTATTTCCAAACTATAGGCTACATTATAGCCGGGGCAGATGTGTGGTGGCCTCTCCCTTCTCCGTCCCACGGTCTGCCCCCTGCGATGCGGGGTCCTCCCTGTGGACCCTGCACCTGGGACAATGAGCGTGGGTCCTCCTGTACCACTAGGGTTATGCCCCAGCGGGCTGATGTCCCTCCTGTCCCTCGGCTCATGCAGTGCTATGGGCTCCTCTTCCTAATGTCTGGTTAGGTAGGAGTGGTATGTGCTTTCAGGCCTTTGTTGGGTCTCAACAGAAACAATGATGAAGACCTTCCTGCATGTTTCTTGCTCAACACAATAACACTCTAATATCCACTGTGGCTGAATCTTTACTGTTGGGGTTTCTGAGCTCATACAGGTTCTCATTGTCCCTCTGTGCTCTGATATTTAAACTCTGGGGATTCGAGTGAGACTGATGCAAGTTAAAGTATGTCATTAAGCTTTCTGTTTTATCTACAGGAGAAGGACACCTGTCAATACATGCCTGAAGTACATAAAAAGAGGGTTAGGGTCATGAATAAATAATGGGATCTATGGCCAAACTACTGTATTTGAATGCATTAGTTGCAGTTTGAATAGCTGTATCTAAAGCCAACGCACCTTGGTTGCACTGATTGAATTTATAGGATTATAAAACTTTATTAAATGTCTTGTTAAACAAAAAGCTTGAAATGCTTTTTGCATGACAGTCCAAATGATCCTGAAGTGAGTGCTGTTGAAAACACCTCATGGCATCATGTTGTGTTTGATTGTTAGGGAATTGGACTTTTGTTATCCTCAAAAAATACATGCATTCATGATTTACTGAGACTGCAGCAAATGAAAGAGGAATGAACAACTAAACTTATCATGTTTTCGATTGTTGTCCCTTTCTTTTATATAAGACTTTTTCCATTTAAATTGACTTGTCAAGCTGCAAGTAAAAGAAATTAAAAATGATACGAGGCCTAAAGAGTAATGGAAAGTTAGAGAGAGGAGGAAACTCACAGTGTTATGACAGTTGAATATTATCAGTACACAGAATACCCATAATCACTGGTAATCAGGACCCTCTATCCTCTGTGAAAAGCATTTGCAGAGAGACAGTCTACTTTAACGTTTCCTCTCTTAAATTTAACTTTATGGTATAAAAGACATGGATTGATTTCAAAACCAACAATGTAATAGGTCAACCAGGCCTATTGCATTGCTAAGGAGTAACGAAAACTAAGAACACAACAAACAGGTAACCGGAGACTGTGATAGCTGGTATGAAAAACAGGAAACAGATTTTGTGCCTACAGTCAGTGACACAAGGTGAATACGCCCACATAATCACACATTTTGTCACCTTACAACTCAGCTTGGTCTGTACCCGCTTTGAGTGCTTTGGACTTTTCGTTTTTATTTTTTTAATTTAAAAAAAAGTCTGCGGTGACGGGCCATGTCCTCACAGTATTAAGTGAAATAGAACAAGAGTGACTTTCGCTGACACGAAACTTTTAATTATTCTGAAGTGAGTGCAGTTAAAACTCATGACGTCACTTTGCGTTTGCATCCTGCCACATGTAGGAGCAACGCTCCTGGTTCTTATGTGAGGGTGGGAGCAGAGGGCTCATTTCGTCACTTGGACTGGAGGACTTGCTCATTTCATGGCTGCAATTGGACTGAGATATTAAGCTGAATTTCAAAGAGACTGTGATACCCGGTGTAATTTTACAGTACAGAAGCTGAAGCCCCAGCAGGCACCTAACTGTTCAAGATGTGGAAAAACCTCCTGCTTTCTGCAGTTGGTCGTGGAAAAATCAGTACCGTCGGGACAGTCATCGGGATGATCATTGCCACTTTTCTTCTGCAGACCGCGACGTGCGCTTGCAGCACTTTTGAATGTAATGAAGTCGTCGTCGTGCCTGTTTTTTTAATATTTTTCCTGATGCTCCTGATAGACCAGACATTTCGGAGCACCGCGAAACATCCATCCACGTTTTTATGCCTTGTAGTCAAGCGCGTTATCAGAGCGTTTCTAATCAGTCTGCTGTGGATTGTAGCATTGTTGATTGTCACGGACTGGTATGGTTGCTGTAACATTGATGAAAACACGAGTAAGCTGTTCTGCAAATCTGAGAACCTCACAACTGAACAAAAATCTCGAAAAGCTGAAGTGGAAATCAAGTCAAGGGTGAGGACTTTCTTGCTCTATGCTTATTCTGCTTTTTTAATGAAATTATGGCAAACACACATTAATGCTGTTATGTTTTGCATGTTTGTTGCGTCTTTTTCAGCTTTCTGGTTACTCTCTGCTCCTCGGCATGACTCTTGCAGCTTTCTTCATGACTTGGAGTGGGTGGAGAAAATGGTTTATAAAAAAAATCAGTTGGTGCAACAAGAAAACGTTTTACTACAAACTGATTTTGGAAGAAGAGAAAAAAGTTCTGGAGGAGCTTTTGAGGAAAGAAGCAAATGAGACTTTGACTAGAGAAATCACGAGCAACATAAAAAGGAAAGACTGGGACGGCTGTTTTAACGTTGCTCAACAAATGATCAATAAAGCAAAACATCAAACCCCAGAAGCAACCAACCAGCAGATCAACTGGATCAGTGAGGGGAGCTCCAGCAGAGGGGGGCAGCATCATCAAGCAGCAGCACATCAGCAGGTAAAAGGCTCTGTTATTTACATACCAGATGTTACAGCTGCCAGACTCTGTCAGTCTAAAATGGCGGAATTATTTTTTCTTGCGTTCTGATCTGCACAGGCACCCAGGTCACCATCATATGACTGCAGCTCACTATTAATAACTTTAACATATGATGTTGTAGTTTAGTTAAAAGTTAACCATAAACCCTAAAATACATTTGTGTGCAGAAACAAGATAAATGTCTTAAGCTGTTCCTTATTTGAACAGATGGATCTACACATATAATTTGACAGAGCGTTTTTACTAATTCGTAAAACTCTTTTGCAGGCTCAAAACTATGAACTTGATGAAGTTGCACAAGGTAAACACACCAACACTCCTTAATTCACTGCGCAGCTCTCATAAGATCAACTAAAGTCACTTTCACTGCAATATACTAAAAACCTTCACTGATTTGATGATGATGATCTTCCCAGTGACCACTAGAGGTCTCTGCTGTTCCTGTTTTCACTGAAACTCTCACATTAAGGGTTCAGGGCTTGCTTTGACCCAGCTCCATGCAACACTGCATCTACAAAGCGAGCAGAGGGTTGAAATATCTTATATCTCATAGCTCATAATGAGGTTTTTAATATTGCGCTGGTGATGGTTGGAGTTAATTTTAATCACTTTAGAGATTGGCCACAATGTGTTACTGTATAAAATATTAATGCATGTTATTTGACTCCTACCCTCCTGCTACACCAGAACTGCCAGAATAACAGTTTTATTTCCTCAATAATAAAGTTACTATCAAAGCTCAGAGTGTAGCAAATTAAGCAAGTTACTTTTCAGAACCTCCCAGTCCTCTTATTTCCCCTTTTTCCTATCCAAAGAATGTTGAATGTAAAAACCTACAGCTGCAATCGGGAGAGATACCAATAAACGACAATAATGATAATAATGATGGATTGCATATACAATTCCACTATTCATTTACACACTGGTGAAGGCAAGCTACAGTTGTAGCCACAGCTGCCCTGGGGCAGAAGCGACAGAAGCGAGGCTGCCATATCAGAATCAGAATCAGAATCGTGTTTATTGGCCAAGTATATGTGCAGACACATACAAGGAATTTGGTTCCGGTAGATGGAGGCTCTCAAGCACAGCAGTGCTGATTTTCTAACACTGGAAAATAACTCAAAATGTTAGAAATATTCCAGTGTTAGAAAATCAGCACTGCTCAGTGTTAGCCATTGTTAATCTTCAAAACTGACTAGGTTACTTTTAAACATATAACACTGTCAAAAGTGTTAATTTAACACTCAACAGTGTTGTATTTAACACTCAGAGGTGTGGACCCATATAGACACTCTCTAGTGTTAATTTAACACTGGAGATTTTGCTGTGCTGGTTCTTGAGAGGTACAGATCCTGGATGGAGGGCAGGGGGGCGCCGATGATCCTTTCTGCTACCCGTACAGTCCGCTGCAGTCTGCTCCTGTCCTGTTTAGTGGCTGCACCATACCAGACTGTGATGGAGGAGCACAGGACAGACTCAATGACCGCAGTGTAGAACTGGATCAGCAGCTCCTGTGGAAGACTCTACTTCCCCAGTTGTCTCAGGAAGTACATCCTCTGCTGGGTCTTTGTGAGGATGGAGTTGATGTTGGTCTCCCACTTCAGGTCCTGGGAGATGGTTGTACCCAGGAACTTGAAGATCTTCACAGTCGACACAGGGCTGTCTGATGTGGTGAGGGGGAGCAGAGTTGAGGGATGTCTCCTGAAGTCCACTGTCATCTCTACAGTTTTAAGAGTGTTCAGCTCCAGATTGTGCTGACTGCACCAGAGTACCAGCCGCTCAACTTCCTGCCGGTATGCAGACTCATCACCATCCTGTGTATGTATCACGCCATCGGCCCCTCTGGCCATCACCAGTAGGCAGTAGGTGAAGTGTCTTCCCCAAGGACACAACGACTGAGACTGTCCGAGCCGGGGCTCGAACCGGCAACCTTCCGATTACAAGATGAACTGCCAACTAGGGATGCACCGATACCGATACTGGTATCCGGTATCGGGGCCGATACTGTAAAATGTGTGTGTACTCATACTCATAAAAGTTAACCGATACCATGAACCGATACTAACTTATTTCATTAATCAGAGGGTGGCATGTCATTTCTGTTGTAGTTCTTTAGATTGGCCACTAGGGGAACATCCCGCGCTAAACAGGCACAGGGTTAGGCGAGAGAGACTGGCGGCTCCAGATAAAAAAGAGAAACTGGAGGCTGCTGTAGCTAGGCTAAACAAAATGTCAGCAGTGTGGACCGGAACAGCCAACTTTAACTCAGGTTTTGGAAAAGCGATGAAAATTGTCAAGAGAAAATCCACGGGCAGTTAAAATAACAGAGGCTCTGACTCATTTTATCGCTCTGGATGACCAGCCAATGCTGGCCGTGGAAAACATAGGATAGCACCGTCTTCTCTGCATACTCGAGCTGCGATATGAAATTCCCAGCCGCCCACACATCAGAGAGATAATGGTGCCAAAACTTTCTGAAGAGGTAAAGACAAGCACTGTGTGCGCGATGTCAGTCCTTGGTTTAACGGCACAGTGGACTGATGATCCACGGGCAGATGAGGAGTTTGTTTGTCAATGCCAAATACTTTTGTTATTTTGTTTGTTTGTTTACAATATGGACACTCTGCAATAATTTAAACGTTTATTTTATTCTCAAACCTAATTTGTATTTATTTGATTCCAAACAGAAGTGTTTATTTATTATTCTGAAAGCTCGAGACAGTGCCAATAGTTCAGTGATATTTTGTTAAATTACAATGTGGAGACTCTGCAATAATTTAACAGAAGTGCTTATTTTTCACTTGAAATTTGTTTGTGGTCATTTTTATTAAGATTTAATGTTTTATCGGCAGAGAATAAAATAAAACCTGTCTTCCAATTCATTGCATGTGTGTGTGTGTGTGTGTGTGTGGTAGAAGTATCGGTTTTTGTACTCTGTATCGGCAAGTACTCAGATCCAAGTATCGGTATCGTATCGGTTTGAAAAAATTGGTATCGTTGCATCCCTACTGCCAACTCTTGGGCCACGATCGCCCCTGTGGTCTCCATCCTTTTAACTCTGTGACTCTGTGGACAGGTAATTTCCTTAGGGATTAATAAAGTATAGTGATTCTGATTCTGATTCAGCTAAACCTGAAATAGTTAGTACAGTTGAAGTCTGGACCATCAACAGTAACTCAGTAAAACATCTCTATAGCAGAGATGTTGTAAGACGACCATCATATATGAGTGAGGCAGAAATGAAATCAAATTATAAATATTTAAAATGGGGAAGCATTTTATTCCAGTAATGACAGAAATAATGAATTGCTCTACAAAAAAATGAGGTGTTACAGCCCGTTGGTAGGTTTAGTTCTTTTTTACATGTTGCCATGGTGAATCATGTTATCAGAGCTCCTCTCATGAATCTTTTCCTCTTCTAGTCATCCATGTACTTAACTCAGCATGCTTCCTGTAACAGGGTCCAGAAGTACACAGTTCAAAATACAATTTTAGAAGATCACAAAACACCCACTGTCCTGTAGACAGCTCAGTAAATGACTCCTCAGGCTCAAGTTAAACAGTCAAACCATTTCCAGTATATCTTTGTTTTATGTTCATTGCTTGGATTTTCATTTTTCAAGTCTTGTTTATTTTTATTCAGTTAAACACTTCATTTTAGTTTTCACTACAGTTTTAAATGTCATCATTTTGCTCTGTACAGACACAATTCTTTGGTTTCTGACAAAAACATTTTTCACCCTGTAGAAAACACAGACACCATGCCGTTATTTAACGAATCCGCCTGAAAGAACACAGTTGACACAGTGACGCAGCTCCAGGAACAACGCAAGCGACCACAGACAAGTTATACACCTTGACAGAGTGGGCGCTCCTTGTCATCACAGCTGAGAGGGGATAAAAAGTCTTAATGTTCAGCCTAATGTGATTAAAAATGATCAGAGTGCTAAAACAGAACTTTTCCCCTTTTCCCTAAAATTTAAGTTTGATCGACATATTAATGAGAAAAGTTGTTTGAGTAGTAAAAATGACTGTTCTAATGTCATTGTGTTGTGTGTCAGAACAATGAGGCGACTGCTGTCTCCAGGTAGGAAACCAGAGTGATACACCTGCTGCTGTCAGACCTGCAGGTATCAGGCTGTGATCTTCTCCTTTATAGTGGACAGAAATTTTGGGAGTGGCACAAATAATTTGTGTGGCATCTTATTGAAAGCAGAACAGCTGATTGTTCTGTAAATAGTTTGAAATGGTTATAAAAAAAGGGTAAATGTCATGGTCCTGAGTCTGACGGCTCAGTGTTTTGTGTTTCTTTATATTATTCTTTGTTCTTGTTTATTCTGTTATGTCTTTGGGTTCGGTTTGCCATTCGTTAGGGGTTTGTCTTGTGCCTGCCTGCTCCCACTTCTCTGTGTTCCCTCTGTCTGTCCATGGTGTCACTGTGTCTGCTTGTGAGTCTGTCTGTTTAGTGCAGTGTCTTGTCTGGTTCTCTGTGTCTGTTAGTTTCCTGTTTTAATTTGAAGGTCCTTGTCTTATGTGAGTGCGTTCAGGTTACGTTTCCCGTGCCTCGTCAGTTGTGATTTCACCCAGGTGTGCTTCTCTCCTGTCTCCCATCCCCTGATTACTGCTGTGTGTATTTAAGCCCTGTGTGTTCTCCTGCCTGTTGCTGCTTCGTCTGTGTTATTTGGTGTTTTCTTGTCTGTGAATCTCCCTGCAAGTTGCTTTCTCTCTTGTTTAGGTTTTAGTTTTCCCAGTGTAGTTTATTTCTAAGTTCTGTTTTTCGCCACACTCCCCTTTTGTTTGTTATCACTCGGGTTCTGTGTCAATAAAGCTCTCACTTCACTGCATATCCACATCTTGGGTCCTTTGTTAAATTCACAGTAAAAGGTAAATGGATGCAAATAACTTTGTTGTTTGCAAAACTTGTGCATATGATTTTAAAATTTACAATTTATATTTGCATTTAAAGTTATGAAATATGATTCAATAAACACGTTTGTGGTTGTTACAGTAAAAAAATATATATATTTCTACTCGGCTTTTATGTTTTCTGTCTGATTTTTAGACCAATTGTGTTAATACAGTATGTCAAATTGAAAACATAACTGTAATTTCAGACACGTGAGGTTGTGCTGAACAGAATGATACCAAACAAGGCAAATAAACAGTTTTTAAAGGTGAAATGTAGTGGAAACATCAAAAGTAGTTAAAAAAAAATGGCCAATTATATCCTGGACCCCAGAGGGTTAAATATTTTTTTTTGAAAGTAACGCAATAGTTACTTTTCAAGTATTTAATTTCTTTTAGAATCTTGTAACTCAGTTACTAACTCAGTTACCTTTTTTGAAAAAGTAACTAGTAACTATGCTTAAATTTGCTAAATGGTTTCATTCGTTTTTCATTTGTATTTCTAGTGTTGAAACAGTGACAAATGGCCACTGCAGTGATGATGGGTGATGTAGGTTTAAATCTTTGATGTTTAAAGCTTCTTTCTCTTCTCTCCCTTTATATGTCACTGATTAGCCAATCAGTATTCAACTAAACACATCAAGTATGAAGCTACATGCTGTTGTTTTTTTAACACAACTAGGTTTAAAGAGAGTTTCATCAGCTTTAGAAATTGTCAGATGTAGAGATGAGCAGATTCACCAATCTGCAAAAAACCCTGTCTACAAATTGTATTATCTAATTCACTATCTACAGTACAAAATGTTTTCAAAAGATTCTGAAAATCTGGAGAAATCCATGCGCACAGACATAAGGCCAAAAATCAACACTGGATGCCAATGAGCTTCAGACCTTCAAGCCACACTGCACTAAATACAGTGTTGGGGAGTAACGGAATACATGTACCGCCGTTACGTATTTAAAATACAAAATATGAGTAACTGTATTCCGTTACAGTTACCGTTTAAAAAGGTGGTATTTAGAATACAGTTACTTTGTTGAAATAAATGGATTACACGGCGGTACTTTCCTGTTTCATATTGTAGCGGGTCAGGACTGTTTGGGTTTTGTTTGACAGCTACGTTCTGTTGTTCCAGGCGGCAGCGTTACGGTTGCCATGGTTACAGGGTGACGCTCTCTCTCTGCGTGTTTCCTGGGTGAGAGAGGCCTTTTTGTGGTCGTTGTGCTAAGCTAATAGGCAGAATGCTACAGGTATAGCTCTAAAGAATGTAGCATCATAGGCAGTGTAGTCCGTGCTGCAGGGAGAATGGACTGCCATACCCCTTATGTGTCTGTGAGCGAGGGAGGGAGAAAAAGGAAAAGTACGAGTTGTCACCGAGCAGAAACGGGAGCTGGAAGCATGTAAATATAATAATAACCACTGCAGCCAAGAAGAGAGCCTGACGAGCCCAGTTGTAAGTAAGCTATTAAGACTCGACTGTACACTGTGTTCGTGTTTTCCTCCAAAAACAATAAGTTCCGTTGGAGCAGCCTTTCAACGCCTCTCTCTGTCTCTCGCTAGCAAAGTTGACCCAGACAACAAAGTAAAGCTAGTTTTCAGCTACGAACCCGACACAGAACCCACCATATTAGCCAGAGGTCCCTTTACTACGCTGACCTACAGTAACAGTAATAAATCACAGCAATAGTACATTCATGTAGTTGTAAACAGCATGATAATATATTAAGTAATCCAAAGTATTCAGAATACGTTACTGTCATTGAGTAACGTAACGGAATACGTTACAAAATACATTTTGGGGCATGTATTGTGTAATAAAATACATTTTAAAAGTAACCTTCCCAACACTGACTAAATACATTTAAAAATGCAGGTTTAAGCCTGCAGAAAGGAAGTCAGGTACGATACACAATCTGTACATTTCAAGTTATTCTAAATATTCTTACTATTGAAACATCTTTCAGTATCCTGCTCTGTTTGCACACTATAACCTGGGTTATCCACTTATCTGTACCTTAATTTTAATAACTGTACAGTTCTGTTTTGGTAACTATTGTCCATGATGTAAATATATAAAAAATGTGTGTGCTTCTGTTCCATGTCCTGTTTCCTGTTCTGTTTGTTTATGTGTCTTTTTGCGGCTGTTACAACAAAATTTTCCCCTTGTAGGACAATTAAAGGATGATTCTATTCTATGTGAGCTTAATTCAGAAACACCAACATATTTTCTTTGCAAAACCTCATAAAATGGACTGAGGCAAAATGGCAAACAGTTCTCTGGCAAAGAAAACTCAGGACAGTGTAGCAGCTAAAATGCTCTGTAAACAATGGGACAATAGTCCTCTCCCAATGGTCCAGTAACCGATGTCCTTAGTTCCCAGATGTTTACACACTGCTGACAAAATAACAGGGGATGCTACAGTGCTGCAGTGGTAAACATGGCTCTGTTCCATGCATCCATGTATTTTTAAATACAATTTAGTGGCTGGATTGATTTAAAAACCAAAAATGCAATGAGTCAGCCAGACCTGGAAAGATTTGCAGCGTAAAAAACACCCATAAACACGTCACAAGGGTAACCAGACACTGTGATAGTTGGTATGAAAAACAGGAAACATTTGTCTTCCTGTGGTGTTGGAGTTGTGTGGGAAGAGTCTTCTGTGTAAAACATTACCAAATACAAAAACTGTAAGCCTGACTTGCTGCTGCAGTTAATTGTAATAAAAAGTAATTAACTATCAATGACACCCTGACACTTTGTGACAGCCAGCCCCATAGTGGGGTTGTTTGCCAAAGGTTTTCTATATCTATTATGGCCCTTATGACAGGTAGAAAACAGATCTGACTCCTTAATACAATCACAGATTTTACCAATAGTGTCATCTGTTAGGCATAAGTCATTTTTTAAAAGTGAATGCAATTTACCTAAAGCATAATGATGGCCCAACCCATGCACGTTTTGCATCTCTTCAACAATTGTCTGTATTGTTGAAGCTGGAAGGAGCGGCTGTCCTTGCAGTTTTAGGTAAAACAAACACACATTCCTAAGGAAGGCCTCACTGAAATTCTGTGGCAGTTCAGTGCCTTCATTTGTTGTTGCCTCATTTAAGCTATGGGGAGCATCTTCACCTGCAAATACAGCAGAAGACTGAGGAAGTGTCCCCCTATACATGTCGCTTATGCTTTCAACAGAGCATTCTCTATGTTTTCTGGACATATGAGCAGTAAATGATGATTTCACAGAGAACATACTTTTACAACCAGCCACAGGTCGCCCCTCCACTATATGCTGTGTTAAGTGGGATATAAGTTCTGTCACTGTGTGAAATTGGCGCTCACAGAGTGTAGTGGCACATTTCAAGTCTGTAAAAATGGCGCTACCAGCAATAGGGGGTGCAGGTACATTGTGAACCGGATAGAAACGGGCTTTAAAGGCCGCGTAAGCATAAAATGTACGCCTGCATTCACTACCGACGCATTTGAAAAAATGATGGGCTTCGTTCCTGTGAACTCTACAATGCAGCACATAACCCCTCAACGTCTTCAGCGTTTTGTTGCAAAAAGAGCACAAAATCATTGTAGCTGTCAACAGCACATTTGTTTTAGGTTACTAACCTCCTATGACCTTTCAATAAGCACTGCTTGAAAACAGCATGGAAAAAATAGGACTAGCCATTAATACTATTAATGGAAAACATACTCTCATGTATTTAAAGATAACAGAAAATGCAATGTTAGCTTGCCAAAACTTTTTCTTGTGCTAAAATAGCTAAATATCTCAACGTATACATCTCCACCACTCTGCTCGCAGACTAAGCGCGTAAAGGCACGAGCCGCCAAGCTTGCTACTCCCGCAATAATTTAAGTAGTCCAATCAAAGAATAGAAACAAACTCTCACGCTCAGTGATTTGCCAAGGTAGAGCTCGTGTAGTTTTAAATACTAGCACACTTTGGGCAATTGACTATGTGCACGTTAGCATATGCTACTTCCGGTGCGGAAACTCCTGTGGGGAGCTTTGTTTCCGGTGTCCTATTCGCGCCTTGTTTACGGTCCAAAACAAGTTAAGCAAATGAACGAATCAAGCGGCGATTTACATTTCTATAGATGTCTTGGGCATTTACCCAATATATCTGTAAATGATGTTCATCGACTTGTCGATATTTTTCCCCCGCGCCTCAGAGCAAAAGAGAAAAGGGATTCAAATGTTATATTTCTCAGCTGTCCCTCGTTTATCGCGGGTGTTATGTTCTAAAAATAACCAGCGATAGGTGAAATCAAGTAGCCAATTTTATTTTTTGATGGTGCAAAACGTTTCGTGGACATACAGTACTGCACTTCAGAGTCACACTGCTAGCGATCGATGCAGCGATTCTGTACTGTACAGGAGAGACGTCACGGAGGAGATCGTCTGGGCGATCAGGGCGCAGGACACAATGTGACGTAAAAATAAGCATGCAAACTTGCACTAAAAAATCCGCGAAACAGCGAGGTGAAAGGTGAACCGCGTTATAGCGAGGGACCGCTGTAATTTTGAAGGTAAGTCACAACATACCCTTCGTAAATACTAATGTATAGAAACCAGCAATCATTCATTTTTTGTGTGGCTTTTTTCACGGTTTGTTAACATGCTGTGTAGGTGTGTACTTGACTAGCTGATATCGACATAATGGGGAAACATCTGGTTTGACTATTCTTCACCTGTAGTTTGAATGCTGAACATTTGCCTGTTTAAATCATGAGACCAGTCACTATACAGAGATGTGCTTCTGAATGTGGACGATGTGTCTTCTGCTGCAGTGATGCAGTTCTGCTTGTGTTGAGTGATGTAAACAACTGATCGATCTAAACGCTTTAAACGTCAAAATTGATCATTAGATTTTTTTATGACACAACAGTGGTGAGTGTTCCCACCTTCTGCTCTTTGTAACTTAACGCAATCTTTCCGTTTTCGAGTTTTGGACATGATTTTGGAGGATATCTTCGCAGTAGCGATTGACCGCAAAGTAAAGCTACCGGAAATGTACAACCCCACATCCGGTCTCAAACCAGGAAGTTAGCATTGTCTCGTGCACATAGTCAATTAAAAAAAAAATAAACATTTGAGCAAATGATTAATTTAACTTTTACTAAATCTGGCTAAAATTGATTGAATGTGGTGCAAAATTAAAGAAATGACTAACATGGAGGAGATGACCAGCTGTCTATTTGAAAGATAATCAGCCCAGCACAGACTCTAGTCTGGCCCACTGGCCAGCTTTGGAAATTTGGATTTTAACAAGTTTTGGATTTTTCTCCCACTGAAAAAGACCTTCCCCATAGCCATTCATACTACACCAAAGTAATAACAACTAAAAGAAAGAAAAGTCTTTTCACTGTCTATAAAAAAACAGGACATTTTCTATGAATCAACAAATCCTTTCTATTTTATAATTACATGACAGTCTGGCCAGTGGGCTGCCATAACTTTTAGGTTATTTTTACAGTTTAAGACTAAAGACTTATGCTGAATGATTTCATTTATTTACTACAGCAGTTTGTCTTTAAAATGTAGAAAAACTGACAAGTACTGTTGAAATTGTACTGTCAAGTATCGGGTGGCTGTAGCTCAGGTGGCAGAGCAGGTCAGCCACTAATCAGAAGGTCGGTGGTTTGATCCCAGGCTGCCTCCTGGCTGCATGCCAAATATCCTTGGGCAAGATACTAACCCCATGTTTGCCTACGGGTGGTGGTCAGAGGGCCCGGTGGCGCCTGTGTCCGGCAGCCTCGCCTCTGTCAGTGCGCCCCAGGGCAGCTGTGGCTACAATGTAGCTTGCTATCGCCAGTGTGTGAATGACTGAATGTAGTGTAAAGCGCTTTGGGGTCCTATGGACTAGAAAAGCGCTATACAAATGCAGGCCATTTACCATTCATATAAAGATATCTCTGATAACTTCTATACACTGACAGATGCTTGTTGGGTTTTTTTTTTTATTTTGTTTCTTTGTATTCTTGTAGGGTGTATCTTCCAGTAAAAAAAATAAATAAATACTTTGAGGCGACAGTTGTGATTTGTTCACAGGTTCTTATTGTCACTCTGTGTTCTGATATTTAAATTTATTTATGAGGATTCGAGTGAGCTTGATTGGAGTTAATGTATCATTACAACATAAATTACCGACTACTTTTTACTAAAAAAAAATGTTCACAGATTTAAAAACAAAAACAAAACAAAAAAGCTTTACAACATAAACTACTTCCTGTTGATCTTTGTCTGTTCGACCTTGCCTGTTTTGTTTTCTTGTGTTTCACTGAGGTTTCGCCCTCTCAGAAAATAAGATACTAAAATTTAATGATGGTTCAAGGTTCAAGGTTCTTTATTTGTCACATGCATAGTTATACAAGTATAACACACAGTGAAATGTAGCCTGACACGCTCCTCGACATGTGCAAAAATGGGGGGGGGTGTAGAGGAAGAACATTATATATATATATAGTATATACATTGGGTGAATGTGCAGTAGTAGCAGCAAGCAGGTGAATTCTGTACATTAATATGAATAGACATCTGACTATTTTACAGGATAGACAATATAAACATATTTAAAATTAAAGGAATTTGTACATTGTGCCTGGTTTAGAGTGTCTGGAAGAGAGTCCTGTCTCAGTCAATTATAGATGATGTGAGAGGGCGGGTGTGTGTGTGTTTAGGGCCCGGATGGCTTGGGGATAGAAGCTCCTCTTGAGTCTCTCTGTCCTTGCCCGGATGATGCGGAACCTTCTACCAGATTGCAGAAGTTGGAACAGTTTGTTGCCAGGACTCTCGTTTGGCTCTCAGCGAAGGCGGTCGCACTTTTTCTCCTCTCCCCCTTACCCTTATCTTCCCTGCTTAGCCTCTTGTGTCCTTGTCTTGTCTCGTGTGCATTACTTTCCCTCGAACAGTCTCTCACTGTCGTTCTCTAAAACCTAAAAGAGAATTATGGATTTGATCAACTGGTCTCTGAATGCTATTGACACCCTCTTCTCAACGAGAAGTCTGGGCTTGGGAGAGCCCGAGTGCCCTGGAGGGACTTTCCCTGCCGGATACACGATGGACGGGTGGCAGAACTGGAGGGTCATGTGCCTGGCGGGACTGTCGATCGAGGACGCTGAAGATATCTACCTATTCGGAACCATGATAACAGGGTTCTTGCTGATTGGAGCTGGCTTGGCCCTGACTTATCGGAGAAATAAGAGAGCGGAACCAGCTGTTCAAACCCCCCCAAGGCTGACCGCTGGAATTGAAGCGATGGGACGAGGCGCGACCTCTCACAACGAACGCAGCATGGTTAACACCTTGGAGACGCTTACGGCTGCCGTGAAGACTCAAAATAACAACATTGAGCGTATGATGGGATACATCAGGAAGAGGCCTGCTCAAAATGACACCCTTGAGCGAAAGTTGGATCACATCGCAGAACGGCTCACTGCAGTTGTGGGGTCTCAGAATCAAAAGAATGACAACACCACGGAACATAAGTTTGATACCATCATGGGGAGGCTCGCGGCTCTCCAACGGGAGATCGAGAGACCAGTGTCAGAGTGTTAAAGAGTAGCTTGAAATTTGGAGCTGCTCACATAAAAGGAGAAATCAACAATATTCAACATATGGACACCACGGCGCCAGCTGCTCAGGCCCAAGGCTGGAGCCGATCAACAACTCCCTGAGAACAACTGTGTGAGGACTATTCTTCCCATCCCATGTAAGGCCACCTGGATTGGCTAGCAGACTGTTTACTTAGCCTGATAGGGCGAAGGACACTGTCTCAGCTGAACTATGGACACGCACACACATACACTTACACTGATAAGCACTCACACATCCCCTGTCCCCTTCCAACGCCTTCAATGCTTGTTGCCTCCTGGGAACACGAGGCAGGTCTGGGCCCGCGCTGGAGAGTCGGCGCAGTGGCAGGATGGCTGCTGTGTTGCCTGGGTGAACTCCTTATCCCCCTACCCAACCCTGTTGCTGGTCACGTGTTCTATAATGTTGTACTGTGGACATTTATGTGCTTTTCTGTGCAGAGGAGTTTTTTTTGTTTCCTGTTCTCATGCTGTCCTCCTGTAGCCCAGCATGAGTAGAGGTCTCTTTTTTTCCTCTTGTACTTTTCCCATTGTAGTGTACATTTCAGTGTTTTTTTCTGTAATGCAACCGTTCTCTGACTTGTATCCCCATGTGATGTCTGTGTTGTATGTGTAAGGTCGGGGGGCGGGTTCATTCCACTGCAGGGCAACCTGCCACTGCATGTGGCGAATAAACTTTGAACTTGATGGGACGGGTCCTTCAGTATCTGCGCTGCTCTAGTCCGGCATCTCCTGGTGTAGGTGTCCTGAAGCGGGGGGAGAGCAATCCTGCAGCAGCGTTCTGCTGTACGGATCACTCTCTGGAGAGCTTTTTGGTCCTTCACACAGCTGTTCCCAAACCACGATGTCATGTTCTGTGTGAGGATGCTCTCCACAGCGCCTGTATAGAAAATCCTGAGGATCTTTGGAGAGACCCTGAACTTCCTCAGTTGTCGTAGGTGATACAGGCGCTGCCTAGCCTTTTTGGTCTGGACCTGAATGTGGGCAGCCCATGTCAGGTCTGAGGAGATGTGACACATTCTTCTGATGTGTCAGAAGAATAGCCGGGAGATGACAGATGACGCAACCCGTGTCTTGTGTTTGAAATAATTACGCGTCATTAAGCTTCCTGTTTCATCGACAGGAGAAAGACACCTGTCAATACATTCCTGAAGTACATAAAAATGTAATAAATAAATAATGAAATCTATAGCCAATTGATAGATTTATCCAATTATAAAACCTTAATAAATGTAATTGTTAATTATTTATTGGTGTGTTTCAATTTAATAATGTCCAACTTATACAGCACTTTGATGTTAATAACATTTTGGTTCTGACACGTCATCTCTTCACGCTATAAAGTGGATGTGGATTAGAGCCCAAAAGAAAAGCTTGAAATGCTTTTGCACAGCAGTCCAAATTATCATAACATCTGAGTGCTGTTTAAAACCCTTCTCATGTCACTGAATTGTGTTTGCATGGTGCATGTATGCATGTATATGAATATTTTAATTTTACACGTAAGCTCAAAGACCACAAATGTTCACAGAAACCACATGTATACTCAATTTTATTTCATTTTTTTTATTATTTATTTTATTTATTTATTTATTATTTATTTTTAGGGAATTAGATTTTTATTCTCCTCAGATGGGAGCCTCTTTGCCTGGCTCAAAAGCATAAACACAGAGACAGTGTAACAGTTTCTTTCCTCTCTTAAATTTAACTTCATTGTATAAAAATAGTTCAAGATTTTGTGCTTACAGTCAGTGACACAAGGTAAATACACCCACATAATCACACATTTTATCTCACCTTACAACATCTAACCTTAGAGAGCTCAGCTGACTTAACCACTGTGACAATAGCAAATAACACAGAGATCCACAAGTAGGGATGGATATCGAAACCCGGTTCTTGTTGAGAACCGGTTCCCACTGTTTCAATTCCTTGGAATTGTTTGCCATTTTTGCAAATGATTCCCTTATCGATTCCAGTCGCCCCGAATGACGTCACCACGTTGCGGAGCGTCATTTACCTGGCAGGAAACATGGCGCCTAACGCTCAAAAGTTTGATTATACTTTACGAGAACGGATGACAACAGGGAAACTTGCAATACTTGCAAAGTAGAGATTTCATTTAAAGGAGGAAACACTACAAATATGCAAAAGCATTTGCTCACAAAACACGCGATGACCTTAAATGAATGTCGTGCTTTTAATTCCGCTCCGGACTCGTGAATCTCAACCCAGCAGCAGCGGTAACGTTTGCACGTCCTCTCCCGTTAATGCGGCAGGTAAATAATCAACTAACAGTGCATATTATGTTAGCGCGATCTGCCTTATTACAAAACCTGCCATTACTGTGCGTTTAGGTGATCATGATGAGACAGACAGAGTCTGGCTCAGATGCTGGCAGTTCTCGCTGCAGTCTACCAGTAGCGTCTCCTTTCAGGCCAGGATAGACAAATGTCACCGAGCAGTGACTAAGTCTGTGGTCAAAGGCTTGCACCCATTTGCCACAGCAGATGCCCCCCGATTTTCGGTAAGTGAATGTGTTTAATTGTAGGCAGGGACATTACTGGATATTCTTGTGTAATTGCTACAGAATAATTTATGTTATACTTTGTTATTGCTACAGAAGAATATTTATTTTATTATTTTACATTTACAATTTTTTTTCCTGGGGACCCTGTGACACCCCATTGAAGAGCCGCAGGCTGTGGATCTCTTAAGATCTCACTGCTGGGTTTGTAAGGCCATGTTACTCCTAAATTTCTATCTTGTTCAAAGAGAAGATATAAAACAAAGTTCTAAGCTAAACGACCTTAGTGTTCTCCTTTTTAAAAAGAATCGATAAAGAATCGAATCGTTAAACAGAATCGAAAATGGAATCGGAATCGTGAAAATCGTATCAATATCCGTCCCTACTCATGTATTGATTGATTGATTTAACAAACATGTAATGCTACTGCAGTGCTTATGGGCAGTGGATGATCTGGTTAGGCTGATGAATCCTAGTAAAGGAGTCCTGATGTTTTAGCTCAGTTTTTGGCCTCCACCAGTGCCTGAGGGAAAGTAGCTGGTGAATGATTCACTGGTTGCTCACGAGCTCGTCTCTAACTGTGTCATTCTGCTGTTTGCTCATGGGCAGGTCAGATTCAGAGGTTTTTACAGCTCCTAAACTGAAAACAGACGCCGCCAGAAACAAATCTACGAGGGCAGGGCGCACTTCAAGCTTAGAGCTGCAAACTGTGCTCCCTGTTCTAAGTGTGTTTGGGTTCTGGATTACACACACACACACACACACACACACGCACACACACACACACACACACGCACAAACAAACAAGCAGATGTGTTGGATATCAGGCAAACCTCAAGAGAAGTAAAAATAAATAAAGACAGAGACACAGAGAATTTGTTCTGCTCTGCGGCTTCAAACTCGTAAACTCCTCTCAGGATTAAACTAACAGCTACACACACACACACACACACACACACACAAACACGTGTTTTCCATCACTTCAGAGGACTTTACGACTTTTTCCATTCGTTTCCTGACGACTTACTCCTTCAGTCTTCACACCAAAAATGAATAAATAACTTTGTTTATTTTCTTAAAGGAAATCAAGTCCCCACAATGCGATGTGTAATCTGGATTTTGCCCTCACAACATGGCTGATAGACTTGAGAGGACATTATGTTAACTTTGATTCTTTTTCCAAAGATTTATTCTAACCAAAAACTGTGTTTACATGCATAAATCTAATTTACACAGCGGGGCTGAGTCCCTGTAATGGAGGAGAGATCCCACAACACAAGTAATTTGAGTACACACACACATGCAGGGTCCAGATGTGCAGTAATAGCAGCGATGTAAAAAAGGAAGCATACAGTAGGCCCTGAAACCACAATGTGCGCGCACACGCACTCACACACACACACACACACACACACACACACACAGAGCCATTGTCATTTACGCACATAGACTCACAGAGAGGACCATTGTCATGCATGCTGCTGGCTGTTTCACGGCAACTTAAAAAGATTAACGGGTGATCAGCATCAATTTACACTGAAGAATGGGAGTTTCAAATTCAAATTCAAATTCAAATTCAAATTTTATTTGTCACACACACACAACCATACACAGTATGACATGGGGGTGAAATGCTTGTAGCTGTACAATGCCCGACCATTAAATGACAGAAAAAAAGTTTTACAATATTTACAATTTACAGGTCACTACAAAATTTACAAATTAACTTAGGAATTTACAGTAAAGAATGTGCAAATAGCAGAAGAGATTATAAAGATTATAAAGATTATAAATTATAGGAATTATAGGATTATAGGAAATGTGTGGTGGTGCGTGTGGTGATGTGATGTGTGTGAGAGTCCAGTCTTATAGTGACGTGTGTGGGAGAGTCCAGTCCTACACCTGGTTCAGGGCTCGAATAGCCTGGGGGAAGAAGCTCCTCCTCATTCTCTCTGTTTTGGCCTTAAGGGAGCGGAAGCGCTTCCCAGACCTCAACAGTGAGAAGAGTCCATTGTTGGGATGGGAGAGGTCCATCATAATCTTCCTAGCTTTGGACTTGCACCGCTTGGTGTAGATGGACAGCAGGTCAGGGAGCTCTGATTGAATGATGCGTTCGGCTGAGCGCACCACTCTTTGCAGATCTCGTCTGTCCTGCTTGGTGCTGTTCCCAAACCAGGTGCAGATGTTTGCCGTCAGGATGCTCTTGATGGTGCAGGAGTAGAAGTTCTTGAGCACCTTCAGTGGCAGATGGAAGTCTCTAAGTCTTCTGAGGAAGAAGAGACGCTGACGGGCTTTCTTAACCAGGGTGTTGATGTGGCAGGACCATGACAGGTCCTGAGTGATGTGGACACCCAGGTATCGGAAACTGTCCACTCTCTCCACTGGCGTGCCACTGATGATGAGGGGTTTGTAATTCCTCGCCTGCTTTGTAGTGAAGTCCACGATCAGCTCCTTAGTCTTGCTGATGTTTAGGAGGAGGTTATTCTCCTGGCACCAGGTCTCCAGGTTCCTAATCTCCTCCAGGTAGGCTGTCTAGGTAGTTTTGGAGGAGATGGGGGTCGGACGGGGGAGGGGGAGAAGAAAATGATCGAGAGAACGAAAACAAGCCTGGTGGAGAAATAAAAAGACAAATGCAGGAGACGAGAGTGTTTATCTTTTCTTTTTTTTTAATTCACAAAGTTTTGGTTCAACTGACATAAAAAAAAAGGAAATGAGCATTAATTTAAACATTTATCATCACTTTTTTTCCCCAAGCTTTATTTTCATTTTTAAATTGGAAAACAAACAAAAACGACAAAACAAAAACATTTATCATCACTTTATTTTGAGCCTTATACTCTCCTCCTCTTTCTCACCACGAGTTACTATTGAAAGAAAAGGAGAGGAAAGAAAAGAAAAGGAAAGGAAAGGAAAGGAAGAGCAGAAAAGTAAACAAAGCAAGACTGAAGAAAAATAGAAAGGAGAAAGTGAATGATAGGAAAGGAATGCACTTAAGAATCAAAATAATAGGATAAGAAAGAAAATGAAACCAAGTCAGGGGAGAGAAGAAAAATAAAGAGAAAAAAATATTGAAAGGAAACAAAACAGGAGACCAAATAAAGGAAAGGACAGAGGAAGCAGGATGCAGGCAACATAGAAAGGGAAAAAAAGGAGGATGAACTGAGCGCTCGACCCCTCAAGTGGCTTCAATTAAGAAAATTACAGAGAGATCGAAGGCGAAACCAGAGCTGTCAGCTGATTACAGGGCCAACCCTGTGCTGCAGACCCAGAAGTAACCCCAGCCTAAACCTGAACCCGGACCAGCCCGAGTCCCCCCTCTCGTTATTTTAGGCTCAGCATGCTCTGTGTGGAAACACTGAGTCTGCTGCTAACAGACCACATCAAACTCTCTCCGACTTCACTCATTTCAGCTGCTTTTATTTCAGTTTTATTTGCCCTAAATCATCCTCACGACGCCCTGAATGACACGGATCGCGTAGCCTCAGCTCGAGTTAGCTTCTATTAGCTTCTGATAGCTGACTTTAGATGGTTGATTTTAGTGTCTGATATAAAAAAATATTGTTTTTACTGTCTGTGAAGGTTCTCAGTCATCCAGGTCATCGTAGTCAAAGGAGCTTGCAAAGAAAAGCGTCTGGACTTCTTTAAGTTTACTTGAAGACGTTTCACCTCTCATCCGAGAAGCTTCTTCAGTTCTAAGGTCAAATGGTGGAGAGTCCCAGATATAAACCTAGTGGGAGTATCCCCCCACAGAGGGACAAAAGGACCCCCTGATGATCTTCTAATCGCCTGAGCCAAGGTGTGAAACTGGGTGTGGGTCCCAATCAGCCAGAGTTTCGGGTGTGTTCATTGTGAAACCTGGCCCCACCTGTTTTTACTGTTTTGATGCTTAACTTGATTATATGTTATTATAATAACCATTAATCAATGATTCCAGTATTTTTAGGGGTTTAAATGTGTGTCTGCTTTTAGGAGGGTGGCTGTGGCTCAAGTGGAGCGAGTCGTCTACCAAGTGGAAAGTCGGGGGGTTGATCCCTGAAGTTTGTATCTTTGGGCGAGATATTGAACCCCTGATTGCCCCGAAGCATCCAGTCAGAGTGTGTGTGAAAATTAGAAAGCACTCAGGCATAGATAAAAGCACTGTGTGCGTGTGTGTGTGTGATTGGGTGAATGAGAAGTGTTGTAGGAAGCGCTTTGAGTGCTCAGCTGAGTAGGAAGATGCTATATAAGTAACAGTCCATTCATCATTTTTTATAGACAGTCGTCCAGTTGTGTCAAACCCAGAACGTCCACAGAAGAGCGCAGTGCAGCGGCGAGGTCATCCTTAGACTGTGAAGTGAACAGAAACCATCAGAGAGATGACAAAACAGAGAAAAGAACACTGTGGTGTGCTCGGTACGATAAAGGAGTCCTGGAAGAATGACCCTGGAAGACAATCACAAGGTCTTTTCTTCAGAATTATGTGAAGAACCCTCTCCAGGAAGTAGACAGATCTTTGTCCATGTCTTTTATGAAGGGAAGTCTCCACCTAATAAAGTACAAAGGTGAAAACTAGTGACAAAATAAAACAAAAAGTTAAATAACTACATTTTCATGGTTTGGGCCAGGCTGGCCGGTTCTTTCCCTCCTCTCCCTCTGGGTGGCTCTGGGCGGGATCATTTCGGGCTCTGCCTTTGGGCAGGTCTCATTCAGAGGCTGCTATGATCCAGCTATGGTGATGGATCTCTGCTTGATCGTTACCTCCACTCTGGGGAGCTTTGTAGCCAGAAAACTCTTACCTGTGGAGGAGTTTCCAGTCACCGGTCAAGTCCAGCCCTTCATCCAGCACCACAAACTTTCCTTTCACCTGTAGACTCTGCCTGCCCTCTTGCAAGTATCATGATCATCGTCTGTCTTTGGACATCAAACCCGCTCGGACTTCCGGCGCTCTCTTTTGTTCCTGGCCACCCGGCTCACTCATATTTACATCGCTTGTTGTAAATAAACTCCATAAATCTGCCTTAAGCCGTCTGGGTTTACTTCCTAGGTTCAGTTAAAAAAGAAAAAGAAAGAAAAGCGTCATGACACAAATAATTGAATAAATCTGTGGTTCTTACATCTCACATTTAAAATCTTATCAATACCCATCCCTATCCACAAGTGTCTATACTGACATGAAGATGCTGTTCTGCACAGTTGCCGCTGGAGGTCTCTGCTGTACCCATTTTGACTCAAACTGGCTCACATAAAGGACTCTCTTGTAGCGCTACTGTTAAGTTTAGAGACAGAGCATGCATAAAGACTGTTAAAGGATGAGAAGACCGCTGTAGTTCTGCTGCTGGGAGCCAGGTAACCACTGCTGGGAAACTGAGAGTATTGTATTAGTGATCAAACTATAAAAACAACCCTAAACACAAAATTAAAGAAACATACAAACAGATCATGTCACAGCAAAAAGTTAGTGAACTCCCGGTTTACCAATAAAGCCTGTGGCCAGTAGCAGCCACCACAGCACTAGAAACAAAAAAGGAAAAACTACTACTATGTGAATCTCAACAATTAATTTGCAAAACAAACAAATGAAAGCTGAAACTATCATAGAACATACAGCAGTCAGTTCTCTGCCTGCAAACAAACAGAATACTGTTTATAAGAAATAAATATTCATTTTCTGACTATAATAAAAAATTATGACACCTACAAGTTACTAAATGAAAATACACCAGTAAAACACAATAAAATACATCACAGCAGCTCATCAGGTAAAAGTGTAAATCAGCCCTAACCATAGAAGAAATTAAACACAGTGCAGGGCAATTTGCAGGAAGCGTTCCCTGCACCAGGCTACAATCTTTGGTATGTTCCATGTGATTGGTTATTCCTCTGCAGCATTTGTATCAGTTATTTTTGTGTAATTTTGCATATATTTTTATGGCTGGATTGATTTAAAAACCAAAAATGCAGTGCCTCAGTAACAAAAGCCATGAACACAACACAAGGGCTAATAGTGCCTGTCACACGTGGTACATAAACAGGAAACATAACCCTCTTCCTGTGTGTGGTTGGCTCAAGATGCTATCTGTGAAATCTGTTTTAAGCCAGCTGCTGTGTGCCAGCCTTAGAAATGAAATTTAACCAAACCAGCAACAAAAGTCATTTTTTAATGAAAAAAAGAATAAAAGAATTCATATGAATGTTAGTCCAATAAAAATCATCTGAAAGACCTGAACATAATTGAACTTCCTTTAATTTATTGAGCAATAAAGCACAGTGGTTGTCACTGTTGCCTCACAGCAAGAAGGTCCTGAGTTCAATTCCACCATCAGGCCGGGGTCTTTCTGCGTGGGGTTTGCATGTTCTCCTTGTGTTTGTGTGGATTCTCGCGACTTCCTTCCACTGTCCAAAGACATGCACTTAGTGGGGTTAGGAGTGAATGTGAGTGCGAATGATTGTCTCTTTATATGTGTTAGCACTGCGACACACTGGTACCTGTCCAGGGTGTGCCCTGTCTCTCACCTTAAGACAGCTGAGATAGTTTCCAGCCCCCCGGGGACCCTGAAAAGGATAAACTGTAGAGAATTGATGGATGGAGTAATAAATTATTTGCAGATTGCACTCTGAAGCTACACAATGAAACTACTAAACAATGTAAAGAAAGGAAGTGGTCTAGATATATGCAGTGACAGAGATGAAGGCACATTGCATGAACAGGAGTCAGAAAGGTTTTATGAAAACAGAGTTTTGACTAGATAAAGTAACATGGTGTGAACATGGTAACAAATGGACTGGTATTTAGAGGAAACAATCTAAAATAATATGAGAGTAAAGAAAGAATGTCAGGAAATGAACAGATGCAAAGTTGAAAACTTTTCTGTGGAAAGATGAATTGTGATGTGAAATTCATTTTGGAAAACATGTATACCACGTGCTCTGGACTAAAGAGTAGAGAGACCATCCAGCTTATCATCAGTGCTCAGTTCAAAATCCTGCATGTCTGACTGTATCAGAGTTTGTGAGTGCCTATGAAACCGCTAGATCTGACATTCATTTTGCACATGTTGTATCTCTCGGCACCATCAGTGCTCTAAGCTATTTACAGTACAGATTTTTAGGACAACATGTGCTCCCATTCTCATATCTTTTTTTCAGAAGTCACTAAGTCTCAAGGACATTAAACCACAAGCATAATTTGAAGTATGATTTTAGAAGTTCACAAAACACTAGAGATCTTTGTCTCAGTTATTCTATACATATTTACATGCATATTTTAGAATACATTGATTTACAAACCAAAGCCACAGTGGGTTCACCAGACCTACAAACATTTGCTGTAACAAAAACCATTGACTGGGCACCACTGCTAACAGAAAATATGATAATTTGCATGAAACACAGGAAACATTTGTCTTCTTGTGCTGTTGTGGTTGCCCCAGAAAGGGTATCCGGTGTGAGATGATGCCAAATCAAACAGCACCTACAAACCTGACTGACTGTATTAAATTTAGTACAATGTGGAGGTATGTAATAACGACAGGAGAGGTCTCAGTGTCTCACTCCAACTTTATTCACTGACTCTCAGAACCTCACATAAAGTAAGCGCCAAAATCTCCACCCCAGCACTTCCCTTCAACTTGGGTGTGAGTGGAGCCACCTGGTGGTCCGCCACACATACCCCCCCCTGAACACACAGTTAGGTCTCTATTCAGTCCAGGACCCTGGGCCTAAGCAAACGACCCGAACGACTGAACCTGGGAGGGAGCGAACAGGCAGAGGAAGGTCCATCCTGTGAACGAGGCTGGTGAAGGCGAGCAGGAAGGGCAGGAGGAGGCTCAAACGCCGGTGGTCCGGGGGTAGTCCTGGGGGGAAAACCAGAGTCTGTCAACCCCATCGAAGGAGGGCGGCCACGGCGAGGGGCCTGGGCCGGCACTACATTACTGTCCGGAAGAACATGTGCAGTCAACACACACAGTCTCCCTTCGACCCCCAAAATCCAAAACAAAATGTTTCTGGCCCGGTTCGATAACCCTGAATGGGCCGTCATACAGCGGCCGCAGCGGTGTCCTGTGGGCATCGTGCCTGACAAAAACAAACTTAGCAGTCTCTAAAGTCTTTGGAACAAAAGTGTCAGGCACGCAATGGTGCACCGGACCAGGAACCCGAAGCGAGTGCAAAAGCGGGTTGAGAGATAGCACCGATGGATCGAAGCAGGGAGGAGGATTGTCGGGCAAGAATTCTCCAGGCACGCGGAGGGGCTGACCAAACACTAGCTCAGCTGGGGAAGCGCCGAGATCCTCCTTAACCGCAGAGCGCAGCCCAAGCAAAACCCACGGGAGGCGGGCAACCCAATTGCCATCCTTTAAGGAGGCGCGAAAAGCAGCCTTAAGCGACCGGTGGAACCGTTCACACATCCCATTAGCTTGCGGGTTGTATGCGGTTGTGCGGTGGACTTTAGCCCCCAGTCCATCAGCCATGGCCGACCAAAGCTCGGAAATGAACTGGGGGCCTCTGTCTGACGTAATGTCCGCGGGTGGGCCGAAACGCGAGACCCAGGTTGACAAAAACGCCTTGGCCACCACTGCTGCGGTAGTGGACGCCAGGGGGACCGCCTCCGGCCACCTGGTGGTCCGGTCAACAACAGTCAAAAGGTGCGTAAAACCTTGTGACTGCAGCAGAGGACCCACCAGATCGACATGCACATGATCGAAATGTTTGCCGGGTATGAAGAACGGCTCCAGGGGCGCTTTGGTGTGTTTATGAACCTTCGCACGCTGGCAGGGAATGCACGCCGACGCCCATTCCTTAACAGATTTGCGAAGGCCTGGCCAAACAAATTTAGAGCTGACCAGTTTAACAGAGGCCCGGACCCCCGGATGAGAGAGAGCATGTACCGAGTCAAAAACTTGACGACGCCAGGAAACGGGAACCACTGGGCGAGGGCGGCCGGTGGAAACGTCACAGACGAGGAGGGGACCACCGTCCTGCACGGGTTTGTCCTCCAATATGAGGCCCGTCTGGGTGGATTTAAGCGCGAGGATGTCCAGGTCACCGCTCTGATCGGCAGCCATGGCGGAGTAGTCTATGCCGAGAAAGACGGGAGAAACCAGCGCACGGGACAAACAGTCAGCCACATGATTGGATTTACCAGCCACGTGCCGAATGTCCGTGGTAAACTCAGAAATGGCTGCCAACTGGCGCTGCTGGCGTGCACTCCATGGATCAGAAACCTTGGACATGGCAAACGTCAAGGGTTTGTGGTCCACGTATGCGGTAAAGTGACGACCCTCGAGAAAAAAACGGAAATGACGAGTCGCCAGGTGGAGCGCCAGTAGCTCCCTGTCAAAAACGCTGTAATTGCGTTCGCTGTCACGCAGCGTACGGCTGAAAAAGGCGAGCGGTTGCCAGACACCCGAGATTCGCTGTTCCAGCACCGCACCCACCGCTATGTCCGATGCATCGGTGGTCAACGCAATCGGCGCTGAGGGGGATGGGTGGGCCAGAAGGGCAGCATTAGCTAACACTGACTTAGCATCAGAAAACGCTTGGATGCTTTCTGGAAACCAGTCAACGGAGTCATTAGCTTTCTTACCTTTTAACGCCCCATAAAGGGGCTTCAGCAGATGTGCCGCTCTGGGGAGAAAACGGTTGTAAAAATTCACCATCCCCAAAAATTCCTGCAGTGCCTTAACATTCGTGGGACGCGGAAATTCAGAAACAGCTCGGACTTTGTCAGGCAACGGAACCGCGCCCTCAGCGGAAATACGGTGCCCAAGGAAATCGAGAACCGGCAACCCAAACTGGCATTTAGACGGATTAATAATCAGTCCATGCTCCGCCAAACGCTGAAAAACCTGACGCAGATGGAACATGTGCTGCTCCTTCGAGCTGCTGGCCACCAGTATATCATCAAGATATACAAAAACAAAGGGCAGCCCACGCAAGACCGAGTCCATCAACCGCTGGAAGGTTTGGGCGGCACCTTTCAGGCCAAACGGCATGCGCAGAAACTCGAAAAGGCCGAAAGGTGTAATTACGGCAGTTTTGGGGACATCCTCCGCGCGCACGGGAACCTGGTGATATCCCCGTACCAAATCAATCTTCGAAAAAACCGAGGTCCCCGCAAGATGGGCGGAAAAATCTTGGATGTGGGGAATGGGATAACGATCGTTCTCCGTGACATTATTAAGACGGCGGAAATCCCCACAAGGTCGCCACCGACCATCAGATTTAGGAACCATGTGTAACGGGGAAGCCCAAGCACTATTCGAACGCTGCACGATGCCCAGACGCTCCATGGTGGCAAATTCTTCCCGAGCGACAGCCAGTTTGGCAGGGTCGAGGCGGCGCGCGCGCGTGAACACCGGGGGCCCTACTGTAGTTATGTAATGCTCCACCCCATGCTTCGTCACTGTGCTCGAGAAAGTGGGGACAGTGAGTGAGGGAAACTCAGAAAGCAAACACTGAAAAACGTCACCCGAATCTACTGAGTTAGCATGCACCACGGGCTGAGCACCCCGAGTCAAACAGGGTAATGAGGAAAATGACACAGCATCAATTAAACGTCTGTTAGCAACATCAACCAGCAGTCCGTGAGCACAAAGAAAATCAGCGCCTATTATAGGCACAGAGCTAGCAGCAACAACAAAGTTCCACTGAAAGTCACGGTCATGAAAGCAAACAGTCACCAACCTTTCACCGAAGGTTTTGATGGGAGAGCCATTAGCCGCTGTTAGCAATGGCCCGCAGCCCTCAGCTAGCATGTCCGAGCCAGCTGGGGGAAGAAGGCTCTTCTGTGAGCCGGAGTCCACCAGGAAACGCCTCCCCGAGCGTGAGTCCTCTAAGAAAAGCAGCCTTTCCTTGTTGCCAGCGGTCGCGGCTGCTACAGAGCGCTGACATGCCCGTTTCCCTGGGTCTGGAAACTGCAAGGCGGGAGACAGCGCCGTGCCTTCGCTCCAAAACGCTGGTGGTAAAAGCAAAGCCCTTTTCCGCGGTGCCGCCGTGCAGCGATTCCGGCCACCGTGGATGAGTCGGAGGGCCCCTGGAGCATCGGTGAGGGGGCGGGGGAAAACGCTGGTGAGTCCTGAACAATCGCCTGGACGCTGAAACTCCTGGTAGCCAGGAGGATGCGATCCGCCTCTTCCGCAAGGGAGCGGTAATCCTTCGTGGCCAATAGCGGAGAGTTGGCAAGGCCAGCGCGCACTGGAGCCGGCAGCTGTCGGAGAAAGAGGTGGGTGAATAGAAATCCTCCGTCATCCGCGCCCAGCAAGGACAGCATGCTCTCCATGAGCTCGAGAGCGATGCCGTCGCCCAGGCCCGCGAAGGAAAGGAGTTTCTCGGCCCGCTCAGCATCAGAGAGAGAGTAACGCCGCAGCAGCAGCGCCTTGAGGGCGGCATACTTGCCTTGGGCTGGGGGGTCCCGGAGGAGAGTCATCACGCGGCGGGTTGACAGCGGGTCAAGTGAGGCTACCACATGGTGGTATTTAGTATCGTCGGCTGAAACTCCACGAAGAGCAAACTAAGCTTCTACGTGCACGAACCATGAAGGAGGATCGTGAAGCCAAAAATCCGGCATTTTAAGCGCCACAGCAAACGCAGCCATCGGCGGAGGTGAAAGTCCGGCGGCAGCCGATGCTTCCAGGCCGGAGCTGGCTTCGTCGTCGAGCCTTAGCATGTTCGCTGTTGGGGTCACCAATGTGGAGGTATGTAATAACGACAGGAGAGGTCTCAGTGTCTCACTCCAACTTTATTCACTGACTCTCAGAACCTCACATAAAGTAAGTGCCAAAATCTCCACCCCAGCACTTCCCTTCAACTTGGGTGTGAGTGGAGCCACCTGGTGGTCCGTCACACAGTAGCATTAATCTGCCTCCTGCAGATCTGCCTTTTTGTCAGTAACACCATCTCCAAACTATACATCACAGCAGGTCTCACTACCATCGTGTAAACTTTCACTTGTTCTGCCACAAATCACCCCTGTCAGTCATCTCCACCCACTCCACCCTGCTTGCATTCTTTTTCTTCTTCGCCTCTCTTGTTCATGTTTGCTTGACATTTTTTGTTCAACACTGAATAAAAAAGTTGGTTGAGTCATTGCCATCTCTTTACAGTAGATCCACAGGCTGTGGTGACTAAATTGTGTTAAACACATGTTTTAACATCTCATGACATAAATAACATAAATTCACTTTGTATCTGTAACACTCTACGTTTCAAACTGTGAATAGAATTCATCATTCCAACTCATTCATCAAAAAACCTGTCGTGACACACAACCTCATCATAGTATAAAGTGTTTGGGAAAAGTTTGGAATTCGCTGACACGACTTTGGAAACATTTTGAACAGAGTGCTGTTTAAACTCCTTCTCATGACGTCACGTTGCGTTTGCATCCTGCCACCTGTAGGAGCAGCACTCGTGGTTCTTATGTGAGGGTGGGAGCGGAGAGCTCATATCTTTACTTTGACTGGAGGACTTGCTCACTTCACAGCTGCCATAGGACTGAGATATTAAGCTGAATTTCAAAGAGACTGTGATACTTGGTGTGAAAAGCAGGAAATATTTCTTTTTCTGTGTCTGTAATTTTACAGGTCAGAAGCTGCAGCCTCAGCAGGCACCGAACTGCTCAAGATGTGGAAAAAACTCCTGCAATATGTTCGTATTGGAAAAATCGGCAACACTGGCACAGGCTTTGGGATTTTGTTTGCATTTTTCTATCTGCGGGAAAAGATGTGCGCTTGCTCAGGCCACACTTTTGATTGCAATGAAATGGTGGTCGTGCCTGTTTTTTTAGTATTTTTCCTGGTGCTCCTGATAGACCAGACATTTCGGAGCACAGCGGAGCATCCATCCACGCTTTTATGCATTGTACTCAAGCGCATTATCAGAGCATTTCTAATCAGTCTGCTGTGGATTGTAGCTGTGTTGCTTTTCACAGACTGGTATAGTTGCTGTACCACTGATGAAAAAAAGAGGAAGCTGTTCTGCGAACCTTGGACCAACACAGCTAATGAAACCGCTCAAATAACTGAGCTGCAAATGAAGTCAAAGGTGAGGATGTTTTGTTATTTTTCATACACAGTGCACATGTAATGTTATTGTTCTGTTTTTTTAATTTATGAAAATATAATAAATACACAGACACATTAATGCTGTTATGTTTTGTGTGTTTGTTGCTTCTTTTTCAGCTTGCTGCTTACTCTCTGCTCCTCAGCATGACTCTTGCAGCTTTCTTCATGACTTGGAGTGGGTGGAGAAAATGGTTTATAAAAAAATACAGTTGGTGCAACAAGAAAACGTTTTACTACAAACTGATTTTGGAAGAAGAGAAAAAAGTTCTGGAGGAGCTTTTGAGGAAAGAAGCAAATGAGACTTTGACTAGAGAAATCACGAGCAACATAAAAAGGAAAGACTGGGACGGCTGTTTAAATGTTGCTCAACAAATGATCAATAAAGCAAAACATCAAAAACCAGAAGCAACCAACCAGCAGATCAACTGGATCAGTGAGGGGAGCTCCAGCAGAGGGGGACAGCATCATCAAGCAGCAGCACATCAGCAGGTAAAGTGCTCTGTTATTTACATACCAGATGTTACAGCTGCCAGACTCAGTCAGGGGCGTCAGACTCAATCACTCAAGGAGCCAGAACTCAAAATATATTTTAGGTGTTGGACCAAACAGGATGAACATTATTGAACAGACCAAAGGTAACCCTGTTTTAAACAGAAATGCAAACTGAAATATTGACATATTAAATTACGTTGCCGTTATTGGGCCTAGAGTTTGACAAGTCTGGTCTAAAATGATGGAACTAGTTTTTGTTTGGATTCAGCTGACCATGAATAAGTTGAACTTGTAATTTTGTTGCCAGTGTTGGGGAGTAACGGAATACATGTACCGCCGTTACGTATTTAAAATACAAAATATGAGTAACTGTATTCCGTTACAGTTACCGTTTAAAAAGGTGGTATTCAGAATACAGTTACTTTGTTGAAATAAATGGATTACACTGCGGTACTTTCCTGTTTCATTTTGTCGCGGGTCAGGACTGTTTGGGTTTTGTTTGACAGCTACGTTCTGTTGTTCCAGGCGGCAGCGTTACGGTTGCCATGGTTACAGGGCGACGCTCTCTCTCTCTCTGCGACTGTGTGTTTCCTGGGTGAGAGAGCGCCTTTTCGTTGTTGTTGTTGTTGTGCTAAGCTAACAGGCAGAATGCTACAGGCATAGCTCTAAAGAATGTAGCATCATGGGCAGTGTAGTCCGTGCTGCTGGGAGAATGGACTGCCATACACATTATGGGTCTGTGAGCGCCAGGAGGGAGAAAAAGGGGAGTGGAAAGGTACGAGTTGTCATCGAGCAAAAACGGGAGCTGGAAGCATGTAAATATAATAATAACCACTGTAGCCAAGAAGAGAGCCTGACGAGCCCAGCTGTAAGTAAGCTATTAAGACTCGACTGTACACTGTGTTCGTGTTTTCCTCCGAAAACAATAAGTTCCGTTGCAGCAGTCTTTCAACGCCTCGCTCTGTCTCTCGCAAGAAAAGTTGACCCACACAACAAAGTAAAGCTATTTTTCGGCTACGAGCCGACAGGGACCCCGCCGTATTAGTCAGAGGTCCCTTTACTACAGTTCGGAGTCGCGGACCTTCAGTAATAGTAATAAATCACACAGCAATAGTACATTCACGTTGTTGTAAAAAGCATGATAATATATTAAGTATTCCAAAGTATTCAGAATACGTTACTGTCATTGAGTAACGTAACGGAATACGTTACAGAATACATTTTGGGGCATGTATTCTGTATTCTGTAATGGAATACATTTTAAAAGTAACCTTCCCAACACTGTTTGTTGCAAGTTAACTAGAAATCCAAAAATACATTAGTTTACACTTGTGTTTCCTCCTAGTTTGCAAATACAATCCATATTAGGAATCTGCTGAACACTAACACTGTGCAGAAACACAATGAAGAGCCAATAATTAGTGCACAGAGATTCTGTCATTTCTTTTTTCAGTGAGAAATACATTTTTTATTCATTCATAAAATTATTTTGCAGGCACAAAAGTATGAACTCCAAGCATTGTCACAAGGTAAATTAACCCACAATCCTTATTTCACCTTACAGCTCTTGACATCACTCAACTTCCCTTTTACTGTGAAAATACTGAAAATCAGACACTTCATTATGTTTCTTCACTGATGTGAAGACGGTGATCTACACATTTGCCCCCCGAGGTCTCTGCTGTACTTGTTTTCACTAAAACCTTTTTGCTGGTTTTACATTTACAAAACTATCATAATGACTATGGAACGCCAGGACTGCCATAATGAATTAATTAAATACACCATTAAATAATTAATTAAATGTGGCAATAATTAATTAAAATTTGAAATAATTAATTAAAATGGGAAATAATAAAAAAAATTGACACATTTAATTAAGTAATTATTGACACATTTAACTAATTATTTATTTATTTCACATTTTAATTAATTATTGCCACATTCAAATAATTATTTAATGGTGTATTTCATTAATTCATTATGGAGGTCCTGGCGTTCCATAGATGACACAGCAGACAGTAAATTTCTAAACTATAAAAGTAACAAGTGGTCAACTAGCATATGTATCATCCCATTTGAATTAATGAAGGATGAATTTATTTTAGTGTTATAAATTTTAACTGTTAGAGTTCAATTTAACCACTTTCTAGTGTTTTTGATTGTTGAACAGGCTACAGTGTCTTAATTAATCTTTCAGAGAGCAGTGAGAGTGAATTTTGGGGGATTTTAAAACACTTTTTTTGGAGAAATGACAACGTAACAGCCATATTCATTAAAATATAGTTTAAATGGCAAGAACATTCTGGAACAGTTGGGAATTATTATAAAACCATTACAGTCATTAAACAATGTCCTCACTTCTGTATCATAAAAAAATCACCATAGCTACTATTTTTAATTGTTACTGATATTATGTAATACTTAGTGCAGGAAACTCGCTCATTGCAAAGTAGTTTGTAAACAGTGGTGGGAAACACTGTGTCTGCTTCGCCAACCCCCCCTTTGATCCCTGTTTAATGATCTCAGTTGGCTTTTAATTACTGGATTCTAATTTAGTTATTGTTAGATTGTTACATGGGAGTTATTTGTGTTTGGAGTTGCAGAGCAGAACTACCAACAAATAACCTAGTGTGTATATATCTATACTGGGCTTTTCTATTCTTTTTCTGTATATGTCTATGTGACATATCTGAGTGAAAATGAGGCTTAAATTACTTTTGAAATTCTAAAATGGGATTAAATGTAGTCTAAAGGGAATTTTAAAATCCAGACTGTGTGTGGTCTGAACATTACAAGTAGGAACTTGTTCACAGAATGCGATTCGATCATTTAAATTATGTTAAACAAAAATTTTAATGGGTTAGTTTTTGAAACTTTGTCGCTCAATATATCTTTTGCTGAAAATGGTCACTTGGAGGCTTTATAACTGATCAGAAAACCACATAGGGATCAGAGTCCAATTGCACAGCAAGAATATGAACAAGAGTCATTAATTCAGACCAAGATCCAATTCTGATTCTGATCTTTTCCCAGCTCTTCCTATCCAGATTAGATTTTGGATCTGCTCACAGTGTCCGTAAAACGACTCTTTTAATCCTTTCTATTTTGTTTAGTTTTTCAAAGACTATCACCATCCACACTGACACATGTTCAATTCCTCACAGTGAGTCAGAACTGTGATTTTGTTGCACGCAGTGCCTGGAATAGAGCACAGAAGTAAAAACAAGCTATAAGTACAACTTTGTCTCAGTAAACACTAACACTTGTTTTTTATTTATTTATTTTAATTGTTTTCATTTTTCAAGTCTAGTTTAATGTCATTCAGTTAACACAAGAGTTCAGATTTCAGTCTAGAGTGACTGAAATAACTTTGTTCTTTACAGAGACACTTCTGTGTTTTCTGACAAAAATGTTTTTTTGTCCGATAGAGATCAGAGACACCGAACCGTTATTTGATGAATACTTCTGAAAGAAGATGAAGAGGTGCAGCTACAAAATCAATACAAATGACCACTGACAAATTATGCCCATCCAGCAGTCTGTTTTCTGATGCTTACCTCGGTTTAGGTGTTGGGTGCAGCAGTCTGATCAGAGACAGCCCGACCTCATTTTCCTTTGTAACTTCCTGCACCTCCCCCAGCTCCTCTGGGGTCCCACTGAGACGTTTACAAGTCTGCACGACACCCAGTCTCTCTTTATGCAATTTTTGTCAGACTATGTAAAGTGTCCATTCTGTGTTGTTGCTGTTTGGAATGATAAATCCACACGCCATCAGACTGTTTAACTCCTCTCTGGAGGGGAGAGGGAGGGGAAACAGGAGGACAAAGGAGGGGGGAACAACTAAGCTGTAGTGCCTCTTCACCTCACTGTGCAATTACCTTTGTGCAATACTTTTTGTTAATAGTCAACGGTGCAATAGACTCCATACTTGAAATGTGCAATCCACTTGTATTTTTATTTTTATTTTATTCCTATTTATTCTATTTATCCCCTTTGTATATTTTTATCTATATATGTCTTTGTATTTATATATGTGTGTGTATGTATATATATATATATATATATATATATATATATATATATATATATATAATATTCTGTAACTCTATAACTTCTGTCGGTGCTGTGCTTATTTGGAACCGAATTTCCCAGAGGAACCCACCCGAGGGATTAATAAAGTTTTATCTTATCTTATCTTATCTTATCTTAAATCTAAAGAAATGTTTCCATGTTTGTATTATGCTTTATTTTTTTATGTAGCCTATTAATAATTCAGCTTTTACATTAATACACTTGCAAATGGAGTGGTGTAAGTAAATAGCATTCATCAAAATAAAGTGCTCTGTAAAGAACAAAACAAATACCCTGTGATATTTTGTGGACTACCTTAAGCTTTAATAGCAGCACATTTCCCCTGTGACACTGTATTGAAGCTTGTGCTGTGTCATTTTTCACAGAGATCTTATCCTGATGATGGGAAAACTGGACCACTACATGAAGTGTTCTCAAGCACATCCTAAAGATTTTCAGTGAGGAACAGGCGTAGACTCTGTGGTTGCCATACATGAAAATGATTTCAAGCTACCTTAATCACTGTACATCAGGAATAAAAAATAAAAAAATGTGGTTCTGTATATTCAAGCATTCACCTTAGCTAATTTTTTGGGCACCTAACATTGTTGAACCTAGATCTCCAATCCAATCGGAAGACTCTTACCTCTTACCTGTTTTTTATGTGATAGTGTTAAAATAGTATTTAGTGTGTTCTAGCTGTTTTCTTTTCTTACTGCACAGTAAGAAGAAAGTCTGCTACATCCGTTTTTATAAATAAATGTGAAATTGCAAAGAAATTGAAATTGTGGACCCTGCAGTGGCTGTTACATAATGTGAACCTGTATGTGTCTGCCATGAACAACTAATCAGTGAGCTTGGAAAACTCAAGCAGTCGACCCACCAATCCAAGCACCAGAACATAAACTGACAGGGCATGCATACAAAACTGTACCAGAGTAATAATAAGAATGCATACTTTATTGATCCCTGTGGGGAAATTACTTGTTTTCCTCTGTATTTCATTCACTCAGTGGGCAGCCACTAAGCAGATGCCTGGGGAGCAGTGTGTAGGGACGGTACGTTGCTCAGGGGTGCCTCAGGCTAGCCGTTCAGTGGATTTGAACCCCCGACCTTCCGATCATGGGGCGACCACTCTACCTACTGAGCTATCCCTGCCCTAACGAAGCAGAGAGAAAGAGACATATAGTCTCAATCAAAAGTTTAAGACCAGTTGAAAAATGGCACAAAAAAAAAAATCATAATTTGTATGGTTTGATCTTAAGAACATTTGAAACAGACCTTCAGCAAGAAACAAGAAGAAATGGGAGTGAGACAAAACATTTTTTTTAGCATGATAATAAACTTAAACAGGCTGTTTTACAGCTGATCAAAAGTTTAGGGCAACATAAAAACCCATAAAACCCCCCAAAAACAGAACTCAGAGGTCCAAACATGAACTCAGTGATGAGTAGCTCCACTGTTTTTGTTGATGACTTAATGCAAGCGTTTTTATTAGGTGAGTGGAAACATTTCTCCAAGTGGTGAAGACAGCAACACAAAGAGCATCTACTCAAGTGGATTTAGATCAGGGGAACATGCAGGATGGTCCAAAAGAGTGATGTTATTCTCCTGGAAGAAGTCCCTTGTCCTCCAGGCATTGTGTTCTGTAGCATTGTCGCTGTTGAAAAACCCATTTGTTACCACACAGACATTAGCTAATTACTGATTACTTCTCCAAAAAAGTAATCCTGTTACTTTACTGATGACTTATTTTCAAAACTAATTAGTTACTTAGTTACTTTTTAAAAACATGATACACAACCTGAATAGGTAATAAAGCAATAGCTCTTTCAGCCCAATTCTACTTTTTCTGCATAATCCATCATATAAAATGTAATCAAATGAAAAAGTCTATTTTTAAAACTTGTTTTAATAGTTTTGATCCTCTCCTGGCTATTTTATCTGTGACATTTAACTTCGTCATACGTACAGATGTGTATTATTAACTTAATGAAAATCAAAACAATTATTTGTTCATTGCTCCTTCCAACTTTTGACATGTGACCATTTCTGGTTTTGAAGTTGAAATAATTCTATATTGATACCTTATCTAGAACTTAACCCCAGCGGTCTCCAACCTTTTTTGCGCCATGGACCAGTTTAATGTCATCCAATACGGGGATAGTTGTAACGTGGGTCAGTTGTAACACTTCCAATTTCTCCAATCAGGGCTAAGTTTCAAATGACTACCTTGACTACCCAAGTGACTCATCCTGTGCATGGCCAATTCAGTTCTGCTATCACATGTGAAAAATCAGCACATTTTGTCAAACACAGACAATTTAATAAGAAAAAAAGTAATTTGTATGCCAAAAAGTAAGTTTTTCTACGTTATTTCAATTTTTAATAGCATTATCTGCTTTGCAGTTAAACTCATCAAACTTAAATTATGTTATTTGTATGTCTATGGGGATGTATTCTGTGTAGGTCTTTAGTGCTAATGTTTTAGCCGTTGGCTGTAATGTTAGCTAGTTCATGGCTATAGGAGTCTGGGTCAGTTGTAACAGCAACAGTCTGGGTTAGTTGTAACAATAATGTAAATGTTACAACTTACCACACTATTACTTTAACTTATATTAAACAAGTTGGGGCAACGACATCAGCAGAGAGTTAATGGTTAATGCCATTGGCAACACAATTCCTCCACTGTTTGTGTTCCCACACATACATTATGCAGACCACTGTGTCAGAGATGGACCAGTAGGAAGTATTGGTAGTGGAAATAAATCAGGATGGGTGCAAGAAACAGATTTCCTCATCTTTCTGAAGCACTTTGCAAACCACACCAAGGTAAGCCATGATAAAAAGTAATGGAATTGCGATGCTGGTGAACAACTACATTTTTTCAGCTTCATTGTTATGTTCAAAATTGGTGCAAGAGTTGTAGGTTATAATGCCCACTGAGCCAATGAGGCCAAACTCAAGGAAGACCAACCAAAATGAATGAAATATTCAGTTGCAGAAAATTCCATAATTTGTCTTTTTGGGGGGGTTGGAATATGTTCAAAAGCTAGATTTCTGCATTCTGTCTCACACACACACAGCTACATAAATGGCTCTAAGTGCATTCATGTGTTGAATAAACAAAGATTACATGTTAATGGTTTTTTTAGTACCCTTATTTCATTGTGTTACATTTCACCCCAGGATATGTTACAACTAACCCAGACTGGGGTTAGTTGTAACATGGGGTTAATTGTAACATTTCACTCTTTGTGTTTGAGACAATACCATGCAATGGGTAATTGTGCTGCAGAGAAAATAGCTGCACTATTTAATAGCAGAGACATGTAAATACTTTGCATTACATTTTGAATCCACTACCTTAAAAGAGCTCCAATTTACAGACAGAAATGTGAAAAATGTTACAACTATCCCCGGTCTCCCCTAATAAAATCCAAATGACAGCCTTTACTTTTATTTTAAACACATGTCAGGCTGTTTTTCTATTCAGACACTGCTTCACTCTGACCTGCAGCACTCTTTGGTCTGTAACGCCTCCCTGAGGATAAAAGCTCAATATGCAGGTAATTTACTTTCTAGAGCTAAATAAAATAAATCAAATCAAAATAAATTTCCTGTTGTTGTAAACTATTTTTTGCAACTTTTTTGTATTTTAAGTTTTGAGGGATAAACCTCTTAAATTTCTCCAAGTAGAAATATATGTAAAAAAAAAACAAAAACGATTTTCTTTTTTTTTGTAGTTTATTGCACTGTTTTGCAATTAATGTAGTTACTATGGACTTAATGCATACATATTATTAAAATATGGGCTATAACAGTTGTATTGATGTATAGCAACTTGAAATGCTCCCAAAAATGGCTCTACAGCATGTAAAAACATAAAGTGAGCTCTGGCGGACTATGGTAGGTCTTAAAGGGTTAATGAAAGAAGGGTGGAAAATCTTTTTAAAATGAGTAAGACTAGTAAAAGTCCAGGTCTGATAATATATGTGGCCAGGTGCTTAGAACATGTGCTGAGCAATTATGCAGTATTGTTTATTACATCTTTCTTTTGTCACTTCAGCAACAGAAGGTTCCAGAGGTATGGAAAAAATCAATTATTTCTCCAGTTGCTAGGACCACAAAACCTACATCATTAAATGATTTTAGGCCTGTCGCTTTAACATCCTTAGTGATGAAGTCCTTTGAAAAACTTGTCAGGAAGGAGATGCTGCAGCAAGTAGAGAAGCTTATAGACCCACTACAATTTGCATACAGGCCTCGTAGAGGTGTTGATGATGCAGTGGTCACTCTGTTGAACTTCCTCTATCGCCATCTTGATGGCGCCAAAGCTCATGCTCGGCTCTTATTTATTGATTTTTCTTCAGCCACATCTTTTGGTTGATAAACTTCTTAACCAGTTGATTTTAATCTTGTTGGTTGGATTTTAGACTTTTTAACTGACAGATCTCAGTGTGTGAGAGTAAACAGTTGTTTTTCCAAACAGCTGAACTCTTCTACTGGCTCACCACAAGGTTGTTGTTTCTCTTCTCTTCTGTATATTTTGTACACTAATGACTGTCGCAGTACACAGGCCAACAGGCATTTCATTAAATATGCAGATGACACAGTCACTGTAAGCCTCCTTCATGGTGAAGAGGATTCCCATGGGCCTGTTGTGGATGAGTTTGTTTCGTGGTGTGATCAGTCCTTCTTAATGATTAACACCTTGAAAACCAGGACATGGTTATTGACTTCAGGAAGACATCCCCCCATCCTGCACTAACAGTGGTAAATGGTGCAGCCATTGAACTGGTGGACAGTTATAAATATTTGGGGGTTGTTCTTGATAAGACTCTGTCCTTTGAGCCACATCTTGCTGCTACAGTGAAAAAGGTTCAACAAAGACTGTACTTTTTAAGGAGGTTGAGAGGTTTTAATGTTTCATCTGAAATGATGACTCTTTTTTATAAAACTTTCATTGAATCTGTTTTAACCGTCTGTGTCATTGCTTGGTACGGTAATATGTCCTTGAATAATAAAACCAGACTTAACAACCTGGTTAAAGTGGCTGGTCAGATTTCAGGGAGGTCTCAGGTCCAGCTTGTGGACTTTTATAACAGGCAGGTGCTGAGGAAGGCAACCTGTCCTGTTGTGTTCAGATCATCCTCTCTTTAATGATTTTCGACTGCTTCCATCAGGTCGTCATTATAAAGTGCCTGCAGTGAAGACAAAGAGACATAGATTGTCTTTTGTACCTACTGCTATTATCATAGTTAAATCTATTTACAGAACAATCAGGTGTGCTGCATCAAATAAGAAGGCACACAAATTATTTGTGCCAGTCCAAAAAATGTAGTTTGTGTTCAGTATGAGACAGAGGAGAACAGTACAGGCCTAAACCCTGCAGGTCTGACAGCAGGAGGTGCATCAGTCCAGTTTTCCATGTGGGAACAGCGTTTACACTGGAATCTGCCTTTGACGGCTTTTTTTAGAGCAAATATGAAATTCAGCAACTGACACACAATACAAAACAATAACTACACAACAAACTAACTACAGCCTCCAAACACGCTAAATGTCACTAATGTCTCACATATGAAAACTCGCTCTCTCTCTCTGTCTTTCGCTCGCCCGCTTTCCGTTGCGGGTGTCACTCCTAAAAACTTCCTCTTCTGCCTAAACAACCAAATGTCACATGTTGCCTTATCATTTTTTTGATTGGCTGACATGGTAAACTCTAACGCCAATAGGGAAGAGTTTTTTTTTCTTTTTTCGCTTGCAAGTGGAGAGTGTTTGCTAGCACTGTCTGTAGAAAACGCCGTTTTTACCGTTCTTCCCGCTGTAAACACCACTGTTTTGTTCAGAAAAAAACATCGCGTGTATTTTTTATCATAACTCTGGTTTTACGTGGCCCATCGACACAATTCAAAAACTGGTATATAGTTTGAAGTCCGCACTTTCGACCCAAGTTGAAATGGAGACTCTGATGTTCTGCATCTTGTAGCTGTGTCGTCTTAAATTGGTCATGTGATTTTGACGCGCCGGCGCATCCAGCGACCCCAGAGGGTTAACCCTCTCAGGCTCAAATTAAACTTTTTGTTGCTAATGCACAACCAAGTCCTGCAGTGGTACTACTACTAAAAAAAAACTCACAAAATATGTATGTGGGGTAATCAGGTTGTTAGTTTTTAACTGTTGCAAATCGGCAACGCCTGCCTCGAGAGGGTTAACTCGCTAACGAGGGAGAGCTTTGGTCAGAACCAGGCGGTGGAGCTTAATGCTCATCACCTGTCTCTAGCCCAAATCCTTCAAAGAGTAGTTTACCTCGCAGCTATTTATTCCCATGACACTTATTATTGGTTCACCATGCACAACACAGGTGAAGCCATAAAAGGGCAGGAAGTTTACCAAACAACAAACAGAATCTTCACAAGGCATGTGTCTACAATAAAACCTCCCCCAGCACAGAGTGGCTGGAGAGGTGGTCAGGATCAAAGGAATGGCTTTGATCCTACTGCTTGAACTAAGACTTTACAAATTTAAGAAACACAATGACACATTCAACAATTTGACTTAACATTCCCCCCTTTTTGTCATTGTATACTTAAATTTCAACTTATGCACCCTTGTTTTTGACAGTGTCAGTGCGGATTTCATTCATACACAGCTCCTCACGTCATTCACCTCCTATTGCTTCAAAAGTTCACAGTTAATACATGTAAGTAGTTAACCTGCTTCTCATTGATCTCATACACAGTAAACTGCAACTTGCAAGTAAACAAATGAATGTCAACAGTCAAACAAGAAGAATCAACATTCTTAAAATCATATGTCACTACAATCCAACTGTATACAGACATAGGCATTCAAACACATCAGTTGATTTTATTGTTTGTCCATGTGGCTTTCAGCTATTTTCAAAGCTGTAGCTTGGTCAACACTCCGTTTTATGACTCCCATCAACCCCTCAAATCTTCTCACTGTAGGCATCCTGTGGGGGTTAGAGTCAACTGGTGAAACATCTGCATTTACAACTCTTCTCCTTTCCTGTTGTCCCTGCAGAAAAAGATTTTTAAAAGGAAATTGGATCAAGTTGTTTATGATCTTCTCCCCCCTTTTTGAGTCATGTCCACCCATGGCTCAAAACTTCAACCAGCTTAGAGAAGTTTACATGCTCTTGCTCTTGACTTTTCTCCTCCTCCTCCTCTCCCTTAGCTTCCCTGCTTAGCCTCTTGTGTCCTTGTCTAGTCTCGTGTTTTTTGTATTACTTTTCCCTGGAACACTCTCTCACAGTCTGTTCTCTAAAACCTAAAAGAGGAATTATGGATTTGATCAACTGGTCCCTAAATGCAATTGACACCCCTTTTCTCAATGAGAAGTTTGGGCTCGGGTGAGCCTGAGTGCTGAAGATATCTACCTACTCGGAACCATGGTAACAGGGTTCTGGCTGATCGGAGCTGGCTTGGCCCTGACTTATCGAAGAATTAAGAAAGCGGAACTGGCTGTTCAAACCCCCACAAGACTGCCCGCTGGGATTGAAGCGATGGGAAGAGGCGTGAGTTTCTCAAAATGGGCTCATTGAGTGCAGCACGGATAAGATCTTGGAAAGGCTACGGCTGCCGTGAATACCCAGAACAAGATCTCTGACTACAGACTGGATTACATCTTGGAAGGGCTCACTTGGAATAACATCTCTGGGCGCAAATTGGATGACACCTCGGGGAGGCACACTGCCGTGAGTTCTCAGAATCGGCTCTTTGAGCACAAGAAATGACAACATCACAGAACGGAGCAGAGAGTATGGCGAAGCTCGCGGCTCTCCAACGGGAGATTGAGAGACCAGTGTTGGACTGTAGAACTGCTTTGAAATTCATATGAGCTGTTCGCACTAAAGTAAAAAGCACCATCACTTCATGCGGAGACCCTTTCGGCGCCAGCTGCGGTCGCAAGGCTGGAGCCGAACAAAACACCCTGATAACGACTGTGTTTAGTCTGTTCCTTCCCATTCCATGCAAGGCCACCTGGGTTGGCTGGAAGACTGTTTACTTAGCCTGGCAGGGTGAAGCACACTGTCTCAGCTGAACTCTGGACACGCACACACATACATATACTGATACTGATAAGCACTCACCGACGCATCACCCTCCCTACCCCGGATCCAACGCCACCTCCAACGCTTACCTCCCCTCTGATGTCGACATCGGGTCAGCTGGAGGTGCAGTCCAAAGATTGCAGCGGTCCCAGATCAGATGTACACACTGGAACTCTTTCCCATGTTGCTTGTCTGTGTTTATTGTGCTGTGGTGTGTTGATATCTGTGCATTCCTGTATTATCCTTTTGTGTTACACATTTCGATGTTTTTTTTTTCCTCGCTACCTAGCTTGACCTGTCTCCCCAATGTGATGTTTGTGTATTGTATGTACGGTCGGCAAGGTCTGTCATCTCGGTTGTGGGCAAAAGACCTGCAACTGACAAATAAAGGCTATCTCATCATCATCATCATCTCATAATATATAAAGAAAAATGTTTGATACATTTTTTTTTTATCTACAAGTGCATCCTGTGTACCCTACCTCATTATCCATGTGATCTCTTATCACTGACACTTCTCTCTGGAAAATAATTAATAACGTTTTACAGTTACTATGGTGCTATTACTTAAATACCTCTAGTCATCTTTTAATATTCAATCATTGATCAGGTGTGTCTTCTTCAAATTGAGAACAATTTATGTTTACATTATGTTTATGTTCTACAGTTACTTCAGGACACCTAGAAGGAAATTCACAGAGCAAATAACAGATCATGAAATACTTCATGTGTTCTGAGAAAGATGGATGTTGATCACATTAGCTAGCAGTGGGGAATTCTTGAAACTGTTGACATTGATGCTGCCAATGTTTGGTTATTGTATCATATTATTGTTGACTTCTAAACCTCAAGTAGCTCATGTTTCTGCTGCTGTTCAAACAGACTTGTTTAATTTAACTCTAACTGTATATTTACTTTCAGGATCTTCGCCTGTTCAAACAAAACTATGTTTCGTTTTTACACGACACATGCTTCCCTTAGGTAATATTATCTGAAATTTCTGCACCTATTTCCATTGCAATCCAGTTACATTTGTTCATGAAACCAGATGACACACATCAATCTAAATCAATTAATGGCCTGGATGACCTCGAATGTTCTGGTTCTAAATTCAGATAAAAGTGAAATATTATAGTTGGCCCTGAAAATATGGCATTACATTGGGGTCCAGGGACACAAGTATTCTTGGAGGATTGAATATGTCCTTCAGTACAAACCCATATGGAAAAGATACACTGAAAAAAGTGATATTGGCTCCTTTTAGATATAGCATATTTTATTTTGGTATATCTTTTTAATTCAAATGAGTAATTCCTGTCTACATATATAATTCGAGTAACTCCAGAATACATTCCCTGCGTAATAATCCAATTAATTTTAGTTAATTAAATGCAGCTCAAAATGCTTAAGTATGTTTTACATAGCATCCTGCTGGGCCATTTTGCACATGCGTTAGGACAGGCCACCATTTTGCGCGCGGACTGAAAAAGCGGACGCTTTGTGTGCTGCAAGCAGGCTCAAGTTAATCACACAACTTCGTGTAAAGGTGGTCTAGCTTCGGTAAGTAAACCTTTTACGGTCGTTTTTATTTTATTTTTTTTACCTCAGTCAAAGCATGTTGACTCTTTAAGACGTGTACACATGGAGAAAGAAGTCTAAGTAGTTGTGCACCTCTGAACTTTGTTGTGATTTGACTTAAGCTAGCTATGTGCGCTATTAGCTACTGCTCTATTAAAAGAGTAATTGTATTGATGAAAACTGCTACGTTAAAATGTCATATGTTTTTAGCTTAGTTCTGGTGGCACTCTTTGTACTAACAAATTATGAAACGAGGCAATTTCTCTGTTGTAGTTAGCTGTAAAGTTCACTGTACAGACAGCCTGCAGTTTTAAATTGGGAAATCGTCCCTCCCGCCACAACATTGGTATTAAGGAATAGTCGGGCGGGGGAGGGGGCTTCTGAACGCACCTGCACAGTCAGGGGTGCAGTAGGAAATAAATAAGTAGGATTGGCGTTGCGCAACGTCTTTTGTGCAGAAACAAATAATGGTTGTAAACTGTGTAGGAGAATAACTCAGTGGTTGCCAAAAATGTGAGATCAAAAGGCACTGAGAGTGATGTTTGTCAGGACTGAAATTAACTCAGAAAAGAATTTGCTTCACGTGATAGAGCTGTTGAGTGCGAGACCTGTCAGCGGTCTGGTTTAGCATTTGAAGCCTCGCTTCCAGACCGCTGCATTTAATCTCAGAGAAAACTAACACAGAGAAGTAAAGCAAGTGTGTAAGTTCATCTCTGTATGTTTGCATAGTATTTCCATGTTGAGCTTAACAACCGATGTATGGAGCCACAGCTGGACTGGCTGTCGGGGTTTTGTATTGAGGGGGAAGAGAAGCAATTTGTTTCGTACTTCAGCTAGAATGAAAAAAGACACAAAGCTGGAGTTATTCGGTGTCTTTACGCTGAACAGCTAAAACTTCTTCCCTCATTCTCCCCCTCCCTCTCCTGTTGCTACTTCAATCATGAAACTGATCAATTATCAGCTGATCGGCTTTTCTGTCGCGAGTCCCGTCTCTCTCGTTTGTTAATCGCCCAGTTTGCGCTAGAAAGAGGAAAACTACGGTGGCCCTGAGAGGCCAAATGGACTGCAACTTCAGAAAACACTTGCAAAAAGAAAAATGCTGAAAAAAGAAAAACGCTGCAAAAAGAAAAATGCTGCAAAAAGAAAAACGCTGCAAAAAGAAAAACGCTGCAAAAGCACACAAAGCACAACGGAAATAGGAAAAAAGACAACGGAAATGTTTCTGGGGAGACAATAACCAGACGGACCAGTTGCACGAACCAAAACATGTATGTATGGCTGTATCCCAATTCAGGGACTGTTTCCCAATTCAGGGTCTGCAGCCTTAAAGTACGCAGCCTTAACGGTCCTCAAGGGCCGCACTCAAAGACCGCTGAGGCCGGAAGTGTGAGGCTTGTACGCTTGTGAGATGGGACGGTCTAGCCTCCGTCGCGCTGCCCAGGTTGCCTAGCAACCATGATACTAACAGCTGGAAACGTTTCATACAGCTTTGTTTGACAGAAATGAAGGAGAACATATTTTGTACATTTGTTTCTACATGAGCTCTGTGTGATTTGATAAGTATCTGAGGCTGAGACCACAGGACTGTAAAACATGATTGTTGGGCTTCATTTCTGTACTGAACAGTCATTTAAGATTAGCTAGTAAATAACAATTAGGTAATGTTGTTCATGAGACTAAAGTCATCTCACTTTGGTAATGTAAATATAATATGGCCAATATTATATTAATAATTATTAGTTATTACAGCAGTGAACATGAACTCTGTGCCAAACACTGAGCTTCAGTAAAGATTCAAGTTGCATTTATTTATATTTCCTATCACCTTAAATCTTCACTTAAAGACAAGTATCTGTGACAGTGTATATATAGACGTATTATATATAAGAGACAAATATTGTTCTTTTAATATGTTGGCATTACTAAATTTGGCTCAATATGTGTGGAAAAAGCAAATGTACAAGCTGTGATAACTGTGTCTGATAGAATGAAGAGTAGACTGATATATGAAATATTCCTTTATTGGGTGAGAAAATCAGACCATGTCATAACTGCTTTAAGTCATACAGAATAGATATCAGAGCCTTAAACAGGCTGACTTCTGCTAAATGGGTCAAACTGGGCAGAAAGTATCCAAACGCATAACATCCTTATAGAATATGATGTAACACTATAGATCAACTTACCTCAGAATATATAAAGAATATAAACAATTACAGCAATATGATGCAACAAACACAGCAGTGCTACTAATCCAAAATACTCAAAGCTTCATAGAACTGAAACAAACATTTATTTTTAGGTCCATTCTGCTGCTGATACATACTTTAGGTTTCTGAATATTAAACTTGTTGCTGCCTTTCATAGTGTGTAACTTGAAGGCCCTGAGTACTTTCTCCCACATTGAAAACACTGGAATGATAAAATGATTTGAACATTACCTAATAAGACTGATTCAGGACAGACAATTAGTGATTCTAAACTTTCCTAGCAGTCCTTCACAAACAGGGAACAGTCTGTCTATTCTCTCCATCTGTCAGCTGCTGCTGGCTCTTCCTCCTCCTCTTCCTCACACACTGCTGAGTTTGTCCTGGTGGATCATCAGGGGTGCAAAGCCTCACAGATGATGTGCGGCAGTGGGTCCCTCAGTCTGTCCTCACTCTGGACACTTGCAGTTGTCACACATGGAAATCAAATGTGTGATAAGCTGCAGGATTCAAACACAAGTGTAACTTATTAATACATGTTCATACTTTTATTCCACAATCAGAGAGAAAGAAACAGAGAGAGAGTGCAGGACAGACAGACAGGTGACAGTCTCAGGTGTACACACTGCTACAAACAGGAGGATTTAGTGTTTGTGTTATTATGAGTGCTAAACAAGAAGAGTTCCCAGATGGTACAATGGACACATGTGTGACTCCTGTGATTAAGGCATCTTTCTTTCAGCTTAACGAGTGAACCGTCAGCTCGTTCAAACACACGTTAAAGTCCGTTTGGCTCGACGCCACCGAACAGAGGCAGCAATATAACATAACTAACATTAACAGTGCAGTGAATCCAGCTTGTGCCGTGATATTCAGGACTGCAAACCGAGCAGCATCACTGACTTTCAGCCTGTTGTGTTTGTGGATATATGACTGACTTTAATTATCCACAAAATCATCATATTCTCTGTAAGATTAAGGTTGACTATCTAACGGCGTATAAAGTAAAGGCTTTAAAACAAAGTAAATGCTGAAAGTACAAACATCGCTAATGTCACATAACTTTGCCGGGAGGTGGCCAACAGTAATGTTTTAATGTTCCTCATTATTAAACATTTGCACATAAATAAGTGACATAATATTCAGAACTTACTTTTGAAAGTTTACTCTTTGGCCGCTCCACTTCTTTGAAGTGTCTCCCAGTCCCAGTGCACTTGTTAGCATGTTTTGGTTCGTGCAACTGGTCCATCCGGTTATTGTCTCCCCAGAAACATTTCCGTTGTCTTTTTTCCTATTTCCGTTGTGCTTTGTGTGCTTTTGCAGCGTTTTTCTTTTTGCAGCGTTTTTCTTTTTGTAGCGTTTTTCTTTTTGCAGCGTTTTTCTTTTTGCAGCGTTTTTCTTCTTGTAGCGTTTTTCTTTTTGCAGCGTTTTTCTTTTTGCAAGTGTTTTTCTTTTTGCAGCGTTTTTCTTTTTGCAAGTGTTTTTGTTTTTGCAGCATTTTTCTTTTTGCAGCGTTTTTCTTTTTGCAGCATTTTTCTTTTTGCAAGTGTTTTTCTTTTTGCAGCATTTTTCTTTTTGCAGCATTTTTCTTTTTGCAAGTGTTTTCTGAAGTTGCAGTCCGTTTGGCCTCTCAGGGCCACCGTAGAAAACGGCAGATAAACAACAGCAGCACGTTTAAGCTTGATAAGCTGTTGCTAGAAGTTTTTTAATATTACTTTCTAGTATCCGCTGGAGCCACAGCCGTAATAGCTGCTGGTCATGATGTCGGTTTGGATATGTGGTGAGAAGGAAACATGAAGGTGAAGCCAGGAGATGTTTTTACTGAATCATCAGAGCTGAACAGGTGATGGAGAAACAGGTTTACCTTTTAGGTGACATGAATGAGTTGAAGGGAAGTTATGAACTGTTTCTGAGAGACAAATAACACCAGGATCCTTTTCTATGTAGCTGACAGCTGGTAACTGTGCAGGGGCGGGTCTAGCAAAGTTTTGCCAGGGGGCCAGGTAGGGCATTAACAGGGAAAGGGGGGCACAAAGAAATAATTTTCTTTCTTATTCTCATTTAAAATGTCTAGCTTTTAATAAATAATTATCTAAATCTTACAACCAAAGTGGCGATCTGGTTAAATGTATAGAAATCCATTATTGTATGTAGTAAATATTAAGTCTAATATATACCCTAGTAATAGCAGTACATATAGCACGTTTTCCTTTGGGAAGGTACCATCTGTGCTGTCTGCAACTGTATTGAGAAATGTTGAACCTAATTACTGTAGAAAAATAATTGATTTCTGTGCATTACAGTAGATTACGTCAATTAAGCATTATGAGGCAGAGGGTGGGGGGTGGTTTCCTAATATTTTTGCTGGGAGTTGGCAGCCCTATTAGTTAGGTTGTTTAATATTTCTATGTACTGTTTAGAATACCTGAATAAGGAGGATGGTGTAAGTTTTTTAGGTTGATCAGTATTGCTGAAGTATAAAATATTTTGTGTGCAGTGTATTTTTTGCATACAGGTATAACAGAATAGCTTTAATGTTTTGTTTTTTTAAACTGAGTATGAACTTATACAAAATGCAGCAAAATATTTATAAAAAACAGTTTTATTTTTTATAAAATACACTATATCGGATTCATATCGGCATCGGCAGATAATCAAATTTATGATATCGGTATCGGACATAAAAAAGTGGTATCGTGCCATCTGTAGTTTGTACAGAGGCACAAGTAAGATTTGTTTTGTTACAAGGGAGTATCATGAAGTAATGCACTAATGGCTTGGAAACGGTAATTGTCTTTCTAAAGTCCTCATTTTAATTTTTTGTATTTGTTCCTTTTCTGGCAGATTTTCTTCCCCTTATGTGTTATTGTTTATTCAAGGAAACGGTGTTATTTTGGTAAGTACATGCAAATTCCTTACATATTTATCACGACAGTATTGCAGTGACAAGTTTATCTATCTCATCTTAAGGGTTCTTGTGATTATTAATATTGATATTAATTAATATCAATTAATATATATGATTAATATAGTTTAAGAAAAGATGCCTCTATATTTGGTACAGTTTTTTTGTATTTTTTTAAAGACTAGGGCGTAGAACGTTACCATCCTTTAGAGCAAATTATTTAAAGTTGAACATGAAAGTTGCTGGCTGTAACATATTTGTTTTTGTTTTGTTTTTTTCTTTTATTTGATTGTTTAATTGGCACTGTTATGGTATTGCTTTCTAACCTGATCAGATTTTAGGTGCACTCTAGATCAGTGTTTCCCAACCCTGTTCCTTAAAGACCTCTGTCCTGCATTTTTTAGATGTCTCCTTGCATCGCCACACTGATTTGAATTAATGTTTACCCTAATTTCTTCATTAAGTTGTGCACAAGTCTGTCACTGACACAGTTGATATGTCAGGGTGTACTGAAGCAGAGAAACATCAAAAATATGCAGGATGGGCATCCTCAAGGAACAGAGTTGGGAAAAGAATGCTCTAGATAATACAGCCTACAAGCATACTTCTAAGATGCATCCATTCTTGTAGGTTAACCACGGCTAAAGCTTTCTTTGTGTAAAGTACTAAGTGTGTTTTTTGTTTTGTTTTTTTTTGTTTCAAATTTTCTCTTTGTTGTATGTCCAGTTTATGTGGAAGTGTAAAGACTGCAGTGCTGAAGTTTCTAGACGATCAGAACTTCTTAAGCACTATAGACTGAAACAGTCATTTTGGGCGTGGCCATCACATTAAGTGCCTATATCCTGAGTGTCCATGTGTTTTAAAGACTTGGAATTCACTTCTGACACACTTGTCAAGGAATCATAGCAATACCTCAGAGCACTCTGACAAATTTGCAACTTTTTCCTGTCAGTTATGTGGTTGTAGTGAACTAGGAACAGAGCGTGACTATTTTGTGCACACTAGCCGTCATTTAAAAAACAATGAGACAGTAACATGTATGTTTAAAGGTTGTGACTACAAATCAAATATTTACAGTACCTTTAAGTCACACAAAAGTCGCAAGCACAGTTTATACTCGCTGGTAGACTTCAAAGAGGATATTGTCAGAGGATCTTTTGCAACTGAAACTGCATAGCATGATGCTTCAAATGTTGAGGAATTGTGGGTGTTGTTGATTTAGAGACATCAAATGATCATGAAGACGTAGTTCAGCTAAAGCTTGCGGCAGTGTTATTAAAACTAGAAAATATTTTTCACGTTCCAAGTGCTGCAGTTGATGAACTTTTGGAGGAATTTCAGTATTTGTTGGGCACAGCATCTTTGTGTAGTGCAGCAAAAGTTATCCAAGACACATTGAACAGTCACAGCTTGCAAATAGATCAGTCAGTCATTGAAGAACTTGCATCTGCACTGTGTACACCTAATCCTGTGTATAAATTGGTAGGTAAAGGCTGTCCCCTAGCAACATCCTTTAAGCACAAAAATTTCTACAAGGAAAATTTTAAAGTTGTAGAGCCTGTAGAGTATGTGTTGGATGAAAAAAAAAAAATAAAAGAACATTTCAGTATGTTCCAGTTTTAAAGGTTTTACAGCAGCTTTTCAGTGATTGCCACGTTCTTGCTAAGGTTTTGGTTGGTAGTCGCATAACAGAAGAAAGTGGGGAAGAAGTGATTTACAGGTCTTTTAGGGAGGGGTTGTTTTTCAAAGAAAACAGTTTTTTATCAGCAGGTGAATTGCGAGTGTTACTGAATTTGTATATTGACGATTTTGAGATTTGCAATCCACTTGGCACGTCCCGTAAAAAGCACAAAATCTGTGCCATATATTGGACTCTTAGCAATTTACCACCTGCTTGCCATTCATCACTAACTTCCATTTATCTGGCTTTACTCTGCAAGTCTGAAGATGTAAAGACATTTGGATATGAAAAGATTCTAGAGCCCTTGTTGAGTGATCTTGTTACTTTGGAAAGTCAAGGGATTTTTATTGCACATCTTGGAGAATTTGTCAGGGGCACAATACAGTGTGTCATAGCAGATAATTTAGGAACACACAGTATTTCTGGATTTATTGAGAGTTTTTCAGGTGAATACTTTTGCAGATTTTGTGAGGCCAAAAGATCTGATATTCAAGAAACAGAGTTTAGTTCAGGTGTGTTTACTCTGAGAAGCAAAGAGACACATGAAATGCATGTAAGTTCTGCACAGAGTAATGCAAAACCATGTCACGGTGTTAAAAGACGGTGTGTTTTCTCCGCACATCTCTCCCATTTCAGTGTTTGCAGTGGATATCCTCCAGATATTGCACATGACATTTTTGAGGGCTTATTACCAGTTGAGTTGGCATACTGCCTGAATATCTTAATTTTGAAAAAATATTTTACACTTGACAGCCTCAATGAGTCTATTCTGACATTTCCCTACAAATGGGCAGACAAGAGTAATCGCCCTCATGCTATCCCCAGGACTTTCATGCAGAACAAAAGCATTGGAGGAAATGCTCATGAGAATTGGAGTCTCTTACAATTCCTTCCATTGTTGGTAGGACACTTGGTACCTCCAGATGAAACAGCTTGGCAGGTAATTTTGGACCTAAAGGACATTGTTGAACTAGTTGTTGCACCAGTACACACAGAACAATCAATTGCTTTCCTTGAGTCTAGAGTCTCTGACCACAGATGTAGGTTGAAAGAGCTGTTTCCAGGACTGAATCTGTTACCAAAACATCATTTTGTGGAGCATTATCCACAGATGATTAAATTCTTTGGGCCACTTGTTGGCATGTAGACCATGAGGTTCGAGGCAAAGCACAGTTTTTTCAAACAGGTTGTTTGTCACACACACGGTGCTTTAAAAATGTGCTACTGTCACTGGCAGTGAAACATCAGTTCATGATGGCATACCACTTGGAGTCTGTCACAACTGTAAGGCCGAGCCTAACTGTCTCAGCTGTTTCTACTGTCTCTGTTGACATTCTGCATCATGATGTACAGCGAGACTTGAAGATTAAATTCCCTGATATTACCCATATTCAGCTCACAAAGAATGCTTCTGTGAATGGAACAAACTACAGGCCCGGCATGATTGTAGTTTATGGCTCCTCTGCTGGATTGACTGAATTTGCAGAAGTTGTCCAAATGGTTGTTGTGGAGGAAAACCTGAGCTTCATTGTCAAAGAGATGGGTGCCTGGTATAGGGAACATTTTAGAGGTTTTGAACTTTTTCCCACATCACACATCTCCCTCGTTGATCTTGGTGCCTTGGTAGACCAGTACCCCTTGGCAGATTACAGGATTGGAGGCCGGCGAATGGTCATACTTAAAAGATTCATTCATATAGAAGGTAGTAAATGTTGTCTTCAATTGCATGTGTTCAGTTGCATGTGTTCAGTTGCAGTTATCTTCATGGCAACAGGAGGGGTACCACAAATGTTTAGCTTATTTTTAATAGAGATTGGATACTTCCCACAAGGGTAATATTTTTTTCAATTATATTTGAGTTCTTTTGGCCAAACATGCCTCATGTTGTCATCTGTCTTAAAAAAAACATCATTGATGATGCTCAAAACATTTTGATAAAGGATGAATTGCAACACATACCACTAAAAGCAAAGTGACACCTTTTGAGGATTCTGGCTGACATATGCAAAAAAAAACAAAAACAGTATGAAGCTATAGAATAACATTAAATGAACTGCTTTTTACCCGTAAAACCTGTGTTGCAGTTCTGCACTCTCATGTTCCTTAATAAAATTATTCAATGCAAAGTATTTTAACTTTTTTTTTCTCCTAATATCTTTAAAAATCAGATTGAACAATGGCAGAGCAGCTGAAGCTGAGAGTCATCATGGCAGATGATGATTTTAGGAGACTTGACGTTCCATCAGGGATGCCAAGAACTTTGACTGATGAGCACAATTCGCCAAGCATTTTGAATTGAAAGAGACTTTCGTATTCAATTCATGGATCCTGACTTCAACAATGAGTTTATGAACTTAACATCAATGCAAGACATTCAAGACCGAAGTACAATCAAACTTGTGTACATGGCAAATCTGGATACAAGTGCATCTTTGTCAAAGCAGTATCCCACATGCAGTCTTGACTCATCTGCAAGTCCACAAAGTATTCAAAGAAACTCCAGTCTCTCATCGTCTTCATCCAACTCAGACAGCAACATAATTCTACCACAGTCAGACAGTGAGCTGAGATCATGTGCATGGCCTCGCGAGTTTACCATTCCTCGATTTTCATTCAATGTAGAGGTGCAACTTCAGAGTGGAAATGAGACCTTCGGAGAAACTGGAACTCGGCTCAAGATTACTCCAGGTGTTAAATCTGACATCTTAGAGGAGCTAGCTGAGGCGATTTTTCAGTTTACTGCTTATCCTCAAAATTACCAAATAGATGAAGTTGCAGGGGCACTGATCAAAAAAAATTTCCTTGTCTGCGAGAGCCATCTGCCACAGGTTACTATGGCTGGATGATTAGCCTGAAGTATAAGATGGCTAATTACAGGACAAAGATGCGCAACATTGGCTGTCCTGAAGTGACTATAAATGCTTTGAAAAACAAATCCAGTGATGATTGCCTCCCAGCCAAAAATGTTAAGAAACCTAAAAAGGCTGAGGTCAATTTTTGTCCATTACACCCAGCTGGCGAAACGGATGACAGTCTAGAAAACATCAGGGTTGAGCTTTTGACCGACGTCAGACGAAGAAACAGTGCCTCAGATGTAAGACAGAAGATGTCAAGAACATTTTCCTACCGTAGACAAGAGGTGGTGCAGGGAAGTCCAACTGCTGGGGAGTTTAAAGCTAGGTGGCCTGCACTTTTCCAGATTAATGAGGTAAAGGCATGCTTTTTTTGCTGAGTGTTCTTTTCAGTAATTCCTTATGTTATACATTTATTAATCTGGGCCACTTGGATTAAGACGAGTCCAAATATAGGTATAAAGAGGCTGGCATTTATAGTTATTGTGTCGTTAAATGCTTGACCTGTGTATCATACAGAGTATTTATTTGAGCAGCACATAAAAAAACAAGTTGTGTATGAAAAACATAAGTGACTTAAAGTGTAGAAACATGAATAAAATAAATTTTTGATTTTTCTTATAAATACAAAAATATTTGATTATTTAAGTAAGTTTGGGCTACATATAGGGCCCAAACTATTTTATAGTGAGTTTGATTATTGAAATGATTGATTAATCATCTCAATAATTAATAGAGTGAGATTGAGTGTAATCAGATGATCAACTGTGAATTAACCTAAAACTTTTTATTTAGCTATTAGTTTTTAGTTAGCCTCAGATTGTTTAAAGCATGTGCTAAACAAATGTAAATTAAAAATGTGATGTGTGATGAACAAACTTTGTTGCTCATAAGATAAAAAAATAAATGGGTGAAGTTAAAACCCCTAAGACCTCTCACCACCAAGAGGATTTTTCAGAGCACTCCTATTGACATCACCATCATAGCCAACTCCTAAACTGTTTAAGACATCCAGGATAAAAGATTTTTAAAAAACTTGTGAAAGTGAAATGAAAAACAGGAATTTAGTTGGTGTGAGTTAAGAGGATGCAGAGCATAGGGTTAGGTGGAGGTGGATCATTCACTGTGGAAACCTGAAGGAAACAGCCAAGAGAAAGAGGATCAGAGAGCAAAAAAATTGAGGTTTGTGTGCATACATGAGTCTTTACGGTACCCACAGGACTTCTGAAGTACAACCACAGATAAGATTTAACAGCAGGTATCACAAGTATTTATAGTCTATGGTCACACATGGGTAATGTCAGTTTCTCAATTCTGTTACAGCTAAATTGTTGGTGTAAATTAAAAAGGTTTCAGAAAGTAGAAAATGAGAGCCTTCCAATTGGGGTACCATATGATACACTAGATACTATAGTAAATGTACGCTGTGTGACCATCAGCAGCTTAGAGTAGTGACAGTCATAGTTTTATCCAGTTTTGCAGCGCAATTTCAGAGATGTTTGGGGCTTACATGGCAAGCATGTTTTTAGTTGCACCTCTAAATTTTCTCTGCTCTCTGTTGCTGACGGCAGAGTTCTGCCCCGCTGACCTCACAGGTGAGACACTCCCACCAGCGGACAAAGAGCACAGGAAAATGTGTTGCCAACCACCTGAAACAGACAAATATCTGCTTTTTAAAACCCTTTAAACCCGTTAAATGGACTGATGCCATTCATTTCTTCTTTGATTAACAGTAGTAACATCCTTCATGCACTGTATACTACAGGGAGTGCAGAATTATTAGGCAAATGAGTATTTTGTCCACATCATCCTCTTCATGCATGTTGTCTTACTCCAAGCTGTATAGGCTCGAAAGCCTACTACCAATTAAGCATATTAGGTAATGTGCATCTCTGTAATGAGAAGGGGTGTGGTCTAATGACATCAACACCCTATATCAGGTGTGCATAATTATTAGGCAACTTCCTTTCCTTTGGCAAAATGGGTCAAAAGAAGGACTTGACAGGCTCAGAAAAGTCAAAAATAGTGAGATATCTTGCAGAGGGATGCAGCAGTCTCAAAATTGCAAAGCTTCTGAAGCGTGATCATCAAACAATCAAGCGTTTCATTCAAAATAGTCAACAGGGTCGCAAGAAGCGTGTGGAAAAACCAAGGCGCAAAATAACTGCCCATGAACTGAGAAAAGTCAAGCGTGCAGCTGCCAAGATGCCACTTGCCACCAGTTTGGCCATATTTCAGAGATGCAACATCACTGGAGTGCCCAAAAGCACAAGGTGTGCAATACTCAGAGACATGGCCAAGGTAAGAAAGGCTGAAAGACGACCACCACTGAACAAGACACACAAGCTGAAACGTCAAGACTGGGCCAAGAAATATCTCAAGACTGATTTTTCTAAGGTTTTATGGACTGATGAAATGAGAGTGAGTCTTGATGGGCCAGATGGATGGGCCCGTGGCTGGATTGGTAAAGGGCAGAGAGCTCCAGTCCGACTCAGACGCCAGCAAGGTGGAGGTGGAGTACTGGTTTGGGCTGGTATCATCAAAGATGAGCTTGTGGGGCCTTTTCGGGTTGAGGATGGAGTCAAGCTCAACTCCCAGTCCTACTGCCAGTTTCTGGAAGACACCTTCTTCAAGCAGTGGTACAGGAAGAAGTCTGCATCCTTCAAGAAAAACATGATTTTCATGCAGGACAATGCTCCATCACACGCGTCCAAGTACTCCACAGCGTGGCTGGCAAGAAAGGGTATAAAAGAAGAAAAACTAATGACATGGCCTCCTTGTTCACCTGATCTGAACCCCATTGAGAACCTGTGGTCCATCATCAAATGTGAGATTTACAAGGAGGGAAAACAGTACACCTCTCTGAACAGTGTCTGGGAGGCTGTGGTTGCTGCTGCACGCAATGTTGATGGTGAACAGATCAAAACACTGACAGAATCCATGGATGGCAGGCTTTTGAGTGTCCTTGCAAAGAAAGGTGGCTATATTGGTCGCTGATTTGTTTTTGTTTTGTTTTTGAATGTCAGAAATGTATATTTGTGAATGTGGAGATGTTATATTGGTTTCACTGGTAAAAATAAATCATTGAAATGGGTATACATTTGTTTTTTGTTAAGTTGCCTAATAATTATGCACAGTAATAGTCACCTTCACACACAGATATCCCCCTAAAATAGCTAAAACTAAAAACAAACTAAAAACTACTTCCAAAAACATTCAGCTTTGATATTAATGAGTTTTTTGGGTTCATTGAGAACATGGTTGTTGTTCAATAATAAAATTATTCCTCAAAAATACAACTTGCCTAATAATTCTGCACTCCCTGTATATTTCTGTGTGTGTGTGTGTGTGATACAGGTAAATGCTGAATTCCAGCGTATTACAACACTTCAACTGGAGACGACCTTTGCGGCACAGTTAGACAGAATTACACCTCAGCTGATGACAGTTTTCCAGAAGAAGGGCTGTGTTTCTGGGCAGAAACTTGCCCACCACTTGCAGATCATGCAAGAGGTAAATCTGAATATTGCAAATTCTATTTGGATTTCTTTTGTCTTAAGTGGCAGGTCACTGGTGAGTCAAATAAGCCATTTTAGGTGACCAGCCAAGCAATCTGAATTTTGAAAGTTCATATATATATATATATATATATATATATATATATATATATATATATATATATATATATATATATTATTATTTACTATGTTTGAACTGACATTATGATAAAATGTACTTATTGTGAACTTTTTCTTTCCAAATTGGTTTAATCTTTAAACAGGCTGAAAGTGATGTTAAAGTGAAAAGGGAAGCAGTTCTCAGGCCACTTTGCCTCTACCTTGGTGAAGAGGATGGAAGCCTTATTTGGAGTACTTGGTAAGTCATTTAAGTCATTGTAAGCAAGTCATCTATACACACAGATATTTTTGTGTGTGTGTGTGTTAGACTAGATTGGAATTTAATTGTAGAGTTAATTGTTTTTCTTTTACCTTTTTATTAAACGTTTAGGACATTGAAGGAGATGACATCCAGAGAGACCTGAAAAAGCACACCATGGGCATTTATGTCATCAACAGTGTTGGTCAAGTTAGTTGAAAAAAGTAATCAGTAACTAATTACTGATTACTTTCACAAAAAAGTAATCCCGTTACTTTACTGATTACTTATTTTCAAAAGTAATTAATTACTTAGTTACTTAAAAACACGATTTACAACCTGAATAGGTGATAAAGCGATAGATCTTTCAGCCCAATTCTACTTTTTCTGCATAATCCATCATACAAAATGTAATCAAATGAAAAAGTCTCTTTTTAAACTTGTTTTATTAGTTTTAATCTTTTAACTTTATGCATCAAGCAAAAATTTAATTATCTGCAACATTCTCTGACTGGAAGAAATTTGTTTAATATTTAAACCTATTTTCTGCACATTCCAGCACATAAAATATATATATTTTTTGTGTTTACACTCAGTCTTTCAAATAGATGCAAGTAAAACACAGCAGAAAATAAATAAAGTCACAGACTAGCGGTCCTGTTGCTCTATTTTCACCTGTAAAGCAGGAGTAGGGTAGGCAGAGGTTTACTGTAATCGGATTACAGTAACGCGTTACTGCCCATGTCTGGTCATCAACAAGGAGGATGGACAAAATGGACATTAAGATGACATTGGAATATTTGTTGAAGGGGAGATAGTAATGGACAACATTGGATCTCCGGCCCAAGCTTGTGCATTGATGCTTGGAGTAATCTATGCACTAAACCTAGCCTGCCCCAAGGAATTGAGGCACTATTATGAATTCATTCAGAAAGTGTTGATGGGATCGGATGGGGAAAAGCTCTCCCCCAAAGTCCTTGGGCTGAAGAACAAAATTGCTACTGGATAGGAAGATTTTTCTAAAACCACACATCAAGAGAATGCTGTTATGTAAATTACCAATGACTGGTGCTCTTGTGAATAGGAGTGAAACTTTTGTATTATCATCATTCGTTCTCACGTTCTGTGTTATGTTTTGATTGAACATTTTAACTTTCAATAATGAATGTTGTTGCGGCTCCTCCAACCTATGGCCGCGGCAGGCTAAACATGAGGACACAGATGACGCGCTACAATATACGCATAAAATACGCTTCTGTGCCATTTGCTCCTTTTATTCCACATGCAGCTGTCCAATATACAAATCAGCACATGGGATTAACTATTAAACAAATGCACAGACTGCACAAACAAATAACTGCAACTCACCAATAACTGCACTAATTACAATGCCAACTTACAACTTGGCCTATGGCATCAATTAGTGCACAAATATACATAAACCATCAAGTTACAGTCAAATACATGAAAATAATTCAAGCTGCGGTCAACAGAAGGTTTTGCCTCATGCTCACCCTACCTTTCTGCTCATCAACATCAGGTGAGTGCAACCACATTTATCATCTAACACACCCATGAGACACGCCCCACACCCGTGCACCAATACAGTGAGTCCATTTAAACCAACCCACTTAGTCAAAAAAGGAGCAACTCATATGGCTCCTACAAATGTTTCACGTTTGGTACATTTGAGTAGCTTGAAGAGCAACTTTGTAATTATTCAGTTTACCGAAGCAATTTTTCTTTATTCCGGTCCTTGATAGCTGCTGCCCTGCGTATAATCAGTGTTAACTCACCCGTTTTAAAAAAAAAAAAAAAAACATGCATGATTACTACACTGCAGCACACTGGTAACACTTTAAAGACTATTAATTGTTTTGAAGCGAGTATGTTAGGTCAGAAAACATGTAAAACATTCAGAATCCTCAAGGAAGGACTAGAATGGAAAGACAGTGGTCAATAAGCAGTAAGGAAAACACAAGTTTAGTTTTAAGTCTAATTACCTTATTACAATGCAATTTCTAAATGTGGATCGCAGAACAGCAAGTCTGAAACTCTGGTTAGTTTGTGGATGCATCAGTTTCTAATTGTGATACTTTATACTGCTGGTGTTTTATTCTTTTATGTAAGCAGTTTTTTCTTTTTTAGAGGAAGAGAAACATTGGTTAACATTTCTCTTGTCTGTTGTTTCTGTTTTGTTTGAATAGAGCTTTTTAAAGCTATTAGTTCATAGGCAAAAGTTTTGTAATTTGTATTATACAAATTACAGTAATTTCCCTTAGAGATGTGGATTCGTATTCTGTTTGCAACAAATTTTGCATTAATAAAAGATGTGAAAGAATTTTGTAGTTTTCATTATCGAAGTTATTAAAAGAACTACAAATCAGGGTAAGCAATATTTTTTTTTTTTTTAAAAATGTGAGTAAATTGAACAAAAGATTTTTTTCAGTGTATATATAAATCTTATAAAGTTTGTATCTGTCTTGTGTGGAACTTGTATGAAAAGCATACAAGAGTGGAAACAGATATAAGATCCCCAGAAAAATTATATAAATAAAACTTGTATGTTTTGGATACTTACTAAAATAATATATGAAAGTGGTCACTTTCATGAGTAAATCATATAAGCCTTATATGATTCACTATATGAAGTAGGCCACATCTTATGCAAGTCTTTTATAAGTTTTTTCTATTTCTTTTCCATATGGGCCTATTTAACAAATATGTAGGGCATCGTTCTTTCATGTGACCATTATCTCTGGAATTAGAAACATCCTGTCTCAGAGTGATGCTGAAAAACTACTTCATGCATTTATTACTTCTATGGTGAATGGAGTGGTTCTTATCTGCTGCTTTTTTACTCTACTTGAGCACTCAAAGCACTCTATCACCCATTCACATACATTCATATAAGCACCGTTCTGTATGTCTCATGCTTTCTATCTAACATTCACACACATTTAAATTCCGATGGATGCATTGGCGAGCAACTTGGGGTTCAACATCTTGCCCAAGGATACTCTAGCATGCAGTCTTGAGCAGTAATTTATTATCAGGTCACTGTAGAACCTCCTTGAAAAGCCTTTAGTTGATCCGTAATGCAGCAGTGAGAGTTCTGAAGGAGACTAGAAAGAAAAAACATATTTTTCACACATTGGCTTCTCTTAATTGGTTTAATGTTGAATCCAGAATAAAATTTAAGACCTCACAAAGTCCTAAAGGATCTCATTAAATATTAATCATAGTACTTTATTATCCAAATAGACCACTGCTCTATGATACCACAGTCTTGCTAGTGTTTAGATCAGATTATTGGCAACAAAGCCCCTGCACCCCACTTCCACCGGGCGCACCTTGATCTTCCAGCCTCTGTCCTCTGCCTCAGCTGCCAAGTTGGCATACCGCAGCTTCTTACGCTCAAACGCTTCCTCAATTGCTTCCTCCCATGGTACCGTCAGCTCAATGACGTACGCATTGGGGAAGGTAGCACATCGTATGTCGCTCGGATGATGAAACTTAGTCTATTAGACTCCATGCCCCAGATTTCACTCACTTTTGTTGTTGTAATGATGGTCATGTCATCCATTTAGGCCCTAATGGGAGGAAGACGAAGCCCACTCTTGAGTCTCTCACCTCCCACTACCCACCGCGATGCCTGCATGACCAACTCCATTGCCATGATAAATGCCAGAGGGGAAATCGTGCAGCCTGCCATAACTCCAATTTCCAGGTGCTGCCAGGCTGTGGTGGTGTTCTCAGCTGTCACACAAAACTGTAAATCCCAAAAGTAGGTCTTGACCAGTCCTGTGATGTGGTTTGGTATGCTGAAATAGTTGAAGGCCATCCACAAGATGTCGTGCGGCACTGACCCAAAGGCGTTGACAAGGTCTAAAAAGACCACATGAAGGTCTCTTCGTTCTTTCTTGGCAGTTTGAATCTGGTGCCAGATGACGCTGGCATGCTCCAGACATCCCAAGAAGCCCCGGATGCCGGCTTTCTGCACTGATGTGTCAATATAATTGTTTCTTTGCAGGAAAGTAGATAGCCTTTGGGCCAAGACACTGAAGAAGATCTTTCCCTCTACGTTCAGCAGGCTGATCTGGCGAAACTGGCTGATGGATGAGGAGTTCTTCTCCTTAGGGATCAGAATACCTCCTGCTCTTCGCCAAGCCTTTGGAATCACTCCTTTCTGCCACGCTACCTTCATCAGCTTCCACAGGTATTTGAGGACTTGTGGGGTATTTTTATAGAGCCAATATGAGATGCCATTAGGTCCTGGGGCCGATGCTACACTTGCCTGCCTCACTACCTTCTCTACTTCACTCCATGTTGGTGGTCTTATGTCCATGTGGTGTTCAGGTACCTGGATAGGCGGCATATCAGTAGGAATGGTAACTGGCTCATGCCTCTGATCATCAGAGTAAGTTTTCCTGAGATGATCTCCCAGGTCTTTTATGGGCATTTTGCTCTTCTCTTTAACAAAAAGGCCCTTGACCCAGTTTTATGGGTAACTGTAGAAGAGGGTCCTTGTACATTCTTTCTTCTTACGTTGTCGCCTGAGGTGTTCTGCTCTTCGATGCTTAGTAAGTTGTTGCTTTATTTCCTCCTGCAGTGCAGTGAGTCCCTCCCTTTCTGTCTCATAGGCCCTCCTCCAGTGTTTCCTCAGTTGTCTTCTCTCTTTCACTAATCTATCAATTTCCCGCTGTCTCCTGGACTTTAACTGGTTTAAATGGCCTTTCTGCTGTCTCTGAGTCTTGTTCTTTACCCCAAATCGCCCGGCCCCATAGCTGTAGATGATGGTTCCCGGGTTCTCCAGCTTCCTTTCAACTGGACCCTTTTGTTGATCTAGTATAAGAGCCAGTTCCGAGTTAATGGTTTCCCACTCTCTTTTCTCACTGGATCTGGGCCACAGAATCTGATCTTTTCCTACCTTCCATCTTCTTTTCCCTTGCTGGTAGTGGTTGGCTAGACTCAGTGTTGGAAGTTTCTGTTGGCTGTTTCTAGATGAGCTCTGGGCTGGAACGTAGTGTTGATTGTGGCTGGCTTACATATATACGCAAGTGTGTTGCTAGCTGTTGGTGGCTAAACTCCAAGCTAGGGGCTGATAATAAATGGCTGGGCCCTGAGCTTGGATCTAATATTGGGTGTGGCTGGCTAAGCTCTAGACTGGGAACTGCTACTGGCTGGATTTGACTGAGTTCCAATCTGGGGGAGGACTATGGGGAGTCTGTACAACAATGAACTTTGAACAGGGTGCTGATGCCCTGAGGACTGTGGGGATTCTCCAGCCTCTGGATTTCAATTGACTGATTTGACTTACTTCTTAAAAAGTATGTGTCAATGCGAGGCCCCTTTCTCAGCTCGCTGAGGCACTTCTTCCCGCCTTGGTGGATTTTAAGGCCCATGTCAGTTGTTAGTTTTGACCAGCCACAAATGCAGTTCTGCAGCTTCTTTCCTACCATCATTGATGGTCCATTATTAGCAATACTGGTTGATCTATTCGTCGTTAGTACCGTTCCGTGATTCGTTGCTATTAAATCCGTCTGGAAAGCGTCTTCTTCCGCCCCTGCTCTGGCAGACCCTAAGGGTATCTTCTCCTTTGAGATTTCCGTAGTAATATTGGGTGTACCCAGGTACGCTAAAAAGCTCTGCGTCCTGCTGGTATGAGGCGCTAACCCACACCAGCCCCGTTAGGGTCTATTCCCTCCTGTTAGCGGTCTTTCCAGGCTGTCATCTGGTCTTTCCCTGATTGTCAGCTGCCCTTTCGCAGCGGTCACTGGATCACTCCAGAGTTCTGATTCAGTAAAAAGGACTAGATGTTACAGTCTCCGATAATGCATTGCTTTAAATGGAGAAAATCTTGAGGGATGGCTGTTATGAGGAAAGGCAGCCCAGACACTTTACCAGTTTGGGACACATCGTCAGTAGTGATCCTTGAGTGGAGTGTGTCACTGGTTTATGTTAACTTGTTATTTCTCTTCTTCTTTCTTCTGTTTAGTTCCGTACAGTTTATTTTTTTAAAACGTTATGAGATTTTGTTCTTAAAAATTTCTTCTATTAATAACCAGGTCACTTTTGTTTTGTTTGTCTTTTTATATATTTTTTGTAAATGACAAAGTCTGATGATGGTTCTTCCTGGTGCTAGAATATTGATCAATTTAAAACACACCTGTATTGTTCCATCATTGAAGAAATAAGTAACTTACATAACACCAGCAAGAATAGGAGCTGTTGCACCAAAAGATCAACATATTGAATGGTGGTATGGAACAGTAAATAGAATATGACACCTCAACAGCTACATTTCTTTTAAGCTGGCCACACCCTGCTAATGCTTCTTTTTTTTTTTTTTTAGGAGAAATGTAAATAATCACCTGCTGTGACATCTCAGCCCTCCTGCAGATATAAGCACTGTACCTGGGACACTCGGACACACTGAAGTTGAAGAAACAAAGAGCATTAGACTCACAGGTGAGTTCACACAGGTGAGTTTCTGACATCTCACAGAGTTGCAAAAGCTCTGCTATGTTTGCCTAGCCTCTTTGTTACACGAAAGGTAAATAGCATTAAATTTGAAACTATTCCACAGTAAATAATAGAACACTAACTGCAATCACTATAATTCCAACAACGACGTGCACACTTTAAAAATGATTTGTTAATAACTGATTTGTTGAATGATTTGTTTGTCTTGAATTCTGTAAGTAGGTAACTGATTTCTCTGCATGTTCTGCTTTAACTCAGTCTATTTCTTTCAGATCCACATCAGCAGATCATTAAATACAGCAGAAATCTGACAATGTGTGTCAAGTGGAAATGGGCTGGACAGGTATGCGAGCAAGATAAAACTCCTTTTACCTCAGGAGAATAGAGTTTGTGTCCTGTGTGGGACTGATGGTCTTTAGACTTTTAGACTTGAGCCATGTAAATTAGTGGATGAGGTTCAGGTTTGTTTTAAAAGCTCTGTGAAACAAAATGTGACACTGACACAGTGTCCTGCAGAGGACCAGCTTCACTGTTTCAGGCTTCATATTTCACATGGCTGTAATTACCTGACAACAGGTCACCTTTACTGTCTGGGTTACTTCCTATGCAATAATGATAAGAAGAGATGATATAGAGCTCGTCTTTGGGGCAATCTGGGATTTATTCAAAACTAGCATCAACAGGAGGAGCTGTGATGTTCCAAAGTTGCCTACAGATGCACAGCAGCTTGGACTGCTTGCAGATGAATACATATTTCAGTGCTAAGTGCAGCCTGAGAAGCAACACTGAGGGAAACACAGGTTCTGCTGAGCTTGTTAAGAAGCGAAGAGCATGCTGATCTTTCCTCTGAGATTCAAAGCTTCCTTCTGTCAAGTTTCCTGGGTCGTTGACCCAGCGTTTTCAGTTTTGTCATGTTCGGTTTATTTTCCACTTCCAGTTTTCTGTGCCAGCCTGTCTACCAGTGTATTATGTTCCAGTTCATTCCATTCATCATTAGTTAGACTAAGTTCAGCCGTGTACTCACCTGTTTCCAATTGTCATCATTCAGCCTGTGTATTTAAGTTCCTCAGTTTCACCAGCTCATTGTCGCGTCATTGATGTTGTCACTGCTGTCTATTCCGCGTTTGCCTTTCAATTCAGGTCAGTCAGTCAGTCAGTCATTCAGTTCAGTCATTCAGCCTGCCTTCTTCCCTGTTCTGTTCATTCGTTCATCCTCCAATAAACACCCTTAATCCTCACCACGAGTTCAGCGTTTGGGTCCCCTCTTTTCCACATCCACACAACAACTCCTGACACCTTCAATCAAACCAACTACTTCCTCTTTGTTCCAGCTGCTGTCAGTGTTTGCCATCCTCCACCTGGCTCCTCTGCTGACAAGTTCCAAAGAGCTCATTCAGCCACTGGACTGCAACGACATCCACCAACAAGACAGCAGCCGACCCAGCGGCGTGTACATTATCTACCCTTTTGGAGAAAAGTCTGCAGTCGAGGTACAGTCCAGCCTCTGTAGGAGACAAAGCTAATGTTTGAGGCTACAAGAAGCTAAAAGGTGACATTAAGTGACACATGTTTGTTTGCAGGTGTACTGTGACATGGACTTAGAGGGAGGAGGCTGGACAGTGAGTTTTCTTTCTCTTTTCTTTTTTTTTTTTTCAGTTAAAGTTCCAGTCAAGTAACTTTTCAGTATGAACACTTCCTTCTGGAGGAAATTATAAAATCACAGCTCTGCTGTCTGAAAATTTCACTTCCTGACATTTTTCATGTTTATTAACTGGCCACACTGTCCCCTCTTCCAGGTGTTCCACAAGAGGATAGATGGCTCCTTGAACTTCTACAGACCCTGGAATCACTACAAGATGGGCTTCGGAAACCCCGATGGAGAGTACTGGCTTGGTGAGACTTTATTTTGTCTATGACAAAATCATTTAAATTAAAATCTGACCATTCTCAAACTGTTCAAACCTTCAGTCCTTCGCAGTGTTGTAAAGTAACGGAATACATATACCGCCGTCACATATTTAAAATACAAAATATGAGTAACTGTATTCTGTTACAGTTACTGTTTAAAAAGGTGGTACTCAGAATACAGTTACTTTGTTGAAATAAATGGATTACACAAGGTCTTTTCCTGTTTCATATGTGAGACTATGCCCTCTCTATTTTTGGTAATTCCACGCTTCCAAACAAAACACACTTTAAGAGGCTCTAATGCCTGTGTCTCAGTCTCGCGGCCCATGTCACCCCTACTTGCTGCATAATGACATGAAGCAATATTTTCAAAAATTATTATTCAAAAAATTATTTAATATGAAGGCAATATAAGCAGAGTGTTACAGGCAAAACCCTAAAGAATGTAGCCTCGAGAGAAAAAGGAGAGTCGAAAAGTACGAGTTGTCACCGAGTAGAAACGGGAGCTGGAAGCATGTAAATATAATAATAACCACTGCAGCCAAAAAGAGTGCCTGTGTAGCAGGTTGGAAAAAGCTACATGGTTATTTTTGTAAGAAAACAAATTACCCCCCTTATTTTTTGTTTATTATTGTGACTTATTTTGACATTGTTATGTGTTGCCAGACCATGGTTATATTTCATTATGCCAGTAGATGGTGCTCTTGCACTGCTGTGGAACTACCGGAGAGACTCTAGCTGAGCCTCTACTGAGGCGTTGTAATTGGACTAGCTTCTTTGGCCTCCCTCGTCCACTGGCAGGTAGCCCTCGTCCTCTTCTCACATCGTTTGGGCAAGGATGACACAGGTCGTCTCTGGGGGATGCCCTAATATTCGTTTCTAAATTTTGGGTTGGCATTGCATTCGGTGCGACCAAAGAATGCGTTGACCAGCGCGTCGCTCCCCCAGACTTCAACGACCCTCACCGTTGGCCCACTTCCCAATGGTCGTGGTTGTCAGCTGGCACCGCAAGGAGGTGGTGATGGGGTTTTGCTAGCCAATCTCTGTATTGTACAATTTCTTTAAAGGCAGTTTGTTCCAGCAAACTCTATAATCGCAGATCACTAGGTATTTTACTGAATGATTTCCAGCTCTGTCAGCTTTTATACTACTTCATTATCAGTGTGTGTTTGTGTGTTTTCAGGTCTTGACATCGTCAGTGCCCTGACATCCCAGCAAAAATCTGAGCTGCGGGTCGACATGAGGGATTTTCTGGGAAAGGAAGTGTTTGCTCGTTACTCTTCATTCAAGGTTGATGCTGAATGTGACGGATACAAACTGACTATTGCTGGATTCAGTAATGGAGGGGCAGGTGAGTGAGGTGATACGGAGGTAAAGAATCTATGTAAAAGACAAATGATTAATGCATGTCAGTTTTACTTCTTGTCCCAGTCCTCACTTATTCCCTCATTGTTCTCAAATATTCTTGTCTCATCTGTTTCCTGTGTATAAATAGCACCAGTCCTCCGGTTGTTCCTTGTTTTGCCATGCTGTACACGATGCCTGTGTGAAGCAAGTTCACACCACATTAAAACTCTCTGTTTGTGTTGTGTTGTATTTCTGCAGGGGATGGTCTGACTTACCACAACGGAATAAAGTTCTCCACCTTTGACAAAGATCAGGATGGGTCTTCCGGTAGCTGTGCCCAAACATACCTGGGGGCATTTTGGTACAACAACTGTCACCATGCAAACCCTAATGGTGTTTATCGCTGGGGAGCTATGAGCACTTATGCTGCAAGTGGAATGGAGTGGTACCACTGGAAGGGTTGGGGCTACTCCCTGAAGGCCATGAGCATGAAGTTTCGTGCCGTGCAGTAAATCTGCAGGACAAACATTCAGCAAAATTTTAGCAACTGCTTTCTGATGATTGATTTATTTTATTTTCTCTCATTAATCATGTAACCTTTCTTTGAGCTTTATTTTCTTAAAGCTGGGCACAAGGAAAATCCACCAGTGCAGTACAGCTGACTCATGTTTTTGAACGAAGCAGTCAAATAAAATAAACCAGCAGCAGTTTTTCATACATCACCATAAATATGTTGCAATGACAGACGTGTGTGAAATCAAACAGCAGTAATGAATGAAATGCAGAGCTCCTGTAGTTACACATACACAACAACACACATATGGCTGCTTTGGTCGAGGCCATCTCACTCAAGTTGGACTTTATTAGTTGTAGAAACACCAGGCAGGAGTTCAGCTGCATTGAGACTGCATGAGCTGCATCAGGAAAATAAAGCCCACCATCTTTAACTGTAGACAGAGGTCTAATACCTCATGGGAATCATTATCTGCTCACATGCTGACAATAAATAAGAAGCAAAGCAAAGACTTGTTTTTGTCTGATGTGCTCTCTTTGTCTCTGTATCTTTGTCTGAATTCTCTGGCTGATCATGAAATGCTGCCCTCTACTGGTCTCAGTCACAAACGTCCTTCTTCAGAAACGAAAATATAGATATTCAGACTGAGGATGCCTTTCATCAAACAGCTTATGCACACAGCAACACATATAGAAAAACATGCAAAAGACAGGAACAAAAACACAATCCAGCAAAATTAAGTGCTCCTCTAATGCACACATTCCAGAACAATAAATGTACAATTTCACAGATAAATGATTAACAATATAATTATTAGTAGTATTTGTATTATTGTGGAATTCACTATTATTGAAATAGTTCCTGTTATTAATGCTGCTGTGTGTATGACTGCCATTATAAGAATATATGGATATACTGTATACACACAGATTATTTAACTGCTGTACTAGTGTGATGAGATACATTTACCAATAACAGCATAATCACTTCCATAATTATCAATTAGAATGTGGTAATTTTATGTTTTTATGTGTTATATGTTATATCGGTTTGTTTGTTGCTTTTTTTACCTCATTTTAAACGTTTGAGAAAAAAATACCAACTTTGGCATTGAAACTGTCTTATTTATGTTTTGAAATGTAATCTGTCAATCATAAAACCTTATTTTCTATTACAGTGACCAAACACAAACAATATTCCCAACATGAAAACACTAATAACAAAAACCCAGAGAGCCCTCCATTCCAAATAACAAACAATATCAATATCATTTGTTCCCTCCTCAAATATTAGTGATGGGATTTCTGGCTCTTTTTAGAGAACCGGCTCTTTCGGCTCGGCTCACTAAAAAGAGCCGGCCCTTTCGGATCCGAAGCGGCTCTTCAGGTTGTTTTGTTGGTTTAATTAATTTATTATTAACAACGATATAAAATTATGCACAAAAGGAATTACTAATGTAAAAAAAGTTGTTTTATTTATATAAGTTTGTATATAAATATATGCGGTGGCCCCAGAGACAAAGCACGTACAAATTCCAAAACACATTTCTAGCATTAATTGACCTTCCAAAACAGAGCTACACAGATCACTTAAATTACACAACTGAAAGCATATGTGTATTGTTTGTGTATTTATACACAAGCACTCATATATATTCATATAATTTAAAAAAAAATGTTCATTTACCTGTTACTACCACACAACAAATCCGGTCGTTGGTACTTGCTGGCTTGTATAGCCACTAGGTAACAAAAGCTCAACACTGCCCCTAGCATCCTGGAGCACTTCTGTTGTGTTTGTACGTGTTTTGGAGTTTTTACGTGTTTTGGAGTTTGTACGTGCTATGGACTTTTTATGTGTTTTGGAGTTTGTACGTGCTTCTGAGTTTGTACGTGCTTCAGGGTTTGTACGTGCTTCGGAGTTTGTACGTACTATGGAGTTTTTATGTGCTATGGGGTTTTTACGTGTTTTGGAGTTTTTAAGTGTTTTGGAGTTTGTATGTGCTTTGTCTCTAGGGGCCACTGTAAATATACTTTTATTTATTCACTCCACATAAAATGTAATAAATAAATCATATAATACAAAAAACAACAAATTATATTTCAACTTCTAACTATTTAAATTTTCAGCTCTTTCCTTTTAAACAAATTTAAAGTGAAACAACACAAAACACTACAAACCACAACACAATTAAATATAAATTAAAATATGAAAACAAAAAGAACATGCATATTCTCTGTCATATGGGCCTGCATGAATAAACTTTCTGAATCCTTTATCATCTGCAACTGAAAATAGTTGTGGATGATTACTATACCTTTCTAATGTGACGTTGTTGTCCCTGGCTCTCTTTCTCTGTCTCTCCCTCCCGCTCTGTTCCTGTGCTACTGCGAGTGTAACTACCGCTCCTCCCCCCCCTCTTCCCAGCGCAAGCACAAGGCTCGCATGCAGAGTGAAGCGGAAAAAAAGTGCGAGAGAGAGGGTGAGAGAAAAAAAACCCAAAAACCCAAAAAAAAACCCACGGCTCGCGATAAGGAGCCGGCTCGTCGTTCACGTCAAAGATCCGGCTCTAAGAGCCATTTCGTTCGCGACCGACACATCACTAATCTCTTTCCACTACTGGTTGGGGGTCTAACGATCTGAGCTACGAGCTCAAGCGAGCCATCACACACGAGTGGCCAGTTTGACTGTACCGCTCTCAAGAATAAATTTTCAAATTCACTCAAATCACAATTATCCCGTAAAATGGCTGAAACATTATTCTGTAGCTGTTGCCCTATCAGCTCTAACTGTACAACATCGCCTGGACGTGCATGGGAGAACACCCTGTTTGATATTTCGCGGGCACTCCCCATTACGCCTTGATAATAATGTGCATAATCGGGATATATTGTTTGGAGGCGGGAAATTCAAAATCTGCCTAATTTGAAGATTGTTAAATTTATTTCTAACAACTATAGACGGTTGCGGTGAATGTTGACACAACTCTGGTCTGGATTCCCCCCTTGTTGAAAGGAGTGATCGCGATCATTGTTTGGGGAAAAGCCGAACGATTGTTGTTGATTAGACTCATTGAAACGGCTTAACAAATGTAGGGGAGGGCTGTGGTTGAGCAGCTCGTTAGCAGACACAATGTTTGGGGAAAAGACTAGCGATTGTTGGCTATGAGAATCATTGAAACGATTTTCATTTAACCTGTTTATTTGACTCAATAACTCTGGTGGTATCTGAACCTCATCCTGTATTTGCGCCAAGGCTGCTAAGGCCCGATTAAGCGCAAGAAACGGATCTGATGAGGATATGTTTTGTGAGGGACTCAGCTGAGAATGAGCCGTGTCTGACTCTGTTTGGACCTCAACATGCTCCACTCCTAAACTTCGAGAGTTATTTTGCAAGGCACTTTCACTAGGCGCTAATCGGGCTAGAGATAAATTAAGCATTTCTAAAGGGTCATTATTATTATTGATCACATCAGGTTGCTCATGGTTTTGTGGAGGTGTAGTCTGTGAATGATGAGTATTTTCATTTAACCTAGCTAACGCTATTTCTAAAGCAAGAAATGGGTCTGTACTATCATGTTCCTGGTTATCCGATTTTTATTGTGTGACAAGAATATGTAAAAACACAGTTGTTTGATAAGCAAAGAAAAAGCAAAGAAATAAAAAAGTTTTTCTATATGATGAGTGGAATTAATTCAGCTATGAGACATACTGCTCGAAGAGCTATAGAAGCCAGCAGGTCTCGTCTGTGCTTTGGCCTTGTGCTTATTCTCCTTGTGGTCCTGCCGCTCGTTCTGTTCCTCCTGAGCTGCTTAAGTAGCCCTAACAAAGAAAGAAGAAAAGAAAAAATCCGGACCGGACTGCCTGGCCACCCTTTGTGCAGGTGTCCGCTCCCCAGGCTCCGAAAGCCTTGCCAGCCCTTGTGATCGGGTGGCACCGCCCACAAGGCGTGTGAAAGAAAGAACAAAAGAAGAAAAAAACCCGGACCGGGCCGCCTGGCCACCCTTTGTGCGGGTGTCCACTCCCCAGGCTCCGAAAGCCTTGCCAGCCCTTGTGATCGGGTGGCACCGCCCACCAGGCGTGTGAAAGAAAGAAGAAAAGAAGAAAAAACCCGGACCGGTCCGCCTGGCCACCCTTTGTGCGGGTGTCCGCTCCCCAGGCTCCGAAAGCCTTGACAGCCCTTGTGATCGGGTGGCACCGCCCACCAGGCGTTTGAAAGAAAGAAGAAAAAACCCGGACCGGGCCGCCTGGCCACCCTTTGTGCGGGTGTCCGCTCCCCAGGCTCCGAAAGCCTTGCCAGCCCTTGTGATCGGGTGGCACCGCCCACCAGGCGTGTGAAAGACAGAAGAAGGAACCCGGACCGGGCCGCCTGGCCACCCTTTGTGTGGGTGTCCGCTCCCCAGGCTCCGAAAGCCTTGCCAGCCCTTGTGATCGGGTGGCACCGCCCACCAGGCGTGTGAAAGTAAGAAGAAAAGAAGAAAAAACCCGGACCGGGCCGCCTGGCCACCCTTTGTGCGGGTGTCCGCTCCCCAGGCTCCGAAAGCCTTGCCAGCCCTTATGATCGGGTGGCACCGCCCACCAGGCGTGTGAAAGAAAGAAGAAAAAACCCGGACCGGGCCGCCTGGCCACCCTTTGTGCGGGTGTCCGCTCCCCAGGCTCCGAAAGCCTTGCCAGCCCTTGTGATCCGGTGGCACCGCCCACCAGCCGTGTGAAAGAAAGAAGAAAAGAAGAAAAAACCCGGACCGGGCCGCCTGGCCACCCTTTGTGCGGGTGTCCGCTCCCCAGGCTCCGAAAGCCTTGCCAGCCCTTGTGATCGGGTGGCACCGCCAACCAGGCGTGTGAAAGAAAGAAGAAAAGAAGAAAAAAACCCGGACCGGGCCGCCTGGCCACCCTTTGTGCGGGTGTCCACTCCCCAGGCTCCGAAAGCCTTGCCAGCCCTTGTGATCGGGTGGCACCGCCCACCAGCCGTGTGAAAGAAAGAAGAAAAGAAGAAAAAACCCGGACCGGTCCGCCTGGCCACCCTTTGTGCGGGTGTCCGCTCCCCAGGCTCCGAAAGCCTTGCCAGCCCTTGTGATCGGGTGGCACCGCCAACCAGGCGTGTGAAAGAAAGAAGAAAAGAAGAAAAAAACCCGGACCGGGCCGCCTGGCCACCCTTTGTGCGGGTGTCCACTCCCCAGGCTCCGAAAGCCTTGCCAGCCCTTGTGATCGGGTGGCACCGCCCACCAGGCGTGTGAAAGAAAGAAGAAAAGAAGAAAAAACCCGGACCGGTCCGCCTGGCCACCCTTTGTGCGGGTGTCCGCTCCCCAGGCTCCGAAAGCCTTGCCAGCCCTTGTGATCGGGTGGCACCGCCCACCAGGCGTTTGAAAGAAAGAAGGAAAAACCCGGACCGGGCCGCCTGGCCACCCTTTGTGCGGGTGTCCGCTCCCCAGGCTCCGAAAGCCTTGCCAGCCCTTGTGATCGGGTGGCACCGCCCACCAGGCGTGTGAAAGACAGAAGAAGGAACCCGGACCGGGCCGCCTGGCCACCCTTTGTGTGGGTGTCCGCTCCCCAGGCTCCGAAAGCCTTGCCAGCCCTTGTGATCGGGTGGCACCGCCCACCAGGCGTGTGAAAGAAAGAAGAAAAGAAGAAAAAACCCGGACCGGTCCGCCTGGCCACCCTTTGTGCGGGTGTCCGCTCCCCAGGCTCCGAAAGCCTTGCCAGCCCTTGTGATCGGGTGGCACCGCCCACCAGGCGTGTGAAAGAAAGAAGAAAAGAAGAAAAAACCCGGACCGGGCCGCCTGGCCACCCTTTGTGCGGGTGTCCGCTCCCCAGGCTCCGAAAGCCTTGCCAGCCCTTGTGATCGGGTGGCACCGCCCACCAGGCGTGTGAAAGAAAGAAGAAAAGAAGAAAAAACCCGGACCGGGCCGCCTGGCCACCCTTTGTGCGGGTGTCCGCTCCCCAGGCTCCGAAAGCCTTGCCAGCCCTTGTGATCGGGTGGCACCGCCCACCAGGCGTGTGAAAGTAAGAAGAAAAGAAGAAAAAACCCGGACCAAGCCGCCTGGCCACCCTTTGTGCGGGTGTCCGCTCCCCAGGCTCCGAAACCCTTGCCAGCCCTTGTGATCGGGTGGCACCGCCCACCAGGCGTTTGAAAGAAAGAAGAAAAAAACACGGACCGGGCCGCCTGGCCACCCTTTGTGCGGGTGTCCGCTCCCCAGGCTCCGAAAGCCTTGCCAGTCCTTGTGATTGGGTGGCCCCGCCCACCAGGCGTGTGAAAGAAAGAAGAAAAGAAGAAAAAACCCGGACCGGGCCGCCTGGCCACCCTTTGTGCGGGTGTCCGCTCCCCAGGCTCCGAAAGCCTTGCCAGCCCTTGTGATCGGGTGGCACCGCCGACCAGGCGTGTGAAAGAAAGACGAAAAAACCCGGACCGGGCCGCCTGGCCACCCTTTGTGCGGGTGTCTGCTCCCCAGGCTCCGAAAGTCTTGCCAGCCCTTGTGATCGGGTGGCACCGCCAACCAGGCGTGTGAAAGAAAGAAGAAAAGAAGAAAAAACCCGGACCGGGTCGCCTGGCCACCCTTTGTGCGGGTGTCTGCTCCCCAGGCTCCGAAAGCCTTGCCAGCCCTTGTGATCGGGTGGCACCGCCCACCAGGCGTGTGAAAGTAAGAAGAAAAGAAGAAAAAACCCGGACCGGGCCGCCTGGCCACCCTTTGTGCGGGTGTCCGCTCCCCAGGCTCCGAAAGCCTTGCCAGCCCTTGTGATCGGGTGGCACCGCCCACCAGGCGTGTGAAAGAAAGAAGAAAAAACCCGGACCGGGTCTCCTGGCCACCATTTTTGCGGGTGTCCGCTCCCCAGGCTCCGAAAGCCTTGCCAGCCCTTGTGATCGGGTGGCACCGCCCACCAGGCGTTTGAAAGAAAGAAGAAAAAAACCCGGACCGGGCCGCCTGGCCACCCTTTGTGCGGGTGTCCGCTCCCCAGGCTCCGAAAGCCTTGCCAGCCCTTGTGATCGGGTGGCACCGCCCACCAGGCGTGTGAAAGAAAGAAGAAAAAACCCGGACCGGGCCGCCTGGCCACCCTTTGTGCGGGTGTCCGCTCCCCAGGCTCCGAAAGCCTTGCCAGCCCTTGTGATCGGGTGGCACCGCCCACCAGGCGTGTGAAAGAAAGAAGAAAAAACCCGGACCGGGTCGCCTGGCCACCCTTTGTGCGGGTGTCCACTCCCCAGGCTCCGAAAGCCTTGCCAGCCCTTGTGATCCGGTGGCACCGCCCACCAGCCGTGTGAAAGAAAGAAGAAAAGAAGAAAAAACCTGGACCGGGCCGCATGGCCACCCTTTGTGCGGGTGTCCGCTCCCCAGGCTCCGAAAGCCTTGCCAGCCCTTGTGATCAGGTGGCCCCGCCCACCAGGCGTGTGAAAGAAAGAAGAAAAAACCCGGACCGGGCCGCCTGGTCACCCTTTGTGCGGTTGTCTGCTCCCCAGGCTCCGAAAGTCTTGCCAGCACTTGTGATCGGGTGGCACCGCCCACCAGGCGTGTGAAAGAAAGAAGAAAAGAAGAAAAAACCCGGACCGGGCCGCCTGGCCACCCTTTGTGCGGGTGTCCGCTCCCCAGGCTCCGAAAGCCTTGCCAGCCCTTGTGATCCGGTGGCACCGCCCACCAGGCGTGTGAAAGAAAGAAGAAGGAACCCGGACCGGGCCGCCTGGCCACCCTTTGTGTGGGTGTCCGCTCCCCAGGCTCCGAAAGCCTTGCCAGCCCTTGTGATCGGGTGGCACCGCCCACCAGGCGTGTGAAAGAAAGAAGAAAAGAAGAAAAATCCCGGACCGGGCCGCCTGGCCACCCTTTGTGCGGGTGTCCGCTCCCCAGGCTCTGAAAGCCTTGCCAGCCCTTGTGATCGGGTGGCACCGCCCACCAGGCGTGTGAAAGAAAGAAGAAAAAACCCGGACCGGGTCGCCTGGCCACCATTTTTGCGGGTGTCCGCTCCCCAGGCTCCGAAAGCCTTGCCAGCCCTTGTGATCGGGTGGCACCGCCCACCAGGCGTTTGAAAGAAAGAAGAAAAAAACCCGGACCGGGCCGCCTGGCCACCCTTTGTGCGGGTGTCCGCTCCCCAGGCTCCGAAAGCCTTGCCAGCCCTTGTGATCGGGTGGCACCGCCCACCAGGCGTGTGAAAGAAAGAAGAAAAAACCCGGACCGGGCCGCCTGGCCACCCTTTGTGCGGGTGTCCGCTCCCCAGGCTCCGAAAGCCTTGCCAGGCCTTGTGATCCGGTGGCACCGCCCACCAGGCGTGTGAAAGAAAGAAGAAGGAACCCGGACCGGGCCGCCTGGCCACCCTTTGTGTGGGTGTCCGCTCCCCAGGCTCCGAAAGCCTTGCCAGCCCTTGTGATCGGGTGGCACCGCCCACCAGGCGTGTGAAAGTAAGAAGAAAAGAAGAAAAAACCCGGACCGGGCCGCCTGGCCACCCTTTGTGCGGGTGTCCGCTCCCCAGGCTCCGAAAGCCTTGCCAGCCCTTGTGATCGGGTGGCACCGCCCACCAGGCGTGTGAAAGAAAGAAGAAAAAACCCGGACCGGGCCGCCTGGCCACCCTTTGTGCGGGTGTCCACTCCCCAGGCTCCGAAAGCCTTGCCAGCCCTTGTGATCCGGTGGCACCGCCCACCAGCCGTGTGAAAGAAAGAAGAAAAAACCCGGACCGGGCCGCCTGGCCACCCTTTGTGCGGGTGTCCACTCCCCAGGCTCCGAAAGCCTTGCCAGCCCTTGTGATCCGGTGGCACCGCCCACCAGCCGTGTGAAAGAAAGAAGAAAAGAAGAAAAAACCTGGACCGGGCCGCATGGCCACCCTTTGTGCGGGTGTCCGCTCCCCAGGCTCCGAAAGCCTTGCCAGCCCTTGTGATCAGGTGGCCCCGCCCACCAGGCGTGTGAAAGAAAGAAGAAAAAACCCGGACCGGGCCGCCTGGTCACCCTTTGTGCGGTTGTCTGCTCCCCAGGCTCCGAAAGTCTTGCCAGCACTTGTGATCGGGTGGCACCGCCCACCAGGCGTGTGAAAGAAAGAAGAAAAGAAGAAAAAACCCGGACCGGGCCGCCTGGCCACCCTTTGTGCGGGTGTCCGCTCCCCAGGCTCCGAAAGCCTTGCCAGCCCTTGTGATCGGGTGGCACCGCCCACCAGGCGTGTGAAAGTAAGAAGAAAAGAAGAAAAAACCCGGACCGGGCCGCCTGGCCACCCTTTGTGCGGGTGTCCGCTCCCCAGGCTCCGAAAGCCTTGCCAGCCCTTGTGATCGGGTGGCACCGCCCACCAGGCGTGTGAAAGAAAGAAGAAAAAACCCGGACCGGGCCGCCTGGCCACCCTTTGTGCGGGTGTCCGCTCCCCAGGCTCCGAAAGCCTTGCCAGGCCTTGTGATCCGGTGGCACCGCCCACCAGGCGTGTGAAAGAAAGAAGAAAAAACCCGGACCGGGCCGCCTGGCCACCCTTTGTGCGGGTGTCCGCTCCCTAGGCTCCGAAAGCCTTGCCAGCCCTTGTGATTGGGTGGCACCGCCCACCAGGCGTGTGAAAGACAGAAGAAGGAACCCGGACCGGGCCGCCTGGCCACCCTTTGTGTGGGTGTCCGCTCCCCAGGCTCCGAAAGCCTTGCCAGCCCTTGTGATCGGGTGGCATCGCCCACCAGGCGTGTGAAAGTAAGAAGGAAAGAAGAAAAAACCCGGACCGGGCCGCCTGGCCACCCTTTGTGCGGGTGTCCGCTCCCCAGGCTCCGAAAGCCTTGCCAGCCCTTGTGATCGGGTGGCACCGCCCACCAGGCGTGTGAAAGAAAGAAGAAAAGAAGAAAAAACCTGGACCGGGCCGCCTGGCCACCCTTTGTGCGGGTGTCCGCTCCCCAGGCTCCGAAAGCCTTGCCAGCCCTTGTGATCGGGTGGCACCGCCCACCAGGCGTGTGAAAGACAGAAGAAGGAACCCGGACCGGGCCGCCTGGCCACCCTTTGTGTGGGTGTCCGCTCCCCAGGCTCCGAAAGCCTTGCCAGCCCTTGTGATCGGGTGGCATCGCCCACCAGGCGTGTGAAAGTAAGAAGGAAAGAAGAAAAAACCCGGACCGGGCCGCCTGGTCACCCTTTTTGCGGGTGTCCGCTCCCCAGGCTCCGAAAGCCTTGCCAGCCCTTGTGATCGGGTGGCACCGCCCACCAGGCGTGTGAAAGAAAGAAGAAAAAACCCGGACCGGGCCGCCTGGCCACCCTTTGTGCGGGTGTCCACTCCCCAGGCTCCGAAAGCCTTGCCAGCCCTTGTGATCCGGTGGCACCGCCCACCAACTGTGTGAAAGAAAGAAGAAAAGAAGAAAAAACCTGGACCGGGCCGCATGGCCACCATTTGTGCGGGTGTCCGCTCCCCAGGCTCCGAAAGCCTTGCCAGCCCTTGTGATCGGGTGGCACCGCCCACCAGGCGTGTGAAAGAAAGAAGAAAAAACCCGGACCGGGCCGCCTGGCCACCCTTTGTGCGGGTGTCCGCTCCCCAGGCTCCGAAAGCCTTGCCAGCCCTTGTGATCGGGTGGCACCGCCCACCAGGCGTGTGAAAGAAAGAAGAAAAGAAGAAAAAATCCGGACCGGGCCGCCTGGCCACCCTTTGTGCGGGTGTCCGCTCCCCAGGCTCCGAAAGCCTTGCCAGCCCTTGTGATCGGGTGGCACCGCCCACCAGGCGTGTGAAAGAAAGAAGAAAAAACCCGGACCGGGCCGCCTGGCCACCCTTTGTGCGGGTGTCTGCTCCCCAGGCTCCGAAAGCCTTGCCAGGCCTTGTGATCCGGTGGCACCGCCCACCAGGCGTGTGAAAGAAAGAAGAAAAAACCCGGACAGGGCCGCCTGGCCACCCTTTGTGCGGGTGTCCGCTCCCCAGGCTCCGAAAGCCTTGCCAGCCCTTGTGATCGGGTGGCACCGCCCAAAAGGCGTGTGAAAGACAGAAGAAGGAACCCGGACCGGGCCGCCTGGCCACCCTTTGTGTGGGTGTCCGCTCCCCAGGCTCCGAAAGCCTTGCCAGCCCTTGTGATCGGGTGGCACCGCCCACCAGGCGTGTGAAAGTAAGAAGAAAAGAAGAAAAAACCCGGACCGGGCCGCCTGGCCACCCTTTGTGCGGTTGTCCGCTCCCCAGGCTCCGAAAGCCTTGCCAGCCCTTGTGATCGGGTGGCACCGCCCACCAGGCGTGTGAAAGAAAGAAGAAAAGAAGAAAAAACCTGGACCGGGCCGCCTGGCCACCCTTTGTGCGGGTGTCCGCTCCCCAGGCTCCGAAAGCCTTGCCAGCCCTTGTGATCGGGTGGCACCGCCCACCAGGCGTGTGAAAGAAAGAAGAAAAAACCCGGACCGGGCCGCCTGGCCACCCTTTGTGCGGGTGTCCACTCCCCAGGCTCCGAAAGCCTTGCCAGCCCTTGTGATCCGGTGGCACCGCCCACCAGCCGTGTGAAAGAAAGAAGAAAAGAAGAAAAAACCTGGACCGGGCCGCATGGCCACCCTTTGTGCGGGTGTCCGCTCCCCAGGCTCCGAAAGCCTTGCCAGCCCTTGTGATCAGGTGGCCCCGCCCACCAGGCGTGTGAAAGAAAGAAGAAAAAACCCGGACCGGGCCGCCTGGTCACCCTTTGTGCGGTTGTCTGCTCCCCTGGCTCCGAAAGTCTTGCCAGCACTTGTGATCGGGTGGCACCGCCCACCAGGCGTGTGAAAGAAAGAAGAAAAGAAGAAAAAACCCGGACCGGGCCGCCTGGCAACCCTTTGTGCGGGTGTCCGCTCCCCAGGCTCCGAAAGCCTTGCCAGCCCTTGTGATCGGGTGGCACCGCCCACCAGGCGTGTGAAAGTAAGAAGAAAAGAAGAAAAAACCCGGACCGGGCCGCCTGGCCACCCTTTGTGCGGGTGTCCGCTCCCCAGGCTCCGAAAGCCTTGCCAGCCCTTGTGATCGGGTGGCACCGCCCACCAGGCGTGTGAAAGAAAGAAGAAAAAACCCGGACCGGGCCGCCTGGCCACCCTTTGTGCGGGTGTCCGCTCCCTAGGCTCCGAAAGCCTTGCCAGGCCTTGTGATCCGGTGGCACCGCCCACCAGGCGTGTGAAAGAAAGAAGAAAAAACCCGGACCGGGCCGCCTGGCCACCCTTTGTGCGGGTGTCCGCTCCCCGGGCTCCGAAAGCCTTGCCAGCCCTTGTGATCGGGTGGCACCGCCCAAAAGGCGTGTGAAAGACAGAAGAAGGAACCCGCACCGGGCCGCCTGGCCACCCTTTGTGTGGGTGTCCGCTCCCCAGGCTCCGAAAGCCTTGCCAGCCCTTGTGATCGGGTGGCACCGCCCACCAGGCGTGTGAAAGTAAGAAGAAAAGAAGAAAAAACCCGGACCGGGCCGCCTGGCCACCCTTTGTGCGGGTGTCCGCTCCCCAGGCTCCGAAAGCCTTGCCAGCCCTTGTGATCGGGTGGCACCGCCCACCAGGCGTGTGAAAGAAAGAAGAAAAGAAGAAAAAACCTGGACCGGGCCGCCTGGCCACCCTTTGTGCGGGTGTCCGCTCCCCAGGCTCCGAAAGCCTTGCCAGCCCTTGTGATCGGGTGGCACCGCCCACCAGGCGTGTGAAAGAAAGAAGAAAAAACCCGGACCGGGCCGCCTGGCCACCCTTTGTGCGGGTGTCCGCTCCCCAGGCTCCGAAAGCCTTGCCAGCCCTTGTGATCCGGTGGCACCGCCCACCAGCCGTGTGAAAGAAAGAAGAAAAGAAGAAAAAACCTGGACCGGGCCGCATGGCCACCCTTTGTGCTGGTGTCCGCTCCCCAGGCTCCGAAAGCCTTGCCAGCCCTTGTGATCAGGTGGCCCCGCCCACCAGGCGTGTGAAAGAAAGAAGAAAAAACCCGGACCGGGCCGCCTGGTCACCCTTTGTGCGGGTGTCCGCTCCCCAGGCTCCGAAAGCCTTGCCAGCCCTTGTGATCGGGTGGCACCGCCCACCAGGCGTTTGAAAGAAAGAAGAAAAAACCCGGACCGGGCCGCCTGGCCACCCTTTGTGCGGGTGTCCGCTCCCCAGGCTCCGAAAGCCTTGCCAGCCCTTGTGATCGGGTGGCACCGCCCACCAGGCGTGTGAAAGTAAGAAGAAAAGAAGAAAAAACCCGGACCGGGCCGCCTGGCCACCCTTTGTGCGGGTGTCCGCTCCCCAGGCTCCGAAAGCCTTGCCAGCCCTTGTGATCGGGTGGCACCGCCCACCAGGCGTTTGAAAGAAAGAAGAAAAAAAACCCGGACCGGGCCGCCTGGCCACCCTTTGTGCGGGTGTCCGCTCCCTAGGCTCCGAAAGCCTTGCCAGCCCTTGTGATCGGGTGGCACCGCCCACCAGGCGTGTGAAAGACAGAAGAAGGAACCCGGACCGGGCCGCCTGGCCACCCTTTGTGTGGGTGTCCGCTCCCCAGGCTCCGAAAGCCTTGCCAGCCCTTGTGATCGGGTGGCACCGCCCACCAGGCGTGTGAAAGAAAGAAGAAAAGAAGAAAAAACCTGGACCGGGCCGCCTGGCCACCCTTTGTGCGGGTGTCCGCTCCCCAGGCTCCGAAAGCCTTGCCAGCCCTTGTGATCGGGTGGCACCGCCCACCAGGCGTGTGAAAGACAGAAGAAGGAACCCGGACCGGGCCGCCTGGCCACCCTTTGTGTGGGTGTCCGCTCCCCAGGCTCCGAAAGCCTTGCCAGCCCTTGTGATCGGGTGGCATCGCCCACCAGGCGTGTGAAAGTAAGAAGGAAAGAAGAAAAAACCCGGACCGGGCCGCCTGGCCACCCTTTTTGCGGGTGTCCGCTCCCCAGGCTCCGAAAGCCTTGCCAGCCCTTGTGATCGGGTGGCACCGCCCACCAGGCGTGTGAAAGAAAGAAGAAAAAACCCGGACCGGGCCGCCTGGCCACCCTTTGTGCGGGTGTCCACTCCCCAGGCTCCGAAAGCCTTGCCAGCCCTTGTGATCCGGTGGCACCGCCCACCAACCGTGTGAAAGAAAGAAGAAAAGAAGAAAAAACCTGGACCGGGCCGCATGGCCACCATTTGTGCGGGTGTCCGCTCCCCAGGCTCCGAAAGCCTTGCCAGCCCTTGTGATCGGGTGGCACCGCCCACCAGGCGTTTGAAAGAAAGAAGTAAAAAACCCGGACCGGGCCGCCTGGCCACCCTTTGTGCGGGTGTCCGCTCCCCAGGCTCCGAAAGCCTTGCCAGTCCTTGTGATCGGGTGGCCCCGCCCACCAGGCGTGTGAAAGAAAGAAGAAAAGAAGAAAAAACCCGGACCCGGCCGCCTGGCCACCCTTTGTGCGGGTGTCCGCTCCCCAGGCTCCGAAAGCCTTGCCAGCCCTTGTGATCGGGTGGCACCGCCCACCAGGCGTGTGAAAGAAAGAAGAAAAAACCCGGACCGGGCCGCCTGGCCACCCTTTGTGCGGGTGTCCGCTCCCCAGGCTCCGAAAGCCTTGCCAGCCCTTGTGATCGGGTGGCACCGCCCACCAGGCGTGTGAAAGAAAGAAGAAAAGAAGAAAAAATCCGGACCGGGCCGCCTGGCCACCCTTTGTGCGGGTGTCCGCTCCCCAGGCTCCGAAAGCCTTGCCAGCCCTTGTGATCGGGTGGCACCGCCCACCAGGCGTGTGAAAGAAAGAAGAAAAAACCCGGACCGGGCCGCCTGGCCACCCTTTGTGCGGGTGTCTGCTCCCCAGGCTCCGAAAGCCTTGCCAGGCCTTGTGATCCGGTGGCACCGCCCACCAGGCGTGTGAAAGAAAGAAGAAAAAACCCGGACAGGGCCGCCTGGCCACCCTTTGTGCGGGTGTCCGCTCCCCAGGCTCCGAAAGCCTTGCCAGCCCTTGTGATCGGGTGGCACCGCCCAGAAGGCGTGTGAAAGACAGAAGAAGGAACCCGGACCGGGCCGCCTGGCCACCCTTTGTGTGGGTGTCCGCTCCCCAGGCTCCGAAAGCCTTGCCAGCCCTTGTGATCGGGTGGCACCGCCCACCAGGCGTGTGAAAGTAAGAAGAAAAGAAGAAAAAACCCGGACCGGGCCGCCTGGCCACCCTTTGTGCGGTTGTCCGCTCCCCAGGCTCCGAAAGCCTTGCCAGCCCTTGTGATCGGGTGGCACCGCCCACCAGGCGTGTGAAAGAAAGAAGAAAAGAAGAAAAAACCTGGACCGGGCCGCCTGGCCACCCTTTGTGCGGGTGTCCGCTCCCCAGGCTCCGAAAGCCTTGCCAGCCCTTGTGATCGGGTGGCACCGCCCACCAGGCGTGTGAAAGAAAGAAGAAAAAACCCGGACCGGGCCGCCTGGCCACCCTTTGTGCGGGTGTCCACTCCCCAGGCTCCGAAAGCCTTGCCAGCCCTTGTTATCCGGTGGCACCGCCCACCAGCCGTGTGAAAGAAAGAAGAAAAGAAGAAAAAACCTGGACCGGGCCGCATGGCCACCCTTTGTGCGGGTGTCCGCTCCCCAGGCTCCGAAAGCCTTGCCAGCCCTTGTGATCAGGTGGCCCCGCCCACCAGGCGTGTGAAAGAAAGAAGAAAAAACCCGGACCGGGCCGCCTGGTCACCCTTTGTGCGGTTGTCTGCTCCCCTGGCTCCGAAAGTCTTGCCAGCACTTGTGATCGGGTGGCACCGCCCACCAGGCGTGTGAAAGAAAGAAGAAAAGAAGAAAAAACCCGGACCGGGCCGCCTGGCCACCCTTTGTGCGGGTGTCCGCTCCCCAGGCTCCGAAAGCCTTGCCAGCCCTTGTGATCGGGTGGCACCGCCCACCAGGCGTGTGAAAGTAAGAAGAAAAGAAGAAAAAACCCGGACCGGGCCGCATGGCCACCCTTTGTGCGGGTGTCCGCTCCCCAGGCTCCGAAAGCCTTGCCAGCCCTTGTGATCGGGTGGCACCGCCCACCAGGCGTGTGAAAGAAAGAAGAAAAAACCCGGACCGGGCCGCCTGGCCACCCTTTGTGCGGGTGTCCGCTCCCTAGGCTCCGAAAGCCTTGCCAGGCCTTGTGATCCGGTGGCACCGCCCACCAGGCGTGTGAAAGAAAGAAGAAAAAACCCGGACCGGGCCGCCTGGCCACCCTTTGTGCGGGTGTCCGCTCCCCAGGCTCCGAAAGCCTTGCCAGCCCTTGTGATCGGGTGGCACCGCCCAAAAGGCGTGTGAAAGACAGAAGAAGGAACCCGGACCGGGCCGCCTGGCCACCCTTTGTGTGGGTGTCCGCTCCCCAGGCTCCGAAAGCCTTGCCAGCCCTTGTGATCGGGTGGCACCGCCCACCAGGCGTGTGAAAGTAAGAAGAAAAGAAGAAAAAACCCGGACCGGGCCGCCTGGCCACCCTTTGTGCGGGTGTCCGCTCCCCAGGCTCCGAAAGCCTTGCCAGCCCTTGTGATCGGGTGGCACCGCCCACCAGGCGTGTGAAAGAAAGAAGAAAAGAAGAAAAAACCTGGACCGGGCCGCCTGGCCACCCTTTGTGCGGGTGTCCGCTCCCCAGGCTCCGAAAGCCTTGCCAGCCCTTGTGATCGGGTGGCACCGCCCACCAGGCGTGTGAAAGAAAGAAGAAAAAACCCGGACCGGGCCGCCTGGCCACCCTTTGTGCGGGTGTCCGCTCCCCAGGCTCCGAAAGCCTTGCCAGCCCTTGTGATCCGGTGGCACCGCCCACCAGCCGTGTGAAAGAAAGAAGAAAAGAAGAAAAAACCTGGACCGGGCCGCATGGCCACCCTTTGTGCTGGTGTCCGCTCCCCAGGCTCCGAAAGCCTTGCCAGCCCTTGTGATCAGGTGGCCCCGCCCACCAGGCGTGTGAAAGAAAGAAGAAAAAACCCGGACCGGGCCGCCTGGTCACCCTTTGTGCGGGTGTCCGCTCCCCAGGCTCCGAAAGCCTTGCCAGCCCTTGTGATCGGGTGGCACCGCCCACCAGGCGTTTGAAAGAAAGAAGAAAAAACCCGGACCGGGCCGCCTGGCCACCCTTTGTGCGGGTGTCCGCTCCCCAGGCTCCGAAAGCCTTGCCAGCCCTTGTGATCGGGTGGCACCGCCCACCAGGCGTGTGAAAGTAAGAAGAAAAGAAGAAAAAACCCGGACCGGGCCGCCTGGCCACCCTTTGTGCGGGTGTCCGCTCCCCAGGCTCCGAAAGCCTTGCCAGCCCTTGTGATCGGGTGGCACCGCCCACCAGGCGTTTGAAAGAAAGAAGAAAAAAAACCCGGACCGGGCCGCCTGGCCACCCTTTGTGCGGGTGTCCGCTCCCTAGGCTCCGAAAGCCTTGCCAGCCCTTGTGATCGGGTGGCACCGCCCACCAGGCGTGTGAAAGACAGAAGAAGGAACCCGGACCGGGCCGCCTGGCCACCCTTTGTGTGGGTGTCCGCTCCCCAGGCTCCGAAAGCCTTGCCAGCCCTTGTGATCGGGTGGCATCGCCCACCAGGCGTGTGAAAGTAAGAAGGAAAGAAGAAAAAACCCGGACCGGGCCGCCTGGCCACCCTTTGTGCGGGTGTCCGCTCCTCAGGCTCCGAAAGCCTTGCCAGCCCTTGTGATCGGGTGGCACCGCCCACCAGGCGTGTGAAAGAAAGAAGAAAAGAAGAAAAAACCCGGACCGGGCCGCCTGGCCACCCTTTGTGCGGGTGTCCGCTCCCCAGGCTCCGAAAGCCTTGCCAGCCCTTGTGATCGGGTGGCACCGCCCACCAGGCGTGTGAAAGACAGAAGAAGGAACCCGGACCGGGCCGCCTGGCCACCCTTTGTGTGGGTGTCCGCTCCCCAGGCTCCGAAAGCCTTGCCAGCCCTTGTGATCGGGTGGCATCGCCCACCAGGCGTGTGAAAGTAAGAAGGAAAGAAGAAAAAACCCGGACCGGGCCGCCTGGCCACCCTTTGTGCGGGTGTCCGCTCCCCAGGCTCCGAAAGCCTTGCCAGCCCTTGTGATCGGGTGGCACCGCCCACCAGGCGTGTGAAAGAAAGAAGAAAAGAAGAAAAAACCCGGACCGGGCCGCCTGGCCACCCTTTGTGCGGGTGTCCGCTCCCCAGGCTCCGAAAGCCTTGCCAGCCCTTGTGATCGGGTGGCACCGCCCACCAGGCGTGTGAAAGAAAGAAGAAAAAACCCGGACCGGGCCGCCTGGCCACCCTTTGTGCGGGTGTCTGCTCCCCAGGCTCCGAAAGTCTTGCCAGCCCTTGTGATCGGGTGGCACCGCCCACCAGGCGTGTGAAAGAAAGAAGAAAAGAAGAAAAAACCCGGACCGGGCCGCCTGGCCACCCTTTGTGCGGGTGTCCGCTCCCCAGGCTCCGAAAGCCTTGCCAGCCCTTGTGATCGGGTGGCACCGCCCACCAGGCGTGTGAAAGTAAGAAGAAAAGAAGAAAAATCCCGGACCGGGCCGCCTGGCCACCCTTTGTGCGGGTGTCCGCTCCCCAGGCTCCGAAAGCCTTGCCAGCCCTTGTGATCGGGTGGCACCGCCCACCAGGCGTGTGAAAGAAATAAGAAAAGAAGAAAAATCCCAGACCGGGCCGCCTGGCCACCCTTTGTGCGGGTGTCCGCTCCCCAGGCTCTGAAAGCCTTGCCAGCCCTTGTGATCGGGTGGCACCGCCCACCAGGCGTGTGAAAGAAAGAAGAAAAAACCCGGACCGGGTCGCCTGGCCACCATTTGTGCGGGTGTCCGCTCCCCAGGCTCCGAAAGCCTTTCCAGCCCTTGTGATCGGGTGGCACCGCCCACCAGGCGTTTGAAAGAAAGAAGAAAAAAACCCGGACCGGGCCGCCTGGCCACCCTTTGTGCGGGTGTCCGCTCCCCAGGCTCCGAAAGCCTTGCCAGTCCTTGTGATCGGGTGGCCCCGCCCACCATGCGTGTGAAAGAAAGAAGAAAAGAAGAAAAAACCCGGACCGGGCCGCCTGGCCACCCTTTGTGCGGGTGTCCGCTCCCCAGGCTCCGAAAGCCTTGCCAGCCCTTGTGATCGGGTGGCCCCGCCCACCAGGCGTGTGAAAGAAAGAAGAAAAGAAGAAAAAACCCGGACCGGGCCGCCTGGACACCCTTTTGTGCGGGTGTCCGCTCCCCAGGCTCCGAAAGCCTTGCCAACCATTGTGATCGGGTGGCACCGCCGACCAGGCGTGTGAAAGAAAGAAGAAAAAACCCGGACCGGGCCGCCTGGTCACCCTTTGTGCGGGTGTCCGCTCCCCAGGCTCCTAAAGTCTTGCCAGCCCTTGTGATCGGGTGGCACCGCCCACCAGGCGTGTGAAAGAAAGAAGAAAAGAAGAAAAAACCCGGACCGGGTCGCCTGGCCACCCTTTGTGCGGGTGTCCGCTCCCCAGGCTCGGAAAGCCTTGCCAGCCCTTGTGATCGGGTGGCACCGCCCACCAGGCGTGTGAAAGGAAGAAGAAAAGAAGAAAAAACCCGGACCGGGCCGCCTGGCCACCCTTTGTGCGGGTGTCCGCTCCCCAGGCTCCGAAAGCCTTGCCAGCCCTTGTGATCGGGTGGCACCGCCCACCAGGCGTTTGAAAGAAAGAAGAAAAAACCCGGACCGGGCCGCCTGGCCACCCTTTGTGCGGGTGTCCGCTCCCCAGGCTCCGAAAGCCTTGCCAGCCCTTGTGATCGGGTGGCACCGCCCACCAGGCATGTGAAAGACAGAAGAAGGAACCCGGACCGGGCCGCCTGGCCACCCTTTGTGTGGGTGTCCGCTCCCCAGGCTCCGAAAGCCTTGCCAGCCCTTGTGATCGGGTGGCACCGCCCACCAGGCGTGTGAAAGAAAGAAGAAAAGAAGAAAAAACCCGGACCGGGCCGCCTGGCCACCCTTTCTGCGGGTGTCCGCTCCCCAGGCTCCGAAAGCCTTGCCAGCCCTTGTGATCGGGTGGCACCGCCCACCAGGCGTGTGAAAGAAAGAAGAAAAAACCCGGACCGGGCCGCCTGGCCACCCTTTGTGCGGGTGTCTGCTCCCCAGGCTCCGAAAGTCTTGCCAGCCCTTGTGATCGGGTGGCACCGCCCACCAGGCGTGTGAAAGAAAGAAGAAAAGAAGAAAAAACCCGGACCGGGCCGCCTGGCCACCCTTTGTGCGGGTGTCCGCTCCCCAGGCTCCGAAAGCCTTGCCAGCCCTTGTGATCGGGTGGCACCGCCCACCAGGCGTGTGAAAGAAAGAAGAAAAGAAGAAAAAACCCGGACCGGGCCGCCTGGCCACCCTTTGTGCGGGTGTCCGCTCCCCAGGCTCCGAAAGCCTTGCCAGCCCTTGTGATCGGGTGGCACCGCCCACCAGGCGTGTGAAAGAAATAAGAAAAGAAGAAAAATCCCGGACCGGGCCGCCTGGCCACCCTTTGTGCGGGTGTCCGCTCCCCAGGCTCCGAAAGCCTTGCCAGCCCTTGTGATCGGGTGGCACCGCCCACCAGGCGTGTGAAAGAAAGAAGAAAAAACCCGGACCGGGCCGCCTGGCCACCCTTTGTGCGGGTGTCTGCTCCCCAGGCTCCGAAAGTCTTGCCAGCCCTTGTGATCGGGTGGCACCGCCCACCAGGCGTTTGAAAGAAAGAAGTAAAAAACCCGGACCGGGCCGCCTGGCCACCCTTTGTGCGGGTGTCCGCTCCCCAGGCTCCGAAAGCCTTGCCAGTCCTTGTGATCGGGTGGCCCCGCCCACCAGGCGTGTGAAAGAAAGAAGAAAAGAAGAAAAAACCCGGACCGGGCCGCCTGGCCACCCTTTGTGCGGGTGTCCGCTCCCCAGGCTCCGAAAGCCTTGCCAGCCCTTGTGATCGGGTGGCACCGCCCACCAGGCGTGTGAAAGAAAGAAGAAGGAACCCGGACCGGGCCGCCTGGCCACCCTTTGTGTGGGTGTCCGCTCCCCAGGCTCCGAAAGCCTTGCCAGCCCTTGTGATCGGGTGGCATCGCCCACCAGGCGTGTGAAAGTAAGAAGGAAAGAAGAAAAAACCCGGACCGGGCCGCCTGGCCACCCTTTGTGCGGGTGTCCGCTCCCCAGGCTCCGAAAGCCTTGCCAGCCCTTGTGATCGGGTGGCACCGCCCACCAGGCGTGTGAAAGAAAGAAGAAAAGAAGAAAAAACCCGGACCGGGCCGCCTGGCCACCCTTTGTGCGGGTGTCCGTTCCCCAGGCTCCGAAAGCCTTGCCAGCCCTTGTGATCGGGTGGCACCGCCCACCAGGCGTGTGAAAGAAAGAAGAAAAAACCCGGACCGGGCCGCCTGGCCACCCTTTGTGCGGGTGTCTGCTCCCCAGGCTCCGAAAGTCTTGCCAGCCCTTGTGATCGGGTGGCACCGCCCACCAGGCGTGTGAAAGAAAGAAGAAAAGAAGAAAAAACCCGGACCGGGCCGCCTGGCCACCCTTTGTGCGGGTGTCCGCTCCCCAGGCTCCGAAAGCCTTGCCAGCCCTTGTGATCGGGTGGCACCGCCCACCAGGCGTGTGAAAGTAAGAAGAAAAGAAGAAAAATCCCGGACCGGGCCGCCTGGCCACCCTTTGTGCGGGTGTCCGCTCCCCAGGCTCCGAAAGCCTTGCCAGCCCTTGTGATCGGGTGGCACCGCCCACCAGGCGTGTGAAAGAAATAAGAAAAGAAGAAAAATCCCAGACCGGGCCGCCTGGCCACCCTTTGTGCGGGTGTCCGCTCCCCAGGCTCTGAAAGCCTTGCCAGCCCTTGTGATCGGGTGGCACCGCCCACCAGGCGTGTGAAAGAAAGAAGAAAAAACCCGGACCGGGTCGCCTGGCCACCATTTGTGCGGGTGTCCGCTCCCCAGGCTCCGAAAGCCTTTCCAGCCCTTGTGATCGGGTGGCACCGCCCACCAGGCGTTTGAAAGAAAGAAGAAAAAAACCCGGACCGGGCCGCCTGGCCACCCTTTGTGCGGGTGTCCGCTCCCCAGGCTCCGAAAGCCTTGCCAGTCCTTGTGATCGGGTGGCCCCGCCCACCATGCGTGTGAAAGAAAGAAGAAAAGAAGAAAAAACCCGGACCGGGCCGCCTGGCCACCCTTTGTGCGGGTGTCCGCTCCCCAGGCTCCGAAAGCCTTGCCAGCCCTTGTGATCGGGTGGCCCCGCCCACCAGGCGTGTGAAAGAAAGAAGAAAAGAAGAAAAAACCCGGACCGGGCCGCCTGGACACCCTTTTGTGCGGGTGTCCGCTCCCCAGGCTCCGAAAGCCTTGCCAACCATTGTGATCGGGTGGCACCGCCGACCAGGCGTGTGAAAGAAAGAAGAAAAAACCCGGACCGGGCCGCCTGGTCACCCTTTGTGCGGGTGTCCGCTCCCCAGGCTCCTAAAGTCTTGCCAGCCCTTGTGATCGGGTGGCACCGCCCACCAGGCGTGTGAAAGAAAGAAGAAAAGAAGAAAAAACCCGGACCGGGTCGCCTGGCCACCCTTTGTGCGGGTGTCCGCTCCCCAGGCTCGGAAAGCCTTGCCAGCCCTTGTGATCGGGTGGCACCGCCCACCAGGCGTGTGAAAGGAAGAAGAAAAGAAGAAAAAACCCGGACCGGGCCGCCTGGCCACCCTTTGTGCGGGTGTCCGCTCCCCAGGCTCCGAAAGCCTTGCCAGCCCTTGTGATCGGGTGGCACCGCCCACCAGGCGTTTGAAAGAAAGAAGAAAAAACCCGGACCGGGCCGCCTGGCCACCCTTTGTGCGGGTGTCCGCTCCCCAGGCTCCGAAAGCCTTGCCAGCCCTTGTGATCGGGTGGCACCGCCCACCAGGCATGTGAAAGACAGAAGAAGGAACCCGGACCGGGCCGCCTGGCCACCCTTTGTGTGGGTGTCCGCTCCCCAGGCTCCGAAAGCCTTGCCAGCCCTTGTGATCGGGTGGCATCGCCCACCAGGCGTGTGAAAGTAAGAAGGACAGAAGAAAAAACCCGGACCGGGCCGCCTGGCCACCCTTTGTGCGGGTGTCCGCTCCCCAGGCTCCGAAAGCCTTGCCAGCCCTTGTGATCGGGTGGCACCGCCCACCAGGCGTGTGAAAGAAAGAAGAAAAGAAGAAAAAACCCGGACCGGGCCGCCTGGCCACCCTTTCTGCGGGTGTCCGCTCCCCAGGCTCCGAAAGCCTTGCCAGCCCTTGTGATCGGGTGGCACCGCCCACCAGGCGTGTGAAAGAAAGAAGAAAAAACCCGGACCGGGCCGCCTGGCCACCCTTTGTGCGGGTGTCTGCTCCCCAGGCTCCGAAAGTCTTGCCAGCCCTTGTGATCGGGTGGCACCGCCCACCAGGCGTGTGAAAGAAAGAAGAAAAGAAGAAAAAACCCGGACCGGGCCGCCTGGCCACCCTTTGTGCGGGTGTCCGCTCCCCAGGCTCCGAAAGCCTTGCCAGCCCTTGTGATCGGGTGGCACCGCCCACCAGGCGTGTGAAAGAAAGAAGAAAAGAAGAAAAAACCCGGACCGGGCCGCCTGGCCACCCTTTGTGCGGGTGTCCGCTCCCCAGGCTCCGAAAGCCTTGCCAGCCCTTGTGATCGGGTGGCACCGCCCACCAGGCGTGTGAAAGAAATAAGAAAAGAAGAAAAATCCCGGACCGGGCCGCCTGGCCACCCTTTGTGCGGGTGTCCGCTCCCCAGGCTCTGAAAGCCTTGCCAGCCCTTGTGATCGGGTGGCACCGCCCACCAGGCGTGTGAAAGAAAGAAGAAAAAACCCGGACCGGGTCGCCTGGCCACCATTTGTGCGGGTGTCCGCTCCCCAGGCTCCGAAAGCCTTGCCAGCCCTTGTGATCGGGTGGCACCGCCCACCAGGCGTTTGAAAGAAAGAAGAAAAAAACCCGGACCGGGCCGCCTGGCCACCCTTTGTGCGGGTGTCCGCTCCCCAGGCTCCGAAAGCCTTGCCAGTCCTTGTGATCGGGTGGCACCGCCCACCAGGCGTGTGAAAGAAAGAAGAAAAAACCCGGACCGGGCCGCCTGGCCACCCTTTGTGCGGGTGTCCGCTCCCCAGGCTCCGAAAGCCTTGCCAGTCCTTGTGATCGGGTGGCACCGCCCACCAGGCGTGTGAAAGAAAGAAGAAAAAACCTGGACCGGGCCGCCTGGCCACCCTTTGTGCGGGTGTCCGCTCCCCAGGCTCCGAAAGCCTTGCCAGCCCTTGTGATCGGGTGGCACCGCCCACCAGGCGTGTGAAAGAAAGAAGAAAAGAAGAAAAAATCCGGACCGGGCCGCCTGGCCACCCTTTGTGCGGGTGTCCACTCCCCAGGCTCCGAAAGCCTTGCCAGCCCTTGTGATCGGGTGGCACCGCCCACCAGGCGTGTGAAAGAAAGAAGAAAAAACCCGGACCGGGCCGCCTGGCCACCCTTTGTGCGGGGTGTCCGCTCCCCAGGCTCCGAAAGCCTTGCCAGCCCTTGTGATCGGGTGGCACCGCCCACCAGGCGTGTGAAAGAAAGAAGAAAAAACCCGGACCGGGCCGCCTGGCCACCCTTTGTGCGGGTGTCCGCTCCCCAAGCTCCGAAAGCCTTGCCAGCCCTTGTGATCGGGTGGCACCGCCCACCAGGCGTGTGAAAGACAGAAGAAGGAACCCGGACCGGGCCGCCTGGCCACCCTTTGTGTGGGTGTCCGCTCCCCAGGCTCCGAAAGCCTTGCCAGCCCTTGTGATCGGGTGGCACCGCCCACCAGGCGTGTGAAAGAAAGAAGAAAAGAAGAAAAAACCCGGACCGGGCCGCCTGAGCACCCTTTGTGCGGGTGTCCGCTCCCCAGGCTCCGAAAGCCTTGCCAGCCCTTGTGATCGGGTGGCACCGCCCACCAGGCGTGTGAAAGAAAGAAGAAAAAACCCGGACCGGGCCGCCTGGCCACCCTTTGTGCGGGTGTCCACTCCCCAGGCTCCGAAAGCCTTGCCAGCCCTTGTGATCAGGTGGCCCCGCCCACCAGGCGTGTGAAAGAAAGAAGAAAAGAAGAAAAAACCCGGACCGTCCGCATGGCCACCCTTTGTGCGGGTGTCCGCTCCCCAGGCTCCGAAAGCCTTGCCAGCCCTTGTGATCGGGTGGCCCCGCCCACCAGGCGTGTGAAAGAAAGAAGAAAAAACCCGGACCGGGCCGCCTGGTCACCCTTTGTGCGGGTGTCTGCTCCCCAGGCTCCGAAAGTCTTGCCAGCCCTTGTGATCGGGTGGCACCGCCCACCAGGCATGTGAAAGAAAGAAGAAAAGAAGAAAAAACCCGGACCGGGCCGCCTGGCCACCCTTTGTGCGGGTGTCCGCTCCCCAGGCTCCGAAAGCCTTGCCAGCCCTTGTGATCGGGTGGCACCGCCCACCAGGCGTGTGAAAGTAAGAAGAAAAGAAGAAAAAACCCGGACCGGGCCGCCTGGCCACCCTTTGTGCGGGTGTCCGCTCCCCAGGCTCCGAAAGCCTTGCCAGTCCTTGTGATCGGGTGGCCCCGCCCACCAGGCGTGTGAAAGAAATAAGAAAAGCAGAAAAATCCCGGACCGGGCCGCCTGGCCACCCTTTGTGCGGGTGTCCGCTCCCCAGGCTCTGAAAGCCTTGCCAGCCCTTGTGATCGGGTGGCCCCGCCCACCAGGCGTGTGAAAGAAAGAAGAAAAAACCCGGACCGGGTCGCCTGGCCACCATTTGTGCGGGTGTCCGCTCCCCAGGCTCCGAAAGCCTTGCCAGTCCTTGTGATCGGGTGGCACCGCCCACCAGGCGTGTGAAAGAAAGAAGAAAAAACCCGGACCGGGCCGCCTGGCCACCCTTTGTGCGGGTGTCCGCTCCCCAGGCTCCGAAAGCCTTGCCAGTCCTTGTGATCGGGTGGCACCGCCCACCAGGCGTGTGAAAGAAAGAAGAAAAAACCCGGACCGGGCCGCCTGGCCACCCTTTGTGCGGGTGTCCGCTCCCCAGGCTCCGAAAGCCTTGCCAGCCCTTGTGATCGGGTGGCACCGCCCACCAGGCGTGTGAAAGAAAGAAGAAAAGAAGAAAAAATCCGGACCGGGCCGCCTGGCCACCCTTTGTGCGGGTGTCCACTCCCCAGGCTCCGAAAGCCTTGCCAGCCCTTGTGATCGGGTGGCACCGCCCACCAGGCGTGTGAAAGAAAGAAGAAAAAACCCGGACCGGGCCGCCTGGCCACCCTTTGTGCGGGTGTCCGCTCCCCAGGCTCCGAAAGCCTTGCCAGGCCTTGTGATCCGGTGGCACCGCCCACCAGGCGTGTGAAAGAAAGAAGAAAAAACCCGGACCGGGCCGCCTGGCCACCCTTTGTGCGGGTGTCCGCTCCCCAAGCTCCGAAAGCCTTGCCAGCCCTTGTGATCGGGTGGCACCGCCCACCAGGCGTGTGAAAGACAGAAGAAGGAACCCGGACCGGGCCGCCTGGCCACCCTTTGTGTGGGTGTCCGCTCCCCAGGCTCCGAAAGCCTTGCCAGCCCTTGTGATCGGGTGGCACCGCCCACCAGGCGTGTGAAAGAAAGAAGAAAAGAAGAAAAAACCCGGACCGGGCCGCCTGGCCACCCTTTGTGCGGGTGTCCGCTCCCCAGGCTCCGAAAGCCTTGCCAGCCCTTGTGATCGGGTGGCACCGCCCACCAGGCGTGTGAAAGAAAGAAGAAAAAACCCGGACCGGGCCGCCTGGCCACCCTTTGTGCGGGTGTCCACTCCCCAGGCTCCGAAAGCCTTGCCAGCCCTTGTGATCCGGTGGCACCGCCCACCAGCCGTTTGAAAGAAAGAAGAAAAGAAGAAAAAACCCGGACCGTCCGCATGGCCACCCTTTGTGCGGGTGTCCGCTCCCCAGGCTCCGAAAGCCTTGCCAGCCCTTGTGATCAGGTGGCCCCGCCAACCAGGCGTGTGAAAGAAAGAAGAAAAAACCCGGACCGGGCCGCCTGGTCACCCTTTGTGCGGGTGTCTGCTCCCCAGGCTCCGAAAGTCTTGCCAGCCCTTGTGATCGGGTGGCACCGCCCACCAGGCGTGTGAAAGAAAGAAGAAAAGAAGAAAAAAACCCGGACCGGGCCGCCTGGCCACCCTTTGTGCGGGTGTCCGCTCCCCAGGCTCCGAAAGCCTTGCCAGCCCTTGTGATCGGGTGGCACCGCCCACCAGGCGTGTAAAAGTAAGAAGAAAAGAAGAAAAAACCCGGACCGGGCCGCCTGGCCACCCTTTGTGCGGGTGTCCGCTCCCCAGGCTCCGAAAGCCTTGCCAGTCCTTGTGATCGGGTGGCCCCGTCCACCAGGCGTGTGAAAGAAAGAAGAAAAGAAGAAAAAACCTGGACCGGGCCGCCTGGCCACCCTTTGTGCGGGTGTCCGCTCCCCAGGCTCCGAAAGCCTTGCCAGCCCTTGTGATCGGGTGGCACCGCCCACCAGGCGTTTGAAAGAAAGAAGAAAAAACCCGGACCGGGCCGCCTGGCCACCCTTTGTGTGGGTGTCCGCTCCCCAGGCTCCGAAAGCCTTGCCAGCCCTTGTGATCGGGTGGCACCGCCCACCAGGCGTGTGAAAGAAATAAGAAAAGAAGAAAAATCCCGGACCGGGCAGCCTGGCCACCCTTTGTGCGGGTGTCCGCTCCCCAGGCTCTGAAAGCCTTGCCAGCCCTTGTGATCGGGTGGCACCGCCCACCAGGCGTGTGAAAGAAAGAAGAAAAAACCCGGACCGGGTCGCCTGGCCACCATTTGTGCGGGTGTCCGCTCCCCAGGCTCCGAAAGCCTTGCCAGCCCTTGTGATCGGGTGGGACCGCCCACCAGGCGTTTGAAAGAAAGAAGAAAAAAACCCGGACCGGGTCGCCTGGCCACCATTTGTGCGGGTGTCCGCTCCACAGGCTCCGAAAGCCTTGCCAGCCCTTGTGATCGGGTGGCACCGCCCACCAGGCGTTTGAAAGAAAGAAGAAAAAACCCGGACCGGGCCGCCTGGCCACCCTTTGTGCGGGTGTCCGCTCCCCAAGCTCCGAAAGCCTTGCCAGCCCTTGTGATCGGGTGGCACCGCCCACCAGGCGTGTGAAAGACAGAAGAAGGAACCCGGACCGGGCCGCCTGGCCACCCTTTGTGTGGGTGTCCGCTCCCCAGGCTCCGAAAGCCTTGCCAGCCCTTGTGATCGGGTGGCACCGCCCACCAGGCGTGTGAAAGAAAGAAGAAAAGAAGAAAAAACCCGGACCGGGCCGCCTGGCCACCCTTTGTGCGGGTGTCCACTCCCCAGGCTCCGAAAGCCTTGCCAGCCCTTGTGATCGGGTGGCACCGCCCACCAGGCGTGTGAAAGAAAGAAGAAAAGAAGAAAAAACCCGGACCGGGCCGCCTTGCCACCCTTTGTGCGGGTGTCCGCTCCCCAGGCTCCGAAAGCCTTGCCAGCCCTTGTGAATGGGTGGCACCGCCCACCAGGCGTGTGAAAGTCAGAAGAAAAGAAGAAAAAACCCGGACCGGGCCGCCTGGCCACCCTTTGTGCGGGTGTCCGCTCCCCAGGCTCCGAAAGCCTTGCCAGCCCTTGTGATCGGGTGGCACCGCCCACCAGGCGTTTGAAAGAAAGAAGAAAAAACCCGGACCGGGCCGCCTGGCCACCCTTTGTGCGGGTGTCCGCTCCCCAGGCTCCGAAAGCCTTGCCAGCCCTTGTGATCGGGTGGCACCGCCCACCAGGCGTGTGAAAGAAATAAGAAAAGAAGAAAAATCCCGGACCGGGCAGCCTGGCCACCCTTTGTGCGGGTGTCCGCTCCCCAGACTCTGAAAGCCTTGCCAGCCCTTGTGATCGGGTGGCACCGCCCACCAGGCGTGTGAAAGAAAGAAGAAAAAACCCGGACCGGGTCGCCTGGCCACCATTTTTGCGGGTGTCCGCTCCCCAGGCTCCGAAAGCCTTGCCAGCCCTTGTGATCGGGTGGCACCGCCCACCAGGCGTTTGAAAGAAAGAAGAAAAAAACCCGGACCGGGCCGCCTGGCCACCCTTTGTGCGGGTGTCCGCTCCCCAGGCTCCGAAAGCCTTGCCAGTCCTTGTGATCGGGTGGCCCCGCCCACCAGGCGTGTGAAAGAAAGAAGAAAAGAAGAAAAAACCCGGACCGGGCCGCCTGGCCACCCTTTGTGCGGGTGTCCGCTCCCCAGGCTCCGAAAGCCTTGCCAGCCCTTGTGATCGGGTGGCACCGCCCACCAGGCGTGTGAAAGAAAGAAGAAAAAACCCGGACCGGGCCGCCTGGCCACCCTTTGTGCGGGTGTCCGCTCCCCAGGCTCCGAAAGCCTTGCCAGCCCTTGTGATCGGGTGGCACCGCCCACCAGGCGTTTGAAAGAAAGAAGAAAAAACCCGGACCGGGCCGCCTGGCCACCCTTTGTGCGGGTGTCCGCTCCCCAAGCTCCGAAAGCCTTTCCAGCCCTTGTGATCGGGTGGCACCGCCCACCAGGCGTGTGAAAGACAGAAGAAGGAACCCGGACCGGGCCGCCTGGCCACCCTTTGTGTGGGTGTCCGCTCCCCAGGCTCCGAAAGCCTTGCCAGCCCTTGTGATCGGGTGGCACCGCCCACCAGGCGTGTGAAAGAAAGAAGAAAAGAAGAAAAAACCCGGACCGGGCCGCCTGGCCACCCTTTGTGCGGGTGTCCGCTCCCCAGGCTCCGAAAGCCTTGCCAGCCCTTGTGATCGGGTGGCACCGCCCACCAGGCGTGTGAAAGAAAGAAGAAAAAACCCGGACCGGGCCGCCTGGCCACCCTTTGTGCGGGTGTCCACTCCCCAGGCTCCGAAAGCCTTGCCAGCCCTTGTGATCCGGTGGCACCGCCCACCAGCCGTTTGAAAGAAAGAAGAAAAGAAGAAAAAACCCGGACCGCGCCGCATGGCCACCCTTTGTGCGGGTGTCCGCTCCCCAGGCTCCGAAAGCCTTGCCAGCCCTTGTGATCAGGTGGCCCCGCCCACCAGGCGTGTGAAAGAAAGAAGAAAAAACCCGACCGGGTCGCCTGGTCACCCTTTGTGCGGGTGTCTGCTCCCCAGGCTCCGAAAGTCTTGCCAGCCCTTGTGATCGGGTGGCACCGCCCACCAGGCGTGTGAAAGAAAGAAGAAAAGAAGAAAAAACCCGGACCGGGCCGCCTTGCCACCCTTTGTGCGGGTGTCCGCTCCCCAGGCTCCGAAAGCCTTGCCAGCCCTTGTGAATGGGTGGCACCGCCCACCAGGCGTGTGAAAGTAAGAAGAAAAGAAGAAAAAACCCGGACCGGGCCGCCTGGCCACCCTTTGTGCGGGTGTCCGCTCCCCAGGCTCCGAAAGCCTTGCCAGCCCTTGTGATCAGGTGGCCCCGCCCACCAGGCGTGTGAAAGAAAGAAGAAAAAACCCGGACCGGGCCGCCTGGTCACCCTTTGTGCGGGTGTCTGCTCCCCAGGCTCCGAAAGTCTTGCCAGCCCTTGTGATCGGGTGGCACCGCCCACCAGGCGTGTGAAAGAAAGAAGAAAAGAAGAAAAAAACCCGGACCGGGCCGCCTGGCCACCCTTTGTGCGGGTGTCCGCTCCCCAGGCTCCGAAAGCCTTGCCAGCCCTTGTGATCGGGTGGCACCGCCCACCAGGCGTGTAAAAGTAAGAAGAAAAGAAGAAAAAACCCGGACCGGGCCGCCTGGCCACCCTTTGTGCGGGTGTCCGCTCCCCAGGCTCCGAAAGCCTTGCCAGTCCTTGTGATCGGGTGGCCCCGTCCACCAGGCGTGTGAAAGAAAGAAGAAAAGAAGAAAAAACCTGGACCGGGCCGCCTGGCCACCCTTTGTGCGGGTGTCCGCTCCCCAGGCTCCGAAAGCCTTGCCAGCCCTTTTGATCGGGTGGCACCACCCACCAGGCGTTTGAAAGAAAGAAGAAAAAACCCGGACCGGGCCGCCTGGCCACCCTTTGTGTGGGTGTCCGCTCCCCAGGCTCCGAAAGCCTTGCCAGCCCTTGTGATCGGGTGGCACCGCCCACCAGGCGTGTGAAAGAAATAAGAAAAGAAGAAAAATCCCGGACCGGGCAGCCTGGCCACCCTTTGTGCGGGTGTCCGCTCCCCAGGCTCTGAAAGCCTTGCCAGCCCTTGTGATCGGGTGGCACCGCCCACCAGGCGTGTGAAAGAAAGAAGAAAAAACCCGGACCGGGTCGCCTGGCCACCATTTGTGCGGGTGTCCGCTCCCCAGGCTCCGAAAGCCTTGCCAGCCCTTGTGATCGGGTGGGACCGCCCACCAGGCGTTTGAAAGAAAGAAGAAAAAAACCCGGACCGGGTCGCCTGGCCACCATTTGTGCGGGTGTCCGCTCCACAGGCTCCGAAAGCCTTGCCAGCCCTTGTGATCGGGTGGCACCGCCCACCAGGCGTTTGAAAGAAAGAAGAAAAAACCCGGACCGGGCCGCCTGGCCACCCTTTGTGCGGGTGTCCGCTCCCCAAGCTCCGAAAGCCTTGCCAGCCCTTGTGATCGGGTGGCACCGCCCACCAGGCGTGTGAAAGACAGAAGAAGGAACCCGGACCGGGCCGCCTGGCCACCCTTTGTGTGGGTGTCCGCTCCCCAGGCTCCGAAAGCCTTGCCAGCCCTTGTGATCGGGTGGCACCGCCCACCAGGCGTGTGAAAGAAAGAAGAAAAGAAGAAAAAACCCGGACCGGGCCGCCTGGCCACCCTTTGTGCGGGTGTCCACTCCCCAGGCTCCGAAAGCCTTGCCAGCCCTTGTGATCGGGTGGCACCGCCCACCAGGCGTGTGAAAGAAAGAAGAAAAAACCCGGACCGGGCCGCCTGGCCACCCTTTGTGCGGGTGTCCGCTCCCCAGGCTCTGAAAGCCTTGCCAGCCCTTGTGATCGGGTGGCCCCGCCCACCAGGCGTGTGAAAGAAAGAAGAAAAAACCCGGACCGGGTCGCCTGGCCACCATTTGTGCGGGTGTCCGCTCCCCAGGCTCCGAAAGCCTTGCCAGTCCTTGTGATCGGGTGGCACCGCCCACCAGGCGTGTGAAAGAAAGAAGAAAAAACCCGGACCGGGCCGCCTGGCCACCCTTTGTGCGGGTGTCCGCTCCCCAGGCTCCGAAAGCCTTGCCAGCCCTTGTGATCGGGTGGCACCGCCCACCAGGCGTGTGAAAGAAAGAAGAAAAGAAGAAAAAATCCGGACCGGGCCGCCTGGCCACCCTTTGTGCGGGTGTCCACTCCCCAGGCTCCGAAAGCCTTGCCAGCCCTTGTGATCGGGTGGCACCGCCCACCAGGCGTGTGAAAGAAAGAAGAAAAAACCCGGACCGGGCCGCCTGGCCACCCTTTGTGCGGGTGTCCGCTCCCCAGGCTCCGAAAGCCTTGCCAGGCCTTGTGATCCGGTGGCACCGCCCACCAGGCGTGTGAAAGAAAGAAGAAAAAACCCGGACCGGGCCGCCTGGCCACCCTTTGTGCGGGTGTCCGCTCCCCAAGCTCCGAAAGCCTTGCCAGCCCTTGTGATCGGGTGGCACCGCCCACCAGGCGTGTGAAAGACAGAAGAAGGAACCCGGACCGGGCCGCCTGGCCACCCTTTGTGTGGGTGTCCGCTCCCCAGGCTCCGAAAGCCTTGCCAGCCCTTGTGATCGGGTGGCACCGCCCACCAGGCGTGTGAAAGAAAGAAGAAAAGAAGAAAAAACCCGGACCGGGCCGCCTGGCCACCCTTTGTGCGGGTGTCCGCTCCCCAGGCTCCGAAAGCCTTGCCAGCCCTTGTGATCGGGTGGCACCGCCCACCAGGCGTGTGAAAGAAAGAAGAAAAAACCCGGACCGGGCCGCCTGGCCACCCTTTGTGCGGGTGTCCACTCCCCAGGCTCCGAAAGCCTTGCCAGCCCTTGTGATCCGGTGGCACCGCCCACCAGCCGTTTGAAAGAAAGAAGAAAAGAAGAAAAAACCCGGACCGTCCGCATGGCCACCCTTTGTGCGGGTGTCCGCTCCCCAGGCTCCGAAAGCCTTGCCAGCCCTTGTGATCAGGTGGCCCCGCCAACCAGGCGTGTGAAAGAAAGAAGAAAAAACCCGGACCGGGCCGCCTGGTCACCCTTTGTGCGGGTGTCTGCTCCCCAGGCTCCGAAAGTCTTGCCAGCCCTTGTGATCGGGTGGCACCGCCCACCAGGCGTGTGAAAGAAAGAAGAAAAGAAGAAAAAAACCCGGACCGGGCCGCCTGGCCACCCTTTGTGCGGGTGTCCGCTCCCCAGGCTCCGAAAGCCTTGCCAGCCCTTGTGATCGGGTGGCACCGCCCACCAGGCGTGTAAAAGTAAGAAGAAAAGAAGAAAAAACCCGGACCGGGCCGCCTGGCCACCCTTTGTGCGGGTGTCCGCTCCCCAGGCTCCGAAAGCCTTGCCAGTCCTTGTGATCGGGTGGCCCCGTCCACCAGGCGTGTGAAAGAAAGAAGAAAAGAAGAAAAAACCTGGACCGGGCCGCCTGGCCACCCTTTGTGCGGGTGTCCGCTCCCCAGGCTCCGAAAGCCTTGCCAGCCCTTGTGATCGGGTGGCACCGCCCACCAGGCGTTTGAAAGAAAGAAGAAAAAACCCGGACCGGGCCGCCTGGCCACCCTTTGTGTGGGTGTCCGCTCCCCAGGCTCCGAAAGCCTTGCCAGCCCTTGTGATCGGGTGGCACCGCCCACCAGGCGTGTGAAAGAAATAAGAAAAGAAGAAAAATCCCGGACCGGGCAGCCTGGCCACCCTTTGTGCGGGTGTCCGCTCCCCAGGCTCTGAAAGCCTTGCCAGCCCTTGTGATCGGGTGGCACCGCCCACCAGGCGTGTGAAAGAAAGAAGAAAAAACCCGGACCGGGTCGCCTGGCCACCATTTGTGCGGGTGTCCACTCCCCAGGCTCCGAAAGCCTTGCCAGCCCTTGTGATCGGGTGGGACCGCCCACCAGGCGTTTGAAAGAAAGAAGAAAAAAACCCGGACCGGGTCGCCTGGCCACCATTTGTGCGGGTGTCCGCTCCACAGGCTCCGAAAGCCTTGCCAGCCCTTGTGATCGGGTGGCACCGCCCACCAGGCGTTTGAAAGAAAGAAGAAAAAACCCGGACCGGGCCGCCTGGCCACCCTTTGTGCGGGTGTCCGCTCCCCAAGCTCCGAAAGCCTTGCCAGCCCTTGTGATCGGGTGGCACCGCCCACCAGGCGTGTGAAAGACAGAAGAAGGAACCCGGACCGGGCCGCCTGGCCACCCTTTGTGTGGGTGTCCGCTCCCCAGGCTCCGAAAGCCTTGCCAGCCCTTGTGATCGGGTGGCACCGCCCACCAGGCGTGTGAAAGAAAGAAGAAAAGAAGAAAAAACCCGGACCGGGCCGCCTGGCCACCCTTTGTGCGGGTGTCCACTCCCCAGGCTCCGAAAGCCTTGCCAGCCCTTGTGATCGGGTGGCACCGCCCACCAGGCGTGTGAAAGAAAGAAGAAAAAACCCGGACCGGGCCGCCTGGCCACCCTTTGTGCGGGTGTCCACTCCCCAGGCTCCGAAAGCCTTGCCAGCCCTTGTGATCCGGTGGCACCGCCCACCAGCCGTTTGAAAGAAATAAGAAAAGAAGAAAAAACCCGGACCGCGCCGCATGGCCACCCTTTGTGCGGGTGTCCGCTCCCCAGGCTCCGAAAGCCTTGCCAGCCCTTGTGATCAGGTGGCCCCGCCCACCAGGCGTGTGAAAGAAAGAAGAAAAAACCCGGACCGGGCCGCCTGGTCACCCTTTGTGCGGGTGTCTGCTCCCCAGGCTCCGAAAGTCTTGCCAGCCCTTGTGATCGGGTGGCACCGCCCACCAGGCGTGTGAAAGAAAGAAGAAAAGAAGAAAAAACCCGGACCGGGCCGCCTTGCCACCCTTTGTGCGGGTGTCCGCTCCCCAGGCTCCGAAAGCCTTGCCAGCCCTTGTGAATGGGTGGCACCGCCCACCAGGCGTGTGAAAGTCAGAAGAAAAGAAGAAAAAACCCGGACCGGGCCGCCTGGCCACCCTTTGTGCGGGTGTCCGCTCCCCAGGCTCCGAAAGCCTTGCCAGCCCTTGTGATCGGGTGGCACCGCCCACCAGGCGTTTGAAAGAAAGAAGAAAAAACCCGGACCGGGCCGCCTGGCCACCCTTTGTGCGGGTGTCCGCTCCCCAGGCTCCGAAAGCCTTGCCAGCCCTTGTGATCGGGTGGCACCGCCCACCAGGCGTGTGAAAGAAATAAGAAAAGAAGAAAAATCCCGGACCGGGCAGCCTGGCCACCCTTTGTGCGGGTGTCCGCTCCCCAGACTCTGAAAGCCTTGCCAGCCCTTGTGATCGGGTGGCACCGCCCACCAGGCGTGTGAAAGAAAGAAGAAAAAACCCGGACCGGGTCGCCTGGCCACCATTTTTGCGGGTGTCTGCTCCCCAGGCTCCGAAAGCCTTGCCAGCCCTTGTGATCGGGTGGCACCGCCCACCAGGCGTTTGAAAGAAAGAAGAAAAAAACCCGGACCGGGCCGCCTGGCCACCCTTTGTGCGGGTGTCCGCTCCCCAGGCTCCGAAAGCCTTGCCAGTCCTTGTGATCGGGTGGCCCCGCCCACCAGGCGTGTGAAAGAAAGAAGAAAAGAAGAAAAAACCCGGACCGGGCCGCCTGGCCACCCTTTGTGCGGGTGTCCGCTCCCCAGGCTCCGAAAGCCTTGCCAGCCCTTGTGATCGGGTGGCACCGCCCACCAGGCGTGTGAAAGAAAGAAGAAAAAACCCGGACCGGGCCGCCTGGCCACCCTTTGTGCGGGTGTCCGCTCCCCAGGCTCCGAAAGCCTTGCCAGCCCTTGTGATCGGGTGGCACCGCCCACCAGGCGTTTGAAAGAAAGAAGAAAAAACCCGGACCGGGCCGCCTGGCCACCCTTTGTGCGGGTGTCCGCTCCCCAAGCTCCGAAAGCCTTTCCAGCCCTTGTGATCGGGTGGCACCGCCCACCAGGCGTGTGAAAGACAGAAGAAGGAACCCGGACCGGGCCGCCTGGCCACCCTTTGTGTGGGTGTCCGCTCCCCAGGCTCCGAAAGCCTTGCCAGCCCTTGTGATCGGGTGGCACCGCCCACCAGGCGTGTGAAAGAAAGAAGAAAAGAAGAAAAAACCCGGACCGGGCCGCCTGGCCACCCTTTGTGCGGGTGTCCGCTCCCCAGGCTCCGAAAGCCTTGCCAGCCCTTGTGATCGGGTGGCACCGCCCACCAGGCGTGTGAAAGAAAGAAGAAAAAACCCGGACCGGGCCGCCTGGCCACCCTTTGTGCGGGTGTCCACTCCCCAGGCTCCGAAAGCCTTGCCAGCCCTTGTGATCCGGTGGCACCGCCCACCAGCCGTTTGAAAGAAAGAAGAAAAGAAGAAAAAACCCGGACCGCGCCGCATGGCCACCCTTTGTGCGGGTGTCCGCTCCCCAGGCTCCGAAAGCCTTGCCAGCCCTTGTGATCAGGTGGCCCCGCCCACCAGGCGTGTGAAAGAAAGAAGAAAAAACCCGACCGGGCCGCCTGGTCACCCTTTGTGCGGGTGTCTGCTCCCCAGGCTCCGAAAGTCTTGCCAGCCCTTGTGATCGGGTGGCACCGCCCACCAGGCGTGTGAAAGAAAGAAGAAAAGAAGAAAAAACCCGGACCGGGCCGCCTTGCCACCCTTTGTGCGGGTGTCCGCTCCCCAGGCTCCGAAAGCCTTGCCAGCCCTTGTGAATGGGTGGCACCGCCCACCAGGCGTGTGAAAGTAAGAAGAAAAGAAGAAAAAACCCGGACCGGGCCGCCTGGCCACCCTTTGTGCGGGTGTCCGCTCCCCAGGCTCCGAAAGCCTTGCCAGCCCTTGTGATCAGGTGGCCCCGCCCACCAGGCGTGTGAAAGAAAGAAGAAAAAACCCGGACCGGGCCGCCTGGTCACCCTTTGTGCGGGTGTCTGCTCCCCAGGCTCCGAAAGTCTTGCCAGCCCTTGTGATCGGGTGGCACCGCCCACCAGGCGTGTGAAAGAAAGAAGAAAAGAAGAAAAAAACCCGGACCGGGCCGCCTGGCCACCCTTTGTGCGGGTGTCCGCTCCCCAGGCTCCGAAAGCCTTGCCAGCCCTTGTGATCGGGTGGCACCGCCCACCAGGCGTGTAAAAGTAAGAAGAAAAGAAGAAAAAACCCGGACCGGGCCGCCTGGCCACCCTTTGTGCGGGTGTCCGCTCCCCAGGCTCCGAAAGCCTTGCCAGTCCTTGTGATCGGGTGGCCCCGTCCACCAGGCGTGTGAAAGAAAGAAGAAAAGAAGAAAAAACCTGGACCGGGCCGCCTGGCCACCCTTTGTGCGGGTGTCCGCTCCCCAGGCTCCGAAAGCCTTGCCAGCCCTTGTGATCGGGTGGCACCACCCACCAGGCGTTTGAAAGAAAGAAGAAAAAACCCGGACCGGGCCGCCTGGCCACCCTTTGTGTGGGTGTCCGCTCCCCAGGCTCCGAAAGCCTTGCCAGCCCTTGTGATCGGGTGGCACCGCCCACCAGGCGTGTGAAAGAAATAAGAAAAGAAGAAAAATCCCGGACCGGGCAGCCTGGCCACCCTTTGTGCGGGTGTCCGCTCCCCAGGCTCTGAAAGCCTTGCCAGCCCTTGTGATCGGGTGGCACCGCCCACCAGGCGTGTGAAAGAAAGAAGAAAAAACCCGGACCGGGTCGCCTGGCCACCATTTGTGCGGGTGTCCGCTCCCCAGGCTCCGAAAGCCTTGCCAGCCCTTGTGATCGGGTGGGACCGCCCACCAGGCGTTTGAAAGAAAGAAGAAAAAAACCCGGACCGGGTCGCCTGGCCACCATTTGTGCGGGTGTCCGCTCCACAGGCTCCGAAAGCCTTGCCAGCCCTTGTGATCGGGTGGCACCGCCCACCAGGCGTTTGAAAGAAAGAAGAAAAAACCCGGACCGGGCCGCCTGGCCACCCTTTGTGCGGGTGTCCGCTCCCCAAGCTCCGAAAGCCTTGCCAGCCCTTGTGATCGGGTGGCACCGCCCACCAGGCGTGTGAAAGACAGAAGAAGGAACCCGGACCGGGCCGCCTGGCCACCCTTTGTGTGGGTGTCCGCTCCCCAGGCTCCGAAAGCCTTGCCAGCCCTTGTGATCGGGTGGCACCGCCCACCAGGCGTGTGAAAGAAAGAAGAAAAGAAGAAAAAACCCGGACCGGGCCGCCTGGCCACCCTTTGTGCGGGTGTCCACTCCCCAGGCTCCGAAAGCCTTGCCAGCCCTTGTGATCGGGTGGCACCGCCCACCAGGCGTGTGAAAGAAAGAAGAAAAAACCCGGACCGGGCCGCCTGGCCACCCTTTGTGCGGGTGTCCACTCCCCAGGCTCCGAACGCCTTGCCAGCCCTTGTGATCCGGTGGCACCGCCCACCAGGCGTGTGAAAGAAAGAAGAAAAAACCCGGACCGGGTCGCCTGGCCACCATTTGTGCGGGTGTCCGCTCCCCAGGCTCCGAAAGCCTTGCCAGCCCTTGTGATCGGGTGGCACCGCCCACCAGGCGTGTGAAAGAAAGAAGAAAAGAAGAAAAAACCCGGACCGGGCCGCCAAGCCACCCTTTGTGCGGGTGTCCGCTCCCCAGGCTCCGAAAGCCTTGCCAGCCCTTGTGATCGGGTGGCACCGCCCACCAGGCGTGTGAAAGAAAGAAGAAAAAACCCGGACCGGGCCGCCTGGCCACCCTTTCTGCGGGTGTCCGCTCCCCAGGCTCCGAAAGCCTTGCCAGCCCTTGTGATCGGGTGGCACCGCCCACCAGGCGTGTGAAAGAAAGAAGAAAAGAAGAAAAAATCCGGACCGGGCCGCCTGGCCACCCTTTGTGCGGGTGTCCACTCCCCAGGCTCCGAAAGCCTTGCCAGCCCTTGTGATCGGGTGGCACCGCCCACCAGGCGTGTGAAAGAAAGAAGAAAAAACCCGGACCGGGCCGCCTGGCCACCCTTTGTGCGGGTGTCCGCTCCCCAGGCTCCGAAAGCCTTGCCAGGCCTTGTGATCCGGTGGCACCGCCCACCAGGCGTGTGAAAGAAAGAAGAAAAAACCCGGACCGGGTCGCCTGGCCACCATTTGTGCGGGTGTCCGCTCCCCAGGCTCCGAAAGCCTTGCCAGCCCTTGTGATCGGGTGGCACCGCCCACCAGGCGTGTGAAAGTAAGAAGAAAAGAAGAAAAAACCCGGACCGGGCCGCCTGGCCACCCTTTGTGCGGGTGTCCGCTCCCCAGGCTCCGAAAGCCTTGCCAGCCCTTGTGATCGGGTGGCACCGCCCACCAGGCGTGTGAAAGTAAGAAGAAAAGAAGAAAAAACCCGGACCGGGCCGCCTGGCCACCCTTTGTGCAGGTGTCCGCTCCCCAGGCTCCGAAAGCCTTGCCAGCCCTTGTGATCGGGTGGCACCGCCCACCAGGCGTTTGAAAGAAAGAAGAAAAAACCCGGACCGCGCCGCCTGGCCACCCTTTGTGCGGGTGTCCGCTCCCCAGGCTCCGAAAGCCTTGCCAGCCCTTGTGATTGGGTGGCACCGCCCACCAGGCGTGTGAAAGACAGAAGAAGGAACCCGGACCGGGCCGCCTGGCCACCCTTTGTGTGGGTGTCCGCTCCCCAGGCTCCGAAAGCCTTGCCAGCCCTTGTGATCGGGTGGCACCGCCCACCAGGCGTGTGAAAGTAAGAAGAAAAGAAGAAAAAACCCGGACCGGGCCGCCTGGCCACCCTTTGTGCGGGTGTCCGCTCCCCAGGCTCCGAAAGCCTTGCCAGCCCTTGTGATCGGGTGGCACCGCCCACCAGGCGTTTGAAAGAAAGAAGAAAAAACCCGGACCGGGCCGCCTGGCCACCCTTTGTGCGGGTGTCCGCTCCCCAAGCTCCGAAAGCCTTTCCAGCCCTTGTGATCGGGTGGCACCGCCCACCAGGCGTGTGAAAGACAGAAGAAGGAACCCGGACCCGGCCGCCTGGCCACCCTTTGTGTGGGTGTCCGCTCCCCAGGCTCCGAAAGCCTTGCCAGCCCTTGTGATCGGGTGGCACCGCCCACCAGGCGTGTGAAAGAAAGAAGAAAAGAAGAAAAAACCCGGACCGGGCCGCCTGGCCACCCTTTGTGCGGGTGTCCGCTCCCCAGGCTCCGAAAGCCTTGCCAGCCCTTGTGATCGGGTGGCACCGCCCACCAGGCGTGTGAAAGAAAGAAGAAAAAACCCGGACCGGGCCGCCTGGCCACCCTTTGTGCGGGTGTCCACTCCCCAGGCTCCGAAAGCCTTGCCAGCCCTTGTGATCCGGTGGCACCGCCCACCAGCCGTTTGAAAGAAAGAAGAAAAGAAGAAAAAACCCGGACCGCGCCGCATGGCCACCCTTTGTGCGGGTGTCCGCTCCCCAGGCTCCGAAAGCCTTGCCAGCCCTTGTGATCAGGTGGCCCCGCCCACCAGGCGTGTGAAAGAAAGAAGAAAAAACCCGACCGGGCCGCCTGGTCACCCTTTGTGCGGGTGTCTGCTCCCCAGGCTCCGAAAGTCTTGCCAGCCCTTGTGATCGGGTGGCACCGCCCACCAGGCGTGTGAAAGAAAGAAGAAAAGAAGAAAAAACCCGGACCGGGCCGCCTTGCCACCCTTTGTGCGGGTGTCCGCTCCCCAGGCTCCGAAAGCCTTGCCAGCCCTTGTGAATGGGTGGCACCGCCCACCAGGCGTGTGAAAGTAAGAAGAAAAGAAGAAAAAACCCGGACCGGGCCGCCTGGCCACCCTTTGTGCGGGTGTCCGCTCCCCAGGCTCCGAAAGCCTTGCCAGCCCTTGTGATCGGGTGGCACCGCCCACCAGGCGTTTGAAAGAAAGAAGAAAAAACCCGGACCGGGCCGCCTGGCCACCCTTTGTGCGGGTGTCCGCTCCCCAGGCTCCGAAAGCCTTGCCAGCCCTTGTGATCGGGTGGCACCGCCCACCAGGCGTGTGAAAGAAATAAGAAAAGAAGAAAAATCCCGGACCGGGCAGCCTGGCCACCCTTTGTGCGGGTGTCCGCTCCCCAGGCTCTGAAAGCCTTGCCAGCCCTTGTGATCGGGTGGCACCGCCCACCAGGCGTGTGAAAGAAAGAAGAAAAAACCCGGACCGGGTCGCCTGGCCACCATTTTTGCGGGTGTCCGCTCCCCAGGCTCCGAAAGCCTTGCCAGCCCTTGTGATCGGGTGGCACCGCCCACCAGGCGTTTGAAAGAAAGAAGAAAAAAACCCGGACCGGGCCGCCTGGCCACCCTTTGTGCGGGTGTCCGCTCCCCAGGCTCCGAAAGCCTTGCCAGTCCTTGTAATCGGGTGGCCCCGCCCACCAGGCGTGTGAAAGAAAGAAGAAAAGAAGAAAAAACCCGGACCGGGCCGCCTGGCCACCCTTTGTGCGGGTGTCCGCTCCCCAGGCTCCGAAAGCCTTGCCAGCCCTTGTGATCGGGTGGCACCGCCCACCAGGCGTGTGAAAGAAAGAAGAAAAAACCCGGACCGGGCCGCCTGGCCACCCTTTGTGCGGGTGTCCGCTCCCCAGGCTCCGAAAGCCTTGCCAGCCCTTGTGATCGGGTGGCACCGCCCACCAGGCGTGTGAAAGAAAGAAGAAAAGAAGAAAAAATCCGGACCGGGCCGCCTGGCCACCCTTTGTGCGGGTGTCCACTCCCCAGGCTCCGAAAGCCTTGCCAGCCCTTGTGATCGGGTGGCACCGCCCACCAGGCGTGTGAAAGAAAGAAGAAAAAACCCGGACCGGGCCGCCTGGCCACCCTTTGTGCGGGTGTCCGCTCCCCAGGCTCCGAAAGCCTTGCCAGGCCTTGTGATCCGGTGGCACCGCCCACCAGGCGTGTGAAAGAAAGAAGAAAAAACCCGGACCGGGTCGCCTGGCCACCATTTGTGCGGGTGTCCGCTCCCCAGGCTCCGAAAGCCTTGCCAGCCCTTGTGATCAGGTGGCCCCGCCCACCAGGCGTGTGAAAGAAAGAAGAAAAAACCCGACCGGGCCGCCTGGTCACCCTTTGTGCGGGTGTCTGCTCCCCAGGCTCCGAAAGTCTTGCCAGCCCTTGTGATCGGGTGGCACCGCCCACCAGGCGTGTGAAAGAAAGAAGAAAAGAAGAAAAAACCCGGACCGGGCCGCCTTGCCACCCTTTGTGCGGGTGTCCGCTCCCCAGGCTCCGAAAGCCTTGCCAGCCCTTGTGAATGGGTGGCACCGCCCACCAGGCGTGTGAAAGTAAGAAGAAAAGAAGAAAAAACCCGGACCGGGCCGCCTGGCCACCCTTTGTGCGGGTGTCCGCTCCCCAGGCTCCGAAAGCCTTGCCAGCCCTTGTGATCGGGTGGCACCGCCCACCAGGCGTTTGAAAGAAAGAAGAAAAAACCCGGACCGGGCCGCCTGGCCACCCTTTGTGCGGGTGTCCGCTCCCCAGGCTCCGAAAGCCTTGCCAGCCCTTGTGATCGGGTGGCACCGCCCACCAGGCGTGTGAAAGAAATAAGAAAAGAAGAAAAATCCCGGACCGGGCAGCCTGGCCACCCTTTGTGCGGGTGTCCGCTCCCCAGGCTCTGAAAGCCTTGCCAGCCCTTGTGATCGGGTGGCACCGCCCACCAGGCGTGTGAAAGAAAGAAGAAAAAACCCGGACCGGGTCGCCTGGCCACCATTTTTGCGGGTGTCCGCTCCCCAGGCTCCGAAAGCCTTGCCAGCCCTTGTGATCGGGTGGCACCGCCCACCAGGCGTTTGAAAGAAAGAAGAAAAAAACCCGGACCGGGCCGCCTGGCCACCCTTTGTGCGGGTGTCCGCTCCCCAGGCTCCGAAAGCCTTGCCAGTCCTTGTAATCGGGTGGCCCCGCCCACCAGGCGTGTGAAAGAAAGAAGAAAAGAAGAAAAAACCCGGACCGGGCCGCCTGGCCACCCTTTGTGCGGGTGTCCGCTCCCCAGGCTCCGAAAGCCTTGCCAGCCCTTGTGATCGGGTGGCACCGCCCACCAGGCGTGTGAAAGAAAGAAGAAAAAACCCGGACCGGGCCGCCTGGCCACCCTTTGTGCGGGTGTCCGCTCCCCAGGCTCCGAAAGCCTTGCCAGCCCTTGTGATCGGGTGGCACCGCCCACCAGGCGTGTGAAAGAAAGAAGAAAAGAAGAAAAAATCCGGACCGGGCCGCCTGGCCACCCTTTGTGCGGGTGTCCACTCCCCAGGCTCCGAAAGCCTTGCCAGCCCTTGTGATCGGGTGGCACCGCCCACCAGGCGTGTGAAAGAAAGAAGAAAAAACCCGGACCGGGCCGCCTGGCCACCCTTTGTGCGGGTGTCCGCTCCCCAGGCTCCGAAAGCCTTGCCAGGCCTTGTGATCCGGTGGCACCGCCCACCAGGCGTGTGAAAGAAAGAAGAAAAAACCCGGACCGGGTCGCCTGGCCACCATTTGTGCGGGTGTCCGCTCCCCAGGCTCCGAAAGCCTTGCCAGCCCTTGTGATCGGGTGGCACCGCCCACCAGGCGTGTGAAAGTAAGAAGAAAAGAAGAAAAAACCCGGACCGGGCCGCCAAGCCACCCTTTGTGCGGGTGTCCGCTCCCCAGGCTCCGAAAGCCTTGCCAGCCCTTGTGATCGGGTGGCACCGCCCACCAGGCGTGTGAAAGAAAGAAGAAAAAACCCGGACCGGGCCGCCTGGCCACCCTTTCTGCGGGTGTCCGCTCCCCAGGCTCCGAAAGCCTTGCCAGCCCTTGTGATCGGGTGGCACCGCCCACCAGGCGTGTGAAAGAAAGAAGAAAAGAAGAAAAAATCCGGACCGGGCCGCCTGGCCACCCTTTGTGCGGGTGTCCACTCCCCAGGCTCCGAAAGCCTTGCCAGCCCTTGTGATCGGGTGGCACCGCCCACCAGGCGTGTGAAAGAAAGAAGAAAAAACCCGGACCGGGCCGCCTGGCCACCCTTTGTGCGGGTGTCCGCTCCCCAGGCTCCGAAAGCCTTGCCAGGCCTTGTGATCCGGTGGCACCGCCCACCAGGCGTGTGAAAGAAAGAAGAAAAAACCCGGACCGGGTCGCCTGGCCACCATTTGTGCGGGTGTCCGCTCCCCAGGCTCCGAAAGCCTTGCCAGCCCTTGTGATTGGGTGGCACCGCCCACCAGGCGTGTGAAAGTAAGAAGAAAAGAAGAAAAAACCCGGACCGGGCCGCCTGGCCACCCTTTGTGCGGGTGTCCGCTCCCCAGGCTCCGAAAGCCTTGCCAGCCCTTGTGATCGGGTGGCACCGCCCACCAGGCGTGTGAAAGTAAGAAGAAAAGAAGAAAAAACCCGGACCGGGCCGCCTGGCCACCCTTTGTGCGGGTGTCCGCTCCCCAGGCTCCGAAAGCCTTGCCAGCCCTTGTGATCGGGTGGCACCGCCCACCAGGCGTTTGAAAGAAAGAAGAAAAAACCCGGACCGCGCCGCCTGGCCACCCTTTGTGCGGGTGTCCGCTCCCCAGGCTCCGAAAGCCTTGCCAGCCCTTGTGATTGGGTGGCACCGCCCACCAGGCGTGTGAAAGACAGAAGAAGGAACCCGGACCGGGCCGCCTGGCCACCCTTTGTGTGGGTGTCCGCTCCCCAGGCTCCGAAAGCCTTGCCAGCCCTTGTGATCGGGTGGCACCGCCCACCAGGCGTGTGAAAGTAAGAAGAAAAGAAGAAAAAACCCGGACCGGGCCGCCTGGCCACCCTTTGTGCGGGTGTCCGCTCCCCAGGCTCCGAAAGCCTTGCCAGCCCTTGTGATCGGGTGGCACCGCCCACCAGGCGTGTGAAAGAAAGAAGAAAAGAAGAAAAAACCCGGACCGGGCCGCCTGGCCACCCTTTGTGCGGGTGTCCGCTCCCCAGGCTCCGAAAGCCTTGCCAGCCCTTGTGATCGGGTGGCACCGCCCACCAGGCGTGTGAAAGAAAGAAGAAAAAACCCGGACCGGGCCGCCTGGCCAACCTTTGTGCGGGTGTCTGCTCCCCAGGCTCCGAAAGTCTTGCCAGCCCTTGTGATCGGGTGGCACCGCCCACCAGGCGTGTGAAAGAAAGAAGAAAAGAAGAAAAAACCCGGACCGGGCCGCCTGGCCACCCTTTGTGCGGGTGTCCGCTCCCCAGGCTCCGAAAGCCTTGCCAGCCCTTGTGATCGGGTGGCACCGCCCACCAGGCGTGTGAAAGTAAGAAGAAAAGAAGAAAAAACCCGGACCGGGCCGCCTGGCCACCCTTTGTGCGGGTGTCCGCTCCCCAGGCTCCGAAAGCCTTGCCAGCCCTTGTGATCGGGTGGCCCCGCCCACCAGGCGTGTGAAAGAAATAAGAAAAGAAGAAAAATCCCGGACCGGGCCGCCTGGCCACCCTTTGTGCGGGTGTCCGCTCACCAGGCTCTGAAAGCCTTGCCAGCCCTTGTGATCGGGTGGCACCGCCCACCAGGCGTGTGAAAGAAAGAAGAAAAAAACCCGGACCGGGCCGCCTGGCCACCCTTTGTGCGGGTGTCCGCTCCCCAGGCTCCGAAAGCCTTGCCAGTCCTTGTGATCGGGTGGCCCCGCCCACCATGCGTGTGAAAGAAAGAAGAAAAGAAGAAAAAACCCGGACCGGGCCGCCTGGCCACCCTTTGTGCGGGTGTCCGCTCTCCAGGCTCCGAAAGCCTTGCCAGCCCTTGTGATCGGGTGGCCCCGCCCACCAGGCGTGTGAAAGAAAGAAGAAAAGAAGAAAAAACCCGGACCGGGCCGCCTGGACACCCTTTTGTGCGGGTGTCCGCTCCCCAGGCTCCGAAAGCCTTGCCAGCCCTTGTGATCGGGTGGCACCGCCCACCAGGCGTGTGAAAGAAAGAAGAAAAAACCCGGACCGGGCCGCCTGGTCACCCTTTTTGCGGGTGTCCGCTCCCCAGGCTCCGAAAGTCTTGCCAGCCCTTGTGATCGGGTGGCACCGCCCACCAGGCGTGTGAAAGAAAGAAGAAAAGAAGAAAAAACCCGGACCGGGTCGCCTGGCCACCCTTTGTGCGGGTGTCCGCTCCCCAGGCTCCGAAAGCCTTGCCAGCCCTTGTGATCGGGTGGCACCGCCCACCAGGCGTGTGAAAGTAAGAAGAAAAGAAGAAAAAACCTGGACCGGGCCGCCTGGCCACCCTTTGTGCGCGTGTCCGCTCCCCAGGCTCCGAAAGCCTTGCCAGCCCTTGTGATCGGGTGGCCCCGCCCACCAGCCGTGTGAAAGAAATAAGAAAAGAAGAAAAATCCCGGACCGGGCCGCCTGGCCACCCTTTGTGCGGGTGTCCGCTCCCCAGGCTCTGAAAGCCTTGCCAGCCCTTGTGATCGGGTGGCACCGCCCACCAGGCGTGTGAAAGTAAGAAGAAAAGAAGAAAAAACCCGGACCGGGCCGCCTGGCCACCCTTTGTGCGGGTGTCCGCTCCCCAGGCTCCGAAAGCCTTGCCAGCCCTTGTGATCGGGTGGCACCGCCCACCAGGCGTTTGAAAGAAAGAAGAAAAAACCCGGACCGGGCCGCCTGGCCACCCTTTGTGCGGGTGTCCGCTCCCCAGGCTCCGAAAGTCTTGCCAGCCCTTGTGATCGGGTGGCACCGCCCACCAGGCGTGTGAAAGAAAGAAGAAAAGAAGAAAAAACCCGGACCGGGTCGCCTGGCCACCCTTTGTGCGGGTGTCCGCTCCCCAGGCTCCGAAAGCCTTGCCAGACCTTGTGATCGGGTGGCACCGCCCACCAGGCGTGTGAGAGTAAGAAGAAAAGAAGAAAAAACCCGGACCGGGCCGCCTGGCCACCCTTTGTGCGGGTGTCCGCTCCCCAGGCTCCGAAAGCCTTGCCAGCCCTTGTGATCGGGTGGCCCCGCCCACCAGCCGTGTGAAAGAAATAAGAAAAGAAGAAAAATCCCGGACCGGGCCGCCTGGCCACCCTTTGTGCGGGTGTCCGCTCCCCAGGCTCTGAAAGCCTTGCCAGCCCTTGTGATCGGGTGGCACCGCCCACCAGGCGTGTGAAAGTAAGAAGAAAAGAAGAAAAAACCCGGACCGGGCCGCCTGGCCACCCTTTGTGCGGGTGTCCGCTCCCCAGGCTCCGAAAGCCTTGCCAGCCCTTGTGATCGGGTGGCACCGCCCACCAGGCGTTTGAAAGAAAGAAGAAAAAACCCGGACCGGGCCGCCTGGCCACCCTTTGTGCGGGTGTCCGCTCCCCAAGCTCCGAAAGCCTTTCCAGCCCTTGTGATCGGGTGGCACCGCCCACCAGGCGTGTGAAAGACAGAAGAAGGAACCCGGACCGGGCCGCCTGGCCACCCTTTGTGTGGGTGTCCGCTCCCCAGGCTCCGAAAGCCTTGCCAGCCCTTGTGATCGGGTGGCACCGCCCACCAGGCGTGTGAAAGAAAGAAGAAAAGAAGAAAAAACCCGGACCGGGCCGCCTGGCCACCCTTTGTGCGGGTGTCCGCTCCCCAGGCTCCGAAAGCCTTGCCAGCCCTTGTGATCGGGTGGCACCGCCCACCAGGCGTGTGAAAGAAAGAAGAAAAAACCCGGACCGGGCCGCCTGGCCACCCTTTGTGCGGGTGTCCACTCCCCAGGCTCCGAAAGCCTTGCCAGCCCTTGTGATCCGGTGGCACCGCCCACCAGCCGTTTGAAAGAAAGAAGAAAAGAAGAAAAAACCCGGACCGCGCCGCATGGCCACCCTTTGTGCGGGTGTCCGCTCCCCAGGCTCCGAAAGCCTTGCCAGCCCTTGTGATCAGGTGGCCCCGCCCACCAGGCGTGTGAAAGAAAGAAGAAAAAACCCGACCGGGCCGCCTGGTCACCCTTTGTGCGGGTGTCTGCTCCCCAGGCTCCGAAAGTCTTGCCAGCCCTTGTGATCGGGTGGCACCGCCCACCAGGCGTGTGAAAGAAAGAAGAAAAGAAGAAAAAACCCGGACCGGGCCGCCTTGCCACCCTTTGTGCGGGTGTCCGCTCCCCAGGCTCCGAAAGCCTTGCCAGCCCTTGTGAATGGGTGGCACCGCCCACCAGGCGTGTGAAAGTAAGAAGAAAAGAAGAAAAAACCCGGACCGGGCCGCCTGGCCACCCTTTGTGCGGGTGTCCGCTCCCCAGGCTCCGAAAGCCTTGCCAGCCCTTGTGATCGGGTGGCACCGCCCACCAGGCGTTTGAAAGAAAGAAGAAAAAACCCGGACCGGGCCGCCTGGCCACCCTTTGTGCGGGTGTCCGCTCCCCAGGCTCCGAAAGCCTTGCCAGCCCTTGTGATCGGGTGGCACCGCCCACCAGGCGTGTGAAAGAAATAAGAAAAGAAGAAAAATCCCGGACCGGGCAGCCTGGCCACCCTTTGTGCGGGTGTCCGCTCCCCAGGCTCTGAAAGCCTTGCCAGCCCTTGTGATCGGGTGGCACCGCCCACCAGGCGTGTGAAAGAAAGAAGAAAAAACCCGGACCGGGTCCCCTGGCCACCATTTTTGCGGGTGTCCGCTCCCCAGGCTCCGAAAGCCTTGCCAGCCCTTGTGATCGGGTGGCACCGCCCACCAGGCGTTTGAAAGAAAGAAGAAAAAAACCCGGACCGGGCCGCCTGGCCACCCTTTGTGCGGGTGTCCGCTCCCCAGGCTCCGAAAGCCTTGCCAGTCCTTGTAATCGGGTGGCCCCGCCCACCAGGCGTGTGAAAGAAAGAAGAAAAGAAGAAAAAACCCGGACCGGGCCGCCTGGCCACCCTTTGTGCGGGTGTCCGCTCCCCAGGCTCCGAAAGCCTTGCCAGCCCTTGTGATCGGGTGGCACCGCCCACCAGGCGTGTGAAAGAAAGAAGAAAAAACCCGGACCGGGCCGCCTGGCCACCCTTTGTGCGGGTGTCCGCTCCCCAGGCTCCGAAAGCCTTGCCAGCCCTTGTGATCGGGTGGCACCGCCCACCAGGCGTGTGAAAGAAAGAAGAAAAGAAGAAAAAATCCGGACCGGGCCGCCTGGCCACCCTTTGTGCGGGTGTCCGCTCCCCAGGCTCCGAAAGCCTTGCCAGCCCTTGTGATCGGGTGGCACCGCCCACCAGGCGTGTGAAAGAAAGAAGAAAAAACCCGGACCGGGCCGCCTGGCCACCCTTTGTGCGGGTGTCCGCTCCCCAGGCTCCGAAAGCCTTGCCAGGCCTTGTGATCCGGTGGCACCGCCCACCAGGCGTGTGAAAGAAAGAAGAAAAAACCCGGACCGGGTCGCCTGGCCACCATTTGTGCGGGTGTCCGCTCCCCAGGCTCCGAAAGCCTTGCCAGCCCTTGTGATCGGGTGGCACCGCCCACCAGGCGTGTGAAAGTAAGAAGAAAAGAAGAAAAAACCCGGACCGGGCCGCCAAGCCACCCTTTGTGCGGGTGTCCGCTCCCCAGGCTCCGAAAGCCTTGCCAGCCCATGTGATCGGGTGGCACCGCCCACCAGGCGTGTGAAAGAAAGAAGAAAAAACCCGGACCGGGCCGCCTGGCCACCCTTTCTGCGGGTGTCCGCTCCCCAGGCTCCGAAAGCCTTGCCAGCCCTTGTGATCGGGTGGCACCGCCCACCAGGCGTGTGAAAGAAAGAAGAAAAGAAGAAAAAATCCGGACCGGGCCGCCTGGCCACCCTTTGTGCGGGTGTCCACTCCCCAGGCTCCGAAAGCCTTGCCAGCCCTTGTGATCGGGTGGCACCGCCCACCAGGCGTGTGAAAGAAAGAAGAAAAAACCCGGACCGGGCCGCCTGGCCACCCTTTGTGCGGGTGTCCGCTCCCCAGGCTCCGAAAGCCTTGCCAGGCCTTGTGATCCGGTGGCACCGCCCACCAGGCGTGTGAAAGAAAGAAGAAAAAACCCGGACCGGGTCGCCTGGCCACCATTTGTGCGGGTGTCCGCTCCCCAGGCTCCGAAAGCCTTGCCAGCCCTTGTGATCGGGTGGCACCGCCCACCAGGCGTGTGAAAGTAAGAAGAAAAGAAGAAAAAACCCGGACCGGGCCGCCTGGCCACCCTTTGTGCGGGTGTCCGCTCCCCAGGCTCCGAAAGCCTTGCCAGCCCTTGTGATCGGGTGGCACCGCCCAACAGGCGTGTGAAAGTAAGAAGAAAAGAAGAAAAAACCCGGACCGGGCCGCCTGGCCACCCTTTGTGCGGGTGTCCGCTCCCCAGGCTCCGAAAGCCTTGCCAGCCCTTGTGATCGGGTGGCACCGCCCACCAGGCGTTTGAAAGAAAGAAGAAAAAACCCGGACCGCGCCGCCTGGCCACCCTTTGTGCGGGTGTCCGCTCCCCAGGCTCCGAAAGCCTTGCCAGCCCTTGTGATTGGGTGGCACCGCCCACCAGGCGTGTGAAAGACAGAAGAAGGAACCCGGACCGGGCCGCCTGGCCACCCTTTGTGTGGGTGTCCGCTCCCCAGGCTCCGAAAGCCTTGCCAGCCCTTGTGATCGGGTGGCACCGCCCACCAGGCGTGTGAAAGTAAGAAGAAAAGAAGAAAAAACCCGGACCGGGCCGCCTGGCCACCCTTTGTGCGGGTGTCCGCTCCCCAGGCTCCGAAAGCCTTGCCAGCCCTTGTGATCGGGTGGCACCGCCCACCAGGCGTTTGAAAGAAAGAAGAAAAAACCCGGACCGGGCCGCCTGGCCACCCTTTGTGCGGGTGTCCGCTCCCCAAGCTCCGAAAGCCTTTCCAGCCCTTGTGATCGGGTGGCACCGCCCACCAGGCGTGTGAAAGACAGAAGAAGGAACCCGGACCGGGCCGCCTGGCCACCCTTTGTGTGGGTGTCCGCTCCCCAGGCTCCGAAAGCCTTGCCAGCCCTTGTGATCGGGTGGCACCGCCCACCAGGCGTGTGAAAGAAAGAAGAAAAGAAGAAAAAACCCGGACCGGGCCGCCTGGCCACCCTTTGTGCGGGTGTCCGCTCCCCAGGCTCCGAAAGCCTTGCCAGCCCTTGTGATCGGGTGGCACCGCCCACCAGGCGTGTGAAAGAAAGAAGAAAAAACCCGGACCGGGCCGCCTGGCCACCCTTTGTGCGGGTGTCCACTCCCCAGGCTCCGAAAGCCTTGCCAGCCCTTGTGATCCGGTGGCACCGCCCACCAGCCGTTTGAAAGAAAGAAGAAAAGAAGAAAAAACCCGGACCGCGCCGCATGGCCACCCTTTGTGCGGGTGTCCGCTCCCCAGGCTCCGAAAGCCTTGCCAGCCCTTGTGATCAGGTGGCCCCGCCCACCAGGCGTGTGAAAGAAAGAAGAAAAAACCCGACCGGGCCGCCTGGTCACCCTTTGTGCGGGTGTCTGCTCCCCAGGCTCCGAAAGTCTTGCCAGCCCTTGTGATCGGGTGGCACCGCCCACCAGGCGTGTGAAAGAAAGAAGAAAAGAAGAAAAAACCCGGACCGGGCCGCCTTGCCACCCTTTGTGCGGGTGTCCGCTCCCCAGGCTCCGAAAGCCTTGCCAGCCCTTGTGAATGGGTGGCACCGCCCACCAGGCGTGTGAAAGTAAGAAGAAAAGAAGAAAAAACCCGGACCGGGCCGCCTGGCCACCCTTTGTGCGGGTGTCCGCTCCCCAGGCTCCGAAAGCCTTGCCAGCCCTTGTGATCGGGTGGCACCGCCCACCAGGCGTTTGAAAGAAAGAAGAAAAAACCCGGACCGGGCCGCCTGGCCACCCTTTGTGCGGGTGTCCGCTCCCCAGGCTCCGAAAGCCTTGCCAGCCCTTGTGATCGGGTGGCACCGCCCACCAGGCGTGTGAAAGAAATAAGAAAAGAAGAAAAATCCCGGACCGGGCAGCCTGGCCACCCTTTGTGCGGGTGTCCGCTCCCCAGGCTCTGAAAGCCTTGCCAGCCCTTGTGATCGGGTGGCACCGCCCACCAGGCGTGTGAAAGAAAGAAGAAAAAACCCGGACCGGGTCGCCTGGCCACCATTTTTGCGGGTGTCCGCTCCCCAGGCTCCGAAAGCCTTGCCAGCCCTTGTGATCGGGTGGCACCGCCCACCAGGCGTTTGAAAGAAAGAAGAAAAAAACCCGGACCGGGCCGCCTGGCCACCCTTTGTGCGGGTGTCCGCTCCCCAGGCTCCGAAAGCCTTGCCAGTCCTTGTAATCGGGTGGCCCCGCCCACCAGGCGTGTGAAAGAAAGAAGAAAAGAAGAAAAAACCCGGACCGGGCCGCCTGGCCACCCTTTGTGCGGGTGTCCGCTCCCCAGGCTCCGAAAGCCTTGCCAGCCCTTGTGATCGGGTGGCACCGCCCACCAGGCGTGTGAAAGAAAGAAGAAAAAACCCGGACCGGGCCGCCTGGCCACCCTTTGTGCGGGTGTCCGCTCCCCAGGCTCCGAAAGCCTTGCCAGCCCTTGTGATCGGGTGGCACCGCCCACCAGGCGTGTGAAAGAAAGAAGAAAAGAAGAAAAAATCCGGACCGGGCCGCCTGGCCACCCTTTGTGCGGGTGTCCACTCCCCAGGCTCCGAAAGCCTTGCCAGCCCTTGTGATCGGGTGGCACCGCCCACCAGGCGTGTGAAAGAAAGAAGAAAAAACCCGGACCGGGCCGCCTGGCCACCCTTTGTGCGGGTGTCCGCTCCCCAGGCTCCGAAAGCCTTGCCAGGCCTTGTGATCCGGTGGCACCGCCCACCAGGCGTGTGAAAGAAAGAAGAAAAAACCCGGACCGGGTCGCCTGGCCACCATTTGTGCGGGTGTCCGCTCCCCAGGCTCCGAAAGCCTTGCCAGCCCTTGTGATCGGGTGGCACCGCCCACCAGGCGTGTGAAAGTAAGAAGAAAAGAAGAAAAAACCCGGACCGGGCCGCCAAGCCACCCTTTGTGCGGGTGTCCGCTCCCCAGGCTCCGAAAGCCTTGCCAGCCCTTGTGATCGGGTGGCACCGCCCACCAGGCGTGTGAAAGAAAGAAGAAAAAACCCGGACCGGGCCGCCTGGCCACCCTTTCTGCGGGTGTCCGCTCCCCAGGCTCCGAAAGCCTTGCCAGCCCTTGTGATCGGGTGGCACCGCCCACCAGGCGTGTGAAAGAAAGAAGAAAAAACCCGGACCGGGCCGACCTGGCCACCCTTTGTGCGGGTGTCCGCTCCCCAGGCTCCGAAAGCCTTGCCAGGCCTTGTGATCCGGTGGCACCGCCCACCAGGCGTGTGAAAGAAAGAAGAAAAAACCCGGACCGGGTCGCCTGGCCACCATTTGTGCGGGTGTCCGCTCCCAAGGCTCCGAAAGCCTTGCCAGCCCTTGTGATTGGGTGGCACCGCCCACCAGGCGTGTGAAAGTAAGAAGAAAAGAAGAAAAAACCCGGACCGGGCCGCCTGGCCACCCTTTGTGCGGGTGTCCGCTCCCCAGGCTCCGAAAGCCTTGCCAGCCCTTGTGATCGGGTGGCACCGCCCACCAGGCGTGTGAAAGTAAGAAGAAAAGAAGAAAAAACCCGGACCGGGCCGCCTGGCCACCCTTTGTGCGGGTGTCCGCTCCCCAGGCTCCGAAAGCCTTGCCAGCCCTTGTGATCGGGTGGCACCGCCCACCAGGCGTTTGAAAGAAAGAAGAAAAAACCCGGACCGCGCCGCCTGGCCACCCTTTGTGCGGGTGTCCGCTCCCCAGGCTCCGAAAGCCTTGCCAGCCCTTGTGATTGGGTGGCACCGCCCACCAGGCGTGTGAAAGACAGAAGAAGGAACCCGGACCGGGCCGCCTGGCCACCCTTTGTGTGGGTGTCCGCTCCCCAGGCTCCGAAAGCCTTGCCAGCCCTTGTGATCGGGTGGCACCGCCCACCAGGCGTGTGAAAGTAAGAAGAAAAGAAGAAAAAACCCGGACCGGGCCGCCTGGCCACCCTTTGTGCGGGTGTCCGCTCCCCAGGCTCCGAAAGCCTTGCCAGCCCTTGTGATCGGGTGGCACCGCCCACCAGGCGTGTGAAAGAAAGAAGAAAAGAAGAAAAAACCCGGACCGGGCCGCCTGGACACCCTTTTGTGCGGGTGTCCGCTCCCCAGGCTCCGAAAGCCTTGCCAGCCCTTGTGATCGGGTGGCACCGCCCACCAGGCGTGTGAAAGAAAGAAGAAAAAACCCGGACCGGGCCGCCTGGTCACCCTTTTTGCGGGTGTCCGCTCCCCAGGCTCCGAAAGTCTTGCCAGCCCTTGTGATCGGGTGGCACCGCCCACCAGGCGTGTGAAAGAAAGAAGAAAAGAAGAAAAAACCCGGACCGGGTCGCCTGGCCACCCTTTGTGCGGGTGTCCGCTCCCCAGGCTCCGAAAGCCTTGCCAGCCCTTGTGATCGGGTGGCACCGCCCACCAGGCGTGTGAAAGTAAGAAGAAAAGAAGAAAAAACCTGGACCGGGCCGCCTGGCCACCCTTTGTGCGGGTGTCCGCTCCCCAGGCTCCGAAAGCCTTGCCAGCCCTTGTGATCGGGTGGCACCGCCCACCAGGCGTGTGAAAGAAAGAAGAAAAGAAGAAAAAATCCGGACCGGGCCGCCTGGCCACCCTTTGTGCGGGTGTCCACTCCCCAGGCTCCGAAAGCCTTGCCAGCCCTTGTGATCGGGTGGCACCGCCCACCAGGCGTGTGAAAGAAAGAAGAAAAAACCCGGACCGGGCCGCCTGGCCACCCTTTGTGCGGGTGTCCGCTCCCCAGGCTCCGAAAGCCTTGCCAGGCCTTGTGATCCGGTGGCACCGCCCACCAGGCGTGTGAAAGAAAGAAGAAAAAACCCGGACCGGGTCGCCTGGCCACCATTTGTGCGGGTGTCCGCTCCCCAGGCTCCGAAAGCCTTGCCAGCCCTTGTGATCGGGTGGCACCGCCCACCAGGCGTGTGAAAGTAAGAAGAAAAGAAGAAAAAACCCGGACCGGGCCGCCAAGCCACCCTTTGTGCGGGTGTCCGCTCCCCAGGCTCCGAAAGCCTTGCCAGCCCTTGTGATCGGGTGGCACCGCCCACCAGGCGTGTGAAAGAAAGAAGAAAAAACCCGGACCGGGCCGCCTGGCCACCCTTTGTGCGGGTGTCCGCTCCCCAGGCTCCGAAAGCCTTGCCAGCCCTTGTGATCGGGTGGCACCGCCCACCAGGCGTGTGAAAGAAAGAAGAAAAGAAGAAAAAACCCGGACCGGGCCGCCTGGACACCCTTTTGTGCGGGTGTCCGCTCCCCAGGCTCCGAAAGCCTTGCCAGCCCTTGTGATCGGGTGGCACCGCCCACCAGGCGTGTGAAAGAAAGAAGAAAAAACCCGGACCGGGCCGCCTGGTCACCCTTTTTGCGGGTGTCCGCTCCCCAGGCTCCGAAAGTCTTGCCAGCCCTTGTGATCGGGTGGCACCGCCCACCAGGCGTGTGAAAGAAAGAAGAAAAGAAGAAAAAACCCGGACCGGGTCGCCTGGCCACCCTTTGTGCGGGTGTCCGCTCCCCAGGCTCCGAAAGCCTTGCCAGCCCTTGTGATCGGGTGGCACCGCCCACCAGGCGTGTGAAAGTAAGAAGAAAAGAAGAAAAAACCTGGACCGGGCCGCCTGGCCACCCTTTGTGCGGGTGTCCGCTCCCCAGGCTCCGAAAGCCTTGCCAGCCCTTGTGATCGGGTGGCCCCGCCCACCAGCCGTGTGAAAGAAATAAGAAAAGAAGAAAAATCCCGGACCGGGCCGCCTGGCCACCCTTTGTGCGGGTGTCCGCTCCCCAGGCTCTGAAAGCCTTGCCAGCCCTTGTGATCGGGTGGCACCGCCCACCAGGCGTGTGAAAGTAAGAAGAAAAGAAGAAAAAACCCGGACCGGGCCGCCTGGCCACCCTTTGTGCGGGTGTCCGCTCCCCAGGCTCCGAAAGCCTTGCCAGCCCTTGTGATCGGGTGGCACCGCCCACCAGGCGTTTGAAAGAAAGAAGAAAAAACCCGGACCGGGCCGCCTGGCCACCCTTTGTGCGGGTGTCCGCTCCCCAGGCTCCGAAAGTCTTGCCAGCCCTTGTGATCGGGTGGCACCGCCCACCAGGCGTGTGAAAGAAATAAGAAAAGAAGAAAAAACCCGGACCGGGTCGCCTGGCCACCCTTTGTGCGGGTGTCCGCTCCCCAGGCTCCGAAAGCCTTGCCAGACCTTGTGATCGGGTGGCACCGCCCACCAGGCGTGTGAGAGTAAGAAGAAAAGAAGAAAAAACCCGGACCGGGCCGCCTGGCCACCCTTTGTGCGGGTGTCCGCTCCCCAGGCTCCGAAAGCCTTGCCAGCCCTTGTGATCGGGTGGCCCCGCCCACCAGCCGTGTGAAAGAAATAAGAAAAGAAGAAAAATCCCGGACCGGGCCGCCTGGCCACCCTTTGTGCGGGTGTCCGCTCCCCAGGCTCTGAAAGCCTTGCCAGCCCTTGTGATCGGGTGGCACCGCCCACCAGGCGTGTGAAAGTAAGAAGAAAAGAAGAAAAAACCCGGACCGGGCCGCCTGGCCACCCTTTGTGCGGGTGTCCGCTCCCCAGGCTCCGAAAGCCTTGCCAGCCCTTGTGATCGGGTGGCACCGCCCACCAGGCGTTTGAAAGAAAGAAGAAAAAACCCGGACCGGGCCGCCTGGCCACCCTTTGTGCGGGTGTCCGCTCCCCAGGCTCCGAAAGCCTTTCCAGCCCTTGTGATCGGGTGGCACCGCCCACCAGGCGTGTGAAAGACAGAAGAAGGAACCCGGACCGGGCCGCCTGGCCACCCTTTGTGTGGGTGTCCGCTCCCCAGGCTCCGAAAGCCTTGCCAGCCCTTGTGATCGGGTGGCACCGCCCACCAGGCGTGTGAAAGTAAGAAGAAAAGAAGAAAAAACCCGGACCGGGCCGCCTGGCCACCCTTTGTGCGGGTGTCCGCTCCCCAGGCTCCGAAAGCCTTGCCAGCCCTTGTGATCGGGTGGCACCGCCCACCAGGCGTGTGAAAGAAAGAAGAAAAGAAGAAAAAACCCGGACCGGGCCGCCTGGCCACCCTTTGTGCGGGTGTCCGCTCCCCAGGCTCCGAAAGCCTTGCCAGCCCTTGTGATCGGGTGGCACCGCCCACCAGGCGTGTGAAAGAAAGAAGAAAAAACCCGGACCGGGCCGCCTGGCCACCCTTTGTGCGGGTGTCCGCTCCCCAGGCTCCGAAAGCCTTGCCAGCCCTTGTGATCGGGTGGCACCACCCACCAGGCGTCTGAAAGTAAGAAGAAAAGAAGAAAAAACCCGGACCGGGCCGCCTGGCCACCCTTTGTGCGGGTGTCCGCTCCCCAGGCTCCGAAAGCCTTGCCAGCCCTTGTGATCGGGTGGCCCCGCCCACCAGGCATGTGAAAGAAATAAGAAAAGAAGAAAAAACCCGGACCGGGCCGCCTGGCCACCCTTTGTGCGGGTGTCCGCTCCCCAGGCTCCGAAAGCCTTGCCAGCCCTTGTGATCGGGTGGCACCGCCCACCAGGCGTGTGAAAGAAAGAAGAAAAAACCCGGACCGGGTCGCCTGGCCACCATTTGTGCGGGTGTCCGCTCCCCAGGCTCCGAAAGCCTTGCCAGCCCTTGTGATCGGGTGGCACCGCCCACCAGGCGTTTGAAAGAAAGAAGAAAAAAACCCGGACCGGGCCGCCTGGCCACCCTTTGTGCGGGTGTCCGCTCCCCAGGCTCCGAAAGCCTTGCCAGTCCTTGTGATCGGGTGGCCCCGCCCACCAGGCGTGTGAAAGAAAGAAGAAAAGAAGAAAAAACCTGGACCGGGCCGCCTGGCCACCCTTTGTGCGGGTGTCCGCTCCCCAGGCTCCGAAAGCCTTGCCAGCCCTTGTGATCGGGTGGCACCGCCCACCAGGCGTGTGAAAGAAAGAAGAAAAAACCCGGACCGGGCCGCCTGGCCACCCTTTGTGCGGGTGTCCGCTCCCCAGGCTCCGAAAGCCTTGCCAGCCCTTGTGATCGGGTGGCACCGCCCACCAGGCGTGTGAAAGAAAGAAGAAAAGAAGAAAAAACCCGGACCGGGCCGCCTGGCCACCCTTTGTGCGGGTGTCCACTCCCCAGGCTCCGAAAGCCTTGCCAGCCCTTGTGATCGGGTGGCACCGCCCACCAGGCGTGTGAAAGAAAGAAGAAAAAACCCGGACCGGGCCGCCTGGCCACCCGTTGTGCGGGTGTCCGCTCCCCAGGCTCCGAAAGCCTTGCCAGGCCTTGTGATCCGGTGGCACCGCCCACCAGGCGTGTGAAAGAAAGAAGAAAAAACCCGGACCGGGCCGCCTGGCCACCCTTTGTGCGGGTGTCCGCTCCCCAGGCTCCGAAAGCCTTGCCAGCCCTTGTGATCGGGTGGCACCGCCCACCAGGCGTGTGAAAGACAAAACCCGGACCGGGCCAGGTTTAAATCTAGTGGGAGTATCCTCCCACAGAAATCCAAGTCTGGGAAATCTGGGACTCCCCACCATTTGACCTTAGAACTGAAGAAGCTTCTCGGATGAGAGGTGAAACGTCTTCAAGTAACTTAAAGAAGTCCAGACGCTTTTCTTTGCAAGCTCCTTTGACTACGATGACCTGGATGACTGAGAACCTTCACAGACAAAATGGTACATGGTTTTCAGAATATCAAGCAAATAAAATCTGAAAAGTGTCATGTTGATTAGCATTCAGTTCCCTGTAATCTGATACCCCTAAACAAAATCCAGTGATATCAATTGCCTTTAGAAGTCAACCAAATTAGACAAGTTTACCTGTGTGTAATTTAGTCTCGTTATAAATACAACTGCTCTGTGATGGCCTCAGTAGTTTGTTAAAGAACATTAATGAACAAACAGCTTCATGAAAACCAAGGAACTCACCAGGCAGGTCAGTGATAAAGTTGTAGATAAGTTTAAAGCAGGGATAGGTTATAAAAAAAATATCCTGAGCTTTGAACATCTCAAGGAGCACTGTTAAATCCATCATCCAAAAATAGAAAAGGTTTCCTACAACTGCAAACCTACCAAGATATGACCGTCCACCTAAACTGACAGACTGAGCAAGGAGAGCACTGGTCAGAGAAGTTTCCAAGAGGCACATGGTCACTCTGGAGGAGCTGCAGAATTCCACAGCTCAGGTGGGAGAATCTGTCCACAGGACAACTGTAAGTTGTGTACTCCATAAATCTGGCTTACATGGAAGAGTGGCAAGAAGAAAGCCAATGTTGACCGAAAGTCATAAAAAGTTCCATCTGCAGTTTGCCAGGAACCATGTAGGGGACACAGCAAACATGTGGAAGAAGGTACTCTGATCAGACGAGACCAAAGTTAAACTTTTTGGCCTATATGAAAAGCGCTACATGTGGCAGAAAAATAACACTGCTCATCACCTTGAACGTACCATCCCCACTGTGAAACATGGTGGTGGCAACATCATGCTGTGGGGATGTTTTCCTTCAACAGGGACAGAGAAACTGGTCAGAGATGATGGGAAGATGGATGGAGCTAAATAGATGGGAATTCTGGAAGAAAACCTGTTGGAGGCTGCAAAGGACTTGAGCTTGGGATGTAGATTTACCTTCCAGCAAGACAATGACCCTAAATATACAGTTAGAGCTTCAATGGAATGCTTTAGATCAAAGAATATCCATGTGTTAGAAGGGTCAGTCAAAGTTCAGACCTAAATCCCATTGAGCATCTGTGGCAAGAGTTGAACATTGCTGTTCAGACACGCTTTCTGTCCAATCTGTCTGAGCTTGAGCTGTTTTACAATGAAGAATGGGCAAATATTTCAGTCTCTAGATGTGCAAAGCTGGTAGAGACATACTCCAAAAGACTTGCAGGTGTAACTGTAGCAAAACGTGGCTCTATGAAGAGCAGGGGTTTGAATAGAAATGCATGCCACACTTTTCCAAATTTATTTGCTTAGAATTTTGACAACCATGTATTATTTTCATACCACTTCACAATTATGTGCTACTTTGTGTTAATCTATCATAGAAAAGGTCAATAAAAAACACATTTTGTTTGTGGTTGTAAGGTGATAAAATGTGTAAAAGTTCAAGATCTATGAATAATTTTTCAAGGCACCGTAACTTCAAATCACCACACAAGCACACATCAGTTCACATGCATGTACACATATGCAGTTAAAGCATATGTGTACATGCAACTTCAAAAGTTAAAGTAGAGAAAGACTGCAAACCTTAGGAACAATATGGAATGAGTGATAATGTCAGCACCATTCCATGATTTTGAAATATTTGTTTCACTTTAAATCTGTTTTTTTTTTTCTTAATTGCAAAAACTGTAAAATTTGAATTATCTTTTGTGTCACTTCAGTGTTCTGTCACTTCAATGACTCCCTCTTGTATCTTTGCTACACATTGGATATAATTTTTCTTACCACGATGATGCATGATCTTTACTCTCAAATCATTTTAATGGCTTCTGAGGGAAGTTGCCCCTCTGCTCCAAATTACTGTTTAATAGGCAATTTGTTCTTTACTCTAGTTTGTTCCTTGATTGTAAAATCTGGTATTTTTGCAAATTTGGCTCAGGGGGACCTGAAAGCCAGGAGACAATTTATTGTATTGGCCACAAACAATCTAGTAGAGGCCCATTTCCCATAAATATTAATAAAGATTTCTATCAGAGCAAAAATATCTCTCTCTCTCTCTTAAGTATTTGCTCCTAACCACGTCCTAACCTAGCAGTCATATATAGCCTTTAATTAATCCTGCATTTTTTGTCAAAGATATTTGTCACCATGAAATTAATAGCTTAAAACGGCAACATATGAAGAGATTAACTGAGTAATCAGAAAAGTTTAGCATGAATCTGGACATTAGATTTAAGCTTGAAGTTTTAACCTTATCAAATATCACTTGGTAGAAGCTCCTTACCGTTTGAAGAAATCTCTTCTCAATCTGCTGTCCTCTTTTGCTTGCATCTTTTTTTTTTCCATCTGAGACTGACGTTATTCCATGTTAATTATTTTTTCTCCGTGAAAAACACAGCAACTCATCTTATCCCGGGGTGCCAGGGCGTCGAGCTCCGGATCTCAGCAGAAAAGTGCCAATAAAAGTTGCAGGCTGATCCAGGTATCAGTTTGAAATAGGTTCTCCTCCGTGACGTCACAGTTGGAACACTGTTCTGCGTAACCATGGTTACAGGGGACGCTTTGGAGCTCTGCTGCTCAGCAGCAAAAGATTTCAGGTTAAACTCTAAAACCAAATAAAATCAATATACTGTATATGTGTGTAGTGTACAGCGTAAGCGTTCGTTTTCTGGAAGAGGCTGTAAAACGGACAGTTAAAATGTGACTGGATTGAGGATATGTCGAACTGTCGAGCTGTCGATAAGCACGGCTGTTTTTGTGCTGTTATTTACTGTTAGCCTGTTTTGGCTGGCATTACTGAAGTTGTTTTCAACTGGATGTCACATTGTTGAACTCTGATGATTAATGAATAAACTGTGGAGGTAAACACAGATGACACGAGAGCTCTCGATTAACACTGCTCGTTTATTGCTCATCACCACACAACTGAACACTTTCCCTCCAAAACACAGCAACAACACTTCCTGAGAACTGGGTGTGAGTGTAAAGTGTAAAGTAAAGTGTGCGTGTTAGTCCCCATAGGGAAATAGTTCCTCTGCATTTAACCCATTCACCCAGTGAAGCAGTGGGCAGCCACCAATGCAGCGCCCGGGGAGCAGTGTGTAGGGACGGTACCTTGCTCAGGGGTACCTCAGGGTAGCCGTTCAGTGGAGTCGAACCCCCGACCTTCTGATCATGGGGCCGCCACTCTACCTACTGAGCTATCCCTGCCCGGAGCCCTCCAGTGGTCCACCACACATGCCCCCCCCGAACACCCAGTAGGGTCATCCCCTAGTCCAGAACCCTTGCTTTAATTAAACGCCCAGAACGGCTGAACCGGGGAGGTGGAGAGCTGGCGGCGGGGAAACGAGCCTGAGGGCCAGGCTGGCATGGGCGGTCAGGAAAAACTGAAGATAGCTCGGGCCCCGCCAGGTGGGGGGCGCTCCCAGAGGAAGAAGCAGGGTTGTCCAGTCCAGTGGAAGGCGGGCGGCCACGGCGGGGGGCCTGAGCCGGCACCACCTGGTCATCCAGAAGCACATGTGCTGGTTTAAGTCTGTCAATAGAAACAGCCTCCTGCCAACCCCCAAAATCCAAAAGGAAATGCTTCCGGCCCAGTTGAATAACCCTAAAGGGGCCGTCATACAGTGGACGCAGCGGAGGCCTATGAGCGTCATGCCTGACAAAAACAAATTGCGAAGAGTCCAACGACCTCGGAACAAAGGTGTCGGGCACACAATGGTGCACTGGGCCAGGAAGAGAAAACGAGTCTCTTGGGGGACGGAGAGACAGCACAGAGGGAGCGAAGCACGGGGGCGGGCTCTCAGGCAAGAATTCCCCGGGGACCCGGAGGGGCTGACCAAGGACAAGTTCAGCCGGGGAAACCCCAAGGTCTTCTTTAACCGCACAGCGCAACCCCAGTAAAACCCATGGAAGGCGGTCAACCCAGTTGCCATCTGTGAGAGAAGCACGGAACGCGGCCTTAAGCGACCGGTGGAAACGTTCGCACATCCCGTTGGCCTGCGGGTGGTACGCAGTGGTTCGGTGGACCTTGACCCCCAGGCCGTCAGCCATGGCAGACCAAAGCTCGGAAACGAACTGGGGGCCCCTGTCTGAGGTGATGTCGGCGGGGGGACCGAAACGCGAAACCCACGTTGACAAAAATGCCCTGGCCACTGCTGCTGCTGTAGTGGACGCCAGAGGCACTGCCTCAGGCCAGCGGGTTGTGCGGTCCACTACAGTCAAAAGGTGCGTGAAACCTTGTGACTGCGGCAGAGGACCAACCAGATCCACATGCACATGATCAAAACGCCTCCCTGGAACGCGGAAGGATTCGAGGGGCGCCTGTGTGTGCCTATGGATCTTAGCACGTTGGCATGGGATGCACGCGGCTGCCCAGTCTTTCACCGATTTATGAAGGCCCGGCCAAACGAACCTAGAGCTGACCAGCTTGACCGAGGCCCGGACGCCTGGATGAGAGAGGGCGTGTACGGAGTCGAAAACGCGACGACGCCACGAAAGGGGAACTACAGGGCGTGGACGGCTGGTGGAAACATCGCAAAGCAGGCTAGGCCCACCGTTCCACACGGGTCTGTCCTCCAGTACAAGGCCCGTTTGCGCAGACCGAAGGGCAAGGACGTCCGGGTCGGCCTGTTGGTCAGCGGCCATAGCCTCAAAGTCTATGCCAACATAAACGGGAGAAACCAGCACGCGGGATAGACAGTCAGCCACGCAGTTGGACTTACCAGCCACGTGCTGAATGTCAGTTGTGAACTCGGAAATGGCTGCCAACTGGCGCTGCTGGCGCCCGCTCCACGGATCAGAGACCTTGGACATCGCGAATGTCAAAGGTTTATGATCGACGTACGCGGTGAAGCTCCGACCCTCGAGGAAAATACGAAAATGCCGTGTCGTGAGGTGTAGGGCCAGCAACTCCCTGTCAAAAACGCTATATTTGCGCTCACTGTCCCTAAGCGTGCGACTAAAAAAAGCGAGCGGTTGCCAGACACCGGAGACCCGCTGTTCTAACACTGCGCCCACTGCCACGTCCGACGCGTCGGAGGTCAACGCAATCTCCGCCGACGGAAACGGGTGGGCCAGCAGGGCGGCGTTTGCCAGCGCGGTCTTGGCCCCAGAAAATGCCCGGATGCGTTCAGGGAGCCAATCAATCGGGTCCTTAGCTGTTTTACCCTTCAAGGCAGCATAGAGAGGCTGCAGCAGGTGCGCAGCTCTGGGGAGAAAGCGGTTGTAGAAATTGACCATCCCCAAGAACTCCTGCAGCGCTTTAACGGACGCAGGACGCGGAAAAGCCGAAACGGCCCGGACCTTGTCTGGCAACGGAACCACACCGTCAGCGGAAATGCGGTGGCCCAAGAAATCCAGAACCGGCAAGCCGAACTGGCACTTGGAGGGGTTGACGATCAGGGCGTGTGCCGCCAAGCGCTGGAAAACCTGATGCAGATGGGACGCGTGCTGACTCTCAGAGCAGCTGGCCACCAATATATCATCAAGGTACACGAAGACGAAAGGCAGCCCGCGCAAAACAGAGTCCATCAACCGCTGAAAAGTCTGGGCGGCGCCTTTCAGGCCGAACGGCATGCGCAAAAATTCAAACAGGCCGAAAGGGGTAATAACGGCAGTTTTGGGGACATCTTCGGCGCGCACGGGAACCTGGTGATACCCCCGCACCAAGTCAATTTTAGAAAAAATCGAGGTGCCGGCGAGGTGGGCGGAAAAATCCTGGATGTGGGGAATAGGGTAACGGTCGTTCTCCGTGACATTATTCAAACGGCGAAAATCCCCACACGGCCGCCACCGACCGTCAGACTTGGGCACCATGTGTAGCGGAGAAGCCCAGGCACTATTCGAGCGCTGCACTATGCCGAGGCGCTCCATTGCGGCAAACTCTTCCCGAGCGACGGAGAGTTTCGCGGGGTCGAGGCGGCGCGTGCGTTCGAACACTGGGGGACCGACCGTCGGAATATAATGTTCAACCCCGTGCTTCGTTGCAGTGTTCGAGAAATTAGGAACAGTCAGTGAAGGGAACTCCATGAGCAAACGCTGAAAAACATTCCCTGAAGTCACTAAATTAGCCCGATTCAGGGGCTCGATGGCGCGAGTGAAACAGGGTATTGAAGAAAAGACAGTGCATCGATTAAGCGTCTGTTAGCGACGTCGACCAGCAGTCCGTGGGCACAAAGAAAATCGGCGCCCAAAATAGGTACAGAGCTAGCGGCAACAACAAAGGTCCATTGGAAATCCCGACCATGAAAACAAACAGTCACGGACCTTTCCCCGAACGTTGCGATGGGAGAGCCATTAGCCGCAATAAGCTGCGGTCCGCAGCCCGCTGCCAAACTGTCGGCTCCGGATGGGGGAAGGAGGGTCTTCTGGGAGCCGGAGTCGACCAGGAAACGTCTCCCAGAGCGCGAGTCTTCTATGAAGAGCAGTTTTTCTTTGTCGCCAGCGGTCGCGGCCGCTACAGCAGGCTGGCGGGGTCCATGTCCCAGGGTCGGAAAAGCGCAAGGCGGCAGGCAGCGGCGCGCTCCGGCACCAAAACGCTGATGGTAGAAACAGAGGTCCCGTCCGTGGTGTCGCTGTGCCGCGATCTTTGCTGTCAGCGAAGGATCGGGTACGTCGTGGCAGGTCAGCGGGGAAGTGGAAGGCGACGCCTCGATGTGACGATGGTAGAATGTAATTGTAACCCTGTGTTAATTTAGTCGTTTGATACCGTTTAATATCCAGTCCATCTGTTTGGTGTTTTGTTTTTAACATGCCCTGGAATAATTTAAAGTTTTACAATGCCGGTGATTTACGACTCTCGCGACAGTCAGCTGGGGAGTAAACTGTGGGGTTCTCAGAGGTAGCTCATGTGAGCCAGTAGTGACATCTGTACATGCAGTAGCCTTAAAATACTGATTATTTATTCTCCTGCTAGGTAAGAATTTGTGTTTTATACGTACATTGTTTCTTTCTATATGTTATCATTTGGTTATGTTATGATGTGTGGTTAATGATGATTATTAGTGTGCTAATCGAGAATAAGCTAGTAAGCTTGAAAATTAGCAGCCATGTTAAGCGGATTTCGGTGATCAAGTTCGTGTGTCACTGTTTGGAATATAAACCCATATGGCTTGCACTACTTTCAAGATGTAAGCTAAAGGGGTGTGTTTTAAAAAAGGTGCAAGAATGACCTAACTCAGTGAGCGATGTGTGTTCATTGTACAGTAAGTTGTAATTTATGTTGTGCATTTGAACTAGCAGACTGCACTGTTGTTTAGGGGCTATGAGCACACATGGGCTGTGTCCCAATCCAGTGACCGCACGCTTCGGAGTACGCGCAGTTCGCGTACTACGTACGGCGCGTACTAGGAAGTACGAGAAATGTGGAAATGAGAGGCTTGTGAAATGGGACGGTCTGGCCGTCGTCGCGCTGCTCAGGTTGCCTAGCAACCATGACACTAACCACGAGAAACGTTAAATACAGCATTGTTTGACAGAAATGAAGGAGAAAAATGTTTTGTTGTTCATTCATTATTTTTTTTATGACATCACTCTGATTAGCTGAGGCTGAGACCACGGGACTGTAAAAACATAATTGTTGGTCTTCATTTCTGTACTGAACAGTCATTTCAAGATTAGTTAGTAAATAACAATTAGCTAATGTTGTTCATGAGACTAAAGTCATCTCACTTTGGTAATGTAAATATAATATGGCCAATATTATATTTATTGTCAGATTATTATGATATATTACAGCAGTGAGCTCTAACTCTGTGTCAAAGATTCAAGTTGAAGTTATTTATATTTCCTATCACCTTAAATCTTCACTCAAAGACAAGTATCTTTGACAGTGTATATATAGATCAGGGGTCGGCAACCCTAGGCGAAGGGTTAACTGATGGCACGACCATAGCTGGACTGGCCATCGGGTATACCGGGCATTTGCGCGGTGGGCCGATGATTTTTTTTTTTTTTTGTAACGTTATAAACATTGAAAGGTGGTGGATTGGCCAGATGCTGGTCGGTGTGTAAAAATAACTCAGTTGTTTGTTGGTGGCTATGGTGGAGCTTCCACAGACTCAGTAACATTAGCAAGAGGTGGAGGCCAGCAGGTGGATGAGAGAAAGGGTAGGCAAGAGGAGAGACCCGAGGCGGCCGCCGGTCTGAGTGTCAGGTGAACTGAACTTCAGGTAAGACGTTATGACCATGCAGTCTATGTTGGTCAGATATAAACCAAGTTTAGGTGTAGTTTTATTTTTGTTGTGCTGACTTTTTACAGTCAGTTACAATAACTCGTACTGCGTGCTAGCTAGCATGATGGAGTTTCTATACAGCTGGGTGTGTGCTATGATACTACTGATAGTTAGTAGAGTTGCCAACCGTCCCGTAAAAAGACGGAATAGTCCCGCATTCAGAGAAAATATTACGCGTTTCGTATTGAGCTGAAAAGGAATGCAGTTTGTCCCGTTCCATCCTACCTGACAAAGCATCCTACCCATTGTTTCTGCGCATGCGCACAACACGAAATTAAGTGGCAAACCGTACTACCTTTGTGAATATTAGCCAGAAAAATATTCTGACGGGTAAAATTAAGTGCCAAACCATCCTACCTTTGTGAATGTGACCTACAAGCATACTAACAGCTAAAGTTTAGTGGCAAATCCTACTACCTTTGTTAATCTGAGCTAGAAGCATTTTTTCACAGCTAAAATTCAGTGGCGAACCATCCTACCTTTGTGAATATGAGCTACAAGCATACTCTGATGGGCAAAGTTAAGTGGCAAACCGTCATACCAACTTAAATTTGTGCTGGAATTTTTCTGTGACAGCAAAAATGTGCATAAACTACTTACGGTAGGACGTTTTGCTAAAGTAGGATGGTTTGTCAGAACACCGTACTTCAGCTAGAATGCAAAAAGACACAAAGCTGGATTTATTCTGTCGTTACGCTGTCAGCTGCCTCTTCTTCTCTCATTCTCTCCCCCTCCCTCACCTGTTGCCACTTCAATCATGAATCTGATCAATGATCAGCTGATCAGCTTTTCTCTCTTGTTTGTTTATCGCCCACTTTGCGCCAGAAAAAGGAAACCAGCGGATGTCGCGCTAAACAACAGCAGCACGTTTAAGCTTGATCAGGTGTTGTTAGAATTTATTTAATATTAATTTCTAGTATCAGCTGATGTTGCTGGAGCCACAGCTGTAAAGCTGCTGGTCATGATGTCGGTTTGGATATGTGGTGAGAGGGAAACATGAAGATGAAACCAGGAGATGTCCTTACTGAATCATCAGAGCTGTGATGGAGAAACAGGTTTACCTTTTAGGTGACATGAATGAGTTGAAGGGAAGTTATGAACTGTTTCTGAAAGACAAATAACACCAGGATTCTTTTCTAAGTAGCTGACAGCTGGTAACTGTGCAGGGGCGGGTCTAGCAAAGTTTTGCCAGGGGCCAGGTAGGGCATTAACAGGGAAAGGGGGGCACAAAGAAATACTTTCTTATTCTCATTTAAAATGTCTAGCTGTTATTAAATAATTATCTGAATCTTACAACCAAAGTTTTTATCTGACGTAAAATGTATAGAAATCATACATATACCAACAAGACAGTGTACATCACTGTCACAACAGCATTTGTTTTCATTTCATTCTGATTTTTTGTCCCAGTCCAGCCCTGGGCACGACACGCAGTGAATTAATCTGAGAGGGTGCATTAAAAAAATAAATGGCCACGCCAGCGGTGCACATCGCAAATCAGCTCACATAGACATATTAGTTGTGCCGCTTCTTAATGACGGTATCTTAGCTAACAACCCTAACAATCAGATTCAACTTGTAATTGGGTTAAAATAACTTAGCCTACTGGTGAGAGGGACGTTGTTAGCTTTCTACATTCCGACACTTCAAAAGCTTCAGGAGCTGTCTGCTCAGCGCAGCATCAGCACCGCGGAAATACACGGATACATCTGCAGACTCGAGACAGAATTCACAATGCGTTTTTGGGACTTTCAGGTGTTTGGACCAACATTTTATTTTCTGATCAAACCAGAAATCTTTAATGAGCAGCTGGATTTGTCTCGCATTAACTGGCTGAGTTAATGCCAGTTAATGCAACATCGAAGCAGCTGGAATCCACAGCTGTGCGTGTTCATGGAGCTGCATGTTCACCTGCTGGACATCACTACCTGACAAGTTTAACTGTCTTCAGAACATTGCAGAGGCCTTATTGACAGTATTTGGTTCTACATATCTGTGTGAGCAGATTTTCTCTCACAGTGTCCTCAGGTAGCCGTCTGAATGCTGGACACTGGGAGACCTGTGTCTCTGAGTGGGAGACCAGAGATCACATTAACATGTGTGTCTCTGTATTAACAAACATGCCACATTGGCCCAGTTTATTTTTCTTATCATTGTTGTGAGGAGACCATAGATAGCATTTGCATTTTCTGTTGTACAGTTCATTTGTTGTTATGGATAAAAAGTGTCTTTTTTTTTTGTTTCAAAATAGCTGATAACTATTCGCTGATAGCTGCCAACATCTGCAAACAAATATAATTGTATAAAGTGGTTCTATATAGTGTGTAACTGTTCATATAGAGCGTTATTACATTTATTGCTAATGCAATCATATGGCACATTGACTTCTGAGGAAATTCTAGATGGCACTCGTCATCAGAAAGGTTGCCGACTCCTGATATAGATGTATCATATATAAGAGACAAATATTGTTCGTTTAATTTGTTGGCATTATTACATTTGGCTCAATGCTTACATATATGTGTAAAAACAAAATTTACGAGCTGTGATAACTGTGTCTGATAACATGAAGAGTAGAATGATATATTAAATATTCCTTTATTGGGTGAGAAAATCAGACCATGTCATAACTGCTTTAAGTCATACAGAATAGATATCAGAGCCTTAAACAGGCTGACTTCTGCTAAATGGGTCAAACTGGGCAGAAAGTCTACAAACACATAACATCCTTATAGAATATGATGTAACACTATAGATCAACTTACCTCAGAATATATAAAGCATGTAAACAATTACAGCAATATGATGCAACAAACACAGCAGTGCTACTAATCCAAAATACTCAAAGCTTCATAGAACTGAAACAAACATTTATTTTTAGGTCCATTCTGCTGCTGATACATACTTTAGGTTTCTGAATATTAAACTTGTTGCTGCCTTTCATAGTGTGTAACTTGAAGGCCCTGAGTACTTTCTCCCACACTGAAAACACTGGATGATAACATTATTTGAACATTACCTAATAAGACTGATTCAGGACAGACAGTTATGTTAAACTTTCCTAGCAGTCCTTCACAAACAGGTAACAGTCTGTCTATTCTCTCCATCTGTCAGCTGCTGCTGGCTCTTCCTCCTCCTCTTCCTCACACACTGCTGAGTTTGTCCTGGTGGATCATCAGGGGTGCAAAGCCTCACAGATGATGTGCGGCAGTGGGTCCCTCAGTCTGTCCTCACTCTGGACACTTGCAGTTGTCACACATGGAAATCAAATGTGTGATAAGCTGCAGGATTCAAACACAAGTGTAACTTATAAATACATGCTCATACTTTTATTCCACAATCAGAGAGAAAGAAAAAGAGAGAGAGTGCAGGACAGACAGACAGGTGACAGTCTCAGGTGTACACACTGCTACAAAACAGCACAAGAGAAGGAGGATTTAGTGTTTGTGTTATTACGAGTGCTAAACAAGAAGAGTTCCCAGATGGTCCAGTGGACACACGTGTGACTCCTGTGATTAAAGCATCTTTCTTTCAGCTTAACGAGTGAACCGTCAGCTCGTTCAAACACACGTTAAAGTCCGTTTGGCTCGACACCACCGAACAGAGGCAGCAATATAACATAGCTAACATTAACAGTGCAGTGAATCCAGCTTGTGCCGTGATATTCAGGACTGCAAACCGAGCAGCATCACTGACTTTCAGCTTGTTGTGTTTGTGGATATATGACTGACTTTAATTATCCATAAAATCATCACATTCTCTGTAAGATTAAGGTCGACTATTGAACGGCATAAATTTAAAAGTAAAGGCTTTAAAACCAAGTTAGTTGTACACATCACTAATGTCACATAACTCTGCTGACATGTGGCCAACAGTCATGTTTTAATGTTCTTCATTATTAAACATTCGCACATAAATAAGTGACATCATATTCAGTAAACTTACTTTTGAAAGTTTACTCTTCGGCTGCCCCGCTTCTGCCCCCTGCCGTATTTTTCGGCAAAATTATCCACACCCACCACCGCGCTATGAATTGTGGGATATATGGGACCACGAAGTGTACAGCGGACCACACTTCAAATTTGGGGAAATCGACGGCGCATTTGGAGTACACTTCAAAGTGGGACAGCCGTCGTCACGCCGCTGTGACGTAATAGGTTTCAAAATGCGTACTCAGGAGCGTGCGGTCGCTGGATTGGGACACAGCAAGGTCTGTAGCTGTGTCAGTGCAAGCTTGTGTGAGCCAGCGGTGAGATCTGTACATGCAGTACCTTTAAAATACTCGTGTGTCATTCTCCTGCTAGCAGTGGAGGAGACTTTTCTGCTGAGGATGAGGCCCTGCTGTCCTGCCGTCTTACTGGTGCCATTGAGGGATCAGCGGCTGCTATATATTCTTCTCAACCTCGAGTATTTGGACTGAAGGACTCACAGACACGTTTTATATTTAGCTCTATACATTTTAAAAAGAGTTTTAAAAAATATTTTCTTATTCACAAAGGCTGTATGGAGACATTTTGGTTATTGCCACAGACGCTTTCTCTTACTACGGATGGAGGATGTTGCGGTTTTACAACCCATGGACTGAGAAAGGACTCAATAAGTAATATGTTCACATAGGGCTGGGCGATATATCGAGTTTTTAAAAAAATATCGATATATTTTCATACGAGATATAAGATGTGACAATATCCTTTATATCGATATAGTCTATGTTACGTTATAATTATAGTTGTGGAGCCACAAGTTTGCCTCTCTTTCATCCACTTTTGTCTCTACGCAACGTTACTCGGCCTCGCCTCTCCTTCACTGAACACAACTCCCCCTCCTCCCCCATAGCTTCACCTGCAGGCAGCGACAAGATGGACACAGCAAATCTCCGTTAGCGAGTTGTGGGGCTGGACGGCGTCAACGTGTTAGCGAGCTAACCGCGCTAACGAGCTAACCACGCTAACGACATGCAGCCCACAGGGGCTGCACGGCCTAAAATCCTTTCATTTTCTCAAAAGTTGACAGCGCGCCTTATGTATGAATTCTGGTTGTGCTTACTGACCGCGAACCGATTTTAGGTGGTACACGGCGCTCAGCAATCTGTCAAAAAATGTTTTAGTATGACTTTGCTAAGCTACGGAGCTGCAGCGCTTGATGGATTGTCGGAGCATTACGGCTACCGTAGTCTGGAGCCTCGCGGAGTGATACGTACTGTGCTTCAACGTAATATTACCGTATTGTGTGTGTATAAGGGCCATAAATGGCACCTGTTAAGAGACACGGTTACAAAGAGGATTTCAAACTCAAGGCTGTCAGTCACGCAGTAGAAGTTGGGAACAGAGCAGCTGTGAAATCTGTCTTTGTTATTATGCTCAGCGTCTGTTAGTTTACATTTTGACTGCACAATTATGAGCTTTTTGTTATGCACAAAAACAACATTGTTTTCTTTTATTTATGGAGCATTGTTATTTAATAAATGCTGATAATTTATTTTTGAGAAATTTCTTCATGTAAATCTATGCTGTATGTAAATAAAAATGCCTGTGTGACATCTGGGACACGGTGTGACTAAGAACTCTCTTTTTGTTCTTAACTTATGGCTTTAAAAAAATATCGAGATAAATATCTTATATCGCCACCCAGCTAAAAAATATCGAGATATGAATTTTGGGTCATATCGCCCAGCCCTATGTTCACATATTCCAGTGTTAAACACAAGTGAGTCTCAATTGAGTGAAGTGTTGGTAACTGATGCCAATATTTTTCTTCTTTCTCCCTGTTTAAATCCCATTCATATAAGGGACCCTAATTTTATCCTGCTACAAACATATTCACCCAGTGTTATTTAAGTTTCCTGTAAACTACACATGTAAAGCGGATGTGAGAGAGGCTGTGATGAAGTCCTGGAGTTTTTAACGATGTACGTGCTCCAGTCCAGAAATTTGTATTATATGTTGGACACAGGTGGTAAAGTGCTGTCACACCCTGAATAAATTGTCCTCTTTTCTTTGGTAAGCTGACATATTTGTTACATAATCATATGGTTTATCAGAGAGGAAGTGCGAGTTTTAAAATACTGGAGCCTAAGGTTAGGTGCAATAATATTCAACCGTAATATTAGCTTTTAACTAGGTCTTGTCAGTTAGCTGGTGTTGTGTCAAAAAGTCATATCTGCCATAAACTAATTTTCGGTATTTGTCAAAAACCAGTTGATCATATTTAAACCTCCTGTTATGTTGGTTTCCAGGAACACCAATTATGCTTCTGGGTTAATTTGACCCGGGGCAAATTTACTCATCCAAAAGTGTCAGAAACACTAGCATTGATTATTTTACAATTTTCTTTTATAATTTTGATTTTTTTCGTTTTCTGTAGTGATGCAGATGACATGTGACATCTCTTCTGTTCTGGGTCAATCTGACCGGCAACATAACAGGAGGGATAAACTGCTATAGACAACTTTTTGGTCTATAATATGTGAAACATGTCATATGTATCCCTCATGAGTGATATTGAGTCATCTTGTGCCACAAACAACATTCCTGTCACAAGGTAGAAGCTGCAATTACTTTTTGGCAGTGATTTTTACTTCGTATTTATTCATTTGACATTAAAATTACTTTTTTAAAGAGTAATCTGGCCAAGAGGACAGCAGAAATGGCAACAAATATAATAATAGTTCTCTAAACATATTTTAAGTGTCCCAAAAGGACTGGGTTGGTTTTAATATAGTTACAATAACATAGAGTTATAAATATACTTGAAAAAATGGGTCATTATTAAATTTGATATATACCCTTTTGTAAATCATGTTCACTAAAGTCTATTTACCAATATAAGTAAAGACATTGGAAATCAGTTTTTGTCAGACGATGACTTTTTGGCACAACACTGGAGGTAAAACAGGTATGATCCTTCATATCTGGAGTGTGAAGGTGCAGACATAAATTCAGATATCTCTGGGATGTTTAAGAGTTTAGAATTTCTCTGGTTCATTAGCTTTATTCAGATAATTCAGTAATCACTCAAGATTAGTTCACTAGTACTCCTGAATTCAAAGAAATAGTCAGGGTATTCGGCGCTGTGCTTTCCCACAGGCGAACTCAGGTGAAATGAAAAAAGTATTGGATGCCCTCCTCCTCTGGCACAATGATAACTCACAAAAGCTCCTTGGAGTAAGGAGATCAGGTTCAGAAGTGGTTCTTTCTAAGAACGTATATCTGTATTTATAAATGACATACTAAGGATGAGTAATGCTTAAATAATGAGGAAATTAAGCAGTGACCAATGACACATTTAACAATGTGTCATTTTTATCCACTATTCTATGTTTATTTATGAGTACAAGATCCTTTTTTTTTCTATCAAATAACCTAAAAAATGACTGACTGCACCTTTAAAAATGCTAACTTAAATAAACCAAGATAACCCAGCAGTCCATAGGAAATAATGTGTGCACTATGTCACTAAATTTATTGTCACTGCAAATGTAAAAGTAAACATAAATGAACCACAGAGGAAATGACATGACTTTGAGGACAGATGTGATCAGGTGGAAAGTGCAGAAAGCTGACTGATGTCGATCTGTGGCTGCATTAAATGTTGGCCTGTCCTGTATTAGGCATTCAGGATTTTCTTTTATGGCCATTTAGCTCTTATGGCATGAACTTGCTCAGTGCATTATTATTGGCTTTTCCACAGTCTGATATTTGTTTAATAATTGATTGATACAGTGCATCAAATAAGTTGATAAATAAGATGTTAAAAACGTCATCATCATATCAAACATGATCGATTTGGAGCAAGTTTATTTGGCACATGCTGACTGCATTCTAATTGTAACCAGAACAGGAGGCGAGAGCAGAGAACAAGAGTGCAGCAGTTTAGTGAAAGGAACAGGAAAGGTGAAGAAGAGGTGAGCATCCAAAAGACGAGCAAGAGGACAGTTTCAAAGGAGACATCACGGCACAATAAAAGCACAAGCTGTAAGAGCAGAGATTCATTCATATTTTTACTATTTTTTTCTTTAGGTTTTACTCCCGCTGCTTACAATAAATCAAATATATAGTACAAACAAGAAAAACTCAAATTGCATTGTTGTTCAGTATAGCTCTGTGACTTCAACCTTTAGCTAACGTATAATGTTTGACATTATATATAAATGTGACTATAAAATATAGTCAATAATATTAAAAAGGTGCTGTTACTGAGTGAAACTTCCAAAGATTTCAGGTCTGGATTTAGCCCCAGTGTTTTAAGATCCTAGCAGCGCTCGTATTTATGGCCACATTTTTAAAAGAGACGAGCTTTCTGGGTGCTGACTCAGAGGGACCACTTTAGTTCATTGAAACTTTAATGCCAGTTTAAGACAATAAACTGGACACGTTACGAATCAAATTGATAATAACAGAGCTATGCTGGACATAAGCAACTGTGTTAGTGTGACGCCCTGCATATATTTGAAGGATTGCAATAAACTTCTGTTCTTACTGAATCTGTAACATTGCCTTGATCTGCCTACATCATTTTTTAAATAGTTTATGTTGTTAAATGAGTTTTGTGTCACTGTGCACAGAGAAAAACTCACCTGATGTAGTGGTAATGCGTTATTCATCCACTAGATGGAGACAAACTGGCACAGGTATTTTCTCTACACACTAAATTTCACACTGAAAAGCATTGGTGGGAATTTTTGTTTACATAGTAAGCAAAAGAAAAATGTCTTGAGGTCTTTCCAGTGTTTTCAAAATTGTGTTTTTCAGATACACGTCAAAATTTCATACAGACAAACACACACACAAAACAACAAAATATGTCAAATTACATGCACGTCTCATTCATTTTTTGAGAATTTCACCACTTTTCGATTTCATGGAAAATAACTTGTGTTATTCATGACATGATATCATTTAAAATAACTTTGTCAGGCCAGTGAATAGCTGTCACATAAGTATAAATAAATGCAAGTGTAATATAGAAAAAAACCACAAACAGTTGTGCTGTTTGTTCATAATAAATGGGTAGGGGTGTATAGTCAGTAAAAGCCACCAAGGCTCTGCCGAGCTCCAAACCAACTCTGCCACAGACAGAAGCATCAAAAATGTGCGCTGGGAGCTTCATGGCATGATTTCTACAGCCACACAAATCTATATGTATGTGGCCAAGAACCTTAATCCATGTAGGGCATCTTAACACAGTTTACTTGTGTCAGTTAGGTCAGCTAGTGGGAAGGCAGAGAGGGCAGCCTCTTCATTATTTTATTGTAGAGTGACAGGAACTGCCTATGAGCTTCTAATCAGGCAGAAATATTGACAGAAGGAAATATTTCAAAATGAAAAATAAAAAAAAAATAATTTTTTAAATTTCAAAGGAAATACATTGATGAAAATCAAAGAAGAGAAAATGTATGTGATGTTCCATTTTCCTGAGAACTGATTGGCTGTGATGACTCCTTCAAGTACTACATGCTACTTTGTCCTGCTAGTTAAGCCTGCTGTCTGTTCTCAGGCCTCCTCCTGTTTCACTGGCATAAATCCATCACCAGAGGGCTCCACTGACCTGCCTGTTGACATCAGAGCAAACCCCTGTGTCATGTGACCTGGCTGGAGTTGCAAAGCTGGACTCAGACCTGGCCCAGGCAAGTTCAAAGACAGTTGTGGTAGAGAGAGCAGGGAGTATAGTAGAGCACTGGAAGGATGAGGTGGAAACAGGAAGCGTGTAGATTCAGTGAATTTGGCATCCTCCATCTGTCTCCATGCTCTCTTTACTGGCCTTCTAAAAATCACTTCTAAAAACTTCTCCTGTAGCTGTGTAGCTGCTTTTGTTTAAATGTTTAGGATAGCATTTAGAATTCAACTTTACTGTCATTACACATGTCTAAATACAGGGTAACAAAATACAGTTTGCATCTTATCAGTAAGTGCAATAAGAGCAAATATACAGATGTACTACATATATACAGATGTACCGGTGTGAGGTAAACAGATCTACAGAGTGCTATGAATATATCTACAGCAGTGGAAGCGTAGCTCTCTGAACAGACTACAATAGTGAACAGTGTAGGGTGACAGCTGTGGGGAAGAAGCTGTTCCTAAACCTGCTGATTTTAGTCTGAAGGCTCCTGTAGCGCCTTCTGGAGGGGAGGAGCTGGAGGCAGGATGAGAGGAGTCCCCGAGAATGATGCGTGCTTGGCATAGACATCTCTTCTTGTGGACATCCTCAATGGCAGGAAGTGGAATCCCTGTGATGCGTTGGGCGGCTTTCACCACCCGCTGCAGTGCCTTGCGGTCAGCAACAGAACAGTTCCCATACCACACTGTGACACAGTTGGTCAGGATGCTCTCTATCACACAGCGGTAGAAGTTAACCAGTATGTCAGTAGACAGGTGGTTCTTCTTCAGTATCGTAAAGAAAAAAAGGCGCTGATGGGCCTTCTTGACCAGGCTGGAGGTGTTAGTTGACCAGGACAGATTCTCAGAGATGTGGGTCCCCTAGAACTTGAAGCTGGAGACCCGTTCAACAGCTGTGCCATTTATATAGATGGGGACATGGGTGTCTGTCTTCTCCCTCCTGAAGTCCACAATCAGCTCTTTGGTTTTGCTGGTACTCAGGAGCAGGTTATTGTCAGACCACACAGCTAGGTGCTTTACCTCTTCCCTGTAGCCAGTCTCATCATTGTCACTGATGAGACAGTCACCGTGGTGTCATCTGCAGACTTGATGATGGAGTTGGATCCATACCCAGGTCTGCAGTCATAGAGGAACGGGCTCAGCACACAGCCCTGTGAAGTGCCAGTGTTGAGTGTGATGGTGGTAGAGCAGTTATGGCCTGACCTAACATGCTGGGGTCTGTTGGTCAGAAAGTCCATGATCCAGATACAGATGGAGTTGCTGAGTCTAAGAGCCGCAAGTTTGGTGATCAGCTTGGAGGGAATAACTGTACTGAATGCTGAGCTGAAGTAAACAAACAGCATTCTTACATAAGTATTGCATAAATATATGAGTACATGTTGCAAGAAACTGCATTCCCAGATCACATCCAGTGTGTGCTGGAAAATTTGCAACGATTCTACAAAAATGTTCCACGTGGTGTTTTTTTTTTTTTTTTCCTTTCCTACTGGTGATGATCCAGTGGGGCTCCAGTCACTACAGGCTCCCTTGTGGTGCCACAAAACGGACTGCAAAAAAACTTGTGCGTCCATGACTGATCCTGCTGCTTCCACTACAATTCACTTCTGTATGAATTGATCTTTTCATGACTGTTCACTTTGGACAAGCAGGAAACAGAGGTGACGCTGATTTGTGGCTTCGCAGGGTGATTCCCTTTAACAACAAGAGCATGCACACAGTTAGTTTTAGGCCACCATGAATAGCTCACATTGTAAATCACAATGAGCCAGTATATGATACTGTAGCTTCCACTCACTGTGACAGGATGGCTCGTAGGAGGTGATTACACTCTGCTTCACTGGGTTCCAGTTCAGATTAAGGGACAACACATGGAAAGACAGAAACTGGGAACAAATGTTTGAAAAATATTTACTGTTAGAAAACATTCAGTGAACAATATAGATTTTTCTGTTTGGCAAACTTCAAATCTGAGTCTCCAAAAGCCAGTCAGACAATAGAGTTGGTATAAACAGAGAGAGGAGATGATGCTTTTTTTAGACAGGGGAAGGGAAATATTTAGATTCACTTAATAGGATAATTCTCTCTTTTTTTTTTTAGCACTTTCCACTTTCGCTTTCTTGCCATTAAGCTATAATTAGCTTTAATTTCACTTAAAATACATGAACACAGAAAAGTAAGAGTGTGATTCTGGCGAAAGATAAAAACTAAAATGTAGCATTTTGAAAGGTCCCTGCTCACTGACCCCTCTGTCTCTTTTCTTAACTGCTGTATATGTGCTGGATTATTTGGACTACATTGCATTGTACAGTTAGACTATGATTGTATCTGTGGGGCTTAAAACAATGACATTTGTTCACACACTCAGTGGATTCATTTTCAAAGATCAGGGAGCACTTCTTTAGGGCTGGTCTGGGGACATTAACTGGCTCTAGGTGACAGAAAGCGCTGTAAGGACTGAGAAAAAACAGTATTAATTTGGTGCACATTATGACAGCTGGGATTTGTGTATATTATGTGTTGAGGTTTTCTCTTTGTGACTGAGGTCCTTACTGGCGGTGAGATTTGTATTGAGCGTGCAGTCCAGAGTGATCAGACACATATGTGCTGTTCCACAAACGGGATGTTTTTGTTGTAGTCACTGTAGCAAGTGAGATCAGTGAGAAATAAACCAGGAGAGATGGAAGGAAAAGATCAAACAACAGATCCTAAAGTCAATGATACAATCTGAATGACGAGAACGAAAGGCTAGCTGTGTGGAAGGCTGAGATACTTGTCATTTCTGAAGATGAGCAGCAGAGACAGTTCACAGAGTATTTTCCCAAAAGTCTTGGGGATCATCGAGATGTTTTCTGGCAAAACTGAGACCAGCCTTTGTTGTTTTTGCTCAGCAGGGGTTTCTATCTTACAGTGTAATTTAGCAGGTGGGGAACCCTACAATCAGCTGTAGTGGCTCTTGTAGATTTACACAACTGAAATCAATAATATGTAAGCAGACACCCAGCTTTATCTGTCCACTAAACCTGATTCTGCTCTTCCCCCATCCTCCCTTACCCTCTGTTTAGCTGAACTAAATTCATGGTTCTCTTCTAATTTTCTCAAACTCAATAGTAATAAATCCGAGCTCCTCTTGGTCGGCACTAAATCAACATTATCCAGAACCAACACTTTCTCTATTGCTATCGATAACTCACCGGTCTTCATTTCTTCCTCTGTGAAAAGTTTGGGTGTCATCCTCAACAGTACTTTATCTTTCAATTCACACATTAATAATGTTACTCGGTCTGCATATTATCAATTGCGCAACATTAATCGTCTCCGTCCTTTTCTCACCCCACATGCCACTGCCATTCTTGTCCATAGCCTTGTTACTTCCCGGATTGACTATTGTAATTCACTTCTTTTTGGTCTTACTCAAAAATCCATCCACAAGCTCCAACGCGTCCAGAACTCTGCTGCCCGTATCATCTCCAGGACCCCTTCTGTCCACCACATCACTCCTGTCCTGCAGCAGCTTCATTGGCTCCCGGTCAAATATCGCATTAATTTCAAAATACTCTTGTACACATTTAAGGCTATTCATCATCTCTCTCCTCCATATCTCTCTGATCTGGTTAAGATTACCGCCCCATCTTGTTGTCTCAGATCTTCTTCTTCCCTTTCACTCTCCGTCCCTTCCCCCCGTCTTGCAACCATGGGGAGCAGGGCTTTCAGCTGCTCAGCTCCACGACTCTGGAATTCCCTACCTCCTGATTTAAGAAATATCTCATCCTTCTCACTCTTTAAGTCCAAGCTCAAAACCCACTTGTACAAAATAGCTTATCCCACATAACCTCTCCACTCTGCTATTTTATTTGTTTATGTCTTATGCTTTTATGATTTTGTAAACTGCTTGCTTTTATGTTGCTTTTATTCTACTATGTACAGTGACCTTGAGTGTTTTGAAAGGCGCTTTCAAATAAAATGTATTATTATTATTATTATATTTCATGAGCTGTCCTGGCTGATTTCCACCCTCTACACCAGGGGTGGGCAATTAATTTTTACAAGGGGCCACATGAGAAACCCGAGTTGCGTCAGAGGGCCACATCAACGACATCTTGAACCCAAGTCTGCTTAACTTTCTTAAATTGTAAAATTCACTAAATTATATATTACGAATAGCTGGTACTGGTAATCAGAAGAATAAAACAAAAATAAAATAATGTAAATATTTATATTGGGCTATGCTATGTGAAATTGTGGCGCATATTCCAAATAAAACAAAAACAACCACCGAATCAATGTCATTTTATTTTAACATGTTTAACTCAACAAACAACAAGTTTATAGAAATGCAACAATATAATGACTTGTGTCATGTTTTCCTCCTTTTCAGTGAGAATAATCCAGCCTGTTTTGGTTTTGAACAAGGGCATTGAAATCTGGCTGAATGTCTGAGGTGGCTATGCGAAGAACAGCTGAGAGGTGGTCATCAGTAACAGAGGACCTGTGTTTGGATTTGTTGAACTTCATCACCGAGAATGTCTGTTCACATACATAGGTAGATCCAAAGAGGACTAGAATCCTCTGAGCATGATTCCTCAGGTGTGGAAAGTTCTCTTCTTTTAGGGAGGAATAAAAGTCCAGCAGTGAGACTGACCTGAAGTGCTCTCCCAGAAGTGAGTCAGACTGCAAGTCAATGAGTTCCATCTGAACATCACTTGAAGCATTATCCACACTGCAGGTGAAGGGGGAAGAAACCATGTCCATTTCATTTTCAAGAGCTTTGAAATCTTGAAATCGCCTTGAAAACTCTGCATGCAGTACTTCTAACATGGCTGAGTACTTGTGGAGGTGATTGGCATTTGGAATAGCCTCCTTTAGTGTTGGCAAGTGGGTCAGAAAGTTGTCCTTTACTTGGCTTGAGATAAGCTGCAACTTCCTCATGAAAGCCTTTACTGCATTGTACATCTCATGCACAAAAAGCCCCCTGCACTGCAGTTTGACATTTAGTTGGTTCATTAGTGCAGTCACATCCGCAGCAAATCCGAGGTCTGCCACCCAATCTTCATCTGAAAGCTCTGGGACGGCATGTCCTTTCTTCACACAGAAATCCTGAATCTGTTCTCTCAGATCCCAGACACTTTTTAGTACTTTGCTTAGGCTGAGCCACCTGACAGAGCAGTGGTAGCTGATGTCACCATGTTCCATCTCATTTTCCTCCAAAAGAGCAATAAATTGTCTGTGATTTAATGCTCTTGCTCTGATGAAGTTAACTGTTTTAGTTACAACATCAACAACGTGGTCCATCTTTAACACTATCTTACACAACACTTCCTGATGTATAATACAATGCAAAAATGTCAATTTCTGCACAGGATTAATTTCTGTCACTTTATCCTGCATTCTCTTTAAAAGTCCTACATTTTTCCCAGTCACATTTGGACAACCATCTGTTGTTACACCTGCCAGATTGTCCCATTTCAGTCCTAATTTGTCCAAACATGCATTTACCTCTATGAATAAGTCATTGCCGGTTGTTGTTCCTTTCATTGACTGCATGGCAGCCAGCTCCTCCGTGACTTGAAAGTCTGCAGTTATTCCACGTAAGAAGATGAGAAGCTGGGCGGTATCACGCACATCGCAGCTCTCATCCAAAGCCAGAGAAAAACATTCAAAGTCTGCAGCTCTGTTCTTCAGCTGAAGCTCTAAGTTCTCAGCGGTGTCCTCAACCCGCCTAGTCACAGTACGTCAGGAGAGTGAGACATTCTCAAACGCGTCCTTTTTCTCTGGGCATATCAGTGCAACTGAGTCCAATAAGCACTCCTTAATAAACTCTCCATCAGAAAAGGCCTTACTTTTCCTGGCGATTTTGTGAGATATTACAAAACTTGTCCGAACGGCAGCCTCTCTGGTGGTGTGAAGTTTGGTGAAAAGTCCTTGTTGGGTTTGCAGTTTTGCTAGCAATGCATCAGACACCCTTGCGCGCTCTTTTTCAGACAGATTTCTGTATTTATCCTCATGTTTGGTCATGTAGTGGCGATTCAAATTGTAATCCTTTAACACAGCTGTCAGGATTAGTGTCGTGGATGACAGAAGGAGGACCCAAGTGCTGGACTCACAGGTAGGTAGAAGGATTGGTGTTTATTGTCGACGGAGTGAACAAACAGAACAGGAGTAGGAAAGGGCTGGCTGGCTGGACGACTGACTGACTGACTGACTGAATGAATGAATGAATGAATGAAGGACTGACTGACTGAAAGACTGAATGGCTAGCTGACCAAACGCAGGCGGAAACAACAACATAACATCAATGACACGACAAGGGCTGAAGGGAAGAGAGGGCTTAAATACATGACTAACAATGACAACGATTGGAGACAGGTGAGTGAACAGCTGAACATAATGAACTAATGATAAATGGGAAGAGGACTGAACATAATGCACACAGACCAAGGCTAACACAATAAAACAGGAAGTGGAACAGGCAGTAGATAAACAGTGAACGTGAACTAAAAATACTGGGTCAACGACCCAGAAACCCTGACAGTACCCCCCCCGTCAAAGGCCGGCACCCGACAGCCAAAAGAAAGAAAAAACAGAACAGGGTGGGCGGAGGGGGCCCAGGACGGAGGGACGGAGTCCAAAACAAAGACAGTTCTGGTGGGCGGCCACGTGGCCGGCGGCCGAGACGGGACAGTTCTGGTGGGCGGCCGCGAGGAAGACTGCGGCGGCCACTGAGCAGGTCTGGTGGGCGGCCGCGAGGAAGGTGGCGGCGGCCACTGAGCAGGTCTGGTGGGCGGCCGCGAGGAAGGCGGCGGCCACTGAGCAGATCCGGTGGGCGGCCACGCCGGAGATGACGTCCAGAATGTGGCTGGGGCGACGGCGCGGCAGCCGCAGGACCAGGCGAAGCTGAGGCTGAGGCTGGGCCAGGCAGGGCCAGTGGGCACGGAAGCCTCTGGCTGGAGACAGGCAGGGCCAGCGGGCGCGGAAACCCCTGGCTGAAGAGCGGCCGGGCCAGCGGGCGCGGAAACCCCTGGCTGAAGAGCGGCCGGGCCAGCGGGCGCGGAAACCCCTGGCTGAAGAGCGGCCGGGCCAGCGGGCGCGGAAACCCCTGGCTGAAGAGTGGCCGGGCCAGCGGGCGCGGAAACCCCTGGCTGAGGAGCAGGAGAGCTCACAGCTGGCTCTGGGTGCTGTGGCTGCAGGTGCAGGAACTGAACAGGATGGTGGATGAGTGACTGGACCAGAGACTGATCAGGAGATTGGGCAACGGGCAACTGAACTACAGGGTACTGGATGACAGACTGAACTGACTGGACTACAGAAGACTGGACAACGGGCGACTGGGAGACAGGAGGCGACTGGACTGACTGGACAGGAGCAGACTGGACTGACTGGAGGACAGGAGAAGACTGAACTACAGGGGACTGGAGGGCAGGAGGAGGCTGAGCTAGAAGCTGAACAGCAGGCGAATTAACTGACTGGAGTGTTAGCTGAACAGCAGGCGTGTGAACTGACTGGGCTGGAAGCTGAACAGCAGGCGTGTGAACTGACTGGGCTGGAAGCTGAACAGCAGGCGTGTGAACTGACTGGGCTGGAAGCTGACAAGTGACAAGAGAGGAGGAGGTGGAGAAAAACACCACGCCCACACAAGGGCAGTTTCAGGAGGCCCAGCTAGGGCCGTAACACCCCCTCCCATAAATACAAACCAGTGGTTTGTCACAGAATGTCCTACCCAACTTTTAAACATATCACTTACCATGCACCATAATAATGGTTAGGCATAGCCTGCCGAATCTGCCAAGACCTCGAGTAACAGCCAGATGTTTTTTGAGCCATCACATATGGAGAACCCAGCGAATAGCTAGAAGGCCTTACTGAAACACTATTCAGGCGCTTCTTTGCTAGGTCATGGCAACGGGCATGCTGGTTAGCCAGAGGTGCAGGTTTGAATGGTTGTGTCGTACACAGTGTGTCACACTCCAGGTCATCTGGACCAGAAAGACGGTCAACAGGTGGCGGATCACAATTAATCGATCTCTCACAGTGACCAAATGACACCACTGAGCAATTAGCCGCAGGACCAGGCGAAGCTGAGGCTGAGGCTGGACCAGGCGAAGCAGAAGCTGAGGCTGGACCAGGCGAAGCAGAAGCTGAGGCTGAGGCTGGACCAGGCGAAACAAGCTGAAGCTGAGGCTGGACCAGGCGACGGCACGGGAGCCGGGGGGTGACGGAGCCACAGCTGTAGAGCCAGCAAGCGCGGAAGCCTCTGGCTGGAGACAGGCAGGGCCAGTGGGCACGGAAGCCTCTGGCTGGAGACAGGCAGGGCCAGCGGGCGCGGAAACCCCTGGCTGAAGAGCGGCCGGGCCAGCGGGCGCGGAAACCCCTGGCTGAAGAGCGGCCGGGCCAGCGGGTGCGGAAACCCCTGGCTGAAGAGTGGCCGGGCCAGCAGGCGCGGAAACCCCTGGCTGAGGAGCAGGAGAGCTCACAGCTGGCTCTGGGTGCTGTGGCTGCAGGTGCAGGAACTGAACAGGATGGTGGATGAGTGACTGGACCAGAGACTGATCAGGAGATTGGGCAACGGGCAACTGAACTACAGGGTACTGGATGACAGACTGAACTGACTGGACTACAGAAGACTGGACAACAGACTGGACAGACTGGAGGACGGGCGACTGGGAGACAGGAGGCGACTGGACTGACTGGACAGGAGCAGACTGGACTGACTGGAGGACAGGAGAAGACTGAACTACAGGGGACTGGAGGGCAGGAGGAGGCTGAGCTAGAAGCTGAACAGCAGGCGAATTAACTGACTGGAGTGTTAGCTGAACAGCAGGCGTGTGAACTGACTGGGCTGGAAGCTGAACAGCAGGCGTGTGAACTGACTGGGCTGGAAGCTGACAAGTGACAAGAGAGGAGGAGGCGGAGAAAAACACCACGCCCACACAAGGGCAGTTTCAGGAGGCCCAGCTAGGGCCGTAACACCCCCTCCCATAAATACAAACCAGTGGTTTGTCACAGAATGTCCTACCCAACTTTTAAACATATCACTTACCATGCACCATAATAATGGTTAGGCATAGCCTGCCGAATCTGCCAAGACCTCGAGTGACAGCCAGATGTTTTTTGAGCCATCACATATGGAGAACCCAGCGAATAGCTAGAAGGCCTTACTGAAACACTATTCAGGCGCTTCTTTGCTAGGTCATGGCAACGGGCATGCTGGTTAGCCAGAGGTGCAGGTTTGAATGGTTGTGTCGTACACAGTGTGTCACACTCCAGGTCATCTGGACCAGAAAGACGGTCAACAGGTGGCGGATCACAATTAATCGATCTCTCACAGTGACCAAATGACACCACTGAGCAATTATCCTCCAATTGTCGTCTCGGACTGGCAACTTTGTCTGTTTGTGAACCACGATTGACTCCTTTCAAAGCAGAGCCTTTTTGCTTTGAGTGGGCTTTCAAACAGTTAGCAACCAGGTGGCCAGGTTTGTGGCAGAAGAAACAGAGCTTTGTTTTGGCACTTGAAACCACGCCTGTATCGGCTTTGCTAGCTGGTACACGCCTAGCCCTCGAGACCGACTGTTTCTGTTTGTAGGCCTCACAATTTGCTATCAAATGGCCAGACCTGAAACAGAAGAAACACCTTCTTTTCACCTTGGGATGGGACACAGGTACCTCGCTCCTTGGGTACTGCACAGCTGGCACATTGCTAACCTTCACTGAGGCATCGCGTCGGTCGTGCTTAATAACACTAGTTTTATGGATGAGGGCAAACTCATCAGCCAGTGTTGCAGCCTGCTGTAATGAGGACACCTTATGTTCACTGAGGTATACTGCGATGCGCTCGGAGACACAGTTCTTAAACTCCTCTATCAGCATTAATTCACGTATCGACGCCAGATCAGTAGCTTTGCTGGACACACACCACCGATCAAAAAGCACACTTTTCTTCCGTGCAAAATCTCGGTAGGATTGACCCTGTCCCCTTTTTAATCCCCGGAAATGCTGCCTATAAACTTCTGGGACTAGCTCATAAGCTAGCAGGATGGCACTTTTCAGCTTGTCATAATTCAGACTGTCCTCAGCTGACAATGAGGAACAAACTTCCCGAGCCTTACCACCCAGCTTACATCGTAGCAAAATAGCCCACGAATCCCGTGGCCAGTGCAAGGCTGTGGCTATATGCTCAAAGAATTCAAAATAACTGTCAACCTCAGTGTCGCGAAACACTGGAACCAGACGAATGTTTTCCCCCACATCAATTGGTGCCTCTGCCCGCAGAATAGAGGCAGTCGGAGGAAGGGAAGCCTGCTGGAGTTCCAACTGTCGCAACTTAACAGCTGTCTCTGCCTCCACCTCCACCTTTTTCAATTCAACCTCCCTGGCTCTGGCAAGCTCTGCGTCTAAACGCTTAAGCTCCAGCTCCTTCTTTAGCTGGAACTCCCTCTCAGTGAGGCAGTGTCATAGGTTTGTCTTCAGGAATCCCCTGAGCAACAGGCGTAGACACTGATGGAGCTACACCTTGAGCTGGCACCTGCAGAACAGGCTGAGACGCTACACCATGCTCAAGTGGACTGGCAGACACTGGCAGGGCCACTATCCCTTTCTCCACCAAGCCAGACACAAGAGCAGCTTTCAGCTCAGCCTTACGCAGAGCTGCGGAGACACAAATGCCATAGAATGATGCCACCTCATGCAAATCCCTCTTCCTGCAGGCGTCCAGCTGGACAAGCGAAGGGTTTTCCTTAACCCTCGTGCTCCCCGTCAGGGCAGCTCCGGACCTCCGGGGTCCGGAGCTGCCCCGACGGGGAGCACGAGGGTTAAGACAGGTCTCACCTTTCAAATTGTGTTATTCTGTCTCCCTTTGAGACAAAGGTCATTTGTTAATTAGATGCACTGCCTAACTAGAAGAACCTTCAGGTATTCCATTGACTATAACGAAACCTCCTGTATATTAGTGTCCTAGGGTAATCGAGTGGTGCAATGACAACACCCACGCAAATGTGACATCACTAGAAAGCCAATGTACTCTTGCAAGGACAGAATGAATAACTTTTAAAAAAAAAAAACATACACATTGCATAAACAGTCCTTGACATATAGGTCTGACTCGGAGGACCAAAATTAATTTCCTGTCTTAGGAGGGCAGGATTGCTTTGAGTAAATTTTTTTTTTCTAATACAATGCTTTGCAATATTGGTTTTGCCTAACAACCTGTCATTAACGCAACTGCTCTACTATGCAATCAGTGTAACTGATTATAAATCTACACATTGCACCTTATTTAACAGTTGTATGTATTTTAACAGAGCAAGAGGTGGACCACACGTTTGAAGAGCTGCTGGTCTTTATAACTGGGGCTGACTTACTTCCACTACTGGGGTTCCCACAGTCCTGCAACATAGACTTTTACGATCAGGAGTCAGGGATGCGGCGCATCCCATACGCATCAAAGTGTAGCTTATCCCTGTATCTCCCAAGAGGTGTTGCAGATGAAGATCAATTTAAAGATCTTATGAACGATGCATTAAAAGGATCCCTGGGATTTGGAAAGGTGTAGCTGCATACATGAACTGATGCTGGGAAGCTGTGGTTAAAACCTGTGGGCTTTTGGGATGAAGTTGTTATTGTAAGTGTTCTTGAAGGGGATTGTTCCTGGCACCCGGGCTTCTTAAAGATTTTACATTTTAAAAGTGTTTTTACAAATGACTGTTCATTGTGTATATAGTTATATTTATAGTCCAGTTAAGACAACTGGGGTATGCATGCATCAAGCCATGCAAAATAAGTGGTGTTCAGAAAGTTTCCAGTATTGGAAGGAAAATGTATGTGCTCTTACTCCCAGCAAATGGGCGCTAGAAAACCGATCGGTGCCTATGCCATTCCCAGTATGTGCTGGCATGACGTCGGGGCAGCATGAGTACGAGCAATTTTCTTTCTTTTTTTTTTTACCGTGATGCCGCCCCCCACCACGATGCCCCCCTGGCAACCGCCTGTGTCGCCCGTATCAAAAACCTACAGAAGCGTTCGAGTCTTTTAGTTGCAAAATTTAACTGTGTGTATTTACTAAATCCTGAGAGTAGTTTTTAATGGCCGACGTGGGCTTTATGTGATACAAACTGTATCTGGCCTTAAGTGCCCTGTTTTGAGCACTCACAGTTCTATCAAAAATTCAGTAGCATTACAATTTAAGAAGTTCAGAAAGCACTGACTGTCTCTATGATATTGTAAAGGCTTCACTTAAGAGGCCACAACAGTCAGCGTGTGTTATGTACCGCTGGCTATTAACCAAAGAAAGGAGGATAAGAAGACAGCTGTAGTTCTGCTGCTGGGAGCCAGGTAACCACTGCTGGGACACTGGCGTGTTGTATTAGTGATCAAACTATAAAAACAACCCTAAACACAAAATTAAAGAAACATACAAACAGATTATGTTACAGCAAAAAGTGAGTGAACTCCCAGTTTACCGATTAAGCCAGAGGCAGCCACCACAGCACTAAAAACTAAGAAATGAAAAACTGCTACTAAGTGAATCTCAATTATTTTAAATAGCTCAACAAACAATACTGCAAATGAAAGTGCTAGAATAAACAGCAGTCAGTGCTGCGTCTGAAAACAAACAAAATTCTCTAACACATAAATATTCATTTTCTGCCTATAATAAAAATTATGACACCTACATATTACTAAATGAAAATACACCAGTAAAACACAATAAAATACATCACAGCAGCTCATCAGGTAAAAGTGTAAATTAGCCCTAGAAGAATAGAACATAGAAGAAATTAAGCACAGTGCAGGACAATAGCAGGAAGCATTCACCGCACCTGGCTACAATTTAATCTTTGGTATCCTTCTTGTGATTGGCTGGTCATCTGCATCAGTTGTATCAGTTATTTTTGTGTAATTTTGCATATATTTTCATGGCTGGATTGGTTTAAAAACCAAAAATGCAATGCCTCAGTAACAAAAGCCATGAACACAACACAAGGGCTAATAGTGTCTGTCACACATGGTACAAAAACAGGAAACATATGTCTTCCTGTGTGTTGTGGTTGGCTCAAGGTGGTATCTGTGAAATCTGTTTTAAGCCAGCTACTGTGTGCCAACGTTTGAAATTAAATTTAACCAAACCAGCAACAAAAGTATTTTTTATATTGAAAAAGTTTTATTTTCAGAAAAGACTGTTTTATTGATGACATATTTTCTCAGACTTTATTGTTGAAAAAATAATTTTGATTATCTAGCTAGAAATAAGTTCAGTCACTAAAACCTGTTTACTATAATTTATGTAGTGAAAGTCAGTGCTACATGATCCGGGCTGTGGGAGGTAGAGGTCCTCCCCTGGTAGATTTTACATAATAAAAGTGGTGAAAGTTTCAAAGTAGCATACCATTATTCACAGTACAGTTATGTTATGTTACTTGGCTTTTAAAATCAGCTTCTATTACCATTTGACAAAGGGAGTGGCAACTTAAATAGTTATTAATAACTATTAAGGACACGTTTGACCTCAGCCAGGCCCAGCTCAGGCCTGTACTATGAAGCAAGTTCGTAAAACTTACCCCATTACTGATATTCATGTTAAGCTGTCACATGACAGCTGGTTTATTAAATTAATAAGTCAGCTAAGGGTTTTCCAGTCAAGAAGTCATATGAATACTAGTTCAATAAAAAAATCATCTGAAAGACCTGAACATAACTGAACTTTATTTGATGTATTAAGTAATAAATTATTTGCAGATTGCACTCTGAAGCTACACAATGAAACTACTAAACAAAGTGAAGAAAGGAAGTGGTCTAGACATATGCAGTGACAGAGATGAAGGCACACGAAACGCAGTCTGAAAGGCAGATTGACAAAAGAGCACTGAGATTTAAAATGCATGGAAGATGATTGGCTCATAGACGTAAGGCAAGACTGTTACTGGGCCAGTTTTCTGAAAACAGAATTTTGATGGTGTGGAAAAACAGAAGTAGAACGGTCTAACAGCCCAAACACTCAGGAATGCAGATAGAAATGGTTATGCATGAGCTCAGATGTTAGTTAGTTACCACCAAACTAGATAAAGTAACACGGTGTGAACATGGACCGCTACAGGCCTCCACCAGAGCTTCCTCAGCGAATCGCTACCTTATCGTGGTGGAGGGGTTTGTGTGTCCGAGGGATCCCAGGGGCTATGTTTTCCGGGAACTTCTGCCCCCTGGTAGTGTCTCCCATGGCAAACTGGTCCAGGGTGAGGGACCAGACAAAGAGCGATTCAGAAGACCCTTATGAGCAATGTTCCCTCTAAGCTGCATGCTGTGTTGCGTACAAAAAAAGAAAATCTAACCAGAATTGAAATTAAGATTAAAACTTTAACAATTCTGTTTTGCAGTGTTAGTCAGTAAGCGACTGGCTGCTCCCGTATGGGATTAGAACGATGCCACCTTATCCCATAGTCCAGCCAATAATGCGATTCACATTCGTATATACGCAGCTAATCAACGTTGTTGACAGGCTATGACAGCGTCCTCATGTGCCGACACCGGTGTTTTAGCGAGCAAAGCGGCGTGGCTGATGTGGAGTGAAGCCACGTTAATGACAATGTGTACAACCATTGGATATGTGAGCAGGACAGACGGAACAATTGACGGAAAAAGTGTGGACTTTATAGCAGTTTTTAAATTGTGTTGATCGGCCACGTAAAACCAGAGTTATGATATAAATATCTGCAATGTTTGGTTTTCTTCCTGAATACTATCGTTGTTTATATTTACTGCGGGAAGAAATGGTAAAAACGGTGTTTTATAAGGAAAACGCTCGAAAGAACTCTCCGCCTGTGAGCAAAAACAAAACCAAAACATCCCCCGCCCTTTCCTATTCGTCGAAAAATGTACCATGTCGACCAATCAAAAAATGATATGGCAACATGGCATTTAGTTGTTTATGGAGGGGGAAGTTTTAGGAGTGATGGCGGTGTTTTGAGATGTGAGAGATTTGCGACATTTAGCCCAAATCTTGTGTAGTTAGTGTGTAGTGTAGTCAATAGTTTTGTTGTGTGTATCAGAACAATGAGGCTACTGCTGAATGTTACTGTCATGGCTACTGAACGGACTCACGCGCAGACAGTTCTTTCTAAGAGACCAAAAGGAGATTTATTTACAACAGGGATCACCTCAGTGCTATATATATGTACCTTGAGTTGGGAGGGGGGTCCAGGGCTCCAGGGAGAGAAGGGGGGGGGGGGGAATCCACACACACGCTTCCTCTTCCACACAGTCACCGCCACAGCTCCTCCGCACACACGCACTCCTCTTCAGCCGCACTCGCTCCAAAACTCCACACATGCTGCCACACCCGGGCAGGTCCCGTGATTTGGTCCAGAAGAGGGATATCTACACACAGAAGTTAACGTTAGTTCCACAGCAAAATACATACAAGGGATTCTTTTGAAAATGCCGAGAGCACGAACTCAGGAGGTTCAACGTTCCAGCGGTGAGCTGCTCTGTGCCACTGCCTTAAATAGCAGCTGGGGAAATCAGCCAGATCAGCAGCAGGTGGACACAATCACACAGGTGCGTGGGCCAAGAGCGAGAGCCCGTAACGAGCTCCACCCAGGCAGAGAGGAGGAGGAGAGACAAAGAAAACAAAAACAAAAACGAACAACAACAACAAAACCTGTAGCCAGCGTGAGCCAACCAGAGAGACACGGGGACCGTGACAGTTACAGGTGTTACAGGAGTGATACATCTCCTGTTGTCAGGCCTGCAGGTATCAGGCTGTTGTTCTGCTTTATCTAATAGTCGACAGAAGTTGTGTTTTTTGGAGTGGCACAAATAATTTGTGTGGCATCAGATTTGATGCAGAACAGCTGATTGTTCTGTAAATAGTTTGAAATGTTTATTTAAAAAGTGCCTTGGCTGCATTTTTAGGTAAAGAGCTGCAAAAAACTTTGTTGTTTGCAAAACTCAGTTACTTTTTTGAAGAAGTAACTATATAATTAATTGCCCAACATTGGTCATTATTTACTGTATTTTGCAGACAGTTACAGGACTCTCTCCCAGACCACAGACTCATACTCATAATACAAGTCAGAGCAAAAATAAATAAATTAATTAAAAAAATAAAAAAATAAAGGTGTGTAAACGACCACGGCAGACCCAGTGGCATTTTAATCATTCTTTATTAATACTTGACGGTTGCTGTCCACAATACACACAGAGCTGCAGCTCTCCCGCTGCCAGCTCAACGTACCAACCACAACAACCACACGCAGGACCCACTACAGTATTTAAGTAGGCGGGGCATGATTGCGGATGCCATGCAGGTATTCCATGAAAGGAATACTTCCAGGACTTCCTAAATCCCACTGAGGAAGCAGAGTCTGGTGACAAAGGAAATGACCTACCAGTCTCTGGGGGTGAGGTCACTGAGGCAGTTAAACAACTTCTTGGTGGCAGAGCCCCTGGGTTGGATGAGGTCTGTCCTGAGTTCCTGAAGGCTCTGGATGTTATAGGACTGTCCTGGTTGACACGCATCTACAATGTTGCGTGGAGATCAGGGGTAGTACCTCTGGACTGGCAGACCGGGGTGGTGGTCCCCATTTTCAAGAAGGGGGACCGGAGGGTGTGTTCCAACTACAGGGGGATCACACTCCTCAGCCTCCCTGGGAAAGTTCGTCCGTTAGTCGAACCTGGACTGGAGGAACATGTGGTTTTCCTCCTGGTCGTGGCACACTGGATCAGGTCTTTATCCTCTCGAGGATGCTTGAAGGGGCATGGGAGTTTGTCCAACCAGTCTACATGTCTTTGTGTTTTGTCGACTGTGTCCCTCAGGGTGTCTTGTGGGAGGTGCTGTGGGAGTATGGGGTGTTTGGCCAATTGCTATGGGCCAACAGTTGCAAGAGCTTGGTCCGCATAGCTGGCAATAACTTGGACTCATTCCCGGTGCGTGATGGGCTCCGCCAGGGCTGCCCTTTGTCACTGATGCTGTTCATAATCTTTATGGACAGAATTTCTAGGCGCAGCCAAGTGGTGAAAGGCTTTCACTTGGGTGGTCTGAGAATTTCATTTCTGCTTTTTGCAGATGATGTGGTTCTGTGGGCATCATCGGGTGATGCCTTCCAGCTCACAGCTGAGTGTGAATGAGGATCAACACCTCCAAATCAGAGGCCATGATTCTCAGCCGGAAAGAGAACCTTGAGAACCTTTTCCGGCTCAGAGACGAGTTCCTGCCCCAAGTGGAGGAGTTTAAGTATCTTGGGGTCTTGTTCACAAGTGATGGGAGAAGGGAGCCGGAGATCGACAGATGGATTGGTGCTGCAACTGCAGTGATGCAGACGCTTTACCGGTCCGTCATGGTGAAGAGAGAGCTGAGCGGTTACGAGCTGTGAGTAGTGACCGAAAGAGCGAGATCGCGCATACAAGCGGTGGAAATGGGCTTACTCTGAAGGGTGCCTGGACTCTCCCTTAGAGATAGGGTGAGAAGTTCAGCCATCCAGAAGTGGCTCAGAATAGAGCCGCTGCTCCTCCACATCAAAAGGAGTCAGTTGAGATGGTTTGGGCATCTGACAAGGATGTCTCCTGGGTGCCTCCTGGGTGAGGTGTTCCAGGTATGTCCCACTGGGAGGAGGCCCGGTGACACGCTGGAGAGATTATATCTCTCGGCTGGCATGGGAACGCCTTGGTGTTCCCCCGGACAAGCTGGAGGAGGTGGCTGAGGAGAGGGAGGTCTGGGCTTCTCTACTTAGGCTGCTGCCCCTGCAACCCGGCCCTGGATAAGCTGAAGAAGATGGATGGACGGATGGATGGATGGATGGTGTGAACATGGTAAGAAATGGACTGGTAATTAGAGGAAGCAGTCGAAAATGATATGAGAGTAAAGAAAAAATGGCACAAACTTCCACAAAGTTTCAACTTTGTGGAGAATGAATTATAATGTGAATTTCATTTTGAAAAACATGTATACCATGTGCTCTGAACTAAAGAGTAGAGAGACCATCCAGCTTATCATCAGTGCTCAGTTACAAAATCCTGCATCTCTGATTGTGTCAGAGTTTGTGAGTGCCTATGAAACTGGCAGATCTGACATTCATTTTGCACATGTTGTATCTCTGTAACCATCAGTGCTCTAACCTATATACGAACAGATTTTAGGACATGGGCTTCCATTCTCATATCTTTTTTTCAGAAGTGACAAAGTCTCAAGGACATTAAACCACAAGCGAAAGTCTGAAGTATGATTTTAGAAGTTCACAAAACACTGACAGTCAGAATTTCCTAAAGAAACCCACCTGAGGGATTAATAAAGTTCTATCTAATCTAATCTAATATCTGTTACTACATTTTTACATGCATTTTTAGGCTTCTTTGATTTCAAAACGAAAGCCACAGTGGGTCCACCAGACTTAGAAACATTTGCTGTAACAAAAAACATGGACACTACTAACAGAAAAGATGATAATTTGCATGAAATACAGGAAACATTTGTCTTCTTGTGCTGTTGTGGTTGCGCCTTTTTGTCGGTAACACCATCTCCAAACTATACATCACAGCAGGTCTCACTGCCATCTTGTAAACTTTCACTTGTTCTGCCACAAATCACCCCTGGCAGTCATCTCCACCCACTCCACCCTGCTTGTATTCTTTTTCTTCTTCACCTCTCTTGTTCATGTTTGCTTGACATTTTTTGTTTCAACACTGAATGGTTGAGCCATTGCCATCTCTTTACAGTAGACTCTACAGGCTGTGGTGACTAAATTGTGTTAAACAGACGTTTTAACATCTCATGACATAAATAACATAAATTCACTTTGTATCTGTAACACTCTACGTTTCAAACTGTGGAGATTTTTCGTTGTTAGTCATAATGCAGTTGAAAAAAATAAACTGATACAAAAACAGAAATATTATGAAGCCTGGATTATGATAACTAATGGAATCTAAGCCCAAATTACTGTATTTAAATGAGTGTTAGTACCTAATAGTACCTAATACTCAGTATTTGTTGTGCTGATAGAATTTATCATTCCAACTCATTCATCAAAAAAACTGTCGTGACACACAACCTCATCATAGTATAAAGTGTTTGGGAAACATATGAAATTTGTTGACACGACTTTGGAAACATTTTGAACAGAGTGCTGTTTAAACTCCTTCTCATGACGTCACGTTGCGTTTGCATCCTGCCACCTGTAGGAGCAGCACTCGTGGTTCATATGTGAGGGTGGGAGAAGAGAGCTCATATCTTTACTTTGACTGGAGGACTTGCTCACTTCACAGCTGCTATAGGACTGAGATATTAAGCTGAATTTCAAAGAGACTGTGATACTTGGTGTGAAAAGCAGGAAATATTTCTTTTTCCGTGTCTGTAATTTTACAGGTCAGAAGCTGCAGCCTCAGCAGGCACCGAACTGCTCAAGATGTTGAATAAACTCCTGCAATATGTTCGTAGTGGAAAAATCGGCACCACTGGCACAGGCATCGGGATTTTCTTCGCATTTATGTATCTGCAAGCCAAGATGTGCGCTTGCTCAGGCCACACTTTTGATTGCAATGAAATGGTGGTCGTGCCTGTTTTTTTAATATTTTTCCTGGTGCTCCTGATAGACCAGACATTTCGGAGCACAGCGGAGCATCCATCCACATTTTTATGCATTGTACTCAAGCGCGTTATCAGAGCATTTCTAATCAGTCTGCTGTGGATTGTAGCTGTGTTGCTTTTCACAGACTGGTATAGTTGCTGTACCACTGATGAAAAAAAGAGGAAGCTGTTCTGCGAACCTTGGACCAACACAGCTAATGAAACAGCTCAAGTAACTGAGCTGCAAATGAAGTCAAAGGTGAGGATGTGCATATGTACACATTGAATATGTAATGTTATTGTACTGTTGAGTTTTTTTTAATTTATGAAAATATAATAAATACACAGACACATTAATGCTGTTATGTTTTGCATGTTTGTTGCTTCTTTTTCAGCTTGCTGCTTACTCTCTGCTCCTCAGCATGACTCTTGCAGCTTTCTTCATGACTTGGAGTGGGTGGAGAAAATGGTTTGAAGAAAAATACAGTTGGTGTAACAAGAAAACGTTTTACTACAAACTGATTTTGGAAGAAGAGAAAAAAGTTCTGGAGGAGCTTTTGAGGAAAGAAGCAAATGAAACTTTGACTAAAGAAATTATGAGCAACATAAAAAGGAAAGACTGGGACGGCTGTTTAAATGTTGCTCAACAAATGATCAATAAAGCAAAACATCAAAAACCAGAAGCAACCAACCAGCAGATCAACTGGATCAGTGAGGGGAGCTCCAACAGAGGGGGACAGCATCATCAAGCAGCAGCACATCAGCAGGTAAAAGGCTCTGTTATTTACATACCAGATGTTACTGCTGCCAGACTCAGTCAGGGGCGTCAGACTCAATCACTGAAGGAGCACATTTTTTTATTCATTCATAAAATTATTTTGCAGGCACAAAAGTATGAACTTCAAGCATTGTCACAAGGTAAATACACCCACAATCCTTATTTCACCTTACAGCTTTCTTGACATCACTTAACTTCCCTTTTACTGTGATAATTCAAAAAACCAGACACTTCATTATGTTTCTTCAGTGATGTGAAGACGGTGATCTGCACATTTGCCCCCCGAGGTCTCTGCTGTACCTGTCTTCACTAAAACTGTTGCATATCAAGTGCTTATTTTTTTGCTGGTTTTACATTTACAAAACTATCATAATGACACAACAGACAGTAAATTTCTAAACTGAGTCAAAAGCTGTGATTCAGCTTAGACATGAACTTTAAACTGATCTGTTATTAGAAATTTATAGTTTATTCAATAAAAGCAATACGTGGTGAACCAGCGTATTTATCATCCTATTTTAATTAATGAAGGATGAACTAATTTTAATGTTACACTTTTTAATAATTAGAGTTCAATTTAACCACTTTATAGTGTTTTTGTATTGTGGAAAGAAGTCAGCGAACCGAGGTATTCTGGAGTTGTTCAAACAGACAAACTCCACGCAGAAAGGCCACAGCCACGTTTGAATCTTGCTCCTGTGAGGTGACAGTGCTAACTACTGCGACGCCCTGCCACCCTGTCTCAGATCTCCAGTCTATGTCAAGGCACCTTCTGCTCCCTGTCCCCTTGAACCTTGTGGCATGTAGAGTTTCACAGTTTCATGATTCCATAAAATTAGTAAAATGTATTTTCCTTTATTTGACCCAAACTCAGTATCTCAGTAGCTACAGGTAAAATTTGACTGGCACAGCCTCAATGTAAAAAAAAAATGTAGCATTTGGAAAAACAAATAAAAGTATAAAAGTTTTAAATAATTTATTGTTTATGTATTTTGGGTCACTTCAAGTAATCAAATTTCAAGTTAAAAAAAAAAAGAAATTTAGGGTGTTTGCTGCTGTTAAATGTCAAAATGGGTCAAATTCAACCTGAATAGTATATATGGGTTAAACTTCTGTGCATGAAGCTTTAGACACATGACAAACTGATGAGTCATGTATTGGATGGATACGTGACGATGTGAATATCTCAGTGAAAACGAGCCCTAAATTACTTTAAAAATCTAAAATGGGATTAGATGTAGTCTAAAGGGAATTTTTAAATGCAGACTGTCTGTGTCCTGAACATTTCAAGTAGGAACTTGTTCACAGAAAGACATTCAGTCATTTAAATTATGTTAAACAACAATTTTAATGCTGCAGTTTTTAAAAATGTGGGCTGTACCTCAATATCTTTCACTGAAAATCACCTAAATGGTCACTCATAGGCCAATTGCATAGCAAGAACATGAATAAGAATCATTAATTCAGACTAAATCAAGCTCAGATCCAATTCTGATTCTGGTCATTCTGGTCTTTTCCCATCCAGATCAGATTTTAGATCTGCTCACAGTGCCTGTTAAATAAAGCTTTTAATCTCCTATTGTTTTTTTTTTTCCAATTAAACATCACCATCTGTTCAATTCCTCAGTGAACAAAGTCAGAACTCTGTGTTTGTTGCACACACTGCCTGGAACAGGGCCCAGAAGTAAGAACAGGCTATAAGTACAATTTTGTCCCAGTAAAAACTAACGATTCCTCAGGTTGTGTGTGTATTGTGCTTTATTTTAATTGTTTTAATTTTTCAAGTCTGGTTTCATTTGATTCAGTTAAGACCGAAGTTTAGTTTTCAGTCTAGTTCTTACTGTAATAACTTTGTTCTTTACAGACACAATTCTGTTTTCTGACAAAAATGTTTTTTCTGTCTGATAGAGATCAGAGACAGCGAACCATTATTTAATGAAACCTCTTGAAAGAGGATTAAGAGAGGCAGCTAAAGAATCAATGCAAGTGACCAGAAGAAATCATGCCCATCCAGCAGTCCAGTTTCTGAAGCTTACCTGGGTTCATGTGTTGGGTGCAGCAGTCTAAGCAGAGACACCCAGACCTCCTTTTCCTTTGCAACTTCCTGCACCAGAGGCCCAGTCTCTCCTTATACAGTCTTTGTCAGACTATGTAAAGCATCCATTCTGTGTTGTTGCTGTTTGTAATGATAAATCTAAAGAATTTTTTTTATTATGCTTTATTGTGTCTGTAGATTATTGACAATTCAGCTTTCACATTAATAAATATGCAAACTGAGTGCTGTAAATAAAAAATATTCATCAAAATAAATTCTTCTGCAAAAAAAAGTCATACCATTTGATATTTTGTTGGTCCACCTTAAGCTCTGATAATAGCACATTGTTTGTTGACATTGTTTTGATAGCTAATGTGGTGTCATTTTACGCAAAGATCTTGTCTTGATGATGGCAAAATTGGACCGCTACATGATTTTTGGGGGGCACATAGAATTGGTGAACCTAGATCTCCAATCCATCTCTTACCTATTTCTCTAAGTTATTTAATATGCAATAATGTTAAAATTGTGTTTTCTAGACTTTTTTTCATGACTGCACAGGAAGAAATAAGAAATAAGTCTGCTACCTCAGTTTTTTGAATAAAATATGAAAGTCTAGAGAAATTAAAACTGTACATCCAGCAGTGGACTGCTACATAATGTGAACCTGTATGTGTCTGCCATGAAGTCATCACTGAGAGCTTGGAAAACTCAAGCAGTCAACCCACCAATCCAAGCACCAGAACACAAACTGACAGGGTTTAGCATGCATACAAAAACTGTACCAGAGTAATGAAGTACTTTAGCTTTCACTTGTTTTTTTTTTTTTTTGTAGTTTTCTTATTATTTGATTTGATTTTTTTTTTAAAGATATAGCGATATAGAGATATAGATAGATATACACACACACACACACACACACACGTTTTTGGACAAAATGGGGGACATTTCTGTCTTCACTGATAATAAAAGACTGCACATTAAGAACTCCAGTACTTGTATCCGGTGAGGCTACATATAAGATAAAAAATATTAATACTACTAACATTACATCATGGAAACCTTCATGCCGAGTTTAAAGTAGCAAAGTTAAATCTCAGTCTCAAAGATTTCAGTGGCAATATTAGTGGTTGGTGTTGGTAACAGCAAATAGACAGGCCACAATTATATGAGCAGCAGAACAAATTTCCTTTTTTTCTAAGAAAGATGGAAGGTCATTTGGAGGTGCTTTTGATGTTTTAAACAATTAAACTGTTCCATTTGCATTAACAGTCACCTTGCAGCCCATTGGCTGTTGTCTGACAACAATGCATTGTTTTGACCAAGCATTATCCAATCACACTCAGTTTCAGCACTAACTTCAAACAGCTTGTTTACCTTGTAACTGTCACCATGGACACCAGTTTACCCACACACCAGCTGCTTCCTGTTCGTGTTGGTATCTGATGTTCCTCTTTGTTACTTTTTATGTTTTACAATAAGCTCACCATAGTACATAGTGTTGCATTTGAATATACGTTAGCTCATTACAAAACCAATGAGATGTTCTGTGGTTTAAAAAACAAAAAGACTGAATTTGCAGAAGTGATGAAGTTAATCCCTTTGATTTCATTCAAGATGTTTCCTGTCTCATAAATGTTTTTCAAAATGTTTCCTGAGCCCTTTGATTTGTTAAAAATGTTTGTTCTAAAATCTAGTAAAGGAAGTCATGTTCGTCATTATTTCTCCTGCCTAATCACAGTGATTTAATACGTTTTAATGCCACATATAATTGATCCTTAAAAGAGACCAATCTAAGACAAATGGTGCAATAGAAATGTGTGTTTGTTTGCAAGTGTCTTATTGTGGAAAGGGTTTGTGGGATTATTATATTATCTTATGCTACGTTATACCCCTAATTAAAGATTGTGAAATTATTATGTAGTTTTAGTTTGCATTATTCTCCTGAATTAGGAGAAGGTGATAACTATTACATTTGTTAAACTGATTTGTATCTGCTGTAGACTGCTGATTTATTGCGAATGAATGATATTGTCTATGATGCATTATACTGCTGAGCTATAAGAAATAGTGTTTTCGGAGAGTCATGGCCTTATTTGTCTGATTAGAAAAGAACAGAACATACTGCACAGGAAGCCAAGGTCATAACTTAGGCTCACTGAGAGAGAGAAAGAATGTGAATGTTTAGGTTTTTACGACTAGGTGGGGGCCACTAGAGGCTATAAGAGTTTGAGTCACCCTCCACCAGTTGGAGATTTGCTGTGACCCTCTGCATGCATGTCTCCCCATCCGGATGGTTTATGCTCAAAAGTGTTGAATTGTGTGTAACAAAGTAATTGTTGATTGAGCATTTATACACCGAGTATCGTCCTTCCTTTAGCCCAAAGATCGAAAGAATCGGGAGGATTTAACAATTTGGTGCCTTGTGACCCGGATCTTCGGCGTGCTGAGGAAGGCAGATTTGGCCTGTGGTGAGATCGTGAGGCGAGGCGAGCAGAGGACCGGTCCAAATATAAAAGGGTAAGCACAGCCTGTTGTATTATAAATACCGAATGTGCATATTGGAAATTCTAAATTAATCTGTTCGCTGAGTTACACGTATTTTCACATTAAATTTATCGGTGTCCAGGTTTTCGTCGTTGTTTTCGAAATACTAACATCATAAGTTGAGGCTGAATTCCAGTGTGACATAGGAACTGCCTCTAACAAGAAACGAATAACATACTACGTTGAGTCTAGAGTTGCAGCCCACGTTACTTTCCACATTCAACTTTGTCTATAACTTGCTTCTGTGGCAATAAGATGGTAGAAAATTTCTAAGTTGCGGCCAAAAGGTCAGCATATGAAATAGAGGTGAAATAGAGGCTGGCTTGTGGTGCAGTTACGCTTTGAATTATTTCTAAGTTGAGCTCAGAGGGCTCTGTGTGTTTTTCTGCGGATGAGATGCGCTTTTTGTGTGTTTCATTGTATGAAATATGAACATGGTGACAGTGACTGGTTAATGTGTGAATTGGAGAACACTAGAGCGGAGACACATTTTAGGATCCAAGGTTGACGCCTAGTGGACCTGTGAAAATTAATTTTGCCCTGGGGTTGGCTCCCCCACCATACGTTGGACGCGGCGTACGGACCAGCGGCGTCTGGAGGTCCAGGCTTATCACCGGAGAGCTGAGGGTCCTCAAACGAAAACAGAATAACACTGGAACCGCTGTGTAATCACGGGTTCACATTTATTCTGGACTAGAACAACACATTTTGGGATCAAAGGTTGAGTTCTAGATTAGTCAAAAGGTTGAATTCCTCGTTTCAGTGGTTGAAAGTGTTGATTGCTTTGTGCCTGTCCCCTGACGAGTGTGTATAATTAAATTAAGAGAGTAAAGAGGGTAATTTGGAGCCGCATTGAGATAGAGCGAGGAGAGAATTAGAGGAGAAACTAAAGCTTTAAGAGTACACAAAATTGGGTTGGATTTTGGGCCAATGGACTTGTGGAGGTTGGGAAGGCGTCCGGAGCATCGCAACAAAAGGTGAAACAAAAACACGCATACAAGCAGAGAAATGTGAGAGAAAGGCTTTTTTTAAGGAAACGCCTTGTTTGAGAAAAAAGTTAAAATTAACGCGCCTACAAATGCACACACACGCAATGAAAAAGCAGCTTACACTCATGAACACGTGAAGATTTTTCAGCAAGGTTAAAACAGGGAAACCTAACATACACCTGTTGTTAAATGGTGTTTATCCATTACTAACAAATAAACTCTCTGTGTTGCAGGACAATAAATTAACTTCAAAGAAGAAAGGAAAAAAAGAGACTGGTATGACCAGCCAGTGATGAAACAATAAATTTAGTGGTTAAGAGTCAAATTGTGAGATGCTTTCTCCTGGTTGAACAACACTAGTGATTTACAGAAGGAAGGAAAATGCTCCTTTGTGAGTTTAAACATGATCTTAACCTCAACTAAAAGATAAATATGAATAACACAAGAACTATAATCACAACTCTAACATGAACTGAATACAAAACTATACTCAGAGCACTGGGACACCAAAAATAACTGGACCAACTAATATTACTGTTACAGCTAGTAACATGATTTTTCTGTCCGCGACATTTGCACATTCCTTACCTCTACAGGAATCCTCCATTGCTCTGAGGATTACCCAGAATTTCTTACCCTTTGTAAATATTGCAGGGTGACTTTTGCAACAGTAGGTGGTGCCAATGCTTTAACTTGAATTCTATTTAACTATGTTACACTTCCATGGCCTTTTTTTAAAAAAACTGTTCTAACAAACCGAATCATAGACTGAATGCTTTGTCATGCAAACACATTCTCTTTCACAAGAGGAGCACTATGGCATTATCCACTCTTTGTAGGCTCATCTTTTAATCTTGTTTTCATAATATTATCTGTGTGGAATATGAAAAGAAAAGAGACAGAAAGAAAGAGAGAAAAGAAGCGGGAAGTGGGTTGAGGCTGAAACAGAGAGACATGCTGTATCTCCAACTGCTGCATCTTTAACAAAACACATTCAAACTATACACAGCACCTGAAAGATAAGACAAAGAAAGGTACACAAACAAACACTGCGTTTTCAATGCAAGAGTTGCATCACAGAGCAACTCTTGCCCAAGGACATTTAGCAAAATATACAATTTTTATCATCAATAGCATTTTTATCATTTTAAACTAAAAAATTTTTTTTACTTTTTTTATGGGCAAAAATGCCATCTGTTTGCGGACCTGTTTGCGTGAGCGCCTGTGAGCGTGCTTGCGTGTCTGTGCGCGCCCGTGTGCGCCCGTGCGCGTGCCTTTGTCCTGGCCCATGCTTGTGTGTGTGTGTGAAAAATCTGTTAAACCTTACTAATGTGCTTTTGTAACGTTCAGTATGGCGAGACATACAGGCTGCATACCGCCTTGCAAAACTTTATTTAAATTTATTTGCGTATGTATTTTGCAAAGTAGTAAGTAGTAGTAGAGATTTAGAATCAAAGTCCGAGTCACAAACTCTCGTGATCCCAAACAACCCCCAAGCATGACCTCACTGCGGCTCCCACCTAACCCAAACCCTTAGGCAAGTGCTCGTTACCACAATAATAACGTAGTTACTGTAACGCGTTACTTAATAACGCGTTAGTCCCTACACTGGTAGTTAGTGTGTTGTGTGGGCCTTGTTTTGTTTTGTGTGTCAGTGAGGGTACTATAGTGAATGTAACAGCTGCTGCCAAAAAGCCACCAAAGGCAGACTGCAATGTAAACACTGTCTCCAGGTGGGAAACAGAATGAGTGATACACCTCCTGTCAGGCCTGCAGGTTTTATCTGCAGGTGGCAGTCACGACTGCTGCCACAGCCGTGACATTGACACCCCATTTGATTTCCATGCCACCCTAAGAATGTTTCTCTCTAAACTCAACACTAACTGTAAAAACTGGAACTTAAATGGTAAATGGCCTGTATTTGTATAGCGCTTTACTTAGTCCCTATGGACCCCAAAGCGCTTTACACTACATTTCCAAAAAAGCAGCAAAGGGGAATCATAAATACAAAATAAACTCAAAATGCTGGGTACATAAAGAAACATTGCATTTTCTGTGTGTGTGAGCAAGTGTCTGTATGAGCATTTTCCAAGAAACATACTTGAAAATGGGTGTGAGAGACTACTATAATGCCCCTAGTGAGCCAGGCAAAGACCTCATATTACTCTGTAATATTCCTGTCAACATTCTTGATACTTATTTATAATCACCTCTGTCAATCCTTGATATTTATTATTGAGTCATTTGTATATATTTTGCTATTTCTTACATTTCTTAAATCTGTGACATATTGTATTGTTAAATATCTTGTCTGTTTCTGTTACTGTATTGATACTGGAGCAACTGTAACCCACATAATTTCATTAGGGATTAATAAAGTATGCTGATTTTGACTCTGATTCAGATGCGTGGCCATCCACGGCTCCCCAAGAGTGCTGAAGACCCGAGGCCACGTATCTCGATGAAAGCCAAAGCCCTGTCATGTTTCAACATCTTCCGTCAACATGCTGATGCCTCAAACAACAAATTAAATGCATCGCAAAGCATAAAGACTGTTTGAATATGTCAAAACGGTGGGAAGTCAGGACCCGAAATTCAGACTCGACAGATCGTTCTTGTCATGGATTGGTGCTGTGGCTGGCAGGATGAGGACCCAAAAACAGGACTCGTAAGCACAGAGAAGATGAACTCAAACAGGCAGCTTTATTGCACTGTTGATACTCGAAACACAAACTCACGAAGAATGAACCAAACTAGAATCTAAGAACTTAAACACTAGGGAAACCAGAAATACTAGAAAACTAGGAGTGAAGTAGCTTGGAAACACACAGCACATAGAGTGGTATGACACGACAACAAACAGGGGAAGACTGAGGCCTAAAATAAGCAGGCAGGATAACTAGAGGATGGGCAACGGGTGGAAACACAGCCGGGACTAATCAGAGTTAACGAGACAGGGTTAAAGCAAAACACTGAGCACAGGACATGAGACTACCAAAGTAAAACAGGAAACACAAGACAGGCATGGAGACGCAGACTTGACCAGGAGGCACAGCTGACAGGGAAGACACAGGAAATGCACAAACATAGAGACCGGGGAGACTAGACAAGAAATGTGTAACACAGGAGAGGCAAAGAAACAAAATACAAGATACAAAATTCACTAAAATACAACCAGACACTAACAGCAACAACCAATATTAATCATCAAAAAACAAACACTAAGTCACTAGACTCAGGACCATGACAGAACGCCCCCTTAAGGGCTGACTCCCAAAAGCCCCCAAAACCAGGTCAGTGGCACCAAATGTGTTGCTCAGTACATGAAGTCCTTCTATCTATTGACACCATTCTTTTTATAAGGTGGATTTGGCTTACAGTAACAAATGATCGTCACATGACCAAACTGGAAAACATCATAACAGCTTTTTGCTGCAGTCAGTACTAGTGCTGGTAAGCCAAGGAAATTCCATCAATGGTCAGCTTTCTTTATGTGTTTTAGCATTTCTCTTAGCATTTACTAGGCAAAAACTAACATTAATATTTTTAACATGTGTTTGTGATGAGGTGTAAAATATTTGAAGTGGCATAATCCAAGCGTTGGTTTCTGCTGTGTACGACTATGCCCCAACTCCACTGTAAATTTCTATCACTTTCCATGGGATAAAGCATTAAGAAAATTATGGATACACAATGTGAGACAAGAGAATCTGATAATTATAAGGTCCACAACTGTCTGCAGTAGACATTTTGTATCCACAGGTGGCCGACGGTGATTGAAAGGCCATGTGCCACGGAGAAGACATGGATCTGTGTGCTGAAGTGCTGCTTCAAGTCAGATCAAGTCAAGTTCAATGCTACAATTACCGTGTCAGACCAGAATCAGCAGCTTTCGATACAGCTCGTGAAATCATAGAGGCTCAGCAACTCGTGATAGAAGAGCTGTGAAGTAACCGGAAAGGTTTTTTTTTTTTTTTTTTTTTTTTTTTTTTTTTTGTGTCCCGTTTGGATCTTTAGCCATCAGAATTGTTGTCTTAAGGCCAAGAAAGATGCCAAGCGGATTTATTTTACCAAGTGGATCATCATGGCCTTGCCATATTGGTCCATTTGATTGACCTTTATTATAATTATGAATTTATTTTATTTTTGGTTGCTACAGACATGACATGACTGACATGACTGGGGGATAGGACAGGGAGAAAGAATGAAAGAAAGAGAGGGAGAGAAAGAAAGCCAAAGGGGAGAAGAGACGGTGAGAAGGGGGGAAGAAAGAAAAAAAACAAATAAACAAACAAAACACCTGGATCACCTGTATGGAGAAAAAAAAACAGAAGAGAAAGCAAACAACAAAGAGCAACATAATAAAAAAAACAGCACCATCACAATAAACTAGCTAGCAGTAGATAACAGTAGATACTAAATAATAAACGATATTGTGCAGCACGCAAGATAGACAGCGCACAATGTGCTTTGAGGCAGCAGCCAAGAAAGGTGTAGTCCGCGTCTGTGAACACCCGTGTGTACACCTGTGTGCATACCTGTGTGGATCAGCATGCTTGTATTCCAAAGGTTTCTCCATGTAACGATCTGCTAGGGAGTGTGGGGAGCCATAGCCCCGTCCACCAGGGTATGAAGCAGGTATGGAGGAGATCCAGGCCCCAGATATCCAGAGGCCCCAGAGTACAAGGACCCGAGGAGGACCACCAAAGGGGGGGGGGGGAACCGTGCCACCCTCCTGGGAAGAGCTGAGTAGAGCCCCAAACGAGAGGTCACCCCGCAGCTACGGAGCAGAGGCCAGAGGGGGTTGCAGTGGCGTGCCCGCGGCCTCTGCCGGCAGCCAGCTGTGCCAGAGAGGACCGAGCTTCAGGCCCAGAGGCCAGAGGCCTGAGGGCATCCCACCCCCCGGAAGGAGCTCAGCCGGGCCGCAGGCGCCCGGCCCCGCCAATCGGCCACCAGGAGTGAGTCGGTACATGCATGAGCGCCCAGCCCCAGACGACAAGGACCACCAACACACCAACGTCTGAGGGCATCAGCCACCGGCAGGGAGTGTGGTGAGGGGAGATAGGCCTCCGTACTTTAGAGGGCCTGAGATGTACCCAGAGAGGTTGAGTCTAAGACCCAACCTGACATATAGACACAGACAAACAGGCACACGCGGACACAGACGTGCATTCCCACCCCATATGCACAACCAAATACTCGGCACTCACCCAATGTGTAGACAGACACAAATAGACACTGCACAGACAGTCGCACTCCCCAAACATACTCTATATCCCAGGTCCAGGTACCCCCGCCCCCAGAGGGGCAAGCCGCACCTAGACCCAGGAGATGTAACCCTTCTCTCTGGGGTGGAGGCAAGCGGACCACCTCCTTATCTGCAGTAGCAGGGAGGCCCCGCATCCCAGACCCCAGTCTGACGGCCAGCACCTCCTCCCAGCCCCCCAGCCCTGACGGCTAACAGAACCGGGGTGAGTGAAGACCTCAAACCTCCCTACGCCCGCTCATATGTAGTGTTGCTGTGTGCTGTTCTAAAGTGCATTTAAAACTCAGGAGAGCATGGTACTAGCTTCCTCTCAGAGAGCAGCACGGCTCCTCCCGAAAACCCTTAGTGTCTAAATGCATTTAAAATTGAGGGTAGGGCACCAGCGCCAGAGGTGGGTTGGAGTACACCGACCATCCTCTGGATGCTGTAAAACGTGCCCACCCCCAAGGCCCTATATGTATGTGTTATGTGAGAGTGTGAGTAATGTGGATGTCTAGGTTGCAGAATAAAATTGAAGCACAGGCGGCCAGAAGGGGACAGAGGGGGAGTGCCTCCCCTGCACCCTGGTGACATACCTGCACCCCAAGCCCTGCGTGTGTGGGTGGGTGTGGTAGAGCGGGAATAGGGAGGCAGCTGAGGATGGGGAGGGAAGAAAGGGAGGGGCAAGCGGCCCCTCCCTGGGGCCAGCTCCCCCGCTGACCACAGTAGGCACCCCCACACTCTGGAACCCACCAGGGCAAGGGGGCCCAGGCCCATCCGGACCGGGGCCCGCAGCAGCAGCACCGCCCAGCCCCACAGAGTCCGGGGCAGCCCACCCGACTCCACCCCAGAGAAAACTGCACCCACCCCATCATCCAATCATCTCCCAAACTACACAAGACAATAGAAACCCAGGTTGAGTTCATTCTCCCCCTCTCCTATATCTCTCCCCCCACCTGCAGAGTGAGCTCCTGTAGTGAGGAGACCACCTGCAAAGATATAACAACCTCCCCACCAGTTAGAGAGCCCCCTAGTTGGGCCGATGCACCAGAGGTCCCCTGCACTGGGGCTGAGCCCCCCTGCACCCACCCGCCCACTGCTCCGGCGACACAACAGCCAGGACCCAAGCCCCCAAGGCCCGGCCAGCACCCCAGACCGGGGGGCGGAGCACCCCCAGACCCCCAAGCCTCCACGCCCGTCCCGGACCCTCCCAGGGGCAGCCAGGCTACCAGGCCAGTAACCAACGTCCGCCAGCACAGACCCTCCCCCATCTCCGCTGTACGCAGCCACAAGGAAAACACCATCTAAGAGCCCCCAGAGCTCCTAACCAGGTCATGGCCACATCCCCCAGGTTAGGCCCTCCAGGGAAACGTCTCTAGGGACTCCCCAGATGCCCTAAGGCCGTCCCTACCCCCATAGCAACCACAATAGCAAAGGCAGGACCAAACCATGACCCCCCACCCCCACTAGGTGATGAAGCCGATCAAAGGAGCCCAAAGGGATTGATCAAATGTGATGGCAGAGGCTGTATCAAGACTAATGTGATCTATTAGATGGTTTTTACATTGGTTAGAATTAAGATTATTTTTATTTTTCCAGTTAATGAGGACCATTTTCTTGGCAATGCATAGGGCCGTAAAAACAACGTGGGCTGTGTTTATTTCTGCAGTGACCTCATCCAAGTTGCCCAGCAAGCACACTAAAGGGGAGGCTGGAATGTTACATTTCAGACACTTTGATAAGTCTTCACATATCTCACGCCAAAACTTCTGAACTGGTGGACAGAACCAAAGAGCGTGGATGTAATTGTCCGGTGTATTTGCTGTGCAGTGTGAGCAGTTGTTGGAAGGCGTATAGCCCATCTTGAACATCCTATGACCAGTATAGTGCACTCTGTGTAATATTTTGTATTGTATTAATTGCAAACTGGGATTTCTGATGCATTGAAAGGTTTTTAAGCATATCTGAGACCAAAGGTTTGGGTCTAAGTTGATTGATAAATCTGCTTCCCATTTTGCAATAGGAAGGGATATTGATTCATCTATTTTAGAAAGTGTTCTGTATATTTTAGACAATAATTTGGGGGGTTTTAGACTAAAAAATTGTACCACACTTGGTGGTGTTTGTAATTCAGCTTCACTGGGATTAAATTTCTTTTTTACTATGGATTTAATTTGTTGATATTCCAAAAATCGTTTCTTGTTGATCCCATATTGTGTAACTAGTCTGTCAAACGAAATAAAGTCTGTTCCTTCCAACATATGTTCCAAGTATTTAATTCCTTTGCAACTCCAATCTGGAAAGTTTATCATATTATTGTTTTGTAATATGTCCGGATTGTTCCAGATAGGTGTACGTTTACATGGGATTAATGAAGACTCTGTCATTTTTAGAAACTCCCACCATGCTGTCAGAGAAGAGCAGATGTTGATGCTTTTAAAGCATTCATGTCGTTTGATGTTTGAGCTGATAAATGGTAGGTCTGAAATTTCTAGGTTATTATATAGTGCCTGTTCTACATCTATCCAAGGTTCATCTAAGAGAGTGTGTTTAAACCATCTAGAGATGAACTGAAGCCTGTTGGCTAAAAAATAGTGATTAAAGTTAGGCAGATCTAATCCTCCTTTATCCTTGGTCCTTTGTAGTGTTTTTAAGCTGATACGTGGGGGTTTATCTTTCCAAAGGAATTTAGAAATATACGAGTCTAGAGATCTGAACCAATCTTGTGATGGCTTATTTGGGATCATTGAAAATAAATAGTTTATTTTTGGCAAGACCATCATTTTTATAGCGGCGACCCTTCCCATGAGTGATATGGGTAAAGATTTCCATCTAGCCAGGTCGCCTTCTACTGTCTTTAAAAGTGGGATGTGGTTTAATTTAGTTAATTCTGAAAGTTTAGGAGAGACGTTAATACCTAAATATTTTATATTTCCACATTGCAGTGGGGAAGGAGAAGAATTATGGAAGGAGCAATTAATCAGAAGAACTGTTGATTTCGACCAGTTAATTGAATAATCTGAGACACTTGAGAAAGAATTTATCAATGCAATTACCCCAGAGATATTGGTTTGTGAGTTTTGGAGAAAAAGTAACACATCATCTGCATAAAGGCTGATTTTATGTTCTATATTCTTACATTTTATGCCCTTAATTGTTGTAGCCTGTCTAATTGCTGCTGCTAGTGGCTCAATAAAAATTGCAAACAGTGAAGGGGAGAGTGGGCATCCCTGTCTGGTGCCCCTCAGAAGAGAGAAGCTGGAGGATGTTTGGTCATTTGTTCTGACACAAGCTGTTGGGGAGTTATATAATATTTTTAACCAGTTTATGAAAGAGGGTCCAAAACCAAATTTATGTAAAGTTGCAAATAGAAATTTCCAGTTAACTCTGTCAAATGCTTTTTCTGCATTTGATATTATGGTTTCAATGTTTTTACTGCATGAGTAGTCTATTAAATTAAGTAATCTACGTGTATTTGTTGATGAGTGCCTACCTTTTATGAAACCAGTTTGGTCAGGATGAATTAAGAGGGGGGTTATTTTCTCTAATCTCTTTGAGAGAGCTTTGCAGATTATTTTAAGGTCTACATTAATAAGGGATATTGGACGATAGCTTGAAGGAAATACAGGGTCTTTGCCTGGTTTTTGTAAGAGACTGATATTTGCAGAGTTCATATTTGGTGGTAGTCTAACATTTTCTTTGATTTCCTGCAACGTCCTGTGAAAAACTGGTGCCAGAATTGTCCAGAATTCTTTGTAAAAATCTGTTGGAAAACCGTCTGGACCTGAAGCCTTATTATTGGGCATACTTATCAGAGCTTCCTGGAGTTCACCTGGCGTCAGTGGCGAATCCAGTGCCATTGCTTGGGTGTCTAATAATTTTGGAAGAGTTATGTTGTCAAGAAATTGATCAATTTCGTTTTTAGATGGGTTTATTTGTGGTGTATATAAAGTTTCGTAGAAATCCCTAAAAATTTTGTTTATTTTTTTAGGATCATATATTGTATTCCCAGATAAATCTTTAACAGCACATATAGTTGTTTTTTCTTTATTGATTTTTAACTGGTTAGCAAGAAATTGTCCGGATTTGTTACCGTGTTCATAATTTTGCAGGCGAAGTCTTTGTACTAAGAATTTAGTCTTTTTATTAATAATTTCATTTAATTCTAGTTTTGTCTTGCGTATTTTGTTTAATATTTCTTGATCTTGGTGTGACACATAGGCTTTTTCTAAGGATTTGATGTTTTTCTCTAGTTCCTGATTTTTTTGTTTTCTTCTTTCTTCTTATGTGATGAGAAAGAGATTATTTTACCTCTCATCACGGCTTTCCCTGCTTCCCAGAGGACAGATGCTGATGTTCCAGGAATGTCATTAAAGCCTAAATATAGAGTGCATTCTTTTTTAAAGTATTTGATAAACTCTTCGTCTTTGAGCAGTGATGTATTAAATCTCCAGTTTTTTCTTGGTGTAGTATTATTCATCTGTATTAGTGTTAAAGATAAAGGAGCACGATCGCTGACAGCTATAGGATGAATCTCAGTGTCTGTAATGTTACTCAGCAGTGAGCTGCTGACCAGAAAATAATCCAGACGAGAGTAGGAGTGATGGACATGTGAGAAGAAAGAATATTCCTTACTGTTGGGGTGAAGGGAGCGCCATGCATTGCAAAGACCAAAGTCGCTCATATACTGTTTGATTATATTTGTGGACTGCCAGTTACGCTGAGTTCCTGCTGTATTGAGCCTATCCATTTCTTCATTTAGTCCCAGGTTGAGGTCTCCCCCCAGAACAATTGTGCAGTCTAGGTGTACTAGAGTGTACTAAAAAAACCGTGGAAGAATGAGGGGTCATCAACATTTGGACCATATATACTTACAATACCTAGCTTTTGGTTAAGTATAGATAGTTTGACGATTAGGAATCTGCCCTCTGGATCTATAACTGTATCGAGTACTGTGAAATTAATATTTTTATGTATTAGAATTGCTACTCCTCTTTGTCTAGAATTATAACAGGCTGAGAACACATTAGGAAACTCAGGTGTTTTGAGTTTATTTAAACCTGTGACAGGCATGTGGGTTTCTTGTAATAAAACAACGTCTGCCTGTAATTTTTTAAGTTGGTTAAGTATTTTTAACCTTTTTTCCCTAGAGCCAGCTGCATGCACATTCCATGTGACAAATCTTAGCATGCCCATAGTTGTGTGTTTGTGGCTAATGATGTACGCTGTGTGTCTCGCTTAAACGGGTGAGGAAAATGGAAACACATAATTTTTTTTTTTTTTTTTTTTTGTAAGTAAAGAGAAGAAAATGTGCGGCAAGAAGCTCCATAGGTCTGACTATGTGTGTGCATAATAACTAATATGAGCAAATGTGTGCATGTGTCCTATATCTGTGTGCGCTGTGTGGCTGTTGTAAATGTGTTGCCTTTAAACGCATGTGTGTGCGTGATCGTGCAGAGTAAGCATGTAGAAATAGACAGTGTCGCTTGTGGATGGATAGGGAAACAGGTGATCGACATAGTGATAGAAAAGAGACGCAAATAAACCAAAGAGCAAGGTGCGCGACAAGAGAGAGAGAGGGAAAAAGAAATAAAAACGGAAACATTCCAATTAAAGCATTGGCGGAGAGTGACGGTGACGTTATACTAAATTAGCAAACTGAAATTACATAGTTAAGCAAAAGTTAATACAAGAGAGTGTGAGTGAAGAGAATAGTGTAGCGGATTCTTATCTGGTGTGCGGTCAATACAGCCATGGAGTGGTGCCAGGGTCGCGGTAGAGCTGTCCGTCCACGTAGAGCCGGTCCACGGCGATGACAGCCCGGGAGCCTTTCTGGATAAAACTACGTCAGACTGGGAAGAGGACCCTGCGTCGTTCCAGGATCTCTCTGGGGAACTGATCGTTCACGCTGAAATCTGTTCCTTTCAGCTCTCTGCCGTGACTCTTCACCTGCTCCTTCTGCTTGAAGTGGCCGAATTTGGCTACAATAGGACGTGGTCTCCCGCTTCCTGTCTTCGGAGCCCCTATGCGATGCACTCTATCGAACCCTATGTTTTTCACCGTGTCCTCCGGCAGCTTCAGGTGGATTTTAATGAAGCTTCTCACGGTCGTTTCCGGGTCCTCTCTGGCAGACTCTGGAATACCAGAAAACACCAGATTATCTCTCATGCTACGGGCTTGTAAATCTATAACGGTCTCTTTTATTTTTTTTATTTTCTATGTTTAATTGGGTCACATTTTCGGTTAGAGATTTGACCGAGTCCCGTAGCGTGGCGTTTTCCGCAGCAAGTGTTTCCACCTGCCGCTGGCTGAACTCCAGGGATTCTTTTAGAGATTTAAATTCCCGGTGTAAGATCTCCACCAGGGACAGCCTTGCATCAAAACTGGACAATCGCTTATCGATTGACTCCAGGATGTTGACGATATCTTTGCCGGCAGGCGATGTTGTGCCGGGGGAGTCTGCCGGGCGATATCTTTTAGATGACGGCGTCTGAGCTTTGGCCGGGGAAGACGCGCTCTGGGCCTTCTTCATTACTAAATCTTCGAAGCACCGGTCGATGTATTCTTGGAGAGCGTCTAAACTCTCCTCGTTGTCCTCCAGGGTGTTAGAGATGATAGGACACATGTTGTTAGTTATATGACAGTTGGTTAGTTTATTTGGCAATACTGAAGTTTAAAGAAACTTTATTAAATTCTATGCTACCATTCGCTTTTTTTTTTTCTGCCAAATCTCCGGTGTCTGACGTCACCTACAACATGGGTCGCTTACCTTTCTCCGTCACTTACCTCTCCTTCCTAACCAGAAAGTTTTTAAAGTAGTTTACTGCCATTGCCATCATTGTAGTACCTTTTATCATCATCCGGCTGTACTGTTATTACATGTTATTTGTGTTTCTATTTATTTTTAAAGAGAAAAATAAATAGAAACCATGCATTGCCAGTCATCATGAATTTTGGCCTTGGGGACTAATTAAGCTGTTCTCTGTCTCTCTGGTGAGATTTAATGAGGGTAATTTCAATACAGGCAGTAATGATTTTTTTGCTGTTACACATTGGAAATGGAATTAAGGTGAGTGCTAATAACCCTCTGGTGACTGAGTTAAGATCACATAGAAAAACAAGGTGCAGCCACGCCCATTCTCCATTTCAACTTGTGATTAAAGTTGGGACTTCAAACTTTATGCCAGTTTTGGCATTTTATTGATAGGCCACTAAAACCAGCATTATGATAAAAGAAATATGTAGGCAATGATTTTGTCTGAATTCTATCGTCGCGTTTAGTGTGGGAAGAAACTGTAAAAACTGCATTTTCTAAGGAGAGTGCAAAAAGAGAAAGAAAAAAAATGCCACCCCTTCACTATTGGTGTAAACATGTACCATGTCGACCAATAAAAAAAGTGGCAACACGTGGGATTTGGTTGTTTAGGAAGAGTAGAAAGTTTTGGGAGTGACGACAGTGAGAGAGAGAGTTTTGAGAGGAGAGAGATTTGTGGTGTTTAGCGTGTTTGGAGTGTGTAGTTAGTGTGTTGTGTGGGCCTTGTTTTGTTCTGTGTGTCAGTGAGGGTACTATAGTGAATGTAACAGCTGCTGCCAAAAAGCCACCAAAGGCAGACTGCAATGTAAACACTGTCTCCAGGTGGGAAACAGAATGAGTGATACACCTCCTGTCAGGCCTGCAGGTTTTATCTGCAGGTGGTGTTCTTCTCTCTCTTTTGGGCGGACAAACTATTTTTTGCACTCGCACAAATAAATATTGTGACACCTGATTGGTCTCTCATTTTAGTTTTCATATTTTTAAAAGGTTGTCCAAAAATCATCAGCTCTCTGCTCTACATTCTCTGTGCCATCCCTGCTCATCATCCCGTGTCCTTATGGTTTTCAGGTGACTTCATAAGTTTTCCCCGGTCTAGGTTTTGGTAGCTCCCCGTTCTGCATTTCCTGTTTTTGCCACTCCTGTAAATAAAGCTCACTCGCATCAAAGCCTGTGCAAGCATCTTGGGTTCTTACTCTCAGATACCGCACGACTGCTGCCACAGCCGTGACATTGACACCCCATTTGATTTCCATGCCACCCTAAGAATGTTTCTCTCTAAACTCAACACTAACTGTAAAAACCGGAACTTAAATGGTAAATGGCCTGTATTTGTATAGCGCTTTACTTAGTCCCTATGGACCCCAAAGCGCTTTACACTACATTTAAACATCTCCAAAAAGCAGCAAAGGGGAATCATAAATACAAAATAAACTCAAAATGCTGGGCCAATAACCCAGCACCCTGACAGTGACAGTTTCCATCACCACTTCAGCTGTACTTTCCCTGTCATCTGGTAACCCCTTCCCTTCCAAACAGAGCCTGTCTCAGCATGTCCTCAGTCCAGAACCTGTTCTAACCGAATTCAACGCAACATTGTTCTTTCTTCAACTTTGACAGTTTCATTCTTGCTCTGCCCTAACTTGCTTCCTGTCTTGATTCCCTCTTATATAATACCTTACAGTATTAAGCGCCTTAAGGCAACTGTTGCTGTGATTTGGCATTATACAAATAAAATTACATTGAAACTTGAATAACACATTTAGAGGTGGTCAGGATTACAAATGTCTCTCTCAATCACAGAGACCATTTTTCAAAACATAAAGTCATTTGATCACACTCACTAAGAATGATTATTATATGAGTAAGCTTAAAGAGGCATTGCTCACCTGCCTTGGTAAGATGGCCAACTACTGATGGAGCTCTGCTGCTTCCATGGCCTTTAATTAAACCTGTTCTGTCCATCAGTTGTAACAAGCAGAATCATAGACTAAATGCTTTGTTGTGACAAACACATTTGCTTTCCCAAGGAGCACTATGGCACTGTTCACTTTCTGTAGGCTTCTTTTCTAATCTTGTTTTCATATTATTATCTGTGTGGAATATAAAAAAAGAGACAGAAAGACGGAGGGGAATGAAGCAGGAGGTGGATTGGGGCTCAAACAAAGAGACATGCTGCATCTGTAACAAAACACACTCAAACTCTACTCAACACCTGAAAGACAAGAAAGGGAAGGTACATAAAGAAACATTGCATTTTCTGTGTGTGTGAGCAAGTGTCTGTATGAGCATTTTCCAAGAAACATACTTGAAAATGAGTGTGAGAGACTACTATAATGCCCCTAGTGAGCCAGGCAAAGACCTCATATTACTCTGTAATATTCCTGTCAACATTCTTGATATTTATTTATAATCACCTCTGTCAATCCTTGATATTTATTATTGAGTCATTTGTATATATTTTGCTATTTCTTGCATTTCTTAAATCTGTAACATATTGTATTGTTAAATATCTTGTCTGTTTCTGTTACTGTATTGATACTGGAGCAACTGTAACCCACATAATTTCATTAGGGATTAATAAAGTATGCTGATTTTGACTCTGATTCAGATGCGTGGCCATCCACGGCTCCCCAAGAGTGCTGAAGACCCGAGGCCACGTATCTCGATGAAAGCCAAAGCCCTGTCATGTTTCAACATCTTCCGTCAACATGCTGATGCCTCAAACAACAAATTAAATGCATTGCAAAGCATAAAGACTGTTTGAATATGTCAAAACGGTGGGAAGTCAGGACCCGAAATTCAGACTCGACAGATCGTTCTTGTCATGGATTGGTGCTGTGGCTGGCAGGATGAGGACCCAAAAACAGGACTCGTAAGCACAGAGAAGATGAACTCAAACAGGCAGCTTTATTGCACTGTTGATACTCGAAACACAAACTCACGAAGAATGAACCAAACTAGAATCTAAGAACTTAAACACTAGGGAAACCAGAAATACTAGAAAACTAGGAGTGAAGTAGCTTGGAAACACACAGCACATAGAGTGGTATGACACGACAACAAACAGGGGAAGACTGAGGCATAAAATAAGCAGGCAGGATAACTAGAGGATGGGCAACAGGTGGAAACACAGCCGGGACTAATCAGAGTTAACGAGACAGGGTTAAAGCAAAACACTGAGCACAGGACATGAGACTACCAAAGTAAAACAGGAAACACAAGACAGGCATGGAGACGCAGACTTGACCAGCAGGCACAGCTGACAGGGAAGACACAGGAAATGCACAAACATAGAGACCGGGGAGACTAGACAAGAAATGTGTAACACAGGAGAGGCAAAGAAACAAAATACAAAATTCACTAAAATACAACCAGACACTAACAGCAACAACCAATATTAATCATCAAAAAACAAACACTAAGTCACTAGACTCAGGACCATGACAGAACGCCCCCTTAAGGGCTGACTCCCAAAAGCCCCCAAAACCAGGTCAGTGGCACCAAATGTGTTGCTCAGTACATGAAGTCTTTCTATCTATTGACACCATTCTTTTTATAAGGTGGATTTGGCTTACAGTAACAAATGATCGTCACATGACCAAACTGGAAAACATCATAACAGCTTTTTGCTGCAGTCAGTACTAGTGCTGGTAAGCCAAGGAAATTCCATCAATGGTCAGCTTTCTTTATGTGTTTTAGCATTTCTCTTAGCATTTACTAGGCAAAAACTAGCATTAATATTTTTAACATATGTTTGTGATGAGGTGTAAAATATTTGAAGTGGCATAATCCAAGCGTTGGTTTCTGCTGTGTACGACTATGCCCCAACTCCACTGTAAATTTCTATCACTTTCCATGGGATAAAGCATTAAGAAAATTATGGATACACAATGTGAGACAAGAGAATCTGATAATTATAAGGTCCACAACTGTCTGCAGTAGACATTTTGTATCCACAGGTGGCCGACGGTGATTGAAAGGCCATGTGCCACGGAGAAGACATGGATCTGTGTGCTGAAGTGCTGCTTCAAGTCAGATCAAGTCAAGTTCAATGCTACAATTATCGTGTCAGACCAGAATCAGCAGCTTTCGATACAGCTCGTGAAATCATAGAGGCTCAGCAACTCGTGATAGAAGAGCTGTGAAGTAACCAGAAAGTTTTTAAAGTAGTTTACTGCCATTGCCATCATTGTAGTACCTTTTATCATCATCCGGCTGTACTGTTATTACATGTTATATGTGTTTCTATTTATTTTTAAAAAGAAAAATAAATAGAAACCATGCATTGCCAGTCATCATGAATTTTGGCCTTGGGGACTAATTAAGCTGTTCTCTGTCTCTCTGGTGAGATTTAATGAGGGTAATTTCAATACAGGCAGTAATGATTTTTTTGCTGTTACACATTGGAAATGGAATTAAGGTGAGTGCTAATAACCCTCTGGTGACTAAGTTAAGATCACATAGAAAAACAAGGTGCAGCCACGCCCATTCTCCATTTCAACTTGTGATTAAAGTTGGGACTTCAAACTTTATGCCAGTTTTGACATTTTATTGATAGGCCACTAAAACCAGCATTATGATAAAAGAAATATGTAGGCAATGATTTTGTCTGAATTCTATCGTCACGTTTAGTGTGGGAAGAAACTGTAAAAACTGCATTTTCTAAGGAGAGTGCAAAAAGAAAGAAAAAAAATGCCACCCATTCACTATTGGTGTAAACATGTACCATGTCGACCAATAAAAAAAGTGGCAACACGTGGGATTTGGTTGTTTAGGAAGAGGAGAAAGTTTTGGGAGTGACGACAGTGAGAGAGAGAGAGAGAGAGAGTTTTGAGAGGAGAGAGATTTGTGGTGTTTAGCGTGTTTAGCTATAGTGAATGTAACAGCTGCTGCCAAAAAGCCACCAAAGGCAGACTGCAATGTAAACACTGTCTCCAGGTGGGAAACAGAATGAGTGATACACTTCCTGTCAGGCCTGCAGGTTTTATCTGCAGGTGGTGTTCTTCTCTCTCTTTTGGGCGGACAAACTATATTTTGCACTCGCACAAATAAATATTGTGACACCTGATTGGTCTCTCATTTTAGTTTTCATATTTTTAAAAGGTTGTACAAAAATCGTCAGCTCTCTGCTCTTGATTTCCATGCCACCCTAAGAATGTTTCTCTCTAAACTCAACACTAACTGTAAAAACCGGAACTTAAATGGTAAATGGCCTGTATTTGTATAGCGCTTTACTTAGTCCCTATGGACCCCAAAGCGCTTTACACTACATTTTCAAAAAAGCAGCAAAGGGGAATCATAAATACAAAATAAACTCAAAATGCTGGGCCAATAACCCAGCACCCTGACAGTGACAGTTTCCATCACCACTTCAGCTGTACTTTCCCTGTCATCTGGTAACCCCTTCCCTTCCAAACAGAGCCTGTCTCAGCATGTCCTCAGTCCAGAACCTGTTCTAACCGAATTCAACGCAACATTGTTCTTTCTTCAACTTTGACAGTTTCATTCTTGCTCTGCCCTAACTTGCTTCCTGTCTTGATTCCCTCTTATATAATACCTTACAGTATTAAGCGCCTTAAGGCAACTGTTGCTGTGATTTGGCATTATACAAATAAAATTACATTGAAACTTGAATAACACATTTAGAGGTGGTCAGGATTACAAATGTCTCTCTCAATCACAGAGACCATTTTTCAAAACATAAAGTCATTTGATCACACTCACTAAGAATGATTATTATATGAGTAAGCTTAAAGAGGCATTGCTCACCTGCCTTGGTAAGATGGCCAACTACTGATGGAGCTCTGCTGCTTCCATGGCCTTTAATTAAACCTGTTCTGTCCATCAGTTGTAACAAGCAGAATCATAGACTAAATGCTTTGTTGTGACAAACACATTTGCTTTCCCAAGGAGCACTATGGCACTGTTCACTTTCTGTAGGCTTCTTTTCTAATCTTGTTTTCATATTATTATCTGTGTGGAATATAAAAAAAGAGACAGAAAGACGGAGGGGAATGAAGCAGGAGGTGGATTGGGGCTCAAACAAAGAGACATGCTGCATCTGTAACAAAACACACTCAAACTCTACTCAACACCTGAAAGACAAGAAAGGGAAGGTACATAAAGAAACATTGCATTTTCTGTGTGTGTGAGCAAGTGTCTGTATGAGCATTTTCCAAGAAACATACTTGAAAATGAGTGTGAGAGACTACTATAATGCCCCTAGTGAGCCAGGCAAAGACCTCATATTACTCTGTAATATTCCTGTCAACATTCTTGATATTTATTTATAATCACCTCTGTCAATCCTTGATATTTATTATTGAGTCATTTGTATATATTTTGCTATTTCTTGCATTTCTTAAATCTGTAACATATTGTATTGTTAAATATCTTGTCTGTTTCTGTTACTGTATTGATACTGGAGCAACTGTAACCCACATAATTTCATTAGGGATTAATAAAGTATGCTGATTTTGACTCTGATTCAGATGCGTGGCCATCCACGGCTCCCCAAGAGTGCTGAAGACCCGAGGCCACGTATCTCGATGAAAAACAAAAACCCTGTCATGTTTCAACATGCTGAAGTCTCAGTGCATGCACATTTGATGCTCTAGAAATGTGTGAACAAGAGGTTCTATGTGGGTGTGTTCCCCGTCTTCCGTCAACATGCTGATGCCTCAAACAACAAATTAAATGCATCGCAAAGCATAAAGACTGTTTGAACATGTCAAAACAGTGGGAAGTCAGGACCCGAAATTCAGACTCGACAGATCGTTCTTGTCATGGATTGGTGCTGTGGCTGGCAGGATGAGGACCCAAACACAGGACTCGTAAGCACAGAGAAGATGAACTCAAACAGGCAGCTTTATTGCACTGTTGATACTCGAAACACAAACTCACGAAGAATGAACCAAACTAGAAACTAAGAACTTAAACACTAGGGAAACCAGGAAAACTAGAAAACTAGGAGTGAAGTAACTTGGAAACACACAGCACATAGAGTGGTATGACACGACAACAAACAGGGGAAGACTGAGGCATAAAATAAGCAGGCAGGATAACTAGAGGATGGGCAACGGGTGGAAACACAGCCGGGACTAATCAGAGTTAACGAGACAGGGTTAAAGCAAAACACTGAGCACAGGACATGAGACTACCAAAGTAAAACAGGAAACACAAGACAGGCATGGAGACGCAGACTTGACCAGGAGGCACAGCTGACAGGGAAGACACAGGAAATGCACAAACATAGAGACCGGGGAGACTAGACAAGAAATGTGTAACACAGGAGAGGCAAAGAAACAAAATCCAAGATACAAAATTCACTAAAATACAACTTTGACAGTTTCATTCTTGCTCTGCCCTAACAGACACTTACTTAAGTCATCAAGTCATCAAGAGTTAACTGTCTTATGATCAAAATTACATTTAACCAACATGAGTTTATTCAAATTTTATTTGCAAGTCCAATTTGGGTAATAAAATTAAAGATAACACAAGGGAATAAAATAATGCACGGTGATGGCATAAACCAAATGCACATTTTTGAAAGACATCTTTACCTATAGATTTACTTTAAGCTTCATTTCTGACAGATTATGATATGATCATATAAAATATTGTAAGTTGGAGATGTGAACTTACTTCCAATTATTTATGTTGTAAACTATTAATATAAATCAGGTCACTTTGCTGAACTGAGGTAACATTTTTTCTTATGGATGAAGTGGCCTAATCTGAGCTTTGATCATTTGTTGAATGATTTGACAAGCAGTTGGGCACTACTAGTTTTAGTTTGAAAACTAGCCCTGTCATAAATTTTAAGTGAGCAATTTTATAAGACTTAACCATGGAATTAACACAGGCTTTACGTAGTCTGTCATTTGCACCTTATCCAGGTGTCTGATTGCATAGACTTTGGATCCATGGCAGGTGGTGTCTTGACTCAGTTTTTCTTTTTGACCCAACCATAAATGTTTTTCTGTCCTCAGAGAAAAGTTCTGACAAAAGCTACACCAGAAAATCATGGAGGGTTTGGATGATTGCAACCTTTCAGTTCTAAATGATAGGCCAAGCATATGCATATTTATGCAAATTAATGTCTAAATGAATTTTGTGTTGCGCACACACTGACAGTGATCCTACATAGAATCAGTTTTATGTTGTCAGATCAATAATATATTTAATTACATTTAAATGTATTTGACAAAATGACAATTTGGAATTGTTTCCTTTTGTGAACAGTGAAATGTATACATTTAAAGAGATGTACAATTTTTACATTTCTGAAAGTTACTGACTTTTGTTTACAGCTGCCAACATAGATGAGGTCTTGCTCCACACCCTCAGTAGGGACGATTTAAGGGACTTGCTTCCAGGGCCTGAAAATTTTATGAGGAGGAAACAGTTGTGGGCTCATGTTCACAAAGAGGCAAGTTTTGTTGCTTTTGATTTAATAACACCTACAACACATTTTGTTTAGGACTCCTGTAATCTAACTATTTTCGTTTTCTTATTTAGGATGAAACTAAAGAAAAGGCGTCTCATGGATATCTCACCATGTGGCCAGGGAGAAGATTATGATGCAGATTCAAGTGGTGGATCAAACATGCTTTTGCCACCGAGGAGCAGTTCTGGTGACAACAGTTGTAAGTGAAACATTACAATTCTGGCAATAATATTGAATATTGAACTGAAAGTTGATTTAGTTCTTTTTTTCCTGTTCTGTTTAAACATAGCCCTGTTCAGGGCACTACCAGCTCTCTTCCCATCACAAGCTGCACCACCCAAGAAGATGGGACATGCCAGTGAAGCACTGATTCATGTCCTTCAGGTCTGGGTTTCTTCATATTTGTTATCAAATTATACCCCTAAAGCATTCACTTTAACAGTTTATTTGGCATATGGCCTTTTTATCCATGCCAAGTCCTCCAACAATGTAGTTTATATTTAAAAAAGTGTGCAGAAATCTGAAATGGCACAAAGACTGATAGATCAAAAATTTCAATAAAAATAATAAAGAAAATCATTAAGAAATTAAAAACAGAAATGGGAAAACATATGGATTTGCTTGTACGTCCAACAACTCATGTTTTGAATATGTCATTCGAACATTCCATTGTTCCAACTTTTACTCAGTTGTATATAGAATTTATATTCTATTTTTTATCTTATTGTATATTTTATTCTATTTTGTTCTACTGTATATAGTATTTCATTTATTTTATCCTATTCTATTCTGTACAGTTGTGTACAGTATTTTATTCTTATTGTATTCTAATTTTGCTATATAACTTTTGCACTGTCCACTTCCTGCTGTCCCCAACCTTTTTTGCGCCACGGACCGGTTTATGCCCGACAATATTTTCACGGACCGGCCTTTAAGGTGTCGCGGATAAATACAACAAAATAAAACTAGTACCAGTACCGAAAAAAAGAAGATAAAAAACCAATAAAAACCCCGAAAACCATACATTTCACACCTGAGCCTCAACTCTGGCGGCCCGGTACCAAACTACTCACGGACCGGTACCGGTCCGGGGCCCGGGGGTTGGGGACCGCTGCCCTAAAAGACTGGCAGCTGGAATTGCAGCAAAAGGTGGTTCTACAAAGTATTGACTCAGGGGGGTGAATAATTACGCACACCCCACTTTGCAGTTATTTATTTGTAAAAAATGTTTGGAATCATGTATGATTTTTGTTCCACTTCTCACGTGTACACCACTTTGTGTTGGTCTTTCATGTGGAATTCAAATAAAATTGATTCATGTTTGTGGCTGTAATGTGATAAAATGTGGAAAAGTTCAAGGGGGCCAAATACTTTTGCAAACCACTGTTTGTAAATACTCCGGGCATTGTAAATAAAGAGCACCTTTTGCACTTCCTACGCCTCTGTGTGTCCACTCGTTCAGCCTAACAAATTCAGTTCAATTTACTTCTGTATTGCAGCTACTTTATACTACTTTATACAGCACCAAATCAAAAGAACAGTCGACCTTCAATAATACAATAGAGAAAACCGAAACAATCGTTTGACCTCTATGAGCAAGCGCTTTGGCGACAGTGGGAAGGAAAAACTCCCTTTTAACAGCAAGTGAACAAGTGGATAAAAACATCAAGTTCAACAGGGAAGACACAAAGGGTAACTGTTTGCCTTTCCTGGACTGCACGGTGCACATTGAAGAGAATGGCAACCTCAACATCGAAGTTTCCCGGAAGCCCACACACACGGACCAGTACCTCCTCTTTGACTCCCATCACCCTCTGGAACACAAACTTGGAGTAATTAGGACCCTACACCACCGGGCAGAACATGTTCCCTCTAAGCCTGAGGGAAAAAAGAAGGAACACACACATGTAAAGAAAGCACTCAAAACATGCCATCCATCCATCAGGGGGCAGCAGCCTAAGCAGAGAAGCCCAGACCTCCCTCTCCCCAGCCACCTCCTCCAGCTTATCCGGGGGAACACCAAGGCGTTCCCAGGCCAGCCGAGAGATATAATCTCTCCAGCGTGTTCTGGGTCTGCCCCGGGGCCTCCTCCCGGTGTGACATGCCCGGAACACCTCACCCAGGAGGCGCCAAGGAGGCACCCTTGTCAGATGCCCGAACCACCTCAGCTGGCTCCTTTCGATGTGGAGGAGCAGCGGCTCTACTCTGAGCCCCTCTCGGATGGCTGAACTTCTCACCCTATCTCTAAGGGAGAGGCCAGCCACCCTTCGGAGGAAGCTCATTTCTGCCGCTTGTATCCGCGATCTCATTCTTTCGGTCACTACCCACAGCTCGTGGCCATAGGTGAGGGTAGGGACGTAGATCAACCGGTAAACTGAGAGCTTCGCTTTTACACTCAGCTCCCTCTTCACCACGACGGACCGGTGCAGCGTCCGCATCACTGCAGCCGCAGCACCAATCCGTCTGTCGATCTTCGGCTCCCTTCTCCCATCACTCGCGAACAAGACCCTGAGATATTTGAACCCCTCCACGTGGGGCAGGAACTCATCCCCTACCCAGAGTGGGCACTCCACCCTTTTCCGGCTGAGAACTATGGCCTCAGATTTGGAGGTGCTGATCCTCATTCCCGCTGCTTCACACTCAGCTGCGAACCATTCTAGTGTAGCTGGAGGCCATCACCCGATGAAGCCAACAGAACCACATCCTCCGCAAAAAGCAGAGATGAGATTCTGAGGCCACTGAAGTGAAAGCCCTCCGCCACTTGGCTGCGCCTAGAAATCCTGTCCATAAAAATTATGAACAGAACCGGTGACAAAGGGCAGCCCTGGCGGAGCCCATCACCAACCGGCAATCGAATTGCCCGTAGCAATGGGCCAGACACCCCATACTCCCGCAACACCTCCCACAGGACACCCCAAGGGACACGGTCGAATGCCTTCTCCAAGTCCACGAAACACATGTAGACTGGTTGGGCAAACTCCCATGCACCCTCAAGTATCCTTGAGAGGATAAAGAGCTGGTCCAGTGTTCCGCGACCAGGATGAAAACCGCATTGTTCCTCCTGTATCCGAGGTTCGACTAACGAACTCTCCTTTCTAGCACCCTGGCATAGACTTTCCCAGGGAGGCTGAGAAGTGTGATCCCCCTGTAGTTGGAACACACCCTCCGGTCTCCCTTCTTAAAGATGGGGACCACCACCCCAGTCTGCCAGTCCAGGGGTACTGCCCCTGATCTCCACGCAACATTGTAGAGGCGTGTCAACCAGGAAAGCCTTACAACCTCCAGAGCCTTCAGGAACTCGGGGCGGACCTCATCAACACCAGGGGCTCTGCCACCAAGGAGTTGTTTAACTGCCTCAGTGACCTCGCCCCCGGAAATTGGCAGGTCATTCCCCTCATCCCCAGACTCTGCTTCTTCCTCGGAAGACGTGTCAGTGGGATTAAGGAGGTCCTCGAAGTATTCCTTCCACCGCCTGACAATTTTCTCAGTTGATGTCAGCAGCGCTCCGCCAGCACTATACACAGTGCAGGTTGAGCACCGCTTTCCCCTCCTGAGACGCCTGACGGTTTCCTAGAATCTCTTCGAGGCAGTCCGAAAGTCTTTTTCCATGGCCTCTCCGAACTCCTCCCACACCCGAGTTTTTCCTTCAGCCACTGCCCGAGCCGCATTCCGCTTGGCCTGTCGATACCTGTCGGCTGCCTCCGGAGTCCCACAGGCTAACCAAGCCCGATAGGACTCCTTCTTCAGCCTGGTGGCTCCCTTCACCTCTGGTGTCCACCATTTGGTTCGGGGATTACCACCACGGCAGGCACTAACCACCTTGCGGCCGCAGCTCAATGCAGCAGTTTCGGCAATGGAGACGCTGAACATGGTCCATTCGGACTCAATGTCCCCAGTCTCCCTCGGAATGCTGTTGAAGCTCTGCCGGAGGTGTGCGTTGAAGATCTCGCGGTCTGGGGCCTCTGCTAGAGGTTCCCAGCACACCCTCACTACGTGTTTAGGTGCACCGGGTCTGTCCAGCGTCCTCCCCCGCCACCTGGTCCAACTCACCACCAGGTGGTGATCAGTTGACAGCTCAGCCCCTCTCTTTACCCGTGATACGATAACAAAATCGATCATCGACCTGCGGCTTAGAGCGTCCTGGTGCCCAGGGACTCTAAGAAGGCTGGGTACTCTGAACTGCCACTCGGCGCATAAGCGCCAATGACAGTCAGGACCCGTTCCCCGATGTTAGAGTGAATTGTTAAATGTTGTCATTTTTATGCTTACCATCTCTACATTGTTTTAACTCTGTGATGAAAGGAATTCCTTTGTCCCCCTCCCCAGCCTCTCGAGGTTCTGGGTGGGGGCTGTAGTGTTTTATTGCAGATACATTCTGGAAGATCTGTTTCTTGTGATGTTGCTTCCTGCTTTTATGACCCTTTTGGTCAGCAGGAGGTCGCACACACACACACACACACACACACACATTCTTACATACACACACACATTCTTACCCCCCCCCCCCACCCACCCCCACACACACATATACATACAGTGCCTTGTCTTTGTAACCAAGGGGGGTGTTACGGAGGAGGTGCTGTGATGTGTATTGTGTGAACTGTAACAGTTTGTCAATAAATAGCTGCGGGGGAAGCTGCTCTTTGAAGGACTTTGGGCTGGAGACAGGTTAGGAGCGTGAGCTCCAAGAGCTGGTTCTTGACCAAAGACTTCCCTTGCTAGCAGGTAAAAGATGTTCGTCTTGTTTTTGTTGTTAACGAGAATAAGTTTCTAAACCAGCGGGGCTTGTGGAAACACAGACCCAACACCCGACCCTAAGGCGCAGGGAACAAACCCTCTCATCCACCGGGAAAAAACCCAATGTACCGGCAGCAAGCTGAGGGGATATTAGAGTACCCACCCCAGCCCGCCGCCTCTCACCAGGGGCAACTCCAGACTGAGACAGAGTCCAGCCCCTCTCCAGGAGACTGGTTCCAGAGCCCAAGCAATGCGTAGAGGTGAGCCCGACTATATCTAGCCGGTACCTCTCCACCTCACGCACTAACTCAGGCTCCTTCCCCACCAGAGAGGTGACATTCCATGTCCCTATTGCCAGTCTTGGCAGCCGGGGATCAGTCCGCCAGGGCCTCCGCTCCTGGCCGCCACCCGGTACACAATGCACCCGACCCCTGTGGCGCTTCCTACGGGTGGTGGGCCTGCGGGAGGATGGACCCATGTCTCCTCTTCGCCCAGCCGGACCCCATGGACTAAGGCCCGGCCACCAGACGCTTGCCCTCAGGCACCCTCCAAGGCGGGGCCCCGGTAACCCTATCCCGGGCAGGGTAAACTGTTCCCTCGATGTTCTCTTCATAAGGGTTTTCTGAATTGCTCTTTGTCTGGTCCCTCACCCAGGACCAATTTGCCATGGGAGACCCTACCAGGGGGCAAAAGCCCCCAGACAACATAGCCCCTGGGATCCCTGGGACACACAAACCCCTCCACCATGATAAGGTAGCGATTCACGATTCAAAACATGCGGTTATCCTAATTGGGCGTTTGTAAAGTCAGCAAAGAGGCACAGAAAAGAAGATCAGACACCAGCGAGGGAGTATAATAAAGACAGACGCAACAACATTGTCATCCCCTATGTAGCCGGTGTATCAGAAAAACTCAGGAGAGTTTTCTCCAAGCATGACATCCCAGTGTACTTCAGACCCAGCAACACACTCAGACAAAAACTGGTTCACCCAAAAGACAAAACTCCAAAACACAGACTTAACAACGTGGTGTATGCTGTACAGTGCAGCGAGAAATGCCCAGACCTCTACATTGGAGAGACCAAACAGCCTTCACTTCACAAGCGCATGGCACAACATAGAAGAGCCACCTCCACGGGACAAGACTCGGCGGTCCATCTGCATCTTAAGGTCAAAGGTCACTCTTTCAAGGATCCCAATGTTCACATTTTGGACAGAGAGGACAGATGGTTTGAAAGAGGAGTGAAAGGAGCCATCTATGTCCACTGTGAGTGACCATCTTTGAACAGAGGCGGGGGTTTACGACACCAACTGTCTGCCATCTATAATCCAGTTTTGAGTTCCCTCCCCAGACGCCTTAACGCCCACTCACATCCTGGGCCATCTGACCTCAGGAAATCGCATGATAAGGTGGAGCCAGGTTTCACAATGAGCTCACCTGAAACCCTGGCTGATTGGGACCCACACCCGCTTTCACACCTTGGCTCATGTGATTAGAGGATCATCAGGGGGTCCTTTTGTCCCTCTTTGGGGGGATACTCCCACTGGGTTTAAATCTGGGACTCCCCACCATTTGACCTTAGAACTGAAGATGCTTCTCGGATGAGAGGTGAAACGTCTTCAAGCAACTTAAAGAAGTCCAGATACTTTTCTTTGCAAGCTCCTTTGACTACAATGACCTGGATGACTGAGAACCTTCACAGACTTTTAATGTGTGTTTTGTTTGGGTTTCCGCCGGCATGGAAACAGGAAAATACCGCTGTGTAATCCATTGATTTCAACAAAGTAACTCTATTCTGAATACCACCTTTTTAAATGGTAATGGAAACGGAATACAATTACTCATATTTTGTATTTTAAATACGTAACAGCGGTACATGTATTCCATTAGTCCCCAACATTGTCTAAGAGTGAAGTCCTCTAATGGGGTGATATGGTAATTGTGATTAGAAATTTCTTTATTCTATGTATTAATTACATTTTAATAATATCATTTTAGTAATAGTAATATCACTTTGTCACTTATTACTGGAATCAGGTGGTAATTATAAACACTGGTGATTAGACCCCCAACTTCTTACGAGGAAAACATTCTGCAGTTATTTGGAAGAACAGATCAAGTTTTTTTTTGAGATGAATGACAAAGACGATGTATCACCTCTTTTATTGTGGGAGACGTTTAAAGCATATGTAGGAGGCCATGTAATTCCTTTTCAGTCGTCTGAGAAGAAAATGTAATAACATTGAAGGCATACAGTTGGAGGTTCAAATACAAAAAATTGGACTCTGAGAATGCCAGACAACCTGTCACGTCCGCAGTGGCAGATGAGTGGAGGTTGGAAGTAGGGCCCAAGATGCAAGCACTTACTTAGATAAGAGTGAGCTTTATTGTGACGGTTATAGAACAAACAGAAAAGGAGGTGGCAAGTGCAGAACCTAAGATTAACTAAACTGGGAAAACTAACAAAACAAACCTGAAACCAGAAAAGAGATGCAGATAAGGCAGACCAGAGAACAAAACACCATATAGCGCAGACAAACCAGCAACTAACAGAGGCAGACACAAGGCTTAAATACACAGGAGGATAACAAGGGAATGAGACACAGAAGGAGGGCACAGCTGGGAGTAGTCAGACATGACGGGACAGGGGAAACTTAAAGTGAACACACTGACCTCAGACACGGACCTTCGAAGTACAGGAAACTCACACATGCAAAGACACAGACTCAGACACACAGGTAACACACAGACCTGATTACACTAGAAGGGAAACACAGAACCAAAATGTAAGAATAAACAAAGTTACATCAAGAAATCAAAGATTAATAATACCAAACAGAAAACACTGGGCCACAGACCCAGGACCATGACACAACCGTCTGTACAGCTACATAGTACATATCAGCTCTTAAGTATAAACTCAATAACTTGCTCTCAGATCAAATTTCCAGGGCCTTCATGTATGTTAAGCAGACCTATTTTGAACTTGGTGATAAGCCACATAAATTTCTGGCCAGGCATCTAAGGAAGCGAGAAAGGTCAGACTCAGGGTTGTTGACTAATTCTTATAAGGATATCAATACTGCTTTTAGACAGTTTTATGAACAGTTAGATACATCTCAGTGTAATGCATCTTCTGAAATTATGCAGAATTTCTAAGCAAATGTAACTTGCCTACATTGGCACAAAAGGACAGGATGTCTCTACACACAGACTTAACATGTCCAGAATTGATTAATACCATATGCTCCCTGAAAAACAGGAAGAGCCCAGTACCTGATGGTCTATGTAATGAGTTTTATAAAAAGTTTAGCAGTTTACTAACCCCATATTTGCTGAAAATCTTTAATATGGCCTTGGAAGATGGTTCACCCCCACAGACCCTGAATGAAGCAACTGTGACTCTCATTCCAAAGAAAGGAAAGGACTCAGAATTGGTGAGTTCTTACCGACCAATCTCTTTATTGAACACAAATCCAGGCCAGGAGACTTAGTTCCCACATAGGTAAACTGGTTCACCCAGATCAAACAGGGTCCCACATAGGTAAACTGGTTCACCCAGATCAAACAGGGTTTATCCCAGCAAGGCATGCATCTCATAACCTGAGACATCTTTTTGACATTTATTCTTCTAGGAATCCAGATAAAGACCTAGTGATATTGAGCCTTGATGCAGAAAAGGCCTTTGACTGTGTCGAATGGTCATATCTACAGGGAGTGCAGAATTATTAGGCAAGTTGTATTTTTGAGGAATAATGTTATTATTGAACAACAACCATGTTCTCAATGAACCCAAAAAACTCATTAATATCAAAGCTGAATGTTTTTGGAAGTAGTTTTTAGTTTGTTTTTAGTTTTAGCTATTTTAGGGGGATATCTGTGTGTGCAGGTGACTATTACTGTGCATAATTATTAGGCAACTTAACAAAAAACAAATATATACCCATTTCAATTATTTATTTTTACCAGTGAAACCAATATAACATCTCCACATTCACAAATATACATTTCTGACATTCAAAAACAAAACAAAAACAAATCAGCGACCAATATAGCCACCTTTCTTTGCAAGGACACTCAAAAGCCTGCCATCCATGGATTCTGTCAGTGTTTTGATCTGTTCACCATCAACATTGCGTGCAGCAGCAACCACAGCCTCCCAGACACTGTTCAGAGAGGTGTACTGTTTTCCCTCCTTGTAAATCTCACATTTGATGATGGACCACAGGTTCTCAATGGGGTTCAGATCAGGTGAACAAGGAGGCCATGTCATTAGTTTTTCTTCTTTTATACCCTTTCTTGCCAGCCACGCTGTGGAGTACTTGGACGCGTGTGATGGAGCATTGTCCTGCATGAAAATCATGTTTTTCTTGAAGGATGCAGACTTCTTCCTGTACCACTGCTTGAAGAAGGTGTCTTCCAGAAACTGGCAGTAGGACTGGGAGTTGAGCTTGACGCCATCCTCAACCCGAAAAGGCCCCACAAGCTCATCTTTGATGATACCAGCCCAAACCAGTACTCCACCTCCACCTTGCTGGCGTCTGAGTCGGACTGGAGCTCTCTGCCCTTTACCAATCCAGCCACGGGCCCATCCATCTGGCCCATCAAGACTCACTCTCATTTCATCAGTCCATAAAACCTTAGAAAAATCAGTCTTGAGATATTTCTTGGCCCAGTCTTGACGTTTCAGCTTGTGTGTCTTGTTCAGTGGTGGTCGTCTTTCAGCCTTTCTTACCTTGGCCATGTCTCTGAGTATTGCACACCTTGTGCTTTTGGGCACTCCAGTGATGTTGCAGCTCTGAAATATGGCCAAACTGGTGGCAAGTGGCATCTTGGCAGCTGCACGCTTGACTTTTCTCAGTTCATGGGCAGTTATTTTGCGCCTTGGTTTTTCCCCACGCTTCTTGCGACCCTGTTGACTATTTTGAATGAAACGCTTGATTGTTCGATGATCACGCTTCAGAAGCTTTGCAATTTTGAGACTGCTGCATCCCTCTGCAAGATATCTCACTATTTTTGACTTTTCTGAGCCTGTCAAGTCCTTCTTTTGACCCATTTTGCCAAAGGAAAGGAAGTTGCCTAATAATTATGCACACCTGATATAGGGTGTTGATGTCATTAGACCACACCCCTTCTCATTACAGAGATGCACATCACCTAATATGCTTAATTGGTAGTAGGCTTTCGAGCCTATACAGCTTGGAGTAAGACAACATGCATGAAGAGGATGATGTGGACAAAATACTCATTTGCCTAATAATTCTGCACTCCCTGTATATGCAGTATTAACTAAGTTTGGAGTTGGACCTAAATTTGTCTCCTGGATTCAATTGTTATATAGTTTTCCATGTGCCAGAATACTCACAAACAACACCCTTTCCAAACCATCCATCCATTCGCTACCACTTATCCTTTTCAGGGTCGCGGGGGGTGCTGGAGCCAATCCCAGCTGTCATAGGGCGAGAGGCGGGGTCGCCAGTCTGTCGGCTAACACACAAGGACAGACAACACATTCACACCTAGTGGCAATTTGGATTATCCAATTAACCTATCCCCACAAACTGCATGTCTTTGGACGGTGGGAAGAAGCCGCAGTACCCGGAGGGAACCCACGCAGACACGGGGAGAACATGCGAACTCCACACAGAAAGACCCCGGCCTGATGGTGGAATTGAACTCAGGACCTTCTTGCTGTGCGGCAACAGTGCTAACCACCGTGCTACTGTGCTGCCCTACATGACTGTAATCATTCAAGCTGACCTACAGCCTGTGTTGCTATAATTACTTGCTTTGCAATCACAACCACGCTGCCGTGCCCCGGATTCGAACCGGGGTTGCTGCGGCCACGACGCAGAGTACTAACCACTATACTATCACGGCTGGCGCTATACTATCATGGCTGGCGCCCTTTCCAAACCATTTAAGCTATTTCATGGTAAATGGTAAATGGCCTGTATTTGTATAGCGCTTTTCTAGTCCCTAAGGACCCCAAAGCGCTTTACACAAAACCCTTAGTCAACAGACTCATGACCATGACAGTTTCCGTTTAATTCTTGTTAAGATTTGTTAGTTCTTAGGTTTTGGTTTCTGTGCTCCCTCTGTTTAGTGTCTAGTCTCTGTCTCTATGCCTGCCCTGGTCCCATGTCTCCTGTTTAAGTCATCCCTGTTCTTGTCTTTCCTCTGCACCGTATCAGTATTGTGTCTCTGAGTCTGTGTGTGTAAGTTCAGTCGGTGTGCTTCCCGTTTTACTTTGAAGGTCCATGTCTTATGTCAGTGTATACTGTTTTGCTCCCTGGTCTCATCCTGCCCAATTAGTCTCAGCTGTGTTTCCCTTCCGTGTACCGTTTACTGATTATTATGTATTGTAGTCCTCTGTCATTCCCTGCTTGTTGTCTCGTCGTCCGCCCAGGACGCTGTGTTTTTTTCTTTTGTGCTCCTTGTAGTTCCCAGTGCTGTTTCCCAGTGTCTTAATGTTTAGATTTAAGTTGGTATTTCTAGTTCATCGTTTTCAGTTTTGTTTTCAGTATTAAGAGTTTTTACAGCCTCGATAAAGCTGCCTTTAGTTCAATCCAACGTTGCCATGAGTCCTGCATTTGGGTCCAATCTCCAGCCTGCCACACAGCAATTCATGACAGAAAGAAGGTACATAACTGAAAAAAGCACACAGAATGAATAGAGAATGCTTGTGACCAGTGTGAAGCGAATTATGAAAAGTAAATGCAAAGCTTCTTATTACGAAAGCTGCAATGTCACATGGGGCACAGTGGGGGGACAGCGTTCAGTTCAGTGATAGCTGTCAGATAGAAGCTGTTTCTTACTCTGGCAGTGGTCTGGCAATTTAGTACCATGTGTTTTAACACAATGGGTTTTTGCTATTTTTAAACAATTCTTAAATATGTCTTATGAATCATGTCCTATACCTGTACGATCTTTTTTTAAATGAATCCCAGAATCTCAATACTAAAAGCATGTGCTTGCTGTTATCATGTCACATTTTTAAACCAAAACCAAAAGGACTTGGAGAGGACCCACTCAAGCAATGACACAGCTGGCTTTATATCGCCACATGCTTTCTGGTGTACTGCTATAAATAACAAACATTTTCGCAGACAAAACATGGTTTCCCAAACAAAAACAACATTGCTGGAGACAGATAAAATCTTCTTGTCCCCTAGTTTTTATCAACATCAGCTGAGTTTGTTTTGAGATTGAATGCGACTACGCAAGTAAGGGGTTAGATGAAGAGGATGTTGGGCCTATGGAATTTTCAATACCCAGCATCCAGGCTAACAGGAAAACAATTAGTAGCTTAGTGTTCCAAGATTCAGAAGAAGGAACTGCTATCACAGCTACAGATTGATGAGGTAATACAACACAAGTTGTGTAAGGACACAAGAGGAGGAGAGGAAACTGCCTTTGATGCTGTTTGTGAGATCCACTGTACAATGGAACCACTAAGAAAAATGATTTTTTCTCAAATCCAGGTTCATTTCGATCTCATAATGCCAAATAACTTCAATTGGTTTTTCCTTTTCACTTTCCACTTTTGCTCAGTTGTCCTTTAAGTTAATTATGTTCCAATTTCTTTCTGAAAAATTCTTTATTTAAATTAATTTCTTCTAAACAAATTAACATTATGAACTCCATTTCCACATAAAAGTGTCTTCTCCTCTCACATACAAATACACAAGCACTATTTCCTGTGAAATTACATGTAAAGTAAAACTCATGAGAAATAAAGACTTCACTTTTGTTTCAAGATTTTCTGTAAATTCTGTATTTGACAAACTGTGTTAATTTATCAAATGATTTTGATATCAAAAATAAAAATCAAAATAAAATAAGAAGTAACACACAGAGAATGAAACTAAGACATAAGGGCTTGACACTTGGACAGGGGAGAAAAAGACGTAGAGGTGAAACTAGGACAGACATGAACAGATCAGAAATTAGGGAACTATAAATTGAACTTAAAGGCACTCAAAATGTGACATGTTCCGAAACTAGAACAAATTACCTTATGGAAGAGAGACATAACCTCTGTCTCTCTTCCACAGCATGTCTTTCATTCTGTTTTCCTTATCTCACCCCAACCGGTCGCAGCAGATGGCCCCGCCCCTCCCTGAGCCTGGTTCTGCTGGAGGTTTCTTCCTGTTAAAAGGGAGTTTTTCCTTCCCATTGTCGCCAAAGTGCTTGCTCATAGGGGGTCATATGATTGTTGGGTTTTTCTCTGTACCTATGAAGCGCCTTGAGGCGACTTTTGTTGTGATTTGGCGCTATATAAATAAAATTGAATTGGATTGAATTGAATTGAATTGAAGTAAACTTAATGGGATAAATTAGGAATTATGTCGTGTTTCTTACAAAACACGAAAAGGGGGAGAACTGTCATGTAATTAATATCCTTAGTATCCTTATTTTGAAGGTTGGTAAAGCAAGGCCACTTTTGACTCATAAACTAAGTGCTCAGCCAGACTGAAAACAGGAAGTGTAGAGCTGTACAGCATATTAATAAATACAGGAAGCCAGACAGAAAAGAGGAACTTTGCCATATAAGCAATGTTTGTATTGAAACTGTGACGTGTAAAGTACCAAAATAATACCTATATGAGACACAGTTTATGATTCTAATGTTAGAGATCCTGCAACTGGCATTTGGGCTGTGCAGGGGTCTCTCTCTTCCGGAAGATGATTAAATAAAAAGAAATATAAATGTTTTAACACACTATGAGTCGGTTTTCTCTGTTCTATCATGGGGACAAAAGAATCGGGGTTAATAAGACCCAGGACCATGATGATCCTAAACCAAGGCACCTACACTGTGCTTGCTGACTTCATGTCAAATATGTGCATAGACTAAGCCTTTGTTTGAATTGTGTTCTATATTTAACTCCCTGAAAAGCCTTCAGTTAATCAAAAATGCTGCAGCAAGAGTCCTGACAGGGACTAGAAAGGGAGAGCATATTTCTCCTGTATTGGCTTCCCTTCTGTTATACTACATTTTAATTTGCGGCAAAGTCTCTTTCCCACTCCTGGAATTGCAGCTACTACAACACTCAAAGAATATCTGCTGAGTCAATCAAATTATTTCACTTTCATCTGCTGACAAACAAAAGCTATTTTCACATCTTGTTTAAGACTATATAACAAATTTTTAAATGGATCTACTGTAGTGTAAAGTTTCAGAGCTCTAAAGCGCAGCTGTAACCTTTGACACAAACAGTACCACTAGCAGCGCACTTAGCCATAACGCCTAATGTATGAGTTTTTGAGATATGTCAGGAAGTTCAATAAACACACACTTTTTAAAAAAAAAAAATTCAAACAATTATTTAATATTTCAGGTTTATCGAGGTTAAAATGTTTATTTTACTGCTCTCTGTGCTAAATCATTATATTAACAGTTTTCTGCACCATTATTTTATAGTTATATTTTTATATTCATTAGATACATTTATTACTATTTCCTCTGTTTCTGTGTGCAGTTGGTAGCACTCACAGTAGTGATGGTAAATTTGATTCTTTTTACTGAATCGAGTTTTAATGAGTCACTCACCAAAGTGAATCGGGTTTTTTGAGTCATTTGATTCACTGAGTCACTTGACCAGAGAGTGCAAAAAATGTACATTTTCACTCAAACTTAATTTGTTTCTCTTTTCATGTAAATCCTACTGCTAAGATGAATGATTCTAAAAGAAAACAACTATTTTATAGAGCAAAAAAGAGCAAAAACATTTCTAAAATTAAGCAGTTTCCTATCAAAATTGCTTAATAAACATTTATTTTGTTTATTTTTATTTTATTAGTATTTTCCTTAAATGTGTTAAATATATATTTTCTCATCTAAATGTCCACTGAAATGTGAGCCTGGGGGCGGTAATGCGCCTTAACATTGGTTGCCAACCAAGAAGAAGAAGAAGCTGTGAGCCAGGGGGGAGGGGGTGAGTGAGTGAGTGAGTGAGTGATTCGTACGCTTACGATTCAGCACAGGAAGGGAGGGGGTGAGTAGCTCAAATGTGCTGTTAGCATGTTAGCAGAGCGATGCTACTGTGAACCGAGGAGCTATTTTCTTGATGTGAGCTTCTACTCAGGGTTTTTTCTTCCAGTTCAGAGCAGAAATTTTTTTGGTAAGATACTGGATGTTGTGTTTTTCTCCACAATTTTAATTATAAGCTAGATACATTGCTGCTAACAGCAACAGGGATGAGTCAGTGAGTCAGTTGGGCTTGTGAATCATGATTCATGAGTCAGTAAAGTGATTCTCGAGTATTGAACGATTTGTTCATGATTCGCGCATCACTAACTCACAGGGAAGAACAGTCATATGATCCAGCTTCAGCGTTGCCTGGTCCAGCGTCAACTGCGGCTTCAGCCTCGCCTGGTCCAGCACCTCGGAATCGTCGGCCACTTTCTGGGCCTCTAGCCGGACGTCATCGCCGTCGTGGGCGTTCTCCGGCACTGTCGTCTCCTTCCCCTGCGTTGTCGCCGCTGCCTTCTGGTAGGCCGGCCTCTGGACCCGCTCTATCGTCTCCTTCGCCGCCGCTGCCTTCCGCACGGTCGGCCCCTGGACCAGCTCTGTCGTCTCCTTCGCCGCCGCCGCTGCTGCCTTCCGCACGGTCGGCCCCCTGAACTGCTCTGTCGTCGTCGCCGCCGTCCGCACGGTCGGCCCCCTGAACTGCTCTGTCGTCGTCGACGCCGTCTGCACAGTCGGCCCCCTGAACTGCTTCCACGTCGCCGCCGTTACCGTGCCAACGGTCGGCCCCCTGAACTGTTTCCACGCCGCCGCCGTAGCCTCCCGCACGGTCGGCCCCCTGAACTGAACTGTGTTTGGGCTGTTTTCTTGGGCTCCGGTGTTTACTGTGCACTGCTTTTGTTTTCTGTTCCGAGACCTCCGTCCTGGACCCCCGCCGCCCGCCCTGGGTTGTTTTCTGTTTCGTTTTGTTTTTTGTGTTTGGGCTATCTGGAGCCAGCCCTTGAGGGGGGGGGGGTACTGTCAGGATCCTGGGTCTCCTGACTCAGTGTTTTTAGTTCTTTGTGATTTTTGTATTATTGTACTTGTGTGATTTATTCTATGGTTTCTAGTTTTGATTCCTTGCCCTTCATGTTTCTCTGTGTCCCCTATGTTCTGTGTAAGTCTGTGTCTGCATGTTTGACTTTCTTGTTTTCTGTCACTCTGTATTGTGAGTTATGTTCTCATGGTTGGTCTTTTATTACTCCCTCGAGTCTAGTTTCTTGTGTTCCAAGCGTAGTATTTCCCTCTGTGTATTTTAGTTCTTAGAGTCCTCAGCTTTATGTCTCTTAGTTGCTGTCTCTACCGCAGTTCTGTGTCATACTTCCTGTTTTACTTTGACGGTCCGTGTCTTATGTGAATGTGTCCTACTTTGCTTCCTTGTCTCGTCAGTCCTGATTTCTCCCAGCTGTGTCTCATTCCCCTCGTTACTTCCCAGTGTATTTAAACCCTGTGTTTCTCTGAGTCAGTGTCGCGTCGTCCCTCATGCTGTGTGGCGCTCCCTGTGAGTTTTGTTTGTCATTTTCCAGTTTAGTTTAGTTTAGTTTAGTTTGCTTTTGTATGCTTTTCCTGGCCAGCAAATAAAGCTGTGGTTTTGAGTTCATCCCTTGTGTCTAAGAGCCTGCATTTTGGGTCCAATTCCTGCCTGCCACACAGCGATTCATAACATGTCATACTCTAGCCCAGTCATACACACTCACAAGCACGCACACAAAGAAAGATGCATATCACAAAATTGCAGGAAACAAACCCCTCTTCTTGTTAGTGTTAGAGGCTCATTTATCTTTCTGCCGTGAGACTTTACAGACGTACCAGGAGATTTAAACTGTTGTTTTGTCTACACTGTAGGTATGTTGTAACCACAGTCCCATCTGAAAAACTGTAGTCCTTGAATGGATCAGTGAGAGAATACTAATCGCTGCCTCAAACTGGAGACAGATGTCCACAAATTCCTGGTGGGAGACTGCCCAAACTATCAGAACAGACTGAAGGAAATGAGGAAGAAGTAGAAAATAATATTTTTTTCATCCAAAAAAAAAAAACACATATAAATTAGCACAAAGTAATTAACATAATGAGTGAATGAATGGTACATAAACATGAACAACCACCCCAGAGACCTAAGTTTGGTTCTTGCACAACTTATTAATTAAAAACTGTTACATTTATGTGAATGCCAAAACCTCAACAAGTCGCTAAAAGATAAGGTATTAATACTTAATTAATCTTTTATAAAGTATTACTCAATTTATCAATTTGTATAAATGTGTCTATAAATGTAAATGGTTACAAACTGGAATACCAGCCAAAAATTTAGACACACCTTCTCATTTAAAAGTTTATCTTTATTTTCATGACTATTTATACTGTAGAGTCTCACTGAAGGCATCAACCACATATAGAAATTATGTGGTAAACAACAAAGTGGGAAAAAACTCAAAACATGTTTTATGGATTCTTCCAGATAGCCACCCTTTGATTTGATTACTGCTTTGCACACTCTTGTCATTCTCTCGATGAGCTTCAGTTTTGAATAAATCCCCAACAGTGTCATCAGCAAAGCACCCCCAAACCATCACACCTGGTCCTCTGTGCTTCACGGTGGGAACCATGCATGTAGAGACCATCCATTCACCTTTTCTGCATCGCACAAAGACACGTTTGTTTAACCCAAACAAATCTTTTCTGACTTAGTAATGGTTTCTTAGCAGCTATCTTTTTCTCACCTGCCTAAAACATTTGAACAGTATTTTATATGAACTCCAAATATTGGTCAGGAGTAAACATTTCTAACTTGATTTAATCAATTTTCTGTTTTGGGGGTGGATTTGGTTGTTAATATTAAATATTTGTTGTTAATGTTAAAATGACCATAAAATAGTTTCAATGTCAGTTTTGAGATTTTTTTTTCCTAGTTAGAGCAAAGTAGCGTATAACCCTATAGTTGTTCAGAAAATATTTATGTCCTGCTTAATAACTCTAAAAGCCATACCAAGAGGCATATTGTATTTTTGTTTTATAAAACATGCTATTACTAGGTGCAGAGTGATGTCATTGAGTAGGCTGGTGCATTTGATGAGTGACCTCACCTGACTCTTGTGTTGCAGTAAGGTGATTGCAACAAGTCTTTGGCTGTGTGATGGCTTGTTGCTTCCTATTTTGTCATTTTTTATCTGTACAAACATAAATGCAGGGCTTGGTTTTGAGAATAACTGTGTTCTCTAAAAAAAATAGTCACTACGGTCTTTTGGAAGCACTAAAGCAGCTGTATATTTGTGAGGAGTCACAGTTTAATCACAAAGTTCACACCCCTCGAGAACAGTGGAAGGCTTTTTACTTTCTTTTTTTCTCTTTCTTTCCTCACCCGGCCTAAAAAGGCAGGGCTTATGGTTTTTTGCTTATATAGCTTCACATTTCAAGTTCAACTCTGTTGAACAAACTGTCTGCCAGAAATGAGGGACTTCCTAAAAAACTTTCCCTTTAGGGAATTCAGTGTCTTTATCACCATCGTCGGCAGTTTTACTTATAATGTTTTACTTGACAGAGATGTGGTCTGCACTTGCATAGATGTAGCTACAGACTGCTGGATATACCTTCTTCTGCCGGGGTTTATAATTTTTTCCTTAATACTTTGGACAGACAAGACATTACAAAGAACCTGCAACTACTATATATTTGTATGTTCAGAAAAGCTAGCTTTGTTGCAACGTCAACGACCTGATGCGCAGCAATATCAACCACCTGATGAGCAGCAACATCAACAAAAGAATACAAACTGCAGGGGAGCATTATGTGGTGTTTTCTGGAGTCGCCTTATCAAGGCATTTTGTATTGGTGTGCTATGGGCTATTTCTGTGCTCATCGATGGAGACTGGTATGTTTGCTGTCAGAATGATCATTCTGAAAAGCAATCACAGTTAGCCTGCAAAGATAAAACCAACATGACAGCTGAAGAAAATGTGGTCATCAATACCCTGAAAAACAAATCAAGAGTGAGTTTTTTTCTTACTTTATTCATATCTTATAACGCTGTTCTGTCACAGCAAACATTGTTGAAGTCCCAGCATCATCTCATTATAATAGATCAAGCTACAAAATAATTATATAATTAATTAAAATAGTCAACTGCTGCAACATTAAAAAGATCAGTGAATAATCAATAGTAATCCAATAATACCATGTATTTGATTCCAAAAAAGTGTCCTAAATACTTTTACTTTACTATGTGTGTTAAGCCAAATTTTATTAGATTCTGAAAACACAACCTATGCACTGTTTTATCTACCTAAGTAAATTATAACTATTACTTGGGGGGGAAGGCTAAATACGTTACTTCCACTTTGCAAAATAAATATCCAGTGCAAAATCATTTTTAAATTTTTGTGGACCACATTTTGCAGAAGACTTTCAATAGGACATACTGTATGGCTGCAAAGGGGCCTGAACATCCCCATCATTTCTGCTTACCTTTATGTAAAACTCACTAACACTGCAAGAAAGTCTAACAAGGGCATCTAAGTCACACTGACATGCAAACTCACATCATTGTAATGCCCATGATGTTGGTTGAGTTTCTCTTTGGAACTATTTGGTCTTTAAGTGATGACATGATGAAACCTGCTTCCAAAAAACGTTAGCATTCATCCTCCAGCTTCACTGTGCAGTGTTGTCAACTCCTCAGTAAGGAAAATCGCTATTGGCTGTCCAAAAAATCACCAGAAGTCGCTAAATGATGTCATTGCCTAATTTGCATAATTGGTCCTGCCTATGTAATTGTAACAGATGATGTAGGAGAGAGAAATACATAGTGGAAGAGACATAAAGTGAGTAAAAAACACCCTAAAAGCATTTAGAATATATTTATTCTAAATTCAATTTACAAATTGAATTTCAATTTACAATTTTTTTTTCTATTGTCTTATTATTGTTTTCAATAATTCCAACCCTCCCTCTTTATCCGGACTTGGGACCGGGAAAGTGACCCGAAATAGGCACACTGGCGAAGTTACTTTTTTTGGTGTGTGTGTGTCTGCAAGGACATCTGATTTTTGCGGTGATTGTATTTTAGTGCATTGATTTAAGAATCAATGCACTACGAAAAATGTACAGTTACTGCTGCTCCCACCCTGCATTGCAGCAGCTTCGCTCATGCGCAATTCATTTGCAGTTGTACGCGTAGGGGTGAATATCTCCTGCTCTGACATCAGTTGGGGGCGACTGCTGCGTAAGGACTACCTGCCGCCTGTGAGCATTTTCACATGGGCGAGGTGTCCACAGCAGCAACCGCTGCTTCTTAAAAGTAAGATTGATACGTGCGCTCATGTGAAAAAGTTGTCATAAGTCTCCAGAAAAAAAACACCAGAAAAAGTCGCCAGATTTGCTAGTCGCTTTTTAGAAAAAAGTCGCTAAGGGGGTCTGAAAACTCGCTAAATATAAGGACAAAGTCGCTAAGTCGCAACATTGTCACTGTGCTAATGTGTTTATAGCTGCGTAGAAAGCCACCATGTATCACATCATTATATACCAGCCAGCCCAACTTCAGTAACCCTACAAACGTCACTGCTGTTTAGTTTTCTGTCTTCATTTATGTCAGAACTGATAGCAGAGCTGTACGTCTTAATTTTTCAGAAATCTCTCAGTCAGAACATGCTATATCATGTTTAGGTGGAAACAATACAATACAAATACAATACAACTTTATTTATATAACACATTTAAAAAACAACGGTACACCAAAGTGATTCAAAATAAAACAGCAGGTTAAAACATGATTAATATAAGACCATTAACAAAGTACTGAATATGCTAACAGGTCAATGGCACTAATTACACAAGATTAAAAGTGAATATCAAATCAAACTTGCTAAAAACATAGATAAAATAGGAATTAAGTATACAATACAGGCATTAACTAACCAGGAAAGAAAGATTAAATAAGTGACTTTTTAATCGTGATTTAAATGATTGGATGGAGTCAGACGCGCGAATAGCTATGGGAAGGTTGTTCCACCGGTTCAAGAAGCTAGCAAACTAACTTCCTGCTGGCTTCTAACTCCGTTAAATTTCATAAATTCTGTTTTCATGGATGCCTGGATGTTAAGCTTAATTGTTACACCTGGTAGAGCAGCCACACTGATCATTTTATTAAAGATGAAAGAATTTAATCAGTTTGTAAACCTCAGTGTTTGTTTGACTTGGGACCTGAAGCAGAGTTTGGATCCAGAAATAGCTAATGATGTCAGACTTAAAGACTGGATTTTTACACCATGACTAGATGTCCCAGCCAATGATTATGGAAAGTCAAAATGTTTGCTGGATTCTTATTTTAATCTATCAGCCTGTAATCAGCAGATTTTTTTTATGTTTCTTTTTCAGCGTATAGGCTTCTCTGTGCTCTTTGTTATCATTTTTCTGGCAGCCCTGATGTCACTATTTGACCGGAGATGCTATTACAGCAGAAGACAAGTCTATGACAGCGTGATCCTGGAAGAAGGGGAAGATGTACTGAAAGACACTTTGAGAAAAGCAGCGAAAGAGGAGTTACTTAAAATGATCTCTGAAAAAATAAATGGAAATGAGAACGAAGGAGGAAATGGAAACAGACATAGGAATGGAGGTGAGAATGGGAATGGGGGACAAGATGAATATGAAGGGGGTGGACAAGAAAATGGAAATGGAGGAGGAAATGGTGAAGAGAATAAATGGATAGAATGTTTTGATGTTGCTGCACAAATGATTAAAAACTCAAGCATACCAAAACTTTCCAAATAAAAAAAAAGGAAAAAAATAGTAGTATGGATCCACAGTGAGATCTGTAACAGCAGCAGAAGTGACTGACTGTCAACATCTTTTACAGCACAGTGCTGAAATTGCCTTGAATGGCAATTTAAAGTCATTTTAAAATCATAAAACTCCACAAACTAATTCCACATGATTATTATTGTATTTTATATTTAAGTCTTTTTCTTATAAATGACTGTCCAACATTCAACTTATAGTTACATTAAAGTTGTTAAATGTGTAAGGAGATTATTTAGTGACTTTATATTTGTTTTCTTTTGTATGGGATGGATTTGGACAAATATAATATATAACAGGTTCTCCTGTTCCTGTATGGTGCTGCCCTTAATGTTTGCAGGTAACTGCCATTTTGTGGCATTGATGTAAAAAGCCAGTTTGAGTCTCAGGTTACGTCCACATGTACACGAATATTTTTGAAAACAGAGATTTTCCGTTTTCTTTTTTTCTTTTTTTTTTAATCCTGTCTAAATGCTGCCAGGAACATGCCAAAGCAACAGGTGGTGATATATTCCTAACCGTGTAGAAATGTAATGTCGGTTGACGCATGCACTCTATATTCATATATTTCTTTAACACACATATATACAATTGTCACAAGAGCAGTAAGCCAGATGCACAAAGCAGAACACATTTTACTGTTTTACAAGAAAATCATTAGTACATCATTAATGTCAAAGTTTTTTTACAGTGAATATGGTCACCTTTATGAGGTAATCACCAACATTTGTATGCTGCCTGCTCAATTCATGTCTCTGTATTTTTGGTGACTATTTTTTTTTTTTTGGTTTGTGCCACTATCTAGTCATTTACATGTCTTGCTTGATTGATGTAATTTCTTTGTCATTTATTTCTCTTTGATTTTTTCCCCTTAAATTGCGATTTTGTGTTTCTGTCTTCACTTTTCTTTGTTGTTGATGTGTTTGCCTTTCTGTTTTCTTCATTTCTTTGTGGTCACTTTGTAGATAGGGCACTGAAAATTAAAAAAAAAAAAATCAAATAATAAGTAAGTGGGGATGGGGATCAGTGTGAAATTCGTCTAGTCTTAAGGTCTCTTTTAATTTAAAACGAATATTAAACAATTAATATGAAACCTTTTTTATTATCTCAAGAACTTTAGTTGACCTGCTTATTTTAAAATAAGTGTATTCAGATGCATGAAATCAGATGATTGTTTCTCAAAATAATATTTATCTGTGTTTAAATAACAATAAATAACAGATTGTCAGATCAATTGAAATGACAGGGCAAAGAAATTGTTGAGCTCTTCTTTTAGTATGTGGCTGTTGTCAGGGGTTTGGGGTCCCTGGCCTTTGCAGCTGGTGAATAATCATTTGGATGTTATTAAAAAGAGTACCTTAAACTGCAGCATTCAGGCTTCTATTTTTCTCTTGTTTTTCTCTTGCTTCACTCTGGCGTCTCCTGCTGGATTAAGGCTCAAAGTGTAGGTGTATTTTCGTCACCAACCAGGAAACTTTGCTTCTTTTTATTTATTTATTTAATGTTTTGGGCTAAATCAACAAACAAATAGTAGGCTCTTCTTACTCCAGGTTTTGGAGCAGCATCTGTTCCCATCTACACATTAACCCACCTATTTCAGTAAATAATGGCAAACAACATTCTATGTGTGATCCAGTGGCCTTGCTGCTGTCCTCACTTTTGTCCACTGAAACATTTAGCACATGATAAAATGGAACAATGTGGCAAAGGAGGCACAGAATTGATCAGCTAAAATCAAATATAAAGAAAAAACATTCCTTGCAAACACCAGTTGGCCTCCTTATTTAAAAGACTGTTAAAAGAAGAGCTGGTGTCTCATAATAACAAACATGCTTCTGTTTTTCAGAATCAGAATACTTAAATAATCCTTGTGTTGTCTTCGTAGCACTTGTTAAAAATAACACAGCATCCACTTATGCCTTGCGAGCTACTGCTCCAAACATTTTATTAACACCATTCTTATGTCACACCACAGACCAGTCTTCTTTTATGTGCTCCCCTGGAGGCGTCCATGAGCTTTCTTAAATACACTGCCCCCTGCTGGAAAACCATATCATTACATGAACATCTACATAACACATCCCCTTTTCTCTGAATTATATACAACATAGGTCTTATAAACTAACATATACGCATAATATTTTTTTTCATTAATATTTTTTCTGTTTTTTTAAACACCATCAGAATATAAGATGAAACAAATCCAGTTCACTAGTTTTACAGATTAAGCCTAACTGGTCTTTTGACCTTACGCTCTGACCTCCTCAATACAGGTTCTGAAACAACTTCATTTTCTCTACATTCTCACATCCATTTGATGGTTTCAAATCAGATACTTTCTCTGCATGTGACACATCAACATTTTCATCTTCCTCACCACATTGTTCCTCCTGAAATGTCTCTTTAGTCTTCAGTAAGTTGTGATGGTTCCTTCTGAACACATGACCTTCTTCAGTTCTTACGTCATATGATCTCGGACCTGCTTCCAGAAGAACAATGGCTTTCCTGCTCCATGCATTCTGATCTTGGATTCTCACTACATCGTCCTTTGCAAGCAATCCAAGTGCCCTTGTTCCCTTGTCATATTGCTGTTTTTGTTTCCATTTCAGATTCTCTTGCTTTTTTGTAATTTCTTCACTCTGCTTGCTTTCTGCATAGCAGGGCAAAGTTGTGTGTAGCTTACGACTCATCAGCAGTTCTGCAGGGGATAAACCACAGTCAAGAGAAGCAGTCCTGTAGCTCAGCAGGGCTAAATAAGGATCTGATTGACTGTCTGTAGCCTTCTTCAGAAGCTGCTTGATGATATGCACTCCTTTTTCAGCCTTGCCATTTGCCTGTGGATGTTGAGGACTCGATGTGACATGTTTAAAGCCGTATTCTCTTGCAAAATTCTGCCATCCTTTGCAATTATAGCAAGGACCATTGTCACTAATGACAGTTTCTGGTATTCCATGCCTGGAAAAGATGGTCTTCACTGTTTCTCGCCCTCCTTTTACACTTTTCTATTCCCAGGTGTCCCTCATGTATTCTTTGAAGTATCACTTGTCTCAGACTATGTGGTATCACAATCCTATTGCCTCTCAACAGCAGTCCATTTACCACGCTAAGCTCTGATCTAACATGATAATACTTTGAACAGGACCCTTTGGGCCAGTCTCCTTGGATATTTCCCATCACCGTTTGCAGCTCCCTGTCTGCAGCCGTCTCCTCACATACTTGTTTTATTTTTGCGTCAGACACTGACAGAGACTTCACTATCATGTTAACATGATCATCTACTTCTTTCTCAGTGGAGCTTGCGTGACACACCTGTGATGCTCGCAACAGTGCATCTGCTAAAGCTAAATGCTTGCCTGGTGTGTATATCAAGTCAAAGCTGTACCTCTGCAGTTTCATCATGAGACGTTGAATCCTCGGTGACATCTCATTCAGATTTTTCTTAATGATTGACACAAGAGGACGATGATCTGTCTCAACTGTAAAGGTAGGAAGACCATAAACATAACAGTGAAAAATATCAAGTCCATATGCCAGCCCAAGACATTCTTTCTCAATCTGAGCATATTGGGTTAGTCATGGATCTAAAAGCATAAGAAACTGGTTTCCAGCTCCCCTCTTCAGTTTGAAGTAAAACAGCTCCAAGCACATCCTTTGAGGCATCTGTTGAGATTTTCAGACTCTTAGTTGGATCCTAATATGCAAGCACTGGGTGCGTTGTCAGTGTGGTTTTTAAATCATTCCATTCTTGTTCATGCCTCGCTGTCCATTTCAATTCTATGGAATCATGAAGTAACTCCCTTAGTGCTGATGTTCTCACTGACAAGTTAGGTATGAATTTTCCAACAAAGTTTATCATTCCCATCACTCTGAGCACACTTCTCTTATCTGTCAGGCGTGGCATTGTTGCAATGGCTTTTATTTTCCTTTCATCTGGCTCAATACCTCCAGCAGAGAATTTGTCTCCCAAAAATGTTATTTCCTTTACACCAAAATGACACTTGACACGATTGAGCTTTAATCCATTCTCCCTTACCTGTTGCAGCACCTTTACCACTCTTTCATTATGTTCTTGTAGGGTGGAGCCACAAATAACCACATCATCAACATAACAGCGAACACCTTGTAATCCCTGTAACATGTTGTCCATGGCACGATAAAAAACCTTAGATACTGAGATTATGCCGAATGGCATTCTGAGGAATCTGTATCTGCCAAAACGTGTATTGAAAGTACAGTATTTTCTTTTTTTTTTTTTCTTTTTTTTTTGCCGTTCCATTTACATTCCATGTAATGAATCTTAGTGCACCCATAGATGTGTGTGTATATCTAGGGGTGTACGCTGTGTGTGTCGCTTAGACAGGTGGAGAGAATACATCACTTGTTCGTAAATAAAGAGAGGGAGAGAGAGAAAAAATGTGTGGCGAGATGCTCCCTGAGTCTGACTGTGTGTGTGCATATTTACTAATATGAGTACACTTGGCTTAAGTGTGTGTATCCTGTAGGTCTGTATGCGCTGTCTGACTGATGTAAATGTGCTGCCGTTGAGCGCATGACTGTGCGTGATCGTGCTGTGCGTATGTGTCAAAATAAATGATGTTGTTTGTGGATGAGTGTCGAAGCAGGTGATCGAAGCAGTGAAAGAAATAAAGAAAGAAACAAAGGACAAGGGTGAGCAGCATAAAAACAAGAGGGGGAAAAGAGAGAAGAAAAAACGAGAAGAAAAAAAACGGAAACATTCCAATCAAACCACTGACGGAGAGTGACGGTGTTAATTCTGCTATGATATCACACTTAAGATGCGATTTGATACCGGTAAGTTAAACAGATGTTAATGCAAGTTAGTGTGAGTGGATAGGGAAAGGGTGTAGCGGATTCTTATCTGGTGTGAAGTTAATACAGCCACGGAGTGATGTTGGGGTCGCGGTGGAGCTGTCCGTCCACGTACAGCCGGTCCACAGCGATGACAGCGCGGGAGCCCTTCTGGATGAAGCCGCGTCGGATTGGGAAGAGGACCCTGTGTCGTTCCAGGATCTCTTTGGGGAACTGGTCGTTCACGCTGAAGTCCGTTCCTTTTAATTCCCTGCCGCGGCTTTTCACCTGTTCCTTTTGTTTGAAGTGGCCGAATTTGGCCACGATAGGACGTGGTCTTCCGGTCGCAGCCCGCGTGGGGCCGATGCACTCTATCAAAGGCGATGTTCTTCACCGTGTCCTCCGGCAGCTTCAGGTGGGTTTTGATGAAGCTTTTCACCGTAGTCTCCGCGTCTTCTCCAGCGGCTTCTGGAATACCAGAAAATACAAGATTATCACGCATGCTACGAGCTTGTAGATCAATAACTGTCTTTTTTTTTAATTTTCTCTATTTAGCTGGGTAACATTGTCTGTGAGACATTTCACCGACTCCCTTAGCGTGGCATTTTCAGCAGCGAGCGTTTCCACCTGCTGCTGGCTGAACTCCAGGAATTCTCTCAAGGATTTAAATTCCCGGTGAAGAATCTCCACCAAGGACAGCCTTGCATCGAAACTGGACAATCGTTTGTCGATTGACTCCAGTATGTCGGCAATATCTTTACCGGCTCAGACCCAGGACCGTGCCAGGGTCCTGGGTCTGAGTGACCCTGGACCCTGAGCAGTTATGGACTTGTCTTGTATTGCATGTATATTTGGTGTTGCTGTCCCTCTTCTCCCTGTTTGCGGATGTGTGTATGTGTTTCTGCGGGCGCCTTCAGGCCTGGTGGGTGTGGCTCTGCTGGCGGACTGGCCACACCCGAAGCTCCTGCCACACACCTGCTGTTGATCAGGGCTCGTGGGGGAGCTATTTAGGAGAGTGTTGGAGCTCCCACCGGCGCTCATTACGTGAGACTCCCAAGTCAGTGTGTGTGTTTAGGAAGTGCAGATCGTGTGTGTGTGCCCGCGGGGGTCAGTGTTTAACGGCTGCCTCTATTGTTTTGCTGCAGGAGGAACGTGGAGAGGAAGGGCAGCACGCACAGGGTGTTCAGAAACACTACAGCGGGGAGTACGAGCACAGACGTCTGAGTGGGAGACACTCACGGGAGTCTTGGGGAGCAACGGGGGTGAATGGTGCATTTATTGTTAACTTCACTTTAAATAAATCTGTCTTTATTCAGAGCTCCGCGCCTGGGTCCTCCTTTCCCTTACATCCCCCAAAGTTTACAGACTATGTGAGTCGGTAAGGGTTGCGTCGCGCCGTGGAGAGGCGGCTGCAGGAGAAGCTTTTTAAGTTTCCCTGGCTGGTGGACTCCCTCAACCCAGTTGTCTTGGACTTTCTGCTTTCTACCCTCCACCTCCACTCTCCTACTCAGGCTGCTCACTGGCCCGGACAGCCGGTGGATTCACAGCTTGACACGCCGGCCCCGACGTCTACGCGGAAACAACGTTTGCGCCGCCGGCACTCCTCACAGCAGCCAAATTCCCGGACATCTCAAGAGCCGGCTGGGGTGAGTACTAAGGACAATTTTTCGTTTTCCTCACCATCTTTGTCTGTCTGCAGTGGATGATAACGTCGCTGACGCTGCTTTTAACCAGCCGTTAGCGCAGGCAGCGTTACCTCAGTCAGAGGTCTCCACACCACTCGCGGCTTCACCATCTGCCGTGGCTGTACCACCGTTCTCTCATCTGCCTGCAGCCGTCATTCTGCCATCTTCTTCACCACCTGCTACGTCGCCACCTGGACCTGCTCAGCCTGGAGCTCAGCGAGCCGAGGCCAGAGCCAGCGCCGCCGCCGGAGCTGGAGCTCAGCGAGCCGGAGGAGCCCGCGCCACCAGCTGAGGAGCTCAGCGAGCGGGAGGAGCTCGTGCCACCGCCGGAGGAGCTCAGCGAGCAGGAGAAGCCAGCGCCACTGCCGGAGGAGCTCAGTGAGCCGGAGCCGGAGCCGCTACCGCCTCTGGAGGAGGGACCGGCGTCGCCAGCAGAGGAGCTCGGTGAGCCGGAGGAGCCTGTGCCGGAGCTCGACGAGCCAGAGGAGCTCAGCAAGCCTGTGGAGCCCGCGCCGCCACCGGAGGAGCTCAGCGAGCAGGAGGAGCCCGCGCTGCCCGCGCAAGACCTCGGGGAGCCGGAGGGGCCAGCACGTCCGCGACCCGCCCGGCCAGCATGAACGGCACGTCCGCGACCAGCATATCGTAGATCAGGTGCCACACCTCGCGGTCGCTCGTCGGAGCTACGCCGCAGGCCGCCGGAGGAGCAGCGCCGCCACTGGACCCGGGGCAGGCCGCCGCCACCCTCTAAACTAAGTTTGGGGGATGTGATCTTTCAAGAAATGCAGACCAAACTGTTGTTGTTTGTTTACTTACACAGCATGTCTTGTAGAATTACCTGGAGTCAACAGCAACAGCATAATGCAGTCATATCTCAAGTCTAATAACAGAAGACAGGAAAAGATCAGTGAAGAAACAACTTCCCCAAACCAAAGCACAAATAAAACAATAAGTAAAACAGGCTGATCTAAAGTATGATTAAAGTTCAGCCTGATTAATATAAATGTCACTGACAGTTGCTAATATATTGGAAAACCAAAATACTTACCACTGAGTTGAGTCTTTCTGTCCAACAGCAGGAGTGCTGGTCCCGAGCCTCAAAGACAGTAAGAAGCAAGCAGAGGGAGAAAAAACAGAACATTTTTCAGAAACTGATTTGATCCTTAATGGCTGTGCAGTCATAATAACTTACAACACAGAGGGTCAATGTAGACCCCATACAACCAAATTAGACTAGCACATATAGTATTAAAAACACCATCTACTACTGTGTCTGAATGTGTAGTATTGGCACTGTCAGTTTAGGCCTAAAGAGACGTGTTTAAAAAAAGACCACGTAATTTAAATATAATCATTACATGCTTGTTAAAAGCTAACTTCCAATATATAAAGTTTCTTATAAGCAAAATGACCAGATCTAACATATGGCAGGGTTTATATGTAACATAATATTTCTTATGATTCAACTGTGTAATTTAACTTAATTCTTTAGAAGGACAACCTAGAATACTTTATTCTCAAGTATAAAGCCAACCTAGACGTTAACCATTTAACAGGCCACTTATCTGGATTATAGCTTTCACAACTTGTTTTTAAACACATGTTTTAACAAAACAAATACTATTGTTAATATTATTATTTAAAATGTAATTAAACAGAAAAGTGGTTAAATATAAAAGCAGTTTGCTTATGTTGTTAAAGAAAGGCTAGATTTGACATTAATAGATGCCACAGATGTTCAAAAGCTGCCACAAAGCATTAAAAAAATAGACATCTCCAAAAAAGTCGGAGCATTTTTGCAAATATGTGATGTCTTGATAAATCGAGCAGATATTTGAACTTTACACAGCTACATTCTCGCCTGAAAATATCTTAAAAGTTTATTTTGTGACCCAGAAAAAGTAATACGTTTTTTAGCCGCGCTCCTCCGCCATTGCCGCGCTTACAAGTACGCACTGGCTCCGACAACCGCAGCCAACAAATGCGATCCTCCTTTTCCCCAGATTACCCTTTCTGGGTCACCAAATAAACTTTTAAGATATTTTCAGGCGAGAATGTAGCTGTGTAATGCTCAAATATCTACTTAATTTAACAAAATATCACATATTTGCAAAAGTGCTTCGACGTTTTCGGAGAGCTCTGTTATCCACCAGCGCGATAGCTGACCGGGAGGTCAAGGCTCAATAGAGCGGGCGAGCACAGCTAACTCCTGGCATGTCGTTTTCAACCCCCCTGCGGTCTTTTGCTACTTAGGTTAAACATGATATATATAGTTAGTTAGTTATGGCTATGGATTGAAAATACCCCCCACAACCCACCCCTAATGGCTGCACCTCCCGAAAAATTTTGTCTGGGCTCTTATCTCACTTTTTTATTTCAAACAATCAACTAAGAGAAGCCACAAAATCAGTTTGAATAAGAGTAAACATTTACTCACCAAGTCAGTGTATCAGGTAAAGATCCACAGAAATGACAATAATCTCTTGAGCTGAAGCTTCTCCAGGTTTGCTCAACATATTCCAGAAAAAATGCTGGCGCCATGAACATGCAGACTGATCCGTGCTAGGGAGGAGGACGGTAGTGACGTGGCATTTTCAAACCACATCGTTTCATCCTTCCGCACTGAGAAGCAACATTTCCAGCTTACTTAGCTTTTCTAAGTAAAGAAAACTCAAATAAATTGAGTTGATCAGCATTTTTGCATAAAAAGTACTGGTAAGTTACTTAAATTGAGTTCTAATAACAAATTGATAAAAATTGAGTGCTGCCTATTTAATATTTTTAATTAAACACAATGTTACATTTTACAGTGCAGGCCGCCGGAGATGCAGCGCCGCCGCCGCCACTGGACCCGGGGCAGGCCACCAGAACCGTTTCGCCGCTGCTGCCAGACCCGTGGCCACCTGCCGGAGCTGCCGCGTTTCCATCAGGGGGTTAGAGGTAGGCCACTTGAACTGTTTTGCCACCACTGCCTAACCCACAGCAGGTCCCGCTTGTTTTGCCGTCCTGCGGGTCGGCCGCCAGAACTGTGTTTGCTGCCACTGGACCGGGGGTTGGACTATTGAACTGTGTTTTTCTTTTGTTGTTTTGTGGTGGCTGTTTAGCGGAGAGCCACCACCAGCATATAATCCTCAATTTGGAACCCATCTACTGACTACCACATAGCAGCTGGGCCAGTCTCCAATGCAGGTCAGTCCACTGCTGCCACCTGTGGCCAAGTACCATAGCCTACTACTAGATTAACCTGTGACACACATCTGCACCTGCTGTTATGATCACATCGAGTAAAGGCTGAGTGGCTGCACTTGGTACATCCAAATCTACCCACAAATATGTTGAAAGATGCAATGCCAGCAATGTGGATTGTTAACACTAAAAACAATCAGTAAGCAAAGACAACACAGATTTTTTCTGTTCATTATCCAGCCAGATATACTTAGGACCAGCTGCAGATGTGTGTCATATCACCACGTTTGAATTTGTTTCCTGCACAATACATTTGTGATAGTCAATGTTGTCTTTTCTGTACCATAAACCATGCAACCACATGAAACACAATTGTGTATCCATTTACATCTCATCATATACATGAAGTTTTAGACATCACAACTCCTTTTGTGTTTGTTATTACACAACAAAAATATGTACTTCACACATAGATTACATAGAAATATGTCATTAGTGTGCTCACAACACACCTTGTTAGAATAGTCTGCCTATTTCTTTACTGTGATTCTGTATATTTCAATTGTGCAACTGGAGTCACTTGAGGCAATCAAGTGGTGTTTGCTAGGAACACTGGTAGCCAATATAGGTAATTAAGCAGCACAGCTGGAGAGAATTGGTAGTTATATGCAGTCTATATAAGCATAGTGAGTACAACCAACGTGTGGGTTTTGTGAGACGATAGCAGTTAGTGAATTTACAGCAGTTAGACAGTGATTAGAAGGCAACTATAGCCAGTGTGGTTGAGAAGAGCTTGTGAGAGAGTGGACTTCTGAAAGTGAGTGACTGAGGTGTGTTAGTTGGTTTGTGGGGTGTGTCTTTGAGTCTGTGTGTTTGTGGCACAGTGGAGTAGGTAGATAGGTGGACAGGTGTAGGTGAGGGAAATGGATCCCAAAATTGTGAGGGAGCTTCTGGAGTTCAAACTCCACAATCACTATCCTGAAGGATCAACCAGCAGGGAAAGATATACAATCAAGAGAAGAGCTGAGACCTTCGGGATAAATGGTGAGTACAATGGATAATGTCATGTAAACCATCAGAGTGTAGCATTGTGCTGTAATGTGACCATTTCTTTTTTTTCTGTTTGTTCTTGTCTTGCCTTACATGCTTAATGTAGATGGAGACCTGTATTATGTATGCAGGCAGAAGAAGAACAAAACTGAGAACCTGGCGAAAGTGGTCTGCTCTGGCAAAGAGGCAAATGACATTTTTGAGGAATTTCATTCCAGCCACTTTGGTGGACACTGTGGATGGGAGAAGACCCACAGTGCTATTATGGCACGCTATTACTGGCCTGGCATTGAGGGGGACATTAAAAAATGGGTGAGCACATTTTGTCTGAATGAGCCTCAAACTCATTTTGAAAACCCAAAAACTCCCCCCCCCCTTTTTTGTTTGTTTGTTTTTCTGTTGTTTGTTTTTGTCTTTTGTTTGTACTTTGTTGCTCCTGACTAACCCATATTACCTACAGCTCTAAGGCATTTTGCTGATTATTAGCATGTAATGTTACTTAATTTGTCAATAGGTTGCTCAGTGCCCACAATGCCAGTATAAGGGGCCAATATTAAGGAAAAGAAAAGATACATTCCAATCGAGGTACAGTAACACAGACAGAATATTTGATACTGTCCAAATACATCAAATGTAACATGTTCCTTTTTTCCCCCCTCACAGGTCACAGAGCCCTTTGAGCTCATTAAAATGGATCTTGTGGGTAAACTGACCTTAACGGATGGTGGTAATCAGTATATTTGTGTAATGGTTGACTATTTCACCAAATGGGCAGAGGCCTACCCACTGAAAAACAAAACTGCAGATGAGGTCACTAGTTGTATTCTGGATTTTTTTCTACAAATTTGGTGCACCTAAAAGACTGCTAACAGACAGAGTTCTGCAACAAGGTAAGGTATTAATAGCTCAAGCAGATATGTAATGTAAGCTTGGATGACTAATGTGATCACCTTTTCAAGGTCAACTATGGCTTGTGTAAAACCCTGGGCATCCAAAGAAGCCTCTGCTCACCATACCATCCCCAAACCAATGGCTTGGTGGAGAGATTAAATGGCACAATCCAGAGGTACAATACTGTCATTTATATTTTGTGCTGTAACTATGTCACAACGCTGGCTATTTAGTATATTGTTCTTATGCATTCACATTCCAGATCCCTCAATAAACTGGTGAGTGACGAGCCCAAGAACTGGGACACATTTCTGAAGTCCACCATGTTTGGACTGAGGACAAAAAAAACAGCTGACGACAAAATACAGCCCATATTTCCTCATGTTCGGCAGAGAGGCAAGGTATCCATCGGAGAGCCCAAAGGAATACAAGGTAAAATGGTGTAATTTACAAGAGAGAAAATGTCTCAATCCTAATCCAGTTACTCAGTCATTCTATTTTGGCAGATTACAGAAGACATGGTCACTAAAATCATTTCAAATGAAGACGTGTGTGAGGGCCTACAATCCCAGGAGGTGGTATACGCTTGTTAATTTGGGTTGAACCCATGACTGTATAGGCGTTGGCTGAATAGCAGTGGTGTTCACCTTGGGGTGTCGATCAGAACACACAGGACGCACAGATAAAGGTTGCACCGTCTTTACTGTGATTCCTTAGCTTAACAGCCCAGTACAGCAACACAGTAATGCAACCACAGGCTTACAGAGTGGTGAGGGGTGTGGGTGTGGTCTGTGAACAGAACATATACAGAATATTGAATGTAATAAACATCTAAGTCATGAATTATGATTCATCAGCTCTCTTCGAATCTCACCAGAACTACAAATGGGAATTCCTATATGAACATCTACATGCACAAGTTTCATACACTACTCCCAAACCCTTACAGTACATGACACTGACTGCCAATACACCCAACAACAATATATCACAAAACATCAAATGGGTTTAGCTTACAGCTAGCAAGTATGTAGCATAACAAGTAGCATTAGTAGCAGGAACTAGCCACATAGCGAACAGGTCAATACACATTGTACTTCTACATCCACTAAATGTCTAAATGGCATAAAAGACTAAAACTCACACCGTGTGTAGACATCCCCTGCTGAGTCAGTCTGCCAGGTGGCTTTTGCTCCGTGTTAGCTCAAAAACTCTGATCACTGGAACATGTGCTCAATAGTGCAGCTGTGCTCTCTCGCCACAAGGGGGCTCCCCCACACAGCCTTTCCAACATAGCCTTCCCATACCATGGAAAGGCTGTTTATACAGACGAGGGCTCCCCCACCTGGTCATCCTCATCCTTGATCGCCGGAAGAACAATCAGACGTCCTATAGGCCGGGTGTATGTTTTGTCACGTATCTTCACCTCTGCTGTTCGGGTGTGGCCATCAGAACCAGTAAGAATCTTCGTCACTCTCCCAATCTGCCATGATGCTCTGGGTAGCTGTGGATCCACCAGCAGAACAACCGCTCCCTCTGTTATGTCCTCCATGGGTCTCTGCCACTTCATGCGAGTTTGGAGATTAGGCAAATAGTGTCTGATGAAAGATGCCCAGAATCAAATCACCCGGATTTGCAAATGTCTCCATCTTCGCATCCCTAGCGCTTCGTCTTCCGGATACACTACCTGAAGTAGGGAGCTGTCAGGCCGCCCCATGAGCAAGTAGTTAGGGGTCACTGGATCGATGTCAGCCACATCCGCAGAAACATAACCTAGGGGTTTGGCATTCAGGATACCCTCGATTTCTGTAAGAACGGTCCTGAATACTTCCTCACTCACTGTTTGAGAGCCAACAGAGGTGTATAAGGCGTTTTACTAAGTAAAGCTTACTTAAGATGACTGTTAGGACAACTTATTCATTGCAAGTATGCAGTATTAAGAATAACTTGATATTTCTGACCGTACAATACTAATTGTTTACCTACTGACAAACATTTCAAGTTCAACTAAATGAAAAAAACAATTTGTGGTAATCTGAATATGATTAAAAATAATTAACTACACTTTTTGTAATGATGTTAAAATCAGCCCAACTTTTATTTTCAAACACAACATAAGTTGTGTATGTTTGGACTGAGGGGGGGGGGGGGCAAGTACAGGCCATTTCACTGCAGGGCAACCTGCATGTAAATGGCCTGTATTTGTATAGCGCTTTACTAGTCCCTAAAGACCCCCAAGCACTTTACACATCCAGTCATCCACCCATTCACACACACATTCACACACTGGTGATGGCAAGCTACATTGTAGCCACAGCCACCCTGGGGCGCGCTGACAGAGGCAAGTAAAGCCTTGATTGATTGATTGATTGATTGAGTAATTGATTGATTGATATAGGACCACACAGGCTTTTTTCCCCAATCATTGCTCATTTGCCTTCTGCGAGTGCCGTATTGAGCACTGATGTACTTTCTTCAAGATAACGAGGCAGTTTTGATTAAACTGCACGGCAGTCACAGATATGTTTGTCCTCCTATCCATTTTCTAGATTTAAGTAAGTAAGTAAAAAAAGTAAAATTTTATTTATATAGCACATTTCTAGATAGAAATCACAAAGTGCTTTACAAGATATAACAGATTATAAAAAGAAAAAAAAAAACCAAACAAGATACAAACAAAGTTAGCAAAACGCAATTTTAAAAAGATGTGTTTTTAGCTGTTTTTTAAAAGTAATCAATGAATCAGCGGATCGTAAGTCCTGAGGAAGGGAATTCCACAGTCTGGCGGCCACAGTAGCAAAAGCTCTATCACCCCTAGTTTTCAGTCTCGTATACTGAGTGACAAGTAGGCCCTGACTACTCGACCTCAGAGACCTACTAGGGGCATAGGGCTGTAAAAGTTCAATAATATATGGTGGTGCTTGTTGTTGAAGAGCCTTAAAAGTTAAAACCAAAATCTTAAAATGGACTCTAAATTCGACAGGAAGCCAATGTAACTGCATAAGCAACGGTGTTATATGTGAAAATTTAGAAGCTTTCGTCAAAAGTCTTGCCGCAGCATTCTGAACGATCTGCAGACGCTCCAAAGAACCTTTGTTTAAACAAGTAAACAGGGAATTGCAATAGTCCAGTCGTGATGAGATAAAAGCATGAATAACAATCTCCAGTTCGGTATAGGATATTATAGAGCTCAATTTAGAAATATTTCTTAAATGATAAAAGCAAGACCGAACAAGAGATTTAACATGACTATCTAACGTAAGAGCAGGATCAAGGATAATCCCTAAGTTCCTGACAGATGGTTTTACAAACGTTGAAAGAGGACCAAGAGCATTTATTATACTGGGTATATGTCTATCTGGGGCACATAAGAGGACTTCGGTTTTATTTTCATTTAGTTGGAGGAAGTTTTCAGCCATCCAGCCTTTAATGGTTTCCAAGCACACATTTAAAAGCCGCAGCTTAGAAGCCGCTTCCGGTTTAAAAGATATATAGAGTTGGATATCGTCCGCATAACAATGGTAACAAATATCCTCAAAAGGGCTCAAAATGTGCTGGAGAGGGAGTAAATAAACTAGAAACAATAAAGGCCCCGGCAAATGACAGAGAAGCCATTTGGGCACATTTCAATAGTAGACGAATAATCCGAACCCCGTTGCCAGGTCTCAGTCAAGAACAGGAAGTCCAGATTTTTAGAAACAATAAAATCGTTAAGCACAAACGATTTATTCGTCAAAGATCGGGCATTAAAGAGCGCCATAGACAGCGGGGTGAAAACATTGCTGTTGGAAGAAGCTCGAGTTTCTCGAATTAAAGGGCGTAAATTCTCGGGATCAGAGCCTTCACGTTCATATATTCCACTCACCGAGGGGATGAAAGGCCAGTCGGCAGGAGAGTCTGGATAAACCCTTCTGAGACAACACGGCCTCGGAGAGCCGGGCCCCCTATATCCAAGTAGGGCCTTGGGAGACAGATTTCTCTCCGTATAGCTGTCATGTGCGTAGGCAACAGAAAATGCCCGACATCGCTTTCCAATCAGCCCCCGCCGCCAGAGGAGCCTAAACTTCACCTGGATGCCCGATCTCTTTCCTCTTCTTCTCCGTGGTCTACGGGGAACGCCGAAAGCGCTGGCCGAAGATCCAGTCACAGGCAGAGGGTGGAAGGTACCAAAGGAGTGCGGGGGAAAGTGTGGAGAATGGAAAGTCCCACAAAAGGAAGAAGAAAAAACATCTTTGGCCGTCATTGACGAACGGATGGATAACAGCGTCAGACTATCGTAAACCAAGGCAGCCAGTACATCATTGAAACAGTTAAAAAACAGCAGAATAGAAAGAAAAAACACAACAATAGAGCGAGACCAACTACACCCGGCAGCGGCGAAGCCAAACACAGGCGCCATCATGCCGGTGATTGGGATTGTGTACGCTGTGTAAGCAGTATAGTAGCTTATTCGTGGTCCTGTCTGTGGAGTGGCCATTTTTTTTATTCCAACTGTTGTGGAGAGGGCAGCAGCACTACTACAGTTCCAACAGTTCTAAGATCTAAGTTCTAAAAGTTCTACTAGGGCTGGGTCTCTGATTTTTTTTAATTGATTCAATTTGATTCGAATCGGGGAAAATTTGCCTCAGGCAGTCAGAAATATTATAATTCTGATCACTTATCAGCAGAGATGGGCAGTAACGCATTACTGTAATCTGATTAGTTTTTTCAGGTAACGAGTAAAGTAAGGGATTACTATTGCAAAAACGGTAATTAGATTACCGTTACTTCCCCGTAGGAACGCTGCGTTACTGCGTTACTAAAACCGTGATTTTTTTGCGAGAATGTTTCATGACAGTGACGTAAGCGAGTGCGATATTCGGGACAACAGCTGTGTGCAGATCAACAGTGGATCATATATCGAGTGCGGGAGAGAGTATGCGCATGCAGCGTTTAAAGCGTGGAAGTACTGACCTTACTTTGAGTTTGATTCCATAAAAAGTGACAAAAACATTAGTGTCCGCTGTGCGTGGGAAGAAAACTTCTTTTTACAGCGAAAAAAACCCCTAAACTTCCAAGCAAGCACCGAGTGCGCTGCGAGGTAATGGGAAACTCACAGAGAAACTCGCGGATTCTTCCACTGACCGCTGCAGCACACCTGCACCAGGGTAAACCTCCGCCTGCCCCACTCCTGCTTTACAGGTGAAAATAGAGCAACAGGACCGCTAGTCTTTGACTTTATTTATTTTCTGCTGTGTTTTACTTGCATCTATTTGAAAGACTGAGTGTAAACACACAAAAAAAATATTTTATGTGCTGGAATGTGCAGAAAATAAGTTTAAATGTTAAACAAATTTCTTCCAGTCAGTGAATGTTGCATATAATTAAATTTTTGCTTGATCCATAAAGTTAAAAGGTTAAAAGTCAAGGAGGCCATTTATGTGAAAAGGGAAAGACCATCTCTGAACTGATTGCAGCCATTCCCCAACTCTCTGTGAATGGTACTCATGGCCATTTATCAATGGTCTTGATCAATGATCTTTCATTAATGGTCTTTGATCAGTGGTTGTTGATCAATGGTCATGACAATTTGCATATTAATCATCAAGGAGCTGACCTCACAGCCCATTGTTCATTCAGTGGTGCTAGTTTCAGTTATTGTGCAAATGTTTATAAGATTGGGGAAACCTGCAGTCAGCTGAGACTGAAGAAGTTACTTATACATGGCGCAGATTTTTGGGGGGTTTAAAAGCCACAGAGACGCGGTGTTTAGAAAAAATGCGTCTCAACTATCCCGATACTCCTGCCCCATAAGGGATCGCTAAGGGTTTTGTTTAGTCAGCAGTTGTCCTTCTCTCCTGGATCGGCTGGAGCTTTCTTTAGGTGCCTTTCCAGCTTTGACAAAAGTCCAGCTGGGATAACCACATTTACTCAGGGCAATGAGGCCACAGTTATGCTTCACAGTACGAGAAACACACATGGAGAACTAGACTAAGACACGCAACTTGCCATGGGAAGACAATAGCATATACAGCAGACAAAGCCAAGAGACAGAGAGCGAGGGGGGGAACAACAGTGGCTGACACAAACAAAGAAAACAAACATGAGACAGCAAGCGAACAAAGAGACCTGACTGAGGACTGACTAAGTTAGACAATAACTAGGAACTAGAACTTAAGTTACAAAACTCAGAGGCAGCGAACATCAGAATCTCAATATTTTGCAAAAAATCACAACAAGCTTAACAAACTCAAAAATGATGATGACCCAGGACCATGACAGACATGGGAATTAAGTAGTAGCTAATGAATAATGTCTGCTGTTCAGCTTTGTTTCATCAGATGCCCCTTAAAACACAAGTTGACAGTTTCCTGGCAGTTTCAAGTGTAATGTAGTGACTTGAATAGATCACAGGGTGACACTCTTGGCCTGCGTATACACTGTAAATTCGAGCAATTTGGGGCATTTGTCCCCACAGGACATGGTAGTTTCTCATTTGTGTGGGCGCCATCTTGACTCAGTGTGATTGCTTTGTAAGAAGGTGAGTACTGTTAGTGGCATCCCCCATGAGTTTTGTTTAAAATAAGTATTATACTTTGTAAAATGTCCAGTCAAATTATGTATACATTGAGTGTATTCAGATGTTCATGTACTGTCTGATGAGAGTGTGAGGAGTTTGTGGTTTTATGTTTTGTTTGGAAATATCTGCTGCGATTTTGTGCTGTGTTTCCACGTGTTAACAGAGCATGCAAAGTTTAGTAGTCTTTTTATGTTCATTTTGTCTCACACATGCACCTGGACCCAGAGATTGTTGTAAACGTTCCTTAATTACATGATTATATTTCGAACAATTTGCTTTTTTGTTGCACTTAACTATATTTTAATTTTTAAGCAAAGTGTTTACTGTAATTGCTTTGCAAAGTCCAGCAGCAGAGATGAAGTGGTTTATACCCTGGTGTCTAAATAAATGGCGCAATCCCAGCCACAAACTGAAAGCTTGTGTCCGACTGGTCTCTGTGCTGCACACACCAATCCAACACAAAACAACACAACGCAGAGTTTGGAGTGCAGGCTGCTGCACTGGTAGGGTTACACAAGGGTTTTAGAGTTTCACTCAATGTTGTTAAACTGTTTTAAACCCTGATCTCTGCCTCACTACAGTTATGCCTCAGCCTATTGCCCTTATGGTGTAAAGAGTTTACATACTTTGCTGAAAATCCGCTGGAAAGATGCATTTTATTTATCTAAAGCCTAATTGCCCAGACAACTAAAAAACATATGTAATGTAATGTAAATAGAGGCCACTGGAGGTCACTGCTGTATCACTTTTTCTCTGTAACCTCTTGTTAGGTTGATATTCCAGTTATTTTCCTACAGTAGTTCTGTTCAGGCATTTCTTTCTTTCTTTTTAATTTTCTTTTCTTTTCCTTTTTTGCTTCTACATCTACATGATGATAACCTTTGCTTAAGTTCACAGTGATTTCCTGGAGGACATTTTGCCATATGCTCAAGAGATCCTAATATGGTCATCTCAGGTGAGCACAGACACCCCACCCATCTGCTTGTTTTTGTGAATGGTAGGTAATCAGAAGAAAGTTAATTTAAAGGAAACTTGGTCTTAAGGAAGGAGGAGTTAAAACAGCTTGTTTTACACAGAGGATGAACTCAGCGAAGAAGATCATTCTTCTTAAACTGTGTATCATGCTAGAATAAAAATATTGAGTTGGAAATGAACATTATAGAATCGTTTAAAGCTATTTGTAATGTTGTTGATTAAACATAGTCTTCACAAAATTATATAATTTACATAATTTCCTCTCAAATTAGTAAAGTATTATGATTCTAAAAATTTATAGCCAGGTATGGGCTATCAAATAATTCATAGGATCAAAATGTGTGTAATCAAAGAGATGAGTTGTGAAAAAACAGAAAGCTGTTAAAGGATAACAATATGAGGTTCAGATAATAATATGGAGTATGCAGGGATTATTAAATCATATACACATTATTGCAGTCTAATACGATCTGCCTCAACAGTAAAAACAGTAACCTGCTTTCAATCATATCGTAGAATAAGCAACCAACAACTGGAGAGCAGAAAGGTCAGGGCTCGCTGTCATCCTACCACATTCTGCTGCACTTACATCCTTACATATCCTCATACACCATATACAGTCTGCACTCACAGTATTCTCTCGCTGGACCACCTGCATCAGGTGAAGGCTGTGTCGCCCCAACAACCTGGGGTTGTGCAGCAGGCATCATGCATGTTAGCTGCTGGATGGTTTCTATACTGTAGCGCTATCTAGTGGTCATAGTCATATCATGATATCCATGTGCTGTAGAGATTAAAGATCACAAGGGATGGAAGTCACTACAAAATAATCACAACTCCTTCTAAAGTAAGGTATTTTACTTATTGTACCTTTAATTGAAAGTACCACCCTGGTTTCAGATAACACTGGTTCATTTTAACTCCTGAATATAAGAGACAGTACTTACATTACCAGATAATCAATATTCTAAAAATACAAAATTTTATTTTCTCCTATTACTTCCGGTCTAATCAGCTGCTCTTTCTATTTTCTGCATCCTTTCTGTCTCTCTTTTGTTTCTTCTCTCCATCTTCTCCCCATGTCCCATTATGACACAGATGACAGTATGAGCGCTCCCTGTGTCATTAAGGGAAAGAATTAAAGTATTTTACTTGTGAGCTGAATTGCTTTCCAGCACTGTGCTGAATTACCATAGAAACTAATGAAACAACTTCACAGGGAGCCGCTGAAGTCAGGAGCGCTGTAGTGCGCTCAGACTCCCCTGTCTGAGTCATTCAGTCATTTTGCCTTTATTGTTCATAAGGGAAATTTGGTTTGCAGACAGGCTTTGGAGGAAAATGCACAGCAGCTAATCGCACAGCATACAGAACATCAGCGAGGTAAACGACGGTGGATAAGAGCAGACGGGGAGAGCAGAGCAATAAGAAGCCACTGATGAAACAGAGAGCCGTTAGAGAGACCTGCGAGGCGGCATCATTGCATGTACAAATGAAGGCGAGTGATTGCAGCGGGGACAAACAAGCCCGGAAGTCTTTTACCAAACAACACGCATGTTTTCAGTCTTTACAGAGGAAAGTCTCTGAGGTGAATCTGATCTGAGCTTTTAGGCTATACAAATAAACTTGACCTCTGACCTGCACTCATGCAGGCTGAGACGTATGATGTGGAGACAGGACTGATGAGGACCAATGTGAAAAGAGCTAAAGGGAAACCAAAAATCCAGCATCTCCTGAGATTCTTGCAGGAAGGGATGGAATGAACTCATATTTGAGTTGTTTGTTTAATATTTCTCTTCTTGGCATCTTATCAAATGAACGCTGCCTTAGTTTAACGTCAGCATAACAGGAAAAACCTGAAAAACCACCCGTTACTCTGACTTCAGAGTAAAAATGCTTTATTAAAGGTGGCCTCTGCAGACCTGTTACCTTTCTTGTTGTGTACAAAACAAATCTTCACTGTAGCACAATACAAAGCAACATGTTAGAGTACTCAGATTACTTTTTTGTTATAAACAGTAGAAAAATCATTAGTGTTAAAAAAATGTGTTGTTTTGTTACTTTTATAAATAAAAGGAAATCCCGTCTGTATGCAGACAGTGTTCGTCAGGAGCTTCAGTGGACCAAGAACAATGCAAGTTTTTTTACACCAGTGAGGCGAACACTACTTGGAAACATGGAAGCAGTGACTGGGGAGCTCAGTATCTCTGCACAGACTGCTACCCCTGTGGCAAAGACCCAGACAGACCCACTAGAAAACCAATGAACAGACGGATGAACGTGGCCTTAGAAAACAATTGTCAGGTCAATAAACTAATACAGATGTAACACATGACTATTGGTTGACATGAAAACTCAAAACTGTAGCTCCACAGTGCCAAATGAGGCTGTCTCCAAAAGCATGTCAGTCCCCATCGACTGTGTTAAAATATCCAAGTTTACAGCATCACAAAGCATATTTACCGCATGGTACACAAAAGTTTTCCCCTCTATGTCTCTTCCATCTTTGGACTATTTCCTCCTTCGTAATATTTCAGAGTTATATGATTTTTTAAAAACAAATGATTAATCCATCTGGATAATTGAGTTAGGGGCACAACTGTTTTTCGGTGTTTGACGCAGGTAGCTAGTGTTGATCGGTTTATGTTAGGCCTCATCCACTAGTTCATGTTGTTAAACCTTTTCTACTGTTGGAGCATTTTTGAGTATTTTTGATGAACTGAATAATAGTTTATGATTTTTCAGGGTGATACAAACCACAAAACAAGTTTGTGCATCTGGTTTGATGAGCAAAATTCTAATATTTTAATGCATTAATTAGCACTAATAAATATGTGTGTACGTACCTAGCACCCATACAGTTTAAAGCACCTGGAAGCGGCTGTTATGATTTGGCCCTATAAAAATAAAACTGACATGAATATATGAATTCAGCTAGCTCATAAAGCTAACTAACATTAGCTGATAAATTAGCACCACATGCATATAAGGTTGCTAATGGCTCCAAGAAGCATAGCAGCAGTCAGAACACTAATGTCAAAAATTCATGAAGTAGTCCAAAACCACTGGGTGGCATCATGGTTACTACTTTTTAAGGCTACTTTCTACAATACAGCAAAGATTCACTCTAAAAAGGTGGAGCCATGGAAAGTGACACATATTATTTTAAAGTAGGAAGCTGTTAAAAAAGGAAAATAAGAATATAGAAAGACGGACGGGACAAAGTTCCTTTTATAGACACTTGAGGCTACAAAAGCAAGTCAGTGCCACAGACTCCCATGGTAAAATCTCCAGCTTTACAACTGATGATGTGATACTCATGATGTGGATGTTATTCAGGCTTAAAGTCAGCTGTGTGTCAGCTGACATGGGCAGAATCCTGCTAGGTTTTCCCTCTACTAACCTGAGTCGCTGAACTGGACCTCTCTGTGTGGTACAGAGCACTATTCATCAGACATGGAGGTTTGTGAAGTGATCAAGTTTGGGAGTGACTGAGATGGACAGCTCAGGTTGGAACGTTTGGAGTGCAAGAGGCAAGACTGGGAATGATTTAGCCACATCAGAAGAAACATAATGGATATACTGGGAAAAGTGTATCGAAACCTTAGCTGCTAAAGAGGACGACAAAAAAGGTTACCGGATATATGAGAGAGGGCATGATGTGTACAGGGTGAGATGGGGCAGATTATCCATTTTGGAGACCTCTAAAGGGAGCTGAAGAAGAAGGCCTGGGCACCCATACAGCTTCCTAATCGAGTTGCTAGCTGATAACAGCACTGCGCCCTCTTGCCCAAATATGGTTACTTCTGGTTCCCAAAGATGATTCCAGACTAAACACCAACACCAAGGCTTAAAAATGCAGAACCAAACCCAGTGAATGATATCGTAGTTGTTGCATAGCTAGCATATTAATGCTAGTGGGCAAAGTGCCACAACCAGCTAAAATATGATAAGATATTTAGTTTAAATGCAACATTTGTTTGAGAAACTACAGCAACACATTTCATCAAGTCTGATTATCACTATTATAATTTCATGTCGTATAGGCCTTCCTGTTGTGACTTTGTTTCACTTTCCATTTTGTATTTGCTTCACACGATGACCACAAAAAAATCGTTTGATTGTGAAGTCGTCAGCTTTTTGTTTTTGTCTTTTTTTAATTGACAGTAAACAGCAGACCGCAGCAGCTAACAGCAAACACGGCCATCAGCTTTTCAAATTAGCTTTTTAGCTGCACATAAATGGCACCTCAGCTCTGAAAAATAACCTACAGCCACACCGCCACATAACAGTCTCCTGATATGAGAGTCGTGAACACCAGAGTCTGTTTCTGTTCATTTTATTTCTGTGGTGAGTGCTAATAAAGTTAGCGGGGTTAGCCTTCCCGGCTGTGTCCCAATAGGTTTTAATCCTGGTGCTGCTCATCTGACAGCTGGAGAGAAAAAAGATGTGGAAAATCAGTTTGTACAGCCCCACTGTGAAACACTGCTGATAGCCTCAAACACACACACCAAATAAATACACAGAGTTAAAGCCTGTGGCGTGCAGTCTAAGGGGGACCCATAACCTTGGACGAGGGGAATAGAAAGCGTATATGTACGCAAAAAATGTGTGTGTGTGTGTGTGTGTGTGTGTGTGTGTGTGGTAATGAGTGAGTGGGTGGATGCAGAAAAGGAAGTGGCGGCGAAGGTAGAAGTAAAGAGAGAACAACAGAAAGCAACAGCAACAGATGAGAGAGACGGAAGAAGAGAACAGAGAAGAAGAAAGAAGAGGAGAGGAGGAGGAAGACCAGAAAGGCGGGAAGCAAGGATCGAAGGATACGGGGAATCTCTGAGAGGTGAGGAGGAGGAGGAGGAGGAGGGTGAAAACTTGGCAACCTGAGTGTGGATGCAGTGTGAGATATTTGTGATGGACATACTTATAACAGGAATACAATATGAATGACAAACTTTTGTCATACAAAGTTTATGCAATCTTTACTGCTGGATGCTAAAAACGAAGGTAAATCTGTTTTAGTGCATGTAAAGTGCTAATATAATATTTTATACATACATCTACTGAAAATAATATGTTCAGACTAAATATTACTTTTAGGTGTTGATTTAAAAAATGATATAAATAAGATTCTTAAATAAAATGTTTATTCTTATAAATATGTCTCACACGCATTGTGGAAAAATCAGGATAATGAAATTAAATGTTTAAAAGACCTGACAAAATATACTGTAAAAAAAAAAAAGGTAGTGCATGAATTATTGTTATTATTTATGTAAGTTAATTTTACCCGAACAAATTTGTGCCTCAATTTCTGGAACAGCTGTTTGTGAAAACTGTGACCAACAAAACTTTCACAAATATGCTTTAGATGTGGAGCGTCTTCTCCTCCCACTTTAAAGTAATTTCAACATTTTTAAAAACAAGTTGTTTTACAGAAGTACTGAACCCGGCCACGACCGAGTGAATACATATTTCTGCTGATGTTAACTGTTTCAGATAACGTCTTAAAAGTCATAACTGTGATCTCATTGCAAATATTGTTTTTCATTGGTAAAATGTGAAGTTGATCACAAAATGTCTTTACAAAAGCTACTGCAGTAAAGTACAGTCAACTACCTATACTAACTATAACTGCACCATTGCTGTTTATTCCCCACAGACTGTTTTTAACATTATATATACTGAATACAATAACATTACTGTATTAAGTGATGTTATCAATGTATGAGAAACCTTTCAAAATCCTTTATGGATCAATCTGGGTTCTAAATAGCTGTAAATAATCTTTCAGTGTTTTCACACTGAGTAAAGTGTTTTAATATTGGGGGGTGTTTCAGTTTGGGGGGGTACGTGCACCGTGGGTTCAGTATTTGCCCGTGTGATGTGATTCTTGGCCACTCGGCTTATTATGTCACCTGTAATAAATACAGATAAGTAGCGAAGGGAAAATCCGACCCTCTCTTTAATTTTATCTCTCCTCACCTGACAGCCAGCATGACAAAAAGTAGCAACCACATCAGCAATGGTTAAGAAACTGTTGCTAATGGTTACCAATACTAACCACGATAATTAAGACACACATTACAAACACAGAAAAGTGTTTGTCCTTTTTTTCCCTGTGCAGCCTTTATTCTTACGCTGGCTCTCAGTTTCTAAATATCAACTCAAACCAAACCTCAAACCCTGGAAGTCTTTTGGATAAGTTGCATTCATTTGCTCTGGAAGTGCTCCAGAAACAGAATCATTAGTAAAACTCATTAACAGTTTTGTTTAATATTGTCACTCATCTTTGTGTTTATTGCACATTACTTGTTGCTATTGAACTGCAGACTTCAGCCCAGTATTTTTTCCAGTAACATATGACTCAGTTTGTTGTATAGCATGCTTTCAAAAAACAAAATACTATCTTGTACCATCGGAGGTAAAGAAACTTCTGCTGTGAGACTTTTAACACGGAGTATTTGTCGTTGTGAAAAGAGCACAGCTGGAAACTGCTGGTGGAAATTTGTACGTTAATGTAACTTGACTTTAAAAAAACATGCAAAACTAGAGAAATTTCAAATGGATGTTCATCAGTTTATCACTTTTACAGACTTGCTGACCAATCAGCTTTATTTATCTCACATCTCCACCTACAGCAACCACAAAGATAGATTTAAAGCCAGAACGTTATCGCTGTGAGGCAACAGGGCCTCATGGAGCTAATCTCTGCATCGCTGTGCTGCTAAAATACAAAACACGTCATTCAAACCTTTTTATATAACTCAAAGGAAGAAGCAGCAAAATGTATATTTTTGTTACAGTATTTGGTTATAGACTGTCTTGAAAATTTGCACATTAACACCCAGAAGAAATGCTGCAAATATTTACCTTTTGCTTCTTGGTAACATGAAGTTTTCAGACATCTAAGAGCAACTTAAAGCCCAGTTATTAATCCTCAAGGGTTCTCCTGTGTAGACTGTTCTCTTATTGTACCTCTGCTCCTGAGTAAGTATAATATGAATATAATATAACATGGCATAGAAAGATGGATGGATGGTATAAGACAGTATGAAAATACATAGTGTTTAACTTCTCTTACCAAAACATGATTGAAATTGAGATGACAGTCTTGCATATTTTTATTAGCGCAGTGGTGACTGGCTGTGAGGATTTGGTAATGAAGTCCAGACTCCCCGAGCATTCACCCCTTTAACTTCACTTAAATTCCACTTAGTGAAAGTGAAATTCAAGTCCCTTCCCTCTTATTGCTGCACAATATTAAAGTCCTAGATGCAGCTCCATCGTCGTGTTATTTTGGGGGGTTTTGTGCAAAATTAGGATGAGCATCAGCCCCTATTAGTTAAATGGAAGAATGCATCCATCATTTCTGACAAAAATAAAAGCAGGCCATTTGTTTTTTAGCCAAAAGGAGAAAAGTTGCTGGAAGCTAAAATGAATTCTTTGATCTGCAACCTACTGAAAAGTCTCCAGATGAGTTTTACATGTTTCCAGGTGACTCAAATGTGGAGTTTATGGCTCCATAAATGATTTGAGTAAGATTTTCGTTTCTGTTGCTGTTTTTAATATCCTAATATAGAATATGTAAAGTAATACGGGCAAACTTCTCAGTCTTTGTTAGCAAGCGTGTAAAAGTTCAAGTAAATTTAGCTTCCACTTGTCTTTAGGCTCCAGTGACTATTTAACCTGCCTGAATGCAGGTTTTAGACGCGTCTGTAAGATTAATGCTAGGCTTGTTTTGCTCTGTTAATTTCACAATATTTTCTAGAAAGCCTGATCCAACCCTTCTACTTGGATGTAGGAAGAATATCTTGAATACTACTAGAGAGATATATTTCGGAAAGAAAACCAGCATTTTTGTGCTGACTACAGTAAGTGTGGTGCAGCATAGATACATAAATTGCTTTTGTAACAAAGCAAACAGTCGCTGCTGATTCCCCTCTGCACTGATCTAGTCCCACATGCTCTCCACTTCAACAGGTGGAGTAAAATGCCTAGTATTACATTCTTTATTTCTCCAATTTAAAGTCATATTGAGATTAAAACGAATGAGAGCAGCTCATAAGTACAGTGTGCTGCTCTTCAGTAGGCTTCCAGAAAGAGCCCAGTCAAAAGTGAGCTTTTAGGGAGATGGGAGATAAAGCAGGTGGCTCGAGTGGAGTTTCACGATAAAACAAAATAAAAATGTTCTAAAGGAGCAGAAAGTCCTTTAAACAAAGTCACACATTTGGGGTTCAAAGGTCCAAAGGACAGAATTTTCCATTGTCGAGCGACGAGTGAAAAACAGTGTGGAGGTGTGAGGTTGAGTCAGTGTTTTCTCATAAAAAGGGTTGACTTTTAAGTTTCCTCTGTGGTAAATAGCCATCAGTGTCAGGGGGTGCAGGCTAATATTCCTGTTTGTTATTTTGCTGTTTTATATGAATGCGTGTCACATTAGTGCATGTTCCTGTACTGCTGCTGTTAGCGATGTGCTGTGTGATTTGACATGAATGATTCATGAGCAGCTGTTGCTGGTGTGTTAATAATCAACGCCCGGAGCATTTCACTCTTCCTCTCTTTCATTATCTCTCCATCTCTTTTTTCTTCTTTTTCTTTCTGACTAATTTTCCCTCTCACTCTTTCTCTGTCTCTTTCTCGCTCTTCCCTCAGGTCTCTCTGCCTCTCCCTCTCTACCTGCACACCTTGAACCAAGGTAATAACAGCCAGAAAAACAGGACAAGTCTATTCCTGCTGCTTCTTCTCTCTCTTTCACCTAATGTTCTGTTTTTTCTCCCTCGTTTACTATCACTTTCCCTCTCCGTTCGCTTGTTTCTTCTTGCCCCCGGTGTGTCAGTAAGTAATTAGTTTCATTTGAGGAAGGTGGGAAAGAGAGAGAACAAATGGGGAGCGCCCATTTATTCCAGTGCTAGTTAGCGATTTCCTGAGCTGCTGATTAGTTTATTAGTTGTGCGAGTAAAGTGAGCAGGAGCTTCAGTATCAGAGACGGATTTACATCTTACAGACCTGAATTACACAGAACATCATGGCTAAGAAACATCTGGTAAGCTTGATCAATTTCAGACATTCTTCTCTTCTTATCTCTGAAAACCTTCGATAACTCTTCGATAACTGTCCCATGTTTTATCTCATGGGACCTAAAAAGATGAGTACTTTTAACTATCAATATAACCCACAGCAACAAATTGTTTTAAATTTGTTACATGAGTGTAATTAGAAGCTCGAGAGGATGCAGTGTTTCCAGGAAAATGTTGTGCACAACAAGCAACCTCCTGAAGATTTAGCGTTTGCTATGGCCAGGGGTGTGTCCAGGAGGGGGGGTGTGGTGTTCATGTGTGTGTGTGTGTGTGTGTGTGTGTGTGTGTGTGTGTGTGTGTGTGTGTGTGTGTGTGTGTGTGTGTGTGTGTGTGTGTGTGTGTGTGTGCGTGTGTGTGTGTGGATTGTAGGATTAACATACAATTAACTTACAATCCTCGACATGATTGGATGACAGAATGGATAGGACCAGCAGAGGAATGTAATGTAATACATTAGCATCTTTATGTTATGGCGCGTTGCACTTTTACTCCAATGTACTTCAAATATAAACAAAGTGCTTTGCACTCAATACCATTTATTTTAAAACTGCAGATTTTGAAATATAAATCAACTCGCATGTTATGCTGCATTCAAAATGTACCCAGAAATATGGAAGTAGTAAAATCACCTCCAGCTGCAACATTGAAGTTTTCTAGTTAGGTGACAGAAGAATCCCGATGTTTGCATGATTCAGCATAATAAGTTCATTTTGTCAGGAACCTGAAAATATGCAGTGCTGTGAAGTCGCCTCGCTGTTCCTGATTTTTTGCATATTCGTCACACTTACATGTTTCAGACGTTTCCTGACCTCTGTGACCTCGGTTCTTTAAACATTTATAAAAAGCACTTTGCGAGGAACAAACACGTGAATGCTGTCATCAAAGCTAGCTTCTTTCATCTCCAGCTACTCACAAAAATGAAATCTTTCTGCTGTTTCAGAGACTTTGAGAGCGTTACCTGTGCATTCATTTCACCTCAACTGTAAGAGTCTTTATTCAGGTGTCAGTCAGTCACTGCTTAGCCGACTGCAGCTGGTCCAAAATGCTGCGGGACAGTTATTAATTTTCAGATGCAAGCGAGACTTCATGTCCCCCATATTGGAGTTCCTCCACCAACTGCCAGAGTTTGCATGGGTTTGCACCGTCTTGCCTCTGTGATCTTTTAAGTGTACACATTATGTCAAGATCCCTGAGGTCTGCTGAGCAAATGCCCCCAACTGTCCCGAGGTCCAGATTAAAGCACAGAGGAACAAATAACTCCTTACCTCAGGACCTCCCTAACATTAAACCCATTTTTTATATCTGTTATTTATTACTGATTATCCAGAATTACTTAAACCATAACCAAAGAGATAAGGTGCCTCTGCAGCCAGAGAGCGTTAATATGCATTTTTTTCTTGTCAGTTTGCACTCTGGGGTTCTTATAACATTTACTGTTTTCTAGGTAAAATCCCAAATGAGCCGTGCACAAAAAGAAAACAAAAATTCATTACAGCAAGACGAGGATGTTTGACATCCATGAAAATCTGGTGAAACTCGATTGTCCATTTCCATCTAACTCCTATCTTGATTCTCTGTTAAACAGCACTTCTGAGAACTTAAACCAGTTCTGTGAATGCACAGATAATGTTCGTGTTGATTTGTAATTCTGTTTTATTCCAGCCTGCTGTGTTTCCCATTAATGTGTCTATTGCGTCTCTGTGAATCATCCAAACTTTGCTAAGCTCGTGGTAGAGTTTTGACTCATGGATCGAGTTGTGTAACAACAGCATCAAGCACAAACTCTCTGCAGCTTTCTAAAGAAACACATTTTGTGAAGTTCAATTCAGTCTAAAAAATCTAAATAGTAATATATGTAAGTCTGGCCTTTATGTTTGAGTCTATTGACTGAGGCGTGTGTTTGTATGAGTGTGTTGAGTAAGTGTGGGCGTGCTGACTTCCTGCTATGAGGAAACTCTCTTCCGATGGAGACACGCTGAAACGTTTCAGGTCCGAACTGATGTGGAAACACACTGAACAGTGACAACACACACACACAAACACAGACACACTTATTTACACACACTTGTTTTCACTTCATCAGGGTTCAGGCAGGTTGAGTTTGCTACCAGCGCTCATCGGGTCTCATCTGTCGGGTACTGATGGCAGATCTGTGCTGCGTCTGACGAGAGCGCTGCCTCATCATCGCATTAATAATTTATTCAGCATGTCAGATGACAACAACGAACTGTTGCGATCACGAGGGCTGTCAGCAGCGACACGTGGAGTGTGATCTTCTTATTTTGTTTGGAAACTCCTGAATGACAAAACAGAACAGAAATTTAAGTTAAAGTGAACCTGAGAAGCAACAGAGGAACAGAATGGTGAGTGCAAACACAACAAAAAGGCTTAGACTAAAAAATGCAGGAAGTGTGAGACAAAAAATCTCCAAAATGCCGCTTTATTCAGTTTTTTGCACTGTAGCTTCTCTAATTTTATACACTTAAGTCATGCAGTTGCAGAGCCACATGTTTCAGCATGGGGCTGTAACTGTCATTCATCTTATGCTCCCTGCATTCTGCTGTAATAACAATGACAATACAGGTTCTCAGATATTATTGCTTGATTTTTCATACAGTGCTTGCACTGTTAGCTGTTATAAAAAGCAGTGGGAAATATCTGTTGTACTACAGGCCCATGAGTCATATTCAGTATTTTTCTCTTATGATGCATTCTGACTTACTGTGACCATAATTACATGATAAAAGCTGCTAATGTCTTCGTATTTCTTCCTGACGTGCCTAGACTGATGTTGTCACTCAACCAGGTTGAGCTAGAGGCAAAATGGACCTGAATCTTTGCCAGACTAGAGCCAAGAATAACTACTGCTGATCCAAAATGCACAGGAGCAGAACACTAACAGGCATACAACAGAAGCAGCACCAGAAGCATGATCATCTATTCAGAAATTCAATTAGTTATCGGGATGCATCAGTCTAATAGTAATAATGCACTAAGAGTGGATGTGAACTCACAGAAAGTAATTTATAAGCAAATTTATGTAAAAATGGGTTCACAGTTTGCATAAAAGTGGGGCGATCGTGGCTCAAGAGTTGGGAGTTCGCCTTGTAATCGGAAGGTTGCCAGTTTGAGCCCCGGCTTGGACAGTCTCGGTCGTTGTGTCCTTGGGCAAGACACTTCACCCGTTGCCTACTGGTGGTGGTCAGAGGGCCCAGTGGCGCCAGTGTCCGGCAGCCTCGCCTCTGTCAGTGCGCCCCAGGGTGGCTGTGGCTACAATGTAGCTGCCATCACATGTGTGTGAATGGGTGGATGACTGGATGTGTAAAGCGCTTTGGGGTCCTTTGGGACTAGTAAAGCGCTATATAAATACAGGCCATTTACCAAAAAACAGCTGAAATTCCAGCAAGGTTTATTTCACTGAGGCTGGTAAAGAGAGACTCTGTCTTCTTCTTCATGGTTTATATTCTGTGTCTCATATCAAAACACGCCGTTTTTTCACGCCACGGTCGAAAACAAAGGTTAAAACATTTTGGCGTTGCTTTAAACGTAATTCCCAGTCAGCAATCTTTCTCAATCTTTCTTACTTGCATTGGCAAGTCACTTAAGCCTGTTTTACATTTTTGTGTAGATCTCACTGGCTGATTTTACACTTGAACATCACCTTTGTGACGTCTTAATTTTTTGTGAAGCAGTTTTACACATTTACAGAAAAAACAAGAAAAAACCTCCAAAATCATTTATCTACAGTTTAGACTAAAAATTAACTTCAGAAACAGTGTGTACTTCTTTTCCCAGAGTTCAGCAGACTTTGGTGGGTGCAGTGACGCTTGAGCATAGTGGCTGCTGATTGGTCATCAGCAGCTCTGATTCGTACGATCACTCTGCCAGCCTATCCTGCTTCCTGGTTACTGAAAAACTAAATGATGTGGTGATGTTAAAGCTCCTTATCTCTCTGTACTGCAGCATGCTGTGGTGAGGCGCAGATAAGGAGGACCCAACCACTGAAATACACCTATACTCACCATGAGCATGTCAGCAGTGCACTCCGCCTCCCCTCCTGCTGAGGAACCAGTGACACCCCCACCCTTGACCACACCTCCTCGCAAAGCTTCAGTCCGGCTCCAGGAGAGGTGAGTATTAACTATGCATAATCTTGCTTTCTAAAACCCTCAGTCCTCTAAAAATGTCATTTTTTAAATTTACACTTTTGTGACTAAAATGTGTTTGTTAAAACTCTGAATATATGTTTTCTTTAGTTAGTTTAAAATTGCTATCAATCATCCTTTTTCTCTTGAATGTTTTCTTATTTTGCAGGCGGGGCTCTAATTTGTCTCTCCTTTTGGATGTGAACACTTTGGGGGTGGAGACTGTCTGTTCTGTCTCCACCCCAAAGGAGGTGTGGCTTCAGCTTCTTCACACCTCCTCACGACCACTCACACACACGCTGCTGCAGGAAGCTGCCATGGACACAAATACGCTGAATGTAGAGTACCAGGTACACTCAAAACATTGCAAACATTCAACACATTAAAATTAAGCAGAGACAAAAGGGAAATATGAGGTGAAACAAACTAAATATCTGCAGGACTTTGAACTGTTCCTGCTGTGCATGTAACACGTGCCAGCAGTAACTGCTGATTCTGGATTGAACGTGTTTTTAGGTCTACCTTCAGTAGATTTGTGATTTGCTTCATGTCTTACAAGCAGCACTGTGTCAAAGTCTAAACTGGCCCAACTTTCATGTTGATGATTGTCACTGCTGATGGCAGCCTGTTCTGCAGAAACAAAGCACAGTCCAAATGGCAGAATATTAGTCTTCACTGTAAAAGATAAACACCGCAGATGGCTCATCAGCTCAGGATGATGGGGTTGCATTCTGAAACTTCTGAAAAGTTCAGGTTTTGACACAGTGAAGCACAATCACTTTGTGTTGCACTTTGTACTGTCATGGACAATGGAAAAACCCTCAAATTGCTCATATTGTGAAGTCTTTATTGGAGTCTTTTGCCCAAAACAGTTGAAAACAAATGTCTATGAAATTTTTTACCTTCCTCCTCTCATTCCTGTTTGTCTGACTGTATGTACCTGCAGTACAAAAGCAAAGCTATGATATCTAGAAAACATCAGATCCACCAATTACCTTAAAATCCTGAACATTTACTCCAGAATTAGTGCTTTCTAGCAGGTATGGGATAGCCTTTCTGAGACTGTTAAACTCTCCAACTTTCAGGACAGTTTTAACATTCATTAATATTCCCGTCTCCCCAACAGAAGATCCCTCCGAACTTTGTGAACGCTGCTGACCTCGATGTTCCGGGACACATGATGAAAGACCGATACAAAACCATCCTCCCCAGTCAGTTACTGTCCGTCTCACCTCAGTAGAAAAGCTCTTGATGTGTTTATTCCCATTTATCACCGTGCGTTATTTGTATGTTTGTCTTTAGACCCTGAGAGCCGAGTGATCCTGAGGAACCCGGACGATGAACCTGGGCCTGATCGCTACATCAACGCCAACTACATCAGGGTAAGAGTCTAACATTATTTCTTACCAAGTCAACTAACCCCACAGATTTCTGTCATCTCACACTCTATGTCAGGTGGGCCTTTCCCAGCGACCACATCAGGTCTCTGTAATCTCCTTTTTTGTCTCAGCACAAATGAGCATGTTGTGCTTGTGTGGTTTTAGTTGCTAATTTTAATGGTTTAATGAAAAGTGTGATATATTTTCTGGAACTAATATATTTTTTATTTAAATAAAAATTGATAGTATACACTCATCAGCAAACATCTAAGCCACAGGATCACAGGAAAGAAGCTCAAGGGATCTGGACATGTGGTCAAGATGATCTGGTGAAGTTCATTCTGAGCATCAGAATAGGGAAGAAAGGTCATTTAAGTGCATTTGAATATGGCAGCTATTTCAGGAACTGCTGAGAAATACTGGGATTTTCACACACAGAGTAAAAAAAAGTCATAAAAAGAGAAAACATCCAGTGAGTGGAAGTTCTCAGGGTGAAAGGTGAATGACCGGACTGGTTTGAGCTGATAGGAAGGCAACAGTAACTCAAATAACCACGTTTCAGCCAAGGTACGCAGAAGAGCATCTGTTAATGCACAACATGTGGAAACCTGAAGCAGGTGGGCTACAGCAGCAGAAGACCACATTAAGTATTCTGGAAAACAGAAGGTTGCCTGGTCTAATGAGACCGCCGACATGTTTTCTGCTGCAGCATTTGGATGGTCAGAATTTGGCATAAAGAACATAAACATAAACATATTGTTGCTGACTATGTCCATCCTTTCCATCTTCCGATGGCTGCTTCCTATGAAATTTCCATGGCTTATTTCCAGTGTTGTTCCTAAAAACAGAAAAAAAGACAGAAAGTGACGGTTAAGAGGCTTTTTAATTCAGGCTCATGGTGGTTTAAAAAGACGTGTCAGAGGTCCTTATCACATTGATCCTTTTTTTTTTCTTTTTTTTTTGTGTCCCGTTTGGATCTTTAGCCATCAGAATTGTTGTCTTAAGGCCAAGAAAGATGCCAAGCGGATTTATTTTACCAAGTGGATCATCATGGCCTTGCCATATTGGTCCATTTGATTGACCTTTATTATAATTATGAATTTATTTTATTTTCGGTTGCTACAAACGGGACAGACATGACTGGGGGATAGGACAGGGAGAAAGAATGAAAGAAAGAGAGGGAGAGAAAGAAAACCAGAGGGGAGAAGAGACGGTGAGAAGGGGGGGAAGAAAGGAAAAAACAAAACAAAAAAAAACCACCTGGATCACCTGTATGGAGAAAAAAAAACAGAAGAGAAAGCAAACAACAAAGAGCAACATAATAAAAACAGCACCATCACAATAAACTAGCTAGCAGTAGATAACAGTAGATACTAAATAATAAACGATATTGTGCAGCACGCAAGATAGACAGCGCACAATGTGCTTTGAGGCAGCAGCCAAGAAAGGTGTAGTCCGCGTCTGTGAACACCCGTGTGTACACCTGTGTGCACACCTGTGTGGATCAGCATGCTTGTATTCCAAAGGTTTCTCCATGTAACGATCTGCTAGGGAGTGTGGGGAGCCATAGCCCCGTCCACCAGGGTATGAAGCAGGTATGGAGGAGATCCAGGCCCCAGATATCCAGAGGCCCCAGAGTACAAGGACCCGAGGAGGACCACCAAAGGGGGGGAACCGTGCCACCCTCCTGGGAAGAGCTGAGTAGAGCCCCAAACGAGAGGTCCCCCCGCAGCTACGGAGCAGAGGCCAGAGGGGGTTGCAGTGGCGTGCCCGCGGGCTCTGCCGGCAGCCAGCTGTGCCAGAGAGGACCGAGCTTCAGGCCCAGAGGCCAGAGGCCTGAGGGCATCCCACCCCCCGGAAGGGGCCCAGCCGGGCCACAGGCGCCCGGCCCCGCCAATCAGCCACCAGGAGTGAGTCGGTACATGCATGAGCGCCCAGCCCCAGACGACAAGGACCACCAACACACCAACTTCTGAGGGCATCAGCCACCGGCAGGGAGTGTGGTGAGGGGAGATAGGCCTCCGTACTTTAGAGGGCCTGAGATGTACCCAGAGAGGTTGAGTCTAAGACCCAACCTGACATATAGACACAGACGAACAGGCACACGCGGACACAGACGTGCATTCCCACCCCCATATGCACAACCAAATACTCGGCACTCACCCAACGTGTAGACAGACACAAATAGACACTGCACAGACAGTCGCACTCCCCAAACATACTCTATATCCCAGGTCCAGGTACCCCCGCCCCCAGAGGGGCAAGCCGCACCTAGACCCAGGAGATGTAACCCTTCTCTCTGGGGTGGAGGCAAGCGGACCACCTCCTTATCTGCAGTAGCAGGGAGGCCCCGCATCCCAGACCCCAGTCTGACGGCCAGCACCTCCTCCCAGCCCCCCAGCCCTGACGGCTAACAGAACCGGGGTGAGTGAAGACCTCAAACCTCTCTACGCCCGCTCATATGTAGTGTTGCTGTGTGCTGTTCTAAAGTGCATTTAAAACTCAGGAGAGCATGGTACTAGCTTCCTCTCAGAGAGCAGCACGGCTCCTCCCGAAAACCCTTAGTGTCTAAATCACATTGATCCTTGCCGTACCGCAGCAGAGAGAAACTGAATCCTGGACATTTCTCCTAACTCTAAAATTGTGCTGTCATTGAGATCTCAGGTTCAGTAACAATGTCTTTTCTTTCATTTGAGCCGTTTCATTTTATTACTTAGTCCTGGATTAAATGAGTCAAGTGACAGAAAAGAAAATATGTTTCCTTCAGGGTTTTATTAAAAAGGAAACAAGCTGATAGAGTGTGTGACAGCGTTGTCACTCTGCGTGGGTGTCTTCTCGTTTGTGTGTGTCCGTGTGTGTGTGTGTGTGTGTGTGTGTGTGTGTGTGTGTGTGTGTGTTGGACAGCTAAACAAACAGAAACTCAGATATGAGCCGTCGGTTTGTCAGCGTGGGAGTTTGCAACCAGGAAAACCACAGGAAGTGAGGGAGGAAGTGACATGTCCCCAACTCCCCCTCCCCCTGTCTTCCCTTACGGCCCACGCATCCCTCACACTGTGCAGCCTCAGCTCAATTTGTGTGTGTTTGTGGAGTGTGCGCCTGTGTTGTTAATCACAAGCTTTTTGACAGTTTTCGTAAAGCACCTGCTGCCTCTGCTGATGTGCAACAACAAGTAAAAAGTAGCATTCATTCATCTGCCCGTTCAGTTAAACTCCTGTAATATTTGGTGGCGTGCTGGTTGGACACTTGACAGTTGTTATTGAATCTGAATCATTCACTTCCTGCCCTGTGAGGCCAGGGTGGTTTTAGAAGTCTAGGGGATATGATGAATGTGTGTGACAAAAACAACAAGTGACATTTCTTAATCTGCATTTGCATCCATTTATACCAACCTGAGAAATGAAACAACACGAAGAAAACGGTCAGAGTGCATCCAGCTCTGCTGGAAAATACCTCATAGTTGATTTGTGCAAGCCTACATACAGGACATAATGAAACTTTAAAAGCAAAAAAGGTTTATTGCAAACAAATGAACAAACCTGCTGCTGCTGCAGCAGGTTGGAGAGAGAGCTGGTCTGGAAACGCCCGGTCCACAAGTCAGCAAATGCGCTTGTCAGTCACCTAATCAGAGCTGAGATGGAAACAGAGAACACTAAAATAGAAATTAGGATGTAAAACATGCTTTAAACTGTGGCGTCAAGGCTGGGTGAACTGTGCTTTGTCTCAAAGACACAACTGCTGCAGCTACGATGCTGAAAAGGTGTCCCCTAGATGTCTCTACCACAAGTACAGAACTCTGTGGACTTTCTCTTTATTTTATTTGACAACTAAAGTCTCAGTTTCCTCCAAAATATCATTAAATGTTTCCTTCCTATACCTAAATTTTTGACACTAGAACCTCCAGTGGTTCTAGTGTCCTGGTATTGACCTCAGAGTAAAGCATTATACTGTGAGAAAGTTTACTGACTGATTGTTGTGAGATTTGATGCTCTTTATGTGGCAGGGCTACAAAGGGGCTCCCAGGGCCTACATCGCTACCCAGGGGCCCATGGTGCACACCGTGGGAGACTTCTGGGACATGGTGTGGCAGGAGAGGAGCAGTATCATCGTCATGGTTACGAGGCTGAAGGAGAACAACGAGGTGAGGAGACACAAGTGTTGTTTCCCTGTGTTCATTTCATCCTTTTGTGTAATAGCTGTGCTGCACCGCAAATTTGTGGAAAAACAAACTGAAGTAGTGACATTATGCAGCGACACACCCTCCTCTGCACTGCTGTCGCTCTTCAGACACTCCCTGGTTGTCCTCATTTCACTGGATCTCCTCCATTGTGTCAAAATGTCAACCTGAACTTTATTTTGGGGGAACAGGATGACCTCACAGGGTACCAAATCTGTCAGGTAGCCTGAGTGATGAGCAGCCAAAATTGTTGTGGACTGTCAGTACACTGGGAGCCGTTGTATTCAAGATGGAGCACAGCAGCGCTTTTTCACCAATGTTCAGATTGATTAAAGTGACAACGTTAAATTAGAAGTCGCAGCTGAATTCGCTGTTGCACAACAACACAGATATCGCACAAAATAACAACCACAGCTCTAGTCATGCATGTTTACTCACGCAGCTTCCTCTGTATTAAGAAATTCTGCGTGGGTGATTGGCAGGCCAGCTTTCATCAGTAAACATGATGTTGGAGTTTTGCTGTTGTGACAGACGATTGCAGAATTCAGTGTTGACAGTGTTGAGTGTGTAGTACAGAGTCCATTAAAGAAAGCTGCTTTTTATTATTATTCATTATATTTATTATATATATTTATGTTGTATATTTTCTACTCCATTTAATGTGACTTTATTCTTGCATTCTACTGTGCATTGAGCTGTGCATTCATGCTACATCCATCTGATTATGGATCTGAACACTTGGCTGTTTGTCTGTTTGAAGAAATGTGAGGTGTACTGGCCACAGCCGAGAGACAGGACGAAGAGGGTAAAGGAGGAGGACGAAGACACGGAGGAGAAGGACGGGCAGAGGGAGAAGGAAAATGAAGAGGAAGGAGAGACGAGACAAATCGGCAGATTCCTTATCAGAGTGAAAGACAGCCGAGAGAAAGACGGATTCACGGTCACAGATATGGAGATTCAGGTACAGTAGAGTTCGCAGATTTCACCTCCATGAGCCAGATGAAGCCATGTGTTAAATGTTTGTCATTTCTGAAGATCACTGTCTAAATGGATGACTGGCGTTATTGCAGTCCTGCTCTACAAAGCTGCACTGCTTAAATGCTTTGTGGTTAAACAAAGATGGACCGATTAGACATCTGCAGAGGTGTTTGGGGTTTTTTCTGGTGAAACCACTCTGATTACAGACTTATGAAATATTTCTTAGGCTTTTATCAGCTTCTTAAAGCTTCTAGAAGATGTTATTAGATTTGTACATTCATAGCAGTGAGTGGAAGTAGCTGAGTGAACTAAGGCAGAATCATGATCAGTGAAAATGAAATTACTTTTGTCATTGCTGTGCGCTGGTTAGGCTTTCAACAGAAGGTACAAATACTAATTCAGAGTGGTGATTATTAAAAATCTTCAACATTAAAAGTACTTTTTCTAAAATGTCTCCACAAACAAAAGTTTTTAAGTCTTTTAAAGTTTTTACTATTTCTTTTCCATATGGGTTTCCTTGTCAGTCTAACAAAAAATCTTTGTAATAAATAAAAAAAAACAATTCATTCACATTTTGCTGATAAGTTTAGTTTACTTAAGGTTTAAAACCTTTTTAAATTTTAGGAAGAAATAAAATAGTACTTTATTATAAATGCACGTTTCCAAAATAAAACCAACAGAAACACCTGGTTTTGTTTGATAACTGTGTGTTTGTGTGCTTTCAGCTCCATTCAGACTGTCGACACGTCAGACACTACTGGTTCACATCTTGGCCTGACCATCATATCCCACAATGCATAGCTCCATATCTAAGGCTGGTGGAAGAGGTGGAGACGTACAGCAAGTCCCTCGTGCCACCCTCTAGCTCTCAGGAAGTCTCTGCGCCCGCCTCCAGCCCTGGACCAATCATCATCCACTGCAGGTCAGCTTTAGTTTTCCTTCAAAAAAATTGTGATTTCTCAAAATGGATAAAATTGGTTCTGGTTAGTTCACGTTACCTGACGAAACACAGACAGGTGTCATATCTTACTCAACTAAAGCGTCACTTCTCTCGCTTCATTTTGCTCACAGCATTGAGAGAAATAAACAAGTTAGCCAAATAAATAAAATCTGCTGTCAAGCTCCAGTGGCTACTACTCAATTCATTTGATTTTTATTTAGTATATAGCACCAAATCACAACAACAGTCCCCTCAAGGTGCTTTACATAGTAAAGTAAAGACTATTTAATGATAGAGTGCAAACCCCAATAATCATATGATCCCCTCCAAGCAAGCACAGTGGGAGGAAAAACTCCCTTTAACAGGAAGAAACTTCCAGCGGAAACAGGCAATGAGTGGAGGAAGACAAGACAAAGACAGGCTGGGGAAGAGAGACAGAGATTTATAATAATTTATGATTAAATGCAGAGAGGTATATAAACACATAGTGAGTGAAGAGGAATCACTCAAAGCATCATGGGAAACCCCAGCAGGTCTATTGCAGTGTAACTAAGGGAGGATTCAGGGTCATCTGATCCAGCCCTAACTTTACGCTTCTTAAAAAAGGAAAGTTTTAAGTCTAATCTTTAAAGTAGAGATCGTGTCTGTCTCCTGAATCCAAACTGGGAGCTGGCTCCACAGAAGAGGCCACTGGCCAATTAAATCTCATTATGAAAAAGTCACAAGAGAACAGAACAGCTGTTTAAGCTGTTTATGCATTAAAATGAAGAAGTTGATCATTGCACCATGTTTTTATAAACAACGTTGGTAAAAGAGAACTAAGTGCTAACCAGCTACAGTTTCATTTTTCTCCTGCACTGAAATAAACGCAACAAGTCACACCCTGGAAGGGCAAAAGAATTTTCTAAATAAAAGCTTGTGTGCAAAAAATTTTGCTTCAAATAAAGTCACAAAACATAACTGATTTACAAACTAATTTTACAAAAATAACTTTACGTTTACTTATGCTTGATGACAAGGCAGCTGTGTGACCATTCAGGAACATGTTTTTAAACTGAAGTATAGACGTCTTTGCACAAGAAGCTGCTTTGCAATAATCCAAAAAGAAAATAATACAGTAAAAATATAAAATACATTGTGTACATAAAGGAGAGTGAGGACCATAAACAGAAGTTAAAACATGCATCAATAAACCACTCTTGAAATACATCCGCTGAGAGCAGCGTGATGGTTATGGGTGAACAGACTGCGATGTGTCAAACCAGAGCCGCGGCCGATGTGTCGAAAGCTGCTTCCTGCCTGAGAGCAGGGGTGGCTGCCTTGACTGAGCAGCCAACCACAGCAGAGAGGACAGATAAAAGTTTAAAGCGATGGGGCTGCGGTGACCTGACACACGTCTTTGAGTACCAATATGCTGCTGCATGCCTGAAGCACACAGAAACCAGAGATTCTGAGTAAAGAGTAAATAAATCTGCTGTGACTGAGTTCAAAGAAAAGTCAGCACAAAGGTCATGGATCTTACCAACTTTTCTAGAAACTTTCCCTATCATTTCCTCCACATTAGCCGCTTTTTAGCTGAATATCGTAGGACTGTCACAAGACAATCTTTGTAATTGTTCCTGTTCTCAAGTAAGAACTGCATCCAAAGGTGGAGCTCTAAAAACTTTGATTATTATTTGATTGATCAAGATTTTGTTCTTTGTGTTGATGAGACAGATGGATGCGTCGGATGAATACAATACTCATCCTAAATCTACACTGCTGTTCTCCTAACATCTCCCCTGTCCTCCCCTCTACAGTGCAGGTATTGGGCGGACAGGCTGTTTTATAGCCAGCACTATTGGCTGTCAGCAGCTCAGAGAAACCGGGCAAGCTGATGTCCTGGAGACAGTTTGTCAGCTTCGACTCGACAGGTGGGTGTTTTCCTCTCTCTTTCCTTTGCAGTCCGTCTTTAACATGCAGTTACATGTTTAAAACCTGTGGTCTGCTCATTTGCAGGGGCGGTATGATCCAGACCTCAGAGCAATACCAGTTCTTGTACTCCACACTGGCCCAGTACAGCTCCCAGCTGCAGCAGAAACAGGTACACAGCAGCACCCTGCCGAGACTGCTGCCTGTGGCCTTCAGCTCTGAGCCCAGTGGTTTATACAAATGTCTAAAAACAACAAACAGATCATTCAAAAAGTCTAGTTTTCTGATTTTCCTTCTTTAAATGTGTTTGTAGATTTATTGCACATTGAGTGGCAGCAACTATAAATACTCTTTTTGGGGGTCCTGGTGTTGTTGTCGGGTATGTGCCCTATGCGACAAATCATAGACTGTATATAAAAGATGGAGTCAATCGTGGCGGTGTGACCCACTAGTTGTAGTGTGATGTCGTTAAAGGCCTCTGTGTTTTGGGCAGCACAACGGTGGGTTTTTAGAGACAAATGTGAATGGGAGGGTGAAGAGCTAAATGAGAAGCTAAAGTTAGATTGGAAAGTTAATTCAGAAATTGTTCAGGGTGCAAAGGCACAGTTTTTTAAACTAGACCTGGGGAGTGTGCCTGAATCTAAGCATGATACTGAGGGACACTCTAGGCTCACAGGCTTGTCCATCACAAGCCTGTGAGCCTACCCTACTTTAGCCTGTTTTTTAAGTGTAATTGCTACCACAAATTACATGATAAGTTGTACTGAGCTGTATTCAGTAAGTGCAAAGGGAGCCATAGTCTTGTAAACAACCAGAAATGCAGCTTTAAGGCACTTCCACACTGACTCTGTTCATACAGTCTGTGGGGATTGGCACACTGTTAGAGCCAGCCTCGAGTGGCCATTATTGGCGCTGCAGCCACAGGTTGCTGCCTAGTGTTAATATATGCAGTCATTGCTGCACAGCGCTTTGCACCAAAATAGTTAGAACTTGGCGGGGACTGTTTTCATCAACAGTTGGTGCTGTGGTGCATGTCTGTGGTGGCAGGATGATGTGGTTGGAACTGAATCCAAATAAACAACAGTTTGTGTGTTAGCAATGAAACATGTAACATCAGCCACACCTTAATCACCTTTGGTTTGAGGTTGTAAACAGTGTACCAATTCTGAATATTTACAGAACCAGCCTGCCACACTGCCTCAGAGCCAGCAGAACCCAGAGGACCAGGTCAGCATACAGCTGCAGAACCTCGAGCTACACAGCAAACAGAACAGGAAGATCTCATAGAACCTGGATAACCAGCAGTGTCTTCAGAGAAGTCTAGGAGAAGCAAGGAGAAAGACGCCAGCAGCAGCAGAACTTAAAGAACTGATGCACCAACAGGGGGACGGCTGGGGGAACGAGGAGGATCCTACAGGGGCCCCAAAGAACTGGTGTTTGGCTCCAATTTGACTGAACAAGCAGAGAATAGGAATAATTAGAAGATCAAAAGCATCATGTTCATGACAGACTGAGACTGAATCAGACTAATTAAATAAAATAAGGCAGGAATATTCATTGGCTTGGCTGTGGTATTTTTCGAGCAGCTATTTACCACACACATTTATTTGTTTAACTCTAAATATGGCCTGCTAAGTATGAAGACATGTTTTAATAGTCAGAACATTTGAGGGTATCAAAACAAATCACATAGATCTCTTCATGAAATGCGACCAGGACAGTTTGTCACATCAGCAGTGGGCATGTTTGACAATCAGAAATCATTGGATCACCATGTTTCTCTCTTATTATTTGACCCATTCTGTTAATTTATGAAACAAAAACACCTCTTGAGCCTTGTTGAAATCTGCTGTTTTTTGATCTCCTTTAGAGACTAATGTGTATAAAACAACCAGATCAATAAATTATGAATATAAATACTTTTTCACTCAGCAATTTTTAAAGGACACATTCAGCCGACCAGCTCTACATTACATTTTTTCAGAAAGTTTAAATATTTTAATTCTATGTTTTAAGCTTCCAATAAAGTCCTGTGAATAAGTAAGTACACCCTATGGAAATATCTGGACAGCAGGTAAACATGTAAGGACCCTTGTGTGCAGAGATGAGGGTGGTATACTGAAGAAAAATGCTTCTTCAGCCCTTTGAGCAAAAATATTAAAAGATGTAACATTCTTCTGTTCAAAAAGCGCACCCCCTGACATCAGAAATGATTTTTCGTTGGTGTTGCTGTCCATTCAAAATTCCTTCAGCTGCCAGCTGTTCAAAGTGAATCATCAGAAAGCAGATCAAACATTCAGGGCGCTGGTGCTTGTTTCTGGTCCTCTGTGTCATGGACATGAAACTGGGGCAGCTTTGCCTGGAAACAATGATCTGTGCCGTGACCAATGTTCAAAGTCTGTTATAGAAAAAATGGTCTTTTAACAAAATGTGATTCTGGTTTCAGATTCTGCCACGTGTACTATTTGTCCAATTATTTTAATTAAAAACCTTAAGTCCTGCACTTGACATAATCAAGGCAAAACATGACCCATCCCATCTACTTTCAGTGCCTGTAAATGAGAAAACACTTTATTAAAATTATGACTAATTCATTTTTACATTATGACTTGAATCACGGGTCCATTCCAGGTTCATGTTGACCTCTAAGATGAATGGCTTCATATTACTGGAATTATAACTAAGAGCCTACGATTTCACATGCAAGAAAGGAAACATACAATCATTTCAACAGTAAATGTGCAAAAGATGAATGTTTAAAGTGTTACTAATAATGCATTTATTGCACAATCAATTATCAATTATCGTGAATATTGCAAAGAAAATTGCTAATAATGCAGACATGCACAGTGAGTAAGTGCTTCATATTAGCTTTAATTATTCCAGAAACAAAAACATTTATTTCATAGTGGTGACTGTCCTCGCACATAATGTGCAATAACTTGTACATTCTGTGAAAGTTATTGCACAAAACACATTAAATCATATTTATATGATTTAACACAGAGCAATGAGAGAGAGAGATGGACGAGAGAAGCTGACAGAGAGGTAGGTCAGAAGAAGAGAGAGACACGGATCATCGATGTCTGCTGAGGCCCATCATTGTTATACATCTTAGATAAAAAATTTGTTGAAACCTGTTGTCCTTAATTAGATGGCCCCGTAGCAGCTGCCAGAGGGCAAGAGATGAAACAGGTTAAATCGAGGATGCGAGGGGTCCTTCTAAACATTTTTGGCCTTCGCGAGGCAGCAAAGGTGTACAAGCCCTGCTGGGAGGGCAGAGAGCAGCCGACAGTCTTCTTTATAGAGGAGATGTAAAAGGTCAGCAGCTTTTGACTCAGGGTTTTCTTCCTGAGAACTCTCAGGATGTGCTTAGGATGTGCTTCTTTTTTTTTAGCAGCCACTGTAGAGTCAGCAGGCCAGGACAGGACACATAGAAAGTTAATGTAAAGGCACAAGGGCACATAAAACTATAAGAAAAACATATACAACAAAATACATATATCTGGTTTGCAGAACGTCATTTCTAGAGATGTGCCTTAAAATTTGATCTGAAATGACTCGTTACTCGTCATTGATAATATATTACAATATTTACTTCCCTTTACTGCCAAATGTGTTTCACGAATGACGCACCTCACGGTGTCCCCTAGTGGTGGCCCTAGTGCCATTCCCGAGTCAGTCCTTTATGAATTCATTTAAAGAAAGTACTCCAAGTTAAATAATTATATAGCAAAGCAAACTTTTTAAAAATGAGAATGTGTGTTTTTCTAACATGATAAACTTCTATTATTATGAAGTTTAAACCAGAAAAAGGAGAAAAAACGGTGTATTTTATTTAGCGTGAACAGCCGAAGGAGGGCAGTGTTTCACTCATACATACGTCTGACTCCTCTTTGCTTTGCTTTCTTCTTCATGTATCAGCCCCACCCAAACAGGAAGCAGCCCCGATAACACCCCCCCCCCCCCCAACACGTTAACTAACAATTTAAACGTACCTAATGAAAATTAAAACTGTAGACTAAAACAGCTTTAATTTTATTTACTGTAGAGACCTTCTTGTATACACGTATACGTGTCCACGCTAAACGTTTGTTTAATTTAAGGTTTGAACATACGTTTTTTTGTGTACTGTTTTATTTTGAAGGGTGCCACACCGGATGTGATGAGCTGCGTTACTTTCGTATTTGACATAGCCGTGAGTAAAAGGCGTAGCTAGTAAACACCACAGCAGACGTCCGAGGCTGAAAACACCGATTGATTAAACCCGTGCCCCGGTACATGCTAAGCCTACCGGTGTGTTTGGTTCTCCCGGTGCCGTCCGCGGTTGTCATAGTGACTGTCAGCCTCCAAAACACCAGAACTGTCGGGGCGTTAGCCAGCCAGCTAACAAGCTAGCATAGCCATCAAGACGTAGCAGCATCAGTCGCAGCTAGCATTAGCATTAGGAGCAGAAGACAAAGATGATAGCCCTTATCAACAAGCTGCTGGACTGGTTCAAGGCGCTCTTCTGGAAGGAGGAGATGGAGCTGACCCTAGTTGGGCTGCAGTACTCGGGGAAGACGACCTTCGTTAATGTGATAGCGGTAAGGCTAATTTTTAACTGCTAGCAGATGTGCCAGCTGTCAGTTAGCATCTGGTTGCATCCATTGTTGTCCTGCAGTGGTGAGGTCAGCGTGTCTCCAACAGGAGTCGATAAGGTGGCTGTTAAATCAGTTTCTGCACAGAGCTGCAGCCCGACTTCATGCCCCCCCGGTGATAGAAGCTGCTAAGGCTTCGCATGAAGCCCATGATCGAGCGATAATTTATGACAACTGCTTTTACATTTGCACCGGTGGGCTTTGGACAGAAGTGAAGGCCACCCTTTGGGACTGGACTGTCATGCTTAGTCCTGTTATCAGGGCCGCTGTTGAGACTTTCATGTCTAGTGATGATGGGCGCCCCCCCCGCCCAACCCGACCCGACCCTGCCCAGCTCATGTCATACCTCATAAGCCTCCTGTGCTGCCCAGTAACATAGTTAATGATTGAGTGACCCACTAACATATATTGTCCTTAACTCAGTGAGGTTTCCTTGGTTGTCTTTTATTGATTTTGACACCATTATTGATTATTCTTATGGCTCATATTCTTTTATTGATTCACCATCAGTTTTCTGTGTGACCGATATTAGATCTGCACAGGTTTTCACTTCTATTATCTTTGAGTCTGAAGATGCTTTATAAAATATGCTTTTTTTCCCATAAATGCTCGTCTTTCCCTTAAAAAAACTAGGAGAACAATGTTCTGTTAAGTTTATATTTACAATTTATAGATGTTCTATGTAGTTTCACTGTAGTTTTTGTTTAGGTTTAGTGTTAGCTATGTTTGTTTGTTTGTGGGGGGGGTCAACTTTTTGGAAGCCAACTTTTTGGCCTTCACGATTTCAGACTTTTCTGTGACCTGCCGATATTTTGCAGATTCAGATTTTCTTTCTACGAAACTATAACTGAAAACATATCAAAACAAAAATCAAGCTTCAATGGTGTTTTCATAACAACAAAAATGATTAAACTTTATAATGGCCATGCTGCTGTAGCTGGCTCTGAGCTGTGGATATCCTTATTTTTCATATATATAGGTTCAAAGTAAGTGTTAAAATACAAAAGTAACACTTTACTTCCTGTATGTTTTATTTTAGTGAGAACTCAATATTGTTTTTGTCTTTTCCAAAAGTCTTAGTTATATTGTGGTTATCTGAACGGTTGATTCACACAAAGTGAGTAGCTAAACTTTCCAAATGAACTTTACCAGCCAGTGGATGATGTCAGAGTTACTCTCTGCACCTTTTATGATATAGTCTTTGTATAACTGTGCGTTTCTTTGTGTTTTTCAGTCTGGTCAGTTCAGTGAAGACATGATTCCCACAGTCGGATTCAACATGAGGAAGATCACTAAAGGCAACGTCACCATCAAGGTCGGTAGCTCCGTTTGCTGCCTTTGTCATGTGTGCTTTGTGGATTCTTTTTTCTTTTTCAAATTAATTTGAAACAATAATCCATAAAACATGTATTTAGAATTATAAGGGATTAAATGAGATATTTAAGGTAATCTGTGGTTTACAATGCCAAAAATAATTTACATTAAAAAAGATTTTACAAAACAGCTGGGGATTTTTGTTGTTTCTGTTGGGGGGGGGGGGGGTCCTCAATTTATAAATCATAGCAATCATTCTGGTACTTAGCATTATACACTATATGTGTCTCAGCTATTCCAGTAACCCTTTTAAAAACAGCAATTTTAACAAAAATAATAATATTGGCATTATTTTTACCTTTTTATCAATATTATTGCTTTTGCCTTTTAATTTGTAGTTTATGTTGAATTTGTAGTTCTCACTTAGTTTCTTCTTCCTTGTGTTTGTAGCTGTGGGATATCGGCGGTCAGCCTCGGTTCAGGAGCATGTGGGAGCGTTACTGTCGAGGAGTCAGCGCTATCGTGTAAGTCCTGGTTTCATTAACTGAGATATTCCTGACTATAGAACCTCCTAAATGTAAAAAGAAAAAGTGCAAGCCCTGAGCTGTAAAACTGCTGTGGGTATGAGTGGTCAGATTAATGAACACATGTTAGAAAAACCCTTGAAACTGATCTTTAGAAATGCAGGCTTCTCATATTAACCCAGTTGTGTTGTTGAGATGTGACAGGAGCGCTGCAGTGAATGTGGGTCAGATTTATGTAACAAGAAGCACCAGCGTTGGTTTGCAAATGCAGCTGAGATGCAGTAACAGTGATACTGAAAGGCTCCCAAACATTTTCATCAACCTGATAAGTTGATGACTTTCTACACAGGTTTTCCATATACTGTATATTAACCATGGACAGTCTTAGCAATTAGTCCTTTGTCATTTTGGAGTGTTTTAGTGACCGTGTTTAGATGAGACGATGGAGTTCTTAGTTAACAGCTAATGCAAGCAATACATAAACTGTCACATTTAACACAAAGATACCCGAGATGCCCGCTGTCCCGTATTATTAGCAGATCATTGAAATAATAGAATTACTGCTGAACAGATTTTTAGACGCTTAACTTCACATCAAGTCATGATATATGTCAAATAATTTCATTAAGGGCTGCTATAGGCACAAACAACAAAACATGGTCAAGAGGCTCATTTCAGACATTGGAATCAGTTGAAGCCCCTAATTATTCTTTCTGGACCTTGATTTTCCTCTAGTGGACCTTAGAGGAACAAGAATTTTTCTCCCAATATTGTGTTGACTATTTTTCAGCCCTCGACCTTCCCACTTAATTTTGTCTTGCTTTTTGTTTTTTCCTGTTGCAGTTACATGGTGGATGCAGCAGACCCAGAGAAGATTGAAGCCTCCAAGAATGAACTCCACAACCTGCTGGACAAACCGCAGCTGCAGGGGATTCCTGTAAGAACAACAAACCCAACTGACCCAAGCAGAGCCGAGCTTTCCCACTGAGCCCGACTTACACAAACACAAAGCTGATAGTGACACATGACATTGATGCACAACATGAAATGGGAACCAGCTGAACCTAGCAGAAGCTAAACAGACAGAAGAGCAGTTATCAAGCCACTAGAGGAAATGAGGGGAGAGCACATTTAAGAAATAACCAGAGTTAACTGTTTGACTTGAAGATAAAGCTTAGGCCTTTTCCTTATTTATGCAGGTAGTCTGCTGTTTACAGCTGCCATTTAACAAGTAAAGCTAAATATTGCAATATGTTCAGCTGATTTTTGTTCCACCTGCGTCTCCAGGTTTTGGTTCTGGGGAATAAGAGAGACCTACCAGGAGCTTTGGATGAGAAGGAGCTCATAGAGAGGATGTAAGTCCACGCCAACACACTGAGTCTCACTTCTGACTCAGACCTGATGTTCCCCTGTGGAGTCGTTTGGTGCATTGGCTGTAGTATCATCACACTCAGTGTCCAAAATTAACTTTTTCACTGAATGCCTAAAAAACATCCAGTGAGCAAACATTTTTTTCTCAAGGCAAAACAACCTTTTGACGTCACATATTTTTTTCTATTTCTGTACACTTTCATACATCAATATTTGATGAATTCTAGCTCGAAAAACGAAGTTAAATTCAAAATCCTTCTGAATGGAGTACATTTTTCTTTGACCTTGTGTGTGTTTGTTTCTTATCAGGAACCTGTCGGCAATCCAGGACAGAGAGATCTGCTGCTACTCCATCTCCTGCAAAGAGAAAGACAACATTGGTACAACACAAACACACACACATGCTCATAAATTTAAAAAAAATGTATGTTCTTTGTGCATTAGCCCTAAAGTTATGTTCAGAACAGTATTGTTATTTTGTGGAAACAAAACAAACACATCATTACATTTCCATGCCAAATTGAAGTTTCTGGCAAATAAGTTAAAACCAGCATAAACCTAAAAGTCAACCAGCAAAACACTCAGTGTCTGTTAAATTGCACAAACACGTGTACGCGTGTTTGGCTGATAACTTTTGTCTCTGCTGGACGCAGTAAAATCCCTGAGAAACATTAATGAGACCACAGAGACAAGAGGTTTGTTCAGAACACAGATAGCAGATCCTTAACTTTGGTTTCCATTAACACACGTGCTATGTCTGCGTAAACCACAGAAACAATAGCTCGTGATGGTAAGTTGTTAAAAAATGTTTTGATTTTGTCACTTTAAATGAACGAGTAAATTTCATTCATCATTTAACAAAAATTTATGTGGACATCAAAGGATGTTGCAGTTACTTTCATAGTGCTGTCGGGCTGTTGAAAAAAAGCACTATGAAAGAGTTTGTATAGACAATTATTACCAAAAAAAAAATAGAAAAACTGTCAGTATTAATGAATATAATATATTAATTATAAATCTTCATATTTATTTTATCCATCCATCAATCCCTTCTCTCACGTTTATCCAGTTCAGGGTCGCGGGGCCACTGGAGCCCATCTCAACTGTGTGAATGTGAGAAAAAGAAAGCTTTGACTTCTTATGAAAGCACATTGGGGACCTTATTTCTCACAGTCCCATTAGCATCCCTGTAATATGTCTGACACAAGTTTTTACATCTCAGTTATTAACTACGAAACATCAAGTGCTGAGAAGTATCATGAAACCAATTATTTCTTACTCGTTTTGTAAATGATATAGCAGTTGATGATGAGTCTGTGTTTATCAGGCTAAGGTGGAGTCAGAACAACAAAAGAAAACACATGTAGGAAGAAAGCGACTGTGCAACAATGACATCAGTGACAAGACAGGAAAACTGGTGAACAGCACTCAGAGAGCACTGGTGACTTCAGGCTGTAGGCGTTCAAAGACTCCAATATATTATAATCAAATATAATATATATTTGCACATTACCATATTCAGTACAAAGTTTGCCCCCTTTAACTTCAGATTAAACACCATTATAATCAAAAGAAGATTGATGGTCCCATCCACAGTCATTTATTTTTACCAGTATGGCTCATTTATGGGACATCCACACCCTTTCTGCCAACGGCCTGAATGGAGGAACTGGGGATGTAAAGTGGCTTGCAGATGAGCAGCTGTGGGCCGGCTGAAGCAGCTTAACCAGCTCACTCTGTATATGAGATGTGTCAGCTTAGAAGAGCTGAGCCATCGACAGTCTGAGCTTACATCATGGCCAGCCTGAAACGTACACGGTTTTCAATTAGTGTTTACACATATAAAAACATGTTAAAGAAACGAGCTTCAAGCCAAGAGCTAAAACTGAAAGTTGCTCTTTACTTTTTTTTCTTCTCTGATTTCTGTTCACACGCCTCTATGCAATGCTGACGTCACATCTCTCTCTGCAGACATCACTCTTCAGTGGTTGATCCAACACTCCAGGACTAAGAGGAGTTCCTGAGAAATGACACATTCCCAACAGTACAGGCCAAGCCCACCTACCCCAATACCCCCCAGCTATCCTCTCTGTCATCTACCCCTCTTAATACCGCCTAACCCCAGTTACCTGATCCCTCTACACCTTTGGATGCACTGATACCTCTTTGTTTTTTGATGAAGTATCATAGCAGGTTGAACACATAAGAAACCAAAGCAAAGCCATGGCTACAGAATTTCCCCGTGTGCACTGATGCAGCCAAAATCAGCACAAGCCCAAAATGGCCCAAACAAACAACCATTTTGTTTCAATAAGCAAACTTTGGGCTGCTTGCCTGCATCTGCAGAAGGATCTAGATGGTCCATTTCTGGTTCTTCAAAGCATTATTCAAAGAAGCATTATGTAGAGTACCGACCTGTATTGTTCATGTATGAAGGCAGACACATGAAAACCTGTAAGTACTGTGCATGATTGCATGGTAAAAGTGGTATCTGTGCATCTTTACAGATTCGCACAACAGCCGCCATCATTACCTGATTTTAAACGATCAAATGTTTTTCAGCCAGTTTTAGTCTTAATGATCAGGAGAAGCTGTTATTTTTGATTAATGGCCATAAAGACACGTGTTAAGCATTATTAGCTGGTTAATGAGCGGCTGTTGTGTGCATCTTTCCTAAAGATTTCCCATGAGCCTTTTCAGCCCCCTCCAAATGCCATCACCACAAATCATTTATTTCTTCTCGTCTTTCTCCCATTTTCCCGTTCTACCTCCATATCTTCCATCCTTCGTATAATCCTGAGAACCTCCTCTTCTTCCTCCTTCGTCTGTTGCAAACTGCTTCTCCTCCACTGTATTCCCTCTCTGTTCCCTTTCTTTTCTTTTGGATGTTACCTTCGTTCTGTCCTTCCTTGTCACCAAGCCCCGCCCCTCGTCTCCCTCTCTCTCTCTTGCGGAGCGAGGGGTTAAATACCTTTTTATTGCACTGTTAATTTTGTTTTTTGTAAGATATTAATAATGAGAATAATGTTAATAATCTTCTTATTGTGACATAACCTGATCTGTCCAGACTTAAGGAAATGGTACTTTAACTGAAGAAGTGTTTATGTTCATATCTCTGTAATAAGCTTTTTATTTTCTATTTGTTTTTTTGCTTCTTTTTTTTTTTATTGTCGTTTTTTTTTTTTTTTTTTTACTTCATAAGTCGAATATGGTTGTCTAACTAGACTAGTGTTTACTGCTCTGAAATGTCTGCTGATTGGACAGCGGGGGTCATGTGATTACATGCAGCTATCACATCATGTTGGCCAAAATGAAACCGTGTAGCTTGCTTGACTTGGAGAAACCCTCACGTATCAGATTTTTATTTTGAAGTTGATCAATTTACAAGTTTTTATACACATATTTATTCACCTTATTAATACCTCACATCAGATTTGACACCGTGTTATTTGTAATCACCACAAGATGGCATCATAAGTATCTCCCATATTTGTTCATCTGACTGCAAATATGGATTAAAAATTATTTGTCATTTTGTACACAGAAAGGTCTGAAAATGATCAAATTCCATCGAATGAACATAAACAGAATTGAACTGAAATTGGAAAGAACTAAAGTTTTCACCTGAAACTGGACATAATTGCCAGTTTTTATTATTTTAAAATCAAAACAATATTCCTGTTCACTTTTTTAATATCGTGTTCATAATTAGAATTAAGTCATTATACAAATGAACTAAAATCAGGACATGGTTAAGAAAGTTAAAAATTCAGTTTACTCTTTATTTCCAAGTTTGGATTACACGTTTTGGAAATGAGTCTTTCACATGTACTTGCATAGTTATATATTTGTCTTTTTGGTCATAGTTTTGCATATTAAGTCTTGAAATGGATGCGTTTCCTACAAATCATGCACACATAAATGCACACATTTCTTTTGACACTTAGGAGCCGTGAACGTCTACATAAACTCTCTAAAGCAAACGTTTGTATATATATTGAAAACAACAAACAAGGACTTTATTTTGGGTGTTGCTGGTATCAAAATGATGCTACACAGATATCACTTTACTCTTATTTGTATAATTTATATTTATATGTTGGTGCTCAGTTAGCTGGACTTGGCTAATGTTGAACCTTTAGGTGTCGAGGCACAGTGTTGACAACAAGTTATCATATAATTATGTCAGGTCACAGAAGGTGGTTGGAAGGTCTCTCTCCCAAAATGGTTTCCATAACGTAGCACTGGAACACCCTTAACATTAATATTGTCTAGGCATGCACGTCACCTGTTTGTCTCATTTGGATTTCATTTTGGTCAACTCCTGTTGGATCACATGACATCCTGGTCCTGGCAGCAGCCAATCAGACAGGAAAAGGAAGAAGCATTACGTGTTTGTTCTGTAATTTGGTTGCTTTGCTTAAATGTGGTCAGACTGCTTTACACTGTCGCGACAAATACGGTTAGTCTGCCTTAAGATTTTAGGTAAAGCCTGTGTTCCTGTGACACAAACATATAGATCGTTAAATATTGTTGAAATTGGGGGAAAAAAAACAGGATTCAAACAGCCCACTTTGCTAACATTTTCTTGGAAATCCAGCCAAACCTTTTTTAGATACCCTGCTAACAACCAACAACACAAACTAATCTCAACACCTCTTGTAGCAGTGCAGTCACAGGAGGTCAAGTGGTTCTCTTAAAAGTGCTTGATTCGTCCAAACATCAGTTTTAATTCAAAATATTCAATTTACAGTCTTAAATATCACCTTAAATGGTGATTGTTAAGAATGCTGTTGGCCCAGCTGAAAATCTCTTGAATGGAAGTTCCAACACTAAAAGATTGTGCTTCCAAGGAACTCCACAGATCACAGATCATGTATGCTTCCGAGAGGTTTGCTTGGTAGACGTATGACACTGAACTCTTAAAAATGCCGACTCAGGAAATCGAGATTGAATGTCAGAGGGTGCAAGATACATGCTCCCACGCCAAAAAAGACTGAACTCTAGTTTTTAGCAACTCTGTTCAAAAGCCCTGAGAAAATTAGCTAAGCGCTCCGCACTGGAGGCTTGAGACAGTGCAGCCCTTTCAAGTTGAAATCCAAGCAACTCCGTGCAAAAAGAATGTGAGGTTAAATTTATACAGATATTATTACCAGTGGTATCGCTAAATCTGCAGTTTGGCCTTCTTTATCCCGACAGTGAAAAGCTGCTTATTTCTTAACAACCGCCCAGAGCCAGCGATCTGAAGGAGCTGTGTTCGTGAGCTGGCAGCCCCAGTAGGTGCAGCATTTTCATAACCAACCAATAGTAAGCACAACCAGCGCTAGAAAAGAGAAAACTGAATCTCCCTCAGCCTCAGAAAGCTCTGTTTGCTCTCCAGCTGCTCCAGGTTTCAGGTTCTGGTGTTTTCTGAACCAGACAACAGTTTCTGACTTTGTCCACTCAAGATCTATCAAGCCAGCAAAGTCTTGTCTTCTTTTTTTCGGTTTAGTTATTGGAGCCATCAGACAGACTTATCTGCAGAGGGGAATTTACAGTAGAGTCTCTCCGTCTTTTACTTTTTATTTGGGAAAATGGACAGTCAATACCTGAACAGTGGAGATTCATCGTTTCAGTTCCACCTCGGCTTGTAAACTCTGACATTCACCAGCCACTTTGACTAGTTTACCAGCCTGCCAAGAGTCCATTAAGGCAGATCAGCACCATTCAACAACAGCTGTTGGTTCTTTTTTGTCCTTGTTATTCTGAATGTGTGAAACTTGAAATCCCCCTGCAGGTCTGCTCTGATTGGCTCTGGCCTCTTCTGTTTGCATGCTAAGGACAGGAATTATATATCTGTGGGACCTGATGATGTAAATGCATATTCTGGTGTAACTTTACCATAAAATGGCCTTAATCCAGTGTGTCAACTTGAGTATTACCGTCAGAAAAGTAATGCAAGTGCACAAGGGGAGATGAAGGTAAAACAGTGCAATAAAGTATTGACATGTGCTTAAATATTGTGTTTTTATGACTGAGGAGAATCACACAAAGCTTGCAGTGCTTTTCCTACAGGTGAATACACTGGAATATGGTCACTGGGATAGAAAGTTTGACCTGATTTTTGCTTTTTTGTTTTTTATATATGGCAGATAATCTAGTGAAGACCAGTGATCCTGTATGTGCAAAACAATTGTGCAGGATGTGTTGTAAAATGTTTCATGGTCATCCTGTGCGCTTACGTTCAGAAAGTTGTCAAGATTTTTGCATAAATCAGCAGCAAAAACCTGAAAAATCCACACCCTAAAACATGTAAATAGTAACAGTGTTGCACTTTTCAAACCAAGCTTTTTGTTAATCTTTCAAAAATTTCTGCAGATACTCTCAATTTTTCATTACGTGTGCACCCAGTACTGCAAATCCTTTTCATCAGGTTTATAATTTTACATTTTTTTGTAACTTATTGATTTATTATAAGTGAAACAGCTTTCACACCACTACAACCACTTTAAGAGTTAACATTGTAACCTTCAAGAAAGAGAAACGTACCAAAACAAAGTAAACTAAAATTCAGCGATGCCCTAAGGTTTTGGTTTTAAGTGAAGCCAACTCTAAAGAACAAAACCCGAAGCGTCTCTGCTCTGATGCTGACTGGATTCATTCTTTGTGCTCATGCTGCTGATTCTGTTGTTTTGTGTGTCAGAGTTTGCACATGCAGGATGATCACAGTGAGACAGCCTGTCATTTTGAACCTGTTTGTACATTATTGGTTAATTAAGTTGATATAATGTGTTTTAATAGAAACATGCTTGTGTATGATACTAATTAAAAACTATGGCGAAAAGTGATACATTACTTATTTTTTTTAACCAGATTTTATTATATTTGTTTGTAGATAGATAGATAGAAAGATCCAACTATAAATAAGTATCCATAGAATAAGTAATCCTCTAGGTCTGCCTTGAGTTTGCTCACAGTGCAATCAGACATTGTCTGAGCTAAGGTAATTAAATATCGAGCTTTAAGGGAAGCATTACTTTTCTCTTTATTTTGTAAATATTTATTAGCCTAAACAGGTACAAAGTACGGCGTAACTGTAAAATTAAAAAACTTTTACTACACAGTTGACTGAGAGCTTCAGACTATAAACAAACTGTCAAATTCAGAACTGACTGAGCCAATCAGGGAGCAGTATTGTCTGTGACATGTTGGAAGAAACCAGTATATCTGATGGAAAATCGATGTGACATTCAGCTGCAGTATTACTGATGAGACAGCAGGGGGCAGTGTGTCCTGTCAGTTAATGTGTCTTTCGGGTCAAATTCAGACTAATTTGTCACTTGAGCAGCAGCAGCTGAGCTCAGCAGTTCAGCTGCTCTATGACAAGCATGATTGCAGTGTGACTGAAGGCTGTGGGCTGCTCTGAGGCTGCAGACCACAGAGAAACAACCGAAAACAGCAGTCAGACAGCAGATGTTGGCACAACTGATGTGAAATGTATCTGCTGCTGTATTTGTACACTGAGACAGTTCCCACGATAAAATAAATGACTTGTGGTCAACACTCATTATAATTCCCAACACATTAAAGGGCTGACATACTGGAGGTATCGGAGATTTATAGCAGTTAAGGTGATTAATGATTAAAAAGACATTAATGATTAATCCAGCGGAAAAATGTGATATGGTGTAACTGCCAGAAGATGTTTTGTAGGTTTGCTGTAGTACCCTCTACTGCCACTAGGTGATGCCACATACTGTTTAATAAGACGGCAATAAAGGGAATTTTACTGGTAAATAGCTGCTGTCAATGGCAAACTAAGAAGTTAAACATCTTTATTTTTCTCTGTTTTCTACTTTAGTTTTGAATGATCGAAACTAACTGAAAGTCACTCACTTGACTTAATGACAGCTAACGCTAGCTTTCCCATAGCAGATACATTCCTAAATATCTTACGTAGAAAATTCCTGTGTTAAGAGCACAGACAACATAAAACATCTGGGTTGGAAAAATGAAGCCAATGAGGAAGTGCCTTAAACTTGCTTTCTATCCTTAACCCTGCATTCTCTGTGATGGCCAGCAGAGGGCGACTCCCCTGGTTGCAGACAGTTTTATAGACGTCTATGCTCATTGTCCTAAATAAACACTTTCCTTGCGAGATTATGGGTTCCAGCTCTAGTTTTATAAATTATTGTATGATGGATGGACATTCAACAAAGCTCTTAGTTTGAAGCATGTCGAATCCCTCCAGCACGGCCTCCCGAGGAATGTATGGTTGCATCACGCCAGCAACTCTCTTACCATTCAGGGTTTTATTTTGGTGGGTAAGTGACAGTTTAGAGGAGAGAAAAAGCAGTGTGGAGCTCCGTTTTCTCAGCGATTCAAAAGCAGACGGACAAAAAAAGCAGAAGAAAAGAAGCTGAAAGGGAAAAAAGGAAAACACTGGTCATTTGGTCATTTGGTTGTGACGTGATCGCACTGATAAAAACTCCCAACTAAGTCTAACCTTATCCTCATTTCTCCTTCTCTGCATCCATCCATTCCTCTCTCCGCAGACCCTCCCTCCATTTTTTTCTCTGAGCTACTTGTCGACAAGTGGGCAAAACTTCTCTTTCATAGTGTGTGTGTGTGTGTGTGTGTGTGTGCGTGTAACTACTTTTATACCAATCAACAAAGAAGCAGGCCTCACAGTTTCCTGTCTGCAGTACAAGGTGGTCCCACCAGTGTGTGTGTGTGTATGTGCATGTATTTGTTTCCAGTGAGAGTCAACCTAGCTCTCCATCGGGGGACCCCGTCCTTGTAGCCATGGCAACGGTATTCCCCTCCTCCTCTTAACTCCTTTCCTCATCAGTTTTCCCACAGAACAAAACCAACATTGTGCTCCTGGTTTTCTGTGTGTGTGTGTGTGTGTGTGTGTGTGCATGAGACATTCAGGTCAGATTAGTTTGTGTTCATTGAGCTTGGACTCGAAGACACACAAATGCACGCACACATCCTCACAGATACACACTTGTTGCTCTTCATTCACTCGGCCTCATCTTGGCGATAAGAGGGCCAAGATTCACACACACTTTTCCAGAGAAGTTCTCCATATCAGTGGATTTCACACGGGGAGCGCGAGGTTGCCTTTTCAGATGCAAAGTAATGAGGACTATAGAGAAACCTTTTTATGTTACATGCACCAAACCGATCGAGCATTTTTTATGTTTGTTTCCAAAACTCTAAATTTATGAGTCAGCTCAATACCTGAGAGTGATTAGTGACCAATAATGAACTGCAGGACATTTATCTTATCATGTGGAGCTTCTGAATTCTGCTGCAAACACTTATGTTTATGCTGTTTAAAAGGTCCACTGTGAGGGCTCAGAGCTTTATCATAAGCCGTATACACTGCTGGGCCAGAAAAAAAAGCATTGATATTTTATTGGCATGCATTCATGTTGGCATTGTTTAAATAAGCTCATGCAATGTCACAATATTTAATTCTGTCCAGTGTTTCTTTCATTTTTCACTGAGAGCTTGTATCGTTAGTAGCAGGGGTCAGATCACTGCTTCAAGTTTCTCCAGCGCGTCTCAAAGATTGTCAGCAGGGTTACGGTTACTCTGTTGACTGGTGGCCAGTCACTGTGTAAAAAAACTGATATCTTACTAGCTGTGATAGATGCATCACTTCATCAGTGTTTCTTCTTCTTATCCAAGGATGCCCATCACTCTGGAAGAGAGTAAATCATCAGACCTGGTGACCCTTCTGAATTACTCCAGAGTTCAGTCTTTATGCTTCCTGACAAGTCGAAGCCATTTTTTTTTTTTTATCATTAGCCATTCTTTGTCACGTTATGTGTGAAAATGCTTTTATTTTCACTTTGGAACAGAGCTGTGAGTTCTAGTGTTGATTTGTTATCATCTGATTTTCCTCAAACGTTTAAGTGATCATGTTTACTGAAGATTCTGGCATGTGATGGTTCACTGCCATCCTTCCAGGTTTTAATAATGCTTTGGACCATTTTTAACCCTGCGTTACTAGTGTCAAACATCTGCTTAGTTTTTTACTTTGTAAATGATTTTATGCTCACGAAACACAGTAGCATCTTTTCTGACACCACAAGATGTCTTCCAGCACAGGAAATTAGACGCCTTCAATGGAGTGATGAATTTTGTTGTTTTGGTTTGGATTCATTTAAAGTAAATGTGGCCAAGCTAATGGGAGCCTTTGTTTTTGGATTAGAAGACTAAACATTAAGATATAAAGTACCATGTGCGTGCGTGCGTGCATGCGTGCATGCGTGCAAAAGGCCCCAACAGTGCTAGCACAGTTGAGAGGTCCAGTTTGGTGGAGCTGAGCCCAGCAGACACTGATCTGCTAAAACTCCCCATCTCAACATCTGGCAACCAAAGAGAAGTAATTCCTGACGCCATCATCCAGATGAGTGTGATACAGGAAACCTCCCACAGTTGTTATAAAGAAGGAAACTAGCCAAAGTTTTTTAACACTGTAAAGTTGGGTGTGTTGACATGATTTGTGGGGTCAAGGTCTCCCAATGAGTTTTATCCTTAGGATCTGTGTTTAAAGCAGTTTGAATTTGAATTCATTTATTTTAAAGGGACAGTGCAGTTTAACATAGTCCAAGTACAAAACATGAAACTGATGTAACGCACATAAGTTTATAGCTATTGCTAATTTTCAACAATTGTCCTTTGTTGGGCTTACAATCAAAATAGATACATTTTACAATAAAACATACATTTTCATAAAACCAAAATACATCATAAATATAATTACAATTAATAGACAATAAATTAAAATAAAATTAAAAATGATTTCCCTTTAACCAGACTTTAACCTTCAATGTAAAGGATCTGATGTCTGTAATCAATTTGATTTCAGTTGGAAGTGTGTTCCACCGATGGCAGGCCTTTATGGAAAATGCTGACTGACCAAATGTAGATCTGCGATATGATATCTTGCAGTTGCCGTTCACCTTACTCCTAGTAATACGATTACTATCTTGTCTCTGGATGTATCTATTGAGACACTCCTGGGCCATCCTATTTATACATTTAAAAACTAATTTAAGAAAACACAAATGATTAAAACTAAGTAGATTATAGTTATTCTTTAAAATGTGACAGTGATGCCAACAGATTTTTTATCCATTATTTTTAAAGATTGGTTATATAAGGACATCACAGGCTGACGTGTAGATGGTGCTGCTTGGGTCCAAACTGTCATACAATATGAAAAATGAGAAAATATCATGGAATGCATAAATAACTGAGCTGCTGAAGTGGGTATATAGTGCCGAATTAACTTAAAACAATTCAGATTAGCCTTGACCGTCTTAGAAATCGTTTGCCTTTACATGCTTGTCAAATTTAAGATGTGAATCTAAGATTATTCCTAAAAACTCAAAATCTTTGACCTTCTTTATTTCTTCTAGCTTTTGGACAACTGGCAGGCAAACCATTTATAAACAAACTGAACAGCAATAGGACAAGAACAGATCCTTGGGGAAAACCCATTCTGTTTTCCAACATGGACGACTTTTCTTTATCAATCCTCACACACTGTTCTCTTTTGTGAAGATGGGACTCAAACCAATCAACTGCCTGCTTTGAAAAGTCAAATTTTATCAACTCGGAAAGAAGTATGTCATGGCTGACAGTGTCAAAAGCCTTTTTTAGGTCAAGGAACACTGCACCCACAACATTACCATTATCCAAATTACACTTAATTTTTTCAACAAAATTGCAATTTGCCATTTCTGTGGAAAATTTTGATCTAAAACCGAACTGCATTGGATGAATGAGCTGATTAGTCTCTAAGTAATCAATTAACAACCTTCTCAAGCACCTTGGAAATAATAAATGATCATAGTAATTGTTAGCATTACTAGTATGACACATAATACAAAGACAAAATAAGCATTGGCAAAAAAAAAATTATTTATGATCAAAAACCAGATTACCTCATGAAGATGTGCAGAAATCGGTATTTGTCCCTGGTGGTTGGATGGGTGCTAATGTCATTAAATGTTTAAAAAAAAAAGTCTCAGATATTCTTTTCCACTCGTATTTATTTATTTATGTTTTCTGGTGTTAATTCTTCCCAAACCCAAAGATGTATTATTTATAATGATATAATCTTTACATTTTACTGCTAATCCTAGTTTGTTTTTTTTCTGTGCTTTCTTTGAAAAATAATAACAGTTATTAAACTGTTGGCAGGCTAATCATAATACACATGTAAGAGTATTATTGTCTCGGCTTGTTCTTCATTGTGCTGCTAAATAGAAAAGTTATTACACAACTAAAACTGTGAACATGACGTTACAGTCATGAAATCCCAAACTTTAGTTTAATCATATAAAAGAAAAAGAGGTTATAAACTGCATTTAGAAATGTAGCAGTAAACACGCACCAACCTCGACTACTGATGTGGGGCTCGAACCTGTGACCTTCCTGTTATGCAACTGCAGCCAGTAGTTGGTTCCCATCCAGTCTGTCCCAGTGACACTTTCGCATGACCAATGGAGGTCTAGTCGCCCCTGTGTGTGCGTTCATTAGTGAACAGAGGCGGTTTGTTCACCAGTTTGGATCACAGGGGCGAGCTCTCATCACTGCTAATGAGAACAACATCTCCAGCCTCCTGAAACACTCTGTTCCTCCAACTCTGACTCAGTCTCTCTCTCTCACTCTCACTGTTTCTCCAACCCGTTCCACTCTTTCATCCACGATTCATAAGCAGATTTTAGAGGCGCTCAAATTACATAAACATACCAAATTACATATAGTTCAGCACCTCAAGTCTCTTTTTTATTGGATCAGATATTGGTCCAGTCCTGACTCAGAAAGCTGGATTGGGTGCTTACGATCCTAATCGACAGTTTTGTAATTTACACATACATGTGATGAACTGTTATTTTTTAGAAGCATTCCCCCTTTACATATTAAATAGAGTTCACAGCCAATATTTAATCCAACTTTAAGAAGCTTTGAAAAAACAAAATATATTTGAAAAATGACAGCTTCTTTTGTAATGAAAATAATTAATTGGTGGTGATAATCCATCAGTTGGGTTGATTAGATGACTATGGATGATGTGTGTCCTTACATATAGCCTATTTTGGGGGGGTTTATCCTCCGTCTTCGTGTCCGTTTGTCCGTCTACAGGACGTTTACATTTTTAAATAACCTTCATTGGTTGCTCGGAGCAACCAGGCAAAGACAGGGCAGGAAAGACGCTCACACAGATTACAAAAGTTTGAGTTTCGAGATTAACAGAACTGTGTGTGTGTGTGTGTGTGTGTGTGTGTGTGTGTGTGTGTGTGTGTGTGTGCGTGTGTGTGTGTGTGAGGGAGAATTTGGGCTTGTATCCCATGGAGACAGGACAGTAGTGAGGTCATTGACATGCAGAGCAGCAGCGGCTCTGCTGAAGGAAAATCCTCCTCACTATTAGACTCTTCTCAGAGAGAGGATCCCTGTACTCCATTTAAAACAGCATGTTGGACAAATGCTTTAAAAGCTTTAATGAGATCCTCAAACCAAGAACTCAGAGAGGAACCAAGAAGCTACAATTAGGACCTTTAAATACCTGTTTCATTAATTTATATTTACCAAAATACGAAGATTTTCTATGAAAACCAATCAAAGAATGCATAAATGATTTGACACATACATAAATGTATTACTAATTTGAGCTAAAGTGATGAGTCATTTCACTTTTTACTTGATTATTTGGCTGTTCCAGTGCATATATGGGATTTGTTGCTTTTATTTGCTTCACATTGTATAAATTTTAATGTTTAGTTAAAAGAAAATCCTAAACTTAGAAGGACTTGAGTTTTTTCAGTGTTGAAATTTTAAAACAGCTGTTGAATCCCAACAAGAATGAAAAACAGGTTCACTGACTGAGCGCTAAATTTAAGAATTCTACAGCCGTGATCTTCAACAGACCTGTGAATATTACATGTAAGTTGATGTTTCTGAAATTTAGCATCACAAAAAAACACCTCGACCAGTCAGGGTATGTGGAACCAACAGCATGTTGCAACAAAAAGGACACGGTTAAAAAGGGAAGTGAGAAGGACCTCAAACAGTCTTTCTGACAACTGATGGATTTTCAGCTGCTGGACGAGGCTCTGGAAACTACCTCTCTCTTTTTAATCTTCTCAGGACCTTATAGTTGTAGTTCTCAGGACCTTGTAGTTGTAGTTCTCAGGACCTTATAGTTGCAGGACCTTCTCAGGAAGGTCCTGCAACTATAAGAGACATACAGCAGGGGAAGAACAGTACATTTGTAGTTTGTAAAGTCCTGTTTTAAAAGCTTTGTTGCCCTGTCGGCAGTAATGTTGTCTTTCCACTTGTTCCCAGATCTTACAGTTTCTCCAGTGTGTTCACACTCATTTAATTGCTCTATGCCTCATCTTATTGAGTTTACGGGACAGCAAACCTTGTATAATATAAAACACAATCTACAGCAGTTTAAAGTTGACATTTTTGTGGTTTTGGTTAGATATATTATGTCAAATGAACTGAAGTCAATATGGAAAATCACATTTATTTTTGCAACATGAAGAATGAGTCTATGAAAGAACAAGTGGTGGTACTGTCACTCCAAAAAGAAACCTGCAGCACCCACCAGGTGGTGTTTTAGTCTGTTTCCTATAGTGTGACATATTTAAAAAGCACTGGCTAAATTACCAGACTTTGCTTTCCAGCTGCACGGATTCAAAAGTTCAAACAAACTGTGAGAGATAAACTCTTGTAGCATAACTGTTGTTCCGCCTGCTGTTGGTTAGCCCTCTTGGTAAAGTTGTATTTTACAGATTCATGAAACAGACTTGAGGAATTTTTCAATTCAGTTTTATTTATATAACACCAAATCACGACAACAGTCACCTCAAGGAGCTTTATATTGTAAGTTAAAGACCCTGCAATGATACAGAGAAATTTCCAGAAGAAATTCTAATTTACATGCAGGTGGCTGCAGGAAGCAAACCTGTGAGTTTCTATTGGTAAAGTTGCTTATTGTGATTTTATTTTTTGAAAGGATTCCAGTCTCCATTTTATGGCATCACAAGTACAAACTAAGTGTAGATTTAGATTCTCTCTAACAAACATAAAGTACAAACAACTAAAATAATTTCTTGAAACGACCACGGTAAAGTTTAAACTCCTGGATGCAGCTGAATTTCATCATCCTCTCATTGCTTAGCCAACCCTTGGTGAATCCAAAACTTTCTTTTTCATTTATCAAAAAAACACGACTCCAACAACTGCTCATCAGTAGCACAACGACATGGGAAAAGACCAAAAAGAAGTATAAATGGTATTTAATCTTTCACTTTATCTCACTTTATCATTTCAATTTTTGATGTGGTGCAACAGTTTCTACCTTTGTTTCTAATGTTCATCCACATTTCTCTTCTGTTCGAACAGATAACACAAAATTATGGCACCAAATATCAAATTCCAGAGCTTGGACCGAGGTATTGAAACAAACTGTCAGCTTTTAGCAATTTAAATGTAGAGTTCGAAACTCTTTGTAACATAGTTTTGGTACCAATCCAGTAGCAGTCATACTACTGAGGAGTCAAAACATTATCACCACCTGCCTAGCTGCACTCCACAGATGGAGTTATACTCTGTTACAGACATGGACACATGAGTCCATGAAATCACAGACAAAAAGTGGTAGGCATGTAGAGCTTCTCCCACTCTGTATCTGAAGACAACTCTACGTCATTTAGACCCAAGCAGATTGTAGTATACTTTTTTATACTTCTTCCTACAAGGTTTCAATGACTCGCCAACTCATCTGTGCGGCCATGGTAATTTCGGTCTTGTCAGAGTTTCTTCCATATCAAATGTGTAGTAACATCTTTTTACCACATATTAGACCTTGTTACCACAAAGTCAACTTGATCAACATCATCGGTGTCAACAATTTTGAGTTGTAGCAGAGCAGATCTTTTTTTTCCCCTCCAGGTTTAATTTGCAGATTTGAAATAGTGACTAAAAAGCACTTGTTTAAAGGCTGTTCTGCAAATCTTAAAATAAGGCAGTCAACATTTTGCAAAGTTAGTATGACTAGTTTTTACTGGCACTTTGTTGTTTCAGACACTTAGAGCCCTTTTCCACTAGGACGGATCTGCTCGGTTCAGTTTAACTCGGTGTTTAGGGTTTCCCCTGGCGTGTGGTATTAACAGGTACCAGGTATTTTTTAGTATCTACTTGGCTGCCGTTCCAAGTCCAATCCAAAAAACGTGATGTCAACAGACTGTACCCCACCAATTGGCTAGTCAATGCCGTCACTCAGTGAGTCATGAGAGTGACTCATTCACGAAAATCAAAACTGCCATTTTTGAAACCCAGCAACGAGGGAAATGGCTCCACAGAAAACAACACCGTGGTCCCGGAGTCTGACAACAACTTTTAAACTGAGCAGCAGGTATACCATCGCCCCAACACCCTGTTTGTTTCACATCCAAGTGTCATCACGGGACGTTTGACCGCATTGCTATACAGACCCTACGCACACTAGGGAGTACCCAATTGTAATGGAAAATAACCAAAAACCGAGTCGAGTCGACTGGGTATTAGTGGAAAAGGGCTTTTACAGTCAGGGCTCTGGGCAGGGAAACAATAAGGCACCATCTGCTGAGCCAATGGTCAGAAATTCATCATGGTGACATCAAATATTACAAATGCATTCTTGTGACATACAAAAAACTAATAACTCATTTCCTGCCATACAAATATGTAATTAGTTACACATCTAGCATTAAAAATAAGCTACATTCATGGTTCTCTTTCTTCTTTTGTTCTAGTTGTTTGAGATTGACGGTCTGAGTGAAAGCACTGTGTTAAATACAGATTACATCTCTTAAAACTACACAGTAGAACCTCCTGTACAAACAGAGCACCTCAGTATTGAGAGGGTGAGAGTCCTGTTCAAAAACTCTTCAGATATCCTCCCGTCCCCGTTTCACCACTTTCTTCATCTTATTGCTTCAGGATGGGTTTGTGGCCTCACGAAGCACCACATCCTTTCCCAAAAACAGAACCCATAGAAATAACTTTAAACACATCCTGATTTTCCTTCCACAAGTGCATATTATGCATATATGAGCTGCACAGTTCAATAAAATTCTTCCCTGGTTGTTGCTGAACAGATGCTGCAAACATTGCTGAAAGGCAGCACTGCACTGGAGGCAGAAATAATCTAACCCGAACCCTTTCTTTAAATTGTAGATGATGCAAAAATGTAGAAGCAAAAACTCTCAAGATAAATGGTAAATGTTTGTTGTCAACTTTTAGGAATTTCCATTGATTTCCATCAAAGTTCTTGGAATTTTCTGGTTTTCAAAGAAAAATAGTTTTAAGGTCTAAACTTATTTACTTTTGGTTGAATTGTTCAAACATTTCTAAAAGCATTTTTAAACACTTACTCTGTACACAAAGAGCAAAATTATGTGAATATGAGCAGCTCATCATCCCACCCATAAACGAACTGTTCCAAAGTTTGTTTGGGACCAGAGTAAAACCACCTGTAAAGGTCCTTGTTGTGTTTGTTCATCACTGTAGTCACACCCAGATAATTCATATTGAGAATCAGATTTAACTGAATTAAAAAGTGCAGGTGTGAGTGCACTCTAAATTAAATTTGGGAAGCTAAAGTTAACCCTCTGTACATTAGCATTATTTTTCCACTGGAGAAACTAACATGCAAACACAAACTAGTTCATAGCCAGAAACTGTTGATAAAGAAAAAGTAAAGTGTACATCCTGCAGTGACCAGGATAACTTGTATCCCATTTTACAGGAAAGGATTTCACAGGATTATTTCTGCCTCAACAGCAACATTTGTTTAACTAATGTGAAGCTGTTTCGGGCTGGTCTGTGTCAATGAAATGTTTCAGTTCAATCAGTTCCAGAAGTTTTTCATTTTATATTTAAGCAGATCAAATGTTTATATTAAAATGTCATACTAATTTCAAATTTATGCTCAGCCCTCTATAGAGTTCACCTCTTATCACAGCAGGAAACTTCTATGCTTTGCACCAAACTAATGTTGTATATAAATGAGTTTAAATTAATGTTCCAAAAAAACACAACGAACTCGAGCCTCACAGCATCGATCTAAGGAGCGTAACCAAGGAAGACTTTCGAGACATTTCCATATATTGTGCAGCAGGAGGCCAGAGAGATGAGTTCTTTCAGAGTCCTGAAACAGGCTCCTGCATTTATAACAACTGGTTGTGCAAGTACACCATCTTCTTCTAATCTTGCTACAGATTAAACATTACTTCCTGCACTGACAGGAAGCTGAAGGGGGTAACTCTGAGTCCACATGGGAGTATCATACAAACGATATTCCGGTAGAAGAAAATAGGGAAAAATGGAAAGAACGTGTAGAAGGAGACGATGGGTATACAGGTAATGTTGTAGAAAGGAGCAAAGGAGGAAAAACTAAGAGAAGAAGAGATGATCTACAGTCAGAGACAGACTTGTTGCTCTAGCTAGAGATGGACAAAATGGCTGACGTGTCTTTAGCCTTATCAAAGAAGATGGACGTCTCATTGGCCCCCTTGAGTTTGACCTGGGGAGGTCCTGGAGAGCCTTGGGCTCCGGTTGGCTGACACTCCTGACAGCAGCAGCAGCAGCAGTCCATAAAGGCTTGGCCAAGAGCCTGAAATGCAGACGATGCACAGCTTTGGTAAGTGACAACTATACGTACAAAATCAAACACAATACTCCAGTGGACCAATATGCAATGAATTCAACCTTTTCAACCCATCTGCCATTTCTCTAAATGGGTAATGGGCAGCAGGTGGTGAATTCTCTGCTTGGAAAAAGGCTTCAGTTGGACAGACGTCTTCCTGAAGACACCTTATAGCTCGGTGGCAACCTACCTTACACAGGCACAGCAGCAGCACCGGCGTCACTGATGACTTGAAGAACAACAGGAAGTGATGTAACAGCACCAGCATGGTGGCAGTGTCTTCGGAGATGGTGATGTGCGTGTAGGCCAGCGTGATGTTGCAGACATGCTCGGGGAGAGCACACACGCCATACACAACAGCTAGAGCTAGTAGAGTGCAGTTCAGCTGTCGCTCCAAGGTTTGGTGTTGTTGACGCTTCTGGTTGGAGCGTTCGTCGAGGTTACGCTGCTTTTGGGTGGCGCTGGAGTCGCTGCTGACATTCCGGGTGGCCATTTGGCAAAGGATGGTGAAGAGGACAGGGAGGCAGAAGTAGCAGCCAAAACACCACCACATACGACCCTGAAGCACAGAGGTTAAAACAGTAAAAGCTGAAAGAGGAGAACTTTGGGAACATTCTGGTTTTGTCTGGGCAAAAAAAAGCCACAACAGCTTTTCTCCACAGCTAAATAGGCCTTTCAGGAACTCAGATCTTACTGCTTTTACCTAAAATGTTCTGGACAGAAAACTGATTGTGGTTTCATTTATGACCTCTGAGCCAACCTGTGTGATGGCTGAAGCTACTCCTCTGAGACAAACCCATGATCCTTACTAAATCCTTACTCATTAATTCAATAAACCAGGAAACAAACAGAAATGCTTCATGTTTTTTACTTTCATTTGAGCTCCTACTGGTGCTCTTTTGACGGTGTCCAATTGGTGTCCATTTCTTCAGTGCTAGTGCACACAACATGTGGACGGCCACCAGTTAAAGGGAGAAGCACCATTATATAAGATCTAGGTCCAGATTTACATGTTCCATGTCACCTAATCAACACGCGGATACTATGTGTTGGTCAGTTCAGTGCGTACGTCTGCTTTGGTCTCACCTGGTGATACCTGAGCAGCAGGGAGTGAAGGGAATCAGGCAGGTAGAGGGACAGAGGAGAGGAGGGCGTGATGGTGCAAGAGTCGACCAGCCGGCCGGTGGATGGAGACACGGCCTGGCTGAGCTGCCATAGGAAGATTTCAGGGCTGGACAGCAGCAGAGCTGAGAGCCACACCAGCACCATCTTCATCAGCACTGAGCGACAGCGCTCCACCCGCCGAGCCTTTGGCTGGGAGGACGAGGTGGCAGCGTGGAAGCGATCGATACCCAGAGCACACAAAGTGAAGGAGGTGATGCCCAGAGACACAACCTGCAGGGAAGAGGAGGGTAACAACAGCAGTAAGTCAATGTGGCCATTCTCATCAGAGAAGGAAACTGTGCCAAAAAGTAAAAGTTAAACAGTTTACAGTAAAACTGCTAAATCCTCTTTTATTGAGTTCATGTTGCTATTTCTGAAATCAGTCTATTACCTTATCTCACGTAGCTCACCTGATGAAAAAGATTCAGTATGTCACATGTTCAAGTCCATATCATAAATATATATGATGAGAGGCATGGTTACTATGACATCACCAATAGGCTATGAAGCCTCAAGCTGAGCGTTTTGATTGTCTCCATCCTGGTGCTTTGCAAACAAGCTAACTGGGCCTAATGTTGAAACAGAGGACAATGCATGCTCAGTGGCTAATGACTTGTCATGGAGCATAACCAACAGATCATCTCTTCTAAATCTAACACTGATCATAATGAACAGCATCAGTATTCTGTTTTATTTAGTCACCCTGGAAGTCATATGGAAAATGTTTACTGAGGTCAAAATGTAAGACAGCTGGGGATTGTTTTCCCATATGCTTCTATACAAAATAGTCTTTTTTATTAATGTTATACTGTTAATATATCATAATATATTAACAGTTCATATATCTGTGTGTAGTTTGCATGTTCTCCCCGTGTTTGCGGTGGTTCTCTTCGGGTACTCTGGCTTCCTCCCACAGTCCAAAGACATGCAGTTATTGGGGTCAATTGGTGATTTTAAACTGCCCATAGATGTAAATGTGAGTGTCAGATGGAAACTCAATGGCATCTCTGTGCCTCTGTGATGTGAGTAGCATAGATTTGAACAATGAGTGTACCTACAACAGCAATCAGTACCTCCAAAGCTGCTTGATTCTATAGACGATGGACAGAGAGCCGGCAGTGTCGGCCATAGGAAGGCACTTAATCATACAAACACATTTTCATCTCCAAGTTTTTTTTTGTTTAACTGCAAGCTGTAGCAGGAAGTTGTAGAGCAAATCTTAACCACACTGTTTCCTATGACCATTCCAACCATTTTCTGTGTGATGGACCAAAAAACTGATACTCTAGTAGTGTAATATATGTAATATGCAGTTGTTTGGGTATTTCAAAGAGCCAGCGAGCACATTTCAGTGTGGCTGTCCTGCAGCACCATCTTTAATTAACAAATCATTAATAAAGCTGCCAGTAAAATAATCTACTAACAGACTTACATTTTGGACAATCAGTAACAAAATAACATAAAAACATGAATCACATACAAGGTCTTAAATAATCCGGCCCCATCTTATCTGAATGACCTTGTAGTACCATATCACCCTATTAGAGCACTTCGCTCTCACACTGCAGGCCTACTTGTTGTTCCCAGAGTATTTAAAAGTAGAATGGGAGGCAGAGCCTTCAGTTTTCAGGCCCCTCTTCTGTGGAACCAGCTTCCAGTTTGGATTCAGGAGACAGACACTATCTCTACTTTTAAGATTAGGCTTCAAACTTTCCTTTTTGCTAAAGCATATAGTTAGGGCTGGACCAGGTGACCCTGAATCCTCCCTTAGTTATGCTGCAATAGACGTAGGCTGCCGGGGGATTCCCATGATGCATTGAGTTTTTCCTTTCCAGTCACCTTTCTCACTCATTATGTGTTAATAGACCTCTCTGCATTGCATCATACTTGTTATTAATCTCTGTCTCTCTTCCACAGCATGTCTTTGTCCTGTCTTCCTTTTTTCACCCCAACCAGTCGCAGCAGATGGCCCCGCCCCTCTCTGAGCGTGGTTCTGCTGGAGGTTTCTTCCTGTTTAAAGGGAGTTTTTCCTTCCCACTGTCGCCAAAGTGCTCATAGGGGCTCATATGATTGTTGGGTTTTTTTCTCTGTATATATTATTGTAGGGTCTACCTTACAATATAAAGCGCCTTGAGGTGACTGTTGTTGTGATTTGGCGCTGGATAAATTAAATTGAATTGAATTAATCATCATTTCTTCTTTAATACTATCTACAGCTGTTAGTCTCATTAAGATTAGAAATGTAAAATAATAAAATTGAGGTCAGTTGCCGCTATTATAATGATTATTACAGAACTAGCACATACCTGTAATTTTGGAAAGTTTTTTTTATATTTGTTGTCATTTTACACAAGTAGTTGTAAAGGGAATCTTAATCTTTGGATCTGCTGATGTTTTCTACATCAGCAGTTTGGATAAAATTTCTGCTTCACATTTGTATTTATACAGCCTGCTGTCCAACAGCAGATGTATACTCCTTTAAGACTTCATAGGACAAAAAAAAGAAAAACAAATTATGTCATTACACTGACTTCCTGCTTTTTTAACATAAGCCACACCCACCTCCATATAAGGCACCATGCGACAGGTGATGTCACCTAGGATCCTCCTATGGGATAGCTGGTTGAGGACCACCACAGGAAGGCACAGAACCAGAACCAGGAAGTCCCAAAATGCCATGCTGGCCAGTAGGTAGTTCCAGGCTGACCTCATGTAATAGTTGTTCCAGACAATGCACATGACTGCCATGTTTCCTACTACGCCCACTGCCAGCACCAGGCCGGCCAGGAACAGGATGGCGTAGGCTGCATATGAGCCCTCCATCAGGGGGTAAAAGGGGTTGAAAAGTCCTGGAGCATCATGGTCAGTGTTGGAGCTGTTTGTGTGGAGGTTATCATCTTCATGAACCACGTTTCCTGCCACTGTAGTCGTTTTATTGCTGAACTCAGTAACTTGAGGCGCTGTAACCCATTCATTTTCAAAGGAATCACCAAAGGTGGACTGTTGCTCCTCCTCATCCGCACCACGGGCTTGGCGGCGGTTACGGTCAAGGTCCAGGTCCAGCACCTCAGTTTGGGGGAGGCTCTTGTCAAGGACGTAAGATTCATCCTGGGTTTTGACCGGTTTGCCAATCCAAAGGGGCTTTGGTTCGACAGGGGAGGAAGGTTTATCATTATTGCTGTGCTGCCCGTCATGTTGCCCAACACTCTTTGCATCAGTAAGCAGCAGCAACAGATACAGACACAGCCACAGACCGACTGACAGAGCCATGATGCAAAACTTAATATGACAGTTTCCTTTTAAACTCAAACCAGAAGAGTTCAGGACTACCTGTTGCTACGAAATCTGTAAATAATTCAGTAAAAATCCAGAAATGTTCCCAGAAATTTCCAATCCACTGAAAACAACAATTTGTATGTTGGAAAAGTTTCCAATAAATTTCAATTAGATTGAGCAAGTCCAGAAATCCATAAAATTGCGTGTGGGGGGACGGGGTCAAAAATCAACTAAAAAGAAATGCTAAGATTACTTTGAAATTGTTTCATAAGACTCTGCCCAGTTTAAAAATATTTCCAGTTATAGAAAAAGCCTGTTTCTGAAGATAGCCAGTCAGTTTTTCTACAAGTTTGAGGTCCAGGATAGAGGGGTCCTCTGTTATCTCTTCTCTTCAAACTGCAAACACCCCCAATTTACTCACTTTAAAACTTCCCTCTGTTTTTCCCATCCATTAATAATCCAAACAGGTGTTGAGGCTCCAGGAGAAGCGGGATGGTGGGGGCAGCAGCAGGGTGTGTGTCCGTGTCTGGGCTGCTGTGTCTTGGCTGCAGGCAGCGCAGAGACTGGGCGTCCTGGAGCTCTGAGGATCTCTGGGAACGAGCAGCCCTCTGCAGCACGGCTGGATGGAGCCTTTGTCGGGACACACAAGCATACAAACAAGGCTGGCACACACACAAATACACACATTTGTCTGCACGATCATGCACGCATACTTTCTTTTGCTCTTTTTGTCTCTCACCTTCTCTCACACACGCATTTTTAACAAATTCTCAGTTCTGCTGCCCCCTGGTGGTGGTGGGTGTACTTGGGAAGCAGGTGAGTTGACTGAGAAAGAGTGTTGATGAAACTGCTTCTCTTTTTGAGTTTGTACTTGTCTAACCTTAACAATATCATCAAAGACGGACTGTGTGATTCTACAATGACACTTTCTATCCAGCTAAAGCGTTTTTTTTCTTCTCTCTTTTACCTGGTAGAGCTCCCACAGTTACACCAGTTAATACATCCATTATTTCATCTAGACTAGCAGCTATCATCTAGTAGCTATTTTAAAACATTTCAGGATATGTGTTTGTTCAGTCCTTCTGCAGCATTGTCTAAGTTGGTCATCTGTCAAATCTGATAAAAAACCTCTTTAAAAATTGACTTTGTCCAAGAATAAAGTTTTATAAACGTTTTTTTCTACTGGAAGTTGTACTTCTACTGCTATCATTGAGTTCAATGTAAAATTCTTTCTCTGCCATGTTTTTATGGAGGGCTATACTCTCGTGTCACCTGTGCACACCTATAAACAGTGACTTAGCTGTGAGTGATCTCCCCAGTGACAGCCATTGTACGTACAACATACAAGTGCATGCGTCCATGCACATATTAACTTAACTGGATGAAAAAGGTATTCTCTAATAAGACTAAATATCTTATGATGCTTTATTTTATTTTCAGTTATTATATATTTATTAATTGTAAGCCCTGCATTTTCCCATTTGATTTGATCACTGAAAGAGTAAACTGTGTGTCCTGTAAGAAATGACAAAACCAAAACTAAAGTTACAACTTCAGCACTCAGTAGGTGTAGGTAGGCAAAACTATTTTCTTGTTTTCAGTTTAAAAAAACATTATCTAAAAAAAAATCAATTGAAAGCATAAATGTATGCAAGCAGGACAGACCTCCATCCATCCATCCATCCATCCATCGTCTTCCGCTTATCCGGGGCCGGGTCGCGGGGGCAGCAGCCCAAGCAGAGAAGCCCATACCTCCCTCTCCCCAGCCACCTCCTCCAGCTTATCCGGGGGAACACCAAGGCGTTCCCAGGCCAGCCGAGAGATATAATCTCTCCAGCGTGTCCTGCGTCTGCCCCGGGGCCTCCTCCTAGTGGGACATGCCCGGGAAACCTCGCCCAGGAGGCGCCCAGGGGGCATCCTTGTCAGATGCCAGAACCACCTCAACTGGCTCCTTTTGATGTGGAGCAGCAGCGGCTCTACTCTGAGCCCCTCCCAGATGGCTGAACTTCTCACCCTATCTCTAAGGGAGAGGCCAGACACCCTTCAGAGGAAGCCCATTTCCGCCGCTTGTATTCGCAATCTCGTTCTTTCGGTCACTACCCACAGCTCGTGACCATAGGTGATGGTGGGGACGTAGATTGACCGGTAAATTGAGAGCTTTGCTTTTACACTCTTCACCACAACAGACCGGTACCAATCCGTCTGTCGATCTCCCACTTCCTTCTCCCATCACTTATGAACAAGACCCCGAGATACTTAAACTCCTCCACCTGGGGCAGGGTCTCGTCCCTGACCCGGAGTGGGCACTCCACCCTTTTCCGGCTGGCCGGGCCTTAGTTCATGGGGCCCGGCTGGGCACAGCCCAAAAGAGGGATATGGGCCCATCTTCCTGCAGGCCCACCACCCACAGGAGGCACCGTAGGGGTCGGGTGCAATGTGAGTCGGGCGGCGGCCAGGAGTGGAGGTCCTGGCGGACCGATTCCTCCAGTTGGTTGGAAATCAGTTACTGGCTTTTGGGCTCATGTGGTATTGATCTGTGGTAATAACTGCTCAGCTGAGGTTTGATACACAGACAGATTTTGTGCATTCATTTGAACAGATTTCTTTTTCATTGCGATGCAGAATCAGAATAGTCCACTGCATCAGATTCTAGGTATGGAAATCTTATTTGTGATCGTGAGATGTTTCATTGTTTATCCACAACCTGCAGTTCCGCTTTCTTCTATCAGAGGTCGATATTGCTCCGTCTTAGCAAAGTCAACTAACGCACACCTCCTCCAGTTCTTGGAGTGCTGATCAACATTCAGTCTGCACCTATGACAGAGCCTCCTGCAGTTCTCACTGATTCCCTCTAATGAAGATAAATAACATTTACGACCGTTTAAACTCTGACTGTGAGTCAGTGCAGGTGTGAACAACCAGGGAAAAAATTTGGATTAATTAAGCAAGGATGGTTGAAAAAAGATGCCTGAAAGAGTTTACTCCTGTGCTATTGGTTTTCTGCCGATTCATTTCACTGAAAATCATCTTGGATTTTGTTTCACTGGTTTAAATTTGCACAGAGTGATATGGGGGATATGGGGCATTACATTGTTTAAACTTTTGATATGAACTGTGCCAGTAAATGTTTGAGCACCACTGCCCTCGAGTTTTAGGAGTACATGGGAATTTGATTAGATGCCAAATGATGATAAAGAAAATGAAACTTGATTCTCCCACAGAAGCTTGTTTCTCTGAAGAAGTCTGTTCATAGGTCAAACCCAGCACTGCGAGTTATACACAAAGATTGGAAGGTCTTCGTTCTCATCCAGAAGGCCTTGTGGTCTCTATTTATTTAACCCCTTTAGATTAATGTGCATATTAGGAGGAATTTGTCTTGCTTTATGATTTAGAATATAAACTTTCTGATTAGTGGACTAAATAAACTCTTTGTGTGTGAGTGTGACTCACTCTGTCTCTATAAAATGGTAATCCATGGAAATAAATAGAATTAAGCCATATTGTCCTAGATTATGATTGTGCAGTGACATGTTCTCATTATGTTATTGATATACGTATTTGATCTTCTGAGGCCTTCTGCACTAACCTAAATCTAACCACAACCCTGAAACCGAGTGTGAACCCTCAAACTGTGACGATGTGATTAAGGGCAATGCAGGAACATCTTCAGTGTGATGGATTGTGAAAAGACACACCTACCATCTCTGATTGCTTTTGAAAGGAGCGCGGCAGTAACAGTAATAATTAGTAATAATAAAGCATTTCATACTGACCATCTGGTTGCTCCAGTTCAACCAGCTACAGGCGGAGTCAGCACTGTGACAGGCTGTAGGTGCCGTAGGTCCTCACAGAGACAGCCATCAGGTGAGTCCAGGAGCTGCATGTGGACTCGCTGTCCTACTTTGTCCTCTCTGCTCCTGCAGCTCTATATAAGGCTGTCAGTCTCTCCAGTGGAAAGACATGGAGGGCAGCACGGGTCAGCGGACACACACACATGCAAACCTTATATGGGAGAGAAAGTCGGTGGAAAATGTTGGTGTGAAATAACGGAGCATGAAATTCCTCCTTTCCCTTAAATCCCATTTAAATCTCCCAGGCTGACAGTCATGTTTGGCTTGGAGTGAAGCATCCTGCAGCTGACCTCAAATATTTAAAAAACATACAATCTGTCCTAATTAATACACTGTCCCTGTCCACCAGCACCGCCAGCGCCATGTGTTCTGTCCATCCTCAGGGGGAGAGACCACATTCATCATGAAGATGCACGACGCCGGCCGATTGTCACGCACTGAAACATTCTGGAGAATCTTAAAGCCCAGATGTTTGTTCCACAAAGTCCTGATGTGAATGATACCGTATCCATCTGCCCAGTCCATGCTCCTCTGGCAGCCTCATTCTATCAGGATTCTGAGGAAGCAAAACTTTTTCCACCTGTGTTCAAAATCCCAATGTGCTTTTGGGATTTTAAAGTTAAACTTAAATTTAAAGATTCATATTCAGTTACTGTTGTTTCTTTGTTCTTTGTTTCCATAAACTAAGCACAGCTCATCATTGCTTCAATGCATCATTCAGGTTTTGATTTCTGTGGTCTGTCAACTACAGCTAAATGTTCTGTACAGAAGACAAAGAGTGTACTGATGTCGTGTCTGATTTACTCCATTCGCAATTTCTTTATTTGGAAATGAGCCATTTGTCAATATCTGAATGTTTCTGAGTGTTTCACACCTCTGCTGTTTGGTCCATCAGCTGTGCTAAGACCCTTTGGAGGAGGTGAGTCGACAACCACGTGAACACTGCCAGTTAGAGCTAAATTCCTTCCGACTGCCAGGTATACTTTGTATTCTGGGATGCAACCGAGTACCACAGGAGGAGTACATTATTAACATCGTGCACTGGTCCAAACACAGCACCTTCTTCCTGTCTGGCTCCTGCCCCGAACAGACCTGACTTGTATGAGGACTGAATGTTCTCACATGGTTTGCAGTAACATCTTTTGGTTCACCTGGAGTTTGTTTGGAGCTTTATCTGTGAAAAGAAACCAAACGGGGGAAAAACTACAAGTTTACTAACTCATCAGCAGATTATAGCCACAGTAAATTAACTAGAGGTGTAGGAAACGCCCTAAATTACAGCTAGAGAAGTCAGTTTGACCCCCGGCTCCTTCAGTCTGCATGCTCCAGTGTTTCTGGGCCCAAATGTTTCCAGTTATTTCTGCTGCATTTATGTGACATGGTTAAAAAGTACTTAACAGCACAGAAGAAAGTGCTGCATGGACTCACTCTTACAACAGAGTAAAGTGGTTAGTGATGCAGAACTATAAAAATATCAGCTGTTCCCCAGAATAACTACCATTGATGTGCTTTATGAAACAAACCTCACACAGGACACATCTGGCCACATTTCAACCAAAAAACTGAAAAACAATTCAAAGTCATGCTTAATCATATCCATCAACTACAATATTCTGAGTTTATTTGTCATGTAAACAGCTATTAATCTAATTGGCGCCGTTAAACCACTGCAATGAGGTTTAATGGACACAAAGAAAGTTCTCCACTCAGCTCATGTTTTTCTTGACTCTTTTTCTCCCTGTTTGGGGTGAAGTCATGTGATTCCTGTCCACGTATTCAGTTTTTCTTTTAAGCCTTACCAGCATCCAAATGGATGAACTATTTTTAATTCACTCCCCATACAGTGAATATGAAGAGGGTAATTAGCTATAGAGACCAAAGGTTTCGCAGCTGAGTGTTTTAACGTGTGAGTCTGTGGTGATTCGCTCATGTTTGGAGTGTCCATTAGAAGAATTGTGGGTTTTAGCGCTTCTGCACAGGCTTCATTTTTCAGCCCTGGGGATTATCGCCTGTTTGGTACTTCACTTCATCCTTTCCTGTGATTGAAACTGTTTCTGACAGAAGTCTTTGTGTGCTGACGAGCTTGCCGTTTCAGTCTTATGAGAATAAAGATTAAACACCTTTTGCTATTTACTACTTTTTTTTTTTTAACTTTAACACATAATTGTTGTTTTGTCTTTTCTTTCCTTTGCTTTACCAAAAGTGGCTCAGACTCTGACCCCAAAACTGAGAATTTTGTGCACCGAAATACACTGGCTCTAAACTGCAACGAGGCTTTTCTGAACTTTTACCTCATCTTCTTCTGGAGTTTTTCAGTTCTCCTCCCTCCCTTTGCCCCAGATAAGCACCCACGTCTGGGTTCATAACCTCCAGAGAGGAGAGTGGCGTGTTTTCAGGTTCAGATGGAAAGTTTTTTTTCTCTATTTAAACAGATGTCATTTTCTAAATCTGTCCACCCTACATCACTTCAAATGGTCAACACAACTATGTCACACACACACACACACACACACACACACACACACACACACACACACACACACACACACACACACACAGAGAAAGCTCATTTTTGGGGGGCATCCACAAATTGGGAGGTTGTTGGCTTGGATGTTTGCTTCTCCCTGATGGCTGACATTTGAAAACAAAGGAGCTAAAAACAGGATTCAGTCATTGTAGACATTTGGACATAGTGGGGAGGACCTGCTCAAACGACCGAACACCACAGTTTGACTGAATTGTGTCTCTGTGAGGTGAGTTTTTGTCTCTCTGAGAGAACCTTAGTTTTATTTAAGGACGACAGACGCTGCCAGGTGTCACAAACACACCCGGCGTCTTTTTGTTTTCTTTACTTCATTGATTTCCTTTCATCACAATGTGACCGTAAACCAAACTTTGAATCGAAACCAGGATTTCACCCTGAAACCAAAAGATTCTCGAGGACTTGCTGTTTACCCCTAAACGTAGTCTAGTTGTGTTCCAATGGGAGAAGAAAGAAAAGCATTGTTGGCCTTATTTTTTCAGTCACCACAGAGACCACGTGACCACGGAAACTCACATGTTGTTATAAATCTGTAAATGGAGAGGAAGAGGCGGCGTGAGTGGACTACTGATTACTATTATTGTGTTCAGCTGTGGTTTCCCTTGCATTTACATACAGCACATGGAGGGATAACTGCCTCTGAAACTACAACTATTAATCAATCCAAAAAGCCTTTAAACAAAACACAAACAGAACAAAACATGTTGAGTAAAGCAACAACACCTATGGACGTGACAACCATCAATGCTGCATTTTCAGGGAAAGTCCTGCACATTTGAGCTGAACGATGCTAAACTGCATCTATTACAACATCATGGCTTCACAAAAGACGGGACCAGGTCCTCAGCTGGCCTGCCTGCATTCCAGACTTCTCACCAAACATTTGGTCCATCATGAAATGAAAAACACACCAAAGAAAAGTCAGAACTGCTGATCAACTAAAATATTCTACCAGACCAGAATGTGACAACAAAACGCAGCAGCTGCTCTCCTCTGCTCCCGCACCTTTACAGTCTGCTGTTAAAGGAAGATTAGATGCTACACAGTGGGGAACATGGCCCTGTCACAACGTTTTTGAGACATAAAGAAGCGAATATTTTTCTTAAAATGGAGATTTGTCTTCATTTAAACATATGATATATTTTCTGTTTTCAATTGTGAATAAAATATGAGTTATGAGGTTTCTCTCTTTTTATTTAAACGGTCTCGACTTTTTTGGGACACACATGCGTCACCATCTTTTTTTTTTATTTTTAATATATCCAACTTTGCATGGGAGTGGAGCCTTTGCAGCTGCAGCAATTTGCAAATAATCACTTGTGAGTCTATGCTAGATTTCTGCCATTAAAGTGGACCAAAGCAGTCATACTGGAGGCCTAAAATGTGCCTAATTAACTATTAGCAGTTGTTGTCGTGGATGTACAGGCAAAAGCTGAAAACATGACGCCTCAGTTGATCCACTGATCCTCTGAAACGAGCCATTCGGGCTCCTGTCTCTTTAAGGCCCCCTGGCTTAAAGTCCATTTTATTCTGACTGGCCGGCTTCCAGATGCCAGTAGAGGGGTGGGACACAGTGCTGCTCGTGCCTCCTTGTTTGTGTTGTGCCTATAACACGTGACTGTATAAACACAAATATAAAAAGTTTTTGGTAGCAGAGTCTAAAGCCTGAGCTTTTTGTTCACATGGATTAAATATACAAATCTGTTGAGCAATAACGCATGAAAACAGCTCTCTTTGACCTAGTGGTCATTTGTGGTATTGCATCCCAATTACCAACCTGTCGGGATGCGAGTCAGTGTGTGTGTGTGTGTGTGTGTGTGTGTGTGCGTGTGTGTGTGCGTGTGTGTGTTGTAGTTCAGTATCCAGGTCTTTGGGTTTTAACACAAATACACAGGATTAAGTTGCAGATCATAAATCGTCACCTGTGTGACATTTATCCAGTTCCAGTGAAGATGAACTGGAGCCAAAAGGTAAAAATGACCCTAACAGTCCACGTAAAAAACACCAGTGTGCAGTCAGTTCATTGCGATTAGATTTTCTTAAATTCCAACCACAGACATGAGGCATGTATTTTAATCCTGGATGCATTTTAAGGGCTAATATTAAGGTTTGTTTTTTTTTAAAGCATTGTTCATTAGAGTTCTTCACTCATGTTTTCATGTGTTATTTACACTTCCAGGTATGACACTGTGCACTTCTATATTACTCAACAGAATCATTTAAATCCCTGAAACTCAGATGTGGGCACCAGTTCAATGGTCTGGAACCAATATTTGTGCCGCCTCAGTGTAGCGTGTCACACCTTCCAGCCAATCAGGAACAAGACTGTCTTTCGCCCTGCTTGTTTCCTCTTTTCTTTACAGAGCTAGACTGAGTCAAGCGTACAGACAGCTGTCATTTGATATCACTTTGGTCTGTTTTCTTTATGTAAATACTTCAGGTGTTCCACAGAACTTCATGAACCGTGGGGCGAATAAGACGTTGTTGATGTTTACTGGAGCATAGCTGAAGTGCATCAGACAGCTTGTTACCTGCTCATTTAACAGTTAAAAGAAGAACTCCGCTCAGCAGGACTCCACAGACACACTCAGCCTGCACATCTGTGGGGTAAAAACACAGCTTCTGGGTGTTTCTGTCTTGTGACGGAAAATTGTGGTTTACAATAGCAAACCACAAACTTCTGCATTTCACATCTTTGAGAGAAACAAGTTGTCATGGTTTAAATTTCAGTCGCATAACAATGATGGTGAAATCAAGTTCTGATAGACAAAAGAAAAAAACATTTTAGTAATTTCTCAGATGCTGGAAAACTTCAGGATGATTTGAAAGAAGTGTTCCAGGGATGATTTGAAAGGAATTTAAAAAGATCCCTGTAAATATTTAGAAGTCTATAAAACAGCAGTGGGCTCCAGAGAAACATGGCTGGTTAGAGTTAAGTGATCAGGAAAATTTGGAGACTGAGGATTGAAAACTGCAATGTCTCTAATGTCCACTTGAGGAACTCTGAAACCCAGAAATAAGTTTGCACTTCATGCATGTTCTTGCTTGGATACCAGAAATTATACCTGCAGTTGACATTTTCGCATTTTCTTCTACAATATATGAAAAATCAGAAACTCATGGATTTTGTTGCTTTTACAAAGACTTTTTTCTAACAGGTGATTAAAATTGTCCAGAACATCGAGCATCATAACCCGACTTCCGGTTGCTGGTAATGACGTTTGTTTATTGCCAACATTTTTTTTAATATAGTAACTTCTTTTACACTTTAAAAAACATAAAACATAACTGAATTTGTAAAAATTAGATTGTGGAACAAAATGTGAATCGTGCCATTTTTGTATCCTCAGATTCTTTCCTGTTGATGCTCAAGCCTGGGAAAAGCGGTTAATGCTAAACACATCTAAGACCCACCCCATGCTACTTTACATTATATGATTTATACAGCACCAAATCACAATAACAGTCCCCTAAAGGCGCTTTATAATGTAAGGTAGACCCTACGATAATACATACAGAGAAAACCTAGACAGTGGGAAGGAAAAACTCCCTTTTAACAGGAAGAAACCTCCGTCAGAACCAGGCTGTGTTAGAGACCCAGAGATGAATAATAACTTATGATTAAATGCAGAGAGATGTATAAGAACATAGTGAGTGAGAAAGGTGACTGAAGAAGAAACACCCAGTGCATCATGGGAATCCCCCAGCAGCCTATGCTTATTGCAGCATAACTAAGGGAGGATTCAGGGTCACCTGGTCCAGCCCTAACTATATGCTTTAGCAAAAAGGAAAGTTTGAAGCCTAATCTTAAAAGTAGAGATAGTGTCTGTCTCCAGTTTGAGATGATCTGAGCTTCGTGACACGGTGCTTTATCCTGCTGGAAGCAGCCATCAAGACCAACCTAGTCGTCAGCAATGGTCATGTAGGCTGTGCTATTTAAATGAGGCTCATTTGTTGCTAAGAGACTAAAAGTGTAGGCCTTCTGTCAGTTCACGCCCCTGTGAAGTGTAGCCTCAGTTTCCTGTTCTTAGCTGACAGGAGTGGCAGATGGTGTGGTCTTCTGTTGTAGCCCATCTGCGTCAAGATCTAATGCACTGTGCTCTTCTGCAAACTTTGTGTTCATAAAAGGTTGAACTGGTGTACCTAATGAAGTGGCGGGTGAATTCTAAATGTATTATAAAGCTTTACTTATTTGTTAAAATGTGAGCCTGTACTATACTAGATATGTTAGATAAGATTCTGAATTTTACTTGCATTTACAGTTTAAATATAAACATTTTATTGATTGCAAAATAACATCTGAACTCTGTGCAGCCTTTTTACATGCAGTGGCTGCACAGAGTTACACAAGAGGTCCAGTTTATCTGTATCTTTTTTCCTCGCTGTATTTATGATCAAATATTCTGACCGACTTTTGATTTGAACCGTTTCTGGCTACATGTCACTAAACTCGGGAGCGCACGGACACGTCCTGCAGGCTGCCAGTGCACGCGTCACACCGGCCTCCGAGCTCGCGTTGCGTTCACTACACCCGTGTGTGTGTGTGTGTGTGTGTGTGTGTGTGTGTGTGTGTGTGCATGCATTTTTTTCTTTCTTGAAGCCGTCTGTCAGCCTTATCAACGCCTTAACTCACTTCCTGGTTTTTAGTACCCGAGTCTTCGGCGTGAGCGCGCGAGCGTGCACACCCCCCACCACCACACACACACACTGAGAGGGAGGGACGGAGCAGGTTCGCGTTGCGTGTCTGCGCCTCTGTGTGAACACTTTAACCTGCGGCACGATCTCCACACAGATGTTTCCTCCGGTGCTCCGCACGGCCTCTCAGCAGACTCAGGTACGGATCAGCGGTGGGCCCCTGTTGCGCTCCTGTTGTAAAAAGTTTGCGAGCTCCTTCAGAGTGTTTTTCTTCCACAGTTCGCTGTCATGCAGCAGCAGCCGCCGGTGAGTCCTTGAAGGCGGCAGGACTGAAGCGGGGTGAATGTAAAGAGGTTCTCCTGAACTCTCAGGACTCCAGCCGCTGCATGCGAGGAGGAAACTTTGACTTTCTTCGCTGCTTCTGAACTTCCACACACGGAGAGGAGAGGACAGGAGGGGGGAGAAAGTTCCTCTCTCTCGGCTCTACCTGCGGGTTCCTCTCGCTGTTGAAATAAATCAGCTGCAGAATGTCTGACTCTGCATCCAGCTTCCTCCACATCGGGGATATTGTATCCCTGTATGCCGAGGGCACGGTGAACGGCTTCATCAGCACGCTGGGGTGAGTGTACCGTCACTGTCATGTGCTCTGTGTGCACTTGTGCGCTGTGGAAATGACTGTGAACACCTCCATTGTACTTCTGTGTGCACACATCCGTTAACAGCCTGAGCGAAGCCCCCAGCTTCATTAAAACCTGAAGATGAGGAGTTTAAACTGGGTTCTGTAGATCGACACGTGGCTTCAGGTGTCAGTACTCAGCGCTGAGCCGACACAGTGTTGAATGATTAGTTGTAATAACAGTTTACTGTTTGCAGTAAGGGCTGTTATATAGAAACTCTGACCTGGAAGACTGAGCATGTATCAAGACAACGCTATGATGTCATTGTGTAAATATGCAGTCATTGCTAGTACATGTATGTTTCACAAATTATTGTGTTTTTGATATTTGCCCTGTTGAAGTGAATTAGTTGTGGATTATTAAATAGTGTGATTAAACTGTGAGTATGCTGTCAGCGCCGGTTTCCTCTTCAGATCCACATCAATGCTTCTGACTACCAGGAGTATCATGAATTTAACCTCTTGTTTGTCTCTTCGCTGTAGTGGAACTATTTGATAAAGTCATATTATGGTTAAAATATGACTGATATATATGATATACTGCCCACCACTGATTGTGAATAATATCCATAAAGAGACATTAAAAAAGCCTGAAACAGAGGAGTTATTATAGGTCTACGTGCATCAGGAGCAGCTGCTTTAATGCAGAAAGCCTGCAGTTAAAGAAAAAAGAGCAAAGACAATATTTGCATTTGCAAAGTTTCACAGGTGATGGAAAAATAGTCCGTGCAATGAACTGCTTTATCCAGAACTCCAGAGACGATAGACTGACTCTGAGGTGAAGAAGTGTACAGGCTCGTCAGTGTTTTGAAAGAAGGAAGGAGACATATGCACATTTTTTGTTTTTGTGGAGAAGCTTCTGTGTGTGTGCTTTTCCCTGCAAACAAAGTGTGTTTTTGTGAAAACATACCAGACTTTGTCCTGTGCTGAGAGAACTTGTTGAACATATTTTTTAAATGAAGGATTGGCTTTGAAGCTTTTGGTTTTAGATTGATTTGGGCAGTGTGAGAATGAGTGACACCCACTGAAAGCAGGTGGTGCAGGTCAACAGTGGTGCATTGTGCACCCACTGAGTGTATGTTATGGATGGACATTGCTTTCAGGTCTGAATAGTGAAGCCAGTTTAGAAGTGCTGTAAACCTGAAGTCTTTCTAATGGCCAGCATCAGTGGCCTTAATGTCTGCTTTGATGGAGGTTAATATGAAAGCAGCCCTCCTGCTCTGGGACTTGTGTAGCGTTAGCATCACCACTACAGCAGTAATAGTACACTTTATTATAAAGTGGCATAATCACGTCACTGAATCTAAATGGATCAAACTGGACCCTTTTTTCACCTTATTTCAGGGGGAAGGAAATCCCCACGGTCACTCAGTGATACCTCACATCTGTAAGGCGACACATGAACAAAACAGTCTGGATGAGAGACCCTGTTAAGATCCCTATCACCAGGGCACCGTGAGATCCCACCTACTCAAAAGTCAGATGGTTAATAATGTTCTTACATGAGTAAATTTGTGATACTGATGTCGCCGAACCTGTTTTAAAACTTTAACTCACATACTTGATCAAATTTGATGCAACAGTAATGCTGGCTCATTTAAGTCCTAATGATGCTCTAGAAATGCCTAAAAATGCAGCAGCCACCATTGGACCTGTGGGACACTCCAGCAGGACCACCTTCAGTATCTCTGCCTGACCTGACAAGTCTGTCTTTCTGTTGCTTTAGCAAGCAAGTTGATGACTAGACATTTGCCAGAAGTCATTATTCAGCTTCAGTTACCTGCAAGAGTTAGTTGTCCTGGTGTGAGGCCCCTTGAGGGGCGGCGGTTTTAGGCTTTTGGACAGACTGAAAGAAATAAATACATGCTATTATGAAGAAGAGATGCAGTTATAGTATTTTGCAGAAGTCTTGAGAAACCTACTATTTAGTAAGTTCATAATTCCATCAGTTTTGAAAAAGATCTCCAACACCACTGGTTGACATGTAGCCCCAAACCATAGCAGAGCCTACATTGTTTTACAGATGGTTGCGGATGGCGGTTGTACTTTCCTGTTGACGTCCTCCATACATATCGATGACAATTTGAACTAAAAAATTCAAATTTAGATTCACGAGTCCTTAAAAGGTGTTGTTACCGATGTTCAGTTTAGTTGTTGTCACAGTAACTGGCATACCTCAGCCTTGGTTTGCTTCCTTAAGAATGGCTTCCTGACAGCCAACCTTCGCCCGAGACCACTTGAAGAGGCTTCAGCAAACAGTAGGTAGAACTGGATCAACTCTAGGGCCAGAAGCAAAACATGCACCACTGTGTTTTTATTGTGTTGAGAGCTACCCTAAGTATCAGGCTCGGTGACATCCCTACCCTCACCTCCTGTGTGATCAGCTATAGATAGATCTTCAGTCCTGCCACTTCTTTGGTCCTCCACTTGTCCACTTTCCAGCTAATAGCTCTGTGGGAATTTCCTCGTTGGTGCAAAAATACTATTTTAATCACTGTCAAACAGTTCTTCTCAGTTCTTGAATCTACAAAAACTTTTTTCACCGTACTGAAAATGAGTGAAATTAATCAGAAAAACAAATAAACCCCCAAATGACATTAACCATATATTTCAATAAGCGATTTCAACAATCAGTGCGTCCCTGTTATGAACCAAAATGTTTCTGCAGCATATCACAGAGTATTGACTATGAAGTGTGTCAAGCATCTTGTCTTTGTCAAAAGGGTTTCAGAAAGAGTCCACTAAAGCCCTTTGTAGGTCGAAAGTCTTAATAAGTTACAGGGAGAATGGTCGTGCATGAAGGCTGCTTCAGAGTTAATGCACTCATTACACACCTACCAGCTTTTCTGCTTGTATGTTACATTTGTTATCGACGAGATCAGCAGAGGAGTGCAACCAGGAAAACATTACTTTATGTTTTAGTGGTTTCTGATTTTTACTAACTTTCTCTTACATGTGTTATTTCAATAAAATTCAAAAATTACAGAAGATTGAAGTAAAGAAACGAGAACAAGTTCAACAGATCATCTTTTTCCTAATATTGTCCAGAGTCTTCTGGAATTGCTGATGTTTCACTATCTCCAGCACAAACTTTAACACAAACATGCTGCATAGGGTAGCGGCAGCGCTGTCTGATTGCTTGGCAGGAAGAGGAAGTGGTACTCGGCATGTCCAAGAGAGATTTCCATTGCCAGTTTGTGCATTTGTCCCTGCTGTTGTTAATGTTCGCTTTATGAGGACTTTGTGTCTGGTCAAAACTTTCTTTAGGTTCAGATTTGTTTTTCAGGTTAAGATTAGAATCAGTATTCAGTAACAATAGGGAGGCTTTCATTTTTGCGTTATGGTCTTGAGAATGTGTTATGTCACAGAGTCCTCACAAAGATATATGTACCAGCGTTTGTGTGTGTTTCCTGTACCATGGTCTTACACGCACTCCTTTGAATTTGACTCAGTCTTGACCTTTACAGCTTTATTCATTGACTGCCACACTGATCTGAACAAATACAATAAAAACTATAGGTCACCCTTTAATAATTATGGTGACGTCACAGGCAAGAGTCATGTTTTGCCCACCGATTCACAAGGGGAGCTAGACAAAATTAGGCAGGTAATTTGAACAGTGTAAGGGGTCTACCTCTATTCTTCAGGGCTGAAAGGAAGCCAAATAGGAAGTGCAACAGAAAAAACTTCACTTTCTTCAATGGCAGTTGAGGCAGGGTCTAAAAAAGAAAATCCCCATATAGTCCCAGATGAAAATGTCCAGCTTTACAGTGTTAAAAAGAATGTTTATAACCTGGTACAACATACTGTTTTGGTGTTATCTGTATTTATATCCCTTAACTGTACAGGCTTTTTTTAACTGACAGGTTTTTCAGCACAGGCAGTTGTAACTGCTTATTATCTGATGGCTTTACCTTTCCAGGAGTGAGTCAGCATATATTTGTGTCGCTGGTGCCTTTTGAAGCATTTGAAGCGTTCAGGTAGAGTTCTCTGGAAATAAACATGGCCTGCTGTGAAGTACAGTTTGTCTACAAATTCAGTTTAGGTGAGCAAAATTCTTAAATTTTATTAGTACTCTACAGTTTCAGTGTTAACATTATGGGCTGGCAGCAGTCTATTCTCTCATTCAAATATGGTCATTTCTGGCTTCAAATAGTCAACACAACAGCAGTCAACACTGAGACTTCAGAATGGGACTTCACCAACCAACACATATGGTCCATATAGTCTAAGCATGAACCCGGGGACTCTAGTAAACTCTGCACCTTTCCTTTCATACAGGTCCAAATTCACATTCTATCATTTTAATAGCCAGCAGGGGGGTGGCTGTAGCTCAGGGGGGTAGAGTATAGGGGTGCAACGATACACAAAATTCACGGTTCGGTTCGATACTTTGGTGTCACAGTTCGATATTTTTTCAATACAAAAAAAAATGTACATGCCTTTTTAATTTGTCATTTATTAAAATTATAAATATATATTTTAACTCAAAAGTACAGTTTTTAAATTTAATGTTGCTGAAACAACAATATAATAAAAATAAATAAATCTATCTGATCGAGAAATCACTCATCTTTGGAAAAGAGAGTTTATTACAGAGAAATGGCTCTTTCCAAAATAAAAGCTATACTATACGCTTCTTCTGGGCTATATTCTCAGCAGCATATTAAACATATCAGGTCCCCATAAGGAGAATCCTGTGCTAACGGCTGTCTAAATGACTCGGGTAAAGTCTGTAGCATGCGTGCTTGTTGTTTTTGTCTGCTTCCACTTGTCTTTGCACTAGGATGATGTCGGCGTAAATGTGCAGTCATATTCGTTGTGTTCCCACTAGTGCTGTCAGCGTTAATCTCGTTAAAATGACGTTAACGCCATAACGCGGCAAATGCGGAGTAGTCGAACGCAGATTCACTGAGCGCTCAACACAGACAGCATCGTCAGAAGAAAAGTTGATAAAATAAATTGAAAATTTTGTATTGTTCGATACATATGCGTACCAAACTGAAAGCACTGTATCGAACGGTTCAATACTGATACATGTATTGTTGCACCCCTAGTAGAGTAATAATGGATTGCATTTATATAGCGCTTTTCGGGACCCCTCAAAGCACTTTACAATTCCACTATTCATTCACTCTCACATTCATACACTGGTGGAGGCAGCTACAGTTGTAGCTACAGCTGCCCTGGGGCAGACTGACAGAGGCGAGGCTGCCATATCGCACCATCGGCCCCTCTGGCCAACACCAGTAGGCGGTAGGTGAAGTGTCTTGCCCAAGGACACAACGACCGAGACTGTCCGAGCCGGGGCTCAAACCGGCAACCTTCCGATTACAAGACGAACACCCAACTCTTGAGCCACGATCGCCCCAGAGTAGGTCATCTACTGATCAAAAGTGGTTTGATCCCTGGCTCCTCCAGTCTGCATGCCAAGTATCCTTGGACAAGATGCAAACCCTAAGTTGCTCTCCGATTCATCCAGTATGAATGTTAGCTAGGAAGCTAAAAGCTTAGAAGGGAGTGTTGGTGTGACTGGGTGAATGTGGCATGTTGTGTAGAGTGCTTTGCGTACTTCGGGAGAGTAGAAAGGCACTATATAAGAATCAGTCCATTTACCAGAAGGCTTCATTAACTCAGATTTTAAAATCTCCACATCAGGAATTCCAGACATTTCATGCAAGTCACCATATTCAGACTTATACACAATGGAAAACATTTATGAAAAAATGCCTTCAACTATCTGTATTCAAGACCTCCAACATATTTAGTTTATTGCATTATAAAACAACCAAAGTCAACAAATGTTCAAATTTGTGCAGGTGGAAGATGAGAGTGTTGGGACTTTATTTTATCACCAATGAAGGTGACTCTAGTATACATTCAAAAAGTTTGAATTTTACTTACGCACTAATTTTCCACAATAATGTGAAATTCCCTTTATTGCCACTTATCCTAGTGTCCACTTATAGTACTGTAACAAAGAAATCTCCTGGGCCCAAATAAAACATTTTTAGTATAGTCCCACACTATAAAATATACATCTGTAAAAATGTAACCACAACAATTATGCATATTTTCATTCTATGTAACCTTTATATCGAAACAATATCAATGATGTCAAGTCCCCAAACGTCTGTGGTTTGGATAAGCATTACACACCAACGTCAACATGCTAACTGCTCAGTAGTTTGCCCATGCTAGCATCTTAGACAAGAGAAAAGTAAATATTTCTGCACTTCCTCCACCCCTTTAATCAAACAAAAGGAACCTGACCTACCTCAAAGTCTTGCAGTGAAAGAGAACAAAAACACGGTCAGAGCTGAACATTTATCTGTTTGATGGAGGGTTTAACCCACAGTTGTTTTCACATTTTATTGAACTATTATTTAAACAGGAACTCCTTTAAGATTAAAATCTCTCTCCGGGGAGACGTGGCCAGGAAAGCATAGAAGGAAAATGATAGAAATTGACCAGAACAAAACCAGACATGGGACAATAAAACATAAAAAAACAAAAAATAAAAAAAATAACCAAATAGAGAAATATGAGCATGTAATACAAAATCCCTTATTAGAATAACAGTTGCACTTTACCGAACATTTGAACTTAAGAAAACAAAATCATTTAGCTTTAGTGTCTTCGGACCAGTTTCTGAGCAATTTGTGGCAGCAGTTTTTTTCTCTACACTCCATTTGTTTCTGTATTTCTGATATCAACTTTATGTCACCAATCTGTTTTTTCCAGTGTGTGGAACAACTTGAGTGGGCTTCAGTGAGCACCAACTTTATACCCATTCAGCATCTTTATGATAAAATAAAAGGCCACCTGGTTCCCATCCACTGAGGTGGACGTAGTCACCATGGTGCCAACCATTCATTACTGAGGTCCCATTATGAAGCTGTTGTCATATACATATACTAAGGGAATCAATCAAAAGCAGGATTATTTTCCCCATGAACCTAGATGGGGATGGTGCTGTTTTGTTTTCTGCAAGTATTTGCATGAAAATGACAACGCACTCTTGAAGAGCACAAAGGCCTAATCTAATCTCCTTTCATGTCACTCATAAGCCAAATGTGGCATAGTTGTTGATTTCTTTGTTTTATATACCTTAAGGGCCACATTTTGATGTTTTGGCATGTGTGTGGCTTCTGTTCACTCTTTACTGTGAGACATTTGAATAGGGAGTTCCTGCCAGGTGAGACAGTGAGTGAAGTATGAGTGGATGAACCTACTGGTTTCCCTACAGTCAAATTCAGCTGGATCAACACAAACAGGATTCAAACAGAAGCACTGAGCTGCTGAGGTAGTAAAGTACAACTACTAACAACACACGGCAGACACATGCCATCTTCGCTTTCTCAGAGAGATTAGTTAGTTGTCTCCTTCCCAGAAAAAAGATCTACTAAATAAACATTGTGAGAGCAACGTGTCAGCCTGCGATCATGTGATGGTCACAGGGGAATGCTACGTAAATGTTGAAACATCTCCGGCTCTCCTCCCTGCACACTAATTCAAAGCAGGTGGTGAGTAATGAGAACAATGAGCTGAAACATCATGAAAAAACTATAATTTTTCTGGTATGCAAAACAACAATGGAAATTACAGGGGCACTCCCTACTACAAGAATAGTTGAAGGACATATGCAGAGATGCTTCAGGCTGTTTTTGAGTGTTTTAGACCATTTTTTGGTAAAATACCCGTTCTTACCTTTTACAGAAGCAAAAACTGCAGTTTCATCATGGTTACATTTTAATTTCAGTTATGGGTTCCAGCAAAAATAAAAAAATGGAATAAAATATGTTTTTGAATTGAATCCCATTTTATTTACATATCGCCAAATCACAACAACAGTCACCTTAAGGCCCTTTATATTGTAAGTTAAAGACCCTTCGAAAATAGAGAGAAAACCCAACAATCAGACAGCCTCTTTTGAGCAAGCATGTGGGGACAGTGGGAAGGAAAAACTTTCAGCATGACGCAGCCTGCAACTCTTGTGACCGGCCTGTTCAGTACCATTTAGTCCTCCTGTGAACTTCCAGTGACTTTTTCACCACTGTTTTTGAATTTATCAGTGAGAGAATAACAATCATCTTCTCAATATAAGAAAAATAATCATGAGGACTCACGAATCATCAAAATCCTGGAAGGAGAATGGATCAAGGCCTATTTAACACCACATACAGTTTACAGGAGACAATTTTATTTATATATGAATGTTTTGTATTTTAACTGTCATAAACAGGGTGTGAGAAGTGATACTAATAACAACTGTACTGCATTAAAACATTCACAACAGGTGGGATTTCCAATCTTTAAGTGATGACCTGATGAAACCTGCTTCCGGGTCCAAACTACTCTGCATTTATTAAGGCTGTTGTGTTTTTAATGTGTTTTAATGCTTTGTATTTCGTTCTATTTAATCTGAACAAGCCCCTAAAAAGTCAGTGATCACTGTCGGCCTCTCTCGGTTTTATCATCATTATTCATTTTAAAGCTCAGTTTTTAAAACCTTACAATGAAACTACAGCCCAGCCCATGCAGCAGTATATTAATGACTAACTTCGTATTGCAGTTGTTCTTCTCACTGAAGTTTGGTCTGTTAACAGCATCCTGCCATGCACTTACATTTGTTCCTAACCATCGGGAACCCTCATCAAGTGGAAAAAAGTTAGCGTTCATCCTCCAGCTTCACTGTGTTTATATTATCCTAACTATAGCTGTGTAGCTAGCCACCAGGCAGCACATCATTATATCCCAGCTAGCCCAACTTCAGTAACCCTACAAACGCCACTGCTGTTTAGTTTCCGGTCTTCATTTACTCTTCTGTCTGCAGCTGAGTTTACTAAAGTGACTTTGGAAAAGGATCTGGTCTCCTTGGTTCAAAAACTGAAAGGCGTAACTGAGATTTGAGTTGTCACTCAGCATCATTGAAATCTGTGGCCTGCCAGTTCATTTGCTGTTTTCTGGGAGGGAAACATGGAAAACATCTGTGTTTATTCAAACACCTGGATCCATATTTAAATGTCTCTCCTCCTGCAGCAGAAGAAGGAGGGACAGAAAAACGAAACAAAAAACAACTATTGACTTGACATAAATACTGTTAAAACTACTGTATTTAAAAGGACTTTTCTCTATCAATCAAACCATCTCCACGCCTGACTGGGTGCAGTCGAAGCAGAACCACCCAGAGCTCCATCCGGCCGCTGCCTCCAGTTCTGCTGGCGTTCCAAAGCCAGTCAAGGGGAAATCTCTGGGATGGAAGAAAGCCTGAAATGAATTCAGTTTTATGAAGTATTATGATAGTGAGCTGTATTTAGGTCAGTGAATAGTTTTCGTGGAGTTTTTGTTTTCTTTGTTTTCTTTGTTTTTTTTGCTTTTTTCATGTTTCATATTTTGATGGAGTTTGACATATGGGCTGGTGAAAACATGCAGGCATATGGATGCTGTTTTTTTCTTTTATTTTGGTTAAAAAAAGAAAAAGAGCTGAGCTTGAAAATAAAGCCCTCAATTTATGTTCCTACTCTGACCTATGGCTGTGAGTGTGACTGATGAAATGAGATTGACACAAACAGGAGAAATGCAGTACTCAGCATTAGATTGGCAGAGGGCCTTGGTCGTTAATAAGAGCTCAGAATAGAGATGCAGTTGTGGTGGTTCAAGCACCAGGATGTGTGCTGGGTGCCCTCTAGATGAGGTGTTTCAGACATATCCAACTGGGAAAAGGCCTCATGGCTCTTGCGAGATGGGGTCTAGGCCTCTCTGCTTAGACTGCTGCTCCTTTAAATAAATAGCTCTTATTTCAGTTTCAGATCAATGCACTTCATTAATCAACATCTCTGATCTACTGCTGTGGGCACACCTGCAGATTTCTGACTTTCTACCATCATTATATACAATTTATACCCATTTTATCCTATTTACACTGTAAGCAAATTAAAAGTGAATCTCTTGATAGCAAAATAGAAATTGGGGGTTTATTTAGATAGACTGTGTGAAGGCCTTTGTATGTCAGTCCTGAAATATGTTGTTTCTTAAAATGTGGTCACTTGTAGGGGTGCAGAGCATTTCAGTGGCTAAGTCAACACACCTGAGTTTGTGTGAATGGAGCAATCAAGAGCACAAACGTCCTGAAAGACAAGCACACACCTGACAGGCAGACAAAGGGACTCACCGTTCCTCTTCCCTGCTGTTTTTCTTTCCCTCCCTCTTTTTCTCCATTTCCCTTTCCCCAGTCATGTCTGTCCCGTATGTAACAACTGAAAATAAAATAAAATAAACAATAAAAACAAAGGTCAATCAAATGGACCAATACAGCAAGGCTGGGATGGTGCACTTGGTAAAGTAAATCCGCTGGGCATCTTTCTCGGCCTTTAGACAACAATTATGATGACAAAACAACCAAATGGGACAGTCGGGCAAAAAAAAAAAAAAGACAAAGGGACTGATTGGCTGTTTTTGTAGCTACACTGGTATCACTGGGGGGGAAGAAAATCCCACCTCAAGAGTAGAAAGAAACATGAAGAGGATGTCTGGAAATCACAGCAAGTAGATGCGGCAGAAGGAAAAAAGGGAGAAAAGAAAACAAAAAGGGAGGCAAGGGAGGATTTTTTCAAAACTAGGGACAGTTTTTTTTAAAGAAAGACAAGAAGAGAGGATTGGAAATGCCAGCAGAAAGAGAGATGGAAAAAAAGACAAAGGAAAGGAAGGAAAAATGCAAAATGAAAAGGAAGAGGACAATGATAAAACAGAGGAAGGAAAAGAGGGAAAGACAGAAGCAGGAAAACCGAATTTACTAAGAAAAACTAAGAAAAGGTTTCGTTTCTTTCTGCTTTACCTCTGGCTTTGTCAGGTAAGGGTGAATAAACTTTTGCTAGTGTGAACTAAACCTGATTTGTGTACCTACCCACTGGCATTCAGCCGAGTAAACAAATAAATGAACGAACATGACAGTAGCCTCTGCACACCATCCATCCTTCCTCAGTTTGATTGTTTGTTTGAAGTGAGCTTATAAAAGCAGCTTTGTGACTGATGAGCCACAAATACGTGGACGTTGGAGCTTTTCACAGTCATTTTGCGGACACCTGATTTGTCTACAGGTTGTGGTTTAGTTTGCACCGCAATGCAAAATATTATTCAGATAATGATGGTCGCTATGAGAGAGCTTCAAAACAAGCTTCTTTTATACACTCAGTATAATAATGCACAACAATGATGAGTGTGTCATTTTATAGAGTCACGATAAAGGTGAGATCACCTTTTCAAGATTTTCCTTCAGATCAAAGACAAGCAGATGGAGAATCAGTGAGTCAGTGTGTTACACATGTAGACATGTTTCCATCACTGCAGGGGACATTTCCTGGAGACTTAACTTAAAATGAACCTTAAACCAGGTATTCATTCTTAAATGGAATGATTACATTAACGGGAATTGCTTTTTATCTCCACAAAGGAGTCAAGCCCCTACAATAGATGTGTGACACACTGGTATCCTGCTGAAAGTAGTTAAAGTGCAAAAGTAATCCCGCTGTGCGCAGCCTCAGTGCATGAAAGTGTGTGTGTGTGTGTGTGTGTGTTTTGTAGTCACATAAATCTGTTTACACAGATTAAATGAAGCAATTTTCATAAAGTAAATTCAAAGATTTCATTGTTAAGAATTTATAATTGAAGGTGAAGATAATTATATTTTATAAGCTGAAATGAAGTTTTGGAAATATAAGTGTGTATTTGCATGTGCATGTGTGTGTGTCAGACTGCCAGAGGTCTTTGTACGTCTGTCTCCTGGTGTTTCCTAAGCAGCAATAATAACAGGGATTTACTCTAATGAGCACACGCACACGCGGAGTCATGCTCTGAATAGTCAGCTGTCAGCGGCAGATCCTTAAATAGTCATATTTAACACAAAAATCACCAAAAACAGAGAAGACAGACCCAACGGATGAAGCTGTATTTGGTTATGGAAAGTTAGAGCTCCATCACCTTACTTAGTGAGGTTTTGTAATCTGCTGAAACTTCAAGGAAGGTTGAAATATGTTGCAGAGGGTTTTTTGTTTTGGTACGTATGCAAGATGGATGTCACGACACCATGACATCCATCTTGGATTTGGTTGTGAGTACTGCTCTTACTGAAATTCACTGCCAGAGAAAATGAGTCAAAGTAATTTCATGTATTATAAAACTTAACGGTGGAGATATATTAGGGAGTAAGTCAATATTTTGTAACTGGGTCAGAGCAGCTACACACCTGCAGCTCTTGTGGGGTGTTCCCAGTCTGCAGTGGGAAGAAATAGTGTTGAACCAGTGACACGGTCACGGATGACCAAGGCTCACTGATGCACATGGGGAGCAAAGACAGGCCCGTGTGGTTTGATCTGACAGACAAACTATAGTAGCTCAAATACTCAAGAAGTTAATGTTGGTTCTGATAGAACGGTGTCTGAATGCACAGTGCAGCACACTCTGTTGTGCAGGGGGCTGTATAGCTACAGACCAGTCGGGGTGCCCGTGCTGACTAGGGCTGCCACAAACGATTATTTTGATAGTCGACTAGTCACCGATTATTTTTGCGATTAGTCGACTAATCAGATCATCATCCATTGGACGTACAACGTACAGCTTATTGCACCAGCAGCATCTGCTCTTATATAACTATCATTAGCTTACAGCTTTACGTGTTTAAGGTCTGTGCTAACTAAAAATAAAGACAAGATGATAGTTTATTAAAGTTTAATGAAATCTGCAGATTGTTTCAGTGGAGTTTAATAAACTCAGCCGTCTGCTCCTTGCTATCTAAAATATAACAGGACACCGGAGTATATTCTCAAGCATCTCACACTTTTAACATTTATTCAGCTGTGTAAAAACTATAACTTTAATCTCAGCCAAACCGATTTACTCAGGAACAAATAAAACACTGAAAAAAGCCAAACAATAACATTTTTAAGTTATCTAAGTGACTTATGTATCATGTTTAACCTGAGTAGCGAAAGACGGCGGTGGGTTTGAAAATGATTTGCCGGGAGTCGGGTGTTCTCACGGCTCTAGTGAGCTTTGCCCCCGGCTAGCTATCGAGCTAGTGGGTAACAGATGTCTCCGAAAACGTCGGAGCGCTTTTGAAAATATGTGGTGTCTTGATAAACTGAGCAGATATTTGAGGTTTACACAGCTACATTCTCGCCTGAAAATATATTAAACATTTATTTTGTGACCCGGAAAGAATAATAAGAGTAATATTAAAACTAACTAGCTGCCGCCATTGTTGTAAACTGAGCTGGGCCGCGCTATGAATTCTGGGACGCTGCTTCTTCTTCTTCGGGGTTTAACGGCAGCTGGCATCCTTGTACATGCAGTGCTGCCATCTTCTGTTTCAGTCCGTTATTACACTCTTAAATCCTACTACTTATTCCTGCGTCTTTTGGGATCTTACAAAGCTTCAAACGACGCGTCGACTATTAAATCAGTCGTCGACGATTTTGTGGACTTACTTCCTTAGGAACCTGTAATCTAATCATGGCTGTGACTCTGTGGAAGCCCCTCACTGGGACTAATTTTCTTTTAGTTCTTATACCATGTTTCCACTATCACAATGCTACTAATCATAGTGTTTAAAAAGTGCCTTACACCTCCTTTATCTTTAATGGCCACCAGTAGCTTTTCTGGTTGCAGACGTAGTCCATAGACTGTGCATTATATGGGAAAACGGCTCCTTTCACCCCAGAAAACATTTGAACATGAAGTTTATTTAGTAAATTATGCTAATTCTTGGGTTCAAAAGGAGAACTAGCTAACTTGGCATAAGTTAATCACAAGATGTTAGCCACTGTGTGTGCCGTGTCCTCACTTTCACTCAGATCAGCTGGTGAAAACTGTTATAATAACACCTCTTAATGTGCCTGCACAGACCAGTGAGTGTGTCACAGCGGTTAACTAAAGGAAGGCGCCGTACACTCCTAAATAAGAAAACAAAGATGAAATATATGTCGTTGCTACATAAATAGTTGCTTCACAAGTCCATCTACACCTCACTGATAATAAGCTTTACGAACAGTTCCAGTCTGGTTTCCGTCCTCTGCATAGCACCGAAACTGCTCTTATAAAAATAACAAACAATCTTCTTATGGCAGCTGATTCTGGTCTCTCTCCATCCTTATTCTCCTTGATCTGAGTGCAGCCTTTGACACCATCTCTCACCCTATTCTTCTTAGCAGATTAGCTTCTATTGGCCTCTCTCATACTCCATTAGCCTGGTTTAAATCATACCTGTCTGACTGCACTCAGTTCATTCAATTAAAATCCTTCACTTCTCAGCTTTCTCCTCTATCTACTGGGGTGCCCCAGGGATCTGTCCTCGGGCCCCTCCTTTTCATCATTTACCTTCTTCCACTCGGACACATTTTTCGTAAATATAACATTCAGTTCCACTGCTATGCCGATGACACCCAGCTTTACCTCTCTACCAAACCCAATTCTACTCTTCCTCCACTCTTCTGCTTGGCTGAACTCAATTCCTGGTTCTCCTCCAACTTCCTTAAACTCAACAGCAATAAATCAGAATTTCTCCTGGTTGGCACTAAACTATCGCTATCCAGAATTAATGATTTTTTCTCTACCTATCAATAATTCGTCGGTTCCTATCTCTCCCTCTGTGAAAAGCTTGGGTGTCATTCTCGACAGTATCAATAATGTCACACGTGCAGCATATTTTCAACTCCGTAACATCAATCGCCTCCACCCCTTCCTCACTCCTCATGCCACTGCCATTCTCGTCCATAATCTTGTTATCTCTCAGTTGATTACTGTAATTCACTATTATTTGGCCTTACACAAAAATCCATTAACAAGCTCCAACGTGTCCAGAACTCTGCTGCCCGTATTATTACTAGGACTTCCTCTACCCACCACATCTCCCCAATCCTGAAGCAGCTTCACTGGCTCCTGGTTAAATTTCTCATTCATTTTAAAATAATCCTTTATACATTAAGGCTATTCATTCTCTCTCTCCACCATATCTCTCTGATTTAGTACAGATGAACTTCCCATCCTGGTGCCTCAGATCTTCACCTTCTCTTTCTCTCTGTGTTCCTTCCGCTCGTCTGATTACAGTGGGGGGGCGGGGCTTTTAGTTGTTCTGACCCCCTGACCTCAGAAACATTACTTCATTCCCTCTTTTTAAGTCCACCCTCAAAACTCACCTGTTTAAAATTGCTTATGTTTAAACCTCTGTATGCTCTTAACTTTTATCTGTTACTCTTATTATTGTGGATATATTTTTATTTTTTTTTATTTGTTGTACAACGTCCTTGGGGGTGCTCTGAAAGGCGCTATTTTTAAATAAAATGTATTATTATTATTATTATTATTATGATTGTTATTATTATTATATTCCAAAACTAAAATCACTTCCACTGTGTGTGTTAGAAAGATTTTAAAAGTGAAGTGAATAAAATAGATAAAGGGACATCATTTCTACCATAACAAAATGTGGTAGAAGTTAATTTTTATGGTGCACAAATAAATACGAGCCAGCTAGTTCAGATTGATAGTTGTTTCACACATACAAAAGGAATATTGATGATGACTGACCAGAAGTAGTCCAGAGCGGTTTCGTGTGTTAAGAAAATGCCACAATATTCTCCGCACAAATGTATTCCAACATCAGACTGTGCAATGCTCAGAGACATAACACAAAACCCAAGAGATAAAACACAGACGGACCTGAATTAGCACGTTACATGTTAAAGTTTATCTCAGTACAATTAGAAAAACAAATATGGCCTGTTTCTCTGGAACAAATGAATCCTCTAATTCTTGTATAGAAATGTTCTCACACTGCACAAAAAACAGTGTGCATGTAAAATTACCGTTGGAGCACCATTCTATGTTGTTCTTACCACTGTGCACATGCTAATCTAAACCAACATGCTTGCCCATTCTGCATCAACATACTGTTTAAACATACAGAAAGTGCAACTGAAGAAACTGAAACAACAGCGTCAGAGAGGAGGAGAAAGCAGACTCCTTTTCATTTAGTATTTTTTTCTTTACGTGCAAGTTAATCTTTTGTTTTTATTTTTTGAATTTTAATTCTTACCACTTTTTAGAAAATTGCAGTTAAGACTTAAAAAACACTCCTGTGTATTCCTACATATTCTAAATGTGAGGCATCTGTCCAAACGCTAAATCTTGGCACAAAGTGAGTGATGAAGCAGAATAATGATCCCAAGCACAGCAGCTGAAAATGAAAAGAATGAAGGTGTTGCTGTGGCCCAGTCAGATGTCCAGACCTCAACCTTAAGAGAGCTGTGTTTAAACAACTGCCCACAAACATCAAGAGATCTTTGTAAAGGAGAGCGGATTAAAGTTCTTCCACAACACTACGAGAGACTGTCAAACAGAAAAAGAGAACTTCTTGCTGAAGGTGCTGAGCACTGAATCATCGTTCTTATTCAAAAAACTGCACTGCTGAACTGAGTAGTATTGTTATTCTTCTGTTTGGCTCTAAATCATCTAAGCTGCCTATTATTTCTAGGTTAATGTCAGGAAACTAACAGAAAACAATGCAGGGCTATAAAGTGCTCTCAGATGTTTTGAACTGAACATGCTGTCGATCAGTTTAATCTGTACCGATGGGGGCAGAGTCACCGCTCACAGCTTGTGTCTTGGCAGCACTGGTTGAAAACCTCCAACCCGTTTAATGAGAAAAGTTGTCTAAAAATAGATGCAGAGTTACCACAAACGTCTTCACGAGACTGCAGAGTGTTGCTTCCTGTCATCTCTTAAAATGACTGTGCTTCTGCTGTTTAACATATCAACAAGACATTTCACACCCTACTTACAACTTTCCAAATTAGACCATCTGTGGGAGAAGAAGCTTTAATCAGTGACCTGTCACCAAATGCTACCGGCTGTTTTGTCAGATTTCACTGGAAATCAGTTTATCGGCATTGATCTCTGCGTAGCTTCACTGACAAGTGTTATATTTATTTATTTCATTTATTCAGTTCCATTGTATTTCTAAGGTTTCGTTAACAGGATTGTATTGGACTGTGTTTTTTTAAACATTTTTAAGATACAAAGTAAATGCCACGTATAGTTAGTCAATTATTATAATTATTTTTAATTATTTTCTCCAAGTTTGTTTGTAATTAATTATTTTAAAAAAGATATAAATTGGAAAAGCATTACAACAAAACCCCAAAGTACTGTTCTTCATCCTGACTGTCATTTCAGCTTGTTAGGTCATGTGACTCTCTACAGTATCTACAATGTTGTCTCTACAACCTTCAAACTACAGAGCTGCATATTTCTGAAACCAAAAAAAACCTACAGCCTCAGTCACACAGGTCAGCGACGCCCTCAGCAACCTCTGGTCACCAGGAAAGAAAAGGATGTGTATTCATTAACTGGAAAAAGTGCCAGAAACTGAAAGCAGGCGAGTGTTTGGGAGTGGGCACCTCCCATGGCAGGGTGGTACAGGTGATTGTGGCAAACTTCTAGTGACCAATCACAAGAGGGTTTTTGGTGCAGGACTGCATGCCTCTTTATGGCCAGCAACCTTCTGCAACCCCCGGCTAACCAGTTAGAGAATACAGTTTTTTCCCTAGTGACTTGGGCATTCACAGCAACAGACATCAAACTCACTTTCTTGGGGATTTTTTCCATAACAAGCAGCGGTTACCTGGCTGCTGCTGACTGGTCTCTAAGCCTGTCTAAGACCCTGACTTTTTGCCTTGTCATCAGGTTCCTGACATGAATTTTAAAGGGTGATTTTTCATCAGCAGAGCACCTGAGCGCCTAAAACATGAGATTTTAGTTCATGTTTTTTTCTTTTTGAGTCCCACTAAATGTTACGGAGCCCCGCAGGGGACATGGGAGAAAAAAAAAATTAAGACGGACTTTTGCGAGATCTCGCAAAACTAACTCGGGATCTCGCAAAACTTTTGCGAGCTCTCGCAAAACAAACTCGGGATCTCGCAAAACTTTTGCGAGCTCTCGCAAAACAAACTCGGGATCTCGCAAAACTTTTGCGAGCTCTCGCAAAACAAACTCGGGATCTCGCAAAACTTTTGCAAGATCTCGCAAAAGTTTTAGCCGCATTCTTCGGACGCCGGCTCGAAGCCGACCGGGAGGTCGAGGCACGATGTGCCGGGAAAGCTGTGTTCCTCCCGGCTGTAGTAGGTCTCGACCTCCCATTAGCTCGAAGCTAACAGGAAGAATGCGGCTCGAGATCCCGAGTTAGTTTTGCGAGATCTCGCAAAAGTCCGTCTTAATTTTTTTTTCTCCCATGTCCCCTCCGGGGCTCCGTAAAATGTCATGTCTTAATACGTGGTGATTTTTTTATGTGGGATCTGGTGAAAACTCATGTATTTAGTCTTACCTGGATGGTAAGAAAGGTTAATGTGCTTGTTTCAGACAAAGGATGAACTGAAGGGCCTCACCGAAGCCTGGTGTAAGATAAAGGATTTTTCTGAACTGTGAATCACACAAAACTACTTTAATTGCTTTACATGTATATAATTGCTGTATAACATGGAGCTAGAAATAAGCATAAGAAAAGTATGTAATGTTTACTTGTTGTGATGTTGTTGGGCTCTCAGTAATTCACCCCAAACTGTGGGTGAATCTGTTAACTCTCCCTCTGAGTGACGCCACTGTTGACCGCATGTTTCCTGTTCTTTGTCTGTCTGCAGGTTGGTAGATGACCGATGTGTGGTTGAGCCAGCTGCTGGAGATTTGGACAACCCCCCAAAGAAATTCAGGGGTAAGAATGACTGTTGTCGTGTTGCTGTGTTTTGGATCAGTAATGGTATTCTGGTATTTATTTAATTTGGTATAAATGTCTGCTGCTCTATTTAAGTGATAAACAGATTCATGACGATGGGACCGAGTGAAGCCGTGCAAACCTCCAGTGTGTTGTATGAAATATAAATGGAGTGCGTGTGATGTTAGTCCAGCTATGATCATCAGAGACCATTGGAGGAGAAGTTTTCCACCAGCTGCTCTCTGATGATTTCTATCTCTTATAAACTTACTTCACCATCTGCTCTCACTGAGCAGCTGAACCAGTTTATAAGTGGACCACAAACAGTGACTGACAGCTAAAAGTTAAAAAAGTTAAAATCCAGAACAGACAGCAGCTCCAGTGTCTGATGATCAAACTTATGAAATTGTTAAATTGCATTTAAACATCTCACACATTTCCTCAGCATTACTGGTGGCTGACAAGACAGTCCACATGGAAAAACATAACCATCTGATACCAAAACAAAGAAGACATAAGAGCAGTGTATAGACTTAACAGGTAGACTGATGGACTGAAGTTTACTGTGCTGAATGTTTAAACTAATTTTACAAATAAATAATCTCTCTCTTTATCATAAGTCTTTGCCCTCATGAACTATGTTCCTTTTTTATTTAAAATTTGAAATCTTGGCATTAAGTAGGTCACACTGTTAGCAGCTCTGACACATAAAAACTATTTCAAAAACTCTAAAAAATGTATGAGAAAGTTCATAAAAGCCAATAAGGCACAAAGGAGTGTGGACGCACTGTTAAAGGTGCAGGAACACAACAGTGGTGGGTAAATGCATTAATTTATTAAGAAAAACATGCATTATTTGAAGTAAGAACACAGTAATGATAATATATAATAATGAATATAATTTGAATTATTAGATAAAATAAATAAAGCCATGTTCTGAAATATAAACGTTGAAGCTGTTTCTCCAAATGTTTTTAACCCAATTTTTATATCAACTAAAAAAAAATCAACGGCCATCCAAAAGTCATCATTGTTCCTTCAATTACACCCTAATTAAATACTATATGATTTCTCTATGGTTGTTTCAAAGCTTAGTACTCTACGTTAAGCTGATTTTTACAACATTCATATCCTAGTAATGTTACACAGAGCAATTACACACAGGCAAATTCTGTTTGCTGTACAAACACACAGTTGGAACAGCGTGAAAACATACAGGATCTGCTGGAGGAGAGTCAATATTTGCCCGTCTTTTGTGCTCTTGCATCACTTCGCTCCAACTGTATTAGTTTTACTGAATGCTGCTCTCTCCAGCATTCTTTTAATTGTTTATTTATCTTGTCTAATTAAACAAAGTCTGTCTGTCTCCTGTGCACTCATATTGACATTTCACTCATTCATCGTGCCCACATGATGAATCCTAACAGCCATGGCGATGCCTCACATTTTCATTGTGCACAAATGTCTGCCTCTTCTGCTTCCATAGCACACAAACAAGTGGCTTGAAGTCACTTATCACACAATTCTTTTTGGCTTGTGTTTAAATAGCAGCATGATTGGTCAATTTCTGGAAGCCTGCCAAAAGGAAACACTCAGTGCAAAATAATATTTTTGTTATTGATTAACCTTTTCAATATTTTTATTAACCCTTAGATATCATAAAACAAGACAAATGTCCATCAGATTTTATCTCGGTATGTTATTAAATCCTTTGGGATTTAATAATGATGATCTTCAGAGTTTTATAATATACTGGGGCGACTGTGGCTCAAGAGATGGGAGTTCGCCTTGTAATCGGAAGGTTGCTGGTTCGAGCCCAGTCTCGGTTGCTGTGTCCTTGGGCAAGACACTTCACCCGTTGCCTACTGGTGGTGGTCAGAGGGCCCGGTGGCGCCAGTGTCCGGCAGCCTCACCTCTGTCAGTGCGCCCCAGGGTGGCTGTAGCTGCCATCACCAGTGTGTGAATGGCGCTATACAAATACAGGCCATTTACCATTTTACTTCAAAGGAAGTCACTTATTACTCTGCTTAAATATGACCTAAAAAATAATAACTAAATGTTTAAAAAAAAAATTTCATCAGCATAACACAGATTGAGACCAGCATCATGGTGAAACTGGTAAATAGTAGTGACATATAGACAGTAAGAAGTGAAGCTCTCCCCTGGTGGGCAGGCAGTGCCTGTGCAGGGGGCTGAGTTTGAGTTGACCCCAAACCCTTTCATTCTGAGCATATCTTGTATATATTAAAGACTCAAAGTCAATCTTCCTAAAAAAACATTTTAGGTCCTAAAATTAATCATTGGGAAATACCACATGTTGTTTTAGCTTTCTGTGGCCATTTTAAGCCCATAAACAGGCAGCACCCAGCATAAGGATTAGTTTACATTATTTTCAGTATTGATTCACCAATCCATCAGATAGTCCTGCTTAAATATGACATTAAGTTTTTTTGTTATGTGTAATTCCATCCCATTCTGCAGGCGGTCTTGTGACGTAATAACAAAGACAGTGCCTTCTTCTTGTTCTTCTTCATCTTGCAGACTGCCTGTTTAAGGTTTGTCCTATGAGTCGGTACTCGGCTCAGAAGCAGTTCTGGAAAGCAAAACAAGCCAAACATGAGAAGGACAAGATTGGTGATGTGGTTCTGCTACAAAAACTACAGGTAACACACACATTTCAGCAGAAGCATGAGCGCATGGATGAAGCTAGGCTTGCTAACCTACGAGGACATCATTACTAAATCCCTTAGTTTTTGTGCGAAGCAAAACACATCTTAGATATTCTTGGGCACCATTGCACATCAACAGAGAAATATGACTACAGACTTGCTGTTGGTGGTTTGTTATTTGTCAAATTATACATCAGCCTGAGAGAGGGCTCATTGGCAGACGTTTAATTAGATTGAGCTGTGTTTAATTGGATTGAACTGTGTCTGTTGCAGCATGCATCAAATCTGGAGCAGAAGCAGAACGAGACAGAAAACAAGAAAGTCCATGGAGACGTGGTCAAATATGGAACTGTCATACAGGTAAATGAATTATTTCTCATTCAAATGAAGATTTGAATGAGAGATTTGTAGACTATTTATGTGATTATAGACCAAACACAGACAATAATGAACATTTAGTATGATTGATTGGTCACAGTCTTTCATGAATAAGCAGATATTCTCCAATACACTGCTTGTTCTCATTTTCATTGATTAATGGAGTCATCCAGTTTATTTATATGTATTTTGACTAAATGACTCCAGGAGGAAACCCTCCACAGAGAAATGCAAAACCACAAAACAAAGGTGGCAAAAAAAGGCCAGAAACATATGCCCAAACACCAAAATTATTTAAAAAAGACAAGAGAGAAGACAGAAAACTGCCACATAGAAATATGTAATCAATAAAGAAGGAAATGGCACAGGGAAAGACTGTAGCAGGCCTTTCAAGGAAGGATGCAAGGAGCCCAGAATCATGTTGCCTCATGATTCGCTCATGACTGAAGGTAAACAACGTTTGCACTTGTTTCCTTTACCTGCGTCTGACTCATCGATTTCTTTTCACTGTTAATGTTTTTCATTGCAACCAACCCAAAGACGTAACATATCAGACTGTCAGTCAACATCATGCGCCCTCTGGATGTATTTACTTTTCCCAGTAAGCTTCCTTCTATGAGCACATGCTGTGTCAGTGAAGTTCACACATTTCCTTTTTCACTTTTTACATAAACTATTCAGCTACAATTTGAGACAGGAATGTTCAATGACAAGGACTACCATAAAGATGTCGTTGTTTGACACGACCTGACAGCAGCTTGACTGATATGGGCACATAAAATGTAGAAACAACTGCAAGCTTTCTTTTTTGCACGTCAATCCCCTCATTTTATGCTCTTGTATTTAGATATGACTCAAAAAGCAGTCTTGATGTGTCAACTTGCCTCAGCTTTATGGAACTTTAGGTTGAAGTGCAGTGGAAATAACAAAAGCTGGAAAATGTTTTAGTTATTGTACGAGTTCTTGTAACTTGAAAGAAGCCCTAATGGCTCAATCAAAGAGAGCGAGTCTTAGGTTTCCCTTCATTAGGTAGGCCCAACCATGATTTTAAAAAAATGGATTCACCAATGCTGAAAATTCCCTTTGCAACATGCATGATATAAACCCCTTGATCCAGAAGAATATCTGAACTTGGGTTTATTTTTCTTATTTTGAGTGAGCACATGACACAGAATGTCAGATAGATTTGCCCTTTTTGTCATAAAGACCGGTAACCAACCAGCCACATAAACTCTTTGTTTAAAGTAATAATGCTGCCATAAGAGCCCGTGCCCACTCGCAGTATTGTTAACAGGAAGCGTGCATGACCTCGTTTTCACAGCACTCCTAAGAGCCTCCTGTTAGTAGGTCATACTGCTGTTTTCTTCAATTTCAGATGGTTGGTGAGAGAGAAGTGACATTTAACTGACACTGGAAAAATGGAAAAGTGAGATTTTAGCCAATGACTGAACACCATCATAAGATTATTATAGCAAAAACTTTCAGTGGTAGCTTCTAAGTTAGCCAACAGTTTGCTCACTTTCTCTTCATCGACTTCCCTCCCAGAACATCTCTGATGGCCCAGTCATAAATTTTAATTTTATTTAACACATTGCTAAAAACTCTTTACTACTTTGTCTATCAGTTGGTCTGATTATTGATACTAATAAAATAAAAGACATTTGCCAGTATCCATGCTTGAAATTCATTTTCACGCATATTTTGTAATAATTGTAGGGAAAGAATTACAATAAAAATAAGCACATAACAAACAATGTAGCAGATGGTGTGTCTGTAATGTAATGTTAATGTCCTTTGTGTGCAGCAGCTGCAGTTTAAAGAAATCTTAACACGTTATCTATAACAATTTTTTTCCCACCACCCAGCAGAGGCCAAAATCCAACTTACTGCACATTTAAAAGTTCAAAAGAATCAAAGTTCCAGGTCAGTGCAGATGTGTTTTTAAATCTCACTGTGGTGATGTTAGACGGCACTCACAGGCTACACGTCTGAACACGTCTGCATATAAGAACACGCCTGCAGAGTTGCATTGTCTATCAGGACTTCCTGCTCTGAAGCCAACCAGTGTCTGCACTGTGACGGCTACTCTTTGCTAGCAGGGTGACATCAGTTGCCATGATAACCAGGTGATTCACACGCCTCCGCTCCCCTTTTTATAGCTGTAATCGACCCTGCTGGTGTTTGTATGATCATTTACACACACACACACACATTGGGTGTGGTATCGTCTGACTGAATCTTATTCAGATTGTTCTGTGGGAAATGTGTGTGTGTGTGTGTGTGTGAGTGTGTGTGTGTGTGTGTGTGTGTGTGTGTGTGTGTGTGTGTGTGTGTGTGTGTGTGTGTGTGTGTGTGTGTGTGTGTGTTTGTTTTTAAGGTGTAGAACATATGACTGTGTCACTAACCTGAAGAGCAAAAGATTAGTGAAGATACTTTTTCACAGGTTTAAACACAATCAGCCATGAAATGAAAAATGAAAAGTGTGTCTATTAAGTTTATTAACTAAACAACACACAGAAGCAAAAATTCACTCCAATCATTTCTGTTGTTTATTTGTCTTCAAATCTGCAGTCTGTGACACCACGAGTGCAGTGAGTTTCTAGGTTGATGACTAACTCGGTGTTAGTGAACTACAAACAAACAAAACAAAAACAAAAAATTTACAAAACTCTTTATTAAACATAAAAGTAATTTTAGTTACACTGATCTAATCCTAATGAAGAAGTGAAAAAGTCAGTGTTTCCCTTCAAATGTAATCAAATATACAGTAGTGTCTCTTTTAAATACCAGAGCAGCAAAAAAACTGTGAGGTTTTTTTGATTTGTGTTCACTTTTTCACAGTATGTTAAAAAAAAAAGACAAAGTAAAGATCTTGGTTCCAGAACAGTTGCTGAGTCACAAACACCCCAGAAACCTTTTAAAAACCTTTCAGGTGTAATCGAGAGCAAAATAAGAACAAAAACAAAAAAACAACATAAGCTCTGTTCTTCCCTAAAACAACTGCTCACTATATTGGGGACTATTTTAGTGGCGCATTAATTGGCATTTGGTTATATAATGCCCTAGTGACATATTTTAAATGCTGTCTATGTGACATACGGTGCAATGATGTACATGTGTCTGCAGCTGCTCCACATGAAGAGTAATAAATACCTGACGGTGAACAAACGGCTGCCGGCTCTGCTGGAGAAGAACGCCATGCGAGTCACTCTGGACGGGACGGGAAACGAAGGCTCCTGGCACTTCATCCAGCCGTTTTGGAAGCTGCGTGCCAACGGAGACAATGTACATGCACATTACGCCACACATCTGTGAAACACTGTTGCACATTACAGGAAAATCTGCGCTCACGGCAACAGCCTGACCTTTCGTTTTTAGTGCCACCATCAGAGCATCAAAATATATACAATAGATCCATAGTTGCAGATTATTCAGTCTGCTCTCTGCTGCAGGTGGTGGTGGGAGATAAAGTGATCCTGAACCCGGTGAACGCTGGTCAGCCGCTGCACGCTTCAAACTACGAACTGACCGACCATCCGGGATGCAAAGAGGTGAGAGAAAGTGACGATCAGAAAACTGAGAGAAATATTCAGCATTTGTCATTTACCTGAAATTTCCACAGGGATCCGACATTGGCACCCCCTTGTTTTAGAGATGACATGCAGGTTATTCTCTCACATTCCGGATATTCACTATGTGTCATTTCCCATGATGACAGGAAAATACATGACTTGCACTTTACTCATTTTACACACCACACACAAATAGTAAATGGACTGATTCTTGTAAAGCACTTTTCTATCCTAACTGAGACCTCAAAGCTCAGTTATCTTTAATTATTGCTCATTAAACATGGCGTCGCTGCTGGTTGCTGTGATATAATTGTTACTGTGAGCAGAGTCTGCAGTTATTTATTTAAATGATAAGACTGAGGCTTCTGGAAAATTATTAACACATTAAAGTTAATGATTTCTTAAAACAAACAGTTTAAAACCAATAAAAAGAAAGAAAAGCAGCGTGTTCTTTGGATATATAGAAATATTTTTCGCGTGGGGAAACTGCTGACTGTTTAGTACCTCAAGTGGCCCGTGGGTTTCTGTTAGTCTAATGAATTTCACAGTAAAGTGACTCACAAATGACTACAAAGAGACAAAATGATAAGATCTGTTTTATCCTAAAATCTGGAAATTCCATAGTTACAGTTTGTAAAAATAATCACAATAAACCTGTAATGTAGCACAAATAGGTAGAATTTCATATAGCTAAATAAATATAATGCAACATGACAAAATAGATATTTTAATAATGTGAAAACAAATCTGAAATGAGAATAAATGTGATTATATGAGGCAAGAAATAACACAAGTATTAGCCTAGAAAGAGATTCAAAGCACAAAACGTTAAAATAAACATAAAGAAACACAAATGTTTTGATTTGATCAACGTGTTTATACGTGATTATACAAATGCACACTGCCTCTACTGCGCTCCCTGACGAGAGCATGTTTGCGCCCTCTGCAGGTGAACTCTGTGAACTGCAACACCAGCTGGAAGATCAACCTGTTCATGATGTTCAACGATCACAGAGAGGAAGTCCTCAAAGGAGTGAGTGAAGCAGCACTGCACACAGTATAAGTGCACTAGAAATACAGACATTAGTTAGTGTTTTAAAAGGAAGTCGTGTTTAGTGCCACAGATAGATTTAAAATTTTCACATGCATATATTCAAATTAGACATTAAAACAACATCTGAACAATAACTTCAGTAATTTAAAGTCTTATTCCCTGTTTTTTACCGTTCCTTTGTGGAGGTCTTAACCTTCACCTTTTCCTACTTTTAGTTTCATCGTTACTTTTTATTTATTTGTTGGAATATTTGCAGCTCCAGGCCGTCTCCTGGGATCTTTTTAAACTCTTTGCATAGTAAAGTTCTGTGACTGCATGTTTTATGCTGAAATTCACCCCAAGAGTCACAGTTATTGTCAGTAAGTCAAAGAGCCAGCAGGAGCGCTGTTTGTCACCAACATTGTTTCAGAGATAAACGATAAATGGCCGGAGAGGCTCAGGAGATTTGCAGACAAACCCAAATTGTCCTTCAGTCCTCCTTTAAGATCTTCCTGTCTCTGTCAGGGCGACGTGGTGCGTTTGTTTCACGCCGAGCAGGAAAAGTTTCTGACCTGCGATGAATACAAGAGCAAACTCCACGTTTTCCTCCGAACCACGCTGAGGCAGTCAGCAACATCAGCGACCAGCTCCAACGCCCTGTGGGAGGTTGAGGTACACAAACAAACACACACAAGTACACAAATTCTCTAGAATTTCCTCTAAACTTGCACTTGTGTTAAACTTTTTCTCTATGTGCTGATTGGTTTGACAGGTTGTCCATCATGATCCATGCCGCGGAGGGGCGGGACATTGGAACAGTCTCTACCGTTTCAAACACCTGGCCACTGGAAACTACCTGGCTGCTGAGGTAACTATTAGATCATGCTGGTGGACTAAAGAAGCAGTCCATGAATGAAGTTTGACTGTTAAAGCAAATACCAAACACCACGCTATGGCAGTGGTTTTGCTACAACAGATGCAGTTTCATAGATGTAGATGCTAACTGATAATTATTTATCTATAAATAATATATAAGTAATGAATTGTTGGAAGGAAAGGAAAGAGCTGCTATCCAATAAATTCATTGTTGAAGACCTCTCATTTGTGTCGTTGTTGTTGTCGTCGTTGTTGTTGTTGTAGGAGAACCCGGGTTATAAAGGAGACAATGTGGAGCTGTCTTCCTCGGTGAGTCTCTTCCATGACACATAAGATATAAGGCATCGGTAAGTCAGAGCAGGTGTCCAGGTTTTATTTTGAAAGGGCTACAATTACACTCTGCAGGAGACGGGACACTTTGTGTCTGACTTTTCTCTGATGACATTCACGTTCAGGTATTTAAGGCAAAGACATTTTCATTTCAAAATTTTCAGGAAAAATGAAACATTGTTTCCAGGAAGTGCCTCAACACTTTTGCCTCATTTTGATGCGTTTTTCAAGTTCAACAAAGATCGATGCAGCCAGAAACAGCCTCTTCTGTATGAAGTCCACGCTGATCAGTAATCTAACCCCTTTACATCCTATACATGACCTCTGACCTTTCTGTAGATGGACGGTAGCCGTAGCAACAAGCGGTCCCACGGAGAGAGGATCAAGTACAAGCTGGTCGCGGTGCCTCATGGGAGCGACATCGCCTCGCTGTTCGAGCTCGACCCGACTACGCTGCAGAAAACCGACTCCTTCGTACCACGGTAGGAACACACGAGTCCTTTAACTTCCTGCAGATGTTTCACAGTAAAAGACTTTAGAGGACAGGGACATTATGGGAGCGAGGTCCACTTTTGCTTCAGATGGTAAGAAACTGAAGAGTGTACTGGTTGTGTGTCTGGCTTTGGGAAACCATTTTAATTATGTAGGTCATAACATTTTGAAATAGTTTGAAATCGTAATTGACTGAATGTCATTTTAATGAATCTGTTTTGCACTTCAACTAAATACACAATGACTGTTTGTCTGAAAAAGAGAATTATTTCACTGTACCTCACAGAAAAAAGGGAAAATTAAAAAACAAGATTTAAGAGAAGCTTGCAGCTTTATGTCCTCGTCTTTTCAACGTTTAAAAAACAAAACAAATCTTTTAAATCATCTGATAAAGTGTTTTTGTCGTTATATTGCTGTTATATGCTGCTGTTTCTTTATATCTTGTTGTATTCTCATTAACTTTCCCCTAAAAATATCCAATAACTGTTATATTTTTATGGGGAACTCTCATTTCAGATTATTTGTTTTTACAGGGAAACTATTAAAAATGAATTATAAAAACGTTTGTGAAACTGATCTACATATATTGAATAAATAATATATAAGACAATGGTTGACAATGATTCTTAAGCTGCTTTTGTATGACAGACATTCGTTTTCTTTAACGAGGAGCCCACAGACTTCAGAATAAAGTTGAAGGGATTAAAACGGGGGGCTGTGTATCTTTCAGAAACTCATACGTGCGACTGAGGCATCTTTGCACGAACACCTGGATCCAGAGCACCAACGTCCCCATCGATATCGATGAGGAGCGACCTATCAGGCTCATGGTGAGGTCTTAGTTTTGATCAGGTTTGCTGCTAAAAGGTGCTTAGCTGATTTAGTCTTCCATTTAATTTAAGGAACTACGATTACAAAAACATTTGTGTGATGTAGTAACTGCAAATACTTGATTGTTTGGTGTTCTGAAATCTGACAAAGGAATATTTGGGACTTTTAAGATGGTGGCCAAACAAAACAAAAGAAGTTTGTTCAACCAGTTGGAACAGACATTTTCTCTTGTTTCCTGGTTAATAGTCTACATGATCAATTATTTTTAATCATTATTAAACTAATAGCCATTGCCTCAAAACCAACAGTCAAGAATAATTAACCATTCATCCAAACCATCAATTAAAAAATGCACAAAAACATGAAATTTTTTTTTTACCAAAAATAGAAATAAGATGAAGTTACTCTTTGAAGTGTCTGTTTAATATTAATTTAAGTTCTTTTGCAGTTGGGGACATGTCCCACAAAAGAGGACAAAGAAGCGTTCGCTATTGTTTCCGTTCCTGTGATGGAAATTAGAGATCTGGACTTTGCCAATGATGCTAGCGCCATGCTGAGCACTGTGGTGGACCAGTTCAGCCAGGGCTTCATCAGTCAGAACGACCGCAAGTAATGAGCCACGTTGAAAAGAAAGTTTACTTTCTTTGTTGGCACTCAGGAGGAGTTAATGCTTTCTGGTGTTTCTGTTGGTCAGGTATGCCATCAAGCTGCTGGAAGATGTGGTTTTCTTTGTGGCTGACGTCATTAACAGCGGGCAGCCTGTCCTGGATGTAGTCATGACCAAACCTAACCGAGAGAGACAAAAGCTCATGAGAGAACAGAACATCCTCAAACAGGTCTGATCCTAAAAATACTCACACACCTTTTCCAGTAAAATTGTACAAGGGCTGGTTTGGAACCTGTGCCAACTCTTGAACCAGTGTCCTCTGACTCCTTCTGAGTGCAACATCAGATAATACAAACACCATGTCCTAAAGGACTTCCAGCTCTCTGAAAGTGTGTGGTTGTGTGTTTTGATCAGATCTTCGGCATCCTGAAGGCCCCCTTTAAGGACCGGCCAGGAGGGGAAGGTCCTCTGCTGTGCCTGGAGGAGCTGGCCGACCAGAAGAATGCTCCCTACCAGTACATGCTCAGACTCAGCTACAGAGTCCTCCGGCACTCTCAGGATGACTACCGCAAGAACCAGGTGAGGGGGACGATGACATTCATACTAGTTTTTATTGTTTCAAATCTTTATAAGCTTTATAAAGTTAAGACTTTTAAGAGTTTGGAGCTGTCCCGGTGTTTTCTTCGTTAAGCCAAAAGCTCTTATTTTCAATCATTTTGTGAAAGCAGAATGACAAATCAGCTACTAAATGCTAAAAATGACACAACTTTGATGCCTGATAAAGCTCTTAATGGTAGAACAGCTGAAGATAACAGTGATCACAGAGACTCAAAATTCACCCCTCTCCAGGAGTATATAGCGAAGCAGTTCGGTGTGATGCAGAGTCAGATTGGGTACGACATCCTGGCTGAGGACACCATCACTGCCCTGCTGCACAATAACCGCAAACTGCTGGAGAAACACATCACCAAGACCGAGGTGGAGACTTTTGTCAGTCTGGTCCGCAAGAACCGAGAACCCAGGTACGCACGGAGACAGTAACAATCCCGAGTACATGCCAAGTGCAGATAAGACTCCAGGATTTTGAATCTTCAATCCAAAGACACAAACTGAAGCGATTAAAATTGCTAACACCAAGGCAGCAGTGGTTCCTGACTTTCTAATAAGGACGGTGGCAAAATTTTCTCTTGCTTATCTCCTGCAGAAGTCAAAACCCTCAAATTCCTGCAGTCTGCCTTTGATATGGATGTTTGCATTTTTTGGGCAAATCCAAGCAGTGATATAGTCCAAAGTTATAGCTTTTACTTTTGAAAGTGGTAATAAAGTGCTATTCTGTTATATTCTGTTTTACTACTTGACTTGGTGTTTCCTGGACTTTGCAGGTTTTTGGACTACCTGTCAGACCTGTGTGTGTCCAACAACGTGGCCATCCCCGTCACACAGGAGCTCATCTGTAAATGTGTCCTGGACCCCAAAAACCAGGACATCCTCATTAAGACAGAGTGAGGCGGGAGGGAATAAAGATCACTTTACCCATCTCACTTTACCTTACCCTGTGGGCACTGCAGTAAAACTTAGTTTAGTTTTGGAGAATGAGCTTTTTCAGTTTGCACCCCCACCCCACCAACAAACAAAGAGTAAAAATTAAGGAGTGTGTGTAATTGGTCTTTACATATCTATCTATCTACATGTCTACATATACACACATATATCTATATCTAGAGAGAGAGAGAGAGAGAGAGAGAGACCTTTTAGTCTAATTGTTTACTGTGATCCACTTTACTACGTGTTCCAGGCGTCGTGTTCCAAAGGAGGCGCCCTCTGGTGGTGTTCAAGGAGACTACATGGCAATGGATGACTTTGGAGATGAGGATGAGGTATGTTTGTCTGTATATTTGTAAATCGTTACCATAGATATAAAAGACGGATGTAGTCTTGTTTACGCCACCCATTTGTTAGTGAAGTCACAAGCTGAGTGTTTTCACTGCAACCATTTTGGTGTTTATATAGGACATTGCACACTCATTATGTGGTAAAGCTGCTTTATCATGTTTTATTAAATTAAAGGGGACCGTAATTTTCAAAGTCAATTTTCAAAGTAATTCAGTAAGAGCAGAAACTAGTGACAAATATAAAATCCAAAAGAAGAGAATAACACTAATTACTTAGGTCATAGACCAAGTGAACATTTTTTCTTTAGACTTATGTATAGTGGGACGTGTTTTTGCAACTAGAACCATAGTCACTGCCTACTGGTTGTGAGAAATAATGCAGGGCACTTCTGGAATGGCTTTATGTATCACAAATGGAAACTTTGTCCATCTTTTGTGGTCATTACCACAATACATTGAACCAATTCAAAATCCTGTTTCCCAAGACACAGAAAACTTTGATTTTCAAAACTTCAGTACGCTGTTGTGTATATCTAGAATACTGATTGGTTAAAAAAGTTCACACCAAAAGTTACAACAATTACAAAATTAATTTATTTTTTCCACATTGTGGACTAAATACAATATACTTACTGTCTGATAGCAAAACCACATGTGACTAGGTAGTAGTATTTCTAGAAAATGGTGTAATGGGCAAACATCTCATATCTAATCAAATCACTCACTTTCATGTCTCTGTGAAAGGTTCATTACATTTGAAGAAGACTAAACAATTAATGATGACCAAATTATTTTGGTCTTTGCTGCAGTCATGTTCTTACTTTTTAGATGGATGGTATTACGAAAATGTCTGTTCTACTCTTCCTGCAGGTGTGGCTGATGTGGACAGACAAAGCTAATGAGAAACAGGAGAAAAGCATCAGACAGCTGGCTCAGGAGGCAAGACAAGGAAATGCTCATGATGAGAACGTCCTCACTTACTATAGGTACAGCCAAACAAAAACAGCCGTTCACTTCAAATCTCATAAAAATCCAACAAACTTTTGTAAAGTGATCCAAGAATACGATAAAAAGAAGCAAAGCTGATAGAGCTGCCTCTGTGGACTTCCTTAGGTATCAGCTGAAGCTGTTTGCCCGTATGTGTTTGGACCGTCAGTATCTTGCAATAGATGAGATCTCCAAACAGCTGGATGTGGAGCTGATCTTCCTGTGCATGATGGATGAGACTCTTCCCTTTGACCTCCGGGCATCCTTCTGCCGCCTCATGCTCCATGCTCACGTAGACCGAGACCCTCAGGAACTGGTGACTCCTGTCAAATTCGCCCGGCTCTGGACTGAGATTCCAACCTCCATCACCATCAAAGAGTAAGACGATTTTAGTAAAGCAGTAATATGTTTCTGGAGAAGTTGTGATAGAGCTGTCTTGTGGTAGCTTTGTGCTTTGATTCACTCTGACTCAGAAAGAGGAAGGGAACAAAAATACAAAACCCTGTTAAGGAAATTATAGTTTTTATAACATGTGGTTTAAACATAAAGCAGCACAACCCCCCCACCCCCCCGCACAAACACGTCCTCCCACCACACACACCCATATTTTGTTTTTAAACTCCATTGCGGTTTATTCACACCTCAAACATTTACTAAACAATTAAACGAATAAAAGTAAACTGCAATAAATTACTGGTAGTAATAAAATACACTACTAACTCTTTTACGCTACGTCCACACCTACACGGGTGTTTTTAAAAACACAGCTGTTTCTATGCTTTTGGGGCTTTCATTCACACGTAAACGGCATTTCAAATCACCGAAAACAGAGATTTTTTAAAACTCAGTTTTTGCGTTTACGTGTGGACGAGGAATACAGAGTTCGTCACGCAACGTCAAAGGTATGTGCCTTTATTCACGTCACGCTGTGCACCACGTTATTGTTTACATGAGATGAATTTTTACAATGGCAGGTAGAGACAAAATACTGTTAATCTGACTATCTTCAGTTTTTACACTCACGCTTACATACACACACGTAGTTACTGTCTCTCCATTTAGAAAGGCAGAGGCGTCACGGTGTAATTATTTTATGTGTAGTTGTTTTTCCTGTTTAATAATATTCAACATTGCTATCAATACATTTTTCAAAAATGCCTCTCTGTGCAAAATGGGTTTAAAAGCATTAACAACTGTGGGATACTGTTTGTCTGTGATTTGAACCAGGGGAACAATTTACATAGGGTCAGGCTGATACTATTTGTATTCCACTGTAACTTTACTGTATGAATAGCTAACATCTCCAAAATGTCAGGAGTAGTTAGTCATTACAAGAAGTGTTTTAAAAATTAAAAATGTGGGATACTGTTTCTCCATGATTTGGAGAGCCCAGAGTGTACTCCCTGCATAAGGAAAACTGATTCTGTTGCAGAGACCTACCTTGGCACTTGTGCAGGTGAAGCCAAAGGAAACATATGTTTCACCATATTTTCTGATCTTTGGCTTGGAAGGAGGTTGGTTTGGATACGTATTTGGCGATGCTTCATCTCCTACTTTGGAGCCCCGTCCACCAGGGTATGAAGTTCCTACCTGACAAACTGTAGTGTATCCAAAAGCCAGCTTTCATTCCATTGCTGAGGTGACACACCACACAAGAGTAGGCTCCTTCACATTGCAGCGTATTAACATGCTAATGTCACAAATTTCTTGCTTTCAGAAAGGGTGAAAACGATCCTCTTATTTATTATCTGAATGGCGTTTCGACAGTGTTCCAACACTGGCATGTAGTTTACACATAAATATGGTGTTTGGCCTGTAGACTTGGCCTAGACATTTCTGGCCATGGCCAGGATAACTCAGTTGGTAGAGCTTCAGACATTTCATCGTGCATCTTCGTTTTGTAACTTGGAGAGCACAGCGTGGCCAGTGAGCTAGGTTGAAGACACAAGTCAGTCTTTACCACCATTTCAATGAAATACACCTAGGAGGGGACACTCTTTATAAGCGTCTTCTAAATGGTCTCGTGGGTTCATTGAAGAACTCCAAAAGTCTTGACAGTCATCTTTATACCAGTACAGGTAATGTGTCCAGTAGTCACAGCTGGTTTACTACGTGGCACAAATGGTCAAATAGATTGTGGAAATGATCCGTGCTGACAGTAAGTGAGAGACAGTGTCCCCAGGGTTGTGACCCTTTGTTTTCAGAAAGGTTGATAATGACTATGCTACTTCACTTTTGAAAGGTGTTGAGTAGAGTAGTTGTGACGCCATTTTAAACTGACCTTTTTGAAGCCCTTGTGCTCAGGCTTTAGCGTCACCGTTGAAAAAATTGTCAGAGCCTGGATAGCTCAGTCGGTAGAGCATCAGACTTTTAATCTGAGGGTCCAGGGTTCAAGCCCCTGTTCAGGCGTTGTGTCTGTTTGCACCTCAAGGTAAGCACACTTCTTAACATTTGGTGGAGACTTTGCGTAAACCATGGTCTTGGTCATCAGTTCCAGAGTTCCTTCCTGACAAACTGTAGTGTATCCAAAAGCCAGCTTTCATTCCATTGCTGAGGTGACACACCACACAAGAGTAGGCTCCTTCACATTGCAGCGTATTGACATGCTAATGTCACAAATTTCTTGCTTTCAGAAAAGGTGAAAACGATCCTCTTATTTATTATCTGAATGGCGTTTCGACAGTGTTCCAACACTGGCATGTAGTGCACACATAAATATGGTGTTTGGCCTATAGACTTGGCCTACACATTTCTGGCCATGGCCAGGATAACTCAGTTGGTAGAGCTTCAGACATTTCATCGTGCATCTTCGTTTTGTAACTTGGAGAGCACAGCGTGGCCAGTGAGCTAGGTTGAAGACACAAGTCAGCTTTACTACGTGGCACAAATGGTCAAAAAGATTGTGGAAATGATCCGTGCTGACAGTAAGTGAGAGACAGTGTCCCCAGGGTTGTGACCCTGTGTTTTCAGAAAGGTTGATAATGACTATGCTACTTCACTTTTGAAAGGTGCTGAGTAGAGTAGTTGTGACGCCATTTTAAACTGACCTTTTTGAAGCCCTTGTGCTCAGGCTTTAGCATCACCGTTGAAAAACTTGTCAGAGCCTGGATAGCTCAGTCGGTAGAGCATCAGACTTTTAATCTGAGGGTCCAGGGTTCAAGTCCCTGTTCAGGCGTTGTGTCTGTTTGCACCTCAAGGTAAGCACACTTCTTAACATTTGGTGGAGACTTTGCGTAAACCATGGTCTTGGTCATCAGTTCCAGAGTTCCTTCCTGACAAACTGTAGTGTATCCAAAAGCCAGCTTTCATTCCATTGCTGCGGTGACACACCACACAAGAGTAGGCTCCTTCACATTGCAGCGTATTGACATGCTAATGTCACAAATTTCTTGCTTTCAGAAGAGGTGAAAACGATCCTCTTATTTATTATCTGAATGGCGTTTCGACAGTGTTCCAACACTGGCATGTAGTGCACACATAAATATGGTGTTTGGCCTGTAGACTTGGCCTAGACATTTCTGGCCATGGCCAGGATAACTCAGTTGGTAGAGCTTCAGACATTTCATCGTGCATCTTCGTTTTGTAACTTGGAGAGCACAGCGTGGCCAGTGAGCTAGGTTGAAGACACAAGTCAGTCTTTACCACCATTTCAATGAAATACACCTAGGAGGGGACACTCTTTATAAGTGTCTTCTAAATGGTCTCGTGGGTTCATTGAAGAACTCCAAAAGTCTTGACAGTCATCTTTATCCCAGTATAGGTAATGTGTCCAGTAGTCACAGCTGGTTTACTACGTGGTACAAATGGTCAAATAGATTGTGGAAATGATCCGTGCTGACAGTAAGTGAGAGACAGTGTCCCCAGGGTTGTGACCCTGTGTTTTCAGAAAGGTTGATAATGACTATGCTACTTCACTTTTGAAAGGTGTTGAGTAGAGTAGTTGTGACGCCATTTTAAACTGACCTTTTTGAAGCCCTTGTGCTCAGACTTTAGCGTCACCATTGAGAAATTTGGCAGAGCCTGGATAGCTCAGTCGGTAGAGCATCAGACTTTTAATCTGAGGGTCCAGGGTTCAAGCCCCTGTTCAGGCGTTGTGTCTGTTTGCTCCCCAAGGTAAGCACACTTCTTAACATTTAGTGGAGACTTTGCCTAAACCATGGTCTTGGTCATCAGTTCCAGAGTTCCTACCTGACAAACTGTAGTTTATCCAAAAGCCAGCTTTCATTCCATTGCTGCGGTGACACACCACACAAGAGTAGGCTCCTTCACATTGCAGCGTATTGACATGCTAATGTCACAAATTTCTTGCTTTCAGAAAAGGTGAAAAAGTCTTGACAGTCATCTTTATCCCAGTACAGGTAATGTGTCCAGTAGTCACAGCTGGTTTACTACGTGGCACAAATGGTCAAAAAGACTGTGGAAATGATCCGTGCTGACAGTAAGTGAGAGACGGTGTCCCCAGGGTTGTGACCCTGTGTTTTCAGAAAGGTTGATAATGACTATGCTACTTCACTTTTGAAAGGTGTTGAGTAGAGTAGTTGTGACGCCATTTTAAACTGACCTTTTTGAAGCCCTTGTGCTCAGGCTTTAGCGTCACCATTGAGATTTTTGTCAGAGCCTGGATAGCTCAGTCGGTAGAGCATCAGACTTTTAATCTTAGGGTCCAGGGTTCAAGTCCCTGTTCAGGCGCTGTGTCTGTTTGCACCTGTAAGATTGACGTGCGAATGTCACAAACTTCTTGCTTTCAGAAAAGTTCATCCCCTTATTTATTATCTGAAAGGTGTTTCGACAGTGTTCCAAAAGTCTTGACAGTCATCTTCATCCCAATATAGGTAATGTGCCCAGTAGTAATAGCTGCTTTTCTACGTGGCACAAATTGTCAAAAAGATTGTGGAACGTGCTGACAATAAGTGAGTGGGAATCCGCAGGTGCAACACAAAGAGGGATACCACATATGTGCCTCTTTCTTGGCGACATATATTTTAGACAGGATCATGAACCACTTATTTAAAGTTGAGTATTGTCAACAGATCTTTTCCCACAAAACATTATTACAAAGATTGTGGTGTTTCTCTTTTTTCATCATTAGTTATGACTCTAACATGGACGACAGCAGGGACAACAAGAAGAACCGGTTCTCCAGTACTATGGCCTTCATGGAAGAGTATCTTAACAACGTCCTTAATGATGACATGCCATTCCATGACGAGGAGAAAAACAAGCTCACATATGAGGTCTGGTTCTACTCCCTAGTCTTACAACTTCACTAAAAAGTTCCACTACTACTGTCTGTTATTACTTCTTCCATTTCCCTTCTTCCTTCAGGTGGTGAGTTTGGCCAGACATTTGATCTACTTTGGCTTCTACAGTTTTTTTGAGTTGCTCAGACTCACAAGGACCCTGCTGGGCATCATTGACTGCAGACTCAATCCAGGACACGCTGGTCTCGTATTCAATGATGATGCATCAGGTGACTTAAAATACCATAACAAGCTAAGACATTCAATTGTTTAACAACAACTTGTTTAACAACATCAGGTTTGCTGCCAAGTTTAACTTTAATTTTTATCTTCAATTACTTACTTATTTTTATTAGTTCTATTTAAAAGAACTAGGAGAATGTAATGGGTCCTGTGTGTTTGTATGCCTGTTTGTGAGCAGTTTAGATTCCACAATTTTAAGATATCATCTTCATATTTTGTGTGATAGTAGATACTAACAAGAGCCCAAACTGTAATTGTTGTGAAAATCAGTTCAAGGTCAAGTTCGCACCGATCTCTGAATGCGCTTGTTCTATTTAGTCCAATGAAAGTCCATTAAAAGTCAAATGAAACAAACAAAAACAAACATTTATCTTTGATACCTTGATAACTTATTCATCTATTATAATGTTAAAGCTCACTAAAGCTCAATTGTTCCTTCCGTTATGAAGAAAAGGTCTTTTTGTTTATGAATTTATGGGAATTGCAGTAAATCTTTTTTGCTCTCTCTCTCTCTCATCTGCATTTGTATATTCTGGTCATTTGATCTGTATTTCCAGTTTTTTTAACCAAACATGGCTGATTTGTTTTATCAAGTTTAGCTCATTCTGTGTTTCAAGCATTTTTTCATTTGTCTTTATTGTTTATTGATTCTTTTCAGTTATTTTCACCTTTCATTTTCATTTTGTGCTGTTTTCTACTTGTCTATGTCTGGTTATATTGCTGGACCGTCCAGCAACAACATTCTTGGACTCGTTCCAAGAGGTCTTTTTGTGCGCATGTATAACTGTTATTGACTTTATTTCGAATATTGTCGGGTTAATTACACTGACATGCTTTTTTTCTTCTCTCTGTTAAGGCAAGAACGTGAAGCGCTCCATACATGGGATGGGTCAGATGATGTCGACCATGGTCCTCAACAGGAAACAGTCCATATTCGGAGGTGCAGTTTCCAGAGGGGCAGGAATGGGGCCAGCGCTTGTGCTTGAAGGACAAAGAGGCAGCAAAGATAGTCTCGACAACATGGACTTGACAGTGATGGATACTAAGCTGAAGATACTGGAGATATTACAGGTAATATACAATAATTTTAACACATTTTACACTCAGTGGCCACTTTTTTGTTTTTAGGTACACCCATCCAATGCAGTACAATATTTAAAATGAAATTTATTAGATATCGATTAGACAACCTTGCAAGAAATAAAACACTGCCCAACCAGTGTTTAGCAAAAGGGCCTGCTCACAAAATGCCTTTAGTTTGTAAGCAAAGTTATAAGAATGACATTCAAACCCTATATGTAAAATTATGTTATTGTAACTGAATTCCACTTTCCTTTTCATCAGTTCATCCTGAATGTCCGTCTGGACTACCGCCTCTCCTTCCTCCTGTCTGTATTTAAGAAGGAGTTTGTGGACGTTTATCCCATGGCTGACGCTGACGCTACCACTAATATGGAGCATGCAGGTAGAAACACAGCTGGTGGAAATAAACTCATTCAATTCATTTGAACTCTAACATACATAAACTATATATAAAAAGTTGTCTTCTGCTTCTCTATGCATGCATGTGCATGTGTGTGGTAGTTGGTAGTTTAATTTTAGAAATGCTGTATTTTGATTAAACTAGAATAGAAAGCCTTTTATTGTCACTGTACACATGTATCTCATCATCACATCTCCTATTGCATACATGTGGCAAAAGACAAGAAAGGGGGTAAAGTGCACAGTTCTGCAGCACTATATACATTTGAACAGTATTCAAAAATATACAATGTACAAATATGCAAGTCAGGAATAAAAATAGTGTCATATATTTACAGTGTAGTTTATTGCACGTAAATTAGGTATTGCACAGTGATGATGTGTGTTCTGTTTATGGAGGGAAGTGCTTGGATTGGGGGGTGGAACTGTGCTTTCAGTGCATGTGTGAGTTCAGCGTGGTTATGGTTTTTGGGAATAAATTATTCTTGAGTTTGTCAGTCTTTGTGCTGGTGCACCTGTAGCACTTCCCTGAGGGAAGAATTCGTTTCCAATATATATCTAAATACCTAAAAACACAATTCAAATAATCTGGGACCTGTTATGTTTTTCCTTATTTTCTGAAATCCATATACTGTTATAATGGTGGATTTTTTCATGAACAACTCTTCAAGTAATGAGGTCATTACTTGCACTACTGTTCACTGTGAGTCATAAGCTGCACAGCTTTTTCCTTTTTTCCTTTTTTCCTTCCTCAAAATTTTTGTTTGCTTAATAGTAGTACAGCCAGGGCTGCACCAAGGCCAACTATAAGATAAATATAGATTCTTATTAGTTTTAAACTGTCATGAACTGTGTGTGGCAGGCAGGATTGGACCCAGACGCAGACTCTTAGACAGGACTTTAACACAAAATCCAGCTTTTTTGCTGAAACAAGTCAATAGAAAACTAAATTAGGATCAGAACACACAGCTTGGTATGAGGGAGACGCTGATATAGATACACAGAAAGATAACGAGGAAAGTGAGAACACTCAGGGAACGCAGCTGACACGAATTAACATGACGCCACAGGGTAAGCAAAACAGGACACACTGAACATGGAAACACGAGACCTTCACAGTGAAACAGTAAATGGAGAAACACAAGACTGAGACGTGTTTGACAGAGGAGTGGAGGAAAGGCAGACGAGCGGGGGGGACAGAGAGGAGATATGAGGGGCTGGAGAAACACAGAGTGGAACACAAGGAGGGAAACAAGACGTGAGGGCTCACAACATATATACACACAGACACACCGCGAGAGACACAGAGGGCAAAGACACAAGAGGGAATCTAATAATCAAGAATCTAAACACAGAATAAAAGAAACTCACAATGGAATAACTAAGACTATAAATGAACCTGAACATAAAACATAATCCAAAATATTACTAGAACACAAGAAACTCAAAATGCTGGGTCCAGGTAATGACATAAACTGTGAGGTTGTTCTACTAGGATCCAGAAATAAAAATATGTATATGGAAAGAGGTATGACAGGTCCCATTAAAATATGATAACTCTAATAATTGAATATTTAACAAAACTTTAATGAGATGGGATAAATTTACACGGATTTTAGAAAAACCTTTGCGTGTTCTCTACCTGAATATCCACCCTGCAGTTTTTCTTAAGGTGCTTGTGTTACTTGTCTCCCTATGCTTCAGATGTGCCGGTTAACATGGACATGGCAGGTAGTGCATAGATAAGCTCATATTAGAGGCAAAGAAGAACCTACAGAGAGCACATGCCACATTTCTTCACCAGTTTACATGTCATTTTATTATTATAACACAAATTACTGCGCAAAAGTCTTTAACCCTATTTCTTAATAGTTGGTGCACGACTTAGATTGGAATGTCTTGATGCATGCTCAATCATCCAGGTAAGTAAATCCCAAAAGGTTTATGTTCATCTGGACGTAGCGCTTTCAGTGGGTGAAACGTTTCGTTACTCATCCAAGTGATTTCCTTTAGTCTCAGCTGACTGCAGGTTTCCAACCTTATAAACAGTACATTTGAACAATGACTGAAACTAGCACCACTGAAAGAACACTTTTCACGTAAATGGGAAAGCATCTCTGAATCGAGGAGGGGGCTAAAGGGGACATCTTTCACCATCGTACAATGCTGTGATTGCAGCCATTCCCCAACTCTCTGGTACTCATGACCATCGATCAGTGGTCTTTGATCAATGGTCATGACAATTTGCATATTAATGATCAAGGAACTGACCTCACAGCCCATTGTTCATTCAGCGTCCAGATGAACAGAACTTAGATTGAAAGATTTCCACAATGTGAAGCAGTGTGGGATCATCTTGAAAGAGAACAGAACAAGCTAACCAATCCGAAGAGGAGGTTTGGACTGTCCAAGAAAACTGGAAATTATTGCTAAAGAATAATTAAAGGAATTTGACGATAGCTTACTTAAGAGAGTTAAATAAGAGGGAGTTCAGGTTGTGTTGAAGAATAAATCTAGTCATATTAAATATTGACTGTCAAGCTTATTAGAATGATCCATACTGTTTTTATTTCTATCTATGCTTGCACATGCTGTCCATCTTCCTAGCAGAGCATCAAGAAATGAGGGTTGGCTCAAGACTTTTGCACAGTAATGGGTAACATTTAGAGTGAACCGTATGAGCAACTTGGTGTGAAACCATGAATAATTAATTTCAGTTCTGTTGTTTATTAACATCTGCCTTTTTGTCCCTACTCAGCCACCATCAACCTGCAGTTCATTGGAGAGCAGGCAGAGGCCATGTTTGGAGTTGGGTATGTATCGCTGGACATGCATTCATGCACAGGTTTTATTAATACAACATACACACATCTTAAGTACTTTGTGTGTTTGTGTGCAGAAAAGGGAACAGTATCCTGGAGGTGGACGATGAAGGTGGTCGCATGTTCCTGCGGGTGTTGATCCACCTCACAATGCATGACTACGCTCCTCTGGTGTCTGCAGCCCTGCAGCTGCTTTTCAGACACTTCAGCCAGCGACAGGAAATGTTACATACCTTCAAACAGGTGCACACAGACATGCAAAATCTACATAAATAAGCACAAAACAAAATCCAGTATCTCTTAACTAAAACGCTGACCCCTTAAAATGCTTTACTGTCATTCAGAAGGGAATGTAATAAAAAGCAGAAGAAGTACAGTCATGAGAATCAGTGTACACAACACTAGCTAAGACCAGCAATTCTTCATTAAACTCCTCATAATTACCTTCAAATGGTCTATTTTTTTGTATTCACTGAATTTTTCAAATCTTCCTGGAGATCTGTGGCCCTGAGGGGTGTAGTGCGAAGTAAGTTCAGTATATCCAGGCTTTCTTTGCGTTAGCTAGTTTAATAAAACCTCAAACATAACGGTGCTTTCTTTGCTAACCCAGGCTTTCTGCTACAGTCTTCTGTGGGAACATGAAAAATATAAAAATATATCTGCTGGTCTTTTGTGTCCTCTTGTAAAAAAAAGTTTAAGCAGAATATTCATGTTAATCCTCCAAGTTGTGACTGCAGGTCCAGTTGCTGATCTCCGCTCAGGATGTGGAGAACTACAAGCTGATTAAAGCAGATCTGGATCGCCTCAGGACATTGGTGGAGAAATCTGAACTGTGGGTGGAGAAGAAAAGCTCAGGAGGAGGAGAAGGGAAGAAGGACAAGAAAGACAAGAAGGAAAAAACAGAGGTAAGGACTAATGAGATAAGAATAAGATAAGGGCATCCTTGCAAAAGAGATTTTCTAATCTCTGTGGATTTTTTCCCCCTGTTTAAATAAAACATTTTTAAAATGTATTGTGATACTACTGAGTGTGTGAAAGCTAAAGCTTTGAGAATGCAGGAGCCCATGATGAGAAATTATGAAGAAACTTTCAAATCAAAGGTTTTAAATGTACGTAAGTTAGGTCTTATGTAGACGTGTAATACAAAGCCTGCATAGCTCAGCTGGTGAGAGTATTAGTCTTTGATTGTAGTATGCTGTGGACACAAACACGGACAGCTGCAGACTTGATGACCAAGCAGTCATTTATTGTTAACCAGCATCCTCAAGAGCAAAGCGACGTAGGACTTTCAAACTGAAAAATCTCAGATGAGTTCGAATATCAGGGTCAGAGGTCAAGTCTTCTGAAAATCTTATGAATGTGATAAGCTGAGAACAAGGTGATGTAGGATAGTGCTGCCAGTATTTTTTAATTCAGTGGTCATAATTTTTAATTGACTATATGACCAATAAACCAATTATAATCAAATTCATGAAATATGAAATTACGAGGTTTTATTTTAACAGAGTTAGTTTTAAAACACCAAGAGGTCGGTTTTTGTCTAAGTATTCATGCCGAGGAGCTAAGGCCATTTTTCTTCAAAAATATTATCTTGTTATTGTGTCCTTTGTCTTTAAAGTCTATAATACTGGCTCAAACCTTCCCATATCTAAATAATAACAGTACATATATACTGAGCTGGCTGAGAGGAGAATCCCAGAATAAGTCTGGGTTTCAGAGGCTGTTTTAAAGGGTTTTTAAAGGCTAGCTGAAGTCAGTGTTACTTTGTTTTGTATGCTCTCTAAACTGCTTTTAAGATTTCAATTTTTTTCAGAACCAACAGGATCTTTGTGTCTAGGTGGCTGATTGACATCATAAGCTTTTGTCAATATAACAACTAACCAATTTATTAACCACTGACTAACTAACCAACTACCCCATTCAGTCACTATTTAAAACAACATATTATTAAAAATCTAAATACTACTAATAACACTAAAGTACTAAACAAAAACAAATAAAAATATCTTTTGAACTTTTGCATCTTGGTTTTTAAACTCACTTCCTGTTGGTGTTGGGCTTCCTGGTGTATCATGTGGATATAAGGTAGTGGGTTTATATGTGGCATGGCACTGCATGGCATCTCTCCTTCTTTCATTCTTTCTTTCTTGTTGTTTATACTTTGAAATGCAGAAACATTATTTCTCAAATGTTTTTCTAGAACTAGTTTCTTGTTGTCATACATCTTATACACTCACACTGCATGTTAAAAAAAACCCAACCAGCTAGTCGTGCTTTGTTAAAATGTTAGCTTGATAATGAAAACAACCAATCGCATTAACATGAGAAGTTGTTCTTGTAATAAAAATTTTAATGTAAAGAAAGAGCTTCATCCACACCAAAATGACCTCTTTCTGACTTCACTCCGTATGTTTCACAACTTCTCATAGAGAAAAATGTGGTTCCACCAGCGAGGGAACTTCTAAACCTGCCAATTTGGGTGCTGTTCAAAAGTTCTAGGAGTTTAAAAATAGTTTAAAAACCAGTAACCTTACAGAAGAGATGGCAACGTTTTAAGAAATATTGGAATAAACAATAACCAGTTTGCAGTACGCAAACTGTTTGTTTTTGGCATCCGATACTGGTGCAAGCCTCCAGTACGCTACTTTCTAGAGAAACTAGATGTGCTGGTGTGTTTGCAGACATTACATCTGCCCACACAATTATTCTACCCTGCTACCCATGTCTGTTTAGTGATATATTTGCTCCTTAACCCTTGGTAACCCATCTAGGATTAGGATTAGGATTGGGGTTAGGTTAACATCCACGCCTTTCTTTTAATGCGATTTGTGGCTATTTGGAGCACCCAAATCAAAACGATTATAAGGGAAACGGCTGCAATATGAGACTTTATTTGGAATATAATATCTTCTAGTTTCTTGAAGTTTGCCTTTTTAGCATGTGGCTAAAACAAAACCTAACACTAACCAAGCTAGTTTGCTAGTGAGCTGGTAAATATTGAGGTTAACAAGTGAATCTGAATATTGACTAGGATCAGAAATGTAGTGTAAAGTCCTCAGTGAGGACACAATGAGTGTGGTGCCATACCCGGAGAGAACTGCATATGCTGTCTGACCCTCTGCATCCTGCAGGGGGCATCACAAGAGGCAACACCCAAGAAGGAGAAACTGAAGGAGGGTAACGAGAACTACCAGAAAGTCAAAGAGGTGAGAGCGCCCGTTCGTTAATGTTTCTTCAACACGTGATCAGTTTTTCTTTTTGATTTGTCTCTGTCTGTTGGGTTTTCTGGAACGTTCTTCCAAAAAATCATCTATTAACTAATCAACAAGGGCACAGCTGTGATGTGTCTCTCTGTTGAAAACGTCCTGCACGTGGTGATCTTTTCTCTTATCTCTCCAGCAATGGTGGTTTTTCTCTGCTCAGAATAATTCCATCATTATTCTCTCCTACTAGTTTCTCTGGTGAACAACACCTGCAGAATGTCACAAATGGAAACGAAGATGAAAATTAAAGGATAGATTTAAGTCCTTATTTGGTATAAAATTATATTCCAAATTCAACCAATCAAAACCTTCCTTCTGCTCTGGTAAATTTTAGCTTCCAAATGTTCGGTTGTTGCCACTATGACTTCAAATTATCTTGTATTTCTTCAGTGTTTTGAAAGAGATTAGGTTTGGTACAATTTCTAATCACGACCTTTGTCAATGAATCACACTCTTTCCACATTGGAACGTCATTAATAATCAATATTTATGTGATTCATTATCTGTTTTATGTCATGCGCTACAAAATCACAAAATGCTAATCTGACGATTCACTTAATATTTTATTAATTAAATAAACTAAACTAAAGTAAACTGAAATAACATCAGTTGGCTTTTTTGTGCTTAGTTTCTACAAGTCAGATTGATAATTTCTCATGTTGGCAAAGTTTTTAAAAATTCACAAGGTCATAGATTTTAATATAGCTTAAACATGATCTACGCACCTGCGCCACCTGAAAATAAAACACACACATTTTTGAAAACACAGTATATTTAAAGAAATAGTAATGGGCCCATAACTGAGTCTTGGGGAAAACTGGCAGTATTATCCAAGTATGTCTTTAAATTAAACGCTCGGGAAACAATGAATGAATAAACATGCGTTTTATTCACAAATAAGATTCATTTTAGCATTTTCAGAAATGAAAAAATATCTTATCACTTAGAATATGTGTGAAAGAACCCTGAGCCCAACACGGCACCTACTCTAGTTGTTCTAAAGATAATTCTACAGACATTGTTTAAAAGTAATGAATGTGTTACATTGTGTGTGTTACGTAATGTATTTTATGTTAAAATTTTTAGTGTGTAAAGAAATCTTTTTTTCCTAAATGTGGAATGGCTTTATGAAAGACTTTTTTACACAGTGCATACTTTCTTTGGGGGAAAACTTTAATTGCTAAAGATGCGAATTAAACTCATTTCTTAGCATATACAGCCCATCAGAGATACTATAGTTAATTAAAACTAAGCTAAAATACACAGTGGGATACTTAGAGCTTAGAAAAAATGTACAAAAATATAATTGCAGTCTCTACAGTACCATGCAACAGTCTTCAGCCAAACCTCATTATATTTTATTTTCATGGAGCCAGACTTGGAATTTTTTCAGTGCTTATTGTTTGTTAAGCTCAATGCTAACCTAAGAATCATTCAAGGATAAAAAGACACCTAACTCAAGAGATAAACCTGTGTTGTGTCTCCACATAGCAGACAGCTTAGCAAAGAATCAGTTGTAAAGTATAAACACAGTGCCAGTGCAGTAAAAGCATACCTGGATAGAAAAACACAATGGAACACTATCGGCCATGGATTGACCCCCCCACCCCCCGGAGCCTGGACCTCAACATTATTGAAGCCGTGTGGGACCAAGAACGGAACAAAAACAGCAGCCAACATCCGAAGAAGAGCTTCAGATGTCCTTCCAACAAGCCTAAGAATTATTCCTGAAGACTACTTTGTTGTTGTTGAAATGTTGAGAAAAATATTCAGGCTGTGTTGAAGAATGAAGGTGGTGATACCAAATACTGACTTTCAAGCTTGTTGTATACTGTATTTTCACATATATTTGCACATATTTCAATAAAACAGTGCACCTATTTCCCCTCTTACTAACAAAATATAAAAAAATGAAGGGTGTCCTTGCACTCTGTTATCTGTTTTACCCATGAAAATAATGCTCATAAAAACAAACTGACATTGACACTAGAAAACTAAATTGAAATGAAGTATTTCAACCAATAAAAGTTAAACTGACCATCATCTGTCTAACTGCACATGACTCCGCTGTCTGCCATCTCGCTCCTCCCCCCTGCAGATCCTGGAGAGGTTGAATAAGATGTGCAGCAGCGGAGTTTGGAAGAAGCAGCAGAGGCTGCTAAAAAACATGGGTGCTCATAAAGTGATGCTGGACCTGCTGCAGGTCTCCTACGACAAGGTAAGACAGGACACCCCAAATTAAAAGCACCTTAGCAGGCTTAATTAAGCAGGTCAATTCAAATAGTGCTGCACTTGAAGCTATGCAGCCTTATTTTAAATGACATTGAAATCTCACAGTGGAGTTTTTCATCAATAACTTATTACAGATGTTCTTTCTTTTTCCAGTCTTCTTTTCATTTTGAACTGTGGAGTAGTTATAATAATGTAATACTTATCAAACAGGCTGAGATTTGTTATTTAACAGCCATTCATATTTATTGTAGTTAACTTTTGCCCCTGGTGTTTGTGGATTTCTTTCGTTCGATTAAAATATATGTATATATTCAAATAGTCTGGCTGTAGCCAGATTTGAGAGGAGAGTTCAGCTCAACCAAGACTAACCATCGTGTTTGTCTCTGTGTGTGTGCAGAATGATGTGAAGATGCAGGAGATCATCAAGTATACTCACCTGTTCCTGCAGAAGTTCTGTATGGGGAACCAAGAGAATCAGGCTCTGTTGCACAAAAACCTCAACTTGTTTCTCAACCCGGGGGTAAGCTGCTTTACAAATGTGCAAAAGTTATACAAAATGCTTATTTAGTTCATAAATCTGAGTGGACGTTCAGTACGCTTTAAGGGTGGTTGATTTTATGTGTGGTTACATGTTCAGACATCTTTGTGAGGACAGAAATTGTCATGCTACTATACCTGTGGGGACCAAGAGTCACTTATGGGGACAAAATGCGCGTCGCCAACGAGTTTGGAGGCATGTTTGAGACTCAGAATGTGGTTTTAGTGTGAGGGTTACAGCTAGGTTATGGTTAGGTTTAGGGTATCCGTTAGGCATTATGTCAATGACATGTCCTCACTAAGATATGAAAACGAGTGTGTGTGTGTGTGTGTGTGTGTGTTTCTTTTTCTTTAGGAATATGTCAAGTGAGAAAACAGTCTTAATATCTTATCTTCTGTCCCACACTCATAAGTTGAAATTTCTGACACCTGAGTGCAATTAGCCAATTACCTTCCTGTTTATATACCCAGCCTACATTTAGAGACACTCGTTGCCAGATTCTCTTTAAATGCAGTGTAGTCAAACCTTTCAGTTTTCCTCGTGTGTTACTGATCTTAGTCTTCTGGTAAAATATTCAAAAAAGCCATCAGCTTTAGTTTTAGTTTTCTATCACTTTTAATTATCTTTACCTTTAATTTCTGTCAGCTCTGTGAAGCTAAATAAGCCAAAATCAGAAATCTTTGTACAGTTGGATTTTCTTCTACATAAAACACCTGATCAAGTTACTTCTGTTTAAACAGCTTTCATTTATTTTACTTTAGCTAATCAACTTTTACTCGTTTAAAGAAAATGTCGGTTGTCTCTGGGTTTTTTAAAGTGATTTGAGTGGCTGGTAGAAAGAAACCTCTCTGACGACTCTAATGCTCGGTGTACTGAAGGGGACTTGAATGAAAATTAATCAGCTAGAGAAAGAATATCAACCTCCCAAGACCTGAACTCTTCCACGTCATGCATTTTTAATTTCTCTTTGCTATTTGGGCTGACTGGGACCTGATGAATGTGAAAACAAAGAATTACCAGATTTTTTTTTTTTACCTGATTTTTGTTTCTCAGAAAAATGAGAGCCACATACGAGGACACTCGTTTTAAATTTTGATAGAACAGTGGCAGTATGATGTCCTCATAAGTGGATATCAGGCCAAAATTTTATATTTTGGTCTAAATAACCCAAAAATGTGATGTCCACATATGTGACGCCAGGTCCTAGGAGGTTTATGATTAGAAACCATATTATAAACTATAAGCTGTTTTGTGGTTGGATGATGTCACAGGGACATAGTGACATAGTGAAAACAAATTCCCAAAATTTTCCAACATTCAGGAGGCAGTTGGGGGGTTTTGTAATGAAAAAAAAAGTCAAAACTAGTCTTCTCTAAATAAATATCAGTGTTGATGTGACTGACCTGAAGTGAAACCTTTTTGATTTCTAAACTTTTCCTTGTTCGTGTCCAGCTCCTGGAGGCGGAGACAGTGCAGCACATCTTCAGTAATAACTACCAACTGTGCAGCGAGATCTCTGAGAGCGTGCTGCATCACTTCATCCACTGCCTGGCAACGCACGGCCGCCATGTCCAGTACCTCAACTTCCTCCACACCATCATCAAGGCCGAGGGCAAGTACGTCAAGAAGTGTCAGGACATGATCATGACCGAGGTGAGGATGAGACGCACCGCTTCGCTTCTACTAAAACATCAACCCGTGTTTTCATGCTGATGTATTCAAGTTTTCCTTTCATCTCTTCTTGTAGTTAACAAACGCCGGTGAGGACGTGGTCGTCTTTTACAACGACAAAAACTCGTTTAAAGTCATGCTGGAGCTGATGGCAGAGAGCAGGGAGGGCGTCAGTGAGACCAGCCCACTCAGGTAACCAAGGCAGCGATGATGATGATGATGATGATGTTGAAATAATGAAAAAAAGCAGTTTTATTAATCCGTCGTCCTAAAACCTGATACCAACCATAATGCGGTCATTTAAGAAATGACAGGATTCTATTTTATTTGTTAAATGACTGAAAGCTTTGAGCTGGAGACAATTTTATAACAGGATAAAATTATCCTATAACAGGATATAAAAGGATCCAAACAGCATGTAGCTCTGCATGTTTACGATTTTTTTATGCCATATATGTCCTTCCTGATTCAATCAAAAAGGAATTTGTGTCTCCTCTGATCTTGAACATGTTTTCTTGAGAAGTTCTTGCAGTGATTGTGAACTTATAGTTATACAATTGTTGTAATGCACTATCTGACGTGATGGTGGCAGTGCTGTGTCACTGTTCTAATACCAAAACCCAGACACAATGATGCAGTGTGTCAGTATCGCTCTGTACGCGTAGCTGTATATTAAGCTACAGATGATGTCGAGGAGTTCATTTGTTTCATCGGTCAAATCGTTTAAAAGAAGAAGCCGAGCAGAAGTTTGTACCACCTTAACTCTGCTGCTATAAACACACAAGTCGGAGCTCTTCTGATGAGCCTTCAGCTGATGTGGCCACAGCTGCAAAACAGGAGACACCAGTCATGACTTGTTAAAATGGACTGAATGTTTATCAATCTTTAGTTTTTCCAGAATATCAGAACTGATTAATTTTTTTTAAATTTAATTGACAGATTTGGTTCTGGCAGATTTTGCCCTATAAGAAGTCACATCTGTTTTCAAGTATATATACGTATGGGTGCATATATATTTTACTTGAGTCTAAATACTGTGTGGACAACAAAGTTTTTCAAGTTACCATCAGGTGCTTTTATTTCCCATCCCAAACATGCTGTCGTGTTTCCGTCTGAGACCTGACTGTGAAATAATTTCCCCCCCTGCAGGTATCACATCTCTCTGGTGGAGCTTCTGGCTGCTTGTGCAGAGGGGAAGAACGTGTACACGGAGATTAAATGCACCTCCCTGCTGCCCCTGGAGGATGTGGTCAGAGTGGTGACCCATGAGGACTGCATTACTGAGGTTCTCACTGTGTTTGTGTGGTTTAAGGTTTTTAAACTGCTTTGATTAAACCAGAAAGCTAACTCGACTTCCTGTGTGTCTCCAGGTGAAAATTGCCTATGTGAACTTTGTGAATCACTGCTATGTGGACACAGAGGTGGAGATGAAGGAAATCTACACATCCAACCACATCTGGAATCTGTTTGAGGACTTCACTGTGGACATGGCTCGGGTAGGAACAGCACCATAGTTTATCATCATAAATGATAAACTATTGTAAATCATTACCTCATTATTTAAAACTACACCCAGGTTTAACACAAGCATCCAGCTTTGTAACATTATATGTACAATAATGTGCAGAGTCTTTCTTTATATTTTGCTTCCACTGAGTTGGATTTGGGGAAAAAAGTGGTCTTGAGCACTACAGGCTTTTTTTTTGGACATTGGCAGATTTCTTTTCCTTTTTTTTGTTAAACCTCACCTAAAAGCCTCCTAATTCAACAGATGAACCAGTGTTGCCTTCACATAACAGACAATTTAGTAAAGAACCAATTTGAAATTTAGTCTCTTTCATCCTGTTCCTTTAGTTCAGGGGTGGGCAACTCCAGGCCTCGAGGGCCGGTGTCCCTGCAGGTTTTAGATGTGTCCTTGATCCAACACAGCTGATTTAAACGGCTAAATGACCTCCTCAACATGTCCTGAAGTTCTCCAGAGGCCTGGTAATGAACTAATCATGTGATTCAGGTGTGTTGACCCAGGGTGAGATCTAAAACCTGCAGGACACCGGCCCTTGAGGCCTGGAGTTTGCCACCCCTGGTTTAGTTGGATAACAGAGTTTGGCATAAAACATTTTTACACCAACAAGGTGTTACGTTCCCCTAAAAAGGTCCAGGGGTGAGGGAAAGTAACAAAAGGTGTCCAGGTTGAAAAAAGGAGACAGGGAGGCAAAATAGTTAAATTAACAGGTTTATTAATGTTTTCATTAATAACTTACCTAAAAGAGACGGACAAGCTGCTGTCACCTTTTAAAGAAAGAAAACAATAAACTGAAAATATGCCAAAAAGGGTTAGTACCAAAACACACTCCTCTCCACGCAGCAGGGGCAATCCACCTCCAAACAAACACACACACACACACACACACACACACACACACACACACACACAGCTTACTAGCTGCAGCCCAACATGGCTCTCTGGCACTACAATCTCTGGCCTTAAGAATTCTTAATTGTTGATGGGAGTCAGCTGTACAAAAAAGGTGGCACCTAAGGCAGCAGATATGGCAGGACAACACCGGTCGCGACAGATGGCCCCGCCCCTCCCTGAGCCTGGTTCTGCCGGAGGTTTCTTCCTGTTAAAAGGGAGTTTTTCCTCCCCACTGTTGCCAAAGTGCGTGCTCATAGGGGTCATATCAGCGGTCCCCAACCTTTTTTGCGCCACGGACCGGTTTATGCCCGACAATATTTTCATGGACCGGCCTTTAAGGTGTCGCGGATAAATACAACAAAATAAAACCAGTACTGGTACTGAAAAAAAGAAGATTTATTCATAACACACGTGAAAAGACCCAGGAAAACCGAGTTAACGATAAAAACTATAACAAAATAACGCTGAAAACCATACATTTCACACCTGAGCCTCAACTCTCGCGGCCCGGTACCAAACGACTCACGGACCGGTACCGGTCTGAGGCCCGGGGGTTGGGGACCGCTGGGTTATATGATTGTTGGGTTTTTCTCTGTATGTGTTACTGTAGGATCTACCTTAAAATATAAAGCACCTTGAAGCGACTGTTGTTGTGATTTGGCGCTGTGTAAATAAAATTGAACTGAATTGACACACCCACACAAGGTCGTTTTCAGGAGGAGGCCCTGCTAGGGCTGTAAGACAAGGTGATTCCCAAAGGGCTATTAGCTTAAAATTTGGCATATACAAGCATTGTGTGGGGAGTATCCTTAAAAAATATCTGAGGAAATTGAAGAATAGGAGGTCAAAAAAGTGACAAGCCTAAAAAAACTATCTAGAGCAGAACAACAGATAAACAGTTTCTGAGAGTCATATCCATAAGAAAGTAGACAAAAAACAACCTGACGTGACATGGTGCTGATGTTCGGGGTTTTTTCCCTCTCTGCAGGTCTGTAATAAACGAGAAAAGCGTCTTTCCGATCCCGTTCTGGAGAAATACATCATCGGCGTGGTTTTTGACACCATCAACGCCTTCTTCAGCTCCCCTTTCTCTGAAAACAGCACTTCTCTGCAGGTGAAGGAAATGCTTCACCTTGGTGAGAAAAAACTGTTTAGGTGTGGTTCCAGTTAGTTGATTGCTTCTCTGTCTCTGTCAGACTCATCACACCATCGTGACTCAGCTGCTTCAGTCGTCTGTCAGGCTGCTGGACTGTCCCTGGTTGCAGCAGCAGCACAGAGGGCAGGTGGAGGCATGCATCAAGACGCTCGCTGTGACAGGTAACAAACCTGGCACCGCATTACGTCTGAGCCATGAATGATTCCCATGGTTTTCTCTCACATTCCCACTTAAAAAAGGGTGACTGAGTCTTGTGAATTTTGAACATTAAATAAAGTTCTCTCTCTGTCCAGCTAAGAGTCGCTCCATCTCTGTGCCTTTGGAACTGGAGGCTCAGATCAACACCATGCTGTCCACTTCAGCTTTGAACTCTTTGTCGCGCACCAATCCAAACTACAAATCCTCCTCCCGCCACACCCGCCCTAGCGCTCCTACCAACCCCTGGGACTACAAGAACATCATAGAGAAGCTGCAGGTGCACAAGGGCACACCGAAAAAAAGACTTTCTTTATTTACATTAACTTGCAGTAAACTGTATTTAACCTTGTTCCCTCTGTATCTTCCTCAGGACATCATAAACACTCTGGAGGAGCGTCTGAAGCCACTGGTGAACGCTGAGCTTTCTGTGTTGGTGGATGTCCTCCATCAGCCGGAGCTGCTGTTCCCTGAAGGAACCGACATCCGACAGCGCTGTGAGTCCGGAGGATTCATTTCCAAGTAGGTCATCTGAGTGTAAAGCATGCTTGAGCACTGACACTAGAGGGATGAGGGGAATTATGATGTCCGTGTGCTGACCAGGTTGATCCAGCACACCAAGGCGCTGATGTCTTCAGAGGAGAAGCTGTGCATCAAAGTCCTAAAGACTCTGCAGGAGATGCTCATCAGGACTCTGGACTTTGATGAAAAGGTGAGTTAATAGTAGCTGAACTACCACAATCAGCCTGTTTAACTTAACTTATAATCACGGTCGAACAACAAAGGCAGGTCCTTGAGAAATACAGTATATTTAAAAAAACCACAGTGTTGTTGTGGTCATTCTTCTTTGGTGGTTTTGTAGCTTCCAGTGGTCCTTTTGCAGTTTTTCCATATTTATGCTTATTTTATTTGAGACAGTTTGTCTGGAATGGGACCACAACCCAAGCACTCCCCTTTCGCTGAATCATCTTCACCTGTTTGTTCGTGTTTGCGTTCCCCACCCTCTCTCGTCTTTTCCCCATTCGTCAGCCTCTGCCAGGCCTTGTTGCTGCCACTGATCATGAATGAAGCCTTCCCCAAACTGAAATCTCTGGCTTATTTCTTGGTTTTGTTTCAGTTAAATGTAACAGGATGGAGACTGAATGGACTTTCTGTTGATTTGTTTCAGGGCCTAGTGCTGCGGAAAGTTTTACTGCAAAACTACTTGTTTCCAAACAAGAAGACCAACCAGAAGAATGACTTAGCTGAACTTGGAGTTCCAGGTAAACTGCTTCATACGAACACTGTTCAGAGGAAATAATAAACACTGCTCAAATAAAATGCAGGAGACATTTGATCATAACAGTATAGCATAGTCAGATAAGTTCAGGAATGTCATTGTGTTCAGTGAAGAAGCACAAAACATCCGAAATCCATTTCACCTGCTTTGTTAAATTCAATTGTAGACTGGACACGAACCCAAAAAGAGGATGACTTTGCAGGTGGTGGCTTCATTTCTGTCTTTATCCTTCCTTACTGATCTTTCTCTAGTGCTGCTTTTTGCTGGTGTCTTTGCTGCACAGCTAGTCCAGCTCCTTCGTGATGACACATCCATATTTGACATTGATAGGTTTGTTGTCTCATGTATATCCGTGGAGGGTGGCAATAACCTCCATGTGCGGGCCAGCAGTATTCTGACTGCTGTTGGATACCAGGACGAAATCCTCAGACCCACCCATCATGTTTATGTTGTTGTAGCGGACCCTGGGTTAAAGGCTTTTGGTGTGTTTATATAGTTACTAAGAAGAAATTGAATTCCCCAGACTTGGATTTAATTTATAACCTGTTGGAAGTTATGTGTTGCTAATTAGAACCACTGAGCTCACTGATCCAAGTCTGGGGGGAGATTCCCCAGGACATCATTTATTTAACATAATTTACGTAACACAATAATAGCAATCTAATGTGTTTATGATGCTATAATCCATATTGTCTGTGCAGAAGCTGCTATATTATGCTGTATTTTTCTTTCTGTGAGTTAGGCGGTGAACAGGAGCGGGACTGGGCGGCAGTGGCAGCAATCCAGTGTCGTCTGGATCGTGAAGGAGGAACAAAGCTGTTCACAGATCTGGTGATGAGCACCAAGAATGATAAGATCTTCCAGGAGAGCATCCAGCTGGCCATCTGTCTGCTGGAGGGAGGAAACACTGAGATACAGGTAGCAGACAGGAGAAGTTTCTTTGCTCATTTAAGTCACTGTTATGAAATTACAGAGCCAAGTCTGTTCTAAAAGCACAGGAAAAACCAAATAATACATCAAACATGTAAAAACAATAGATCTGAGACAAGAATGGTCACATTTTTTTTTTTGAATAGTGTAGTTTAGTTTTCTCCAACATAGCTGATCCAGAGATCACAGGATGTGGTACTGGCAATGGGACCATTTTAATGAAAGAAGTTGGTTCTTGGTTAGACGTGGTTGTACGCTGGGTTTAGTTTTGACCATCTTTTATATATTGTTTTTAGAATAAAGACTGCTTCAGAGCTGGTTTTGATTCATTTTAGGCATGGTTTTAGACTGGGATGGTTTTCAAGCTTGTTTTTGGTCCCGTGTTAAACTGGTGTGTTGACTCTGTCCACTTCTTATGCAGAACTCCTTCTACAAACTGATGATGGGGGACAACAAGTCAGAGAAGTTCTTTAAAGTGTTTAATGACAGAATGAAAGAAGCTCAGGCCGACATTAAAGCAACGGTTTCTGTTAATGTTGGAGAGATGACACACAAGGCCAACGAGAAGCTGGAGAACGGTGAGAGTCATCTGAAAATAGTTTATGAGGACACATCTGTGCAATCCGATTATTCTATAGTTTCAATGTACGTCCATATTTAGGGTTCCTTAGATTTATTTGAGGATGATATGATCAAACCCCATTTTGTAACCAATAGTTTGACATCACTCACTGGAACTTTGATCAGGTTTAGACATTTGATATAATGTTTTAAATGGTTAATTAACAAACAATTATGTATTATGTCTGTGAAGGTTCTCAGTCATCCAGGTCATCGTAGTCTAAGGAGCTTGGGAAAAAAAGTGTCTGGACTTCTTTAAGTTGCTTGAAGACGTTTCACCTCTCATCCGAGAAGCTTCTTCAGTTCTAGGGTCAAATGGTGGAGAGACCCAGATTTAAGCTCTGTGGGAGTGTCCCACCAAGAGGGTCAAAGGACCCCCTGATGATCCTCTACCTAATCACATGAGCCAAGGTGTGAAAGCGGGTGTGGGTCCCAATCAGCCAGGGTTTCGGGTGAGCTCATTGTGAAACCTGCTCCCACCCTATCATGTGATTTCCTGAGGTCAGATGGCCCAGGATGTGAGTGGGCGTTAAGGCGTCTGGGAAGGAACTCAAAACTGGATTATAGATGGCAGAGAGTTGGTGTCGTAAACCCCCGCCTCTGTTCAAAGATGGTCGCTCACAGTGGACATAGATGGCTTCTTTCACTCCTCTTTCAAACCATCGGTCCTCTCTGTCCAAAATGTGAACATTGGCATCCTTGAAAGAGTGACCTTTGACCTTTAGATGCAGATGGACGTGTCTTGTCCCGTGGAGGTGGCTCTTCTATGTTGTGCCATGCGCTTGTGAAGTGGTTGTTTGGTCTCTCCACCGTTTGACCCTAGAACTGAAGAAGCTTCTCGGATGAGAAGTGAAACATCTTCAAGAAACTTAAAGAAGTCCAGACGCTTTTCTTTCCAAGCTCCTTAGACAATTATGTATTATGCACCTCCGTGAAGGGAAAAATAGGACTCTGAAAAAGTTTGAGTTCTGAAAGATGTTTGTAATAATATTTTATGGTTTAAAGGTGGCTCCACCACTTTGGGTGTACTTCCGGGTACAGGGGGTCATCCACTGTTGGTACCAGGGGTGCCCATTGCCCCAGGCACCTCCACCCTGCCAGCTCAACCTATTGAAGAACAGAAGGAGGTGGAGACAGAGATGGGACCAGCTGTTACCATCATGAAGCCGATCTTGAGGTTCCTACAGCTGCTTTGTGAGAACCACAACAACGACCTACAGGTCAGTTCCTGCTGACTACTGAACAGTGTTGAGCCTTTTTTACAGATTGTATGGCATTAAACATGTGACAAAAAGTTAATATCTACTACCTATATTTTAGAGACAAGTTGGATGTTTTTCTCTCCACTTTAGGCAGGTCTTTTAGCACCGTCTGTTAGAGGCCAGTACAGGAAGTAAAGCTATCTGTTTGTCCCAGCATCTTCTTCATGTGAGCACACATACAGAAAATGTAAGGCTCAAGTTTGTGACTTTGTGTTTCCAGAACTTCCTGCGTTGTCAGAATAACAAAGCCAACTACAACCTTGTGTGTGAGACACTTCAGTTCCTGGACATCATGTGTGGTAGTACGACGGGTGGCCTGGGCCTGCTGGGCTTGTACATCAATGAATCAAATGTCCACCTCATCATTCAGACCCTGGAAACACTTACAGAGTACTGCCAAGGACCCTGCCAAGAGAACCAGGTACATGAGAACAACAGGCTGGAAATAATGGTTTCTACTTTTCTTTGACGGTACAGGTGCCAAGGTGGTGCAGCGGTTAACGCTGCAGCATCACTGTAAGAAGGCTGTAGGTTCAAACCTGCAGCTGGAAGTTGAGTGTTGTCACTCTGCTTGTGTGGATTTCCTTCCTCCAACAGTCCACAGACATGCTTGTTAGGTTAACTGTCCCTCGTCAGTAGTGATGCATTTGCGGTAAAGCAGATGATTACATTATTAACATTCATGGGGACCTTCTTGGGGTAACTACTCACTAAGGAGTGGCCAGTGATCTCCATTTCCTAGTCTGGGCAGATTGATATAGCTGCATGTAACACAAAGCCAGTGGTTGGTAATGCAAGACGATACTTACTACTAGAAATATGAGAAAGTTGAGGATATCAACAGTCGCTTTGTTCAGTGCTATTGGTAATGTCTGCTACCAGACAAGAACGGTACATCCATTGAAAAAAAAACTGGCACCAGCACCCAGAAACCTCAAAACGTGGGCTCAAAAGGCACCAAAGAACCACGAGTGCCAGCACAACAGATGAAGAGACCTGATGTTATCCTCTAGTTTTTAATTTTCCAGACCTTTCTTTACTGCACTGTCTTACACAGACGTTTGTTTTCTGTGTTTCAGACATGTATCGTGACCCACGAGTCCAACGGCATCGACATCATAACGGCTCTGATCCTGAATGACATCAGTCCTCTATGTCGCTATCGGATGGAGATGGTGCTGCAGCTGAAGGTAAAATGGAGTCACCTCTTTCATTTAGACGGAGTTCAGTGTAGCGACACCATAGTGGCAAAAGTGCAGAAATCTTTCTTATTTTCATATTTCTGTGCATTAAAAGAAGCACAGGAAATCTAACACTGCTTGAAATGTAATTATGTTTAAAGATGTAATCTGGGGCGCGGTGTAGGAGGTGATAAAATAACCAAACACCATCATTTATCTCTCACTCTTTTAGGTTAATGTGTGGGTCTGTTTCCAGGTTTTTAAGTCAGCATTTCCACAAATATCATTCCTGTCTGTGTAAAGATAGAACTCATTGTCTCTAGTACTTGACAAACGGTTCAGTCCATTTGTTTGACTGCTGTTCGACAGGACAATGCCTCCAAGCTGCTGTTGGCTCTTATGGAGAGTCGTCACGACAGTGAGAACGCAGAGAGGATTCTGCTGAACCTGCGGCCACGAGAGCTGGTCAGACCCTGAACCACATGTCCATAAAGCAGCTGTTAAAGATCTTATTGAAAAGCGAGAAAAATCTAAGTGTGTACATGTCCACTCTGCCAGGTGGAGGTGATAAAGAAGGCCTACAACCAGGAGAGTGAATGTGAAGGTGTGGAGGTGGAAGTTTCTCCTCGGGAGGTGGGGCACAACATCTACATCCTGGCTCAGCAGGTGACTAAACTCAATTTCCTATTGGCTGTCTGGAAGAGCTCATGATATTTTGTGGTTGGTTAGGGTCAAAATAAAGTTCTTGATGTGTTTTTGCAGCTGGCGAGACACAACAAAGTCCTTCACAACCTCCTAAAACCTCAAAAGAACAATAAAGAGGGAGAGGAGGGCATTTCCTCAATGGTAAACATCCATCCATCCATCCATCCATCCATCCATGTCAAGTTGTAATCATCTAAAACTGACACCATGCTGCTGTTTGTGTGTCTGCAGCTGAACCTGAACAACCGACCTCTGTCCCAGATGTTGAAGTCCTCAGCTCCAGCTCCTGTGGTGGAGCAGGACCCGCTGGAGTACTACGAGCAGCTAACGTCACAGATAGAGGTATTACTGCTATTAAAATAAAGATCTTTATCCTGAGCCGTCGATACTATAATACTTTGTGGTTTTGTTATCAAATAGCACAAAATGGCATTTGATCGTTTGGGTAAAACGTAACTTTTTCAAATTGTTTATTTAACAAGCATCTCTGTTCCTCGGTTACACAACTCAGTCCTGGTCTGAGTCACAACAATCAGAGATGCTCCCCCCTCGTTCCAGCCACCAAGAAGTAGAATTCATAGTTCAGTCACTGACCATATGCTTTATGGCAAGACAGCAGTAGGCCCGGGTTCGAGTCCGACCTGTGGCCCTTTGCTACATGTCTTCCTCTCTCTTTCCTGTCTGTCTACACCATCCATGACCCAAAAAGGGCAAAAGAAACCCCGTAAATTATGAAAATGTGCTTTCTTTGAGTTTGTCAACCTCATCTCTACATTTTAGAGAGGATCGAGCTTTTATCATCTGTGTAGAAGACGTTGTCTAAACTACGTATCTGTCTGTGCCCAGATTGTTCGCGAGGACCGCAGCATGGAGCAGATTGTGTTTCCCGTTCATCCCATCTGTGAGTTTCTGACAGAGGAGTCAAAGATCAGGGTGTTCAACACCACTGAGCTGGACGAGCAGGGATCCAAAGTCACACATTTCTTCGAGCAAACATCCTTCCTGCATGGAGAAATGGAGTGGCAGAAGAAGCTGAGGAGTGAGTACACACACTCAGTGTGATCTGTAAAGGTTTCATTCGTGTGAGCCAGGTGCTCACATCAATTCTACTTTTGCTCAACATATAAAAACCCAACAGCGTGTTCAGGTTCAACATGTATGTGTTTGTGCAGGTATGCCAGTGTTGTACTGGTTCTCCAGAAGGATGACTCTGTGGGGAACAATCTCCTTTAAACTTGCCCTCTTCATCAACCTCATCATCGCTTTCTTCTACCCCTACGACTCCGGACAAGGTACTACTGCAAGTACTGATAGATCTGAAAATACTACTAAACACACGAACGCTGTCATTTTATTTTTGTCATCATCTGTAGAAAGTGTGGAGGACTGGTCGAGGTGAGGATGTGGCACTTAAAACGATGCTCTTCTCCTCTGTAGGTGCAATCGACGACTCTCTGTTGTTGATGCTGTTCTGGGTCCTGGCCGGTCTCTCCGTCCTGGGTTTGTTCTCTCAGCGTGCTCTCACGCCGTTCACCGTCGCTCTGATTCTCAGGTCCATCTACCACCTAGGCATTGGCAACACGCTAATAGTGCTGGGAACACTTAATGTGAGAAAACACCACATTACACATCTGCACCCTGGGTTTGATTAGCTTAGCATGGCTTGGTACCCGTTTTAAATATTTAAACTCTTGATTCACAGTTTACATTTCTAGGTTTTATTCAGAGTTGATGAAGATTTTTTTCTTTTTTAAAATCAAAATGATGATTTCATGTTTTTTTAGTTAAGTTTGGTGATCAGTGAGCTGGTCAGTTAAAAAATATAAACTGTGAAGACACTGAATACACTTCTCAGATGTGACTGTGTCCTAAAAGGAAAATATTCTCCTGTTCTTTTTGAGCTCTAGATTTGAATTGTGGTTCTAGAGTAGAACATTCTAGATCAGAGGTGTCAAACATATGGCCTGAGGGCCAGAATCAGGCCTTGTTTTATTGTTAAAGGCCAGTCTGGGCAATGAGCTAGCAGAACTTTTCTGCTTTTCTTACATTTATTTCTTACAATTGGTCAGCGTCCTTTTACATCTCTTTGGTAACAACACCTCCAGCCTGATCATCCACTGTGCTGTCCATGTTTTGTCCATTTCCAGCTCATCAATAAAGTGGTGTTTGTGGTGAGTTTTGTGGGAAACAACGGCACATTTATTATGGGGTACAAGGCCATGGTGATGGATGTGGAGTTCCTCTATCACCTGGCATACGTCCTGACGTCCACACTGGGACTCTTCGTTCACGAGCTCTTCTACAGCATCCTGGTAAACAGCAGACACAGTGACCTGTCAGGTGTTTGTGCTGTTTGTGGTAGGAAGGAAAATCTAAGTGTCTGTGTTCATTTCGGGCAGCTTTTTGACCTGATCTACAGGGAGGAGACCCTGTTAAATGTGATAAACAGCGTGACGCGTAACGGGCGCTCCATCCTGCTCACGGCACTGCTCGCTCTCATCCTTGTGTACCTCTTCTCCATTGTGGGCTTCCTCTTCCTGAAGGAGGACTTCATTATGGAGGTCGACCCGCTGGCACAGATTGCTGCAGGTAAATTCACAGCTGTTAAAATTAACCCTCATACCAAAACCTTAATCGGTACTAGTTACTGTCTCCTGTTCAGCTTCTCAAAATAGTGAAGCCTCTCAGGATTTCCTCAAGTCGTGCTCTGCAGACGGAGTCAGCTGCACTGCGGAGACCAACACTGAAGAGGAAGGTAAGAGACAGACACATCACTAGATGGTTACTGACAGTAGTCAGTTTTTGCAGCATGTATTAGAAAACAACTCTTTTAGCTAACTAAAATAGATACAATTATCCAATTTCCACCACTTACTGGAGTCCAAGTATAGACAGGGAGCTAAATATCTCCAACTAGATAACTGACAGTTTAAAATGGTGTTTATCCACAGTTGCAAATTCAAAAATATGTTTCGGAGCTGTTAAACGGTAAATGGGCTGGTTCTTATATGGCGCTTTTTTTACTCTACTTGAGCACTCAAAGTTTCGTAAAGCTGGTGAGGATGCAATACCAGCGTTAAGATGCATTAAGTCATCATGTGGTTTGGATTTGAGAAGGAGGATGTAGAACAAAATGGGGTAAATTGCAAAACATGCCGAAAAGTCATTCCCTGCAAAATTAAGACTGTTTTTAACTCTGCATGTGAACATCTCCCCACGCCAAAGCTATCGGCGAGAGAAACGGAGGAAAATGGTTAAGGTTACTTTACTTATAGCCAGAGGTAAATTTGCTTTACAGAAAAATGATAGCACAGGGTTAGTGGCATGTGCAAGTCTGATTCCATGTTAATGCTTATCGAATGTGAAGCATATTTGTAGCTGGTTCAGTGAAATTTGGTCGAAGTGTGATGAAACTTGCAGTTCTGGAATCTGTGAGATCTCAGCTTTTAGACACTGTGCCGTTTGTTTGGTTACATGAAGTCGAGTGAGTTCATGGCTTTGTCATTTGTTTTATTCATATTTCATGATGTTACTTTACTGCTCTTTTAATTGTTTGTTGGTTTCACTTTGTTTGGTGGTTGTAGAAATGGTGTTTATGAGCTTTTAGATCAGATTCTGAGGTTTTCGTGGTGATATTTATATAAAAACCTTGACTTCAGGGAGAGTATCACGATATCCCAAAAAATATTGCAATATTAGATTTTGCTCATGTCGCCCAGCCCTAGCGGAAGCCACCAGGAAACTGACAACGACCTGGCTAAACATCAATATCAGCTGCATATAAGCTAATCGGGGCGATCGTGGCTCAAGAGTTGGGAGTTCGCCTTGTAATCGGAAGCTTGCCGGTTTGAGCCCCGGCTTGGACAGTCTCGGTCGTTGTGTCCTTGGGCAAGACACTTCACCCGTTGCCTACTGGTGGTGGTCAGAGGGCCCGGTGGCGCCAGTGTCCGGCAGCCTCGCCTCTGTCAGTGCGCCCCAGGGTGGCTGTGGCTACAATGTAGCTGCCATCACCAGTGTGTGTGAATGGGTGGATGACTGGTTGTGTAAAGCGCTTTGGGGTCCTTAGGGACTAGAAAGGCGCTATATAAATACAGGCCATTTACCATCTAACATTGTGCCAGCTAATTTTAGCTGAGTGTTCAAAACTAAAAAAATGAAATGAAATAAAATAACAATCACACTTTCCCACTCAAAACTCGTTTGATTATATTTTCACATCATACAAAAAGTTATTCAGAAAGTGTCAGAGACCAACAATGTTAGATCCACTTCAAGGACAGCCAGCTAACAACAGCTAACAGGGGCAAATAGCGCTTAAATCTTCAACATATCCTCAATAACTCACGTAGTATCGCTGTCATTGGTCAGAAATGAGCTTCACTCACTTACAGACTCGTATCACAAAGTTTTTAAAGGCTAGAGTAAATGTGGATGCTTCTTATGCGGCATTGACAGCTGAGGTAAACCGTGCACTGACAGCCTCTAAAAAAGGAATCTCTGGGCTGGATACAGATCCACTCCAAACAGTAGTAGAAATATGCCAGGAAAGGCAGTTATGGTTTAAATACTAAGTTGAATATTTTTGGTCTCTTTGCTCCACTAAAACATGTTTGTGCTATAACAGCCACCATAGCTGGGATTATACACTTTGATTGGGAGCAGTAGAAAAACAGAACTAGTGGTGAAAGTTTTTACACACCATAACTTTACATTTATACCGACTTTGTATTTGATCATTGTTAACACTAGAATTACTGAGCCTTTTTTCCCCTGGTGCAAGTCCCTACTACTAGATTTACTAGCCCTGCGCAAATTTGCGTAAATTCCCCCGACCCTAACACCTCTTGGCACCCCGCTGAGATTTTCACAGGTCTTCAGCTCCATTGTTCTCCTGCTTTTGTTGTGCAAACACACCCTCCCCCAACCCCCAACCATGAGAGATTCAGGTCTTTCCTTACCTGCAGCGTACAATACACCATGTTAGTTTCTATGTGCAATATTTCTCATATGCAATATTAGTTCTTGTCAATCCTTGTCACTACATTGCATGCCTGTCCATAAACATATATACACAGAGTTGTACATACATTTATATAGCCACACCTTACATAATATGCATGGGGGTGTTGGGTTTAGGGAAGTTACGCAAATTTGCGCAGGTTTAGTAAATCTAGTGTTAAATGTCCTTGATGAGTCTTTGTGTGTGTGTGTGTTTCAGAGGTGCCAGACTCTGAGCGAGCATGCGACACTCTGTTGATGTGTATCGTTACTGTGCTGAACCACGGACTGAGGAATGGAGGAGGAGTGGGAGACGTCCTCCGCAAACCATCTAAGAATGTACGAGACAGTTTTTACCTGAATGCTGCTCTCCGATAACAAAATGCACAGCCTACATCTTTGGCTTTTATCTGACGTTTTCTTTATCATGTGGAAATATTCTGCCACAGAAAGGTGCAGTTTGGTTTTTAAATTTGCTGTTACTAAAAAAAATGATCTTAAACTGCAGGACTATAACTGCTAGCTGCTCTGAAGATTAAGTTTTAAAATAGATAAAAGATCATCAGGTAAGAAGTTAGTGCAGAGTGAAGGCTAAACCTTTCCCGGGTCTGTGTTCAGGAGCCACTGTTTCCCGCTCGAGTTGTGTATGACCTGCTGTTCTACTTCATCGTCATCATCATCGTCCTCAACTTGATCTTCGGTGTCATCATCGACACGTTTGCAGACCTGAGGAGTGAGAAGCAGAAGAAGGAAGAAATTCTGAAAACAACATGTTTCATTTGCGGTTTGTAGACGTTCTTCACAATGTGACTAACAAACCAATCAGCTAACAGTAGATTTGTTGAAGAAGCTTGGTCTTCTTTGTTTTGCTGCAGGCCTCGAGAGAGACAAGTTTGACAATAAGACGGTGTCTTTCGAAGAGCACATCAAACTGGAGCACAATATCTGGAACTACCTCTACTTTATCGTTTTGGTGCGCGAGAAAAACAAGACAGACTACACAGGACCGGAGAGCTACGTGGCTCACATGATCAAGGTGTGAAACGTTAAAGAAAGAAAAGTGACATGGCTGCGATTTCAGGTTCACAAATAAACTGCTTCTTCTTCTGCTGCTTCAGAACAACAACCTGGACTGGTTTCCACGGATGCAGGCCATGTCACTGGTGGTAACAGACAGCGATGGCGAGCAGAACGAGATGAGGCAGTTACAGGACAAACTGGTATCAACCATGAAGGTGGTCACAACCCTGACCGCCCAGCTGACGGAGCTCAAAGAGCAGGTATTTGCACACAAAGTGACATATGCACTGACAACAACAAAGTTGACTTTGATTTGACAAATTACAGCTCGCTTTAACTTTTTTAAGCTACATGAATCTGTTTATAATTACTTTTATCAGCCAAGGCTAACTGGTTACCAGTCGGGTCAGCTACACGAGTTTGGATGAAATAGTCAATCATATGCAATCATTACCAAGTATAGGGTTTGTTTTCCATCTTAAGTTATGTTACAGCTTCCTCAGACAATCAAAAAGTCCCCGATAGGTCAAAATATTAGGGTTAACATGTGAAAAATTGTTGGTGCACTTTTAAGTCTATGAATATTCTGCCCCACGACATGCTGGAAGATCCTAACACTGCAGCCCAAATCAAGTAAATGCTGACTATACTTTTATTCATTCATTAAAAGCAGAAATTCATCCTGGATCGGCAGCTGATCTTTTTAGGACAACATTTTTAATGCATCACATTAGTGGCACCATAACTGAGGAGCAAAGCTCTAATCACAGCAGCACATATAAACACACTGAATCACAGCTTGGGTGACGTTTAGTGATTCTGTGTGTGTGTGTGTGTGTGTGTGTGTGTGTGTGTGTGTGTGCGCAGATGACGGAGCAGAGGAAGAGGAGGCAGAGGATGGGCTTTGTCGACGTCCAGGCCGGAGCGAGCGGCGCGGTGCCTCCCAGCGCCGCAGGAGGAAACCATCAGATCTACAAAACATAAAGACACTCGACACATTGGCACACAGACGGATTTGATGTTCACTACATGGTCATCTCTAGATCTGTAAGCCATCCAGCTGGACTGATGGACACAAAGACAGAAACACTAGAACAGCTGAAGCACATGCAGCTTTCACACAGTTTCATAGCGGCAAATATCCAACAGATTAACGTTCTGATTGTCAGCAGATTGCTGGTTGACAATAATAATCGGAATAGCTGATCTGACTCTCTTAAACCTGCAGCTTCTTCCCTGCTCAGGTCACAGGACAAATTTAGTCCTAAATTTTCCCATTCCAGGTGTTCTTCACGGCCCAGGTTAAAATAAAGCAGCTGTGGTTTTCTTTGTGCAGCAGAAGTTTGTGGATTCTTTCCACCTGGTCAATTTTAAATTAAGTGTATTTTATTAAGCTTACTTCTTGTGGACACAGCACATATTAAAGGTTTATGGCTTTTGTGAAAAATACATGTGTAAAAGAAATTAGCCAGCACATGGCTATTTTATTTATGCAGTGCATTGCACAGCATGTCCAAAAATAATTCCTAAAGTAATTCCTTGATTGCTAAACTAACACGAAGCTGTCTGAAAACAGCCCACAAGTAAGTTCAGAGAGAAAAACACAGCTAAACTGTTTTAAATCAGATCTGGAACCTTGAAACCCCATAATAGTATTATTATTATTAATAATATTCACCTCAATGAAAACATTAGGGATGGTTATCATTTTTCAACACATTAATTAAAAAATGTAATAATAAAAATGTATGTTTGGCGCGCTGATACTACCAGAGGTAGCTGTAATGCACTAAAATCATTGCCAGCAACAACCAAACAACAAAAGTAGAAGAAAAAGTGAGTTGCTAACCAATGTTTGACCAATAAAATGAAGCGAGATTAAAATGAGCTTCTGCTGCACAAACAGGGAAACACAAAGCCAAAGATGGACGCAGCTGTCAAAATTCTTGTTCAGCTCTTATTCAAAGAAATATCGATATAATAACTGGCTAGCACGTGAGTCTAAGGAGCTTGGAGAGAAAAGTGTCTGGACTTCTTTATTTTTCTTGAAGACGTTTCACCTGTCATCCGAGAAGCTTCTTCAGTTCTGAGGTCAAATGGTGGAGAGTCCCAGATTTTTAAGCTCTTAGCTTTTGAGGTGAAACATGTAACTTCAAGTAACTTAAAGAAGTCCAGACGCTTTTCCCTCCAAGCTCCTTAGACTACGATGACCTGGATGACTGAGAACCTTCACAGATATAGCTAGCACAAGTCTGCCACAGTTATAAAAGTCATTTCAGATCAGTGTGGGCTGCGTGACTGTCTTAAAAATGAAATATGAAACACAAGGCGATTACGCTCTGACACAAACATCTGGAGACAGAATAGTTCATTCCTGTTAGGCTTCAAGTCTTCCTGAAGGTCGCGGGTAACTTGTAAATTCTCAAGCCTCTGTAGATGACGACAAAAACAGAAAAAAACATGTAGGCACGTGGACATCTGTGAACCTCTCGCTCGCCCGCTCATGAAAAACTTCCATTGATCAGACCCAAGTGTACCCACAGATGCACAAACTATAACACACAAATGTCCACATCACGTACCTGGTTTGAAGAAATGTACTTAGAAATGTCTAATTTATCATCTAGCTTCTTAGTTGTTAATATTTCAGAAATCTGTACTTATTTACTTGAATACAGATATTAGTTGTCATTAATGAGCAACTCGTTTCACGAGAAATAAGCTGTAGATGCCGGCATCCACACAGTAGGGGGCGCTGTAGGAAGCAGTTCGTGCATTTTGTGTCACATCTTTGGGTTTTTAAGATGCAGTCAGACAAAAATAAAGTCATGGTGCAGCTGGAAAACCTCAGTTTCTTTCTTTTTTTTGCTTCTTTTTATCTAAATTATTACTTAGACAAAATGTTTGATGGCTTTAGTGATAAAGAGAAAGAGCAAAAAGACTAAACTTCCTGTTTTGGGGTGAGCTCAAGTTTCTACCAAGTTTAATAAAAACTTCTAACGTGTGCAAATGTGTGTTTGTAAAACTAACCTTCGACTCACTTTAATAACTTTAAGAAAATGTAAATAGAAAGAAACATGCAGCATGTGTTTGCCAATTTCATTTGTGCTTCTGTTTGTAAAGCGAGCTGAACACAGATGTGTGTTTTTGTTTTTTTAAATTGTACATCTGGGAAACTTGTAGGATTTAAGGTTTATGTGAGATCAGACAGAAGATATGGTTTGTTTTTCTTTAACCGACGCTGGATGATGGATTTATGAGTAGAAATGTCATTTAGCTTTTTCATTGAGAAACAGACGAGTGAGAAGTATGAAGACGAAAATCCACGTTTTCTCACGTTTACATTGAATGAACTGTATTTAATGCAAATGATTCAGTTTTAGATTTAAAATGCAAATATTAAAGTTAAATGGTTTCACTTTAAGTTTGGGTCTCTGGGTCATAATTCTTATTACTCCAGCTGCTATTTTGAAAACTGTTTGGAGAACAGGAAGACAAATCAGTTGAAAATGCACAAAACTAAAAAGATCTGACAATGTCAAAGATAAAGAAAAAATATATTTCGACCCATCAGATGCAAAAGAATGACACCATCAGCATTCTGAAAAATATAATTTCATTAAATGTAAACTGTTAAAGACTGTGATTCAGAGAATTTTTTTAATTCACATACAGGAAAACCTTTCACAGTACGGTGTGCAACAGCCTGTGTGATGACGAGCGACTGAAGATGAACACGGGAGAAAAAATGGGAAACTAATTTTAGCTGATGTTTTTGTTGTTGTTAAGGCACGAGCTGTTTCAATGTGTTCACCCCTAATTTTTGAGGCTCGTCTCTCAAACGGCCTGACTGTGTCCTAAACTGAATCACAGCCAGTTTTTCTTTAGAACTGGATTAACAGGAAGTGGAACGGCAGCTCTCCATAAAGCCAAAACTCCACCATCAGCTTCCTTTTAGATGCAACATGTGACCCGTGGATCTGTAAACAGCACACACACAGTGAGGTTGTGTTTCTGTGCAGGCTATAAATAGTGTTTACTGTTCTCAGTTCATTCGGCTCTGTGTGTGAGAGAGTTGTGCATGTACAGTGCTGTGCAATATCTGACATTTAAATAATATTTATGGTTAGATACATTGTTTCTATAACAACAGGTAATCTCCTGGTCTGTAGTAGTGATGTGTGTCTTTCAGTGTGTGTGAGAGAGTGAAGGATTACTGAGCTTTGGTGTGGAGCCTCAGAGGAATGTTGACCACAGTTGCTGCCTGACTGTGTGTGTGTGTGTGTGTGTGTGTGTGTGTGTGTGTGTGTGTGTGTGGCTTCCTTACAAATATGACAGTTTCAGTTTTAGTGAGTCTCTAGAAAATCTGTCTGTCATTGTGAAGTTCTCTAAGGTGATGTGAGATTGTTGTGTGTGCGTCTGTGACCTCAGGTCAAGGTCATTTCTGAACTGTTTCGGATACATTTGCGGTCTGGCTAATCTCATCTTTTGATTGGATCGATCCCCTCCAGCTGTTTACTGTCAGGCCGCAGCAGCTGCTGGCTAATTAGGCTTCAAAGAATCACAGAAAACGAACCAGCAAAGAAGCTGAAATTTTACAGGAAACTAAGCAACAGACACATCAGCAGATTATCTAATTTTTACAACGCGGGGGTGTAAAGGTGCCCTGGATTATATCGGTCGGTGCTCTGTTCTGTGATATTTTACTTAATGTGTCCCACAGTTACAAGTACATGACTGAATTAGGCTGTGTTACGCAGAGAGGTGTAGTGTGGAAAACAGCAGACTGTTAGACATGTCCCTGATCCTCCTGATCCGCAAACTGTGACTTTTATAAACAGAAATTACGGGAGGACCTGAGAGAAGCCTGCTTCACATGTGTACAACAAATCAGATCGCATAGAAACATGGCTTAAGTCGATCAAATCAAATGTGACCCAAGAATCCACAGAACAACAAAACTTTGAACATAAATCTAATATTTTTCCAACTTTTTCAGGCTGGATGATGAAAAATTATTTCAAGAATACAGCTTAGGATTGTGAGTCATGTACAACATGAGCATCAGCACACTGCTGCTGCGTTTTCATTCTAACCACTGCAGTTAATTTAGCTTTTAATAAAAAGGAGGTTTAATATATAGATCTCTGTCTGTGTTTGTGGGGTCATTTGGAGTGACAGCGAGGGATTGGGGGGACTAGCTCGGGGTTCCCATGGTGTCTCTGTGTTTCCAAACTAAAATAAGTTTATAGCATCCACCCATTGTTCTGGGATACACTGGGCTGTACGTGGGAGACGAGATGAGAGCGCTGTGGTTGGTCTGACAGCTGTTTAAGTCTGTGCTTACAGACTTTATAGTGTATTATGCAGGCATCAACACTATGCACAAATGCTATGTGCCAATGTGCATTTAAAAGTTAAACTACAATCGAAATGGTCCATAAATGTTTGCACAGTAAAAACATTTTCCTAATTTTGGTCCTGTACTCCATCATGACAGATTTAAAATGGAAAACTGCATTGTTGCATTAACTGTTGAGTATTTCATTTATACCCAGGGGCCCAAATGTAAATTGACGAACTAACATGATTAATGGATATCCTGTTAAAATGCAACACTGTTTTCAGATACATGTGTTTCCTTTGTGTCTGCCTCTTGTTGTCTGCTGTTTGTGGCTCTTGCCTTTAGTTTTGTCTTCAACACTAAGACTTAGGCTACGTTCACACTGCAGGCGAAAGCGTATCAAATCCGATTTTTTGACCCTATGCGACCCATATCCGATCATGGTCTGACAGTGTGAACGGCACAAATCCGATATTTTCAAATCCAATCTGGGTCACTTTCGTATGTGGTACTGAATCCGATGTTTTAGAAAGCGACTGCTGTTTGATGGTCATGTCGCATTAAATCCGTCTTTTACGTCACTGACACAAGACAGACGCCAATTATCAGCGCCGGAGAAGACATCGCGAACGCTTCCTGTCCATCCCGTGTAGATGTTAGTCTATCCTTTGAAGCACCGCTCCTCTAAAACAGCAATAAGGATCATTATTAGGTTATTTACATTATTATGTAAATAACAAAATAACTTAAAGCAAAAATTGGGAAACGTAAAGTACGAAGTCTTTATATTAAGGGCCATCAGTCAAACAATATTGTTTGCTCTGGGTCTAAACAGCGCGCGTTGTGTGTGACGTCTTCTTTTGCGCATGCGGCCGCTTTGAGGTTTCACACTAGAGCGCGTTTGCTGTCGCACTTTATTTGTAGTGTGAACAAGCAGACAAAAAAAATCGGATATGATCAAAAAATCGGAATTGAGCATTAAGACCTGCAGAGTGAACGTAGCCTTAGATCAAGTAATAGCTGTTAACTTTATCTGGGTTGCTTCGACTGCATGTTTTGGGCCACTGTCCATATAAACTGCAAAGCACCATCCAGGGAATCATCTGCTTCATTTTTATGCATAGATACCTTAACAATAGTGATAGCTAATGCTATGACTTTGTTCAACCCTTTTCATTAAAGTCTAGAGTCTGAACTTCAGCGGGTTCTGGATCGTTCCACTTCAAATCAGTTTGCAGTACATTAAATTGTCTGTGAATAGTTAGGGCAGTGGAAAGGCCAGAGCAGAGATGCATGCCAGCCACTCGCTCTGTGTATTTACCAGACTATCACCTGTGCTATTTGCACCTTGGCACAATGCGTCGCTCTGGCTTTTTACGAGGGGAGCTGGCAGGTTAAAGACCAGTCCCGTGTTTTGGAAACGTCTCCAGTCATTTTCCAGCTTAAATGATGAAGAAACAATAACCCACACCAGTCTATGAAACAGCTTTTGAGTCAATTTTGAAAAAAAGACTGTTATTACAGGAATGTAAGCCCTAAACCTTTATCCAGATTGAGATGTTTTGTTGTTGTTTTCTTTGGCCTCAAATAGGCCTGGTGGTGATGGCGCTCTTGACATGAATAACGTCAAATAGAAGCTAAAGTTTAACCCAAAATAAAATTGCATTACTTTTCCACTATGTGCAATATCATCCTCACCCTTAGATCATATTTTTAAAGTTATTTCTGAGTCCATCAGTTCAGCAGGGAGCAAAAAAACTAAACAGAATTTTTAAATAGGCATTTCAGAGTCAGTGGTTCAGTGTGTTTGTGTGTGAGCGGAGCATTTGCAGGGATTTATTGCGGCTGTGTGAGTCAGTAAATAGGCTTCACACAAACTTGTCCTGGTTTAGAGCGTATTAACTGGAGAGAGAAAGAGAGAGCATCGAGATGGATGAAAACACGTAAAACTTAAAAGGTGGTTGGGACGGGAGTGGAAGGATGGTTTAGGTAAAAAGAGAACGGACACAACAGAGAGAAAAAGTCATGAATTCGGCCGGCGTCTTAGTCATTTCCAAGAAAAAGTCAAAGCACTCCGGAAAATGAACTATTAATTATTCCCTCTCTCCTCTGTCAGACAGCTGAGGAATGGAGGGATGAAGACGAGAGAGACAGCTGGTAGGAATGGTTGAATGGGTGGATGGGTGCAGGGCTTACATAGATATGTGTGGTGTTATCAGCAGTAAGTTTGTGCGTAAACCTTTATTTATAAAAGGGTCACAAAGGGCTCAGCCAACAGGACGGCAACAAGACAGGAAACCTGACAGGATGACAGTGAACCAAACACCATAAGACGGACTTCTCTCTGCGCTGAAGTCAACTCGGAACATTTTGTTTGATATGATACACAAAAATCAATACGACACAAAGATAAATATCAGTATTTCTACTCTTTCTGAAAGCTCACTTGCTAACATGGCCATCGCTGTTGTCCATCTGTCTATCCATAGATCGATCCATTCGTCAATCCATTCATCCATCATGTAACTATCCACCTACATTAAACTGCTAAAAGTATTCACTCACCCATCCAGACTAGAGAGGAGTGGAGACATGTTCTCTGGAGAGACAGTTTGCACTTCTCTGTCTGACAATCCGATGGATGAGTCTGGGTTTGGTGGTTGCAGAGGCAACGGTACTTATCTGACTGCATTGTGCCAAGTGTAAAGTCTCAGGTGGGGTTCAGGAGTTGGGCTCGGGGCCTTAGTTTAGTGAAAGGAACTCGTATAACTTCAGCATACCAAGACATTTTGGACAACTTCATGCTCCAGACTTTCTGGGAACAGTTTGGGGATGGGCTCTTCCTGTTCCAACATGACTGCGCACCAGTGCGCAAAGAAAGGTTCATAAAGACATGGATGAGGGAGTTTGATGTGGAAGAACTTGACTGGCCTGCACAGAGTTGTGACCTCAACGCAACAGAAGATATTTGGGATGAATTAGAACAGAGACTGCAGCCAACCTTAGAGTCTGACGTCACATGCTTTTCTTAAAGAATGGTCCAAAATTCCCATAAACACTCCTAAATCTTGAGGAAAGCCTTCCTAGAAGAGCTGACGCTAGTAGAGCTGCAAAATGTGGGCCGACGTCATATTAAATCTATCTGCCACAGTACTGCTGGGCTCAAAGCTGGAACCATGGACAGTAGCTCTGGGAGCAGCCTACAGATTCTTTTGGTAATCTTTATAATGTGACTGCCCCAACTTACACCACCTAATGCTATGTAATTTTCAGTTCCCCTGCCTGTTGATATGTGAGCTGGTCCTCAAAAACCAGCCGAACAGTGGAGCGAGCTGAGTTTTCATGAGATTAAAGAGGCAGCAGACGGCTGGTTGTTCTCAGTGTAAAAATAGCACAATATCAAAGCCGAAAGCCTCGAGTTTAATCCCCACTGCAGATCTATTATTTCAACTCTGCACAGAGAAATCTAATGTCAAAATCCACTGCGGTCCAAATCCTGCCTGGACTCGCTCAGTGTGTCAGGTTATCAGTCAGTGAAACATGATGTGCATCATTGCCTTATTTATTACTGTCAGTAACTGATGGAGGAAAACAGAGAAGGATGATGGGAGCTTAAAAGCAGCTTCTAAGGCTGGTGTTTGCTTGAAAAGACAATCACAGTTTATTAGAGTGAATCTTTTCTAGTATTAACAGATACAGAAGCCAAAACTCAGAAGACCAATGCCATTATTTTCTAATTAAAGTAGTGGTAGGTAGTTCATGGGTTTCCAGTTAGCATAGCATTAGCTGAATGTGGTTACACAGTGGTTACAAAGTATTTCATGTGGGGAAGCAATTATAAACATTCAAAAAAGAAAAAGAAAAGAACTGCTCATTTGTTTCCATTTTAGAAACTGCAATGATTTAAAGTTTAACTGCATACAGATAAATGAATTTATAGCTGCTCAATCTGCTGATATAAGTTAGCATAGCTCACATCTATATAACTAATTATTCACTTTATTAAATTACAACTTTGCTTTCAATGTTTATGTGAATGAATATTCTATGAATAGAAGCAGATACTGAAAACTAACTACTGAAGACACGAATGACTTTCACCCATCAAAAATCTGAGTCCTAGCACTGTGCTGTCATTAAAGCCAGTAAATATATGAATTTTTGTTTACAGGTGGGCTATAAGAAAAAAAAGTTGAAGAATAAACAGGAAATTTCTGTGAATTAATATTTTTTTAAAAAGTCTGAGGCTCCGGCATTTATTTACCTTTAGAGATTTTAGAGCCTGAGGAGCAATGCTGACAGGTTTCTCTGATTTACCACATCAGCAGTTCATTGACAGCTTGGCTTAAGTTTGATGCCACGGGGTTAAATAAAGAATAATTGGGGTTTAATACCCAGAGATAGCCTGGATGGAATACATGTCAGAAAGATGGAACAAAACACAGATGGGCAGAAGCACAGAGGGGAAAGTCAGCAGTGGACAGTCAGTCTCCATAGATAGACCGGGATGCAGTGGGAGAAAACCGGGATGAGGAGGGAGCAGATGGGGCTTTGGTTCTGCTTTAGTTTGGTATTCTATCCTGACCACAGCAGGCCTTTTATGACCGTCCAGCAGACCAGTCTGCCCAGTCAGCTGCAGGGGAGGGGGTCACATGCTGCAGTGACCTTCACAGTGAGGTTATAAAGAAAAGTGATGCTCTTTGAGTTGCGCTATTGTGTTTTTCTGCACATCCTCAAAGATCTTCAAAACAGAGCCACCCAGCACAGTAAGTACACTGCCCCCATTTTAACAATCAGATTTCTGTGATGTATGCTTTGATATTTGACATGACTGTCATAGATCCTAAGATGAATTTTATTTGTACACAGCAACTTGGGTAACTGAGTTTTTAATGCAAAAAGTGCAAAAATTTAAAGGATTCAAATTTCCCAGCAACCTCAGCATCTGAAGGTGTTACCCAGTGTGTAACTGTATGAGTCCAGTATGTGTGACACTGATCTAGTGAACTTGGAAAAAGTTTAGTGCAAGTTTGCTACTGAACTGAAGACAAGATGCACGGCTAATAGCTAACACCATTATTATCTGCTCCTTGGTAACAGCTGTAGGATTGTGACGCAGTGATGAAGTTAGATGTACCTGTTTACTAATGTCCTACAAAAAAATTGTTTTATATGTTTTACTTTGTTTCATTTTGCTAAAATTGCACGTTATTTCCTGTTGCATTCCCACTGGCTGCAGTCAGATTGTGAGATGGTCATCCTAATTTTCAGAAACAGAATTGTGTCCCTGGTTATTCACTAATGTCATTTTGTATTAGCTGATTTCCGGTCCATTTGACAACAGATGCGTTTCTAATTTAATCAATTTAAATTGAATTTAAAAGACCTGGAGAGTTGGTTTCAAATCTGCTTCATTTTTAATGAAATAAGGTGAAAATTTAGCTTCATGAGCTTCAACAACTAAAGAGTCTTTTACTGGTGCTCAAAAGTATGTGAATGTTCTTACTGAACCTCGTTAAACTAGACAAGAACAGAAGCCTCAAAATATAAACAAGTACTAATGAAACATTATTATATTATTTTGCTCTTATTTTATAAGAAGCAGACTGAGAAACGGGTTTCTGTGTTCACTCCCAAATAATCAACATTTATCAACAGTTCAATACTTTACTCACCATATTTGAACTGTGGACTTTATGTGGACTCAGGGGTGAATGGATTTAGGTTTATTAGGTCAAATGTGGCCAAGCAGATGATTTCTGCCCACTAATAAAATAGTCTTCTCCCAGTTAACTCTGTCCTGATGTTGAAAAGGAAAAGCCAAGTGGACTTGCACAGCATTTTTCTAGAGTATTTGAGCACTCAGAGCACTTTCTTATGAAAAGCCTCATTCATCCAAGCACTTTGTTCTATGCAGAATCACTTTTGCACTAAGACATTTCAAACCCAAGATTCAGTATCAAGGACTCTTCAAAGAGTAGAGGAGGCAGGGATAGAACCACTGACCTTCTCATTTATAGACAACCTACCTTTTGAACCACAGATGATAGACGCTTCACCTCATCTTGTGAGTCTTAGTTAAGGCACTCAGACTCACACAAAGGAAGATAACTGAAGGGTTATATTTACTAGAAGAATTTCTATAGGCAGCATCAACTCAGCTGTGGGCAGTAATACAGGGAGACGCCTGAGCAATGCAAAGGGATCCTGTTGAGCTGATGTGGCAGCTGTTAGCTCTCTCGGAAAGCCTGAGTAATGCAGCGAGGTAGGCCAGAACTACTGTGAATGACTGCCATGCCAATTTGTGGACATCACAGTTTAGTTCAGTCCATGCCTGGGATTTACTCGCAGCTAAATAAAGATTTATAGTGCAGTCGATGGGATGAATGATCGTGGCTTATAATGAAACCAAAGATAAATGTGCTCATGTTCTATTTTTTTCTCACTGCAAATAATTTCAAGAAACAGACGCAGCCTCTACATGAGAAATCTACTGATGGCGTTTGCATTAAACAATGACGGTGCACGTCCTCTCAAGTGTGACTGGTGGAAAATGAGCATCTGAACTTTGTATCAGAACATATCTGCAGCCAACGTAACAGAACGGGAAGAAGTTGGTTCAGAAGTTGGTTCAGAAGTTGGATCAGTGTCGCCCTACCTTAGCCAGAAGAAAGCCAGCACTGTTATTTATTAGCATGGTGATAAATGCTGCTGTCTGAGAATGCTTTAAAAGTTTGCTCATGAGCCTTCAGAACATTTAAAGCAGAAAGTACCACATTTTTTCCACATTGTTTGGGAAATAACAGCCCTCCGAGGATCTTTAATGAATGCTCATATCTGTGATGTTTGTGTGTTCAGATGTCTCGGTTCCTGGACATGGCGGAGTTTGGAGAAGCGGCTCACTACCTCCGCCTCACCAACTTGGAACAGCTGGCTGCCAAGGCCCAAGCTTTTGACGGTCTCCGTTTCCTTTTTATATTTCTCTGTACCAGAGGTGGAAAATACGACAATCTGTACTTAAGTATAAGAAAAGATACTAGTGTAAAAAAACTACTCCAGTAAAAGTCAAAGTAGTGATTCAACTTCTTTGCTTAAGTACTGCTGCTCTGAGCTTTAGTTGCCCTGGCTGAGTTCCATCCTCTACACTGAGACTATACAGTTTATGTTGTTTTTATACTAGAAGGTATGAAGGTGGAAACTTCCAATTAATCTGTGCTACACCACAGCTGTGCACCAATCACACACTGTTCTTTAAAACCGGTACTCCTTACCTGAGCACTCCTTACCTTTGTAAAAAGACAAACAAACACCGGCCCACTTTAACACCAGACTATGACACACAGTATGCAGCAACCCTGGTCATCAATACACAAACAGTACTGCCTTTCATGCACTACTGTTTAGGCTCACATCGCTTTGATGTCTGAAAGTGCGCACTGACGTGTAATAACTCCCCTCAAATGTTAAACCAGAAGTAAGGCGCCTGTTTCGAAAATGTAAACAGTAGAAAGTACAGATATACATGTTAAAATGTAGGGAGTAAAAGTAAAATGTTTTCAGGAAAATAAATGCTCAAGTTAAGTACAGATACCTGAAAATTAGGAAATAACAAAGTAACAAAGTATTTGTACTTCCCACCTCTGCTCTGTGCATAGGTCTAGATGCTGTATGTATGTATATATATATATGCTAACGCATACTAAATAAAATACTATGTAATCCTTTTCTCTTAGGCACGAAGCGCATTTGGATGCCCGATGAAACTGAAGCATACACTGAAGTGGAGATCAGAGAGCTGAATGGAGACAAGACTACTGTGGAGACTAAAGACGGACGGGTTAGTCAGCCAGCTACTTCTAATTACTCGATATGCTGTTTATTCATTATTATTATTTAGTCATTTAATATGTTGAGTAGAAACACTCGAGCCCCAATTATCCCCCACAATAAAACTACATCTGCTTTTGATCTTTTTTGTTTCCATGCACTGTTTTGCTGTCCTGAGTTAAAATGTGTGGAATGTTGTTTTTCTTATTTCACAATCAAAAAACAAATAGTTAAATTTCACTTTGAGGGGTTTAACTAAAGCTTCATGTGTGTTTGTGTGTTTCAGTTTCTAATAGTAAAAGAAGACGACCTCCAGCCAATGAACCCTCCTAAGTTCGACATGATAGAGGACATGGCCATGTTGACACACCTGAACGAAGCATCTGTCCTCTTCAACCTGAGGAGGAGATACAGCATGTGGATGATCTATGTTAGCATCTACTCTAATGTACAACCATCAAAAACACGTTTCCATCTTCCTCACTGTGTGTTTCTAACTGTGTGTCTCTGCGTCAGACCTACTCTGGTCTGTTCTGTGTCACAGTCAATCCATACAAATGGCTGCCGGTCTACACTCCTGAGGTGGTGACAGCCTACAAAGGGAGGCGCCGTGCAGATATGCCGCCCCACATCTACGCCATCGCTGACAATGCTTACACTGACCTGCTGCAGAGTGAGTCACCTTTAGCCTCATCAGCCATGCTGTCAGCTTTCTCATTGCAGTCGTTGCCTGGCAACCAGCCAGTTGACAATGTCTTCTGTGCTGCACCTTTTATTCCAATTAAACATTAGAGGTATAGTCTGTGTTTGTGGTGTCAATGTACGGACCACTTTTTTAACAGTTGGCTTAGTGGATAAACTTTGAGCTCATGATTTGCCTTTTCTGAATATTTATTCACTTGGTTTTATTTCCCCCACAGATCGTGAGAACCAGTCAATGCTCATCACGTAAGTCAGAATCACAGCTGGTCTAACATTACGGTCGGTAATATGACATCATAATAAAAATACAAATGGAAATATGAATTTTATGAGAAAAGCAAACCATGTCCTGTATATAAACTTGCAGTTTATTTAATTTAAACCACAGACTACATATAAAAAGATGGAAGTAGCTTCTAGGTCAGAGCATAAAGCTGTTAACCAGGAACATTCTTTCTATTGGCCAGCAGGGGGAGACTCCTCTAGTTTCAAAGTCGTGTACAAGTCTATGGGTAAATGCCTCTGCCACGCCCTTGATTATTTAGTAAATATTTCATGATGGCTTAATGGTCACAATCAAGAGTTTATGGTCTTATTGAAAAAAAAAATGTATTGTGGAAATCCAAATTTTAAAATAAGATGGTGCAGAGATGACGAAAAGTTGCTAATGAGTATCTAAAATACTCCAAAACTACACTTCTGTTCACAGAGACACCCATAGTAGACAAGTCAAAGGGTAGAGGCCAGACAGATTTGGACCACCTCTCCCTGAGGAAAAGGGGTAGAGATAGGGCTAAAGGGCCCCAGACCCAAACAGAGAAACACTGACAGAAAACTCAAATCGACTTTGATGAGGAAGGATCTTCCCTATGAAAGGAGTACGTGCTGCAGTTAAAGGTGGATTGGTCTCAACCTCGGGAAGCCAACCATTAACATCACTAGGTCGAGACTGGAATGGAATCCAAAAGGAAAGAGGAAGAGAGAAAGCCGGAGGAACACATGGCTCAGGGATACTGAGGCACCTTGGTTCTTCTTTAGGAGCAGAAAAGTATAAACCACATACCAGGATTGGATTCTGAATTACTTCCAGTTCTTGGTAGCTGAGTGATCGTTAAACATCACAGCTCTCATCTGACTAGCATGATTTAACTCAGGGGTGTCGAACTCCAGGCCTCGAGGGCCAGTGTCCTGCCGGTTTCAGATAGCACCCTGGGTCAACACACCTGAATCAAATGATTAGTTCATTACCAGGCTTCTGGAGAACTTCAAGACATGTTGAGGAGGTCATTTAGCCATTTAAATCAGCTGTGTTGGATCAAGGGCACATCTAAAACCTGCAGGACACCGGCCCTCGAGGCCTGGAGTTCGACACCTGTGATTTAACTGTACTCCACATGGGTATCATGGCATAGGGATGGCAATAGGTCTTCCAGTTGTTTCAAACAAGGTTCCAGTCTTGGTGGTGGAAGTTTTACATCCATAGTCACTACTGTAGGAGAGCACAGGGCCTTGGTTTCTTCTGTAGACCCATCCATCGCTCATTACATCCAGTTAGTTAGCTCAACGGAAATAGCAAAAACACTCAGCTGAAGGCTTCAAAGCCTGTGCGTGACTGCACAATGTCATGATTTAAACCGAGAACAGAGAGTCGTGTTCTCACTTAATATGTGCCTCAGTGTATTCGTTCTGTCTTTCGCCTCAGAGTTGTAGAGTTTATACATGTCATGATGAAGCAGCACCAATATTTTATTGCTCTCATTCACTGATAAAGGCATATTTTAAATTGTTTAACTGAAAATTGGCTTTGTTTTTACACCATCCTTTCAGAGGTGAGTCAGGTGCCGGGAAAACAGTCAACACTAAGAGGGTGATACAGTACTTTGCCACCGTCGCTGCTCTAGGAGAAAATGTGAAAAAAGGAGTAAGACGCCTCAACAGTTTCCCTTTTCCTTAACTGTTCCAGTCCATAGTGAAAAAAAATTACCCATACTGGGAATATGTCTTTGCAATGTTTCTCTTTGTATTCAGGGATCTTTAGAGGATCAGATTATTGAAGCTAATCCAGCTATGGAAGCATTTGGGAATGCCAAAACCATCCGCAATGACAACTCCTCCCGCTTTGTGAGTTCATCCTCAAGGCTGGAGTGGAGAACACAGCTTTGTGTCTCATGTGAATTTCTGTGTAGACGTGTTGTAAAGACCGTGGGTTTGTATTTGTGTGCTTCAGGGCAAGTTCATCAGAATTCACTTTGGCCCAACAGGGAAACTGGCGTCTGCTGACATCGACATCTGTAAGTGTTCTCAAAAAGTTATTCCAAGTTTGAATTTGTTAAAGTTAAACTGCACTAGTCGAACATGTTAGCCTTTCTACTCAGCATTTTTCAAATGGCATTTTTATCACACAGCCACAAATACGTTTTAATTAAAACCATTCATCCATCTAGTGTAGAATTTTGTAAGGCATGCGGGTGTAAAAAGGGCTGAAACAGCACATTAGTTCACTGGAAACTTGTCTCAAAAACTAAAAGCTCTGGGGCATTGTTGGAAAAAGAGGTACATCCCAAACACTCCTAGCACACTGTGACAAATTACTGAGGAATAGTTTAAGTCATGCAGCAGTTACTATACAGTCCTCCAAGTTTCCAATATCTTACATTTCTTGGGCATACTTCATTTTATGGCTTAGTGGTATTGCAAGACAAGATGTGTTACTAACATCTCAGCGTCAGACACTGAAAGGTTGTGAGGTGTTGTGGGTGTCTCGCGATGCTTTGGCTGATGAGTGACGTAGTTTGTGTTTATTTTCCTCAGACCTTTTAGAAAAGTCAAGAGTTGTTTTCCAGCAACCAGGAGAGAGAAGCTACCACATCTATTACCAGATTCTGTCCAATCATAAGCCAGAATTACAAGGTAAAAAACAAACAAACAAAAAAACTACCCAGTGCTGTAACCTGTCCAATGAAAGACACCAGCTATATAAATGACACTCAGTTTAATAGAACTGCATTATTGACAGAAACAGAAATAAAACCAAGAACATGCAGAAAAATAAAAACAATGCATGCCTTTAAAATCTAATTTATCAACCCAGCAATCTGGGGAGGCTTTGGTGCATGTTTATGCACCCCCGTCAAATAACTTGACTGACCTAAAACAATGAGGCAGCTATTACAGTTTTCTGTCTTTGCCTCTGCTTACCAAATAACTGAACAATAACATTATGAAATGTAACCACACAAAATATGAAACGTGCCATTTACAGTCTGAGGAGCGTGGGAAGAAAGAGAGGGTTAACTGTGATAACTAATGATAAAATAATTTCATGATGTATGATGCAGACATGCTGCTGGTGACCACCAACCCCTGCGACTACCACTTCTGCTCTCAGGGTGTGACCACGGTGGAGGGCATCAGTGACGGAGAGGAACTGAGGCTCACCGATGTAAGAGGAACACAGCGTCTCAAAGAAAACTCTCTCTGATGATGTGTGTAAACTGTAATCTGTATGTTTGTGTGCAGCATGCCATGGACACGCTGGGCTTCACTCCAGAGGAGAAGTATGGCTGCTACAAAATTGTTGGAGCCATCATGCACTTCGGTAACATGAAGTTCAAGAAGAAACAGAGAGAAGAGCAGGCCGAAGCGGACGGCACAGAGAGTATGACCCACTAAACACCATCACAAAGACACAACAGTTAGTTTGTATAATGGATGCAAGCGATGCTGCCTGTCGGTGATTTTGGACAGAGCTTTCTGTTGTCTCGCAGTGTGTTATTAAAATGATTTTGGTAGAATATGATGGAAAGATAACAAAGCAACAATATAGAGTTTTAGCCTTTTTAAACAAAAATTACTTTTTCAATTTCAATTTCTTGATTAAGGTACAGAAAGTACCAATGCAATACTAATTGTAGGCGAAAGGTCATGAGCTGGGACTAACTGCAGACCTCGCCCAAATCTCACAATACACAACCTCAGAGGATGTATTATGAACTTGTGGTTGAGCTGCGACAGCCATCAGTTACATATGGTCCATTGTAGTTGATCTTTATAACTATCTGACATTCAAGTGAGCAAGTCCTCACCTTTTTTTATCTTTTTGTATAACTGTGAAAAACATGTCTAGTAGGGATGGGTATTGATAAGATTTTCACGATTCCGATTCCATTTTCGATTCTGTTTAACGATTCGATTCTTTATCGATTCTTTTTAAAAAAGGAGAACACTAAGGTCGATTAGCTCAGAACTTTGTTTTGTATCTTCTCTTTGAACAAGATAGAAATTTAGGAGTAACATGGCCTTACAAACCCAACAGTGAGATCTTAAGAGACCCACAGCCTTCGGCTCTTCAATGGGGTGTCACAGGGTCCCCAGGAAAAAAAATTGTAAATGTAAAATAATAAAATAAATATTCTTCTGTAGCAATAACAAAGTATAACATAAATTATTCAGTAGCAATTACACAAGAATATCCAGTAATGTCCCTGCCTACAATTAAAGACATTCACTTACTGAAAATCATCTGCTGTGGCAAATGGGTGCAAGCCTTTGACCACAAACTGAGTCACTGCTCGGTGACATTCGTCTATCCTGGCCTGAAAGGAGACGCTACCGGTAGACTGCAGCGAGAACTGCCAGCGTCTGAGCCAGACTCTGTCTGTCTCATCATGGTCACCTAAATGCACAGTAATGGCAGGTTTTGTAATAAGGCAGATCGCGCTAACATAATATGCACTGTTAGTTGATTATTTACCTGCCGCATTAACGGGAGAGGATGTGCAAACGTTACCGCTGCTGCTGGGTTGAGATTCACGAGTCCGGAGTGGAATTAAAAGCACGACATTCATTTAAGGTCATCGCGTGTTTTGTGAGCAAATGCTTTTGCATATTCGTAGTGTTTCCTCCCTTAAATGAAATCTCTACTTTGCAAGTATTGCTAGTAAAGTAAAACCAAACTTTTGAGCGTTTGAGCCGCCGTGTTTCCTGTCAGGTAAATGACGCTCCGCAACATGGTGACGTCATTCGGGGCGACTGGAATCGATAAGGGAATCGTTTGCAAAAATGGCAAACAATTCCAAGGAATTGAAACAGTGGGAACCGGTTCTCAACAAGAACCGGGTTTCGATACCCATCCCTACATGTCTAGTCTGTGCTGGTAGAGACCTCAGATAATTACCTGCATGTGGTTTGTGTGTTAAGGTGCAGATAAGGCAGCTTACCTGATGGGCATCAGCTCTGCTGACCTGCTGAAAGGCCTGTTGAATCCTCGAGTGAAAGTGGGAAATGAGTTTATTGTTAAAGGACAGACTGTAGAACAGGTGATCAAAGTTTTCTGTCTTACTACATAAACTTAACTGTAAATTTCCAAACATGTTTATCTGTGGTTCCAGGAAAACTAACAGGTTGTGTTTTGTGTCTAGGTGAACTATGCAGTGGCCGCCCTGGCCAAAGCCACCTATGACCGCATGTTTAAGTGGCTGGTGGGTCGTATCAACTCGTCCTTATACACTTCTTTGCCTCGTCAGTACTTCATCGGTGTCCTGGACATCGCCGGCTTTGAGATCTTTGAGGTACAAAGGAAATACAAAGAGACACTTTCAGCATCTTCAAATCCAGCCAAGGTCCAGGTCTTTCCAGTGACACCAAATATATGTTTTGAAGATAAATGCTACAGTAAAAATAGTGCGCAACCATTGGAATAAAAGTCGTGAAATCATAGCAAGGATATCCTAGATGTCAGCTCAAACCTAGCACAGGAAACACTAGTAGACAGCTTTGCAGAGAAAAGATTTTTCTTCTTTGGTGTCACTCGTGGTTTGGTCATTTTGCAGAGTTGAACATCTTTTGATCAGTAACTACAAAAATATGGTTCATTTCTGTTTGCAGTTCAATAGCTTTGAGCAACTGTGCATCAACTACACCAATGAGAAGCTGCAGCAGTTCTTTAACCACCACATGTTCATCCTGGAGCAGGAAGAGTACAAGGCTGAAGGCATCGAGTGGACCTTCATAGACTTTGGTTTGGACTTACAGGCCTGCATAGACCTCATAGAGAAGGTATGTTTGCGTGTTACATGGGTTGCATTGGATGATTCCAATATGAAGCCCATGTGAATATGAAATGAATTAATTAGAGCTCCTTTGTCCAGCCAATGGGTATTCTATCCATCATGGAGGAGGAATGTATGTTCCCCAAGGCCACGGACCACAGCTTTAAAACCAAACTTTACGACAACCATCTTGGGAAGTCACCCAACTTCCAGCGGCCGCGTCTAGACAAGAAGCGCAAATATGAGACGCACTTTGAGTTGGTTCACTATGCTGGAGTGGTGGGTATCCTTTCATAAAGTCACTTTTTCTGTTGTTGGTCATTTGAAGTCTACTTGAAGGTGGAGTTCTCCAGTTTTATCAGGACAATTTAATTTTGGTCTTAGCTCAGATAAGCTACAGAGCTACAGCAGGGTGATAGAGACGTTGTTCTGGCCTTTTCAGGTGAAGCCATAAAGCTTTTGATTTTACTCTTGAGCTTGGGTTGAAACTCTGGACATGTAGAATGTTGCTGGGAAGGGAACGTCGGGATGGGAATTGGTCGGGTGTGACTTTGAATAAGGAACACAAAAAATCCTAAAGATATAAACATGGAAAAAAAAATTGTGTTATATTCTCAGCATTGTTTTTAAAAGCTTGAGTTGACAAAAAAAAAAATCTTATGATGTTTTATTTTGGTATAAATGGACAAATGCACATCCAGTTATTTGTTATACAGGATCATACTTGTGCTTTAAGTCATATGAGAACCCAGTGGCTAGAAGAGCTCAGCAGCAAAGTGGCCACAGAACATCAGTGAAATTCGGTTACTTGTATTGACAGCAAGGAAACTAACTGATAGCAATGTGAACTGGATGGCTCTACAGTTAAAACAACTATCAGTGAGATTAAAGGATACTGTTGACTGACAGGTGGGAAAAACATCTGGTACATCTACAAGCTAACATCTGGACCTTTTCTTTGACCTGAGAGTGTCTGTCATGCAAATACGCTTTGAATGCAACGCCTCTCTCTCTCAAGTTAGATCTGGCCGAGGTTGATGTCACATTAAAGATTTGGTATAAAAAGCTCAACTGACTGGTGTGTGTTGTAGGTGCCGTACAACATCACAGGCTGGCTGGACAAGAACAGAGATCCTCTGAATGAGACGGTGGTGGCCCTCTTCCAGAAATCCTCCAACAAACTGATGGCTGGACTTTTTGAGAACTACATCAGCTCTGATATGCGTAAAAAAACCAGCTGCACTAAATATTTAATGGAAAACCGTTCAACTGCAAAAAGGAATTTAACTATATGAGTGTGTTTGGATTGAGTCTTGCTTTTTTGTGTTATTTTAGCTATTGATCCGAAGGCTGAAACCAAACAGAGGAGGAAGAAAGCAGCTTCTTTCCAAACTGTGTCACAGTTGCACAAGGTGGGTGTGACTGGCAGCTTCCCCTGAGACACCATTACAGTACACCGGGGGGCCTCCACAGCAGTCTCAGTTTGTCATGTGACCCTTTAGCCCCTGCTGTACGCTATGACAGAGGTTTCAACTAATTGTGTGTTTATTACAGGAAAATCTTAATAAGCTGATGGCTAACCTTCGCAGCACTCAACCTCACTTTGTGCGCTGCATAATCCCCAATGAGAGCAAGATTCCAGGTAAAACCATGAACCCTGGTATCTACTGACAGCTGGTGTCTGAGTCGTCCTCACCCAGAAAAATAAACTTGCTAAATGAATGACCTGTATGTGGTGGGGTAAAAGTTGTTTTTCACGTTGGCACCACTAAAGATGTTTTTATTGTCTCGTGCCAGAAATATTACCAAAGATATTGTTACTACTTTACAAGTCACAACAGACATATTATGTCTACATGCATTTGTTGATGCACTTTCAGTTTGGTTTTAGCGTAATGCTCGATTTTGTAAAGAAACCATCTGAAGTAATGACTTTTACTAAATTGCACTGAAAGGGAAATTCTAGTTCCTTCCCATGCCCCAAATAAAAATATTGTAGGACTGCACAGTTAAAGTATTCTCCAAGTTATTTTTTGAGATGCCTTCCTTTGTTTTTCCAGGTGTGATGGATCCCTTCCTGGTCCTCCATCAGCTCAGGTGTAACGGGGTCCTCGAGGGGATCAGGATTTGCAGGAAGGGCTTTCCAAACCGCATCCTGTACGCTGAGTTCAGACAGCGGTGAGTCCCATATCTAACACATATTTATCTGCTATTGCTCTTCAGTAATGGACTTTTTTTTTCTTCTCAGTTATCGCATCTTGAACCCTTTTGCGATTCCAGAGGACTCATTTGTGGACAACAGGAAGGCTGTGGAGAAACTGCTGGGCTCTCTTGACATAGACCACAGCCAGTACAAGTTTGGACACACAAAGGTACAACAAATTCATGCTTACCCTGCCTTTGACACCTATGTTGTTGGAGTTCAGCTGATGGTCCCGTTGCTTTGTCTCAGGTGTTCTTTAAGGCGGGTCTGTTGGGTCAGTTGGAGGACATCAGGGACAACCGTCTGTCTCAGATCCTCACCACCGTTCAGGCCATATGCAGAGGGAAGCTCATGAGGATGGAGCGACAGAAACTGATGCTGCAAAGGTCAGTATCACATCTATCAGGGGAATGAATGATAACAAATCAGTAAAAAGGAGACTTTAAAAACTTTTTAAGTGCTGATGCCAGAAAAGTTGATCAGAAGGAAGGAGGAAGTTGTATTTCCAAGAAAGAAAAGCAACCTCCACAGAGTTTAATGAATATATGACCATGCCAAGATGTTTAAACTTTGCTTATTGCAGCATGTTGCTGTTGTTTTGACTCTCATCAGCTGTTTTTTGGGGCTGATGTGATTTTTTTATTCTTCTTCCTCTCAGGGACGCAGCGATGGTGATCCAGTTTGCCATCAGGGCATTCTTCTCAGTGAGGACTTGGCCGTGGATGATATTATTCTTTAAGCTCCGTCCGCTGCTCAGGAGTGCCCAGGTAGAGAAGGAACTGGCCGCTCTGAACGAAGAGTTCAAGAAACTAAAAGAGGCCTACGGCAGGTCTGTTAATCCGCCGGCGCTTGAATCGGGGCTACAGCCTGAAATGAGCTGCACGCAGACAGACGTCTGATGTTCTGCCATGTTTCTGTTTGTTTTTTTTCATCAGGTCGGAGGTGAAGCGGAAGGAGGCGGAGGAGCGGCAGGTGGCTTTGGTTCAGGAGAAAAATGACCTGGCTCTTCAGCTTCAAGCAGTAAGCCATAAAGAAATTTAAACGAGTGGTGCCAGCTCACCACATCAGGATCCTTACAGCAGGGTTTCACAGAGTAATAGAAAACACAGAACTGAGTCAATGAAGGCAGAAACCTGGTGGTCATTAAAAGGTTAACATAGGTTTACTTTCTGCATTAGATCATGTTTTGTCCTGTTTATTGTTCGTGGTCTCTATAAATCTCTTTTTTATCGTCGGCCCACTGGTAGTAGACCCAGCGTAGTTCTGCTGGAGATTTCTTTAGTCATTTTTAATCGTGCGTTCTCGCCCTCTGAGGTCATAGTGATATATTTCCTGCTTTGCTATTTAAAATATGTTGATTCCTTTATTCTGGGTGCTTGTTTTAGCCTCAGCAAACCCTCTGTGGGTTTAAGCACCCACCGATAAAAGAAACTCTCATTGTTTTAGTGATCCAGCTAGTCATGGTCATGGGACATGTGCAGTCATAAGAGCACAATTTTAGTCACTCTGTATACAGTGTAGTCCATTATGCAAGAATTTTATGCACTTGTTCATAATTTTTAATATACCCTGTCCATATTACAGCTGTTAGCTACTGATATGCAGACTGGCCTCATATATTTAAATAACTTTTTGTATCCAAACAATCCAGGAGCAGGACAACCTGATGGATGCTGAGGACCGCTGCAACCAGCTGATTCAGTCTAAAATCTCTCTGGAGTCAAAGCTGAAGGAGATGCAGGAGCGCCTGGAGGATGAGGAGGAGGTGAGCGCCACGCTGACGTCCAAGAAGCGCCAGCTGGAGGACGAGGTGTTATCGCTGAAGAGAGACGTGGATGACCTGGAGATGACCCTGGCTAAAGTGGAGAAAGAGAGACATGGGGTTGAGAACAAGGTTTGTTCCCCAAAAGAGACCATATCAGTGCTGCTTTCCATCACTTCCCTCACTCACAGAATAATGTTTGTTTTTTCTCTCCATGCAGGTGAAGAACCTATCACAGGAGATGTCTGTTCTAGATGAATCCATAGCATCTCTGAGCAGAGAGAAGGCTGCCCTGCTGGAAGCTCACCAGCAGGCATTGAATGACCTCCAGGCGCAGGAGGACAAAGTCAACATGCTGGCCAAGGCCAAAGCTCGACTGGAGCAGCAAGTGGACAGTGTAAGGAGAGATATTCCTGGATTGTCTGACAGTAGGCTGCAATATAAACTGTTATTTATGGCGCTCGAGTGGAAGGATGAGCAGCTTGAGACGACTGGTTGAACCTGTGCTGTATAAATAAAGTTGAATTACCTGAAGTTTATTCAGGTAACTTTTTCATTTGTTTTTGAGTTTTAGTGTTGAGAAAAATCTTCATATGAAAACTCAGATAAAGCATCTTGAAGGCACCTCTGACCTGTGGGGCTTTTTATAATCCACACTCCACGCTGTGCAGTTTGCTGTTTATGGGATATCAGCTTTGAAACATACTGCCATCCCTCTATCCCCGTACACACGTCTCACGTTACCTTCTCCAACATGGGTAGCTGTAACCGATCACCGATAACCACTGCCACGCTCACCTGTCTCTGAAATGGACAATTCCCCTGTGTTTGTGTTGTTTGTACCTTTTGTAGCACTTGAATGGAATGAACTGAAAAATAATAAGTGTTGCTGTGGAGTCCTTGTATCCATGCTTCAGCTTTTCTGAGTAAAATTCTAGTATTTTGCTTTTCTGTTATTTAATTAGCAGAAATGTGTCTGTGTTTGTTTCAAACCTGCTAGCATTAGCTGGTCATTAGCATCTCACCCCAGCCTTAAACCTTAACAAAATCCAAACGAGTGGATAAAATTTTCACTCATACAGCATCACGATAGAGAGTAAACATGTTTAATTCTGCTGTAAAGCTGGACATTTCAGCACAGGAGTGTGTTAGAGCTTTGACTTATTTTTGAAGCCAGCTTCAAGTGGACGCCACAGGTCTGGGCTTTTGGCAGATTTTGGCACTTTCACACTGATTTCTTTTTCAACCCTGCAGGTTGTTAATTCTCTGTCCCTAAACAATCACTGAAATACCCAAAAGAATTTCTACAACCAACTTTTGAAAGCTTGTTTAGCACTGGTCCAGAAAAGACCTGTAATGTTCCCTGCTGTTATTACTGGTTTCTAACTCATGTGCAGGTTGAGACTTCGCTGGAGCTGGAGAAGAAGGTGCGGACTGATCTGGAACGAACCAAACGGAAATTAGAGGGGGATCTGAAGCTGTCCATGGACTCAGTGAGGGACCTGGAAAACCAGAAGGAAGAGCAGGAAGAGAGACTGAGAAAGTAGGAGAAATGTCTAGAGTTTTGGAATATAAATGTTTAGCTGAAAGGGCTCATTTTAACTGAAAAAAGGTACTTTATTACTGTCAATCCCTACAAAATGCTTTTCTCTCTCTTCACCCTTCTCTAAAGGAAAGACTTTGAGTTGGTGCAGCTTCAGTCAAAACTGGAGGATGAGCAGAGTCTGGCTGCTCAGCTTCATAAGAAGATCAAAGAGCTTCAGGTTGGCGCAGAGAGGATCTTATTCAGCTTCCTCTTCTTCACTGCTGCTGCTGTAGTTTGTTTTGTACTTGCCCTCCTCAGACTCGTATCGAGGAGCTGGAGGAGGCCCTGGAGGCGGAGCGGGCATGGCGTTCCAAGGCGGAACGTCAGAGGAACGACATTGCCAGAGAACTGGAGGAGCTGGGAGAGAAGCTGGAGGAGGCAGGAGGAGCCTCAGCGGCTCAGATCGCCCTCAACAGGTTAAAATAGGCTTTGGTGATTTCTAACTTCCATCAAAGGGATCCATTAGGGGTCAGTTAGTCAGAGCCACAGTAGCTACGTTAGAGGTGACCCGTCCTGTGTTTCCTTACTTTCGGTCATATACAAAGTGCTCAAATCATGGCTATTTTAAAATAACATGGTCATTGTATGCACAGTTACTTCCTGTGAGGCGTTGAGACTAATATGGTGATCTCAAGAACACAGCTCTAGCTGTATGTCAGAGAAACCCCTTAAAGATTACATGCAGATGTAGATTCCTACCTTTAGAGTTCGACAGTGGATGGATTAGTATCTCAATACTGAGATTTACCCAGATTATCACAAATACTGTTTTGTTGAACAGGAAGCGAGAGGCAGATTTCCTGAAGTTGCGGCGGGAGCTGGAGGAGGCGGGGCTTCACCACGAAGCAACAGCAGCCACCCTGAGGAAGAAGCACTCGGACATGGTGACGGAGCTCAGCGAGCAGATAGATGCTCTGCAGAGAGTCAAACAGAAGCTGGAGAAGGAGAAGGTGGAGTTCCGGCTGGAGGCTGATGACCTGGCTGCCAGCGTGGAGCAGCTCTCCAGGTCAAAGGTAGGAACAGACCTCCCGCTTAAGGGGCCACTCCACCAGGTTCATCAGTGTCAGTCTGCTCGTCATGTTGAGTCCTGCTGGCCCTGTTTATGCTGCCATGGATGCAGTAACAGAGCTGGGTACAGTGCTGCCTCTCATCCTTGATCTTAATCTGCCCAGAGGCCATTTCCAATGCTCTGACAGCTTTGTCCTCATAAAGCAGCGTTACTGTAAAAGAACTGATGATGGGACACAAAACAAGGTGGTTCTTGCTCTTGACCTGTTTACACTTTAAACCTGTGAGGAGGTAAAACATGTTAATGCAGTGCAGTGGGACCAGAATTGGTCACATTGTAACCACCGCACGTTGATCATGTTTCTTAGACCACATTAACTGTGACTTCTCTGTTGATTGATCTTTGTGTGCAGGCTGCTGTGGAGAAGATGTGCAGGGTTTATGAGGACCAGCTGAATGAAAGCAGGAGCAGAGCAGACGAGCTGCAGAGACAACTGTCTGAAGTCAACGCTCAGAAAGCACGAGCAGTCACAGAAACCAGTACAGCACACAGACACACAGACACTGATTCTACAGATTTGAACACCTGATTTTAGGCTGCCTGAATTTTCTTTCTCCTACATCTTGCAGCACTCTGTGTGGATGTCCTCAGCTTCCTGTCTGTTGTGTTAGGATTATTAGGACAAATGCTTAAAACGTACTCTATAGAAAAAAGTATTTAAAATGATTTCTATAGTGATCATCATAATAATATTGAACATTAATTGACAGCAAAAGGTGATGGAGAATTATTGAGATAGCAAAAATTCCTCTCCCTCTCAGCTTAAGCTTTGCTAACAGGACAAGTAGAAGGTCATAAAATGTTAATAAAAGCTTATTAAAGCTAGCGATGATGGCCATCACTACAATCATGGCTGAAATAGAAACCACTAGTAGATGATGTTGCTACTTTTAATGGCACCAATTTTTAAAAACTGAACTTCTTTAGTTTCCTTACATCGATGCATTGGTTTCTACACCTAGATTTCAAATTCCCCGTTAGATATTCCCCATTTTTCCATCTAAAACAAGAATTTCAGGCTCAACTGATGAAATACCTTAAAAGTAAAAACTTTCTGTATTTACTTTAGATTACAAACATGCAGCCCTTGTTAGGATCTAAATTACAGGAAGTGCCTGTCAGTCACCTACAATGCAGCTTTGAGATTCCTTCCCAGGCACATTAGTCTTCACTCACATCTGGCGTCAGGTGATCTCAATAGGTCACATGACAGGGTGAGGCAAGGTCTCACAATGGTTTTACCTGAAACCTCTGCTGATAATGACCCACAACTTTTTTTGATGTGGTAATTGACTTCATGGAGTCATCACCCCGTCCCGCACTAACAGTAGTAAATAGTGAACTATTGCACTGGTGGATAATTTAAGTATCTGAGGGTCGTTCTTGATAGTGTTCTGTCCTCTGAGTCATAAAAAGGTCCAACATCATTTTATGTTTGATCTGAAATGATGAAAGTTTTTGAATCTGTGCTTATGTTTTGTCCACGATTCTTAGTAAACACGCCTACCAAAAAATACAATTTGTAAAAATGGTAAATGAATATCTGATGTCTAAGAACTCATGTACGTTTGGCTGTCGCCTTTTCAGCCGAGTACAGACGTCGTCTGGAGGAGCGAGACGCTACGATCGCTCAGCTCCAGCGCTTGAAGGTGGGCGCTTGCCAGAATGTTGAGGATATGAAGAAACAGCTGGAGGAGGAGAGCAAAGTAATACTTAACTCTTACACTTGTAACACATCAGGTCACTACAGTGCTCTTATTAATACCTTTTTGAAGGTATTTTATTGGAACGAATGTATCCTGTGTCTGTGTTTCAGGCTCGCGTGGCGCTGGCTCATGCGGTGCAGGCATCCCGACACGACTGCAGCCTTCTCAGAGAACAGCTGGAGGAGGAGCAGGAAGCTAAGGCTGAACTGCAGAGGGCGCTGTCTACAGCCAACAGTCAGGTGGTTCAGTGGAAAGCAAAGTATGAGACTGATGCTGTGCTGAGGATAGAGGAGCTGGAGGAAGCAAAGTAAGACAACACTGCTGTAGCTACATGTCACTCTGAGGTCCCTTTCTAACACATTATAGGAGAATGCAAAGACCACAGTTTAAATTCTTTATCCAGTTTCATTCAAAGCAGCTACTGACTTTAGACTTTAGACTGGTAAGGTTTAATAAGTTGAATTGTTGTATTTGCAGGAAGAAACTGGTCGTGAGACTGCAGACTCTCGAAGAAGTTGCAGAGGCGTCTCAGGCCAAGTGCTCCTCACTGGAGAAAACCAAACAGCGTCTGCAGATAGAGATGGAAGACCTGATGGTCCAACTGGAGCGCTCCAACGCTGCAGCTCTGGCTCTGGACAAGAGGCAACGCAACTTTGACATGGTCAGACATATGGCACGATTCCCCATCATAACATTGGAGATTTACACTTTAATGCCCATAAGTAGGTGTGCTCAGAAACAAATGTGTGCACTGGTTTGATGCAGGTGCTCAGTGACTGGAAGCTGAAGTTTGACGAGTGTCAGATGGAGCTGGAGGCCTCGCAGAAAGAGTCTCGCAGTCTGAGCACTGAGCTCTTCAAACTGAAGAACTGCTATGAAGAAGCTCTGGACCAGCTGGAGACGATTAAACGAGAAAACAGGAACCTGCAGGGTACTGCAGTACCTCCCCTGTCCTCTTAACTTACTACAATCACACTGGTATCTTCATTTCAGGGACCTGGTCTTACAAGCTCAATATCATGGAGAATATCATGATGTGAAGAGAAGTTGTAGTCCAGTGAACAAACTACTTCAATTTTTTAATCCTTTTTTAATATTGTGGGAGTTAAGGGATTAAATTCCAGTGTATCAAAGTGTTTTCTTTATATATCTCTAGAGGAGATTGTGGATCTGACAGATCAGATCAGTCAGGAAGGGAAGACGATCCATGAGCTGGAGAGGATGAAGAAGATCCTCGACGTGGAGAAGAGCGACATTAGAGCTGCCCTGGAGGAAGCAGAGGTAATTAGCTGCTGTAATCAATTATCTATAAAGTCTTTATTGCCTGAACTGTTACCTTTCCATTGATCAGGGAACCTTGGAACATGAGGAAAGCAAGATCTTGAAATATCAGATGGAGCTGGAGCAGATAAGAGCAGAGATGGACCGAAAGATTGCAGAGAAAGAGGAGGAGATCGACAGCCTCAGGTAATAAATATATTAATAACAGACTGAAAGGGGCTTAATATATGGAATAGAATTGAATTGAATTAAATTTAATAGGCCTTTATTGTCATTGGAAAATGCTTGAAAGTGGTGCAAAGGAAAAACTGTTGTGTGGAAGAAGCTGTTAGTGAGTCTGGAGGTAGGTGTGGGACCAGATTGACCTGAGGCGCTGACCACAGGGCAGTGGGTCAAACAGGTGGTGAGCGGGGTGCGAGGGGTCACCTGTGATGGTCCTGGTTTTCCTGAGACAGGAGGATCTGGCGAGGCAGATGATTTTTTTGGGCTGTACCCTCTGCACAGCCTTCCTGTGTACCAGTCAGGAGGAGAGCACACTCTCCACCGAGGAGCAGCAGAAGGCCAGCAGTGCTTCTGGTCCAGGTTATTCTTCCTCAGGACAGGCCTACTGTTAGCTACTGTTAGCTGGCAGGCTAGATAGAAGGCTCTGCACTGAATGGACGGCCTGTAAGTGCAGCGAGCAGTGACTGTCTATAATTCTGCTAAAGCCCCGTCCTAAGGCACATAAGTACAGAGTCCACAGCAGCTCTTTCCCTGTGTAGGGTCTGCCTCAACCAGTCATACCAGAAAAAAAAGGTTCATAACCAGAGAAAGAACTGACAACTGCAACCTTAGTGCTGATGGAGAGGTAACTCCAATGCTGTCCACCAGGGGGAGCCAGCAGCGTTCCCTGGAGACTATGCAGGCCAATTTGGAGGCAGAAATTCGTCATCGTAGCGAGGCGGTTCGTTTGAGGAAGAAGATGGAGTCTGACCTGAACGAGATGGAGGTTCAGCTGGGAAACGCCAACAGGCAACAAGCAGAGAGCCAGAGGATCATGAGACACCTGCAGATACAGGTACGCTCACCTGTTCACATCAGAATGATGAGTAAAAACAGTGTCCAGGGAATGTGCTATTTACTGACCACACTGTGCTTCATTATCACATCAATCATGGACTGAAAAATGCAGTAGAAGTGAAAACTTCAACCAAACCAAAGCTCCGCCCCCTAGTGGCAAATGATATAACATGTAAACCAGTCTTTCTGTGCTGAACTCTATCGCAGGTTAAAGAGCAGCAGGTGGAGCTAGAAGAAAAAGTCCAGCTGACCAATCAGCTCAGAGAGCAAATCGCCCTCCTGGAGCGCAGGTGTTCGCTGATGTCAGCGGAGGAGGAGGAGCTGCGGGGGGTCCTGGAACAGACTGACCGCACCCGCAAGATGGCCGAACACGAGCTGGTGGAGGTGTCAGAGAGAGTTAACCTGCTCGCTGCAAAGGTTAATTAATTACGGCACATCAAATACAATCATGTTGAAATATGAGCATTTCATCATGACAGACGGTTTGATGACTTCCTGTTTTAGAACACGGGCCTCATGAACCAGAAGAAGAAGCTGGAGGCTGACCTGTCTGTGCTGACCGGAGAGGTGGACGAGGCGATGCAGGAGAGTCACAATGCTGAGGAGAAGGCCAAAAAGGCCATCAGTGATGTTAGTCCTGACCCATGACCTTTGATCCCTGATCAAACCAATTGCTGCTGTTAAATTGTAGTTTTCATCATAAGTTAACTGAGTTTGATGCTGGAAAACTTTATTAATCTTTAAATTTAATAACTCAGACATTTTAGCATTTCTTAATCATTTATTTACCCCATAAAGCTGCGATTCATGCATCCATCACACGCTCTGTCAGCCTCAAATACTTATTACCAGAATCCTGTTAATGTTTGTGCTTCACCAGGCGGCCATGATGGCGGAGGAGCTGAAGAAGGAGCAGGACAGCAGCACTATGCTGGAGAGAATGAAGAAGAATATGGAGTCTACTGTAAAAGGTACAATAACACTACTGACAAAAATAAATGCATGTATACTAACCCCTAACCCTAACCCTGTGATGTCACCTGTTGTCATGGTAGGTTAATAGAAACAATAGAAATTAGCTCGCCAAAATTAAAGCACAGACTTCTTGTCTGTTTGCTTTCTGGCACATTTGTTATCTGGATTATCTGAACACGCACGATATACTTTCCTCACTTGTAGATGATAACTTGTTCACATAGTTCACCTGCAGATGTCACCGAGTTTTTACAGCATCTATGTTCTTCTGACAGAACTGCAGGTGAAACTGGATGAAACGGAGCAGATGGCTCTGAAGGGAGGAAAGAAACAACTCCACAAACTGGAGACAACAGTGAGTGAAAACTCAGTCACAAAATTGTTTCTCACTGTGAGTTAAATCACGTTTCAGTGCAACACCTGGTAGTTTAACAAGGACACTTTCTACTTTTCCTTATTTCTGTCATACAGATACTCTTCTATACAGCGGTGGATGTGTTACATGCATTACATAAATAAAACCCCAAAACGTCTGAGTAACTTCTTAGGTCAGTTTCCAAAAAAGCACATTTACAGAAAAAAACTGCCTCTGCCAAGAGTCATCTTAAAAAAGGGTAAACATCTTTATTTGAGGTTTATCAAAGAAGTAATTGCCAAAGAATATTTGTGCTGGGAACAATTTTCCTCTACTGGTATCTGCTGCATAACAATGTAGGCACGCGGCATGTATAAACTTGCTAAAACCTTCTGCTGGAGGTGTCTTCCTGTTAAAAGGAAGTTTTTCCTTCCCACTGTTGCCAGGTGCTGGCTCACAGGAGGGTTGTTTGACTGTTGAGGTTTAAGCCTACAGTATAAAACACTTTCATGTGGCTGTTGTTGTAAACTGGCACTGTATGAACTAAAGTATTGTTGTGTTTTGGGGGAGCGGCCAGTTATCTCCCATCATGCCTTGGGACACGTGCTGCTGTTAAGATGTTCTTTTATTGTTTACGGTTACATGACGTTTAACTGTTCTGTTTATACTGCGGTACAAAGTCATTGACGGTTACTGTTTTACTACGAGTGAGGTCGGTTATGTTGTTGTTGACGCTCGGGAGTGCAGTGCAGCACGTGTTTAATTAAAAACTCTCCTGACCTGTTTGGGGAGGAACAGCAAGCTCAGTCTCTGAGGGAGGATTTGTTGCTAAGATTCCTCTGCTTGCCCCAATATCATTAAAAATGAAAACTGAAAAAGTAAATGACTCAAAAAAATCCCAAACTGAACGCACTATTAAATGCACTAAAAAATGCACTTGATAATAAAGAGACATTAAGTTATAAAATGGAACATCATTTGATTCTTTGTTTTTCAGTTTTCCTTTTTTAAATCAATTCGTCTTATTGGTCATTTTTACATTTGATTTTACCTTTTGTCATAGATTCATTGATGCATGCATATTTTTTACTGAGTCATTTAATTATTTATTCATGCTTGATTTTGGCAGTTTTGCTCCTCTATATCAGTAACAGGTAACCAGCAGGAAGTAAATCAGCTGCTGTGTGTGCAGGTGAGGGCGCTGCAGACGGAGCTGACTTTGGAGCAGAAGAAGAGCGAGGAGTATCAGAAGGGGGTTCGACGCTACGAGAGGAAAGTGAAGGAGCTGACGTACCAGGTGTGAGGTCCTCGCTGCATCCAGCTGCTGCTGTCATACAGATGTTGGTCCCGTCTTCTGTGTTTTCATTGGATCTTTGTGCTTTCGTGCAGTCAGAGGAGGACAAAAAGACTTTGCTCAGGATGCAGGAGCTGATTGAAAGGCTGCAGGCCAAAGTGAAGAGCTACAAGAGACAAGCTGAGAACGCTGTGAGTCTTCAGTAATGCTCTCGTCAATAAAATGCAAATCAGCATCAAAATGATTAAAAAACAGATCTTTTTTATTTCTATAAAGTCAATATCCCTGCACGGAGGGACTCACTTCTGAGCTTTTAATGTGAAACATGTGCAAGTATGCAAACATAAACATACATAAAATATACAAATGACTAGCAGGACTTTTCCTGCACACAGAAGGAAAATTTAGATCATAATCAGCATGTTCAGATTTTCAAGATTACCCTTAAAAAAACAATGATCCTGGGAGATTTTCTTTAAACAAAAACAGCATTTATTATTTCATTTTTTATTTGCTTGTTTTTAGAACAATTAGTGTGCTTACCTGTGTAGTCAACCCACTCCACCCTCCATAAAAGTACAGTTATTTCCTGAGTGCCACAGATATTTGGGACTTTTAGTAAATGCACAGTTTGCATTTACTAATTGATATTCTGACATGCAAACACTGACATCAACAGAGAGCAACCCAGAAAAGCCCCGCCCCTCAGTGGTCACGGCAGATGGCCGCCCGTCCTTGAGCCTGGTTCTGCTGGAGGTCTCTTCCTCTTAAAAGGGACTTTTTTCTTTTTAGAGCTGCTCTAATTTATATAAAATAACATCTATTTAAAAGGGATCGTCTTTTTGTCCACCAGGAGGAGCAGGTGAGCTGCAGTACCATACGTTTCCGCAAAGCCCAACACGAGCTGGACGAAGCCGAGGAGAGAGCAGATATCGCCGAGACGACCGTCAACAAGCTGAGGATTCGAACTCGCGAACAGACCAGCAAGGTCGCCATGGTGAGTTACGCTTGGACGAAGTAGAGGTTAACACTGTTTCGCTTCCATCAGTGTTCCTAATGAGCCGTTCGTGTCTCTGCAGATCACTGAATGAAGCTCTGCAGCATCTCCATCACTGATTAACTGACGTGTTGTTTGTTACCTGCTGTGTGTTTTTATCCAGTGTGTTTGTACATCTGCGTCTACTGTACGACAATACGTTTTTTCAATGAAAAGTAATATAACCTGGTTTGAAAGGGAAGTGTTGAGGGCTGCGAGAACATACGAGCGATCAGCCGTGTGTAAGAGGGGGAAGCATCAGTTCTCACCCCCTTAAATTTGTTTTGAACAGTTTTATGCTTGTTTGTTTTCAGCGGGGTTCAGCATGCTTAACCAAATTAAAGAGAAGACTATGAAGATCTTTTTAAAATAGCAGTTTAATCCCCCTTCCACAGTCAGCGATCCTGGAAAAATAATGTAACCGAAAGAAAGAAAGAAAAGAAAGAAAAGAAAGAAGGCCAAAAAATACTTGTTTTACTTCTCGTATGTGTCAGTACTTCATGTATTTCTACAGGCATTAGCCGAATCCAGGAAAAGACAACTGTACAGACCTACAGGGCTGTATACATGCTGCTGGGATGTGTATCTATCAGTTGAGCCATCAGTTCATGTAGACTGGCACTACTGGTTTAATAGTGATAGATTTAAAAGGATTTCTCAGAGACTTCTAATCGTTTCAGACATTTCATTGTAAAGATTAACGACGCTGTACTTTTATTTGGACTGTCGGACGTTTGTGTGGCAGTACATAAGATGCAAGATGTTAGGGAAGGGGACCAGCTTTGTCATAGTGGGTGACAGAGTGTGAGGCTGTGGCTATTTCCTGAGGCATACTAAATGTTGATGAAAATACTGCTGGTATTATAAAATCATGATCCAGTCCAATAAATACACCAAAGAGTCAGTAGCAGAATGAGCTGTTTGACACCGGCAGAGAAGATTTGGCAAGTTTTTCATGGTTGCCACACACATGTGGAACCATTTAACAAACAGGAAATAAACCGGCTTTCAACTGGGACAGGATTTGTTGCAAAGAAGCGTCGTTACAATAAAAAAACAATAAAACTATAAATGAATAAAAAATGTTTTTGCTAAATCAATTTAGCAGTGTTTTATGTCAGTACTGAATCGGATGATTTTGTGGTTTTTGTGCATAAAAAGTTTGGTTTGTAAATGTTTGTGGTGTCAGATGTAACTTCCCAATTAAAGAAAGAAAAAATAGCGTTTAGAGACCAGATGTTTAACCGAAGGGGGGAAAAAAACATACTCGAGGTGGTGGAGACCAAAAATGGAGCTAAAAAGAGAGCTTTCTGATTGCTGGATGGAACATCAGTGCTGGATTTTTCTCTGCCCACTGGTGATGGCCAAAAGCATGTTAATGGGAAGGAGTTCAAACAAAAGAAATGTGCCTATATTCAGACTGTAAGTATGTTGATGTGTGGCTTTATAATTATTTGTTTTACTGTGTAGTGACCAATAAAAGCCTGATGCTGTTGACTGCTGCTTTTGGTCCACTCTTCTATATGTTGTTCTTTCAGGTTTGTGGCCTTTCATTTCTGCACAGCTCTCGTAAAATACCGTCACAGCCTTTCAGTCCGGTTCATGTCTGAACTTTGGGCCGTTGCAGCAACATCTTGTTGTAGATCTGCTGCAGTGCTTGGGATCATTAGCCTTGTCTCAATTCAGGGCCTGCATCCTTCGGAGGACCCAGCCTTCGCAGTCTATGTGGGCCGGGTCCTCCGAAGACCGAGAAGGGCAGAAGTGCGAGGCTGTGTAATGGGACGGTCTCGCCTTCAGATTCGCGTCAAAATATAACAGGACACTGGAGTAAATTCTCAATCATCTCACACTTCAGTTTAATCAGTTTTCTGTTTATTCAGCTGTGTGAAAACCATGTTTAATCTCAGCCAAACTGATTTACTCAGGAACAAATAAAACACTGAAAGAAACCAAATATTTGGAAGTTATCTAAGTCACTTATATATCATGTTCAGTTCAGTAGCCAAATTCTGGGGTAGGTTGGGCCACGAACGGTACACCCGACCCATCCTTCAAATTCGTGGAAATTAAGGACACATTTGTCGGCCGCATTTGGAGCAGCCTTCGAATTGGGACAGCCTTCGTCATGTCGCGTTGACATAATCGGCCTTCAAATGCGGCCTGGATGCAGCCTATGAATTGTTACAGTGATCGTCTGTCACTGTCACAAAGATGATGTCACATTAGATTCCGTTTTACTTTGGTATACATAGTTCACGGTTGTGATCGGAAGGTGCCCAAGCCTAAATCATCATCCCTCCGCCGCCGTGCTGACAGCTGGTGTTCGTGCTGATATGCTGTTTGTCGCAGCAGCACGTTAGGAGGAAACCAAACGTCTCCGCTTTAGTCTCGTCTGTCCAGAGGACATTTTTTAAGGTTTGCGGTTTATTCATTTGCAGCTTTGCAAATCTAGACTGTGCTGTCATGGTCTTATTTTAGGGAAGAGACTCTTTCCTGGAGACCTTTCAAAATAAGACACACCTGTTCAGTCTTTTTCTTTAACCTTTAACATGCTATCTTTTTTAGCTTTTTACATTTTTTTTACAGCTTTTCTGAGCATTGCTGTCGGACCTTTGGAGGAATTTGCTGGGAGGTTCACTACTGGCATCTGTTTTGATTGTTTTCCACTTTCTTACTTAGAATGATCACACATGCATCCACATCAGTGAAGTAAATCTGATTAGCAGCACGTACCATATCACTTCATTATTCCTAGGGAAGCACCTGGGAAAAAGACTGAAAAAACTTTCTTTCTTATAAATCTTCAGTGTAAAACTGACATAAAAATATTGAATTTTATTTTGTGACTGATTAAGGTAAAAGTTTTGGAGTTCATTAATGATTTTAGCAAATAAAAATGTAATTTGTGGTTATTTTTTTGTCTTTGTAGTGATCAGTTTTTGTCAATTCAGAGTTTCTGCAGACAAAAACACTTTGGACAGAAAAGGCACAGTTTGGCATTCAACACTTTATTCACAAACTAAAACCAATCACTGTATCCACAGGTCAGTGGGTGACTGTACAGGTGTGTTAGATCAGTATTAACTGGCTGCACATGGCAGCTTTACATCATGCTTCACCACGAACCCTCCATTGGTTCATTCGTCCCCTGCATCCTCCAATCAAAGTGCTCTGCAGTTTGTCCTTCAGTGTGTGTGTGTGTGCGTGCGTGTGTGTCGGGGTGGATAAAGTGAAGGTGTGTATGTGCGCGTCTGTCCAGGCTCAGCTGGACCACATCGGTCCGGTTCTCGTGTGCGTCTTCAGAAGACACGCCTACACATTTACAAATACATTCAAACACAACCAGAAGGTTTTTCCTAGATATCTGTTAGACAGCAAATAGCACCGCAGAGCAAAATACACTTTGGGGTTAAAGAAAGAAAGAAAAAACGTCTACAGACAGCAGAGTGACAGCTGCATTCACACAGGAGGGAAGAAAATCACCTCCAGAACTATTCATCATGGCAACTCTGATATGACATTAACGTGATGTAATGTGTTGATTTTTTTCTAAAAGCCCAGATTAGCCAATGAACAGTTGTCTCACTGTGGTGTTATGATATCATGTTAGGTCACTGTGCGATCTCCCTCTTGACCCTTGAGCTGTTCGGTACTCCACACATTAAATCCAAACTTTTTAAAAAATGATATTACACAGACTGTTGTAACGTATGACTGCTAACTTCAGGGAATAATAGGTCACGAATAATTTGGATCACCGAGTTCACCGACATCTGTTCTGCTAATTTCCAGCTCCACATCTTCAGCCTTGGACTCTCTAGAGTAGCTTTTCCTGAGTCCAAGTTCAAAATAATCCTTCTTTATGTCAAACAGGGCCGTGGTGCTCGGTTCACTGCCTGTTTTAGCTCCTACAATCCAGATTTCTGCTGTTTGTAGAGCAGGTGGGTGAGGCTGTGCCTGAGATGACAATATTAGGGATATTTCCTCTCTATGACATCACACAGACCCAAGCACTGAAAAAATGGGATGAAACTGACTGTTGAGAGTCTGAAGCCCAGCGCTCGCAGTGATTATTTGTACACACTGACCTTTGTGTTTTGAACTTTGGCCATGTTTAAATTGATCATCCAATACTGGATAGATGATATGTTACAGAAAATACTGAAACGCAGAACAGGTCCACTGCAGTAATAAAACAAACAGCTGAACAGCATTCTGCGAAATATAAGAAACACAAGCGGGACCAGATGCAGGTAAGAAAACTATCTGACAGAGCCGGAGTATCTGAGGGGACACCGACAGAAACCTGGGCTTAGTCTGAAATCACTTCCTGTCCAGCTGTACTGATGGTGATCTTCTCTCAACACTCAGCGTTAATATTCAGACGTGGAAATTCAAAAATAAATGACTTCAATGTTTTGACTTCCTGTGTGAATCCAGTCGTGCTTTTCTACAGTTACAATTTACATTTTATATGTTCCATTGTTGATCTAGATGAAAAAAAAAAACTTTAAAACTCAGCTGAGCGGACGAAACAACTGAACCAAAAGGAAGTGTGTAGGTACAACATGATTGGACGATGAAGCGTTAAAAAACAAAAACACCGAACCAGATCTCCGTGAACTCTTCTTTGTTTCCAGACCTGATGACATCATCACCGTGCCCTCGCTTCACGGCTCACGAGACACTAACAGACCTTTTCCCCCAATTGCTTGTTCTCTTTGACTCTGACATGTTCTTCTCTTCGGGGCTGCTGCATTGCATCATGGGAACTGTAGTCAGTCACCAGGTTAGTACAACTGTAGCTCTGTCATCAATAAAGCTGTCGGTCACTACGGTAACCGACACCCAAGTTAGCGAAGGGGAAAAAAGAAACATCACATTTGCATCAGCAGTGATGTCAGAGTGGTCGGCGTGAAAGTTTGTGGCGTCCGCTTCAGTCTCCGTTTAGTAACAACAGGAAAATGGAGAGCAGGTCCTTTAAAGTCCTCAGAGATGGTTAGAAAGACTAAATATGAACATGGAGAACAAATGAGGCCACTGGGAGGTCACCTGAGGAGGAGGAGGAGGAGGAGGAGGAAGAGGTGGTTTCACTTCTATACTTCTGTGTAAAAATGGCGAGCCTCTTCACTGTGAGGTTCAACATGAATACATTTTCATCATGATCAGAATATCAGAGATTAAAATACTTTCTTATACTAAATTATGACAAAAAAGTTTCAATAGAAAAATAACTTCTCATTTTTATATTTGACATTTTTTCTTGCTATCATGAGATTCCGTTTTTACAAGGAATAATGTAAACATGAGACATATATGGCAGGTTTCTTACTGCATTTGTGTTGAAAATAGTTTGATGACCTACATTTATAAGATCGTTATTAGAAGATGGAATCAAAGGTTGGCCAACGACGACCAAGGTCACTACAGACTAAAATGTGTCTGCAACACAAGTTCTCTAACTCCACATTTACCTGATAAATGTGTTTAACAGGACTTTCTGAGAGATTTGTGCTAATCTCTTTCTTCTTCTTTATCAGCCTGTTAATTAGCTCTAATTAGCAGGTATGCATGTCTGAGTGATGCCCCCGTACAGTCCATTGATGAAGGTTTCTGACCACCAAAACACTGAGGCTTTAAAACCATCTTTCACGTGTAGTTTAAAACAATGATAATAATAAAATAACTGTTTGTAGATAAGACTATTATTCCCAAACAGATGATTTAACAGCCCATGAAACCATGAAAAGTAACATCGTAAAAAACAATTTGTACTTGGATGTACTCTGTGTTTTCTCCTTACGATGAGATGATTTATTGTTTTAGAAGGAAAAAACTGATAAATACGTCAAAATAACATGAAAATGAAATGTTTTATTTTATATTTCTCTCTCACCCCAACCGGTCGCAGCAGATGGCCCCGCCCCTCCCTGAGCCTGGTTCTGCCGGAGGTTTCTTCCTGTTAAAAGGGAGTTTTTCCTTCCCACTGTCACCAAAGTGCTACTCATAGGGGGTCATATGACTGTTGGGTTTTTCTCTGTATGTATTATTGTAGGGTCTACCTTACAATATAAAGCGCCTTGAGGCGACTGTTGTTGTGATTTGGCGCTGTATAAATAGAATTGAACTGAATTGAATAACACAAACCCAGCTGTCAGCATGTTAACAATGTTTCTTGTAAAACTTATAATCAGAGTGAAACTATGTTTATATGTGTTACTATATTTTTGATGATCTCAAAATTTCAACAAGCTTTAAAATCATACTTTTACCTCTTTTTCTTATTAAAAACGAAAACTTTGTTTAATTTCATATCATGAAAACAGCCTAAAGTTCTTTTATACTCGTTTACACTTATTTATGGTTTCTTTTGTCATCATTACATTTCTTTCACTGAGTTTTGAAGACGAATCAAGTGATAACAATATTTTTCTTAGAATGTGAAAATATGTCAAAACTTCTACTACCTTTAAAAAGCTGTTCAATAATGACGGACTCAGGATATTGTGTCACAACAAAGTTTCACTACTTTTTAATCTCATCAGACTTTATCCTCCTGTTATTGGGATATACCAATTTTCCCCCTAAGGAAATGTGTCAGATAATAATGTAAATTTCAAAATACTTCACATTTCCAAAATCTTTTAGTATTCATGTCATTGTTTCTTATAAAACTCAGAATATGATAAAAATGTCAGAAACAATGTCTCATGTAAAAAGTTTTTTACTGCAGCTGGAACATTTTCCCCCAAAGCTTCAAAAATATGTTAAAATATTTGTTCTTGTTTTAAAGAGATGTGAATTTATTTTACTTATTTATTCATTATTGTGGAAACAAAATTCTGGTTATACTGTGACAGTTTTCATCTGCTTTCAGTATTTATGATATTTATGATTTAGGTTATTATATTATATTTTGTAAAAAAAACTGTAAAGCCATACAAAATACAAATGTTCGTCCTCATAGTGGGTTCACATGTTTCCTCTTTTTAATTTATTCCATCTTTATGGAACAAGCAAAGTTTCCTGTATCAAGGAAAAACATTTCCTTATGAACATTTTCTTGTTATTAATACCAATTTACCATTTTCAACATAGCGTAATAGCAAGAAAATGTATCAAAAATAAAGTTAAGAGGTTGATACACAACATTTATTTCATCTCGGCAGAAGCTGTTTGTGTTGTTCTCTCACTGGAGACAAAAATGGGAAAATAACATCTATCTGAATTTTTCCGTCTTTAACAGAGTCGCTCAAAAAAACGAAGAAAAGAAACTTTTTTATAAACTGACGCTCCAGCGTTGGTGTCTGAAAAAAACTGAAATCAAAGAGTGCTTAATGAACACCTGAAGCAACATGATTTCTGTCAGAGACGAGATGAAAACAGGAGTCGATAAGAAGAGATAAGAATAGAATTTTAGCAGATTGATGTTCGGTGGTGTGAAACAGCAAAAAGTTTTTCCTCAAACAAGCCTGCTTTTATTTTACAATCACGGTTTTCTCGTCTACCTCTCTGTCTCCTCCTCATCCCCATCATCCTCCTCATCCTCTCCTCCTCCTTCTTCTTGCTCCTCCACATGGTGCTCCCCTCCTCGTCAAGGGAGGAAGCGGGAGCACCCAGTGGAGGGGTGCGTCGACTATTTTGTCCCAGTGTCTCCCTGAGCGGCAGGGTGGGAGGTCCTGGTGATGTCACATAGACTAAAGAAGCTGATTGGCTGACAGGTGAGGCGGAGTCGTGGTGGTCAATTGGTGATGATGTCTTGACGACCACGCCCTCCACCTTCGAGCTGATGTGGGTGGAGTTCAACCAATCTAAAGGTTTAGCCCTTCCATCCATCCCAGATCGGACCCCTGTTTGGACGGACACACACACACACACACAATGTCAGACTGGACCACAGTTGTGTGTCTGCACTGAGAGTGTGAGTTACAGTAGTTACAGCAGAGAGGCCATGCAGGCAGCAGCACAGGAGGCGGCTCAGACACAAACACGCTTTATTAAGGTTGTTTGCCAAACAGCACGAGTCAGTAAATTAATTACACTCTCTACTTTTAGGTTTCTGCACCTTCAGGCTTTCACTTTTGATAAAACCAGAACATCTAACACATCATATGAGTTATTTCCTGCTGCTGGTAACAATTACACTCCTCAGTACTCATGTAGTGGACGCAAACAGACATCAGTTAGCATTTCCACTGGCAGTGTTTTATTTTGAAATTCAGGTCATATTTACACTTCCTTTGAAAAAAAGCTATTAGCATCAGTAAAGGTTGATCCATCACTCTCAGGTCTGTTTTTAGTATAACAGCTGGAAGTTATTTTGAGACCTGAAGGAGACATATGACCTTCGACCCTTCGAAGTCATCCTGTCAGCCACTTGCAGACCTCTTTCAGCAAGGCTGAAGTCCTGCAGTGACACTAAGTGCAAACATGAACTTTTGTTTCAAACTGGCTTAAATTTATTGTGAAAGATCATTGTTGTTAGCGAGAGCTGGTCTCTGGTTGAAGCTCACGCCAAGGTTATAGCTCAGTGTGATATTTGAGCCTGTCAAAGTGGAGCTGGAAATGTCCTCCAGTGTCTGAGGAACAACATTCAGATGAAATGAGCCAAACTGTGGTGCGTGCCCACGTTTCTCCACACCAGGACAGCGGTCATGTGCTTCTACTCGCCACATTTGCCTCACTGTGTACTTCAAGTGCAGGTGGACAGGCTGAGACTTCAGCTGAGCTGAAAACCACCCAGAGGTGCACGAGGAGACGAGCTTGTTTAAATCAACTAAGGCTTTTACTGTATTTATTTATTTTTATTCACATCTCTACTGTATGTTACAGACACACAGTTAAAGGCAGTAAGCGGCATGCAGGTCAGATGAAGAGGAAAATGAGGAGGAAGACTCACAGGGTTCGAGACGATGAAGGTTTCTTGACTCTCTGCCACTTCCTCCTCTCAAACAGCCTGATGCAACAAACACACACCATGTTACACACACACACACACACACACACTCTCTCTGCTTCACCACCAGCAGCCCTCAGCTCCATCAGGAAATCATGCAGCATTCAGAGCAGAAAAACATTATATACGAGCGTGTGTGTGTGTGTGTGTGTGTGTGTGTGTACCTGTAGTCATGAAAGCTGCCATGTGCCCGCCCTCCTGCTGAAAAGACAGTTTGATTGGTTGATGAGCAAAGGCAAGGCCACTTGTGATGAGGTATTTTGTTGTCCCTGATCATCAAGTACAGCAGCATCATGTGATCACTCAACTTGACAAGGATCGTCTGAATGCACACACACTGCAGTGTAGTGGTAACACTACACACCTTTGGAGTGGGAGTTGCAAGTTCGATTCCCAGCCAGTATCCAGTAAGGGTCCTAAAAACTAAGCCCTGGAATGGCGAGGTTACGTCTGCAGCCTGTGTGCAGCTTGGACACAAAGCATTTCTCTGTATGATTGTGTATGTGACGAATAAAGCTTGTTTGTTGTGGACTTGTCACAATGAGAAGCTGGAATTAAGTTAAGCGTTAAGTTGCTGCTGATGCTCACTTAAACGCCTTTTTCAGTAATGGAGTGCCACAGGGCTCCAACTTTGGCCCATTGCTATTGACTATAAATGCATCTTTCCATCTCTTCTGATACAATTTTAAAACCTCCATCCTTTTCAGGGAGCCTATCCCAGGAGTCATGGGATAGGGATAGACTTGTCTAACATAGAGACAGACAACCATTTGCACCTATGGGCAATTACCAATTAACCTAATCCCACTAACTCTGAATTTCAGTGTGTAAGCAACTGTACATTGACGATATAAGTTCAAATTCTAAGTCTTTGAACTTTTGGAGTAAGTCAGAGTACCTGGAGAGAACATGCAAACTCCACATAGAAAGACCAAAGCCTGATGCTGGAATCCAACTCAGGACCTTCTTACTGTGAGGCAACAGTTCTAACCACCGTGCTTTTTAAAAATTTTAAAACCTGATTTTAAAACCTGTATCTTTATTTTAAATTTCAGAAAGTTCACATCTCGCTGGAACCCTAAACAGCTTAAAACCTTTGAGGCAGTGTTGCAGCCACTGGCTCTTAATTTGAATCCAGGCTAATTTTGTGGGAAGCACAGACACGCCTCCATGAACCCTGGCTGAACAAGTCTGACGTACTCTGCACCTTTTTAAAAAGAACAAAGAACCATGAAGCTGCTTTCTCTCACAGAAAACTTCATTGCTGAGAAGATTTCTTATGTTCTCAAGGCTGCCTTAGCAACAACATCTCTATCCCCACGACAGTGAACCAGCATTAAAGTGAATTCAGCCATCAGTATAACAGAGAACAGGCTCTGAGGCTGCTGAGGGAACAAATGCTGTTCATTCATATCTGCAGGTGGAAATATGCAAATGCATAAAGCTGCTGTCTGAATTGCAGAAGTACAGCAGCTCCAACGGAGCGTTGGAGTTAAAGTTTACAGTCTTCATATTTTTGAGGAAGAATAGTGAAAGAGTTCCAGAGTAATAAAAACTGTGCTGTTTAGTAGCAGCTATATGAATGACGTTTGTCCAAGGTGTGTGTGTTTGTCTTACCTGGTTCCACTGAGCGCGTGCGAGGATTACACTGTTTGTGTCCCTTGCACCCTCTGAGCTCCATCAGCTGCACGTGGAGCTGATTGAGAACCGTCCGATCTAAAGAGCTGACAGCATTTATCAGCTGGAAACAGAAATGAGGAGACAAAGAGAGAGACGGTAGTTTGTGTGGTTTGTGTTCAGGTAAATTAGATGAAGTGTATCAGCCCAACAGCTGTGGGGCCTCAGGAACTCCACATTTCTGCTGTCATGCAAGTTTCTTGCACGTGTGCATTGTGAGTGTGACTGTCGGGCTGAATGTGTGTCATTTATAAATGAAAGAAATATGCAAACCTGTAGAAACATCCTGTCTCAGGGAAATACTGAAAAACTAGTTTACATATTTTTACTTCTGGGCTGGACGACTGTAATTTGTTATTATCAGGATTTCCTAAAAGCTCCCTGAAAAACCTTCAGTCTTAAATAATCAGGCCCCATCTTATCTTAATGACCTTGTAGTACCATATCACCCTATTAGAGCACTTCGCTCTCACACTGCAGGCCTACTTGTTGTTCCAGAGTATTTAAAAGTAGAATGGGAGGCAGAGCCTTCAGCTTTCTGTGGAACCAGCTTCCAGTTTGGATTCGGGAGACAGACACTATCTCTACTTTCAAGATTAGGCTTCAAACTTTCCTTTTTGCTAAAGCATATAGTTAGGGCTGGACCTGGTGACCCTGAATCCTCCCTTAGTTATGCTGCAATAGGTGTAGCTGCTGGGGGATTCCCATGATGCACTGGGTGATTCTTATTCACTAACTGTGTGTTTATTCACCTCTCTGCATTTAATCATTAGTTATTATTCATCCCTGACTTCTTCCAGTGTGTTTTTGTCCCGTCTTTCTCTCCTGACCCCAATCTGGTTGTGGCAGATGGCCTTCCCAGGAGGTTTCCTGTTAAAGGGGCGTTTTTCCTTCCCACTGTTGCCAAAGTGCTTGTTCACAGGGGGTTACTTTACAATATAAAGCGCCTTGAGGCAACTGTTGTTGTGATTTGGTCCCCCCCCCCCGACACACACACTCATCCTCAGCATGTTGTACTGTGGAGTCATCGAGTGTAACTGCATTGCTGTCTCGTTGCTGAATGACAGTCAGTGCGGCAGAGACGAACCCTCTCAGCTGTTATCGTTCTCTTTCTTCTTGTTTTTGACATTTTTTTTGTCTTTATATTTACATACCCTCTCCTGTCTGATCATTTCCTGATAACATTTACATTTACAATAATTGATTACACAGCGGTGGAGAGTAGATTTTATCAAAGTAGATGTCTTTCTGAAAGCGCTGTAACTAAGTTTAAGAATATAATCCACCCACTGTTATCATCTTCAATGCCCTGTACCAACATAGAGCAGAGCAGCTATCTGAACGCTACCCCAACAGAGGTCGATTATCTTGTTAATAATTTCACCTCCTCACTACGTACGACTCTGGATACTGTAGCTCCAGTGAAAACTAAGGTCTCTAATCAGAAGTACCTGACTCCGTGGTATAATTCTCAAACACGTACCCTAAAGCAGATGACTCGTAATCTGGAGAGGAAATGGCGTGTCACAAATTTAGAGGATCATCATTTAGCCTGGAGAAATAGTTTGCTGCTTTATAAGAAAGCCCTCCGCAAAGCCAGAACATCTTACTATTCATCACTGATTGAAGAAAATAAGAACAACCCCAGGTTTCTCTTCAGCACTGTAGCCAGGCTGACAAACAGTCAGAGCTCTTTTGAGCCAACCATCCCTTTAACGTTAACTAGTAATGACTTCATGAACTTCTTCACAAATAAAATTTTTATCATTAGAGAAAAAATTACCAGTAATCATCCCACAGATGTAATATTATCTACAGCTACTCTTAGTACCATTGATGTTAAGTTAGACTCTTTTTCTCCAATTGATCTTTCTGAGTTAACTTCAATAATTACTTCCTCCAAACCATCAACGTGTCTTTTAGACCCCATTCCTACGAAACTGCTCAAAGAAGTCCTGCCATTGATTAATTCTTCGATCTTAAATATGATCAACCTATCTCTAATAATCGGCTATGTACCACAGGCCTTCAAGCTGGCTGTAGTTAAACCTTTACTCAAAAAGCATCTCTAGACCCAGCAGTCTTAGCTAATTATAGGCCAATCTCCAACCTTCCTTTCATATCAAAAATCCTTGAAAGAGTAGTTGTCAAACAGCTAACAGATCATCTGCAGAGGAATGGTTTATTTGAAGAGTTTCAGTCAGGTTTCAGAGCTCATCACAGCACAGAAACAGCTTTAGTGAAGGTTACAAATGATCTTCTTATGGCCTCTGACAGTGGACTCATCTCTGTGCTTGTCCTGCTAGACCTCAGTGCAGCGTTCGATACTGTCGACCATAATATCCTATTAGAGCGATTAGAACATGCTGTAGGTATTACAGGTACTGCACTGCAGTGGTTTGTATCATATCTATCTAATAGACTCCAATTTGTGCATGTAAATGGAGAGTCCTCTTCACACACTGAGGTTAATTATGGAGTTCCACAAGGTTCAGTGCTAGGACCAATTCTGTTTACATTATACATGCTTCCCTTAGGCAGCATCATTAGAAGACATAGCATACATTTTCACTGCTATGCAGATGATACCCAGCTCTATCTGTCCATGAAGCCAGATAACACACACCAATGAGTTAAACTGCAGGAATGTCTTAAAGACATAAAGACCTGGATGGCCGCTAACTTTCTGCTTCTTAATTCAGATCAAACTGAGGTTATTGTACTCGGCCCTGAAAATCTTAGAAATATGGTATCTAACCAGATTCATACTCTGGATGGCATTACCTTGGCCTCCAGTAACGCTGTGAGGAACCTTGGAGTCATTTTTGACCAGGACATGTCCTTCAACGCACATATTAAACAAATATGTAAGACTGCTTTCTTCCATTTGCGCAACATCTCTAAAATTAGAAATATCCTGTCTCAGAGTGACGCTGAAAAACTAGTTCATGCATTTATTATTTCCAGGCTGGACGACTGTAATTCATTATTATTAGGATGTCCAAAAAACTCACTGAAAAGCCTTCAGCTAATCCAAAATGCTGCAGCAAGAGTCCTGACAGGGACTAGAAAGAGAGAGCAGATTTCTCCTGTTTTGGCTTCCCTTCATTGGCTTCCTGTTAAATCCAGAATTGAATCCTGCTCCTCACATACAAGGTCTTAAATAATCAGGCCCCATCTTATCTTAATGACCTTGTAGTACCATATCACCCTATTAGAGCACTTCGCTCTCACACTGCAGGCCTACTTGTTGTTCCTAGAGTATTTAAAAGTAGAATGGGAGGCAGAGCCTTCAGTTTTCAGGCCCCTCTTCTGTGGAACCAGCTTCCAGTTTGGATTCGGGAGACAGAAACTATCTCTACTTTCAAGATTAGGCTTCAAACTTTCCTTTTTGCTAAAGCATATAGTTAGGGCTGGACCAGGTGACCCTGAATCCTCCCTTAGTTATGCTGCAATAGACGTAGGCTGCCGGGGGATTCCCATGATGCATTGAGTTTTTCCTTTCCAGTCACCTTTCTCACTCACTATGTATTAACAGACCTCTCTGGATTGAATCATATGTGTTATTAATCTCTGTCTCTCTTCCACAGCACGTCTTTTATCCTGTCTTCCTTCTCTCACCCCAACCGGTCGCAGCAGATGGCCCCGCCCCTCCCTGAGCCTGGTTCTGCCGGAGGTTTCTTCCTGTTAAAAGGGAGTTTTTCCTTCCCACTGTCGCCAAAGTGCTTGCTCATAGGGGGTCATATGATTGTTGGGTTTTTCTCTGTATCTATGAAGCGCCTTGAGGCGACTTTTGTTGTGATTTGGCGCTATATAAATAAAATTGAATTGAATTGAATTGAATTTTGTGTATTTTCATTTTCTTTATATCACAGATTTATTTTAGAACTAGACAACACTACAGGGAAACAATATTTCAGGATACTGTATGTGTAGAGTATGGTATATAGTTTTTTATATTCTTGAGTCTTGATTTAATTAAATTAAATTCAGTGGTATCCAGATGTAGTTTCCTGCTGCAGACAGCCAGACACAAGTCTTAGTTTCTTGTTTTAAGCACACGAGTCCAAAGTCTGATGGGAAAGGGTGTAACCCAGGCTATGTTTTGGAGCTTTCATTTCCAGATGTCTCCTGAACGTATCACACACGGGCGGTCGTACAGTAGAGGTCGGCTGTAACACTCACTGAATGTTTTAGATAAGAAGACTGCAGCTTTCTTGAGAACAACACGATTGTGTGAGTGAAGTCATTTCTCACAGGAAACCGAAGATTAAAAATGATGATGAGATAGAACATGACCACATATTTTTCACGAGGACCAGTTTGACTTTTAGACCCCCCCCCCCCCTCCCTTTCACAGACCTGTTTGAGGGTTAAAGCCAAAATGAGGTTAGAGTTTGGGACTTTGGGAAACATTTATGTCATGGGAAGCATGTCAGCGAGCTAACGCAGGAAAACAACACCTTTAAGCTAAAATCAGAAAACTGCTCTGTACCTGGTACGGGTCTGTGTTGAGGTCAAAGTACTCCAGGAAGCCAGTCGCAAACTCACAGAACAGGAAGTTGTGGGACTCATTGATGGTCCTCAGACACCAGTACGTGTTGTTGTTGGCACTGGTGCAGGCGCAGAATGAACCCACTGCAACACACACACCAACACAAACACACACATATTCATTAACAATATTTTTCTTGCTGTGCTGGTTAAACCTGAAGAATGAGGACATTTTTAGAAAGTGTGGTTCTCGGTTTGGGACAGCACTTTGATGGCGTTATTTATAAGCACAGCTCAAACACAGATCACAGCAAACTCTTTTAGTGGCTGCAACAACAACGATCGAAAGCTCAAACACGGGGAAGGAGATGGTGATGTCGAAACGCTCAGGGTTGTGATGATCATCACAAAGTAAAGCAGTGGCTCTTACACGTCCAGAACGGCGCCGTGTGCCAGTGCTGGTTGTCATGAGTGAAGCAGGTGAGTCCTGGCATTGAACACGTGTCATTGTTTCTGATTCTCTTGATCATCTTCCTCATCTTCTTCCTCCTCTTCTGCTCCTTCAGAAGCCACGCCTTCTTGTCCCGAGCCCCGGCCTTCCTGCTCACACACACGCACGCACGCACGCGCACGCACACACACACACACACACACACACACACACACACACACACACACACACACACACACACACACAGATAAAGCTTGTAGGATGTAGCTGCCCAGGGCCATTCATGTAAAAACACAGCGTGCTGGCTTATTGCCACAATGGTCTCACCTGAACGGATGCAGACTCCCTCCTCTGTACCTCAGCTTGTTCTTCAGTTTGGATTTGTACCTGAGAAACACAAACGTCACATCACGTTTAATCACATGCACGAATCTAAAACTGTGGCGTGCACTTTTCTGCTACTTACAGATATTTACTGCAGTCACACTCCTGGGGGCGGGCCTTCTTCAGGTGACCTCTGACCTCTCTCAGGTTCTTTATCTTCGTCTGCAGAGTCTCAATCTGAGAGAAAGTCACAGGTATCATTCAGGGCCACTAATAATATTCTGCAGAACCTTAAACTTACTTCACTTCTGCGGCGTCAGGTGTGAGCTGGGATTTTTAGAGCGACATCCCAAACTTTTTAAAACAAGCGTCACTGCTGTAAGTCTGTTTCACTCTCTAACTTACTGTTTTGATTGGCTGGGTGAGCACGACTGGTTGCCTAGATGCTGCAGATCTTGTTAGCTGGATGAACCAATTAGTCCTATTTCATTCATTTACAACTCCCAGGTTTACCTGACAGGTGTACCGTGTTGTGCACACCTGACAGGAGCCGTGGCTGCAGTCCAGCAGACAGCAGCATCCCGGTCTGTAGCAGGAAGTTGTAAACCAATTAGGTGGAGAGAGAGAGGAACCCGGCAGACTCAGTTATCTGTCACAGAATCATTCACCCGGAACAGCGGGCAGCAACAGTCTGCACAGACACGGAAACGCTAACCTGCCAGGAGGCAGGGCTGCTAATGTTATCCACACTCTGCACATCCCAGCACCTAGAATAGGATCAGATCAATGAACAGTGTAATCACTGGTGTAATTACTGCGATCACTGACTTTTAAATGCACCCTGTGTTTAACCTTTCCCATTAAATTGTGCTTAATTTGGACTGTTTTCTTACTTTTATACATGACGACTAATTTGATTTATTATTCTGCTGCTTTATAAACCGACTCCACGATACTTGCCTCACACATGCACAACCCCAGGGTTTTGTTAGGTCGGGCGTACGGTGCAAAATCTGTGCCTGATCAAACATGCAGATGGATCGTGGGGAAGCGGAGCGGCTCAAGCACTTTATGAACATCCTCCCTCCAGCTTTCAGAAAAAGCTGAGTCAGGAGCTTCAAAGCTCGAGGACAGTTCAGTTTAAAGGGACAAGAGCGCACTGACTGATTCAACATTTCAGCACTACTGTGTCTGCATGTGACTGTGGGATGTTATTTCAGGTGGAAATATCACTAAATAAACCAGAGCTTCAGGGGGTAATTCACAAAAACCTAAGCAGGAGACTAGGGTTTAGGTACCAGCACTACCTTTGGAGAAAGTCAAGTTTAGATTAAATTAAAGCTTTTAAAAAAGTTGTTTTAAAATCTGTTCATAGTCACTAAAGTTGTGAAGTGTTTTGGTTGTTGGCAGCTTAGTTTGTTGAACCCGGAAGTCACAAGCGAGTGATGGATCTCACCGTGAAGCAGTGATAGTGACCTGTCAATCACAAGGTAGGGCGGGCCTAAAATGTGCCTTCCTTTATGTTTTTGACTCTAACAGGTTAGAAATGATAAGACTTAAAAAAAAGAAAGCAAAACCATCAGCAAAGTGTTTCCTCAGGTCAGAGATCAAATACAGAAGAGAAGAGGCCGTCAGAAACAATGCACCTTTAATAGGCTTCATGTCCACCTCACATACAGTTTGTGGTCACAACAGTGCAGAGACGCTAACTCGTTCTGCTGTGTGGCTTTTACAGAAACGTGAGAAGGACGTTACCTCGTGGTCGATATGCAGCTTGTGGTCCTTCCAGGCCTGCAGGGACTGATACACTCCCGTGTCACACTTCACTGTTGCATTAGACAGGATGGAACATCTGCAGGAAAACAGATTTAATATCAGTCGTATTTGGTTAAAGAGCATCATATCATAACACGGCATATTTTAAACCAGAACGAAAAAAACAAGCATTACTGACCGGTGAGTGACTTTGACAGAGTTGGGTGTGACCACGGCGTTGGGATCTCCTCCCATCCCGCTAAACTCGTCCTCAGACTCGTCTCTCATTGGCTGATCCCAGCCTGCCAGGCTCTGGTTTCCAGGGTAATTGTTCGTCATGGAGAGAGAGCGGCTGTAACGGTTCCTGGAGTAATTCTTCAGGGCTTTGAACTCTGACAGACAAACACAATTAAGCTCATCACCTCAGCGAATATCACCACTGAGAAGAATAAGAAGTTTATTATCACACTGCTCTTGCCCTACACAATAAAATCCACTTCCTGCAGTCTCTAAGTACACGTTTACATGCCTCTGTGTTACAGTAATGGCTAAACTAAAGCTCATCATTGACAGAGAACCTCAAATACCTCCATCTCTACCACCATAAGGGTGATGCAGTGCTGTCCTCAGACATTAGAGGTCAGCATCACACCTCAAAGTGGAAGCTGTGGCCTGAGAACAACAGCTCTGAAACAGGAGAAACCAGCTTATCTCTCCTGGAAAAATCTAAAAACATCTTCGCTCACAGCCTCTTCACAAGAAAGAAAGGGAAATAGAAAAGTCATTAAAGGAAAGGTTGGAAGCTCTGGTGGCAAGCTGTTGGAAACTGACCTAAAATTAAATTAACTTCTTTATTCGTTACACGGACTTAAGAGTCGATCCTGTTCCTGCTTCAATTTAAGGAATTAAGAAAGGACATTTTACCATGTGTGCTTGCATGCTGTGTGCTAAAACAAAGCCGGCCTCGTGCGTGCTCCTGCACAACAGTCACTGCTGCAGGACTTTCCCAGTTAAATTTATGCTCTAATGTGACATCTGAACAAGTCTGACAAATGGATTATTTAAACATGTGGGCCTCCAACCACAGAGTTCAAAGTAGCAATCCATCAGACACAGGATCAGCCAAACACACTGCTGAACTCAGAGATAATGATCCAAACCATGACAAGAGTGTGCACTCCTCTACGACCGCAACGAGCCGCCTCAAACCTGCCATCAAACGTGTCATCCTGGCGAGATGAGTTTGTCAATCAGAGGAGTGAAAGAGATCTAAAGCTGACACGTCTGAGGAGTTTATACACCGTCTTTCTCTCTGAGCACGTACAGCAATGCTCGTATCATCTCATATGAACCGCGGCTCCTGTTTCATGACAAACTTGTTACCACAAAGCAGCGACAGCTACGCTGAAAAAAACAAAAGTTTAAAATCATCAGCAATCAGCAGCTGGAAAATTAAAAACTGCAAATAAGTGTCATGAAAAAACATTTTTGTACTATTTTCCAAAAGCTCTGACATTTCTTTGGTGAGAGGTTCGTCTGTTTATGAGTATGACCGGCACTAATGCGTCATATCTGCAGGAGTTTGTCAGACTTGGTCACAGTGATGATTCCAACGTGTCGGTGTGTAGGTGCTCGTTTGAATTATTAATCACTGGGATTAAAACATCTGCGTACACCAGTCATCCACAACAATGAAACCACTGTAAAGTCAGTAACAACAATCATCTTGTCCTGGCACTCTTTTAAACGCATCATCCAAACGCATCCTGCAGACGCCGCGAGCAGCATGATGACACAAACCCCACCACACTGCAAAAAACTGAACGCAACAGCTTGAGAAGCTCAAAATCTCCAAATCACAGCCCAATCGAGGCCAAGCAGGACGTTCTGGAACGAGTCTGCGACATCTGCACACCGACAGGTCAGAATTGCTCTGGCGGCACACATCGGAAGCCAAAAACTGTCATTCAGAAACCAAGTCAATGCCTACAGACTCCCATTTAAAACGAGCAAATTTACAGCATTAAAAAAACTTGTTTACAGACGGGAACAAAAAGGTTTGGACCACCATGGACAGTTTGGTGGTCCAAACTGAGGACAGGTTGTTTTTTATAAACTATCCACTTGGATACAACTCGGGTTTAAAATTCAAACCATTCAAAGAAGTTTATGCTTCAGTTTTGTGATTTTTGCTTATTTTAGCTAAAAACCTCATTCTAGCGTCGTGATCTGATCCAAAAAACAATATGGCAGCAGCCAAAACGTCAAGATGCTGACAGTTTGTGCAATGAGGATCATGGTGGACATGATGATGATGATAATCATGAACAGTGCTTAATTCAAATAAAGCAGGATTTTAGTCAGCTGACCTTTAACCTGTTTAGGGATTTATGGATGAAACTTAATAAAGGAATCAGAGAATTCCAGAAAAGCTGCTAAACTGCTCACACGTGGCGCTCAACAGTTTTCCATTTTAAACCTAACACAAAATTATTTTTTCATGAGGAAAATTGCGCATGCCTAATAATCACTGCTGCCCCCTGGTGGACTGAAGCGTTAACACTCACTCTTTTTGGAGAAGAAAGGCTTCTTGTTGAACGGCTTCATCATGGAGGGTCGAAGGTTCAGAGGTCGCAGGTCACGGAAATCGCAGTCGCAGGCACCAGAATTTGGAAGGTACAGTTGAGACTTGATGCTGATTGGACGCTGACGGCCAATCACACCCCTCTGGAAGCTTGTGGCCCCTCCTTCATTCTTACATTTGAAGAGCCGTAGCTTCCCCGTGGCGTCCTCCACACACTGCCACTTCTGCACACACAAAATCGTGCGCGAGGAATTATTTTTAACAGTTCAGAGGAGCCGGTTTAGTTTTCCCAACATCAAATGTTAGTATACAAAAGGTCCATAAATAAAATATAAATAAATACTTTAACGCGAATATTGAAAGCTGGAAGTTAAAAGGGAAACGGCATCCTGATAATCATATAAGGATTATCTTCAGGCAGGATGTGATGTCACATATACAACAACTTACAAAAGATGCAACAATAAAGTTCACGAATCACAAAATTAAACAGAAAAATATTTGTTTACCTCAGAATTAATTTACAACAACACGCACGCTTAACAAAAGACAATAAAGGTCTCGTTTGGTCCACTTGGTTCGGTGTAGCGCCGTAATCACACTGAGCATCTGACTGCTGCTGGTCTTGCATGTCAGGCTTTGATTTGTTCAGGTTGATGAAATTTTGGATTGGGGCTAAAGATCCTCACATACATCGGGCCATGAACAGCCGATGTGAAAAAGCAAAATCTCCAGACGCTTACGTGCAGCAGCTCTACTCAGAGCTCCTCAGTCAGTCTGTAGGGAGAATGTCCACAAGTCTCCAAGCAGAGGCTCGTTTCAGCTCTTTGACTCACAGCCTGAATATCAAAACCAGCAGATAAATCAGACGCTTTGCCCGACAGCAGAGTTCCACCTTATACTCATTACTGCACAAGGCCTCGTACTCCATCCTGTCCATGTGACTGAAAAAGACCCTGAAATACTTCTGTGGTTGGGCCGTTAACGCTCAGCAACAATCAGTGATGTTCTATTATTGACTACTGATCACTGATTGGCTGATTATCCTAATCTTATATTAAATAAGGTGACAAGCACGTGAACTTGTTTTAAACCGCTGATTACGGTGATACTCCAGGGGTAGCAACCAGGGACACCCGAGCCTCAACACGCCAGACTTGCACTGGGTGGCGTTCGTAGGTTTGAAACATGAGTGGGTTCCTTTTACACATCATCCCAAGGTAAACGCTGATTACACAATGTTTCTAGGACAAATCACACTGGCTTCTTGACTGCTCTCTGCCACCGGCTACAAAATCCTCGAAAGCTGTTGTGGAACCAAAAAGAACAAAAGAACAATGGTTCCATTTTCTCCGATAGCTCCTGCAGGATCCTGATAGAAGCTATGAAAAGAGTCACTTTACTAAAGGAGGTAAAGAAGAGGCAGCGTGCCTCTGAAAACGAGAGGGAACCTTGGACAGGTGTTTACACGATGACTCACATGACTTGTGAGGGTTCGAAACATTCACGTGGATTTGCTTTGATCAGCACGTAACCAAACCTGCCGGGCTTTGAGTGAAGGAGGGTGAGGTAGGAAAGGCGAGGCTGGGAAGAGGCCGTCTATTGCCTCGTAAACACGTACGATACATTCAGAGTCTTCTTTTGCTTTCAGCATCGGCTGCATCGTGACTCTGTAGTTGTTCATTAGAAGATTGGCGTGACCCGAATGAATTGCGACTGTTGCCCTGAGTCACTCACGCTTATTAAAGAGCGACAAATGCCTGAATTATTAAGTACACACACATATATGCAGTTTTCTTGGGGCTGTTTATCACAGCAACCCAGCAGCCGGCAGACTCTGTTGCTAAGAGACTAATCAACTTGCTAAAGGGATTTTTCGACAAGTGCAATTAACCTCAAACAAGCGTGAACACAAACACACAGTGACACAGCTCTAAATGTCTGGCAGAAAAGTTTCTGTTGTGCTGTCGCATCTCGATTCTCTCCACGTCTCTTTGATGCTGCAGCATTCAGCGAGTCCATTGTGTTCTGGTCGTTCCAGTCGTTACTGCAGTTATTGTATGTGTCTGGTTTACAGAGATGACATCTGGTTTTTCATCTCTGTGACACAAGTCTACCCTGCTTCTTTCAAGTCTCTGTTTATTGGAGCGGTAGCCATCCCGGCTTTCCCGTCTTTATTCCAAAAACAGCTTGTTACTGAAGACTGCACAGACCAAAGAAAAACTGCATCGGAAAGAGTGCAAACTTTATAGTCTGCATGTTCTGTCAAAGCGAAGCAGGAATAATGAGCAATAAGACTGTGATTGAAGCCACAGGATCAGGAGTGAACGACAGGATCGTAGAAGTAAAACGATGAGACTGGCAGAGGAGGAGCAGTTAGGAGTACAGAGAAATTAAACATATGGGATTGGGATTTCTGGAAGTTATGGAGTTGAGAGTAAATAGCATCTGGATGAAGTGATTAGACGAGGATGAAACAGGGATTAAGAGTAAATCAGTTCAATTGTGAACAAAATGATGGGATCAGGAAGAAATAACTGGATGGAGAAATGTAGCGTCCCGAGTGAGGAACGAAACGATGAAGTCACAACTCAAATAATGAGATGAAGACTAAAATAAAGTGGTAAGGTGTGCTGTAAACAAACAACAGGCTCAGGAGAGACCCAGCAGAACATTATTCTGGAGTAAAATAAGAAATAGCAAATAGGAGTGTGCAGAACAAAGCAACGAGATCTCGAATAACGCAATCCAGCAAAGAGGAACATTTACTGGATTATGACTGAGGAATGGAGTGAATGTGATAATGTGATGTGAATGAAATAATAATAAAAACGAGTAGAATCAGGAATAAAGTCTCAGATTCAGAAGTTAGAAATGGGATGTGAGGATATTGGGAAAATAATAAGGTTTGAAAGAACGATTTAATTGGATTGGGAGCAGAACGGAGCACAGAATAGGATTCTGGAGTAAGGAAAAGGACACGAATAAGAGTCATTTAAAAGAGTGATAATGGGACCAGGAATGGGTCACCAGAAGGAAGTTTAGAGAAAAAACAAGGAAAGGGAACGCTCCAAACCTGCTTCTGATCTAAAGTATGGTGTGTGGAGCAAAGGGTTGGAATAAAGTACTGCAATCAGAATTAAGTAATGGGATCGAACGTACAGAAATGATATGAGGAGTCAAGTAAGTTCAATGGAGCCAAATTTATAGGAATACTGATAATTTTATGAGTGAATTTGATTAATTTGGTGAACGGAGTGAAATAAGGTTTCTGGAGAGAAGTGAAAATTAGGAACGTATTCTGGAGTAAAGTTAAGACTGGAGGTAAGGTAATGCAATCAGGGACACGTAATGAGATCAGGAGTGAAGTCATTGGATGCAAACGCAGTGAAACTCATATGACTGAGTAGAATCAGGAAAAATAAGGTATTCCAGAGTAAAAGAGAGGAATAAGATTATGCATTGAGGAATAAGCAGCTAGATCAAAAGTACAATAATAACATCAGGAGTGAAGTCATTGGATTCAGGAGATTATAAAAAAATCTGACTATTGTAGTGCAAGGATGGAGAAGGAATGTGATACCTTTGGGAGAAGTAGGATCAGGAGTCGAGGAGTAAATGAATCAGAAGTCTTACTGTACCTGTCCCGTCTGCTGGCAGGGCGTCTGGTACTCGGCTCTCTGACAGAGGTCTTTCACTCGTTGGCGTTTGGGCAGGAAGTTCTCCTCCTGCGAAACTTCCTTACCTTCGACGACCTGGTGGAGCAGCTTCCTGTAAAAACGTCAAACACAAGCAGGGAGGAAATCTGCATGTTTAATGAATTCATGATTCAAAGTTAATAAAAGTTTATTTGGGCATTTTTTATTTATGCATTTCTTCTGTCTGAATCAAGAAATCTGCTTTTTTCTGTGTAAATGCTTCGGTGGCCTCGAGCGTGGGGGTCGATGCCACGGAGGAGAAGCCAGCGAAACGAGCGACTCACTCGAGAGTTCTGCTGAAAGTTAACCTTTAGCCCTCCGTTAGAAGAACATTTGACTGAATCAAAGCTTAATGATGTGTTTAAGCTGTGATTAATATCTGTCTCAGAGTTATTATGTAAACACTTTTTACTAATTAACCAAACATCATCAGGCAGATCTGCTTCCACCGGGTGGACGACACCAGCTGCACGTCCATGACTCAGGACAGTAGTTCTAGCTGCCATGTTTTCCCAGCAGTGAGAGCAGCTGCTGTGTTACACTCTGCACTGAACGTAGATTGTTATGTGTTATATTTTCCCAAGCAGCAGCAGTGATGCGTCGTCTTTACCCTCTCTCCACCAGGAACGAGTCTCTCCACACCTTCGGCTTCTTGTTCACTTGAAACCTGAAGAAGAGGATGAAAACAGCGAGAATCAGAATTCCTGCACTTCTCCTGCTATTTTTAACCCACAACCAACACTGTCGCACCCTCCGCCTGTCTTCACCTCACCTTCTTCTTTTTTCACGTCGACTCCATTAAGCACGACTGCCTTTACTGAAGCGGCGTCTGAACGAGCTGCTAAATGTGCATCGCTGCTTCATTTTACACCCCTAAACTTCGGGCTGGAGCTCCTCTCGCTGCCACGTCAGGAGCAGCGAGTTCATTTCAGTTCAAATCATCGAACATTACACACATTTATATAATGTTCATACAGTCCCCTCATTAAGTGCGTGACTCCATCTGGTTTCTATTCTGGGATGTTTGTAACGTTAACTTTCAGGAACAACATTTTGATTTTCCTCCTACGCTTAAAAGAACAACAGTCACCGCAGTGGAAACGACTGCAGGACTTTTTCCAGTCGTTTTCGTCTCGACTGATTCACAGAATAAACAGCACAGAAAGACACAAACATAATAATGAGGCTGCGACGAGGATTTACACACAAAGGTGGCGGAAAATGTTGCTGCTCGATGTAAAAGCTTGTCTCCAAAGTTTGAAACACACTGAAGAAGGACTAATTTAAGTTTCCAATATGACAGCCATCAGTGCAGCAAACAACTAAATATTTGGAGTTTTACCTTTAACATCCAAACCAGTTGCCAGCGCACCGCTTAGGTTTAGGGTTGGGTTGAACTTTAGCCACAAGCTGGGAGATACACACCCTGGCCAAACGGAGCTCATAAGATTTTTGTTTCTTATGTGAAAACATGTATAAAGTCTGTAAAAAGTCATAGAATTAAATCTAAGTGTAACTATTAAGAAGCTGCTGGTGACCTGAAGGACAGCACCTTCATCCACCGATTCTCTGCTGTTCACAACGGTTTAAAGAGATGAAAGCAACAAGTGGGAGCAGAGCTGTCGAGTCGTCTCACGTCTGAGGCCACAGCGAGGTGTTCACAACAAAATCCCTCCGGCCTGTTCTGTGTCCGCTCCGGTCAGAGTCGGGCACGTTCAGAAGCAGTCCGGTCCAGGCATTGTTGTCAAATGCCCAACATCCTTATTTTAAACAATTTTTATCATTTAGTTTCTTTTTATACGTGAAAAACACAGCATAACACTGATCCTGGTGTTAGCTCAGGCAGACCATGAAGGCCAACTCAGCTGACCTCGGTGTCAGCCCACATCAGCTGATGGCTCTGCAAATACCCTTTAAAGCATCTAATTGGCTGTCTTATACAGGGCACGCTATTTAAGCGGCTTGTGGAGGCGGGTTGTGGTTTCTGGGCGCAGTCGCAGGAAGGAGAGGTAGAGCAGTGTGTCTGATGAGGAGGGTGGGACACCTGCTGGGGGCGTCTAATTAACCCCTCCCCCGACAGCATGTAGATTGTAGCAGATGAGAGACACGAGATGCTCAGCGGTGAGTCTGAGAGCCGGTGCAGCACAGCCGGCCACAGAGAGTCAGAGACTGTGTGAAAAGTAATGTTTGAATAAAACTGTGAAAGGAAGATTTCCTGCCCAACCTTACTGTGGAGAACTCGCAGCAGCAGCCGGTACACTGCTTTAACCTGCCCACAGTTACTACACATCTGCAAGCCGCTTTGCAACCATACCCTCACCTCCTTTTTCATGCTGCATCTGTGACTGTCATAACAGCTGCTGATGTCTGCTCACATGTGCTGGATGTCTTTCTGTTGCTCTTCCTGCCTGCAGATTTCAGCAGTAAAGGATCCAGAACAGACCTATTTCACCAAATGCACCCTCATTATCAGGGGGCTGTCTTCTTGTTGGCTCTCCAGTGCAGCTGTCCATACTGTTATTGCCATTATAGCAGACCATGATAGACTGGTGTTCCACTTCTGCCCATCTATGAGTCTGAACTGGCTAAGCAGAAGGAGATGGATTGATGGAAAACATCAAACGCCTTTTCACTACACTGGTATTGTTTGAAATATGTTTAACAAGCAAACACGTTACCACAGTCAGATGAAGTCCAGGTTGCATCAAAAATAAACTGGCACAAATAAAAATAGAATTATGATTATTTTTGGTCAACTGTATATGAAACCATATTTATTCATGACCTAGAATCATAACACACGAGTTACACTTGTGTTTTTAGGTGTGAAGACAGGCGCACACTGGATTTCTGACCACAGCGAAACAGTCAAACGCTGTTTTGATCAAACCTTTTTTCTCATTTACTTTACAATAAAGGGCTTCAGGAGCTGCAGCGTGGAAGACTAAACTATCTGTAAATGCCTGCGCAGTATCTGTTCTCATGTTTGTAGCACAACAGGACCCTCTTTCTTTATTTGTTGGCTGTAAACTGCTATCAGTCACTGTTTTGTCCTGTGCTGCTGAAAATCTGGCTCCTCCTGAAAAACACCAAGAATCTATAATCATGTGCTTGTTGTGAGCTGTTAGCTGCTGCAAGACGAGTCTGGTTTAATTCTCCTAACTGCAAAGAGCAGACTGTTCTGGGAGAATCTGCACAGAATCAGTCCATTATTCTGAATAAACTCTCTGTAATCACTCTTTCAGCTACCGTTGGTGTTTCCTCTGTACCTCACAGAAAATAAAAAGGAACAGCTGCTGTAAAGTTCGTCTCAGCACTCCACAGAATGTAAGGACTCTATTCAAATGTTCAGACAGATATCCTCAGAGGCTTCGGTGTGCTGCAGAACTGAGAGTACAGCTTCAAACGCTACGTGTCAGGTTTAAAGTTACATATCTGGTTTGATTTAAATTCAACAACGTGAAAAACACAAAGATACGGCTGCATCACAACATGTTTAACCAGAAAAAAGACAAATAGCATTTCTGCTTGTACGGACAACGTTTTAGAAGACTTTAATTTCTGAACTATTGTTCTCATTCAGCTGCAACATCCCCCCCAAAGTCTCTGACCTGACATGGGCCTCAAAAACCTTTACTACTCGAACCCTCGTGAACCTGTGCAATCTACTGAAACTCAGGTTTATCCATCCCTCCATCCCTCCCTCAGGGCTTCATTTAGCTCTAGGTCTGCAGAGACTTAATTACATTTTAGCTGCTCAGCTGATATCCGTCCACTAATTAAGCCAGACTAAATCATTCATCATTAGAGGTGATTGAGACTCTCATGCTGATGTAGTTTATCTACTTTCTCTTGAACCTGGAAGTGGGAATTAAACTCCTTTGCGTGTGTGTCCAACACCAGCAGCTATATAACCTTCAAACCTTAGCAAGTGCACCTCACCCCCCCTCAGCTACCGACAGCGATGGTATTGGTCACTGGCAATCACAGCGGGATAACAGGATGAAGTGACTGTGGAAAAGATCTCCCAACCACAGTAGGAAAGGAAAACTCAGTTTTAGAAGGAAGAAGCCACTCACAGAATAAGTCCAGTCACCTATAACTTACCTAATGAAGTCATTTACAATTGACTTGAGCACCAAATGGATTGTTTCCATTGACCTGACAGCATGTATAACTTATTGTGAGCAACACAGAGTGAAGCGGTTCTCAGTGAAGACAAACAGATATAGTTTCATTAATTAAAAGCAGCTCAGATGTTTCCTACACAGATGGTCACGGTCCGTTTACCAATCAAATCTGACACATTCCTGTAGTTGGGGACTATTTTTACTGATGGATGAATCCACATTTGGTGTCATGAGTCCTCACAGGAGGGTGTATGGAGATGAAATAATCACCAGTTTAGGTTATCGGCACTAAACCGCGACCCTGTGTGCAAAATCCTTTCGTCTCAGCTCGGCGGGTTTGACAGCCCCCCGAAACGCTTTCCTGTTTGTTCCGACCTCCTGACCTTTATGTTTGCCTTTGTTGACGCTCTGATCATTATAAATATTAATAGAATATGTCTCTCGCTCCAGGCGAACCAGATGGCTCTTTGTGCTGCCGAATAGCGGCGCAACCAGGAGTTTAAATGAGGTCGTTACAGTTGAGAGACGCCCTGCTGCTCCAACGACTCTCTGCAGGAAGATGATTTACATACTGGTGATGTGTCTCTGTTCTCTGACCTCTGTTTTCAACAAGCAGCTGATTACCTCACTGTGAACTCTGAGAAATGAACTTCGATCTGTGTTTAATGGTTTGTGTGTTTAGGATGATTAATGGCATGAAAAAACTACTGTTTATTTATTTAGAAGCTCTTTGAGCGCTCAGATGGTTAAAGAGCATCTTAGCTGGGAAAATGGTGACGCAACAGCTCCTTCAGATGGTTACAAAACAAGGAAGTGAAATGCTTTAACAATCTGGCATTTAGGTGTATGTCTTTGTGTGTGTGCGTGTGTGTGTGTGTGTGTGTGTGTGTGTGTGTGTGTGTGTGTGTGTGTGTGTGTGTGTGTGCGTGTGCGTGTGTGTGCGTACCTGTTGGCAGGTTTGTCTGTGTCCAGCAGACTCATTATCGACTTTCCGTCCATATCTGGAGGCGTGTCGACGCCAGCGATGTCCAGGATGGTCGGAGCCAGATCGATGTTTAGGACCATGTGAGGGTTACTGACACAAACATGCAAACAGAGTATGAGCACTTATTTTATTATGTGTGTGTGCCTGTTTTAGCTTCATGCTGTCATAACGAAATCCGAAAAAGAAACTGTTAACAAGATACTTTAATAAATGTCTCCTTTTTACCAAAACAGGGCTTCAATTTTCATGTGACATTCATTAAATGTGACATGTGGCACAGACGCATCATACATGGTTTTATTACAGCTGTGCACACACACACACACACACACACACACACACACACACACACACACACACACACACACACACACACACACACACACACACACACACACACACACACACTTTCGTTTTGCTATCTTAGTGAGGACATCTCATTGACATAATGCTAGCTGCTTAAGCTAACCATCTAAAATCAGTGCCTAACCCTAACCTTCAGCTTAAACCCAACCACAGCCTAAATGTAACTCTGACACTAAAACCACATTTTCAGCCTCAAAATGCCTTCAAACTCGTGGGGACGGGCACTGTGTCCCCATAAGTGACTATTGGTCCCCACAAGCATGCCAATTTTTCTGTCCTCACAAAGATATCTAAACATGTACACACACACACACACACACACACACAAAGTCAGATCTTCTTAAATTACTACAAAGGGCTCATTTATTTGACGAGCCCTCCTCCTCCCCCTATGCCACGCCTCTTTTACAAACTGTAGGTAACAACACTTCCTAAAAGACACAGGAGATAAGGGGCAAAAATTTGTTTTTTGTTATACCTCAAAACCTTTTAAGTGAAATCTTCCACCATGAAAACGGTGTTTGCTGCCACAGCAGAACACCAGAAGATTAAAAAAAATACACATAATGGAAAATGTTAAAAAAGGACAAATTACTCGTCCCATCTTGCATTGTACTGATATTTTAAAAGTGAATTGCTGAAGGCAAAACAGACCCGAGAGCTTTTACAGACTTCTGTTGGGTTTGGAGAGCAGGGGGGAAAGTTCACGGGGACATTTATTGTGAAGTATTGCAAACAAAGTGTTTTTTATCTCAATAACGTCTGCTCCAAAGAAGTGAAAGAAACTCTTGCCCTGAACCCGTGATCATCTCGTGGAACCGCTCTGACTGTGGTAATTCAATTTAACACGCACAAACGCACACAGTAGCACACTCTGAAGAAAACAGTGCTGTCATATTTTTCATGGATACGATCTTTCTGCTGCTTCACGTCTCCACAGATTCTTTATATTTTTGGTTCTGAGATTTTTTAAAGCAGCCTGTACGCTCGTGGTGGAGACCAAAACCAGCAGGTTTTTGTACATGCTCCATCAGCTTCTCTTCCCTTGCATCCACCATGTGGTGCTGAGCACTGAGGGTTTGTTTGCTGCTCGAAACAGGAATTTAAAAAAGGAACGACTCCAATGAAGCAGAGACGTTGCTGATAGCTGAGCCTTGTTGGTTAAGGCTTATTTTTCTTTGCTGTACATTTAATTGGGCTGCAAAAAACATGCATTTTAATTACTGATTGCATTATTATTTATTCAGTAAATTAATTAACTGCTTGGTCTAAATACCCTGCAAAGTGCCTTTTTTAATCAACTGCCAACAACAGAGACCCGCAGGACCATCAATATATTTTTACATGTATTATTTGATGAGATGCTCTTTAAAAACAAATTGCTAGAATTGGATCATACAAGTGCATGTGCTGGGACATGATGGTGTGCACCACAGTTTGAGTGGCTGGTAATGATTTATTACCTGAAAATGACTGTTTGGTGTGTGGATGGAGAGCCAGCTCTCATCACCAGATTTCTACCTGAATATCAGTCTGACAAAGAAGCTGATGTTTGCTTGTAAATGTGCACATGCAGGTGGTCAGGAAGGGTCCACAGGTGCATGGGAAGGTGACCTCGGGCCTCAGTGAGCCCCTGACATGCAGGTTGCATGGGGAAAATGTGACTTTCCTAACCAGCTGGCATGTGGGAGGTGGAGTCTGTGAAAATAGAGGGTGGTGCACTAAAACCGTTCTTGCGATTGCTGTGGTCATGAGCAGGCGGCCACAGCTGTCCGTGTTTTTTTATGGACTGAACAAAGTAACATTTAAAGTTATTACTGAGTTCAGAGGATCGGCGGCGCCTTTGTGCAGTGAATTGTTGTTGAGGTGTGTGTGCTTACATGCTGCCCTGCTCCACGTTAGGTCCTCTGATGTAGAACGGGACTCTGATGTCAAACTCGTACGGCATAGATTTACCTGGAGACACACACACACACACACACACACACACACACACACACACACACACACACGTTATTAATGCTGTTGTTTGTAGCTGAGGTGGTGACACTGAAGCTCGCACACACAGGTGTGTTTTGCTGTCACGTTCTGACGTTATCTTCATGCTCAGCACAGTTTTCTGATGATCAAACACAAAACATTTGTTCCTTTAAACTCAAACATTTTATTATCTTGGATTCCTCAGATGTTCTTTACGTGCATCTGAAATTCTGTTTGCTGTTCAGCCCGTACTCACAAAGAGCGATTGTCCAATTTCCAGACTCTTAGAATTTGTGCTGTTTCGCTGTTTATTTTGTACATAATGCTGTTTCATATGCTGGAGAAGGGTTCTTAAAATGAGTCTGGCACACATCTCACAATGTTCCTTCCTGCACTGCAGCTGTTTTCCTACTAAAAAAAAGTCTAAAAAGGAATCCTTTAAATCACAAATCAGGATGTTTCCAGATGACAATCAAGTTTAATCGGTTATAAAAATAATCACAAATTCTTTCCTCCATCAGGAGAAAAAGAATCAGGCAGACACAAGAACCTTATTCTCTGTTCGTACCTTTAACGAGGCCGAACTGGCCGATGTGGTAGCCGTGATCTGACGTGTAGATGATGTAGGTGTTTTCCAACTCGCCCGTCTCCACCAGCATGTTATACAGCTGAGAAACAAACAACACCATTTCAGTCTGTGGTTTAAAAAAACGGAGTGATTTTGCACACTGGTCATCTTTTATCTGTTCACACTTCCACCAAACTTGACTCACTTTTGTGAGTGTGGACGCTTCCTCTCTTTGCTCTTTAAATGCTTTGCTTCTTTTATTGATTTTTATGCTGATTGTTTCCCTTTTTTCCGTATGAGCTTACCTGCGATAGCTTCTGGACACTTATAGATCATTAGGACTAAAGCGTTCTTAACAGAAACAGCAACATTTTTATAGTTACCGTATCTTCAGCGCTCCGTCTGTCTGTGGCCTAGACACAGCTGAAGCCTGATTACAGCATCTGGGCACCGAACAGCCTCAATAGCCTGGAAAGGTGCTAACCACTAGGCTAACTAGCAACAAGATGCCTTCCCTCTCCACAGATGACTACCACAGCCTCCTGCAGAAGATTGCAGTACTGGAGACAAAAATTCATCGCTTAGAAGTAAACGTGGAGGTAAATGGACTGTGTGGAAATGAAACAACCTTGCCTTTGATTCAAAACAATGGCGATGAGCAAGCTAGTACACAGTAGACTCTGTGCATTATAATAAATCCGCAAGCGATAATCCCCCCCTGGACTGTCTTGGTGCAAAACCAAGACATAAATCATGTCTCCTGGAAGGGGGAGGACGTATCACAGGCAGAGCACAGCGAGCTGAAATCTCTGAAACCGACTGGCCTTCACTTCCTACGAGACAGAGAAGCTCTTCTACCCCTGTATACGGGAGGAAACAGGACTGGACAACCGTGAATAGGAAGGTTAACAACAAACCTCCAAAACAACTGAACTGCAGAACAGATTTGCTCCACTATCAAAGGACCCTGGATCTATATCGGACAACCATCCATCTAAAAGTAGCGAAGTAAGGTCTGAAAATCTGTTGAAAAGTAAAAGGCCACAGGGAAAGCTAAAGGCTAGGCCTGAAACTCTGATTGTGGGTGACTCTGCCGTAAAGGATGTGCAAAGGATGTGCGGTAAGAACACTAAAGTCCTCTGCTTTCCTAAGGATATGGTCAACAACCTGAAGGAGAAAATTCTTCAAATTGCAGATGAATATCCAACTGTGACAAACATTGTTCTGCATACAGGGTCAAACGATGTGTCCAAACAACAGTCGGAGGTTCTGAAGCGGGACTTTACTGGATTATTAAATACTGTAAACTCTCTGAATGCAGCTGTATTCATCAGTGGACCTGTACCGTCCATCAGAGGAGGAGACGAGAGATTCAGCAGGTTGTTTGCACTGAATAAATGGCTTATATCAGCATGTACGGGCGACTGTGGCTCAGGGGGTTGAGAAGCGTATCTGTAACCGGAAGGTCGCCGGTTCGATCCCCGGGCTCTCTGTCCTGGTCGTTGTTATAACAACTATAGCTTGCCTCCACCAATGTAAGAATGAACGAATAGTGGAATTGTAAAGCGCTTTGGGTGCCTTGAAAAGCGCTATATAAATGCAATCCATTATTATTATGTACTGACCACTCAGTGCATTTTATCAACAACTTTAATATTTTTTGGGAACGCAAGCAAATGGATTTAATTTTAACAAGTCAGGGGTGAAACTGTTCACCTCCAACTTGTTTTATTCCATACGTCATCCATCTGTGCTTGGTGCCAAGGCTGAGATAAATGAGGAGTTATCTCATAAAGAGGAACAGACAGTACTCCAAGAACAGACAAAGCCCAGCAGAAACCTCGAGGAGGAGCCTCATCTTCCCCCACCTGGGATGAGCTTCAGAAAGGAGAGACATCAGAGGCAAGAAGAGGGGTCCCTATTTGCCTCCAACTCTCTCAACAACACCAACGACCAGGACCACGACCTTCCCCAGTACCCCAAACCCCTGACAGGCCATCACCTTCCTCCCCCTCCCTTTCTCCCTCCTCGCCACACCTGAAATTCACTGAGGAGATGATGGAGCGGGTCAATGCTGGGCTCAGATCTACCCCCCGGCCCAATCCCTTTTTGTCCCCCATAAACCCCGCCCTCAACAGAGCAATCGAAGTTCCATTGCCCAGCCTCGCCCCCCTTAGTTCCTCCTTACCACCTTCATGCTCTGTCTCCGCAGTCTGATGTGTGAGGTGTGGAGGGTCCGGGCTGCGAGGATTATGGCAGTGGTGACTTTTCCCAGGAGAAGCTGGGACCCTGTTTACTAGAAGGTTTTAAAATTTCTGTACTTTTAGGTGACAGAAGGAGACATGTGGCAAATAATACCTCTAAAACACAAAAGTTGGCTTTATTAAACGTTAGATCTTTAGCTGTGAAAACATTTTTAATTAATGATTTAATCACCGAGCACAGCCTTGATTTTATGTTTCTAACTGAAACTTGGTTGGACCAAAGTAACAGTGGAGCTGTTCTCATCGAGACGACCCCTCCTAACTACAGTTTTATCAGTGAGGCCAGGGTGAGCAGGAGAGGAGGAGGGGTTGCTGTCTTATTTAATGACTCATTTCAATGTAAGCAGCTATCTCCTGGAAGTTTTCAGTCTTTTGAACATGTGGCTTTACAGCTGAAGGCCCCATCCAAAGTTGTGTTTCTTAATGTTTACAGGCCTCCCAAATACTGCACAGACTTTGTTAATGACCTCAGTGAACTGCTGTCTGTGATCTGTGTTGATTTCGACTGTGTAATTATTGTTGGGGATTTTAACATCCATGTGGACAACCCTCAGGACAAAGGGACTAAAGACCTGAGTAACACTCTGGGCAACTTTGGGCTGACTCAGCATGTAACAGAGGCCACACATAATAGAGGACACACTCTTGACCTACTGATCTCCAAGGGCCTGAGCATTTCAGAGGTTACTGTGTCTGATGTGGGCCTGTCTGATCATTACTGTGTTTTCTTTGAAAGTAAAATTTCAGCCCACACAAATATATCAACAGCAGTGATCACAAAACGGTGTATAACTGAAGACAGTAGTGAGATCTTTAACCAGGTCTTCCCATTAACACCTGACCTGTCCAGAGGTTCAATCAATGAGCTCGTCAATAGCTTCAATGCTAACATGTTAAATGTAATGGACACTATTGCTCCCATTAAGGTGAAGGTTATCTCTGGAAGGAAAAAGTCTCCATGGAGAAACTCCACACTGGTGAAAAATGAAAAAAGAGAGTGTAGGAAAGCTGAGCGCAGATGGAGAAAAACAAACCTCCAGGTTCATTATGACATCTATAAAGAGAAACTTCACAATTATAATTTACAACTGAGGAGTGCAAGGAGGTCCTACTTCTCTGACATCATCACCAAAAACAGTCATAATGCTCGGGTCTTATTTTCTACAGTTGACAGGCTAACAAACCCTCCTGTGTCAGTGGCAGCTGAACTTCGACCATGGCCTGCAATGACTTCGCCAAATTCTTCACAGAAAAAATCCAAAAGATTAGACAAGCAATTGGTACATCAACAGCAGATCCAAACTATGTACTGTGTCCACCGAAAAACTGTTTAAACACCATGAAACAGTTTGACCCTGTTAACAGCAAAGACCTGGAGGACATCTTAGGTCAACTGAACTCCTCCTCCTGCTGTTTAGATGTCCTGCCAACAAGTTTTTTCAAAAAGGTCTCAAAGACTTTGGAGTCAGACCTGTTACAGATCGTCAACTTTTCTTTAATGTCAGGTGTGTTTCCAGAACCACTAAAAACTGCTGTAATTAAACCTATACTGAAAAAGGACAATCTTGACAAGACACAAATGAACAACTACAGGCTGATCTCAAATCTCCCATTTTTAAGTAAGATCATTGAAAAAGCAGTTTCTCAACAGCTCAATTACTTCTTTTCTTTTTTATTTCTAAACTATTACTTCACGAAGGTGATTACAGGCATTAATCAACACAATTTACAAGGGAAAAACAAAACAAAAGGAAAGAAAAAGAAAAAAGAAAAAAAAAACAGTCGGGAGTGACCAGTTAGCTAGGCTGGTGGTTTCAAGCTTTGAAAAGAAGATTCGGCTTATGGGTATTGGCATATAGGACCCACTTATCCCAACACAAATGGAACCAACCCACCCTGTCATTGACATGAGCTGTTACCTCCTCCATCCTATAAATCTCTAGCGTAATTTCCCACCATAATGACAAGGTCGGTATATCTTGCAAAGACCATTTCTTAGTTATACTTTTCTTACTTGAAACAAGTAAAGCTCTCAACAGACATGTATCATTTTTAGACCAGTTCTGCAGTATACAACCAAAAAAGATTTTCTTCATGTCCAAAGGGAATGTACAGTCAAAAAGGCCTTGTAATGTACCATTACTCAATTACTCAATTACTTCTTAAAACAGAATAACTGCTATGATGCCTTCCAGTCAGGTTTTAGACAGAACCACAGCACTGAAACCGCTCTGACCAAAGTGTTTAATGACACATGTCTGAATACAGACAGTGGAAAAATGTCAGTCTTAGTTTTACTGGATCTCAGCGCAGCATTTGATACAGTTGACCACAACATATTACTCAAACGACTGGAGAACTGGGCAGGTCTTTCAGGAACTGTACTAAACTGGTTCAAAACATACTTAGAAAACAGGAAATACTTTGTATCAACAGGTAACTTCACATCTGAGCAGACAAGCATCACATGTGGAGTTCCCCAAGGTTCCATCTTGGGACCCCTTCTGTTTAACATTTACATGCTCCCACTGGCACAGATTATAAAGAACAACAAAATAAACTATCACAGCTATGCAGATGACACACAAATATATATCACAATGTCACCAGGAGCCCGAGGCCCTGTACAGGCTCTTGGTAAATGCATTGAGGAAATTAATGACTGGTTGTGCCACAATTTTCTCCAGCTAAACAAAAACAAACTGAAGTAATAGTCTTTGGCGCCAAAGAAAAACGATTACAGGTCACCAGAGAACTTCAATCTATACACCTAAAAACCACCAACCAGGCGAGAAATTTGGGTGTAGTGATGGATGCAGACCTACACTTAGAAAAACACATTAAGACAATAACAAAATCAGCTTACTATCACCTCAAGAATATTTCAAGGATAAAAGATCTGATGTCTCAACAGGACCTGGAAAAACTAGTCCATGCATTCATCTTTAGCAGGCTGGATTACTGTAACAGCATCTTTACAGTTCTACCTAAAAAATCAGTCAGACATCTACAGCTCATTCAGAACTCTGCTGCTCGAGTCCTCACTAAGACCAAAAAAGTGGACCACATCAGTCCAGCTCTGAGGTCTTTACACTGGCTGCCTGTCCGTCAGAGGATAGACTTTAAAGTTCTGATGCTGGTCTATAAAGCTCTGAATGGTTTAGGACCAAAACACATCAGTGACCTCCTGACCCAGTATGAACCTTCCAGATCCCTCAGGTCATCTGGATCCGGTCTTTTATCAGTTCCCAGAGTCAGAACCAGACACGGAGAAGCTGCATTCAGCTTTTATGCTCCATATATCTGGAACAAACTCCCAGAAAGCCTCAGATCAGCTGAAACACTCAGTTTATTTAAATCCAGGTTGAAGACTCACCTGTTCTCAGCTGCATTTGAATAAAGCACCAAATCCACACTTTTAAGCTTAAATTTCAAAACTTATATTTTATCTACTGTTTTTTTTAATCAATTTTAAATCATGCTTTTTATTGTTTTTGTTTTTTAAAGTCTTTGTAAAGCACTTTGGATCACCTTGTTGTTGAATTGTGCTATATAAATAAACTTGCCTTGCCTAATAACACAAGCTATCTTTTTCCAGCCCTCAAGTGTGTAGCTGTTTGTTTGTGTGTGTGTGTGTGTTCCGGTCAAAATCTGACATTTGCTATCCTTGTGGGGACCAACAGTCCCCGTGGGGACCAAAATCCAGGTCCCCACGGGGACCAAATGCTGTTGGTTGAAGGCATTTTTCACACTCAAAATGTGGTTTTAGTGTCTGGGTTACAATTAGGTTATGGTTAGGGTAAGCGTCAGGGTTAGGCATTATGTCAATGAGATGTCTCCACGAGGATAGCAATACCAGACGTGTGTGTGCGTGTGTGTTAGTGCCCACCTTCTCCACGCTGTCGTCCACAGACAGAAGCGTCTGCAGCCGTTTCCTCTGCAGCATGTTGGTGAACTCCATGTGAATGGGCTTCATGGGGCCGGTGTAACGCATGATCCAGTGCTTATCTGGGTTCGGCGCGTAGTTATAACTGGGAGTACTGGTGAGAAGAACAGTGACAGGAAAGGAGATAAGACAGGTGGAGTGTTGGGTAAATCCTGAGTTACTTGTGCTGAAAAGACGATCTGGCTTTGGATAGTCTGTGATAGCACCGTTTACAACCAAAGCTCTGTATATCAGAGCAATGTGATGCCATGTGATCAGAGAGGAATGCTGTGGGTCTGGTGGTGCTGCGAGTGCTTTAAATGTGCTCTGTTCTGCTTTTTCCAGTGTGTTAACAGATTGTATTATAAGTTTAATCATGAGACTGACTCTCGGTTGCCTCGAACATGTTGTGGAGAAACCTCTATGTGAAAGATACAGGATGGATTTTCCAGACAAATCCAAGCATAATGATCACGGATTTGAGGCTTTCCTCCCCCCAAGTACTTCCAATCCCAGCTTCTGAGAAATGGAGTCCACTAATCACTGACATCAAGAAACGACTGACTTCCATCAAAATACCGACTCAAAGACAAACTGTGCAAAGTCGTATATATGTGTAAATCACAGGGCAAAGCTGTGCAACTGCCACACACTTTCTACAGCAGGGGTCGGCAACCCTGGGCACGCATGCCACAGCTGGCATGCCAAGGGTTAACTGAAGGCACGACCATAGCTGGACTGGCCATCGGGCATACCGGGCATTTGCCCAGTGGGCCGATGTGATTTTTCGTTTTTATGGGCCGATGATTTTTTATTTATTTTTATTTATTTATTTATTTTTTGTAACGGTATAAACAATGAAAGGTGGTGGATTGGCCAGATGCTGGCCGATGTGTAAAAATAACTCAGTTGTTTAGTGGTGGCTATGGCGGAGCTACCATAAAGGCCAGCAGGTGGATGAGGGAAAGGGGAGGCAGGAGGAGGAGAGACCTGAGGCGGAAGCCGGTCCAAGGGTGAACTGAACTTCAGGTAAGAAGTTATGACCTGCAGTCTATCTGGTCAGATATAAACCAAGTTTAGGTGGAGTTTATTTTCGTTGTGCTGACTTTTTACAGTCAGTTACAATAACTCGTACTGCGTACTAGCTAGCATGACAGCTGGGTGGGTGCTATGATGTTACTGATAGTGAACTTTATTTTATTCATAAGGTTAGTTAGTAGACTTGTCGACCATCCCGTAAAAAACATAATTGTTCCGCATTCAGAGAAAATATTACGCGTTTCATATTGAGCTGAAGTTGTCCCGGACTTCAGCTAGAATGGAAAAAAAGACACAAAGCTGGATTTATTCTGTCTTTACGCTGCAGCTGCCTCTTCTCCTCTCATTCTCTCCCCTCCCTCTCCCGTTTCTACTTCAATCATGAAACTGATCAATGATCAGCTGATCGGCTTTTCTCTCTTGTTTGTTTATCGCCCACTTTGCACCAGAAAAAAGAAACCAGCGGATGTGGCGCTAAACAACAGCAGCACGTTTAAGCTTGATCAGCTGTTGTTAGAATTTATTTAATATTACTTTCTAGTACAGCTGATGTTTGCTGGAGCCACAGCTGTAAAGCTGCTGGTCATGATGTCGGTTTGGATATGTGGTGAGAGGGAAACATGAAGATGAAACCAGGAGATGTCCTTACTGAATCATCAGAGCTGAACAGGTGATGGAGAAACAGGTTTACCTTTTAGGTGACATGAATGAGTTGAAGGGAAGTTATGAACTGTTTCTGAGAGACTAATAACACCAGGATCCTTTTCTAAGTAGCTGACAGCTGGTAACTGTGCAGGGGCGGGTCTAGCAAAGTGTTGCCAGGGGGGCAGGTAGGGCATTAACAGGGAAAGGGGGGCACAAAGAAATACTTTTCTCTCTTATTCTTATTTAAAATGTTTCGCTTTTAATAAATAATTATCTGAATCTTACAACCAAAGTTTTTAGTATGACATAAAATGTATAGAAATCATACATATACCAACAAGACTGTACATCACTGTCACAACAGCGTCTGTTTTCATTCAAAGGCTTTATGGCTTTTCCTATAATACCTGGTGGGCCGGTCTCTAGTCAAAATGCAGTGAATTAATCTGAGAAGGTGCATTAAAAAATAAATGCACCTTCTCAGTGCATATTGCAAATTAGCTCGCATAGACACATTAGTTGTGCCGCTTCTTAATGACGGTATCTTAGCTAACAACCCCAACTACCAGATTCAACTTGTAATTGGCTAAAAATAACTTAGCCTACTGGTGAGAGGGACGTTGTTTGCTGGCAGTTTTTTCAAGCGATGTTGAAATTTCCACATTCCAACACTTCAAAAGCTTCAGCAGCTGTCCGCTCAGCGCAGCATCAGCACTGCGGAAACACACGGATACATCCGTAGACTCGAGACAGAATTCACAATGTGTTTTCAGGACTTTCAGGCGTTTGGACCAATGTTTTCTTTTCTGATCAAACCAGGAAGTTTTAAGGAGCAGCTGGATTTGTCTCGCATTAACTGGCTGAGTTGATGCAACATCGAAATGCAGCTGATTGAACTGAAAAGCTCGACTCTGTGGGGGTCAAAGTTTGCAGAACTACGAACGCAGCTGGAATCCACAGCTGTGCGTGTTCATGGAGCTGCATTTTCTCCTGCTGGACATCACTACCTGACAAGGTTAACTCTTCAGAACATTGCCGAGGCCTTGTTGACAGTATTTAGCTCTACATGTCTGTGTGAGCAGATTTTCTCTCACATGAGTCCTCAGGTAGCCGTCTGAATGCTGGACACTGGGAGACCTGTGTCTCTGAGTGGGAGACCAGAGATCATATTAACATGTGTCTCTGTATTAACAAACATGCCGTATTGGTCCAGTTTATTTTTCTTATCATTGTTGTGAGGAGACCATAAATAGCAAATAACTGTTGTACAGTTCATTTGCTGTTATGGATAAAAAGTCTTTTTTTGTTTCCAAATAGCTGATAACTATTCGCTGATAGCTGCCAACATCTGCGAACAAATATAATTGTATAAAGTGGTTCTATATAGTGTGTAACTGTTAATATAGAGCGTTATTAAATTTATTGCTAATGCAATCATATGGCACACTGAAATTTTAGATGGCACTGATCATCAGAAAGGTTGCCGGCCCCTGCTCTACAGTAACAGCCAAGTTAGCTCTGTGAGTGACTTTGCTCCATGATGATTTGATGTGTTGTTGTATCTGTGGTCGAGGATGAATTATGACACGATGGGCACTTGAGCAGCACGCTAAAGAAAAAAAGGTCTACAGATGACAGAAATGTGTTTTTGGTCTATGTCGAACTTTTCTTTTGTGTGTCTTTGTGGTGGTTTTGCACCCATTTGTTTTATTTTTGTGTCTCCTTTCAGTCCATTTGAAGTGTTTGTGGTCGTTTTGAGACTCTGTGCAATCCTTTAGTATCATTTTGCATCCTTGTTTTCGTTTTGTGTGCCTTCTCATCTCCAACATCTTTGTGTGTTTCTCTGTGGCTGTTTTGTGTCAGCTTGTGGTCGTTCAGTCTGCAAACATGTTTCATCTGCTTCATGCTTCTTTCAAGAACTTTCCACATCCACTTGTGTTTATTGTGTCTTCTTTTTCACTGGTTAACGTCTCTGTGATCAGTTTGTCTCCATTTCTGGTCCTTTGAATCTCTTTTTTGTTATTTTTATTTCACTTAACTTTACAAGAGGAAATATCACTTAATACGAAGGCCCTCAGACTTGGCCTGTGGCCTGTAGACCTTGGCAGTAATTCCTCGATGTCTGTGCTGATGTCAGGTCTCGGTAAGTTGTGTGAACTGATCAGGAACAAGACTTGTATTTACTAAAGCTGCTGCAGCAGCAACAGGAAATTAAATGAGAAAAACAGGAAATGGAAGAAATGAAAAACTGTATGAGCTCCAGCAGGGTTGTAAAAGTCTACTGGCTATGAGGCAGCAATGCCGGATCCACAAGCTGCTTACAGACTTACCCGAGAAGAGTCTAGGCTAAAAGTGAAGTGAGCGAGCCAGCGATGTGCCGAACAGTCTGAACATTGCTCTTCTAAAAACACGTCTTCTCTTTGTGATTATGGTTTAACTGAACCATTCCACATGATTTTTGGATTCACAGCAACTTCCTGCTTTATGGCATGACCGTATTTTAAAGGAGGACTAATCTCTAAACTAGAAAAACATGAATTTGCAAGTTTGCTCACTGTCAAAGAACGAGACTGTAGACGTGCACAAGTTTAGAATGGACTGCAGCAGCGGTCCCCAACCCCCGGGCCACAGACCGGTACCGGTCCGTGAGTCGTTTGGTACCGGGCCTCGAGAGTTGAGGCTCGGGTGGTTTTCAGAGTTTTTATCGGTAACTCAGTTTCCCTGGGTCATTTCCCGTGTTGTAGTTGTGTTTTATTTTGAAAGAAATATTTACACGTTACCATAGCGACCAGAGAGCATTAAGGGGCAGAGAGGAGGATGTTACTCTCAATGTTGTTGGCGCATTTCAGGAGAACGCTGCTAATAAAGTTACACAGTTACACAGTGAATTCCCGTTTATTATTATATTTACAAAACACCACAGTTTTTGTCGTGGTCGTATCATTTTGTTCTGTTGTAATTATCCACGAGACCTTAAAGGCTCCATGAAAATATTGTCTGACATTAAACCGGTCCGTGGCGGGGGAGCGCTGGACTACACGGCCATCAGCAAGAAGCCTGGTGAGAGGGTGACAACTGTTGGTGAGATTATTTGCAAATGGACAAAATATAAATGACCATGAGCCACCCCAGGTCTGGAGCTCCATGCAAGGTCTTGCCTCATAGGGTGAGAATGACCATGAGAAAGGTGGTTGTTAATAATCTTAATAATCATAATTTAGGGTTCGTTTTAAAGTCCTTTTATTGGTTTTTAAATCTTTAAATGGTCTGGCTCCTGTCTACTTATCTGATTTGCTGAAGCCACATGTTCCTCCTCGCTCGCTCCGTTCAGCTGAGCAGCTGCTGCTGTCGGTCCCTAAGTCGCGGCTGAAATGCAGAGGAGACCGTGCCTTTTCAATTGCGGCTCCGATGCTCTGGAATAACCTTCCCCTCCAAATTAGACAAGCGTCATCAGTGCAGGTCTTTAAGTCCAGATTGAAAACCTATTTTTATTCCCTGGCTTTTAACTCTGTAGGAAACTGACACCTTCTTATTTATTTTATTGTATGTAATGATTTTATGGTATTTTTAATTTGGTAGTTGTTTTGATCTGTGTTGTTCAGCACTTTGGTCTGCCTGGTGTGTTCTTAAAGTGCTATACAAATAAACGATGATGATGATGATGATGATAATCTGAAGGCAGTTGGGACGACAGTCACCATGAACCCCACTGGTAACACACTGCATGATTGATATGGCTTGGAAGAAAGTGCTGTGGTTAGAGGAAACCAACATCGAGCTCTTTGGCACCAACTGGACGTGCCGGGTTTGAAGGAAGACGGCTCAAACGACAACATCCCCACAGTCAAGCACGGAGGTGAGGACATCGTCAGATTTTCTGTTAAGGATACAGGACAACTTGGCTGTAGGATGGAGCTGCATGGATTGAACTTGGATTGAGTTGATGAGTCTTTCAGCAAGACAGTGACCGAAGGCACCAAGGCAACAAAGCAGTGACTGAAGAAGAAGCACATAAAGGTCATGGCTTTGTCCAGACAGCTGAAGCTTGGAGTTGCTGAACAGCAGCCAAGAAAGCTGAAGGATTGAGAGAGTTTCTGTAAAGAGGAGCCGGTCAGTCACCCTCCTGAGATGTGTGCAAACCTGGCGACCAACAACAGGAAGCATCTTACTGCTGTTCTTATCAGCGTGGGTTTCCCCACCAAGTTTAAGACACCGAGTCTGAATGCTTCCTCTAACTTTTATGTATATGTGGAGGCAATAAACAAAACACCAGGCTGAATATGAATACAAATGTATTCCAAGCAGTGTTAGAATGAACCGCATGAGTGATGCGTGCGTGTCTGTGTGTAGCTGAGTGTAATATCATGTTTGGACACATCAGGCTGTGTGAGGAGTGATGACAGCAGATGCTCCTTTTCATTAATAACACAGTCTCTGTCCTCCCGCTGTGTTAGCTGCAGAAGATGTTCCTGCACTGTGTTCTGCGTGGATAATGAATGACTCCCATCAGCTAACTCGTTTACTCCTCTCCTCACTCCTGCTCGGCAGCTTCATAATTAAATTTCCTCGTCGGGACAGAAATGCTGTGGGCAGCTGGAAGCATCTGCACGGGCGCAGGCGGGCTGGAACGCTTCGGTCCGTCTGACAGGCGGTCAGCTGACACGCGTGGAGCTCGTGAACTCGTTTTAGGGAAGATTGACTTTATTCATTTTGAAGGACTGCAGCGCGCCTCATTAGTGCAGCTGCGGTGAAACCGTTACCTCACAGCAATGAGGTGCTGAGTTCAAACCTGCCAGGCGACAACCAGACAGTTTGTTGACATTTAAACGATTCTCTTTGAGGCGCTGTTCCCAGATTCACTTTCATTGCATTTTCATGCATTTTGCAAGTGCAGCTACCAAAAAGCAGAATTGTATTCAACTGTTAAACTGCGTGTAACTGACATGATGATGCGTCACAGTAAGCACATTTGAAGCAGATCGGTAGGCAAACAAGGACGGTGAATGTCTGCCTTCCTCGCCTGATCACTGTCTACTGGTTCTGGTCCAGTAATGGCGGTTGGCTTTGGATTCATTTGAGGTGTTGAGAAATGAAATGAAGCCAACACAAAAATGCATTTCCTCTAATCGGCAATGAGACCGTGTCCAAAAGTGAGTCCCCCAGGTTTACAGGCTGGTACAACAAAATGGTTTTAGCATCTATGGCTGTACGTTCCCACCGCTGTCTTCAGCGTTCAGTCAAACCAACTCTACGTGCAGCCTCTGCGCCTGTTTCAGAGCAGAAAGGTAAAAATGTTTTCTTTCCTTCTGCTTCATTTTGTCTTTATTTACGAGACTAAAGCTGAATGCACGGCTGTTTATTACTTCGGGGAGAAGCTGCAGCCTAAACCCGACCTTTTCTTCAGAATTTGACAACACAACAGGTCTCCACTTTCATTAAAGTCTGCAGCACCACACGTTTCCTCAGTCGCGCTGATTCGCTGGGTCTTAATCAGCCATCGTTCGGTCCCGTCAATAAGGTTTAAATTAGACTTTGCAAGTGCTGCTGGTTTCCTGCTTTCTAATTCATACTGAATAATAAAAGGAGAAGCAACTCTGCGCCTGTGCTGCATTTTTGTTCTTTGTGCACAAAGACAAAACTGTCAAACGCTCATCATTCCGGCATATGAGCGTCGAGTTATGCACTGACTGTCAGAGGAAAGGGATTACTGTCTGTTCCGAGTACTTCCAGCAGCGTTTTTGTGTTACAGGAATAGAAAAACCTGCATAAAAATCCCTGTGAGCTTTAAATGGGATTTAAATGGTCTCCTGACAGCAGGAGTCCAGCCGGAGTTTCCTCGGGCATCTGTTTATATCTGCGGGATGAAAAAGATTTCAGTGTGATGTCTCTGTTTGTCTGTTCAGCCGTCTCCCAGTCAGATCATAAACAAGGAAACGTATCTCTGATGCGAGACTCGCGCGTGGACTTTGTCATGTTCGCTAAAATTGGACTCAAATTCATGTAAAGAGAGTAAATAAAACTAATGTATTCATTAACACACACACGCACACACACACGTGTTAGGGAGGATTGTGCCGTTTCAGTCGTGTTGCTTCAGGATTTATCCCGTGGTGCAGAACAGAGCTGCTCCATTGTTCTGCTGGATTACAGTGGCTTAGTCTCATTGTATGTGTGCATGCGTGTGTGCACTTGCATTACTACTTTTGTGAGGACATAAATGTGTTTCCACAGTCGCACTGTGGGGACTCTACTTCCTTATGGGGACAAAAATTAAGTCCTTACAATGTAAATCATGACGTTTTGCATGACGGCAGGTTTATTTTTTAGGATAATTCTCTAGGAAATGAATGCAAGTCCAGGAAAAGTTCTCCGAAGCGGAGAAAAGATAACTGTGTGTGTCTGTGGGAGGCCTACATGTGCTGCGATGCGTTGGGGAAGGCGGTGCTGTACTGCGGGGCAGAGTCTTCGGGTCCATGAGGGGCCGCGTGACTCAGAACCATCAGAACAGGGCGGTGAGGATAAAGTCGCTTTGAAGAGCGGAAGTAACGGATCGACTCAGCCGTGATCAGGTCGGTCAGGTAGTCCTGGAAGCACAACAACACACATCACTATTATTAACCTTGATTTTCTTCACTTTAAGTTAAATCTCACTTAACTTCTTGACATCCACCGAATCAGTGACGAAGCAGTCAGTGCAGGATCAGAGTTCATTTCAATTTTAGCCACATGCTAAACTATTCCTGACCCATCAAATCAGGCCTCTTACATTTATTTGGCCAAACAGCTCTGCTGACATCAGATTGATCAATAAATAAAAAATGCATAGACAGTATTTGTGAAACTAAAAACGTTAACATGCAAACAATTCATCAATGGAGAAAAACGTTTCTAATAAATTCTAATAAACAATTAAAAAATACTTACTCAGGTTTAAAGCAATGGAAATGATCATTCAAAGGTTTACACAGACAGTGATGTGGCCTTCTGGATCCTCCTTATTTTAATCAGTATCAGTCGATAAAAACTTAAACTTGGTTCTAATATAACAAAGTTAAAAAAGTCATTTCTTTCTTTTTTTGTTGTTTATTTGATCGGCCTGTTAGGACGGTGGTTGCCTTTCAGCAGCTTCCTACCATCCAAACACATTCAGTTAGCGGGGTTGGGTTAACTGGTGACTGTAGCTCGCCCCACGACAGAATGACCACATGTCCGGGGTGTTCGGCCCACTCCACCCTCCGACACTGAATCAGATTAGCAGAAGCACTTGGATTGGACTGGTGACACACTGGATTGACATGCTGTCCCCTAACCTGAACCTTAGATGCTGTTTAGCGTAATAAGCATCGCTTGCTTCCGCCTCTATGATTACTTGCGTCCATACTTATAGTCCATACAGAAAAAGTGAGCTGTAACTCTAATAAGAACTATGTTGGGCTTGCATTGCTGTGCAGTGACAGAGTTGTGTTGTGTGTCCTCACCTGTGGATACTGCGCTCCGTGCTTCTCTCGCACGCCGTTGCGACACAGCGTGTAGTTGTAGAAGCGGCTGTTCTTCACCAAACCGAGCCATTCCCTCCACCCGGCGGGAACGTACGAACCGTTGTACTCATTCAGGTACTTTCCAAAGAAGGCTGGAGAAAAAGCACAGATGTATTAACAGAAGCCTCACAAAGCCTGAGTGCGTGTTTGTGTATTTGCCTACCTGTCCTGTATCCAGTGTCGTTGAGGTAAACGCCGAAGGTCCGTGGCTCGTGCTGCCGTTGCCAAGACGGCGAGGAACAGTTCTCGTTGTTGGTGTAGGTGTTGTGGTTGTGAACATACCTGAGGGAGACAGAACACGTGTTACTACAAGAGGCTCGGACTTTCCCAAGTCTCATGTAAAGTTATTTTAATAGTTCTGCTAATAGCGCTTTGGTAATAAAACACATCCATTATAGGATTTTCACCCTTTCCTTTACACACGAAGACATTAAAATCACCTGTGTAATATTACTAACGTCTTCGTTGGGCTGCCAAACCAGATTTGACCTGTTGGGGCACAGATTATCTCACACTGAGGCATGCAGCTTATTAATTTAACACCTGCATCAGGCTGGTTCTCTGCAGAAACCCACAGCCAAGACACGATAACTGGAAAAAGCTGTAAATGACTCATAAGCAGCTGGTTGCTTACAAAACATAAGAATAGAAGAATAGAATAACCCGTTATTGTCATTGTTCAAGGAACCTGTGATCTGTCAGACGCCACTGCTGTTCTTGGGTAGTTGTTGTTGCTTCAAAACCGCGGGCCTCCTTCTGACTCAGAGAGCAGCTACTACTTAAAGGTGGTGTAAGTGGGGAAAGTGAGTAGACTAGCCGATGGAGAGCAACTGAGGAGCAAATTGCCTTTAACGTGTAATAATTGGTGGAATAACTGGTTACAGCATTCGGCAAATCATCAAGCTCGATATAGGTCGAACTTGATCGATCCTTAAGTGTAAATGAGCTTCATTATCCTCTTTGACTTGATTAATAAAATTAACATCATTTTGTATTTAATAAGATTTGAAACTAGCACCCAACCATGAACTCATCAGTGAAGTCTTTACTGAGGTCAGGAACGACCTTTTTCCTGTAGACAGTTTATACAACCGGCTTTCTTTTTGCACTTAGACGAGTTGCCCCCTGCTGGCCAACGGAAAAAATGCGTCTCGGCTCTGGCTTCACTTTTCGGGTGTAGTAGGCACCTCCATCTTTGGAACTGTACTTACTTCCCAGTGAGCATGCTTGAGCGTGACGGACAGCACATGGGCGTGGTCACAAAGGCATTAGAGAAGGAAGTCCCGCCCTCCTCCATAATGCGGCGAGTCTTATTCATTGCCTGCATCGACCCTACATGGAGAAACCGACGGTTAGCACATTGTAAACCTTGTCCACCTGCTTTGGTGATAAGTTCCTTGGTTTCTGTTGAGAATTGTTCAAAATCAGCCTCAACATAAAATGGAGAGCGACACCTGAAACACGGTTCTTATTTAAAATGCTCGATGATTAAAGATCAACTCTTTCCTCATAAAGACACGTCATTCGACCACCTCGCCTCTGCCCTTAATAACGAGTTCTGACACCTCGGTTTATATCAGTAAAGTCGTGGTTTGGCGACCATTAGAACAGTTTACAGGTTCTTCTGAGGGCAGCTGCATTGGCGGAGACCTCGCTCACCAACTTCTGAGGCAAACCCAGCAGTTTTGTTCTACGAGCTAGCCTGAAATATGACAGAAACTGCTCGGCTCAGGAAGGCGCTTCAAAGGTTACTCTTAGTAAGCTTTAAATGTTTAAAGAGTTTACCACACGTGTTCTGGCCAGAGCAATGAGCTACTAAGCCAGTACAAGACCCAATGAGTCTAACAAGCAGCGAAGAGGTTACAGAGTAACAAAAGTTGTCTCTTCCTGCAACACGCCTGCACAATCTACGATACATTTACTTAAAATGGGATCATAATCTCAGACAGCAGCAGACAACAGCCATTTCCAGCTGTATGTCGTTAATAATAGAAGGAAATAGAAGATTAATTTTTGGATCGCAGAGAGGAAGTTAGCCCTAAAAAGGCTCCCAGACAGTAATCATTGCACTCCGACCTGTTAAAGAACAAGATAAAGGAGTTACTTAATGATTCAAACACTTTGACTTGGAAGTAAAGCTCAGTTGCTCAAGCTGCTCAAACGAGATCCGTCCGATGTATTAATATGACGAGTGTAATATTATGTTAACTGTGTATTATTGTTAAACTGAGACTTTTTTATGTCCACACCAGTAAAGTAAATTCGATTTTTTTAAACCGTGTGTTACCAACAATTACATTAACAGTACAGACAGTCAGACTAATGCTTATAATGAGGCTTGTAGTGGAGTTTCAGTCACCCAGCTCCATGTCCTGGTCATCAGTCAGGATGAGGATGATGTTTGGTCGGATGTTGCGTCTGTCTCTCTGGAGGCGGGGCTTCAGGCGTTGCGTAGAAGAAAAATGAGCGTGACAGAGCGCCACGGAGACAAACAGGAAGAGGAGAAGTCGACCTGCCATGGCCTTTGACCCCCGGGCCTCCCCACAAAGGTCAACCAATCAGCTGCTTCCCACAAGTTGTCTCAGCTTCTGGAAAACACACAAAGATACCGCCTCGAGTTCAGAACCGAGGTTCAAACAAATCTGCGTGAGACTGAGCCACCGGTTTACAACGTTCGCCATTTCCAGCTCCATATTTTTATTCCTAGACTCCACTTAGAGAATCTTGGCATGATCCAGGACTCAGGATAATTCATATTTATCTTGGTGCCCCCTCAATTTATGCTGTCTCTCAAACAAGCTGAGCTCCTATCCTATCAAGGCCACCCTGCCTACAAGACAGCTTTCCTCGGACTTACCGTTCACAAACAGAAGATTTGAACAGTCGATGGTGGAGTTTCTGTGCTACCAGTCTAAGATGACCACAGTTTAGTTACCATAGAAGAAGAAACATGTATGAAACAGAGTGTTTAGGACAGGCTGATGCCTGCGTTTTAGGCTCACGGGAACGGCTTGTGTACTGATATAAAACCTTCAACTGGCCACTGAAAGAGAAGACCTTACAAAAGCATTCAAAGTGGCGTCTACACCGTACCAGAAACACATAATGTTGCTTTAGTTGTAGATATTTTAGGAAACTGTTTTCCTTCTGATATTGCAAACACTTCCTCAATCTGTTGCTAACATTCGCTTCCTAGATGCATGTTTGTTGTAGTTGATTGGAATCCTGCAGGTGGTCATCAGCGTCATCGGGATTGATCCTCTTGGAGGCGAAAAGTACCTGCAGCAAATGTCACAGTAATCTGGCCAGCAGCGGGTCAGATATTTGAAAAGGCCAAACGAATGCCCCGCTGCTCCCGCAGCTGTTGGACGTGTTATGACTGTTGCAGCAGCGTTTATCTGAAATGTGGCTGCGGTACGTGACGCGCTGCGTTTATTTACTGCGCAAGGGCGGGAATGTTGATGATCCATCCAAGAGAGCGCTGCTTTCACACAGCAAAAATAATAATAATAAAAAAGTCAAAGATTTCTGGTCCCAGTAGTTACAGGACACACACACACACACACACACACACACACACACACACACACACACACACACAGTTGTCATTAGCTGCAGTCTATTGTTTCTCTGATAATAAAACGCTGAAATCTTATCAGTCACACTGACGTAAAGCACAGTAGAAATGTGTGTGTCTGCAAGTGTGAGTGTGTGAGTGTGTGAGAGAGAAAGAGCTCACAGCAGGGTGTATCATGCAAATTAGCCAGTAATCAAAACAGAAGAGGCTCAGTGCTCATTCTGAACACACCCACGGTGATATATGTGTGTGTGTGTGTGTGTGTGTGTGTGTGTGTGTGCGGCTGCTGATGGAGCTCTCATGTTAAAGTGGTCTGGTGGCTCCAGCTGTGAACAGACTGGAGATTACACACGACCTGCTGAGAGAGAGAGATTGGCAGAGAGACCTCCACGCTCCATTCAGGCCACAGCCACAATCACGTATTTCATTTTAAAACAATCTTCACCAAAAAAACATATTTTGAGCTCATCTGTTTGTGTAAAAATGCTCAAAGAATACAGAATGAAGCCACCCGGATACTCCACAGCAGTATAAAGAGGTCACAGAGGAAGGGAACACTGGGAGTTGGGAGGTTTTGCAATGCAAATCCATCAACATATTCACGTGATAACAAGATTATTATCCACAGACAGAGAAAGGAGGACCCACACAGTAACGATGAAATCAGAAAGGGTGAGCCGGGCTGGAATATTCTGGGTCCTGTGACAGAGTAAGAATGAAGACGTGTTGGTCTGCTTGAAGAATAAAGTGTCTCCGCTGTTTTCTACTTGTATTTGTAAGACTGTTTGTGGTACCATGAGTCTCAGTCAGGAGGTGAATGTGGTCGTCTGCGTCATTGTTTCCCAAAGTTCAAAGACACTAACTACAACTAAACGTCAAACTCAACTGTCCTTACATTTCAGAGTAGATCAGCTCAAACCCTTAAATGCGTCACAGCCTTAAAGCTGTCAGCTGCAGCTTCTCATGTGCACAATTTTTCATCTTTAATGTTTGTTTCCATATTTTTCTCTCTTTGGAGATGAACTCCAATTTCACATTCTTACCTGTTCAAACCAACTTTTGAGCCAATCAGCATTCAGCCTGAACATACAGAGGTCACATTTTATTGCTACGGCTGCATCTCTGCAGTCTGTGCTTTGGTTCCCATGATCCCTCTGTCTGCAGAGGCAACAGGTTGCACAAACAGACGTCAGAACTGGACCATAAATCCCAGATTTATTTGTGCTCAGGGCATGCTCGTGTGGTGAGGACCCTACACATGGACTGATGTCACACACTGATCTTGTTTCTGTTGCTGCTGAAACTGGATGTTGAAAAGTGAGGCGCTGACCAAAAATCCCTGAAAATGTAGCACCGGAGCAGTTACGCAGGAGGCCTACCTTAAAGGTTACGGTACTTTATCACTAATGGGGATCATAACATTAAAAATAAACATCATGTTGTCATCAATAACACTTGAAAATAGGGATTGAGACCATATCTAGATAAGTCGCCCTCTGCTGGCCAAAGGAAATAATGCTGACACTTCTGCGTTTGCTTCATATTTCAGTCCTGGAAGCTACTTCCACTCTGACATTCCTTTGATTTTAAAATATAATTCTTCGTAAAGCACCAACATAAATGACTGACAGCTAAAACTGATTACATTAAACTTAAGATAAAAACTGCAGATTTATAATGGAGTGTTCAGTGACATTAAATCTGCATTTGTAATCTGATTTAACAGAAACAAACTTTCTGACATTTGATACTTAAGCTGCTCTCACACAGACTCCCACTTCGTATATTTGCATTATGATTTATATGGCACTGATGTTATTGCAGCTTTAGCACAAGCATCTCTTCCTTTGGTTATTACAGCTGAATTTCATTAATTTGTTTTTAATTCTACGTATCTATCTTTTCATACCAAAACCATCAAACAAATATGATACAAATGTGTTTCACTCTGGTAGATACACACATTTATTGCTGTCCTTTTAGGGATGTTGGCTCTAAATGAATACAACTGGGTAATGATGCTGACTTTGAACAGGAACCAAGTGAAACTGAGAATAAACACATGCGAGACTCTGCATTGTTTAACCTGGTTTATGGATCCAACCCAACATCTGGACTGAAGTGGAGCGGTCCAGCTGTTGGCCATGTTCAGCCCACCACTGTCGGTAATCTACTGCAATATATTCATGTTATGTCATTGAGTGTCATTATGAAACTGACCTACAAACTGACCTGAGACCAGACTAACCCCCGACTCAACCTGCAGGATTATTTTTCGGTCTCAGTCTGGGTCACAGTCAGCTTTGAACGCAGCACGGTTAAAGTGCAAATGATCTGCAGCACTAACGGATCATAAAGTTTTCAACACGCTGACTTCTTGATTTATTCGTGCAGTTCATGCTATTGAGTTATTTATCCCCACAGTCACACAGGAAAAAAGACAATTCTGATAATTAATCGGGCACCAAAGCGAAAAAATCCAAAGGTAATATCAGCTTGAAGGAAAAAAGTTTCCATCTAGTACTGCTATAGAAATACGAGCCGATTCATAGTTGGTGGAGCCCATTCCCCCGATCGAATCTCAAACACTCAGAGTAGAAATCGTGATGGGAATCTGTCATTTTTGTTCTCGCAGGCCTGCAACAGATTGGTGACCTGTCCGGGGCGTACCCCGGCTCCAGGAAAGGCTCTGCAGCCCTGGATTAGATAAGCTGAAGAATATGGATGGAATTAATGGATCACTGAATGGAAACTTGTTGAAAATACCCAGCAGAGGTGCCTGTGATATTGACACAGTCGGATCAGACATATTTAAACTGTAAGCTCTCTGGTGTGAAGTCCACGTGCTGCTCACCTGCACCTGTTAGTACCATCTGATTAATTTACAATGAATGAACTGGCATCCTGTGTACTGCCACCTGCATGCTCTCACCCAATCCAAACCATATTTCCAGCAGGGATGTGGACAACTAATCAACAAGATGTTTAAATATTGCAGCAGAAATACCAGCTGATTAAACATAGATTTTATTAATGTACATAAAATGTTAAAAGTTGGTTGAATGATGTTAAGCTTTAAGAAGCACTTGGACGTTCTAAACAAACCCAGCTGGTCTGGGATGAGTTTGTGCAGAGCGAAGGAAAATAAGTGAGAATTCCTTCAAAATAAAAGCATCAAAGGTGACCAAAACCTAAACTGTGTTTAGAGTAAAAGAGTGCAACACTATTACCAAAACAAACTGAGGATAATGTGAAGGATGTGGAATTCTGTTTACTTCACAGCTCCAAAGGTGTTGCAGTTTTGCTCTACCTTGTAGAACATTCAAGTCCTTTGAATAAGAAGCTGCGCTCAAACATTTGGTAGTCAAGATAAAAAGAACGTTTTAGTGCCGAGCTTCTGTTTGTCTCCATGGGTAATTAATTCTGCTTCTCCTGCTGCTCCTCCAGCCCTCCTGCTCATCAATCATTTCTACTGTAGCTTCTAAAATTATCTACCTGAAACAGTCAAGAAACAGCTAATTAAAAAGAAAACTCATTTGGCAAGCCACCAAGGACTAATATCATGAAATACCCTCCGTGTTTGGTGAAATATAATAGGTAATTTGAGCAGGAATATTTAATTTTCTAGTTACAGCCGGTTGTTTCTCCCATCAGACCAGACAATTACACCCTAATAGGCTCATCTTAGCTGCCAGCATATCATGTGAACAAGTTAAAAGCCCCATAACTTTGATTAACGACACAAATTAGCATAACTCGTCTTTGTAAATAAAGCTTTAGTCGAGCCAGCGTTGTTAAAACGAGGGTTTTAAGGCCATCGGAGAGTTAATAGTCTGTTTCTGATGTTGATTGCAGGACTACACATGTCCTGATCATGTACATGCACTCGCCGGTCTGAAGATTCAGTTTTGCACTGAAGATGCTTTGGTTCACTGCTCGGGAGCGAAAGCCTTTATAGTGCTGTAATTTCAAACTGCTGAAAATACAGCAGCTGTTTTGAATCCCAATACTTTCTTTTCATTTGATATTCATGGAGTCGAGCCTGAAAATAAAGCTGCTGCTCTTGATTCCAGATAGTTTGTTTTATTTGATATTCAGAGCCTTTTCGTGAAGCCGCTGAAATATTATATCCTCACCTCGGAGTCTGAGGAACATCAGTAAACACACAGGCGGAAGCAGCAGAGAGCAGAGTCACTACATTATTTAAAACAGACGGTAAAGTTTTTAGACTTTACAGAGAAATTTTCATTTCCTGAGTAATTAACAAGAGAGGAACCACGTTTTATCCTCAGAGAGAGCCGTACTGTGGCTTTTCAGTTTTGGTAGATTTTTTTTTTTTGGTTTATTCCAGATGTAAATAATCTTTATTTACACGCAGCAAAAAATAAGCCAGCTTTCTTCTGATTGGCTGCCCCTCACAAACATGGCATTTGAACTGCAGGTGGGAGGGGCTTCAGTGAGCTGCTAACTGTCTGCTTGGCCACACATATGCTCACTGTACAAGACAAATCTGCTGCGTTTGTGGCTTTTGGTGGTGATCACCCAAGACGTCTGTCCTTTTGTAGGTGAGTGAAACCCAGTATTTATTCATCTGGACACTAAATAGCAGGTATTGGTCTGTGCACTGCACCTGTGCAATTTATAAATGGAGCTAGCATTAGCTGATAACTTAGCATTTTAAGCTCTTGTCCAAATTTTCCCACTTCTGCCTCCAAAACCAGTCTGGACTGTTGCCAAAATGCTAACTTCACTAACTGAGGCTTCAAAATGCAGATCTGAACACCAGTGACTGAAGCCGTGGTGTCTATATACAGCCTATATGTGTGCCTAAAATAACCATATATCAGGGCAGTATCTGGTCCCCACCTGATCCTGGATCTGCCGGAGGTTTCTTTCTGGGTGCTATATAAATAAAATCAAACTGAAAACTGAATATGGCATCATAAAGCCAAGAGTAGCGTTTAAAGTGTTGGGAGCTGTTGGCTCACAGGAATAACTTGTAGAGATGCTGCCTAGCCAAAGCCAACATGACAGCTTTGCATGGGAGACATCTTTAGACATCCAGACATCTGAAGACCGAAGACGCCCGAGGGTTAAAAGTGTGTATGAATGACTGGTTGAGAAGCTTTCCCTCAGACCTCTGAGGCAGACTTTATCTTTCTATATAAAGATGCTTCCATGCACAAAGCCCGCACCATACAGAGATGCTTTTCCAAGTGCTGTGAGGATGAACTTGACTGGTCCGCATGGAGCCCTAAATCCCCCCATCCAACCCTTTTGGGATGAACCCAAGCACCGGCTGTGAGCCAGATCTTATCACCCAACATCAGTGCTGGACCTCAATGACGCTCTAGTGTCTGAATGGGAGCTAATCCCTGCAGCAGGTTCAACATCTGCTGGAGAGACTGAATCCAGACAAGGAAGGCTGTTAGAGCTGCATATTAATGAACGTGGAGTCACAGTCACGCTCCGCTCTCAGACAGCGCCGAAATACCAGAGCGACTGCACGCTTTCGGCAGAGCAATGAATGAAACTATATTATCAGGCTATAATATGCGCTACACGTGCAGTCACGCTCTCCTGAACTGTGAACAAGCGCTCCAAAGCCCCACGGATCATAAATTCTCTCGTCTGTCATCCCGATGTGCCCTCTCTGGCTGTGGCTTCTCGATCACATCTATCTGCTCATTAATATTCATGCGCCGTGGGTGGGCCTCGCAGCCAAAGCAGCTGGCCACCAAGTGACTCAATATGAAATGTGGTGAATGTCAATAAAGAGATACTGCAGCCATAATATGGCTCCAACTGCTCATTCATATTCATTAGCATCTCTACATGCAGAGAGACCAGCAGGGGAGACTTAATATCTCCCTGCACGGAGGTGAAAGGTCACATTTTCCAGGTGAAAGGTCAGCTCAATGCTTCTCGACAAAACTCTAAAAAGTATCAGACGAGAAAATGAAAAGTGCTGCGGTTGCTGTGGTGACACGTTAGCCTCTTAGCCTTTATTACAGAGCCGGCTGCGGTTATTGACATACACTATATGACGTATAGCTGAGACAGAAATATCAATGCATTTGCCATTTTCATTTGGCTGTAATTGATGCGTCGGCTAATATTTCTCGACTTTTACTAATAAACATGTCAGGAGGCATTTAGCGTGAGGGATTTATTTCTGGACACAACCTTAAATTCTCTCCGGCAGCATCGCCACTGAGGTTCTCAGACCACGTTTAGCCTTCTGCTTTATTTAAAGTCCATCCAACAACACCACCTCTCTGTATCGCACTGCACCACAACAGTTCTTGTCAAATAGCAGTAGGAATTTTTATTAAGGGCCGGTAACAAATCAGCACAGGTTCCAGTTATGTTTGATGCTGCTGTGTGGCCGCAAACCTGAACTTTCAAGAGTTCAGGTGCTCTAAACACCAACAACCTGAGAAAATACTTAAAAATACACCATTCTTTCAATTTCACTATTTCACTCAGTGCAACAAGCTTGGATGCTTGAGCAAAGCCGGTCCTAGCTACAGTGATGCCACCCGTTTGTCCCACTGTGAAGCTAATGGCGAGCATTTCCAGCGTCATCATGGCATCATCATCAGGCACGATGAACGAGGGATGGATCTGACTGAGAAAAGGAAGGACTCTGCACACACGGGGATCACATGTCCTCTGCCCTTTTCACTATACTGGGAATAGCCACAGGCTCAGTATTAAAGTGTTCACAGGCTCACAGATAAAGGAGCAGGGATGTGACCCCTTTCTGGCCACTGCAGGTTTAATTCACTTACAGTGTTACATTTTTGGACAACAGCACATTTTATTTTATTTTGTGTAGTATTGCCTCCGTGCACCACCTCAGTGGACTTTAAATCAAACAATCTACAGCTTTAATTCATGGGTTTGTAACAAAAGTACTGCACGCAATGAAAGGTGTAAAATCTGTGCCAAATCAAACACTGTGACTTCCCCTCGGGAAGTAAGAGAGCAGCCAAAAGTTCTTTTAAAAGTAATTAGACAACTGACAGGCAGCAGGTGAGGCCTGTTCCCTCATTACTTTGTGGGAAATTAAGCAGATAAAAGGTGATTCTAAGTGCTGAACTTGTATTTCCCAGCTTTTCACTGAACATATGAGGAACAAGCAGAAGTATAAAAGGAAATAAACCGGTCAGAGTTACAGAAACATTCAGGAGACGCTGATGCTTTTTATAGGCAAAAAAGAAATAACAGTCAGTTTTTGCTTCATTGTGGGTCCTAGCATAGAGCGGAGCAAGTCAACGACACGCTGAAGATTTAGACTAAAAAACATCATTTCTGTCTTTTACCTGAGAGCTACATCAGAAGTAAACCTTCATGTGTGTGTTTATGTATAGCTTTTTTAATTTTGTTGGTTTTACGTCTCCTTTTACCTGCAAAGCACATCATGTTTCCATGGAATAACTGTGCACTATAAATAAAGCTGCCCTTTCTTTCCTTCCACAACCTAATGAGCTTGTTCTAACAAGCAGCAGCAGATTAGACAAACAGCATATTGAACTAAACAGTGGACAATTAGGTGAAACCTTCATTCAGGGTGTCAGCTAGAGGGGAAGGCTGACGTCAATGGATTCCTCCTACGAGAGACGGAAATCTTTAAAAGCACACACTTCCTCTTTTCAGAGGATGAACCAACAAGTTCTGCATTCATTTCTGCAAACAGATTTATAACTAGAGAAGCTGTCTGTTTATAATCCACCAGGTACAGTTAGAGAGGAGAAATATAACAAGATATAACAAAAGCCTACAAAAGTTTCATTTCACACAAATCTGTAGACGTCATGAAATTCCTGAACTTATTTCTGCCCCCCTGAGGATGAACCCGGACTCCGTGGCCTTTTCATCTCCAGGACAGGGTAGCGTGCGGTAAATTTCTCTGCTTAAAGTTTTGCCTTGAAGCTGTGTAAATAAACGGAAAGCATTTTCTGTTATTAAAGTACAATCTCACCACTTTTCTTGACTGAAAAATGTTCTGCTTAGGCAAATCAAACATGCTGCACTGAATGGAGGCGTGTGACAAAAACATTTAGACGTCCTTTCTTGGTTAAAAACATGACTTTTCACCACCACCTCCGATTGTATCATCAGCTAGGGCCACTTGAACCCTCGCTTGAGGTGAACAAGGTAAAGTTGAGGGCTATTTTAATGTACAGCGCCCTCTGTTGGCATTAAGGTAAATAGCAGGAAAACGTGCCCAATCCGTTCCTTTGACTGACCCCGTCAAACACCACCCTTACATTTTTGGATGCTGCAGGCTGGACTGAGACGGTGCAGGTGTGTCTTTTAGTTGCACTTCAGAGTTAAATGTTGCTAAATGTGAAATGGCCACACTCAGCTTTGAAGCGAAATACAGAAGCCAACTAATGGAAATTCAGTGTGACTGCTATAATAAGTAACAGCTACAATTACAATAAGCAGCAACTATGGAAAAAGTCCAGCTCTGTTTGCACTGGATTCTTTTCCTCCTTCTCTGTTGATAAAATGAGACGACAGTTTTGGCTGCTTCCAGTCTCTGCACTGGACGCACACGGATGAAACTAATACGCATCAGATGGCCGAGGACACCCAAAAAAATGCGGCTCTGTTCTGTTTTCTGTACAATAAACCTCGAGTGCAGGGTTCACAGTGATATCATATTACCAAATGTTTTGGAGAAGTAGAAATAGGAAACTGTACACCATCTTCTGTTTGTTCTCTGTCCAGCACTGAAGCCAAACTTTGATTGGGGACAAACAGGATGTTCAGTCCTCTGGAGTTTAACTGTATATTTTTCTTACTGTCAATAAATCCTATGAACACACCAAAGTTTGTGTGTCCCCCAAACCTTCTGACCTCGTATTGATGGCCCTCAACTCCAAATCCGCTGGTTCCTGCCAAAAAGGCAACTCTTTAGAGCAACAAACATAATGTTTCATTTATATCACTGACCAGCGACGTGTTACTAAACATGGAAATCATTTATCGAACTGACAGATGGACGTAGTTCATTTGATGGGACGATTTTCAGCCGTGGATTAACAGACATTTGGAGTATTTCTGAGATAAAGACACAGATAAATGAAATAAATCAAGCAATGCTCCAACACATGCAGGCACCCAAGTCAAACCCACCATCAGCTGCTAGATAAGGAGTGTAACAGGCCTGCTGGCACAGTAATGGTAAAAGGTTTACTGCCCATCACAGCAGTGAAGTACCGCAGAGTTACTCAGGTGCTGTATGCTAATGAGCCAGTTGGTAACAGCTCCACTGAATTCAATTCAGTTTTATTTCCACAGCGACAATTCACAATAATAGTTGCCTCAATAACTGCTTCTGTATTGCAGGTAAAGAAAAAAAGAAAAGAAAGTAAACCCCAAGAATTTGACGATACCCTACGAGCAGCACTTGGTAACAGCAGGAAGAAAGACTTCCCTTTTAACAGGAAGAGACCTCTCAGCTGTACGTCCAAATTTAACCATCATGTGAACTTGAGCTGAAGCGTCAAAAGTAGCCATTACCACTATAATGCCTTTATTTTGCTCCAAAACACAGAAAGCAATATCAGTAAAAGTATCAATAAGAGTATCCACTGACAACTCTGTTCACTTCACCCTATTTGATCTAAGAAATATTAAGACTAGAGATGGCACGATACCACTTTTTTATGTCCGATACCGATATCATAAATTTGGATATCGTCCGATACCGATATGAATCCGATATAGTGTGTTTTTTAATCAATAAAACTGTTTTTTAATATCTTCCTGCTTTTTGTATAAGTTCATACTCAAGTTAAAAAAAAACAAAAAAAACCCACTAAAGCTATTCTGTTATACCTGTATGCAAAAAATGCACTGCACCCAAAATATTTCATAGTTCAGCAACACTGATCAATCTAATAAACTTAAACCTGCTCCATCCTCCCTATTCTGGTATTTTAAAGAGTAAGCAACCTAACTAATAGGGCTCTAAAACTCCCAGCAAAAAAAAAAAAAAAAAAAGAAAAAATAAGGAACCACCCTCCACCTCATGATGCTTAATCGACGTAATCAACTTTAATTTGATGCAGTGTGGAAAAAAAAATGCACAGAAATAAATTATTTTTCAAGAATCATTAAATAGATTCAACATCTTTCTTCAACAGAACTGCAGACTGCACAGATGGTACCTTCCCAAAGGAAAGAGTACTATAGCTTACTAGGGTATATTAGACTTAATAGTTACTATATACAGTAATGGACTTCTATTCATTATATATCAGATTAAAACTTTGGGTGTAAGATTCAGATAATTATTTAATAAAAGCGAGACATTTCAAATAAGAATAAGAAAGAAAAGTATGTCTTTGTGCCCCCTTTTCCCTGTTCATGCCCTATCGGCCCCCCTGGCTAAACTTTGCTAGATCCGCCCCTGCACAGTTACCAGCCGTCAGCTGCGTAGAAAAAGATCCTGGTGTAGAAAGTAATATTAAATAAATTCTAACAACAACTTATCAAGCTTAATAGTGCTGCTGCTGGTTTCCTCTTTCTGGTGCAAAGTGGGAGATAAACAAGAGAGACGGACTCGCGACAGAAAAGCCGATCAGCTGATCACTGATCAGTTTCATGATTGAAGTAGCAACAGGAGAGGGAGGGGGAGAGAAGGGCAGTCGCTCCATATATCGGTTGTTAAGCTTAACGTGGGAATGCTGTACAAACATTCAGAGATGAACTTACACACTTGCTTTACTTCTCTCTGGGATCACTTCATCTGAGATGAAATGGCGGATTGGTAGCGAGGCTACAAATACACACAGCCGCTCAATCACGTGAGCACACTGCTCCGACGTGCTACGGTTATGAGGAGAGTTACGCCGTGTCGAAAGTTTTGTGAGGTGCTTTTTTGATATTTAATGGATCAGATTACATTTTTTATTTCTCTCCGATATCCGATCCAGTAATTTACGTCAGTGTCGGACCAATACCAATACGTAATATCGGATCGGTCCATCTCTAATTAAGACTCACTCATTCAAAACATCTCAATAATTTTATTTGTTTGCAAGAAACATTTTGTGTTTGGTGGTCAAGAAAGAAAAATCCAGAGCATCACCAGATTTAACCTTAAACCTTTATCTCTGTAACAACCACAACCCAGAGACACACGTAAGACTTCTAGACGTACGTCTGATGTCTTTTCTCTGTCAGAAACTTTTCTTTCTACAAAATTCACATTTTTCGCTGACTGATAATCCTCAGCTTTGATGTAAAAACGGTCTTTCCAGCTTCTCTATTGTGGGGATGTTGGATTTCCTTGTGTCTAATATATTTGATGTGTTAGTCATATATTTAAACAATGTATATCTGTAAGTGACTGAACAGGAAATGGAGAAGAAACAAAGTATTTAACGACAGACTGACATTTTTGATTTGCTCAGATTTGCTGACATTCATTCTTTCTCTGCTCTTTTCTATCAATAAAGCTTTCCAAAACAGAGGCACGAAACCATTTACAAGCAGAAGCACTTACTGCAACGAGGCGAAGAACATGAAGCTTAACGTGAAGAGATCAAACTGAGAGAAACACGACGAGAGCGAACAGACGGAAGTCGGAGGAGAAGAAGGCAGAAATTCTCCTGAAAGTCTGCAGAATAACCCGAACGCACAGCTCCACTTCTGCTTTCTGTTCCTTTTTGCTTTTACTTCTTCTTTCACTTCCTCTCAGACGATGTTTTACTCTCAAATCTCTCACTACACTTCTCTCTTTCCCCCTTTCCTTTCCCCCTCTGCTTTCCTTTGTCTTTTCCTTCACATCGCTCTTTACTTCTGCTCACGTTCCTACCTCGTCCTCATGGGCCACGCTGCCTTGCTCGTAGGCTCCGGCGCCAAACCAACAACCTCCCCAGCCTCCTCTCAGCCTAGGTCCTGTTGGCTGTTGTCGAGGTGGCAGACATGACAATAATCCCCGTGGCAACAGCTCTCTCCCCTCGGCGACCGCACGCTCTCACTGTTGTAACAACAGCTGAGCTGCTGCTGCTCCTCAACCTCCTCCGTCCTCTTCCCCTCCTCCCTCGCTCTCTCCAGCTCGTTCCCTCTTTATCACTTTCTCTCTCTCTGTGTTGATCTTTTTATACCTCCTGTTCTGTATCTCCCTGCTCTCCTCTGGCTCTCTCTCCATCACTCCCTCCCCTCCTCGTTCTCTGGCTCTCGCTCTCTATTGTCTCTCTATCGCTTCATCACTTTCTCATATCTTTCTGCCCATTCCTCCGATGTCCTCCTCCTATTTACAGTTTTACAGTCATTTCACCAATATGTGAAATAGTTGTGGTGCTCGTTAATTTGCTGTCTGGATTATTTTGAATTGCAGTTGTTGAACAAAGAAGAAGAAGAAACCAGGGTCAGGAGCGATTCTGGTTCTTCAGATTAATTTGCAGCAACAAACTTTCTGTATATATATATATATATATATATATATATATATATATATATATATATATATTACAAAAAACAACAACAAAAAAAAAACAACACGTTGCTGAATCACATGAAAATTGAACACATTAGAAAAAAAAAAGTGTATTGGTGTGTTTGAGCACAAAAAAGAATCACACACCAATCCACAACCTTTGATGGGATGTTTTCAAAGTGCTTGCTCCTCCACAGATTTCTGACTTTTGATGGACCGACCATTTCTGTGACTGTCTGAAATTTGTGACCTAGCATTTACTACAATATCAAGCTAAGCAAATCTGCATTTTCTTCAGGATAGCACGATGTTGTACGCACCCATCCAACACCCCGACCTCCACAGCCTTAAAGGGCCAGTGCTTTGGGCAGATCTGCACTTTTTGGAACTTTCATGCTGTGAGCAGCTGTACACCAGTAAGGAACCAGCCAGTCTTTGTCTTTTCTCATTTATCACACTGTTATTTATGGAACTTTCTCATGTGAAAAACAGTACAAACGTCTCCCTGTAAATTTGAGCTACTCTCTCCAACTGGACTCCAACTGGGCTCTCACAGTCTTGTGGAGTGTAACACCCACGCTATACCCCTGACAGAAGAATAAAGTGGTCCTCACTTGACACCTCTCTAAAATTACAGCAATAATAATCATCAGACTACATTTTACAGTTTTAGTTTCATAAGGATGTTAAATGACTGCCTAGTTTATTAATACAGTGTAAAGTTTGCTCAGTGTCAAATACTGAATTCGTCTTCTTACGTTGAACCTGTTTAGTGTCTGAAAAACAAATCCCGTTTTTCATTTTGGTACAAATACGTTTCATGAATCACCCTAAACGAATGAAAGACGGGGTTAACTAAGGACAGCGCTGACAGTAAATTATTCTGGTGGAGTGTCCCATTCAAAAGAACCATAAATGGTAACATCAAAGATGGAGAAATCCACAAACGGCACAACAAAAGCTCTTATTACACAACCTCCATGAATCTGTGGAAGCACCGTTGACTGGATATGAAAGGTGGAAGTACTGTGATGTCACCCATTGGTTTTGAACGCTGCAATTTGAAGCCTCAACGTTAGCATTTTGGACACCGCCATGTTGTTTTTTTGTAGCCAGGAGTGACCATATCTGGATGAGAGGGTGGAGTGCTAAATTATAAGCTAGCGCTAGCCAGCTTTGTTAGCAAGCTTGGTGCAACACATAGTCACGTATGTCTTCAGTGTATCGAAGTAATTTTAAACTTGTTGAAATCCTAAGAGCACGGTCAAGGAGAAGCATAATACTCATCAAAGGTTCCACCAGAAATGCTCCAAAAGGTAAAACAAACACAAACAGGACAGTTCGGGTCAGAGACCTCGAAGACACTGATTGGCTGCAGCTCCCTGCAGAGCAGCACCTGCCAATCAAGAGGCAGTTTGTGTCGCCTGTGCAGCGGCTTCATTTTTCAGCCCTGAAGATTGCCACCTGGGAACCACACACTGCAGCTTCTGACCTTTGGACACTCCTACCTCTTGTTCAAAAGCTGATTAAGGTGCTTCCATTATTAATAACCAGCTGGAGAAGAAAAGCCTTTTCAACACCGAGCATTACATTCGATAACTAGCAGAGACAAATTCTAGTAAATGTAGGCAGCGATGATGTGGATAAACGCTACAATCTGATTTGTCTTGAATTGTCCTGAACACATTCATGCTCTGCAGAGAACGGTTAGACGGTAATGATCTTTAAATTGGTCATGCACACTCAGGACAAACATCTTTATCTCACCACTCATAGACCTTTACGTTACTTCACCTTCACATGTGACTGCAATACCTCCTGTAGCCTCAAGGAGTCACTACAGATCATTAGTGTTCCCTAATATTAGACTAAGAGAAACCTTTTTATTAGGAAATAAAAATAACAGTTTAGCTTTTCTTCAGTTTCAAATCAATTCATTGACTTTGATGATTAAACAGTTTTTGTGTGTGTTTTCTTTAAGCGCTCACACGGCGTCCAGGTCTGAATGATTTAAAGGCAGCATGGTTGTGAAGCAGAGTGACCGCTCTCATCACCTCACCGCTCTTCGGCTGCTTTATTGATGAGGACAGCAGCTCCACACGACCGTCAAATGTAAAAGCGCATCGACTTCAGCTCTCAGCCTGCTGATGTTTCGTGTCACTGTCCTGATGTCTTCAGTGTCTCTACCACCATCAGAACTTACAAAACCACTTCAATAAGCTTTGGAAAAACCTCTGAGAAGACAAGACTGAAGATTTTACAGCAAGTGCCCCTAAATGACTTCTGCTAACATCCAAGAAAGCTGGATGGCCCAACAAACCCCAAACCTAACACTGGATTTATTATTATCGCTTTGGTTGTCCTTACAGATTCACCGGGCCTGTTGTTGCACCAGCTACCAGCCACAATAAAAAACCAGATCAGGCATCAGTGTGAACTGGTCAGTGTATTCACTTTACATTGTTACTGTTACATTACCAAGAGTCAGCTGCAGTGAACCAGGTCCCAGAAGAAGCGCTAACACAGCAATCCAACAGCAAAGGCTAAACGGATGTTTTCCTTTTTCCTTTTTGTAGTTTGTGATTTAAGCGAAAAGCGTGCTGCATTAAAACGACGCCTTTAGTGAAGCTCACTCTCCTGTGATGTTCAGTTTAGCACTTGATGGGAAGCTTTTATTGCACTTATGGTAACACATCTGCTGTGCTCCCAGTGTGGGGAGGTGCAGAGCAGGTACGGACTTTTCCCACTCAGTCCTATCAGATATTCAATAATCATTTATTCTTCAAAGATGACTCTCAACCACAGACACCTCTCAAACGACTGTTCTCAGCCAATGTGGCATTTTGTCCATTGTTCATATTAAACATGGACAACATTTTAAATGAGACCTCAGAGTTTAGACTGCTCTTCCTTTCAGCCCCCCCCCCCACACACACACACACACACGGAGTCGGCCATTTACACACATTTGCACAACACGTCCTCTCGCATCTCATCCAGCTTCCACACCACAGACTCCGCCCACTGCCTCATTTACACCTCCACTCATCTCTTTAATGCTCCTTCCATCTGTACACCTCCCATGTACATCAGCTCTCTATGCCTTTATCCTCCATCTCATTTGCACACATCAGTCATACATACAGTTATAGACTTCATAGAGTGCACTACATATCACGGGTGAAGGCATACTAATGAAATTAACTTTGAGAAAAAGGAGGACTGCACCATCCTCCTGAAAGCTGAAAGCCTTTAACTATAACACAGTAATAATAATGAAGAGAATAGGATGAAAATCTGATTTCTCATCAGAAAAGTCAAAGACGATAAGGTCAGAGAAAAGAATGAAAAGAGAAAACAACGAATGAAAAGGCATTTCTCTGAAGGAGCACAGCCAACCAGCCGATTTTAAAAATGCTGACGATGCTGATGATCAGCTGATTTCCATTTGCTTTGAATATTTGCCACCATCAGAGCAAAAACCTCGCCCTCGACAGATGAAAAACAAAGATACAAATGTCCTTTAAATGCACTGAGGTCACTCGAGCTCCTCTAAGAGAGAATCCTGGGATTTTCCTTTCATATAAGTTTACGCTAAAGAAAACAGTCAGCGACAGAAAGCCTTCAGCACTAATATCATTCAGAGCTCCTTCAGGTTTATGTGGTTTATAAAAGCCAAGAAAGAAAGTTTATTATCTGTTGGTCGTTTAGCTGAAATATTACCTGAAAAAATAACAAATTGATCATCGATATAATAACGGTGTTGTTGGTGTTTTTGAACACTAACAATAAAAATGCTTTTTATCTTTATCATTAAAAAAATGTATCAGCATAAAAAGAAATAAACTGAAGTCCCACACAGACGTATGCAGGCTAATGCAAACCCCGGGCTGGTGGGTGAACCTGAAACTCACAGCAGCACTTTCCCTTCATCCTCCCAACACTGGTTGGGATTCTCTCTCTCTGTATAAAGGTATCAACACCAAAACACGCTATGCACATAATGATGAGACCTGACTGCATTTGACAGCCCACAGTGAGAATTTGCTGGATTTACACGTGTCGAATGATTTAGTGTGCGGTATTCGTTCAACAGCATGACCAAAATTAAGACAGAAGTATGCAATGAACCTGCAATCTTGTTGAAATGGTTGAAGACTGGCAGCAGGTCTGCAACCAGTCGCAGTCAGCTGCCGACTTCAAAGTGATAAAACAGCAATAAGACAACAAGCCTGCTGGCAGTTTGATTGAATGGGGTGAAGCTGCCTTTACATGCAATCTGTTTGGGACGGTACATCAATATAGTAGAAATCAGTCAATCAATATACAAGTAACAAGTGTTAATACACATAAAAACAAATGAATATGAAAAAGAAACAGGAGGAAGCAAATGCTCATCAATTTTGTTTCTCTCTAAATTCACATCGACTACATTTTGAGTCCAGACAGAAATTCATCGATGCTGCACAGAAATACAGAAAGTCTACAGATAGTGAAGGATTTACAGGAGGAGAATTTAGCTGAATGCATGTAGGTGCTCGGCAACCGTGTTTTATGTTGGAATACAACAAGAATACAATCAGTTGGTAATCAGCCGGATCAAGTTCCCATTTGCGATATTCATGGCTGTGCTGATCTATTTCTGGTTTTTACAAACCGTGGTCAACGAGTCGGAGAAGGACCGAGGTCAGTCTGAGCTGGATGTGACAGGTTGCCTCCAAACAGGTAATCTGCTTGGAATCAGTTGGCAGTTCTCACCTCAACTCTTGAATGTGAAAAAAATGAAATCACCTGTAAACGGCTGATTTTATCTAGAGGAAGTTGATTATTCGAAGAGTCACTTTGAAGACAACAACTGACTGTAAACGGTCACAGACGTCCCCGACTGAAGGAACCATTTCAAAGGTTTATTTCACACAGCTGCAATAATCCATCCACAGTTTTCCCTGCAGTGACTGTTGCATCACTGAAATGTTGTTGTTTTTTTACTAAATACACAAATTACCATTATTTCTTTTTGATTAAATCAACTCATTTCCAATCAACATCAGGACCACTTAAATCAAACCCAGTATTTAATCTGCAGTAGTTTATATTTATATATACTCAATAATTAACTTTTATTATGGATGGATGGTGTTGTTCTGGGAGCATCCTGCTCTTCCTCTCAGTGTACGTGGAAAGTCTAAAGGCAGACAAAGCAGCAGTGAGACCTCCCATAGCAGCAATCAGGCATCAGTAGCAAAGGACAGGACATAGGTGGGTTGCAAAGTGGACTGCAGGTTAATGCAGGCTGAAGCAGCTTGGATTTGAGATTTGCTATTAGGATGTGCATTAAGGAAACAGCTGACGTTCGGTCTCAGTTTGCCGGTACTGCTGTCTGAAGGCAATGCTTCATCTTCACTGAGTTTCCTGTAAAACATATTTTCAGCTGCAAATGAAATGTATGTGATATTTGTATATCATTGCTAGGCAACAGAACTTTAGACTTTGTTATGTCAGGAAGTGAAAAGAATCATTTTATCTGAATAATCTTGTTTTCATATTTGTAGGAAATCCAAATTGTAAGTGAAACTAACATTTTGTTCTGTCTGCACCCTGAGGCAGGGATACATAAACACGCAAGGAGTTGAAATGGAGCGCCGAGGCCAGAGTGGACGGAGCGGTCGCGAGGCAGGAATGAAGAGAGTGGAAAAGCCAAAGAGACGAGCGCGAGATGAGTTATCAGAATAATGAACTCTTCTTATCTCGCAGCACTCCTGAATGACGAGCAGCGTCGCGGACGGAGGGAGTGACGGATTGAAAGACGGCCTTTTGTCCCCGGGTGAGGAGCTCCTCTCACAGCAGCTCCCGTCCGGGTGATGAAATGAAATGCTAATGCAACGGCTCGCATACATCTGACGGCTAAACGTCACACTTCTCGCCCAGAATAACTGCTGCCCGAGGGAAAATCCTTTAACATGAGCATGAAAAAGAAAATAGTCAAAAATAAATGACTCGTAAAACAATTTGTATGAGCTCTGCTTGCACTGAATATATATATCAGCACCTCGGCTGTTTTCAAGAACCTTCCTACCAGCAGTCAAAAGTTACAATTATTGGATAAATTGCAAATCTGACTGTTTTGCTCTAAATGTGGTTTTGCACGTGTCAAACAATAACTCCAGATCATCACAATGATTAATATTTATCTCAGAACCAGCTCTTTGTGTCACAAGTGATACAGTTGAACCAGCTGGGCCATTTCTGTCAGCCATGTTGTGTTTTCACAGGCGAAATGCACGGTTGCATTTTTTCACTCTCTTTGCATTTAATAAAAAACTAATCCGGTCTTTAAGTCTGACGTCATTAGCTGTGTCCGCTTCAGGTCCCATGGTCAAACGAACACTGCGGCATCACTGAGAGTTAAAAACTGTCTAAATTCTTTCATCTTTAATAAAATGATCAGTGTTGCTGCTTTACCAGGTGCAACAATGAAGTTTAACATCCAGGCATCCATGAAAACAGGATTTATTAAATTTAACAGCATTAGAAGTTAGCAAGAAGTTAGCTTGCTAATATAATATAGCATGTTCTGACTGAGAGATTTCTGAAAAAATGAAAACAGCTCTGCTGTCACTTCCAGCATAAATGAAGACAGAAAACTAAACAGCAGTGACGTTTGTAGGGTTACTGAAGTTGGACTAGCTGGTATATAATGATGTGCTACGTGATCGCTAGCGACACAGCTATGTTAGCATAAGATAAACACAGTGAAGCTGGAGGATGAACGCTAACTTTTTTCTACTCGATAAAAGTTAACGTGAAGGTTCCCGATGGTTAGGGACAAATGCAATCGCATGGCAGGATGCTGTAAACGGACCAAACTTCAGTCAGGAGAACAACTGAGATAATCCATCCACAATACGAGGTTAGTCATTAATATACTGCTGCTGGGCTGTAGTTGCATTGTAAGGGTTTAAAAACTAAGCTTTAATATGATTAGAGGAAATAAAACCCGAGAGAGGCCGACTGTGATCACTGACTGTTTTATGGGCTTGTTCAGATACAGAGTATTAAAACACGTTAAAAACACAACAGCCTTAATAAACACAGAGTAGTTTGGAGCCGGAAGCAGGGTTCATACGTCAGTACAGATAGTTTAGAGTATATAATATTTACCAGAAGACAGTGAAAATTCCCTGAAGGTTAATTTATTCAGACTAATCCTCAGATTACCCTTTAAATAACCAAAAGTATGGTTAGTAGATTCTGACCAACAGACAATATTTAAGACAGTTACAGTTACTGATATATGGAGATTTAAAAAGCTGACTTAAGGACGTATCAGTTGAATTTTTTATGTTTTCATTTTCAGGTACACATAACCAGCAGATTTCCCCAAAAGTTGTTATGTGGTGTTTCTTTATTTTTTTAAATATTTTTTTACTCATTCACGCTCTGCCCGGCTCTGCTCGGATCAGCTGATTGTTGTTTGTGGCGTTTCAAACAGGTGTTGCTAATTAATTAAGTTACATAATTGTGCCGTGGGGCCTCTCAGGCTGTTAGTCTGGCCATGGTGACAATGCGTTTGTTACCCCACAAACAGACCGAGCACGGCCGCTTTGCTTTCCAGCTCTGATGCAGCAGACGAGGAGAGCAGGAAGTGAGACACAGGAATGCCACAAATCATTAGGTCAGCTTTTCAAAATAAAAGACAAAATGCTCTGGTTCTGACATACTCCTCGTGTGATTTGAAGCCCTCCAGAATACTCGGAAGACCAGCGTTATTATCACGAGTCATGTGTTTCTATCATGTGTGGCTCATAACAACTTTGCACTGTTAACCTCCATTGCAGAGATTCAAAACAAAACCATTTTAAATAACTGTTTTTAAACTGACTGAGAGGACACAGCTGCACAGATGAATTTAGGGAACACCTCGGTGTCCTCCTGAGGGAGGGAAGTCTGTGCATCTCGGCTCAGCCTGCGATCCCGCTGACCGGGGCCTGGACAAGTGGCAGAAAATGGATGGATGGAAGCGACACTTTATTAAGTGCATTAGGGATCTCATCACTTAACTAGCCCGACTATTCATCTGCACATATGCTTTAATGAGCCAATCTTGCTTAACTTTGCACTCCAAATTCTTTAACCTGACAGTTTCTTCTTGTGTTTATGAGACAAATATTTAAACCTGCTTTAAATTAACTTCAGCAACACTGTGCTGCAGTAACTGTAACTGTAAAAACAAAACCCAAAACATGTCCTCAAAGAAGACAGAGTGCAGCTATTTTTGACACATAACAGATTCTGCGGTGATGCTACTGTCTGCAGTCAGATTCAGACTTATGATGCTAATTAATTCAGTTTACCAGTTCTTTTGATTTTTACTCACTGTAACCCGGAGCTGGACGAGACCAAGTTTCACAAAAGCCTGAAGACAAAACCGCAGAAAATAAAACACGAGCAAAAGACGGCAAGTGTGTGTGTGTGTGTGTGTGTGTGTGTGTGTGTGTGTGTGTGTGTGTGTGTGTCAGTAAGTTGTGTTATCGGGCTGCCAGAAGGTAATTACTGCCTCCATTAGAAAGATGTGTTCATGTTAAATGCTCACCTCTGACACTGCACACACTAAGAGACGCACACCGTGAAGACTTTGATCTGTGTGTGTGTGTGTGTGTGTGTGTGTGTGTGTGTGTTCATGACTAAAAGCTCTCAGCAGAGCTCTGAGGAACTAAAAGCTGCTATTTTGTATCATTAAAGTGAATCACGGTGCCACATTAGAACCGACCCCAAGCGTTGGCATCTGAACCTCATATAACATTTTTCAAAGGAATTCATAAACACACATAAATAACAACTACAATACTCGTAGCAACTGAAATAAAGTAACAGATTTAACATAATAAAACCTTCAATAACAACACACACACACGCACAGAGGAAAAGGATATTCCACAAGGTTAAAAAGCAGTGCAGAGGCCTTGAAAGCACATTTATTCCAATCAGACTGTAGTGAAAACATAAAAATACATCAAGGTTTCTAAAATGTGACTGTGTGGGGTGCAGCCTCATGCACAGAGAGAGAGGCAGCACCTTAAACCTGCATTCAATTGAGTTTTATTTCTATAGCATTAAATCACAAGATCAGTCTCTTCAAAGTGCTTTATATCGTATGGTACGGTATGACAAAGCGCTATGGCGAGAGTAGGAAGGAAAAACTCCCTTTTAACAGGAAGAAACCTCCAGGAGAACCAGGCTCAGGGAGGGGCGGGGCCATCTGCCGACCGGCTGGTGATGAGGGGAGGAAGACAGGACAAAGACACGCTGTGGAAAAGAGACAGTTTAACAACAACTAACGAGAGGTGTGTCAACACATAGTGGCTGAAGAAGAAACACTCAGTGCATCATGGGAAGCCATCCATGATGTGAAGCAGCCTACACCTATCACAGCCTAGCTAATGACTCAGAGTCACCTGATCCAGCCCCAACTATGACAAAGCAAAGTTTTAAGCCCAATCTTAGGAGCAGAGAAAGTGTCTGTGTCCCAAATCCAAACAGAAGAGAGGCCTGATATCCAGCAGGCAGCAAAACGAATTCTGATCCTACTTCTAAACAGTTTTCCTGATGACTTCATTGCCTCGCTCACTACTGAAAAATATGTTTGTTTTTTTGTAAATGATGGTCCTTACTGGAGTCAGAATTATGTCTAGTTTAAAAGAAAAACGATGACTGAAACTAAAACACTCAGATTGCATCTACAGGATGGACAGGCTAAGATCTAACTGCAAAACGGCTACAAGCTTGTCCAGAGCACATAGCACACAGTTGTACGATGAAGGAAGTGTCTGGTCAGGGTTGGACTCAGCACCCTGAAAACCAATCAAAACACGAAGTTTGATCTATAAAACGTGGTTAAAAGTGTCCAAAGGACTCTAAAGTAAGTGTCTCAAACTCAGACTATCCTTTACAGTCTAAAGTGAGATCTTGCTCATGACTAATTTATCAGTAAGCTGATACTTATTAAATGAACTGGTTCTTATATTTTCTACTCTGAGCACTCAAAGCGCTTCACATTCACCCGTTCACACAAGATGTTTCTTCACAAGTGCTTCTATCTAACAATCACACACATTCATACTCCGACTGTAGAGGCTAAGCCTACGCTTGAAGCCACTGAGGTGTTCGTTGGCGGCAGTGACGTGATGTCACTTGTATGAATTAACTTATTAAACTTGATACAGTCCAATAACTCCAGCCTTACTCATCTTGTCCTTTAAATTCTTTATTTCCACGATTTAACAAAGCAGCGCCGCGGTCACAAACTGTTTGCCTCCTTCTGATCAACAACACACCTTCCGGTAATTACGTGTGTCTACCTTAAATACCTTCACATAAACATACCATGCAGAAAAACTCAAAAGGTGACCTATAGCAGCTTACATAAGGTATCAATGTAAATGGCTGCTACACCGACGGATGCATCGGAAAGCAACTTGGGGTTAGTATCTTGCCCATGAGTGCAGACTGGAGCAGACGGGGATTGAACCACCAACTTCCTGATTAGTAGGTGCCCTGCTTGACCTCCTGAGCTACAGACGCCTCAAACACATAGACGCACAGTGTATTTGCTCAGCAGGTGTTTAACATCATCCATTAGGGGCTCGGTTTAAATTCTAAATTTTAAACATGACTGCTCCTTTTTCTGCTGGAGTGAATTACTCTGTGGAAAAAACGCAGTTTAATGGATGAAAATCCATGTGATCACACCAAAAGCTGGAACGCCATGACACTTAAAATAAAATGTTTCCATAGTGACGTTTGAAAATGAAATGGCTCATCAATGACAGAGATACCTGAGCTATTATCGAGTGGGGAAAAGCAAAGTGTTTCTCTGCAGACCTTCAGTTTCTCACTCTTCACTTAAGAATACAGTCAGTGAATTGCTGTAATTTTGTGCTATAATGGATTTAATAAGTGTGAACAGGAGACAACTTTAGAATAATGAACCTGTGTAGGTTAATAAGTGTCAAACTGCTGGAGAATTAGTTATTAGCAAGACATCACTTAAGAATGCAGAACTCAGTCCACATTCGGCAGACCTTAATTAAGGAATAAAAGATATTTAATAAGTGCCACTAAAGGAAAATGACTAACTGTGCGGTATAAAGCCCACACACACCAAGACCTTAAGACTCTACTTAACGACCTCCCTACCAGCTATCAAGGTCCTGCTCCTCTAATAGTTAATGCGGTGAATTTATGTTCCTCGGCACAAACTGTTACAAGCCTCACTCATTTAAATCGACACTCAGTTCAGAAACTCGTTTGTTCTCCTGCGCACGGCAAGAGTTGTGTAAGCTTCACAGTTTCTGCAGCACTGACTTGGCTGATCGACTCGACACTGTGTGTGTGTGTGTATACGTTGGGCTGTTTGTGTGTTTGTCTCCTTTCAGACAAACAACAAAAGAGCTTTCAGATTCAAATTCAGTCCTGCAAAACAGATGACGGTGAGTTTGCAGGAGAAAAAAAACGTCAAAGTGAAAAAAAGGACACAGGGGGGAGAGAGAGAGAGGTCCAACCGGCGGAGAAAAAATCTCTCACTCGACAATTTGATTGCTGTTGTCATGGTAACCAGGCTGATGCTGATTATTATGGGCTACACTGAGATGTAGACTAAAAGAGTAGCTGCAGATACGATCTATCTATCCATCCATCCTTTGTGAGCTCATTAAAGCAAATAGAAAAGCATGACAGGCCAGTACCAGGTCCCTCCATCGGATTCTGCCTGCTTACAGAAGCTGATCCCCGCCGGCATGTGAGAAAATAACGTTATAAATCCCTGCTGTAACACCACAGTGAGGGGGCCATACAGCCAAGCAGTCAGTGAAAAATACATCTAGAGCCACACCAGTGTTCCTGCGAGGCACACGTGTTTATTATATCCTCACAATATGAGGAGTGTTGGAGAAATACATCCGAATTAGAACCACAAGGCTTTCATTCGCCCCGCCGTAGGGCTCGATCGTTTCCCGAAAACTCTTCAAAATGCATCATTCGGTCACACTGCTGTACAAATGTGAATTACTACACCGCAGAAATAAGAGAGCAGTCGACGTGCCACAAAAATCAAAACATGCTTTGTTTTGGTTTTTGCAATTTTTGGCAGTTCCCCCCTTCAGGGTGGTGTCCTCGTGCAGCTCTGGACAGCCGCTGCTCCACACAACTCCCCTTCTACCCCATCGTTACTCCTACTCCTCCAGTTTCAATACAAACTTTAGCACACAATAATTATATAAATGAAATAAAATAAAACTATTACTGTGTTGACTTTTTCAACATGTTCTTCTTCAGTCTTGACTTTTGCATCCAGTGGACTCCTTTACTTCACAGCGATGTCAATCAGCCGTCCCTGAAAGGCCAAACTCGCTAACATAGAGGAACCTCAAAGCAAGATTTGCCCTCCAAAATGATCCAAACAGTGTTTGTTGAGACATATTATCTTCTCAACAAAGGCGACTGAATGTTGAGGCGCTAATGATCTGCATGCTGCAGGGATGTGATGGATCCTTCGATACAGACTTCAAACAAACAAACAAAACCAAAACCTGAAGTGATAACGTCAGGAAATGGACTCAAATATGTCATTTGTTCGGATTATTGTTGACTCAGATGAAACCCGTCCAAACAGACATCCTACAAATCCATCCTATTACTACCAGGTCCCCTTTTCCCCCCTTTCACGTCACAAAGAGGCATATCATCAGAAATGAAAGCTTCAGAAGTGCTCTGTGTTTTTGACAAACTGGAGATGATGATTGGTCTGAAAGCTCCCCCCACCCTCCGCAGTTGGAAAGCACACTGAGCTCATCACATCCGATTGAGGCAGATGGCGAGTCTGCTTTCAGGGGACGAGGGAACTGAACTCAACACAAAAATACAAATTGCAAACGGATCCCAGTAAATGATAGTCGTGTTTGCTGTTCTGTTGTTCAGCTCACAGTGAGCAGGGTTCAGCAATCAGCACAATATTTGGTTTTCTCACGATCACGTCAGGACAACAGACTAATGGAGGAAAGAATAAACAAAGAACGAAAAGAATTTCAAACCTTTTTGCAGGGTTGTTAATCACAGTTCAGGCACATGACAGCAAAGGCCATGACGCTGAGTCATCTCCTGTATATTTTAGTATGTCAGAAATATAATTTACATTCATCCAGTTTCAGATAAAAGGATTTTTAATTGTTGAAGCGAGTACAAATCAATGGAGAGATAGGAGAATTTGTTCAACTTAAAATATCTGAACTTGTATTTTGGACCAGTGACAGTCAATCTGTGCTTTCTTTGATCAAGTCCTAATTATGATGAGTTACAACAACTAAAGATGAACTGAAGTAATGAGAAATGGATGATTTAGAGTAAAGCTGAAAGGCTCAAACAGTGCAGAGATTCATTAACTGCTGACATCTGCATGGCTTTTAATTAGAAACGTGTTATAATGTGAAAAAGTTCAGCTTCGTCTGGAGAGTCAGGAGCCTGGGTACAGTGACACAGTATTTATAGTTGACACGAGGATTGCCCAAACTGTTTTAAAGGAGCTGTAAATGCCTCTGGAGGGTCGCCCTGGCCACGCGTCGACCTCCAGTGATGTTCTGCCATTTTTATTCTGCTCCAGGCTCCCTGATGTTTACTTTCTCCTCCAGTTTGAAGCCCACGGTGACACTGCAAAAGTTAAAATGTTCCTCATTCAGCCTTTTCTGGTTTTGACCTGATACCCGCGGCGTGGCTTGAGTATCATCCAGTATGAAGTAGTGATCCGATACCAGTCTACCAATCAATAATCTCCATCCCTCACTGTGGGAATGATTTGGGAATAGTTCTTTAAGTCTAAGCAAGTGTGAGGCTCAGTTTAAACAGGGCTGCTAACTTAGTTAGGATCATTACTCATTGCTTATAAATCATTTGGTTGTAACGTCTGAGATGTTTCATGGATACACACCTGGTGGGTCTGATTAGGGGCGGGTTTTGATGATCAATTTATCGATTAAAATCGATTCTGACTTGGATAACGTGATATCAATTCATTAAAATCCTGAATTTTTTAATATAAATTTATTTTGCCTGAAACGCCAGAATCTCAGGTTAAACCTCACAAAATTTCAACAACCACCAAACAGCTAAAACAGTAACTGAGAGCAGGAACACGGATTCTGCACAAAGACGTAAACACAAAGCTCGACTCGCCGACGGATCAGAATCAGCGAGCTGTGACTTTCTCCCCCGACGGCACGGACACGGTCGGGACTGAAAGCCGACAGCTCGCTGATTCTGGTGTTTCGGCGGGTCGAGCTTTGTGTTTACGCCCGTTTTGCGTTGATTCTGAAGCTGCAGGTTTTTGTCTCCCTCCAAACAATATTGACCGAACCAGCAGCAAAAGAAGATCCAAACTTCGCTTCACATAAACATCGTCATGAATTCACTCTGACTTTTACTGTTTTGCTTCCACCAGGATAAAATCACACTTCATGCACAGCTCTCTCTCTCTCTCTCTCTCTACACTTCAAGAACAGTTTCCCGTCTAAAAATCTGTTTTCTTCATTATTCGTTTGTTTGTTACGCACAAGTCTACCGTTTGTTACAGCGCTGTCGGCCGCGGTTTTTTTTCCTTTTACTTACTTCCGAAAAGAAAACCTCATTTCTGCCGTTCAATGCTGAACAAAATTAAACTTTTAAAAATTATGCAAAATTGCAAAACTCTCAGCTGTGTCTCCAATAAAACCTCTGTAACTTTGCTCTGCTTCACATCAGCAGCATCAGGTAATGTTCATGTGTTGATTAGTGGTCTTCTTTCGTTTTTGATGTACTGCAGAATATTTGTATAAAATCGCAGACCAGGAAAATCACCTTCACGTTTTTCTGTTTCATCCTCAGCTACTTTGACACAAAGGCATCTGCTGTGATGTTCACACCGTTGATAAAGTCTCACAAGTGTCAGCTTTCTTTTTATAAATATAAAAATATGGAAATGTCCTGATGCATGATCTGAATTATAATATTTCTGACTGTCTGAGGCAAATTTCCCCGATTCAAATCGAATCGAATCGATTCTAGAAATCAGTGACGATACCCATCCTCAGGTCCGATGGGTTTACCATCATTATCATTGTCGTTGTAACTGTCGTTACTTTTGTTGTAACTAATTATTTATTATTTTTCCTATTATTTCTGTCAGCCCTAATCAGTGCTAACAGCTGACCTGATTGGCTACCTCCCTGGACTTGTTTGGGGTGTAACAACAAGAACAATATTAATATTTATATTTATAACAAGGTCCAATAAACATACACTTGTTCTTCTTTGTATTACTTAAGTTAAGTTACTGTGTTGTGTTTTGCAGTAGTGCCGATGTGGGACAGTTTTCCAGTTTCATTGTACTGTTGTGCTATGTATGACTGTGCAATGACAATAAAGTTATCTTATCTATCCTTTTTCCTACTTTTCTGGGGGGTTTAATGACTGTAGTGTCCAGAACGTGCTATTTGCATAAACTTCACTTGCCGTGTCAGCAGCACGTTATGCTGCCATTACGTCGACTATCCGATCCAGCTTCGGTGCACTGATATGTGATCCAAACATCGGGCTGACGTCTTTAACGTTTAACTCTGCAGACTTTTTGAATAATCCACTTGTTTTTCATGTTGTGAACCTTTTTTTGAATTTCAGTTTTGCTTTAATTTGGAGATTTTTTTTTAAATCTTCCAACAACAGGTTTGCTTTCTGCTGTTTAACCTGCTTTACGCCTTCACTTGATTCCTCTCTCCAGCTAATCATGACATCTTAGGCAGCGGGCTCTCTTACCCAAACCAGATGGAGTATTTCCAGTAGTGAGACCACGTTTGTCGCAGACCATCTCCTGCTGTGAGCTTCCTGCCAGCAAGAAAAACTCTGGCAAATGTCCAGACCTGCTTCTTCCAACGTTTTAAGACGCTCGTATGAAAACGGAGAGTGCCGGCTTCAGGACATCTCTATACATGCTAATAAAGATTTGAGTTTTGCACTAAAGATGGATAATATAGCTTTGATAAAACAGCAGAAACATTAAAAAAAACAACTTTGGGAGCAGAGGAAGGTAAAGAAGAAGAATGGGAGTGTTTCCAGCTTTGCAGGGACGGAGCCACTGAGGCGCCTCAGAAACAAGATCCACCGAGAGAGAGTAATGGCATGCTGCAGCCTACTGGGCCTCTGGCATCATTTGGCAGAGCGTGTGTGTGTGTGTGTGTGTGTGTGTGTCTCCCGCAGTCAGCCTTGTTGCCAGCAGCGGGCTGAACTAATCAGTTAGCGGGTTAGCTGCAGCGCGGCTTGACCTTTTGACCTCTGGCTGCTCTGACAGACGTATTAAAACATGAAAACCAGCAGAGCACTGAAACATCCAGAGACTCGCACGTCGCTGGCACACAACAGCGCATCACAACGCTTAAAAGCTTTTTCAAATAAAATGCACCCAAATGTAACCATGGTTACAGATGAGAAACACGCACGGCTCGGTTATTTGTTGGTTCTCGTGATGGATGCTGCGTCTGACCAGCTGTAGCAGCCTGGCCGCAGGAGGCACACAGCGACGAATTCATCACACACCAAGAACTAATTGGTCCTGAGTGCGTCTGAGTGCACAGCGGCACATATGTCTTTGTGAGGACCAACCTTGGACGTGAGGACGTTTTAGGTCCTCACTCACTTTGGGGCGGAGCTTCAAAGGACCGTTTGAGGGTTCAGGTTACAGTTACTCATTTAGTTTGGCCCGTGTGAGGGGCTTGTGAAGGCGCACAATGTGTATGTGCATGTGCATGTGTTACCTTGTTCTGATGCTGTAGAGTGTGGCGAGTGTTTGACAGCGCTGGGCTCAGCAGGGACCTGAAACAAACAGACACACACATTAGATTAAACACACGCAAACAAACGACGTGACGCCATCACGGGAAACATCACTGATGTGTTTGAAAGTCCTGCCAGCGGCCCCCAGAGGCGCCGGTGCTCATTCCAGCAGACAGTTATCAAGGAAAAGGACATTTTCTAAATGCCTGCGAGACAACTTGTGCATGCTGATTGTACGTAACGTCAAAAATGAACCGTAAGCGTGCACAGGCTTGATTTTTACAAGCAAGGGAAAAACAGATTACGAATAAAAGATGAAGAAATCGTGAAGATTAAACAGATAAACACTAAAACCAGCTCTTCTAAGTTAAAGTCTTAGTTTGGATATTTTGTAATGAGTTTGTAGATTTCCCACAGCTGATGGTAACAGCAGGCTGCCGGTTTGGAGAAGCCAATTCAGGAATACTGGTACAGAAGCTAAACACAGTCCTGCTGTGAACAAGTCAGCAGCAATATGGATTTTACACATTCATCCATCTTTTTAGTTCAGGGTCGTGTTTGCACCATGTTTACATTAATTGGAATGTGACTCTACTTGTGTGGACAAAACGAGCGTCCCCAAGAGTTTGAAGGCGTTTTTGAGACTAAACATGGTGTTTTAGTGTCAGGGGTACAATTAGGTTATGGTTAGGTTTAGGGCAGAGGGTTAGGGTGAGGCATTCAGTTTTTAGGGTTAGGTGTTAGGTAAAGCATTACATCAATTAGATGTCCCTACAGAAATATGAAAACAGGACTGTGTGTGTGTGTAACCCTATCCCAGCTGTTATTAGGCAAGAAGCAGTTAAACTGTGGGAGGATGTCAGGGTACCAGGAGAGAATCTATGCAGACATGGATTCAAACCCAGGACCTTCTTGCTGGGAGGAGACAGGTTTATCTCACCTACAAAGATCATCTGTTTAAACGTGCGCTATAACTGAGCATTTTTAAACACAAGAAACCGAATATAAGGGTTGCTCTTCCACTGCTGCCTTGATCGGTTACTTAATTTTATTCAGTGAGCACGTTAGCAGCATCAAAGCTGAGTAAGGCCACGTCCACACGCACACCGGGATTTTTGAAAACGCAGATTTTTCTGAGCGTTTGCGCCTTTCGTCCACACGGAAACGGCGTTTTGGATCACTGAGAACTGAGATTTTTGAAAACTTCTTTTTTGCGTTTACGTGTGTACGAGGAAAAAGGAGATTTAGTCACGCCACATCAAAGGTGTACGCCTTTTCTGATGTCACGTTTTGCGCCACGTTGTTGGTTACATGAGATGAATTTCTACAATGGCGGATGGAGACAAAATACTGCTGCTGTTAATCTATCTGCCAACGTCTTCGTCGGTTTTGAATAAATAAAATTTAAAAAAATTAAATTTATGCATGCTATATGTGTTTTATTGATTCCTAAGTTGTGAGTCTACACCAGCCAAAATACTGTTTTTAGTTATTAACATTTGAAACGATGAAGGCATCGGAAAAGCAACACAAAATGAGCTGCCATCCCAGAAAAACACAACAACTTTTCATAAGTATTTAACCTTTTCAGCGGCACAAAACCCTGTTTAGTCTTTCCCTCCCAGGATTCTAGACTTCTGATTGGCCAACGTTTCTACACAGTTAGGATTTGGCATGTTCTCAACAGTGTTTGACTTTGTTTTTGGCGTTAACATGTGGACCGAGATATTTTTCAAAACTGCACGTGGACGGGATTTATTTTGTAAAAAAACAAAAAACAAAAAAACAAAAACGGAAACGCTGTTTTCAAAAACACCCGTGTACGTGTGGATGTAGCCAAAGAGGCAGAGCTCCTCTCTTCCATTAGGCTCCTCCAGACTCCGTCCTGCCAAAGTCTGATGGCATTTAAAGAGCGTAACATTAGGACTGTCTGGGGAAGGTGAGGGAGTGAAAATATTCTAAATCTGAAGTCCATGTCAGTGCTGACCACATGCACAGCTGTACTTTGGTTGGCTTCTGTGCCGCCGTCTTATTCTACGAGTATGCAGGAGACTTCCAGAGCCTCAGAGTTTGAAAGAGAATTTGATGTTTGCTCTGAGGACAAGTTTGAAGTGCAGCAATGGAGCAACGTAAAAGTACTTCAAACAGCCCTGCAGAGTTATTGTAGGGATGTTTTCATTTGATTTGATTTTATGGTACTTCAGTGGTGACCTGTCCTGGGTGTACCCCGCCTCTCGCCCTGTGGTAGGTGGGGTAGACTCCTCTCTGACTCTGGTTGGATGATAAAGGAATAATAAAAGAAATTAAAAATGCGCAGTAAGAGTAACGTATAGTTGCTCTGACTTTATATCTCCATGACATCAGATGTTTGTGAGGCTGCAGCACATGAAAAATGAACTCCGCGTGTGTTTTTGTATTGAAGTACCCGTCAGATTTAATTAGTCGTTGACTCTGTTCTGGATCATTCTGGTCCTCTTTAAACCCAGGGTCAGTGTTTTCATTGTGCTTGTGCTGCACTTGGTTGTGTTGTGTTGAGCTACAGTTGAGATTTTTATGCAGGCACTGACAGAGATCATCATGATTCAAAACTTAACAGGTTATTATCTCCACTTATTGACTCCAACTTGTGAGAAAATAACACAAAACTATTATCAACTTCATATTTCGGTGGCCGAAACCAACTTCCACAGTCAGGTCGTGCAGTCTGCAGAAAACTGGAAGCACTCATCTTTGGCAAATCATTTTCTAAACTATAAAACAATAGAGACATAAAACTGTGGGCTCATGTTGCTGTCCATGCATTTTATTACAAGAAATCTGGCTGGGCCATCTCTCCTTTCAAGTACAGTGATGACTGATAACTCCATTAACTTTTCCCTTATTATAACAGCCAGATCTCACAGCGATACGACTGTAATCTCATTAAATACAGAATAAAAAGTATTATTTGGGTCATATTGCAGCAATAGTTCTGAATTTGACACATAATCAGTAGTTTCAAAGAAAATGTAACCTGCGTGACCTCAAATGAAACTTCACGAGCTTTCGTGTTGATCACTTTGAGAGACGGGGCCGGTCTGGGATCCTTTCGTGTGCTTTCAGCTCGTTTGTCTGCACAGACACATTTGATTGTTTGATCCTGTTTCCACTCTCAGATGCGTAAATCTCCGATGACAGGAAACACTTGTCGTCTTCGTGTTCTCGCTTGTTTAAAACCTGTGAACTGTGATCAGCGTGCAGCCCGAGGCACCCGAATGTTTGCATGTCGCACAAACCAAAATAGACTCAGAGTTTCATTAGAGCTCAGCTGCAAAACAACCTGACTGGGATCAACGGGGGGCACCGGGAGGGGGCTCGGTCCCCATGTAAATGCTTTGTGTTTTTCTGCGAAAGGCCACTTTTCTTTGTTGAAATTGCATCCCCGGCAGAGTCATTATGAAGCAAATTAGCTCGGCGATTGGAAGTTTCATTTTTCTTTCAGGGTTCAAACGGAAAACCACAAACACATTTAGACTGAGCTCAAACCAACAGAGGGCTTTGGTGAAGATGAAAAGATTTTCAAGCACCCGAGCACACCGTGTGACTCTTTACAAAAATAAAAAGCAACCCTCTTGACCCTGGAGGTCCCTCAGTCCTCTAAAACAGCGGTCACCAACCTTTTTTGCGCCACGGACCGGTTTATGCCCGACAATATTTTCACGGACCGGCCTTTAAGGTGTCGCGGATAAATACAACAAAATAAAACTAGTACCGGTACCGAAAAAAGACGATTTATTCATAATTTATTCGTTGGGGTGGCTGTAGCTCAGGTGGCAGAGCAGGTCAGCCACTAATCAGAAGGTCGGTGGTTCGATCCCAGGCTGCCTCCTGGCTGCATGCCAAATATCCTTGGGCAAGATACTAACCCCATGTTTGCCTGCTGGTGGTAGTCAGAGGGCCCGGTGGCGCCAGTGTCCAGCAGCCTCGCCTCTGTCAGTGCGCCCCAGGGCAGCTGTGGCTACAATGTAGCTGCCATCACCAGTGTGTGAATGTATGTGTGAATGACTGAATGTAGAGTAAAGCGCTTTGGGGTCCTTAGGGACTGAGTAAAGCGCTATACAAATGCAGGCCATTTACTATTTTTACCATAACACACGTGAACAGACCCAGGAAAACAGAGTTAACGCTGAAAACCGATAAAAACCCTGAAAACTATACATTTCACACCTGAGCCTCAACTCTCGCGGCCCGGTACCAAACGACTCGCAGACCGGTACCGGTCCGAGGCCCGGGGGTTGGGGACCGCTGCTCTAAAACAAAACCACGTTAATCACATTGTATTTCATGACAAGCTGTCAGAGGCATTAAAACCATGATATATCCACAGACTGTATATAAAAGATGGACACAATCACTGTGACATCACTCGCTGGTTTTGGTTTGTTCTTAGAGCACAAAATATGTGAGCAGTGTATGAATGTGCACTATTTACCAGACCTAAAGCCAACTATGTCCAAAAAAAGTTTACATATATAATAGAAGATTCCTCTACTTCCATTTGTTATGAGGAAAATATTAAAATTACTCTAAAGCTTTTAAATTATCATTCTGAGAAGTCTTATTCCTTTTCTTTTTGTATAGTGACTAAGTAATTCACAGATAATGACCCAGTGCTTCGAAATAAAATGTTAGAAATAAAACATACTATAGCGATGTAAAGCAATAGAATACAACATAAAACATCAAGTTAGTGTGGAGATACAGAAATTATTTTATTGCTACAATATAACCTGCATTATTAATTGCATTAATAATATACCCTACAGCCTTGATATTGCATTAAAGATGTTTATTAAAGCTATTGCCACCACGTTAACCTTTTTATTACAGGTGCAGCTATGATTATTTTATACACATTGCACGTTTGTGCGCATTCACTGTTGATGCTCAGTCTATTAAAGAAGGTTTTAAGCTTTGTGAAGCGCTATGTCTTCACAATCTATTGTGTAGGTGACTTGGAGCACAGAAGGATGAACAGCATACACGCTTACAACACACATATAATCCAGAAGCCTGCCACGCCAAAGGCCCGAAATTCATTTAGCTTCTAACTGCATTTCAGTTTGCTTAGTAACAGATGACAGAAGACCAGTTAAGAAAAGGACAAGCCCTTAGAGACCATCTAGGCTTGAAATCTATTGCCATGTATGGAAGGTGTTATAGAAAGAGGAACTTCTGTGTCTGTTTTTAGCCATCTAAGATGTACCATTTACTGTAATCGATGCATTTGATCTGTAATCGACGCGAGAAGGGGCGTTAACCCTGATGTTATAAAATCATTTTCAAGTGTATTCTTAGCAGATGTGCTGATGTGATGCTGCAGACTTCTCCTCCTGCGTGTGTTTTAATAAACTCATTGTTTGATTGCACTCTCCTGGGCCTCTGTTGGTTTGTTTCATTGCTCAACATTTTCGAACTCGTGACATTAGTTAAAAGTTTGACTGTATAAAAACGTCTTCTTTTATAAGCCAGTGGAGTTTGTACAGCGTAAAGACGGTGAAACCGAAATCCAGGAACGTGGAATCGCTGCCTGGAAAGCCAGTAACCTCTGACCTGATGACCTAAGAGCCCGGGACGAAGCGTGAGGTTTCAGCAGGTCAGAGATATACAGGAGTGTAGCGTGCCCGAAAAATCACAAACATTTCAAACGAATTCTAAAATGTAGCAACAAGTGACGAGACGCCAAAACTGGAGTGATGTGTGATCTTCTGTTGGTCCCACTTTAACAATGAACCATGAAACATGACACCCAAATCTCTGAGGCTGATATGCTGCCTAATTTCTGAAGAAACAATAATCATAGTTTGTACACCACGAGGCACAACTGTTCTGTCAGACGTCACTCGATTACATACATATGGATATTATTGATCACAGTATTGGTATCAAGGCAGAGCTGAGATCCAGTACAAGCAAAACGGTGTACTCCCCAGACGCTGCTGTAATCTGAATACTGATTATGTAAGGTACACACCATAAGGTACAAATCACGACCTTAAAGCGTACCGCCGCAGTGACATGTTGTTGAACCTGGAAATATAACCTCTTGGGTTTATTTAGAAATGCAATTATCACTTTCTTTTTAAACAGGTGTTTAAAATCACCTGAGTATAAATTGTTGTGTCTCTTTGTGTTATCCCACCTCTTTCCCCAATGACAGCTGAGACAGGCTCCACCATCATGACACTGATTTACAAGTGATAAGAAAGAAGAAGCCAGATTAAAGCATCACCGAGACATTTAAGAACTTTTACTTCCAATTATAAATGAGACTCATGTTTTCAGTGCAAAAATATTGAGCACAACGAGAAGAAAGTCTAAAGGTTGGTCAATCGTCAGAGAGAGGATGACACCATGGTAACAACTACTGCTGCTCGTGAGGCTGTGTGTGTGTGTGTGTGTGTGTGTGTGTGTGTGTGTGTGTGTGTGTGTGTGTGTGTGTTGTAATTACTCCAGTGAGGCACTCTGCCAGTGATGCCCGCCTTTGGGGAGAAACACACACAAAACACTGAGACACTGAAAGACTATCTTATACACACTCACAAGGCTAAAACACAGAATTATCTCTCTCTCACACACACACACACACACACACACACACACACACACACACAGACACACACAGCTCCACAGGTAGAGTAATGGAACAGTAAATCAACATGGTGACAGGAAGTTGGCGAGGCTGACAGGAAACGGAGAGTCTCTCCCCGGGTGGCTCGTCTTCTCTGCTGCACATCAGTGCAGAGTGTGTGTGTGTGTGTGTGTGTGTGTGTGTGTAGTCCGTGAGAGATTCGACTACTGCAAAAAATGTTTATATTTTCTATCAAACTTTCTACATTTGATCATTTCAGGAGTGAAAATCGATGCGAGCTGCGTTCCATCTGCATGGCGTGACAGAGATTTGGAGAAACAGAGTCAAACAAAGCAGTGAACATGAATCGTTTCAAATGTTTCGTTTTCCGTCTGCTGAGAGGAACACCTGGAATTAATATTTTGCTAACTGCGTTATGGACAACCCAACCATCTGCACCATCACCTGCAGGTTTGCGTCCATCTGTGAGGCTGTGGACAGCTTTCCTTTTACTGAGCTGGTGATGGTGACGTCATAACAGATGATATCAGCAGATAAAATTACTTTTTCCATGTTGTAACAGCTTTGGACGGCCAGTGTTTGCTGGAGCCTGTTTTAATCTTGTTGTTATGCCTTTTGGTCAAAGGTCAGTAGTTAGTGCATAGTCTGATTAAGTTACATAAGCAAAGTGATAAATAAGTTCAAAGTTAAGAAATATTATAAGTAATTCATGCTAAAAACAGTTAAAATGTATGGGTTCGAAATTTGCTCAGAGTGAGATATCGTTATCACAAGCGATCTTTGTATTGTATGTGCGGAAACGGGAGCGAGGGAGCGCTCTGATCATTCGCATATCTTTGACGTGTTTTCTCCGTTAATGCCGTGAAAAGTGCTTCGGCAGTATTAAAAGAGTGAACGAGTTCATGTACACGCTAAGAGTGCCCTACACGCTTGTACCTTGGGAAACGTTCGTCTTTGTGAGTATTAATATGTTCAGAGACAACTTTTATATGTGTTTACCTGGAGTGAACTGCGACGCTAATGTAACGCACGTGTTAAGCTAGGCTAATCTTTAAGTTTGTCATTAAGATGTGTATTAGCTAGCAATTTATTTTCACTTTCTGTATGTTTCAGTTACAAATAAGAAATAGCAAGGAGAAGCCTTGAGAGAGGATTAGGCTTCAAAGGATCTTCATTAAAAGCAAGCCTTGTGTGGAAGATCTCGTCTGTTTTGTTCGCTAGCTGTCTAGCTTCACATGGTCACGTGTGGTGAGGGCAGCATACTTGTCTTTCAATTAAAAGAAATAATCTCCAGAATAAAGATCATCAAACATTAGTTGGATTCGTTAGTTTTAGTTTCACGATTGGATTTTCTCACCTATGTGCATATTGACCACATACTGTACATAAAAGATGGCTTTAGCGCACTGTGATGTCACCCATCACTAAGTGCTATTGTGATTAACTTTAAGCTAAACCTTAATATCAGCTAACTGGCACACAGAGAGCCTTTGATCAACAACATCTACCCAGAGGAAATAAAACTCTGTAGGTGAACCTGTCCCAGGATTATCTGCAGCCGCCCTCGTCTCAGGATTTGTCTCCTGCTCTGCTGCCAGTGGCATGAAGCATGTGGCTGTTGGTTTATTCTCTCTAGCTCAAGGTCTTCTGAGGGACCTGATGCAAGTTCACTTTGACTTGGAGCTCTCTTTGCTCCCACTGTGGAGTCTGTCCTGCAGTGACTGCTGGCTGGCCTTGGGAAACTGGTTTTATATTCCGGGATCCACCCCCTACCAGTTAAACCCGTGTCCCCCGTGACCCTCGCCTCATTTTTATTCATTTGCAACATTTGTTAACTTGCTAAACAACCACGATTACAGTATTAACCTGAATAACGGTAACTGTGATGTGTGCAGCTGAACAGCATTACATCAAGGCCATCTTAGCTTTTTGAAACCAGACATCGGAAAAGTGGGACGGACCTTACCAATAAGATGCTCGCAGCTCATTGGCTAATGACTTGTGATTGATGAAGATCCCTGGTTGTACCTCGAGGTGACTGATGTTGTGATTTGGTGATTTATAAATAAAATAAACTGAACATTGTATTAAATAAGATTTGAAAGTGTTCACTGATGTCACAGATCAAGGGTCGTTTTCCAACAACCATTTAGTTAATTGAGAGATGCCCCCTGTTGGCAACTGGACAGAACTGGTGTTTTAGGCCCTTTTTAGAGCAGAAGGCCATCTTTTATATACAGTTTATGCTATCAGCAGGTTCTAGGACTGTGTGCAGCATCAGCTGTGTTAACTTTGACAGCAGTTGATTTAGTTTGAGCTACAATTTATAGAAACTAACTCTAAAGTTTATCTACTGGACTACAATATAAAGTGTGTTATCACACACAGACAACATTCAAGGTAAAACGACTCACGATAGTCCACATTCAGGTCCACAGTCCTTCACTGTATTAAGCCGCAGCTTATGTAAACACACTGATACGAAGATGGAGCTAATATGATCACATGTCCCAGATGGAGATCCCCAGTGTAGGAGGGGTTTAGGTCATGAAATTCAATGTTTTTAGGGGGGAACTGGTCACACAGGGTTCAGGTTTCAGTTTGAGGCCTTTGCAGGACTCACTCGTTCTGCTTGTATTTTTCATTTAGCCCATTTTCTCCGTACATTCATCACGAGGAGTAATAAAGCTGTGGGAGGAGTTTCCAATCTTTCTGAGTCTTTGAGTTTTGAGTCTCTGTTACAATCCATCCATCAGCACATCCACGTTCTCCTCTCCCTTCTGTCTTTCTCTGTCCTTTTACTCTGGATTGAAATGCAGGTCACCAAATCCCTGCCCACATCGGGCGAATGCAGCAGCCGACGAGCCGCATTTCCCAGGATGTATTTGTTGTTCTTTAGCTGCTCTCCTCTCTGGTTTAGAGTTTCTGAAACAGTAGCAGAAGAGAGCCGCAGGGAAGATTTAGTTTGTCCTCCACAGAGCAGGGGACATTTGTCTTCTTTATTTATTTATCTTTTTTCCTGCGACGTACAAATAGCTGAAGGCTGTAGCAAGCAGCGGTCATCAGTTAGACTCAGCACTTCCCCCTTCTTTTCCTCCTCAATCTCCTCGCCTCCCTCAGCTCCTTCTCTTTCCTCTCACCCGTCCTCCACCTTTACCTGGTAGCCTGCTGACCTCTCAGCACACAAGAGATCTGTGTGTGTGTCACTGCGAGTCCCTCAGGCGGTATCCTCCACCAGTGAAGCAGCTGTTTTCCTGCGAGCAGGAGGAGAAGCAGCTGCTGCCTCTCTCTCTCTCTCAGATTCACCGAGTTTTCTCTGTTATTCATTTACTGACTCGACGTTCGCTCGGAGCCAGCGACTCTTCAGTCTGACCTCAGTCACATCAGCAACCCGAACCTAATCCTGCTCTGTGTAATGGATGCTTCTGCTAAATTACACATAAATGCCTCGGCCACCATTGAGGCAGGATTAGAGGCAGAGCAGCCAAAGAGCATACTTATCTAATCAGTGTTGGTCTAAAAATGAGTCAAGAGAAAAGTAATTATTAACACTACGTTGTCATTTTCCTCCTCAAAAGTTTATCTTTACTTTTAGGTAACTAATGCAGCTCTTTAATTATGACATTTATCTTTCATGCAGCTGCTCACCCGACATGAGGCATAAATGATCTTTAAAAACAGGTAAGAGAAAAATAAAATGCTGAGGTTTGATGTAACAGGAGTTTCTAGCAGGTCTTAAAAATTTGCCAAATACATCCTCAGAAGAACAGCTGTTCGTTTAAGAAACCCTAAATGAGCAGCATGGTGGCGCTGTGGTTAGCATTGTTGGCTCACAGTGAAAAAGCCCTGCGTCACCTGGGATCGGCTCCAGAGTCAGTAGCTTGTAGAGCCACCTTTAGCACTAATAACCTGAAGTAATGGTTTTATGTCTTTGACATCATTCTACAGGAATTTTGCCACATTTATCGCTTCGGCTCATTGAGGTTTGAGAGCGTTTGTTCATGCACAGCTCTCTGAAGGTTCCCAAACAGCATCTCAGCCAGGCTGAGGTCTGGACTTGTTCCACTGCAGCACTTTGATTCTTTTTCTCCATTCTGCTGTGGATTTGCTGCTGAGCTTGGATCACTGTCCTGCTGCATGACCCAAGCTTTAGATGTTGGACACATGTCCTCACATTTAACTCTAGAATACTTTGACTCAGTAAGTGAAAGGTGCCCCAACTGTCACCCATCCACGCCGTGCTGATAGTTAGTGTGAGGTGTTTGTGCTCCAGACTTGGTGCTGTGAATCATGGACGGACATCTCCACTTTGGTCTTGTCTGCTAGAAGGACGCTGTTCCAGAGGTCTTTGGGTTTATGTGATGCAACTCTGCAAACCAAGCTGTGCTGACATATTCAGGCTTTTGTCCTGGCAAACCCTCCACAGGAGCCATAAAGCCTTCAATGCTTTTCCCTTATTAATAATCGTTCTCACTGTAGAATGATCGACTTCAAGTTGCTTGGGGTGGACTTATAACACTTCCCAGAGTGCTGGGCAGCAACATTTGCTTCTTTAAGATCATTGCTGATGTCTTTCTTCCAGAAATTCCCCTGCGAGCGAGTGCTCGGCGATGACGGGGAAGAAGGACGTTCAACAGGAACAGAAACAGGGTAAAGGAGGCCATCTAGACAAATATCAGGAATTAGCATTTCAGCTAAAGTATCGCCCTCAACAACATGTCACCATTTTCATTTTCTGGCAAACTTACAGCGATCAAATTTCCCACACAGCAAGCAGTGAGAGGCGAGAGGAGACATGTTGCTGAGACGTTCCTGAAAAGGAAACGCTGAGCGAAATGTTCATGCTCAAGCCTGTTAGAGGGAAACACGAGTACAACAAGACACCTGGACAGGTGCACGCACTTTTACTCAGCTTTCAATGAGCGGTTAAACAAAACTTCCTTTCAGTCTGTAGATCTTTAAGTCCGCTGGCAGTGACAACCGGTGGTGTCCAAAGACTTCACTAATGGACGGGTGATAATTAGACCTCTGAGGTGTCCTTACTCTAAACCCTCTAATCTTCTTGTCCTTTCCTCTTCACCCCTCGTCTGTCACCCTCATCATTCACAGCCTATCACAGTCTTCCATTGCAGCGACACCTGCCGCTCTCTCACTCCGTGATGTCATCTCTAATTAATTCATTACGAGCTGGAAAAAAACAAAAACATATTGAACACAAAGCGACACAGGTCGATCAAAACGAGAGGACGGCGGCATCACATACGCTGCTCTTCCTCTACTATTTCCACCTCTCTCACTTTCTCTTCATCCCCCTCTCCATCCCTTCGGGCGGTTCATCCATCCTGCCCACTCAGAGACAGAAATAGACTGATGGAGAGCAGGAGCGCTCTGCTGGGAGATGACCACCGGACACACACACTCACTTTACTGTATGCACACATATATTAAGACAAAACATGTAATGTATGCTCCTGCAGACCCTGCTGCAGATTTCTTTCACCTGATTCACGGCTGACAGCAGGTCTGACGGGATTCGACTCCTTTAATATTTCCGTGCTCCTCACAGCCTCTGGTTTACTGCAGCTTCCAGCCTTGATGAAGGCAGGATTTATATCCTGGCGGTTGTAGTGGCGTGCGTTTGTTTGTGCCTAATTAACTGAGCGTATATTATACAACGTCAGTGAGTCATTTAACACACATGCCTTCGGTTTGCCTGCATTGAGCCAGGGGGGCCTGCATAGCAGCAGATATGATGGTGGACCTCAGCTGTGGAGGGATTTTTTAGTGGGTATGAATGAGTGTTTAAGTACCTCTAAAAAAGCAGAAACGTGTGGTTTTCATGTTAAATAACAAAAATGTAACTAAATGTAACTGTTAGCGAGTTTTCAGAATTGTTTGGGGCATTTTGAGCCTTTTTGGCAAACCGGAATGCCGGGAGAGAGCGGGGAGGAATGGCACACAGGAAGTGATCCGGGACCCTGCAGTGGCCTTCAGCATAAAGCTCACCCACTCAGCCTGGTGAGTTATAGCAGCAGGCTCTGGATACGATTTTAAATAAAGATTTAAAGAGTGGCTCTGTGGTGCAGAGAAAAGCAAAAAGGTTCCAGGTTTCTGGATTTTTCTGTACGGAGTGCATCTGTTGTCCCTGTGAAGGATTCCCACTTTTATTCCCACAGTCCAAAGACGTGGTCGGTGTGGGTGTGTGGTTTTCTGACTCTTAACCCTTCTGTATGCTGCTGAATCATGGAGCGCCCACAGCAGGCACTTTAGAACAATGGAGCTCCACCAAAGATCCCGAAGATCAACTCAATCGATGGAGACGGCAACATCAGTGATCTGAAGGAAACCATGATTCCCACCTCAGGAATGCTGCACCAACTCTGAGAGACAGGCCACAACACCCGTGATGCCATACACTGAGCAGAGGAAGGACAGCATGTCCCCATTACAAGGATAAGATCAAGACTGTTTGGAAGAAATCTGCATGACAATGGAGAAGTGAAGAAAGCTGCGCTGAAGGGAAGTGCAAATTGTGTAGCAGAGACTTCAAGCTGTTTTAGTCAAAACTCAGTTTCTTGGTCTCGCCTTGATCCAGCATGCAAACGACCTGCTGATCTGATTTAATGAATGTTTAAAAAGATCAATGTAAACAGGCACAAATATGACAATTACTAACATTAAACATCAAAATTCTCTCTTGGCTCTTGATGGAGGCAGTTGCACTTTCTCCCTCTCCTTTATCTTTCCTGCTTGGCTTCTCATGTCCTTTGTATAGTCTCGCCGATTCTCTAACCCTAAGAGAGTCTCCCAGACTTGTTCTCTAAAAACCTGAAGAAGAATTATGGATTTGATCAACTGGTCCCGTAACGGAATTGACACCCTGCTGGGCTTGGGAGAGCCTGATTGTCCTGCGGAGAAGTTTGCTGCCGGATACTCGATGGTCGGTTGCGTCGTGTGTCTGGCGACGCTCTCGATGGAGGACAATGAACGACATCTACCAATTCGGAACCACGATAACAGAGTTCTGGCTGATTGGAGCTGGATAGGACCCGGCTTATCGAAGAACAAGAAGCGGCTACAGCTGTTCAAAACTCCACAAAGCTGTTCGACATGATAGACGATGGGCAGGGCTGTGAGTACTCAGACTGTGTTTATTGAATGCAATCTGGATAAGATCTTGCAGAAGAACAACGGGAATTGAGAGACCTGTGACCAGTGCCTCTTTCCTCGTGTTGTGCATTTTCCATTGTTATACCTCTCTGACCTGTCTTCCCCATGTGATGTTTGTGTAATGTTGTGTATGTATGGTCTGAAGGGTAAGATGGCGCTGGCAAGGCTGGCAGCCTTAACCCAATTTCCCTCGGGATGAATAAAGTATTATCAATCAATCAAACCCAATGAGCAATCTGCATTGTAAGACGCAGTGAGTTTTTTTCTCCTCTGATGTGCTGCTGCTTCACAACGCTCCCTCCAATCCGAAGTTATTTCTGCTGTAGGCTACCAACCGCCCGAAAAAGTGACAGACTCAATAAATCAAAAACAAGAGAGAATTTAATTCTGTCTCCTTTCCAGAGAAAAACAATCAGCGTGAGGCACCGATCACTTGGTAACTCCCGTACTGTGCAGGGATGAAGGCTGCAGTGAGAACGGGCCAATTAGACGTAGATTATCCATAAGTCCTACATCCGAACAGTAACAGTCCCACACACACACACACGCACGCACACACACACAGGGCAGTGATGCATCATGCTGACAACACTGTGAGTCTCCTCACTGCAGTGACCGCTGGGAGTGAACACTACAGATGAGTTATGCTTGATAGATGAAGTGGCTACAACACTGACAGATATGATCCCTGATGTTCCTCTGACCCGCTTCCACTGAAAGACTTTTATTATTTTAAGAGCATTTCTACTTTATTACTTCATTTGACTGGACACGGGAGAGACCGCGGAGCAGCAAAGACCCTCAGACGGATCTTTGAACCGATCCAGTTACACAATCAGTGTTGTTACCTCAGACAGAGACAATCGTCACATGTTTGTAACGTATACGTTGCATATAAATTTTTGGAAGATGGAAATATTTTGTGTAGCTGATTTCACATGTAGACAGAGTGCAGATGCCAAACACCAGGGGGCGCTGCTGGGCGAGGTTAATCAATCAGATCGTGGATCGTTTGGATATCACTGCTGCTATTTAAAAAAGAAAAGAAAGGAAAACATGACACGCTTTACAGGCCGCCCACAAATCAATCAACCAGTCACTTAATCAATAAACCAGTAAATTAATCATTCTGCTGTTTGTAATGAAGAGAAAAAATACGTCGACGTGACACCTCCCGAGTTTTCTCTCTCCCTCCATCTGTGTCCTCTCAGTGTGTGAAAACACACACACACACACACACACACACACACACACACACACTGGGAGGAATGTGGAGGAGTACAGGTCATCTGGAGCTGAACCAGAAATCAGCTGCAGGGAAACAAACGAGGCTGCAGAGTTCACGCTGAAGCACAAACTCCTTCACTCTGCAGCGTCTCCATGATCCACTCTGTGCTTTTTACACAGCAGATTTAACAGAAACATTAAACACTTACCTCTGCCTGCGAAATCGCACGATTCAAGTCATTTTATTGTCAGAGTTCTAACATCGTACTTCTCGTATGCAGCTGGTCTTGAAAACATCTGCAGCACTGATATTTCTGATATTTCTGCCCGTGCTTGTTCGCCAGCTGGCAGAATTTCATTGCACTAAATGTTGAAAGTTCAGCCACGCTCCACGAGAGAGACGTGATTTGTTCTTGATGCAGCTCCAACAGTGTGTTTATGTAACTGCCGTTTCATTTCTCTTCATTTGTTTAAGCAGGCGTCTTATTTACAGGCTTTGCACTAAGTGAGCGATCCACGTGTCCTTATCCTCGTCCACGCTTTCATGACAGGTGCAGTAAAAGAACACATTTCATGGAGAAACATGGCCATCAGAGAGTTTTTGTGTATGTGGTGACTGCGCCGCTGTCAGCTTGTGAAATGATGATGTAATGGCCGCGTTTTGACTTCTTGCGTCTCCTGTTTCTGTGCAGCACATCTTTAAAGTCAGTGATCATCACCATGTTGATGCACCCAATTCACCAGTGCCTGGCTGAGAGCGCTCGTAGCCCTGATCTCTGACTTCGAAGCAACCAGAGACAACAAAGATCAAAGGTTGACTGCAGTCAGTTGCATTCATCTTGGGCGTGCTGTGGTCTTCAACCGCTGTTTCCTGCACTGTGACTGTAACATGTGACTGTGGCGGTCTTTAGGTCTGATTAACCATCTCAGCTGATTCCTGCCAGAGCGAAGGAAGAGCCCCTCTTAACCACTCTGAGCTATTGAGATCTTTACCCTGACTCTGGGCGAGAGTTGTGACGACCCCTGGGCACTGGGTGTCTCTATTTTGGATTTTGTGTTGTGGTTTGTTCTGCAGGAGCTGATTGAAGTAACTGGATGTGTGAGCTACACCTGGGCCAATAAAAGCTCCCTCTCACGTGTTCTCCAGTTCTCTTTTTGCTCACCGCCCTGATTTGGACTACCAGCTTCCTAGTGTAGATCAGTGTGTGTTTTTGAGTCACACCCATGCATGCGTTACTGCTTCTACTTTGCACTTGTGTGTAATTTCCCCCCCAGTGCTCCAGAGCGGTTCGTTTATGGCATGAACATGATCGGAGCTCGATCCGAACCAATCAACAGGTGTGCGGTCTGAGCTGAATAACAGACATGATGAAAAGCACAAAGAGGCGTGAGCGTGATAGCTTCCTGCATGTGAGTGTGAGGTGTGCACATGTGATCACAATCTGACCGTGTCCGTGTGTTTTCATTGTTTGGGAACAGCCCCGTCATTAATCAGGAACGTGAGAGTGCGAGGCTGCTCTCACCGGCTCGCAACCCGGCAACGCTCAGTCTCACCTCCTCATCTGCATCACCGCGAGTCTACGTTTCATTTTTGGATTCCCGTGTGGAGTTTTTCTAACCTCTGTTTCCTTCACACTCCATTTTTCGGTTAAAGAGAGCTCGGTAAAACAGCTCTGCGATCTTGATATCCTGGGATAACAGGCTGTTTCTTGTGATTACAACTTCCCATCTTGTTTTCACAGGGTGAAAAATAGCAGTTTGGTGAAGCTGCTATTCATCTGTCATTACCCCACGATGACAACGTCGTGGTTTTAAAGAGATTTCATATGACACGACAGACTGAGATCAGATGTTACAGTAAGAAATCACGAACCATCGAGTCCCAAGAAAATCGTTTGGGGGAAGTTAAATAAATAAAAGCAGAGTTTTTATTTATTTCAGTAATGAGTGTAATCATTGTTTCTGCAAGCATGAGTGCCACAAATCTACAAGATAATTGTGATCCATCGCAGCTGTTTGCATCTGTCTGCAGCCGTGCTCCTCGTTACCAGCAAACAGACGGCGTGGCTAAATTAGCGAAGAGCAAAAATAGCTTTACCTGTCAGGTGTGTGTGGCGTTTCCTGCTGTGTTCAGTCCTGCAGAGACAAACAGAGACAGAAGAAGCTGTTAACGAGGAGCTCTGACTGACATTTACACTGACGTCAGGCGAGTACAGGCACATTAATGAACTGCTAAATCAGTAGCCTGTCACAGCTCATCGGCCACGTTTAAACCACATACAGTGGTGAAAACACTGGCTGCAACCATAGACAGTATAACTATTGATGTAGGCACTGATGAAGTTCTGTTATGGACACACCGCACACTTGTTGGGTTAACTTCTCAGAGGTGGAAGCTCCACGCGTCTTTTACAATGCAACGATGTCAATAAGGCTGCCTGATTAAAAACAAAAATCATAATTACAATGATTTTGGTTCCTGGAAATAATATTCACTAAGATAAGTTAAGCAATTTCCTGGTTGAGCTACAAGCCTAGGCTCACCTATGGCCATGAAATGTGGCTATTGTGTTCCCTTAGTGGTGAGGGGCTCAGAGCCGACACCTCCAAACTGAAAGGAGCCGGCCAAGGTTCAAAGACCTGACTAGGATGCCTCGTTGGTGAGTCCCAGACGAGATGTTTGTGGGACGTCCTGCCAGGAGGAGACCCTGGGAAACCAGCTGGCTTTTGGGTTTATACTCAGTTGTGAACGCAGACAGCTGGGGAACCGATGTCAGCAACCTCTTTGAATCTTTGAAGTCGGCTGACTGGGCGGATTTTTTGCAGAAATAAAGTTCTTGCGTCATCCACATTTGGTGTTCGTTTATATTTTCTAAAGGTTTTCCTGATACGAATTCATTTTAGACTGTTTTTCTAACTGTATCTAAGATTTCCCTCAATGTGTTGTTGGGAGTGAAGAAGAACAACACAAAACTGTTTCTCTTAGCAACAGGTGTTATAAACCTAACTGGATGACACAGTACGGAGACAGCACGGCAGCGGTGGGTACATGATCAACAAACGTGACGTGTAACATCTAATCCCGCCTCCTCTGCAGAACATGCTCGTGTGCATGAGTCACTTTCTTCCAAAGCAACGCAAACCCCGATTTCCTAAACCTAACCGAGTAGTTTTTAGTTCTTAAACTCAAACGGTGAGTTAAAGTGAAAGTAAGAAAGGAGTTCAAGACAGAAAAGAAAAAATAAAAGGGGTCCCAGTGGGGCACGTCGCATGTAATGCAGCGTAGAGGGAGAATTTATAAGAGGCGCGTATCACGCACCAGGGTTAGGGTGCACCGGACCAGCACGTGGCTTCAGAGTAAACTTATACTGTTACTGTGGGCTGCACACCGACCGAATGGCCCCGTATCCTTCCACTGCTTTTCTCTGATATTTGTTTGTTTTCATTTGAAATATATTTAAAGTTCAAGAAAACTCTTCTATAAATAATGTTAATTGAATCCATGGCAAGTGTTACGCTAATTAAAATTATGTTAAACAAGCCAAATTGTAATTATTGGCCAAAATAACTGGGATTATCCCCCCCCGTCATAATAGGGCCGTCCTGGTAACAGACAGCACTTTCAGTTTTAAAACTTCCAGCAGACGACCTCTGTGACCCCAGCTTAGCTCCATAATAAAACCACCGGCATACAAAATACAGTACAGCGCGTACACACACACACACACACAGACAGAGCGCAGTCAGTGATTCCACTCACGTCCACCTCAAATCCCCCGAGTGAGAAGGAGCGAGGAGACGATGAAGAGGAGGAGGAGGAGGTGGTAACTGAAGGCACATTTACCATCTGTAATCAAAAGAACTCCGTGTTGGACTGTCGCCTCCCCCCTCCTACTATTCTCTCCCTCCTCTCTTTTTCTCTCTCTTCAATTTCCTCCCTTCTGTTGCAAAGCATGAGCAGCATACTGATGGTGGGATTACACACACACACACTTACACACACACACACACACACACACACACACACACACAATCTAGTGAGAGAAGTAATGACTTTCTGCCTTCTCTTTCAATTCGCTCCGAGCTGCCAACTCCCACTGGGTCACCGTGTGTGTGTGTGTGTGTGTGTGTGTGTGTGTGTGAGTGTGTGAGAGAGAGAGAGAGAAACAGAAAGAGCAAAAGACACGACGGAGGTGATACAACATCTCCAATTAGCAGGGCTGGTGGTCTGTTTGGGGGGTTTGGTGTGTGTGGCTGGATAATGAGGCCACATGGTGAAGGTCTTCAGGCAGGTTCAGGACCTGAACCTGCTCTCTGGACTTTCTGATCCACCTGATTCCACTTAAAGACGTCAGTCTGTCTGCAAAAGTGTATTTTCTTTCGCCCTCTGCAGAAGGCTTCCAGCAAACAGCCGCGGCAGGTCTACAGATGGAGCTCGCTGGGCATTTTATCGTAACCGAATCCAGACGTGTACCTGCTTATCATAACTGAATTTGATTATCAAACCACACATCAAAGTGCAGTCAGGAGTTGGCTACTTTAAAAAAACTGAAAAAACAGAACTGGACCACGCATTTTAGTTTTGCATTAAAAGCTGATTCAGTGAGATTTCTAACAGAGCACTTTCAGTTACTGTGGTTGGGAAAAGTGGTAGAAACTCAGAGCGACGGTTAAACACTCACGTTTAAAGTAACTGAATTTTAAAAAGGTTTGGAACGAGCCAAAAACTACGAGACACACGAAAAGACGGACGTGTGCGTATGTGCTGCGCGTCGCAGTGGAGTCAAATACTTTCAATGGTCCATCTGAGAAAAAGCGTGTGCACTGAGAATTTGACTATCCAGTGATGAAGGCCTGAAGAACACAACAGTTAACTGGAAACAGTGAAAGGTAACACAAGTGTTCACTGTAACTTCACGGCCACTAACCATGGATACCAGAGCAGTGATCAGCCACCTCTCCGGTGAGTTCCACATCCCACAGATGGAGCAGCACATAGTTTCCAACCTGCTGTAAGTTCTGATTACAGGCACTGCCAGCAGACCTTTACAGTGTAGTTACTCCACCCAGGGTGAGAAACTCTCTGGAACAATAAATATCTGATAAGATAGAACAGGAAGGGTTGGCAGAAACAAAACTATCAAAATAAGAATGATGGTCACGATAGTAAATCGATCAATGACGTCATCATTCTCCTGGGTGGATAAAAAATAAAACTAAACTAAAAAAAAGTTTGAGAGTTTACGATACGCGGGCAGACGCTCTGTGTGCGTGAAACACTGCTCCATCCATGATTTAAAACTCCCAATCATCACGCTAATCACAAACTCTGTGATTTTAATTGAGATCAAAGCGCCGTGACCAGACAAGCACGACACTGACACTAATTAAAACTACGATAACTCTGGTAATTAACTTTAGGACAAACTGCTGTAGCTTTCATTAACCCTGAACTGTCTCAGGGTTTCGTTGCTGCACACAATTTTCCTGTGAAGTTTAAAGACATGGTGCTGTGGTCATTTGTTGCTGCACAGTCACAGTGTGTACTGGCCTCGTGCTCGTCAAAGGCCCACATCCACTGCCCACACTGGTTTCAGCATGTTCTAACAAGCCATGATGTCTCACATTAACAACCATGGTGCTGGTTGTTAATGTGGTGCTGGATCTTTAATGCCAAATATCTTCGGCAAAGGTTCAGATGCACGCTGCTCCATTTTTCTGTCAGATTTTAAAAAGTTGAAATAAAGTCCAAGCACTGAAACTGACTGATCGTCTTTCTTTCAGCGTGCACAGCATCTTTTATCCAGTCATGCAGAAAATACACGAGTTATATCGAACATTTCTTGAACTTTCAGAACTGCGGTTATTCCCAGCAACATGAAGCAGGAAGTGCTTGGTTTTCCCTGAGCTAAATTAGCTGCAGGATGGATACTCGTGAAGTGTAGATGTGGGCTGGATGGCACACAAAGCAGAGAATCTGTAACAGAGGAGGTTTTGTTGTTGCTGATTCTTAAATCCATTTGTTCAGCTGAGCTGACGGGCTCGGTCTGTCACTGTAACATGAAACAGCTGTTTCTTGAAACAATTGACCAAATGAGCATTGCCATAGCGACTAACAATTAGCCAATCAGTCCAATAGGGAGAGTCAAAGCTGTTGTCAAGCACTGTTAAATTGTGCACCTCAACTGTGAGATTTTAAAAGGCTTGTTTGTTTTCAGGCATCCCTCAAGAACACGGAGAAACAAGCTGAACTGAGATGAGGCTTGAGACACACATGCGGACGCCCGAGTTCGAGCACTTATCTGCAAATACTTGCTAACTAACCACCGAGAATGGTTAGCTTTGGTATAAAAGCTTTGCTACTTGTTTTAAATTGCACAGCTTACTTTGAAGGTTAATGGTTTGTTTCATAACTGCTTAGCGGGTAGTTTACGAAATATTTTAAAATTCCCCAATGCCTGAGTCCAGTGGGGGTCAGTTTAGGGCTATTCAGCAACCTTGCATTACTGACAGCACAGTTCAGTTCTATGCCTCCATAGAGGAACACACTAAAAGTCTTGTTTCGGATTTTGGTTGGTAGACGGCAGAAACTGTAAAAATGTAACTGACTGGAGAATGCACTGCAGCTCTTTGATGGTTTGATTTTTTTTCTGTTTTACGTTGAAGTAAGATGACCTTTCCTGTTTTTTTACTGCACAGTTCACTACGGATGTCAAATGCCCATTTAATATCACTTACCTTGATTCTTTCTGACGGCACTATGTTTTTAAAAAGTGAAGGACGTGCATGTGTATAAATGAAAAGTATCTGTAGAGAAAAGCAAGTGGCAAATGAATTTAAAGGAAAACTGAAGAAACGCTGAGCAGCAGCAGCACTCTGAGGGAGCAGAGTGATCGACATCTGAGAGAATCTCCAGTTTCCAGATTCTTCGTCTGTTTCGTATCGACGAGTGCTGCTCTGACGCCTCCACATACACAGGGAGGCGCCACCAGGTCAGAAAGGAGAGGAGGAGCTTTTTTAGGAGGTGATGGGTCCGAGATTTTGTGCACGAGTGTGTAAAAGAATCCCCCAATTCTCATTTCATGCTTCAGTGAAAAGCTTTTCAGCCATCGTCGTTTCTCATCCTCACCTTCTTTCCTCTTCATCACCCTCCTTCTCTTCTGTCCTTTCTCTCCCCCTTTGCTTCCTTTTTCCTTACCTCTTCCATCCTTGTTTCGTCTTCTTTCTCCTTTGTTCCTCTACTCTCTAAACATGAATGATATTGGCCCTTCTTCCTCTCCTGCAGCTACTTCTGGGACAGTTTACAAATAAATCCATCACCTGTGTCGGTGCCATAAAACCACTAAAAGAAGAAAAGAAAAAAACCTGTATTTGGGATAAAAAATGTTTTGCTACAATAAAGTGTGAAAAGTGAAGCTTATGTGGAAGTGCAACTACAGTTCCTCTAATGACCACTTGCTGAGTCTAAGCAAATATGTTCTTGTTGTAAAAATGTCCAACTTTACACTAACATGCTTTTTAATGCTGTAAACTTATAACTCATCATCATGTAACTCAGACCTTCCCAAAGTGTGGGGCCCGCCCCCTAGGGGGGGCGCAGAGCCATGGCAGGTGGGGGCGGGGGATGAAAAGGGGGGAAAAAAAGAAAACGCTTGGACACTGCTAGCACAGGCGCCCACAGAAACGCAAAGCAGGAGATGAAGCATCGCTGAATATGTTTCCAAACCAACTTCATTCTAAGCCAAAGACTAGAAAATATAGTGAAGCATATCTGCCCTTTGGCTTCACCTGCACAAGTGCCGAGGTAGGTCTCCCTGCAGGATTGGTTTCCCCTGCGTCGGGAGCAGCGCTGGGCTGTTTAAATCACGGACAAACAGGATCCCACATTCATGATTTTTAGTTCACAAACACTTCTTGTAATGACTAACTACTCCTGACATGTTGGAGATGTTTGCTCTTTATACAGTAAAGTTACAGCGGGATACAAATAACATCAGGCTGATCTTGCCACGATTTGTTCCCTCGGTTCAAATCACGGACTAACAGGATCCCACAGCTGTTTATGTTTTTGAACCCATTTTGCACAGAGAGGCATTTTTTTTTAAATGTATTGACAGCAATGTTGAATATTATTAAACAGGAAAAAAACAACTACACGTAAAATAATGACACCGTGACGCCTCTGCCTTTGTAAATAGAGAGACAGTAACTACATGTGTGTATGTAAGCGTGTAAAAACTGAAGATAGTCAGATTAACAGTATTTTGTCTCTATCTGCCATTCCTCTCATATAAACAATAACGTGGCGTACAGCTGACATGAAAAAAGGCACATACCTTTGACGCTGCGTGACGAACTCTGTATTCCTCGTCCACACTTAAACGCAAAAAAGGAGTTTTAAAAAATCGCAGTTTTCGGTGATTCGAAACGCCGTTTACGTGTGAACGAAACAGCTGCGTTTTCAAAAATACCCGTGTAGATGCGGACGCAGCGTAAAAGAGTTAGTAGTTTATTTTCTTACTACCTGTAATTTATTGCAGTTTACTTGTATTTGCTTAATTGTTTACTAAATGTTTGAGGTGTGAAATAAACCGCAATGGAGCAAAATAAGGGCGTGTGTGGCTGGAGGAACATTTTTCTTGTAAAACAAAGGGGGGCCCAAAAAAAGTTTGGGAACCACTGATGTAACTGATTTATAGGTTTAGCTTGCTGACCAAGATTTGGCAGTTCAAGCTCTCATCCAAATATCAACTTTTTATTAGTCCTTTATCTATCCAGGTAAAAAATCTCATTGAGATTAAAAATCTCATTTCCAACAGAGACCTGGCATCAAGGCAGCAAAAGTCAAAATCCTCTGAAAAGAAAAAAAAAAAACATGGCTGAGGCCAAACTAACCTTCAAAATGTGGAGTGAAAAACCAAACTGTAAAGTAACCTTTTATAATTTTCTGTTTTTTTCTGGATTTTTTACTTGATATTCTGTTTCTCTGCATTAAAATAAAACTACAATAAAAATTAAAGACTGTTCGTTTCTTTGTAAGTGAGCAAATTACAAATTAAGCACGAGATCCAATAAATATTTCCCCCGTTACACACTTCACTTGGCCTTCCAACATGAGGAACAGATATGTGTTATAGAAAAATGTGTTTGTTTATAATCTAACAGACGTAAACTGAGATCTGATTCAAATGTTCCCCAGGTACATAACAACCAGAGTTTCTTCATACCTATGTGACAGCAACATCTGGGTAACAAACCACTAAAACAACCCTGAAACAGCTGCTCGCTCACTGACAGAGTCCAGTCACAGACAGCTTTGCCTGCTGCGTGAGAGCACGATCACGTGCTAATGGGGGAGCAGTCACTGGACAAAAAGATGTTACACGTATAATGAGGAGCTTTTGGGGAAAAATACCCATATCTAGAAAAAAAAGAGCTAAAAGCCAGAGAAAAAGATAACAGACATCCCAGGGCATCGAGAAATACTGTTATGTCAGATACTGCCGGCAGTGCCCTGAAGCAGCGGCAGTGATGATGATGGGGGATATATAACGGTTGTGCACATTTGGAGGATGGAGGGGGGGCGGTGTACTAAGATGGTCAGAGAGAAGATGTGGATCATTTGGGAGCTTTGACCTTCGTTTTGTTTACACTCACTTATTGTTTTTACTTCATTTTTAAGATCATGAAACAAAAACTACTTGGTTCATATTTAGGAAACATGCTGAGAAATGACACTTCACTGTGTGATAACAGTGTTCTTTATGAGGTGAGTCAGGTGTGAGACGTGTTTATATATTACACATTATCCGTTACTCTTCTGGAGTACATTACTTAATTGCTACTTGTTACCTGTTGAAGTTCAGGGTCCGACTGCTGGGCTGCACTCGGCTTTAAAATAACTCTGGGTTCTTGGCTAGCTCACCGTTAGCATGCTCGCTGTGCAGATGGCTGCAAAGAGCCAAGGCTCTGTTAGCAGTCTAATGCAGTCGTTGCTGTCTTGGATACAGTTTGCTTTTTATAATCATGCTCTTGTCTTTTTGTGCAGTAAAAACGAGATAACTGCAGAACCTTTGTAACGGATGTAACAGCATAATTGTTACTGTAATGTAAATACTGAAAAATGTAATGTATTTACAGTAACGCTGTAACACTGTTGCCAAACAGTGGTGGTGTAACGCATTAACATGGTGACCTCTGCATGATCGTAAGGGAAACACAGACACAGCAAGTTTCTGAAGTTTATAATGATTAATAGACAATTCAGCTTTTTGGGAAAGCTGTGAGGAGCTCATGCTTTTTGCTGGTAAACCCAGCACGGCATTTAGAGACATCTGTTTGACATGTTATCGAGGATTTGCTAAAATGTTGTCCCTACAGACGAACCCCTGGACATGAGATATCAGAGAAACTTTACAGCAGGTGTCAAACTGTTGTCTGTCCTTTAAAAGTCTTTGTCAAAAACAAATGTTGGAAAATGTGGGTCGATCCGGTAGCTGATCCCGGGATAGCTGTAGGACATGAACTCTACAAGTATTCAGTCATCAGGTGTGTCCCTGCTGTAGAAGATGAAGCAGTGAAAGCAAGCAAAGTATTTTGGGATGGTGTCGGTGTCCGTGACCGTGGTAACAGTCGTTTCGACCACCAACAGGTTTCCCCTGGGGGACAAGAAAATCATCTGTGACCTTCATGTGAAACTCACTTCACTTCCTCCTGCTGTCTGTCTTCACCCTGTTCTGTCAGTCTGAATCACTCTGCTCCATTTCTGCACAGCATGTCACTGCTAATGGAGCCCCACGGACACACACACACACACGCACACACACACACACACGCACACACACAAGCACACACACACACACACACAGTGACCTAATCAGTACCTCTCCTGGAGACGGTGCTGGAGAGTTTAATTCTCTATCCAGCTCTTTGTGTGCGCCTCCATCCGATGGGCCATCATGAGATCATGTCTGACTGCTGCTGTTTTATTCAGCACTTCCACTTCAGACGCACCCAACATGCTCGGCGACGCCAGCGGCACTAAGACACGTGGATGTTATCTTGAAGTTTTTAAGATTTTAAGAAGACACCTCTAACTTCTCCCACCACCGTGCACAGACCACATCAGAGACGCACGGATTATAATTCTCCTTGATGACTGATTTCTAAAGTCGGATTTTATGACATTTTCTTTTACTTTCTTGTCCCTGTGAAGGATTTTATAGCTAAAAAGTGCTAAATCAAATACAGATTTGTTCTTTTTAAATAAGCTCACCTCATATCATGCTGTTTGCTGCTTATCCTCAGTTAATACACTCACAGTTAAATTTTACACACAAGGTAAATAACTGAGGGTAAGAAGATGCTTTTCTTCTATCCACAAGGTAACAGCTTGTTCACACATCTTGTGCAAACAAGCCACAGTCTTGCTCAAACTGAATAAAAACTATAAAATGTGATTACAGATTCATTATAATTACCTCATTGGCCTTCTGTACTGATCAAACTACTGAATATAAGGGACTCCATCTGTGGTATGAGGAGCCTTGGGTCCACTTGTCCAACTTCTAACCCTGTGAGGTCCAAGTCATCGCTGGTGATGACCTCAACCCTGTCGCTAACGCTACCACAATATACAGGTTTCTTTTCCCCTCAGCTGTCCTCAACCACCTGGGAAGAAACCAAAATAAAATAGTTGCTCTAACCAACAGGCAGAAAGAACTAGAATCATTTTATCCAAAATGACTTTTTTGGATGGGGTTTGGAGCTAGCCTTGGGATCTTCACCCACAGAAATGTAGAACTCACTGATTTCATCAAACTGGAGCGGACTTTGTAAAGCAGAAAATAAACAGTGTGTGTACAGATTATTGTTCAAAGCCATCAGCCTGACAATGAAAATATCATTTTTTATGAGCTCCTTCAGTATCTGCTTCTAGAAGCTTAATCCTGATGACTGCTGACTACACTAAATACTGGCCGTTATCCTCAGAGGCTAAGTCAGCAGACCAGATGATGGGTTCCCACACCGGCTCATATCAGTAGAGTTTGAGAGCATGAAGTAAAAAGCAATCATTTTTATTGATTGCTCAGGACAGAATTAGCAGATTTTCACAGGAAAAGCAAAGACAGGTTCAGACTGGGCCCAGAAACCTCTGGCAGTAAATGTGGATTTAGTGTTACCATTTAAATAGCAGACTCCTCCTCTCCTCGTCGTCTTTGTCTCTGATTTATCACAGCAGTTGTGGATGTTCCACAGTCAAATGACTTCTTACAGCCTGCAGTTAGTTTGGCTCCACTGCTGCTGCAGAGAGCATCGCGCTTTAAAACTGCTGCTCTATGAAGAATTTACATTCATTAAAAACTAAAACCTCCCCTCCTGCCTCCCTCCATCGCTCTCACCGAGCGTCTCTGAAGGTCAGCCGCTCCAAAGCAGCGGTCTATAACGATTACCAATTTCATCAATTCTGCTACAGTGAGGGGGAGGGCGAGGAGGGGTTTTAAATATAACAGTGCGAGGAGGGCGAACACCAATCAGAGCTGTTCCAGCTGTATTTTTTATACATCCTAAGTGACCTTCTGTCTAAATGAAACAAAGTGAAAAGGACAATTAAAGTGGAGGAGATTTATGAGGCGATTTATGAGACGCTGATGAAAAGTCACACGGCAAACAGAACCGCCGAGAAAACACTGCGGCGTGCCGGGGTTCAGAAGGGAACGACTGGGAATGCTGTCAGTGCTCCCTGGAGGCCGCAGGTGTCATTACAGTCACAGTGAGAAGGTGACGAACGGAAAAAGAACATCCCAAAGATTTATGTCTTCTTACAGCCTAAAACCAGAGGAAGGCTAAATGTTCTTGGGAGAAGGTTGAGTTTCTGCAAACATCGTCCACAGAAATGATATCAGAAAACTATCAGAGATCAGGTGTCAACAGAAGTAATGGTTTTTCCCATTCAGACTCAGGAATATGAATCTGGTCTCCATTAATCCTGACTGGGACTTTGCATGACCAGATGCCGAACAGCAGAAACACCTGCAGATTTAAAGGACCCTGAAGGCCACAGGGCTGAGGTCATTACATGCATTACATTTTACTACATTAACTACTCCCCATAGGAAGTAGTTGTTGTTGTTACATGGCTGACAGAGGTGATGGCTTATGACACCAGCTATCAGCTTTCAGTCTTGAGATCCTTCCCCGTGCACCTTACCTCAGGTGCCCCCTATTGGTCACACTGGGTGGTCGGGCAAGCTCTCACCAGTGGTTTCATTCAGGTCTCTCTAGGTTACCATGACCTGGATGAGTGAGAACCTACCCACATAAAGTAACTGTTCTGTTTCTTGTCGTGTTACAGCACAGCGTGGTGTGAGATGCAGTGTAACATAATTACCAGAAAACAATTTAAACCCGAGGCTACAGTCGAACACGCACGTGCAAACCCTTTTACTGAATGCATACATATGACCTGAAAACCAGTTGAAAGATTTAGACAAATGGTAACAGATTGTCCTGCAGAAACATCATCACTGCCTGTTTCCTGTTAGGATCTGCTCCAGCTGCTTGGATTGGGAATTACTTGCTGCTAGCTTGGTGTCAGCATGCAGTCTTGGCGGGAGCTTTTAAAGAGTCAATGTCGCGTTGTCCAGTAGTGGACGGTCGTTTCTGACCTGCAGTTTGAACTTTACGTCGTGCTTTTGTTTTTCGTGCAGTAAAGTTTGCATTCATATCACCACTGCTCAAACTGCTCAAACGTTGGAGACCACTCTGTTATTTTCCTTCCCAAATTCTTTAACCACCCATCGTGCAGATAATTAAAGAATGTAACAACAGTAACTACATATTAGTTTGATAGATAACAGTAATGTGATTACTACATTTAATACAGTGTTACATGATTATGTTACAGGAAGATGTAATGCGGATACAGCAACACTGGAACGTGCAACAGCCTCCGGCAATAATAAAATGAAATGTTCAAAGGACACACTGACCGACCGAGTGTCGTTCACATCTGTGGTTACTGATGTCAGCAGCAGATTATTTTAGTTTATTAAACACAACCGACACAATCATCCAGACTCAGAACGCTACGACATCTTTCCCTTTGCATGAAATATTTACACGCACCAGCTTCAGCACCCTGCATCAGGTCCACACGGGATTTCCTGGATGTGAAATTTGAACCTCTTAGATAACAGACAGTTTGTTTTTCCATTCACATGGAGAGGAAATAACAAAATGCAAACACACCAACACGTGGACTACTTGGCGCCTTTTTTTTACTTTCCATGTTATGACGCAGATCAAATTCTGTATCACACGTGTGTGTGTGTGTGTGTGTGTGTGTGTGTGTGTGTGTGTATTCATATCTTTGTGGGGACCAAAAACTGGAAGTTTACTATACTTGTGGTGACCAAAATGCCCGTCTCCACAAGTTTGAAGGCATTTTTGAGACACAAAAATGTGTCAGGGTTAGGTTATTGTAAGGGATGGGTATTCATTTTTGATGGTTAGACTAATGAATAACCGAAGTGTGTGTGTGTGTGTGTGTTTTCTGCTGACGGGTGGTGCTGTTCATCCTGTCCTGAGTTTTCCCATTAGCTGAGCTGAGGTTGGCAGCAGGCAGCTGGATGTGTATGGGCTCAAAATGTGGTCATAAATATTTTGTACTTGTAAAAAAGATTTGTATGTGTAAAAAAGATTTGTGTGTGCGTAAAAAAAGATTTGTATGTGTAAAAAAGATTTGTGTGTGCGTAAAAAAAGATTTGTATGTGTAAAAAGAATTTGTGTGTGTGTAAAAAAGATTTGTATGTGGACTTAGCCCAAAAAAACCCTGCAAGTTACAAGTACGAAGTATTTTTCTTCCTTTCATCTGATTGGTCAATGTCATGTCAATCACAAATGTAACAATCCAATCAGAGAACAGATGGGTTTGGCTGTCGGAGGGGCGCTTTTTTTGAACTGCAGGTCCTTGAAGGGTGATACAGTTTGAAGCTGGAGGATCTCTATATAAATATCCGATAGCAGCTAGGTCCCCTAACTTTCAGCAGCTGTTGAAAGGATAAAGTTGTGCTATATCAGTGGTTAGAAACACCATTATTACTTTAGGATTAGTTTAACACAAAGTCAGGGCTGACCCGGGACCATTGCTGTGAGTCACAGTGCGCAGCATAAAAGTCCTTTCACATCGGACGCAGGATGTGCTGCTAATGCTAACTGCTAACTAAAAGCAAAGGATCCAGAATTTGTTGCGCTGGCTGCTGGGCTCTGTGGGTTTTTGCAGCAGCTCTACCTGTACTAGATGCACCTGCTCCTTGTCTTTTCTATCTCTGACTTTATGTCCTCTACAAGAGTTTCTGTTTTTTTTGCTGGTTCTTCAAATGTTCAATAAAAACATGTATGCTAATTCATAACGAAGAAAGCTTTGTAATGAAGACTGTCATTTCCAAAACACTGCCCGCCCCCACCCCGCGGTCCGCAGCGCTGTTGAAAAGGCTGTGGAAGTCCCTGTATTAAACACGTAGTCCTGTGACACAAAAATCACCAAACTCGGACGACCACAGACTGTTTTCCTTCGTGGTGATGAAGGAAAACGCTGGGTTGGCATGTAAAAGGGCATTTATTCCCTTCAAGGACCTGCAGTTCAAAAAAAGCACCCCTCCAACAGCCAAACCCATCTGTTCTCTGATTGGATTGTTACATTTGTGATTGACATGACATTGACCAATCAGATGAAAGGAAGAAAAATAGGGTCAAAATTCGTACTTGTAACTTGCAGGGGGTTTTTTGGGCTAAGTCCACACAAATCTTTTTTACACACACACAAATTCTTTTTACGCACACAAATCTTTTTTACACATACAAATCTTTTTTACGCACACACAAATTCTTTTTACACACACAAATCTTTTTTACACATACAAATCTTTTTTACAAGTACAGAATATTTATGACCACATTTTGAGCCCATAGATGTGGACTGAGGGCGCCGTGTTTGAGTTTGAAGGGCATAACATGCAACAGTAACTGCAGCTAGAATAAAAAACCCTCTACCTTCAATCATTTGTATTATATTTGAAAAACATGTTACGTTTTTATGGCTCTCATTCCACAATATGCTGTTTCACTCTTGATGATTTATATATATCAATGTGTGCATGATGACAGTTATGTAATCCTTCTATTATTTGCCCATGCAAATGTGATTTTGCATGCCATCTTCAGCATTATTCTATTTATCATGCTTCTGTATGTTTAATTTGAGGGTTTTTTGAAGTAAGCAGTCTCCTTGCTAGCGAGTACACGACAGTAAATAGAGTCATGTGACACAGTGAGACATAATCTTTTATTCTTTTATTTTTATTCTGTTCTGACACTTTTATTACTCACTAAAATAATTGTTCCTTTTCTTGAGGTTCTGTAGTCTGAGGCTGCCTCCTAACTTTGCTACCAGCATGATATCTTCCTTTTCACTTTGGCGTAGCCGGAGACGCCGTGATCATTTTCCCCCTTTTGTGTCGATGGTTTGAGGTTCTTGGTGTTTGTTGCATCACGCGCGTGCAGGAGGAGCACGTCTGTCAGTTTTTTTAAAGCTTTACTTCAAATATTTTAAAGCAGTCTCACTTTTGCAACACACAGATATTAATGTGAGAACGAGCAGAGATGCAAACAGAGGTGATACATCAGCCCCGATCAGCATCAGTGCTCCTGCACTCGGCAAGCGCTTTATTAGGAACACCCGGGGGACATGTTTGAAAGCTGAACTAAAATGTTATAAAGTATCATTTATGAGCATGTCGAACTGCAAGGACCATTTCAACATGAGAATCAACAACAACAACAAAAAGGTCAACGAAAACTGTCCTGAGTAGAATTAATAACTGCTACATTAAGCACATTTGACACAATAACACCTCCCTCCTTACAAAATATTACACATTTGGTATAATCTGTTACGTATGTTTTTTAACATTTACCTCCAACACTGTGAAAAGCAGCTCCAGCAGCCACAAAGACCTGCACTTACTCTCCCAAAGTCTCCAGGGTCCAAAATGCTCTCTGTTTTCCATCTGGATACACATTGAGTAAACTGCACATCTCATTACACACTCAGAGCTGCAGGGAACGAGCAGACTGCTGCCGTGTGACTGTGGACGAGTCCAGAGACGAGTTTTCACTTTCAGAGCAGCGATAAAGCAAATTAAAAAGTAATGCTGAGTGGAATCTAAACAGCTCCACAACAGAGACGAGCAGCCTCGTCCCACTGTGTGTGTGTGTGTGTGTGTGTGTGTGTGTGTGTGTGTGTGTGTGTGTGTGTTCGTTTCTAAAGACCAGAAGCATCCCTGCTGTTCTTTACATCTCTACATGTGACCTCGGTGACCCGGCGCTCGCTCAGTCGCTCACACATGCTGAGATTTCCATCCCTGTGAGGACTCTCAGGCCCAGATTACACTGAACGTGGACACGGACAGCTGGAGACCCGACGGCTGAGTAGGCATTCGCGTTGTACTTCTTTGAAGTCCGCGGGGACTCTGCCGCTGGGGCACACGCACACTCGGTGCATTGTAATGTAAATTCTCTGCAGATGCGAACAAGGGGTCAAGAAAAAACAAAAACACAGGCGGGCACGTGGATCCTCACGCTCACCCACTGTAACAACATTTTTGTTACTCTGAACCGAGCAGACTTGAGCTCATGGAAAGTATTAATCCAGGCTTCAGTTAAAAAACTGAAATTAAACCAAAACTAGGTGAGGAAACAAACATCCAGGAAGTGAAAAAACATGAATTAAAGATGAAAGAAACAAAACAAAAAGGAAGGAATATTAGGACCACTCAAGATAAGCAAATATAATAAAACAATATAATGGAAAAATACTAATATAAAAGGAGCTTTGGGTGGATGTTAAGAAAAAACTTTTAAAGAAAACTTTCAATAAAATTTGTAAATTTCAGAAAAAAAAAAAAAACTCCAGAGATCAACAGACCAGACGAAATGTTATTAGAAGACCAACGACACAACAACACCTCCGTCCAATCACATTATTGATGCAGACGACAAACTACAAGCTGAAAACTGACTAAAATCTCCAACCAATGAAAACAGTCCAAAGTCACAACCTGGCTCAGAGCGTAAACCAAACACACACGCCCACTTTTGAATCAGACTGGAGTTACAGAGCAGGGCTGGTCTTACAGGTGAGAGTCTCCTGCACAGACTTCTCTCGCTGCCATTAAGTATCGGGATGAAGTCCTTGGACCCACTGTCACGCCCCACGCTGGTACATGAAGGAATAGATATCATTTGCTGGTTCCCACAGACTTGCATTTGTAACCACGGTAACTTCTGACCCCACTTCCACCAGTCCCTTTATTGTGGCGGGAATGAACCCTGCATAAGTTCCGGGTCAATCAGCTGCATGTTCCCTGCTCCTCTGGCTGCTGTTGTCCCTGTGGTTGGCGTACTTGTCAGATATCGACAAATTTTACACTACAGACCAGTTGACAGCGTGCAATAACCCGGCCAATTCATTTATCTTTACACCACCTCACAATCGACTCAACGGTGAGTTATTTGTTTGTTTTGTTTTGTCACAATCAATGAAAATGCGGAGCCGCGATCGCACATCCTAAAACGCTGGTAAGCTAATGCTAGGCTAGCGACAGTAAGTGCAATTACCACGTTACACATTGCCTAAATCTAACAGAATACATTTCGTTCCGTCCGATGTCACCAGGTTGCACCTCAGAGTGTCCAGGTGCTCAGTGATGCCCTGGTCCAGATCTGCGAGGAGATCCTCTATCGGCTCATCAGGAGCACGGTCCGAGGTTCTCGGGCATGCGTGCGAGCACGTGGAGGCCATCCAAACTACGGAGCACCATTTTGAGTTCCTTGACTTGAGTTGGACTCACCCTGATTTTTCAGGTGTCTTTGAATTCAGCCCTGAAGGTTGATTACTTTCATGAAATGATGTGGCATCCTTCCATTCCTAACACATCACTACAGACGCCCAGCATGACTGTTTTCAAATTGCTCCTTTAATTTGGAGCAGTGTATATTCGTGGCATGAATCAACATTATGGTGCAAGGAGTGAGACAATGACCAGGCCACAAACCCAGGTTGAGATGCTAATGTGAACTTAAGGCCTTCTAAAAAACCCAAAGAGCTGCCTGGAGGTGTGATGACTCCTGAGAGGCAGTTTTGCCCCCAATTTCCTCTCAATGTTTTATTATCCACACAGCATAATGTAGCGCGTTTTGGCTTCACAGCTGTGGTTCTGGGACTTTTTTCTTTCTTCCCCTATATGATGAAACTTTACAAAAACCTTTAAATCACAACTAAATTCAACCCTTGATCTGCACGTGATCCAAACCCGACCTCTTTTTATCAGGTCGGAACCATAAAGAGCTTTTTGAAGATCTGAAATAATCTGAGAACCGGATAAAATGTCCTCACTTTGTAAGGAAAAGCAATCTCATTGGTCCTCACAGAGACAGGTACACGAGTACAAACACACACAGAGAGAAGCCGAGCCGCCTCGCACGCTTCAAACCGCCGACTTTCCAAATGAATCAATATTAGAGAAAATAAACAAGAAGAAAAGGGCAAGAACAGGAACAGGGAAAGTGCCGAAAACAAACCGAAGCACAGGAAGTGTGTGTGTGTGTGTGTGTGTGTGTGTGTGTGTGTGTGTGTGTGTGTGTGTGTGTGTGTGTGTGTGTGAGAGACCCTGCACATGTGTCAGGCTCCAACCTGTAACAAGTTCGAAGGTCATCCGGCGTCACCGCTGTGGTATCGACCTTGCTCAGCAGGATCAGCTGACGTGCGGGCATGACGTCGTCGTGCTTTGCTCAGCAGCACTGCAGCAGCTCAGCTGGGTGTTGATGCCCAGAGCAAGATTCATTCAGGTTGGAGCTTTTCAACCATTCGATTGTCAATAAAGCCTGAAAATTGCCTCGTGAGACTTCTGTGGGAACATCGACCCCTTTTTGCAAATTCGATCCATATTTAGTGTCACGCAGCGATTTTAACATTTCAGTTTCACAATGTTTAGAGCCAAATGTAACATAATGCTGCAGTTCATTTCAGCATGCTTCGACTGACAATCAGCGCCCCACAGCACACAGCAGCTGTTTCACTGCGTGACATATTTAATCAACATTTAGAGACCAGACTCACTATCTGCAATACAAAAAGACTCACAACACGACATCACTCATGTGACGGCTGTGTGTTTTTTTTAAAGCACTGTCTGTTCATGTGCTAAAAAACACACATTCTCTGCTTTGACTGTTGAAACGGGTCTGAGCTCATGTGGAGACAGAGTCACGTGACACAAACCAGCTGAAGTCTCTGATGAAACACGAAGTGACAACACTGGAAGTGCAGCGAGAGGAACAGAAGGGCGGGAGGTCAAAGGACAACAGCGATGTGAAGCGGCTCCAGGCTCCAGTGTCATCGTCATCATCGCTTCACACGCACACACAGATGTAGTGCGACGCGTGACAGCGAGCCGTCTGTCCTGAAGCTGCTTCAGTTTTTATTTCACTCTCGACAAACTTAAAGAAAAGAAGCTGAAATATGTGCAGACAGTGTGAGTCCACAGCGCTGGTGCAGCTCCGCAAAGAGCAGCGATGGAGGGGAAACCAGCGTGACCGCCCATCAATATGAAACAAAGCTTCAAGAAGTATCACACACAAAACTGACAGCCCTGAGCCGCTCGCTTCATTTCACAAACCTGACAACACAGAAGCAAAGAGGTGGACAGTGTTCGACTTTTTTAACAACACTTTTTAAAAAAATGAAGCCAGCACAAAAGTGTCAAAAGCTGCAGTTCCTCTTATGGCCACTAGAGGCTCCCACAGCAGGTCAGTTCCCACAGACTCGTGGGTTAAATTAGAAGCAGAAATCAAATCTGTGGGTTTGATCCTGCTTTATAACAAACGAACACTGGCATCAGTTTCTTTAATAACTAAATTATTCAGCCTTATTCGTGGGCTCGAAGTTAGAGGCGTGGCCGCTTTGACTGACAGGCGGCTGCTCCGCCTCACCGCTGCTGAATGGAGTCACTGTGTTTGTGCCTTTCAGAGCATTTTTAATGGTATCGTCTAACAAAGAATATGGCCGGACACGTCACTCAGACAATCCCACAAGTCTTTACACAGGTTTTGGTTTCTAGAATTTATTTCTAGAATTTGTTTATTAGCAGGTGTCACTTCTGTGTCATTAGCTGATAGTTTAACAGTCAAACCTCTCGTCCAAATATGGCCACTTCTGACTAAAAAAAAAAAAAAAAAAAAAAATCATAAATACTTAAAAATGACCCCCCCCAAAAAATCAACAATCAGTGGCCAACATACGATTGAGGCTTCAAACTACACCTGGAAACCATGGAAACCAACAGTGACATCATGGTAGTTACAGACGTGTTTTAGAAAGCGGGTCCAGCTGCTGAAAGTTTGATTAACCTTAATTATTAATGAGCGTTTTTACACGTAGTTCATTTATGACACAATTACGTCATTGTTCTAACACGAGACTGTGGCTTTATTCCTTACCGCAGCCAAAAATGCTGCAGAAAATGAATCCTAAATAATATGCCGATCTATTATTATTTATTAGTTTTTAAACTAATCAATTATTTTAGGTGATTGGTTATATTTTTTTCCAAAGATCAATGCTGGAGAACCCACGTAGTTGGGTGGCTGTAGTGGACTGTGCACATTGCACAGTCCACTACAGCGAGTACCTGTTGCTGCTCTACCGCCTCCTCCTAACACACAACACTCAATTACACAGCGAACACAAAGAAGTGCCACGTGGTGTCCAGAGGTGTGAACACAAATCAGAATGACCTCCTATAACTTGTTCCTGTGGCTCACGCAGCGATGACCTGTGTGGGGTGGAGTCTTTAGTGTTACCCTCTTTAGCCGCGACTTCCTTGAAGCACATCGTCCGCACAGCTTCCTCTATGTTGGCTGGCTGACTTCGATCAATGGGGCTAAACCCCCGATGCCTCCAAACAGGGTGGTTGTGTTTTTCTCTCTTTACCACTCGCCTTCTTTCACAGCTCGCCGAGCTCAGCAGCCTCGTCCGACAGCAGAGACCGCCCTCTGGTGGCTCTGCAGTGCACTACAACATATTAACTCCGTGCAGCTCCTCTGCACTGACTCCTCCTCAGTTTAGGAGGACAAACGCTGAAAATTGTTTATTTCTGAATACTCTGGTACGCTGTAGTATTTTCTATTTGTTGTTTTGTGAGGACTTACTGGCATTAAATATTAATTCTGCCGAGTGGCGAGCGTAAAACTCGTGTGTGTGTCTGTTAATATTTAAAGAGTCTGGGTCAGTGAATGTTTACATTCCAGTGGTGGCAAAGTAGCCATAAGCCTCATTTACCCCGTGCTGTGTGTGTGTGTGTGTGTGTGTGTGTGTGTGTGTGTGTGTGTGTGTGTGTGTGTGTGTGCGCGAGAGATGGTGGAAACCCAGAGACCAAAATCGTAATAATTGTCAACACAGTCCCCGCCAACACTGACCACTGCAGCCCACACACACACACACACACACAGAGTAGGTGCAGAGGACAGGTTTTAGTGTACTGCTGCTGCTGCTTGACTTTATACTTTGATCTGTTGTCTTTAGTAATCAGTGCAGCGCTGTCTCTACAAAACGTTATGGCGCTCAAAGATAAAGCAAAACTGTCGATTATCTCAAAACCAAAAGTTCTATAAACAAATATCTGTGATCTTTCTAAGGAACTAAAGCCTTTGAAATAATATCTCAATCGCTCATCACATTTTATTGCATAATTTCCCCCAAAAACATCACACTGTGTCAGTCTTCCGGCCTTTTCAATCTGGATCACCGTCTCTGACTCCTGATGATTGTCATTGGCTCATTTTTGCCACGGCTCCAAATTGTTGTATTACAGCATAATTAACTAAAACTGCAGGGACGATCTCGGCTCTCTTGGCCAGACAACAATATTAAATTCTTAAAGTTCTGCCCCAAAGGTTTTCACCAGGCAGGAAGTACTGGAGCATAAACAGGGAGGTGTTTCAGGGCCAACTGCTGGGCGGGGCTTAGTACTGACGGGGAACAGTTCATTTTTCTAATTCACCAAAAAACAGAATTCCAACCCAACAAACAGCAAAGCCGACAAAAGGACTGATCGCACCAACCTTTTCCACCAGGTTCACGCAAAGTATTCATTCTGAAACTGGTCCATGCACAGGTGCAGAGGAGGACGTCTGATTTCACTCATGAGAGTGAGAGAGATGAATGTTTGGAGCATTTGTGGCGAGTCTTCCAGGGTCAGTCAGCAGTGAAAGTTTTTGCTTAGATGGTTCGAAGGGGAGAAATATAAAAAGTGTTTCATTGTGAGCTTAATTTCCAATCAGTTACTGGTCGCTCGTGGCTGGAAATCGTTACCTTTCAAATAAAGCCTCAAACACAGCGTCACAGTTTTTCCTGCTAAAAGCTTTTCCGTCCCCTGACCCTGAACGCTCCATCAGTGACCTGCTGGGTGTTATTGGAGGCTCGTGGTTATCTGGGAGCCCCTGATGTAATTTACATCACTCACACACAACAACAGGTTAACACACGCATGTAGTCAAAACACAGCCCAGCAGCCAGACCTGGACACAGGTGCTACGCAGCATCATTATCATGAAGTCATGTGAAAAACAGTTAGTTTCATCTTAATGAGCCGTTCAGTCTCCAATAGTTATCCAGGTCTGCAGTGTCGTCCAATCACAGCGTGTGAATATTTATAGTGTCTGCACTTTATTAGTGTAACTGTATAAAACAATTACAAGTTTGTGCAGCAGTGACTTGGCTCGTTTCATGAGTTCAGCATAATTACACAACAAAGTCACCGTTTTCCACCCGGAGCTTTTGAAAGAGCTCAGTTATTGTTACTGAATTCATGGAGTCTCACATAACTCAGCACGGTGTGTGTGTCACGTCTCAGTTCACTGTATTTGTTTCACACTTCTTGTGTTTTTATGGTTTCTATTGGTCTGACTTGCTCTTTACAGCCGCTTTTCACGGTTTATATTCCCCATGAAGCCCTTTGTTACTTACTTAGGTAAAGTGGAGCATAAAAAAATATGATTATAATAAAAACAGAGCAGGGTGGAACAGCTTTCCTCCCTTCCTTCCTTTTTCCTCTTTCCCTCCCTCCATTCATCTACCTCTTCTTTCTGTCTTTCCTCCCTCTCCGTCTATCCTGACTGACCGCAGTGTTGCGCAGCTAAAACACACTCCCACGTGTTCAGCAATCAGGAAGCAATAAATAAATACACACACACACACACACACACACACACACTTTGAAAAATGTGGGAAAGCACGTGAAACACACAGTTGCAAACAAGTCTAAGTACAGCATGGCTGTACTTCCTTGCATTAGTTTGGCCTCAAAACTAATGCAAGGAACACATCGGTAAAGTGGAGCAACACACACACACACACACACACATTAACAAAGCTGCTCTGACTAACAGCTCTGACCACAGAAAGTGACACACAGTGAAGTAGAGCAGAACCTAAGACACACACACACACACACACACACACACACACACACACACACACACACACACAGGCGCTCCTGCAGAAGCATGAAGACAGTGCTGTACCTCCTCCTCCTCCTCCTGCGGCTGCGTCGCCTCCTTCAGGAACTCCTCACTGTCAGCAGGTGTTCTCCCCTCTGACCCCTCCGGCAGGAAGGGGAGGAAGGCTGGGTTCACACTGCCACCTCCATAACTCCCCTTAGTTTCGGAAATCCATAAAATAATGTTTTTTAAAACTTGCGCTCAGACCGGCATGTGCTCCTGTGTGTCTGGAGAGGAAGAGTGAGTTTGTGAGCCGAAGCAGAGGAGGAGGTAAAAGTCTCCCTCTCTTCCTTTTTTTCTTGATTTGTTCCACAGCCACGCTCACGAGCTCCCCTCCCTCCCTCTCTGCATCCGAGTGTGTCTAACGGCGGTGCTGCAGCCGCCGAGCCGCCGCTGGTAAAGCCATCTGTTGCAATACGTCTGCCTGTTTCCTCCACTTTCACTCTGCCTCACGGAGACGGAGAGAGAGAGGAGGGGGCGGGACTTTGCCCTGTTTCTGAACCAATGGGGAGGCGCACAGATCCCTCACCCTGACTGGAAGGGGAGGACCAGCAGCAGAGAGGACAGAATGAAATAAATACAGGAGGGAAGGAGAAATACAAGAGGCAAATATCCACGCACACACACACGGAGAGAGGGGAGGTGGCCCAAGAAGGGAAACGCACAGACGCAGACGTGACAGTATGAGGCCAAAAATATGCAGACAATGCTTCAGTGTCCTCTCAGTTTCGATGAAGGGAGGAAGTCCTGGGTTACAGTGACAGCTAGCAACTTTTTTTAGACACCTGTGCAAAGTTGCATAAAAGCTACAATTTCATAAAATTGTACAAAAGTCAAAAGCGTGCAGTGTTCTCTGGTGTCCGTCCGGGTTAAAGATGTGTGAGCGACAGACAGCCTGCTGTCCAAACTGCTGCAGAGCTGTACAGTTTGAATGAAAGGAGCATGTGGTCAGAGGGGGGTGTAGGGTCAGAGCAGAGGTATTTGGGCCTGTGTTGCTGAAATTGTTACCAGCAGTGACAGATAAACGTTTGTCTGTTTCTACCTGTTTCCAGTGCACTGATATCACAGTTTAACCACAGACTGTATATAAATGATGGATTTACTGTTGATTTGTTTTTAAGCCACACGTGACCACTTTTTAGGACGAGAGGGCAGAGCTAGCTAGCCTGGTTAGCGTGCTGCATTCATGAACTTTACATGTGTGAAGCCCAGACACGCGAATCTGCTGACTAAACAGATTAATAAAATCCTAGAATTTGCGAGAGAAAGCCACATTAGTTTTCACATAACTCTATTAAAATATTCCAAAAGGCATCAACACCACAAACACAGTGGAGAGCTTCAGGCTACAGACTGTGTAGGGAATGATTCGAGTTCACGCGTGCATTATTGCTGCAAGATGAGAGGCTACAAACAAGAGTTTACAGGAGCTTAAATTTGGCGTCAGTGAAGAGAAGCTGAAGAAAACGTATACGATTGCACTTTATCTGCAAAACAGTAAATTTTTACTAATATGTTGATAAAGAACAATCAAAATGGGCTTACTGTGACACTTTGAGTAACTCCTTTTCAGATCTATGCAAACTAGAAATAGTTACTACTTTGGCATCTATCAGTATCACATAAACGAGGAGCCAGCGTGTCTATTTAGATACCAGACTATCAGTGGACGTTTGTACAGGTGCAACATTCAGATGTCCCCATACTTTGGCCATGGAGTACAAGGTAGAGAGAGATTTGAAGCAAGAGAAGAAGAGCAGGGGGAAAAGAGTGAAGCGATGGAGAGAGAACAAAGAGGGAGGGAGGGAGGGATGAAGAGGAGGTAGAGTGCAGATTGTAATGGAGCTGTTGGCAGAGCTCCTGGCTGTTCATGGGTATTCATGTAGCTGGTGGCTTCAGTTAAATGGAGCGAACAGAGAGAGGCAGAGGGGGGGAGACGGGTGCTGAGTTTCAACTGAACAAGAAGTCTACTTATGCCCTTTCCAAGGAGCACCGTGCAAACACTTGCAGACATGTTAAATGGTGAATTCAGATCCATTCAATTAAATTAAATGTCACAGCGACTCGACACGTCCAACGGGCTTATGAATCCAGCAGGTAAAGACATCGCAGACAGAACGTGCAGAGTGAAGACCTGCAGACGGTGCAGTCTCCAGCAGGGCCACAGCAGGTTTACTGAGTGCAATTTCTAAAAAGAGGGCTTTTAACATCCGAAAATCGTCTGTGAGGAGACTCGGCATCATGCATTTAGAAGTTAATTTTTGCAGATTGCAGTCATCTTTGTTCAGAGTTACTTAACCAAATCAAGGCAGCGTTCCCTCACGCGGTGCGGAGCTGTAAATGAAGCAGCATGTTCAGGAACCCGCAGGCAGTAAGACGAGCTTCAAACACAGGTGTTCGTGTGTAGCTTTTGGTACAATTTCATGCTACATGTCACCTTTTCATATGAGTAAGAAGCTGTAAAGGCAGTGTTTCTGACATTTCTATTAGTGCCTGTGATGAGTCACAGGGCTGCAGAGAAAGCGTGATATTTGGAAAGATCGTGTTTGACAGCCGCGCTGATATTTTGTGAATTTCAGGTGGAATTTGTTCTCAGGTTGTGCGCAAATGTTGCACAACCTTCATTTTTTGCATCCATTTTGCATAAAACCATTACACGACCCCTAAAACAGAAACAAGTCGTTCTACTTTATTACTGAACATGAATATAAAGAAACAGCCACGCTAATAAAACAGTTGTCTTTGCTGCACGACGTTGTGCCACTGTTGATTTGACATGATGGATGATGCATTACTATTTTCTCCTGTTCAGTGACAGTTTGACTGAAGTCTGCAGTGGTCAGGGTAAAGCGTATTACTGTAGCAAAGCTGTGAACATGTTGCAGTCCAGCCTCTGCAGTTGTATCAATTCTCATTTTCATCTTTGGTCATGGCGTTTGGGTATAGACTTCAGAGTTCCAGGCAAGCCCATGAGACCCAGAACTCTCCGGATGCATTACACCCAAACCTTGGTCAGTGTCAAAAGGCTGGGTGGATGGATGGATGACATTATTGGTAGGTGTTAGTTGTATAGCACAGCATGTCCTCTAACTACAGTGGTCCCTCGTTTATCGCGGGAGTTACGTTCTAAAAATAACCCGCAATAGAATAGAATAGAATTCAACTTTATTGTCATTGCACATGCACAGGTACAGGGCAACGAAATGCAGTTTGCATCCATCCAGAAGTGCTTTAGTGATATAGATATATTACAATATATATTAGCAATAATATAGATATGTAAGTATATTACAGAAATGGGTCTATTATGGTATGTTATAATGTACACGGTATGAAGTATGTTGTGAATATTCTATAACTATAGGTATGTACAGGCTGTAGTGAGTACAAGCTATGTACAGGATATGAACAGGATATAAATATGAAAAACTGTACAGAATATGAATAAATAACTTTACAGAAATCTGAGATATACAGCTATACAGAAATGGGAACTATGCAAGTTGTAAACAGTTGTAGGGTTAAAAATGATCGTATGTACAGAATGATTATTTACAGAGCTATACAGTAGTGCAGTTAAGATAAATTAGATATGTGGATAATTTCTACAGTATCTATATAAAGTGCTAGTGGTTGTGAGTGGTGGTTCAGTCCATGTTATTATTGTGTGTTTGAGGGTACGGTTGTCCATTGTGGGTGTGTGTATGTCCTGTCCATGTGTTAACGTGGGTCAGATGTCAGGAGGCAGAGTTCAGGAGTCTGACAGCTGTGGGGAAGAAGCTGTTCCGGTACCTGGTGGTCTTAGTCCGGAGGCTCCTGTAGCGCCTCCCAGAGGGCAGGAGGGTGAAGAGTCCATGTGATGGGTGACTGGGGTCTCTGATGATTTTCCCAGCCCTTTTCAGACACCGCTTCCTGTAGATGTCTTTTATGGCAGGAAGTGGTGCTCCGGCGATGCGCTGGGCAGTTTTCACGACCCTTTGCAACGCCTTCCGGTCCGAGGCAGAGCAGTTCCCGTGCCAGACTGTTATACAGTTGGTCAGGATGCTCTCGATGGTGCAACGATAGAAGTTCACCAGGATGTCTGAGGACAGGTGGTTCTTCCTCAGAGTCCTCAAGAAGAAGAGGCGCTGGTGAGCCTTCTTGACCAGCTTGGAGCAGTTGGTCGTCCAGGTGAGATCCTCGGAGATGTGGACTCCCAGGAACTTGAAGCTGCTCACACGCTCCACAGCCGTCCCCTTAATGTGGATGGGTGGATGTGGGTCAGCATTCCTCCTGTAGTCCACGATGAGCTCCTTGGTCTTCTCGGTGTTAAGCAGCAGGTTGTTTGTGTCGCACCACTCAGCCAGACGATCCACCTCCTCCCTGTAGGCGGCCTCATCGTTGTCACTGATGAGGCCAATCACCGTGGTGTCATCTGCAAACTTAATGATGGTGTTGGAACCATCAGCAGGTCTGCAGTCGTGGGTGAAGAGGGAGTAGAGGAAGGGGCTCATCACACAGCCTTGTGGTACACCGGTGTTCATTGTGATGGTAGATGAGCAGTGGTTATCCAGCCGGACATGTTGGGGGCGGTTGGTCAGGAAGTCCAGTAACCATTTGCAGATGAGGGAACTGATGCCCAGGTCTGTCAGTTTCCTGATGAGTTGTGAGGGGTGGATTGTATTGAACGCTGAACTGAAGTCTATAAACAGCATTCTGGCGTAGGTGTTGTTGTTGTCCAGGTGTGAGAGGACAGAGTGCAGTGCGATGGAGACTGCATCCTCTGTGCTCCTGTTCTGGCGGTATGCGAATTGGTGGGGGTCCAGGGCGGGGGGGAGACAGGATTTGAAGTGTGCTAGGACCAGCTGCTCTAAGCACTTGGTGATAATGGGGGTGAGTGCTACTGGGCGGTAGTCATTGAGGCTAGATGGGTTTGAGTGTTTGGGTATCGGGACGATGGAGGTGGATTTGAAGCAGGCCGGTACCACAGCGTGGGCCAAGGACAGGTTGAATATGTCTGTCAGCACTCCTGCAAGCTCCCCAGAACACGCTCTGAGAACACGCCCGGGTATTCCATCAGGGCCTGCAGCCTTGTGGACATTGATCCTGCTCAGCACCGCTCCTACATCGGTGGGGGAGAGAGTCAGAGGTTGGTGGTCTGGCATCACGTCTGCTTTGGTTGTGGTTGTGGGGTTCCCTCGCTCAAAGGTGAAATCTGCGAAGTAGCCAACTTTATTTTTTACAATTATTGTAGATGTTTGAAGGCTGTAAAACCCCTCACTAACTGACTAACTGACTGACTGTTTTGTTTCGCTTAATGCGCCTTATAATCCGAAACCTAAACATACTACCCTCCTTTAGCACATCCACAAGTCCAACTTTTTGTGTGATGGTTAGCATCTTCCACACTGCTAGCGATCAAAGATTTACGTATATTTAACAAGCTGAACACATTCTGTACTGTAAAGGAGACACGGCACGGAGGGGATTGTTTGACAATGGCCTACAGCCAATCAGGACACAGAACACAATGCGGTGTAAAAAAAAAAAAGCGAAAACAAAACAAAAAAAGCATGCAAAATTGCACACACAAAAAAATCAGCGAAACAGCGAGGCCACCCACGAAAGGTGAACCGCGTTATAGCGAGGGACCGCTGTATATAATCCAAGAATTCCCAAAACAACAGGTTGGAACATATTAGCCCAGGTGTGTCAAAGGACCTCAGCTAAAGTTCACGTCAATCTTGCACTTTGTCAGGATTGTGCTTTAAATCTCAACATCAGTTCACATTAACTCATTTTTCCCACCAGTGGTTGTGTCACCGATGACATGAACACAACACCTTTACTGTTATTCATGCTTTGCAGTCGAGTGAAGTATCTTGTACTTGTTGAAGAAACGATGTGCGCACCGTTTTCCTCCTGACGCGCTGTACAGTGCTGCTTTGTCAGGTACCCGCTGTGTCTCTCCATTATGCACACAGTGTCCTTTAGCATGGCTACTCTTGACATTCCAGCCACAGCTGCATCAGCTGCCAAGAGATAACAGCCATGTTTAAGAGATGTCCAAAATCCTCATAGGAAGGTGTACTTTCCAGGATTAGCAGCAAACCGGACACCGATTCGTGTCTGCTTGAGAACTTTTTGTTTTGGACACAGTTTCTTTTTTTTTTCTTCACTTTACTGTCGCTTCCACTTGCTGGTTAGGCTCAGGAACTAAAACCTGCCTTCTTAGGGAAAGATGGTGGGTTGAAACACATCTCTGTACAATAGTAATCCTCCTCATTGATACATGACATGTTGGGAGTGACCATCAATCTTACTGATACTATAACCAGACATGTTGTAACACATTCACTAAACGGCACAGCTTGTGCTAACTCTTGAAGATGGGCCGGATTGAACTGATGAAAAAATAATGTGAGAGAGGAAAATGAGTGTTTGTCCACACATTACACATGAACTTTTTTTACGGCCAGCCATCTCTAATGTGACAGTGAACGTGAACTATGTACATTTGTGTGCTGTATGTAAATCAAACGAGTGTTTTTGGTTCTTTAGTTCAGTTTTAAGAGAGGTCTGCCTCTTGGCTGAGAAACCAACACGAGCCTCTGGCAGAAGAACTAGTCAGCTGACAAAACCCGGCTAACACTGCAGCAGAAACCTCCTCTGCCGCCTCCTGCTCTCCATAAACGAGCTGCTGTTTCATGTGCTTGACAGAGCTGAGAGTGTGGCATGTTTTCACGGCACGGAGTGCCTTCACTTCAAAATATTTCGACTTTTAGCATCGCACTCTAAATGGATTTAATAGCCTGACTTTCAACAGGCACAATCTGTTTACTGCAAGCACAGAGAAGCAGTGAAGGCAACTTTTAATCTGAAAAATAACTTTTTCAGATAGTGTTTTTTAATCTATTCAATTTTCTGAAAAAATCTGCCTATTCAGCATTCACCCGCAATATAATGTCACCTGCTAACTTCCATGTACAGTATGTAATCTGTATAAACATACATCTCCATATGAATGCATGGAGAAGATTCGTGGTACCTGATTTTTGGAGTGCATCTACAGACCAATCATACATAACAGACTTTACATCTTTTTATTTATATTATTTATTTATTTTATTTTTTTCATTTATGCCCTTTTTTCTTTTTTTTTCTTGTAATGTATGTTTTGGAATTATTTGTTTTATTTATTGTTATTATTAGAGTTTTAGTTTTGTTTCACACTTTTTGAATGCTTAACCTCGACACCGCTTGGTGTTGAGGGGATGATGGCCATAGATGGCCCCGCCCCTCCCTGAGCCTGGTTCTGCTGGAGATTTCTTCCTGTTAAAAGGGAGTTTTTCCTTCCCACTATCACCAAGCGCTTGCTCGTAGGTGGGTGTGATCTTGCGTTATCCAGTTGCTGGTAAGTGTGGGTTTTTTCAGTAGACCATCTTTAGCACTAACTGTAGTTTTATGCTCCTGGGACTCACTGGCCTCCGTGGCTGAAACTTGCATTAGCATCCACATCAAAACTTTTCCACTCTGTCCAGCAGGTTTTTGCAGTATTGATACGAGCAGCGTTGCAATTTTACTGCAGCAATGAATAATGCCAGACAGTTAAACAGAATGAAATATGCAGGCTGAGGGAATCCTCGGTGGTGCAGTGAGCAAATCAGATGCTTAGTGTTCTAACGGCCTATTTGTTCCGCTGACGGTGCCAGAAGCAGGGACTCTGTGAGAACGCCCTTTAAACGCCTGCTCTGGGGATTGTTTCAGAAACAGAATACAGTATGTCATTATGCAGATTTTTTTATACACTTGTAATTCTTTACACTTAAAGGGGGAAGTTTAAAGGGGAGATTTCTCTTTCTTTTTGTTTCCCTCCTGTGTGCAGGAGGAGACAGAGCCACTGACTGTGCTGGCTCTCTGGATCTGAGCTGTTAATTAAACATACTGTTGTGTAACTATGTGCATGTCTTGTAGAAGTGAAACTTGTGCAAAGGACACAGTTTGATCCTTATTTTGATCAGAACCAGTAAACTTTTAGCATTTATTAAATCTGATTAGACTATTTGTTCTGTGCAGTTTTTATGTCCTGGTGACCATTGAAATTAACTTTATTGCTCTCTTCATATTAATTAAAGAGCTTCAGAATACCTTACCAGAAGTTTCAAAGATGGCTGCTGAGCACCAAGACTTGCTTCTGGAAGGACTTTGATATATTAAGACAAAAGGTGTTAGCTCATTGATTTCCATTTCCAGCATTTTCATCTTCTCATACCTGTTTGTGTCCACGTGTGCAGCTGTGTGTTTGCAGAGTGCAGTAGAAATTATGAAATCATTTATGTATCAAAGAAACATTGTGTCATGGTCTGGGTGTGTGGCTGTAAAATTCCATTGAAGGTCTGGACCTCCCTGGTATCCACCCATGGGCAGGGCCTACAGCCTCTCTCACCTGAAGCTGATTGAGGCAATCAGGTTGGAGATCTAAGCTGCTTGCTGACACTGCATCTTCGCCAGTTCGTCAACTACCCTATGTTGGTAACCAGGCCTCACGCTTCGTGTCTATGAATCTCAAGTGCTCTACTAACCTTGTAATCTCGTGTTCTAGTTACTCCAGGAAAACTCCATCACACTGAACCGCTCGTCTTGGAAATCTGGTTAACCCGCCTGCTTTCAGAATCATCTCCTTGCCTCACCTGCCTGCCCTCCTGCCCTTACACCACCTCGGGACCTTCGCCGCTCAGGACAGCTGACACACACCACCAAACCCACCTGGACCGCACCACCTCTCCTTCAACGCTTCCATCTCCCACCTGCACAGTAAGATGAAGATTTTCATAGCTTCCACCCTCTCCAGAACTCCTCATTGGCTACTGCTCTAACACTGCTCTCCTCTCTTCCAGTACGTACCTAATCACCAGCCAGCTGCCATTGCTTTCTTGGACCTGTCCCCTGCTTATCCCCACTCCCCTGGCCAAGACCCTCACGCCCCATGTGTCAAGCCTTAAATCCAATCCACGTCATTTTTTGGTGTTAGTTAATAAACCTTTGTTAAACCCTTTACTCTGCCTCCGCCTTGGGTTTTCTGCACGTGGGTTTGAATTTTGGTGCTCGACCTCCGGCCGTTTTGTGACACATTGTGCAATTTTCATCATGCAAACTGATCCTAACAAAAGAACTGAGGAACTCCACCTGACCGACGTTCCCCTCGGATCAAAACACCTGGGAGACGTCTTCCTCAGATATGTAGAAATCATGCATTGGCTCTTTGTTTGTGCGTCACTCTGTTTTACTGTACAGAGTGCAAAGCTACAGTGACCCACAGAGAGACATCAGACACATTAATGAGAAACAGACCAGGCTACAATGCACCCGGAGGGATTTCGGGGTGTAGGTGAAAGGAGCAGGGTTATTAGCACGAATGTGCAAGTCAGAGAAAGTATACACGCGCATATCTCTAATATCTCTGTGTGAGTGTATGCATACAGCTCCAGGACGGCACAGGAATGGTACCATCTGGAAATCTGCCCAAGTTGCTACACACACACACACACACACACACACACCCACCCCCTCCTGGGTCTTTGAGCTGTAAAGCATCCTAGGAAAGCAGTTGTCCAGCTGCTGCAGCCTTGAGGCATTGACAGAAAAAAATGCACATTAAATCATCGACAGACTTACAGATATTTACTCAGCAGTCTGTTTTCTCTGCAGTCAAGCCTTCACTGACTGAACTGCACTCAATCCCCTGCAACACACTAACAAGCCTGTGAGAGCACATCTGCAGACAAATGGAAGAAATCATCCAAGAAAAACACCCACACCGCTCTGCCATGAATTCCACTTACATTCTCTATGTTCAGCGTGGACATTTTTTAATTTGTATACATGAGGTCACAGAGGAAGGCGGGGCTATATACATTACAGTATCCTGAGAAGTGTGGCTGGGTTTCCTGTTACCGAACAACTGATGGTGACAGGGGGATCCAAGTTTCAGCAATCTCATTACAGCTTATGCTTGACATCTTACAATTTCAATAAATACATTTTCTACCAGGTGAGGTTTTTCTTTCTCTATAATATTATATAATAATATGTCAATCTTTGAGTGAGAAACAGCTGCTTACATCACACTGGTGATTATTATAGTTTTTATGTGACAGATTATTATTATTATTATTATTATTATTATTATTCCAGGTCTGAACAGTGAACCAATCTTGAAGTGCTTTGAAATTGCATTCTTTATAACGGCCAGCAGGGGTTCAGTAATCTGGTTGCAAAAAGAAGCCTGACTGTACACATGTCTGAGAAATTAGTTTTCAAATTGAATTGTTAGTTTCCAGCTCAGTCACTAGTTAAACATCTTACACAATGTTAATTATGTCTCATTATAGTAAAATAAAGATAGACTTTGGGTTATTTACAAGATGCTTTATGAATGTGCAGCATCCTTCAGTTGTCATCAAAACTAAAAGCCAGTAAAATGTATATTATGGTGGCCATGTCTATCTTTAATAGATTCTCTATGGATAAACTAAAGTGCGCGAATATATTTTGCTGCTGCTGACTCTCTGCTGTAGTTTAAAATTGCAGCATTATTGACGTTACATGAGGCCTCTGTTTGTTTCTTGGGCCTACTGTGGAGAATAATGAGCGGCTCAGGGTTTTGATCAGTCAAAGACTTTTATTCCCGGCCTTGATCTTTCCTAAAGGCAAAATGATATTTCTTTTTTATTCCTTCATTCTCATCATACATAAAGTTTGATTCATATATTTTGGGCGCACATTTTCTTGCTGTTTAAACCATGTTCAGGCTATTGTGCAGACTACTAGCTTTAATTTGAGGACGTTCGCATCAAACCTGGACGAAGGGTTTACGAACTTCAGCTCTGTAATTCAGGTAAGCAAAGTTTAGCAATAACAAGGAGCATTAACCCTTTCATGCATTAATTATGAAAACCTCAATCAGGAAGTATTTTTATTCATCTTTAGGCATGAAAAAAACGTTTTTTAACTTGAACACATGTACTTTTTTCATTTTTTTAAAACATGGCAGGGTATGGAGTGACACATCAGTGTCCAAGGATACCATCAACACTGACACAAATACAAGAAAACAGCCTTTGAAGAAGACACCACTGGGAGATGATCATCAGGGCACATAGTGGTTTACACATTTAACAAGCAAAAGATCGCTGCTCCAGTCTCAGGAGGAGGCTTTTTGGAGCTGAGTCAGGAACATCTGGTATAAAAATCTGTCAAATCGAACATGTGGGGCTGCCTGGTGAGCTACTGTACATGATATTAATATTATGTAGAAGATGCAGAGCTTTACTCCTGACAGACTGAATTTACCAAACATCATCTACAAACCACCATGAAAAGAAGATCTGCAAAATCTTGTAACAAGTGTTTATTACAGTTTCAACATAAATCCATCCGCTAACCTAAAACCGATGACAGTTAACGTGTGATAAACAATTACACGACTGTCGCTGAAAATTTCACTATTAATTGAAATAATTTCTTAACATATCGGATCTTAGAAATCCCTCTGAACATAATATACATGATCAACATTTTGCCAAAACGAAATAAATGAATAACAATTCACCCCATGCATTAAGCACTAATCCTGTGTTGTCAAATGTTAATGCTAAATGCAGTTTCTGTAAGATACAATTAGGTGTGCAGAAGAAACAGTGTGAATTGGATGCTTCAGCAGCAAACTCTGAATAAACTACAGCATGTATGCAGGAAACTTAAGAGAAACAGCAGCATTTTCTACTGTTTCTCATTAACAATACAGCAGCCTCCCCAAGTGACACAGTGTGTTTACTTGGTTCAAAAGAAAATGTGTCAGCCAGGGATGATGCAGCCCTGATCTGCCTCCGAGTGGATATATTTACCCAGGCAGGAGCGGTACTGGATACGAACAATAATGCTGGACTAGTTCGTGGATGTGAAGAAGGAGCAATAGAAGCTGATACAGGGTTGTTCCCCATTCATTCTTGTAAAAGTTCCTCCTTGGGCACTTACTGTGTGCCAAAATAACTTCCTCAAGCTCCACAAGCTTCACTTGGCAACAGTGGGAAGTAAAAACTCAGCTGCAACCGGTTGGGGGTGAGCGGAGATTTCTAAGTATTCTTGTCAAGTGAACTGCAGTGAAATATATAAGGTCACACCACTGACCTTAGTTTTCTGGCATCCAACAAAGATTTAGTTTTTCTATTTTATTTAGGTCACTAACATTTTCCGACTTCAGGTTGAATCTTCGTCCGTGCAGATTTTCCAAGTCAGAATGGACTTTTCCTGTTTTACCACCAGATGCGTTCTGAAGGCGAACTGGCTGACAGCCTTCCTGTTTGAAACATCCAAACGCAGATGGCATTTTGCAGCTTTTCATTTTCCATTGATTATGTGAAGAGTTATTTTAGGGCCATGATTCTGTGCTTGGAGAACCTTATATAGGCCTAAGGTCACAGACAGGAGTTCACAGTGGACATACAGAGGTGAGGAGTTTAGGCAGCAGCATTCAGTCATGGTTGTCAGGTCCTGTCAGTTTTAGACTTTAAAACCACTTGGTTCAAGTTCCTGAAAGTTTTGGCATTTGAAAAATGTGTCTCGCATCCATCTATCACTATCCATTGATCCACTGATGGGATGAAGAGATGAGTCAAACCAGACCTACATTAAGTGTGAGAAAATGGATGGATAGTGACAACCCAGAGGTTTGTCTGCTTTGTAGAACATGTTTGAAGAGGTTATGCCAATTTACTGCATTCAGTTTTAAATGGCATGCTAATTTTTTGGTTAGAATTACTCTAAAACATATCAAATAAATAATTGTGCTTCTAAGGATACATGATTTATTAAGATGCATGTGACATTTCCTCTCCTGTCTCCATCCGCTCAAGAAATGTTTAGATCTAATGAGCAGATTGGTGCATCTGTCAAGTATGCAGCTCAGGGAAACCAAAAGCCATTACTCAGCTTGTCCTACCTGTTTGATTTCTGCTGATGGCTGGGAAACCAAATACAGATTGACTTTCCCTTTACTGTGTCACGCATATTTTTCAAATTAAGGTGGTGCATTCTCAGCCCGCCTGAACATGTTTCACCTCAGTTAGAACCACTGACAGACAACTTTACACCTTACTGAAATATTAGTAATAAGGCTGGTACTAATCTCATTTACAAGCTCCTATTGTTTTAAAGTGTTTGCCAGAAGGCAACATTGAAACACTATGTTTCTACTAGTTGTTTACTGGTTTATCTGTTTTAAATGGACCTATAATTTTAAGTTTCCAGTTCAATATTTTATTCTTACACAGTGCAAGAATAGCGCTGCATGATTGACAGTTCAAAATAATTTAATTTATCTCACACTGTTATCTGTCTTGTTTATCTTAAATAACTTGTGGTAAATATAAATAAATCCTCCCTCTTAGCCCTGCCCTCCCTTTAAGGCCGCTTTCTTCTGATTGGTTGCCCCTCACAAACACAAGGTTTGAACCACACTGAGTGGAAATTGCGTGTCCCTTCCTATGAGATTCTGCTCCATTTTGAGATTTTATTTGTTGCAGTAATTTTGTACGATACCGCTATTCCGTCAGAAAACCTGATGATCCAACACATCAACATGTCCACTGGCATTGACCTTATTTTGCTTTTTGGCTTTTGCTCACTCGTTTGGTTCAGGCTTGGAATAACTACGTGGTTACGTTTTGGATGGGATTGTGGGATCAAGAATTACGCTGACCCTGTGTGATTAAATGCAAAGTTGAGGCCCCGATTTATGATGAGTTGGGACTGAAAGGCCCATCCTCCTACAACCATAACTGATGATGCTGGAAATGTATCTCATTAATACACCTTGTGCATTTCTGCAAGACACCAGCGGCTTTAGTAAACAGTATTCGATGCCCTGGTCTTAACACATCTCACAGCTGTTATACTCAATCCAGATCTGCTTACCGAGGAGGCCACTCAAGGCCACTGAAATCACTGTTTCATTAGACAAGTTAGACTTGCCATGAAGTATTATCTCGGTAGAAGTGGCCATTAAGAAAATGACTGTGGCCATCGAGGGATGCGAGCCATCAGTGACAATGCTTATTATGCATTCAAGCTATGATTGTTGGTATTGAGCGTGCCAAGGAAACATTCCCACAGAATTAAACCACCAGCAGAAGTCTGGATGCCTGTCATATGGCACGTCGTCTCTGTGGCTTTATTCTGATTCTGACCAACAGTCTGAAACCTCAGGAGACGCGAAGATTCATCAGCTCAATCTTTCACAGTCCAGTTTTCAACATTCAACACGTTGTTGTGAGTTAAAGAAGCTTTTCTGTCCAGCAAAGTTGTAAAACCACAATTATGCCCAGAATCCCCATCCACAGATTTAACATTGTATAAAAAAAGAAAAGAAATGGAAAAAAAGTAATTATCAGTCCTGAGGGACGCCACCTAACTGAAACACAATAAATCACACAAGTGTTCCAGATTCGACACTTCAGCTTTTCAGTTCGTTAGAAAACACTATTTGGACATAAATCCTGTTTACTGTGGAGTGTTGATTTTCTCTTTAGGCTCCCAGCAGGCTCTGAAGCTGTCAATACCATCGACAAGGAGACAAATGGCCCTGTGCTCTGGACTCTAACAGCACCGCAGTGTCTGTTAAAATGCCTGCTGTCTGCTTCGGTCCACAGAGCTCCTGAATCAGGTTTATTATTGGAGTGCTGTGTTATTTGCACTGCTGGCAGGTACGGCACTCACAGCAGAGACTGCAAAGACATCCTGACAGAAAGTATGAAGATAAGCTCTGACTGTCTTTCTAATTAAAGCAAAATGGATCTGCAAGAAGGTTTAAAAAATATATCAAGCGGTGATCAGCTGACAGAGATTATGGTTTTAACATGGATAACTGCCAGTTTATTCCTCAGACTGGACTTCATGCATAAGGACTGTTTTCTTTACTACAGTGGATGCAAAAGTATTTGGCCCCCTTGAACTTTCCCACATTTTGTCACATTACAGCCACAAACATGAATCAATGTTATTGGAATTCCACGTGAAAGACCAACACAAAGTGGTGCACACGTGAGAAGTGGAACGAAAATCATACATGATTCCAAACATTTTTTACAAATAAATAACTGCAAAGTGGGGTGTGCGTAATTATTCAGCCCCCTTTGGTCTGAGTGCAGTCAGTTGCACATAGACGTTGCCTGATGAGTGCCAATGACTAACTAGAGTGCACCTGTGTGTAATCTAATGTCAGTACAAATACAGCTGCTCTGTGACGGCCTCAGAGGTTGTCTAAGAGAATATTGGGAGCAACAACACCATGAAGTCCAAAGAACACAGCAGACAGGTCAGGGATAAAGTTATTGAGAAATTTAAAGCAGGCTTAGGCTACAAAAAGATTTCCCAAGCCTTGAACATCCCACGGAGCACTGTTCAAGCCATCATTCAGAAATGGAAGGAGTCTGGCACAACTGTAAACCTACCAAGACAAGGCCGTCCACCTAAACTCACAGGCCGAACAAGGAGAGCGCTGATCAGAAATGCAGCCAAGAGGCCCATGGTGACTCTGGACGAGCTGCAGAGATCTACAGCTCAGGTGGGGGAATCTGTCCATAGGACAACTATTAGTCGTGCACTGCACAAAGTTGTCCTTTATGGAAGAGTGGCAAGAAGAAAGCCATTGTTAACAGAAAACCATAAGAAGTCCCGTTTGCAGTTTGCCACAAGCCATGTGGGGGACACAGCAAACATGTGGAAGAAGCTGCTCTGGTCAGATGAGACCAAAATGGAACTTTTTGGCCAAAATGCAAAACGCTATGTGTGGCGGAAAACTAACACTGCACCTCACTCTGAACACACCATCCCCACTGTCAAATATGGTGGTGGCAGCATCGTGCTCTGGGGGTGCTTCTCTTCAGCAGGGACTCTGGTCAGAGTTGATGGGAAGATGGATGGAGCCAATTACAGGGCAATCTTGGAAGAAAACCTCTTGGAGTCTGCAAAAGACTTGAGACTGGGGTGGAGGTTCACCTTCCAGCAGGACAACGACCCTAAACATAAAGCCAGGGCAACAATGGAACGGTTTAAAACAAAACATATCCATGTGTGAGAATGGCCCAGTCAAAGTCCAGATCTAAATCCAATCGAGAATCTGTGGCAAGATCTGAAAACTGCTGTTCACAAACGCTGTCCATCTAATCTGACTGAGCTGGAGCTGTTTTGCAAAGAAGAATGGGCAAAGATTTCAGTCGCTAGATGTGCAAAGCTGGTAGAGACAGACCCTAAAAGACTGGCAGCTGGAATTGCAGCAAAGTGTTGTGGAGTGGAGTTTAATTCTCCAGGCCTTTTGAAGGTCTTTCGAGGTTTTTACTGAAAAAGGAGAAAAGTCTGAGGTATCTCTAATTACACAAGATCTAGACTGAATATCAATGGTAACTGAATTTATGGACGGATGAATCCAAAATGAACGTTTTTGGATCAAATTGGAGATACCTCTGGATTGGCAGACTGGGGTGGTGGTTCCCATCTTTAAGAAGGGGGACCAACTATAGGGGGATCACACCTCAGCCTCCCCGGGAAAGTCTGTGCCAGTGCTGGAAAAGAGAGTCCATCCGTGAGTCGAACCTCAGATAGAGGAGGAACACTGGACCAGCTCTTTATCCTCTCAGGGATACTCGAGGGTGCACGGAGTTTGCCCAACCAGTCTACATGTGCTTTGCAGACTTGGAGAAGGCATTCAAGCGTGTGATTTTGATTCCCAGTGCAACAGGCAGCCAACAAAGAAATTACAAGAACGATTCCTAAGCAAGATCTGTTAAAAGGTCTTCCTATCAAATATGACTCACCAAGGTTGTTACAATTGTACAAATTTGCACATATTTCCCATTTTACTGGAAAAATATGAAGAAATGAGGGGTGGCTCAAGATTTTTGCACGGCACTGTACCTCAGCAAGGATCATAAAAAGCATAAAAAAACCCACCAAGCACACATTTTCTCTTCTTTTTTTACTCCTCTCACTAAAACTTGAGCACTCTGACTGCATGACTCACTACATTATCCTCCTCTAATGTCTTCCATGGAGCAGCAAATTAGCTGACTGTGATGCTGCTTGTTCTCTCTGACTGCAGCTTTCTAATAATCAAGCCAATTCAGAGCATCAGAATATCTAAAAATCAAAAATGTGTGTCTTGAGTAATGGTCGCATCCACCTCAATAACAATATATAAATTTTCTGATTATTTTTTTTTCACTGAACAATGAAGAGAAAATCCTGCATTATGATTTAGAATATTAGTAAAGCAGTCAGTTGTACCTATGAGCCCTCGTGAGCCTTTAAGATCACACCAAACAGTTTATATAAGATTCTGAGCATCAAATTTGTAAGCTATGCATTTGTGATCTACAAATCACAAACTGATTTAAGAGGCATAGCAACGTCTCTTCATGTAAGACAGCACAAATTGAGCATAGCATTAGTTCAGGCAGGCCACAAAGTCATTGTCAGCTGCAGTCCTGCAAGATGAAGACTGTCCACTGTTTAAGACGCCTTTTTGCAGCAAGCTACTGTGAAACCCACCTCCACTATTTTCTTTTTGTGCTGTCACTAATGTCTGCTCTGTGCTGCAACAGTGTAAATGCAATGGTGGGGAGGAACAGGCCAGTGTCACCAAATATAATTCACTGCAGGTGGAAATAACCAAATTAACCTGACTAAATCAGTGATGTACAAAACAGAAGAGAGATAATCAAGGACTAAACACTTTCCTTTCTGAAAGCAGGTCTTCCATTATTGCAACATCAGCGACCTTGGCTTCCTGTTTTTAGCTAGCACCTTTAAAGGATCGTTAATGTTGTATTGTTCAAAAAATTCATGGAAAGTTCACAGTCTGGTCTAGAGCTGTGAAACCAGCAGGATAGCCACACATAGACTTTGCTTGGAAATAAGGTCAAAGTTCCATATCAAAGTAAGGTTTTATTACTGGACACAACATACGCTTTACCTGTCCTCACTGCCTTACCTCTGAAAAACCAGCAGTTTCTGATGCAATGGCAAATATATATGAAATTTCATCGAGAGATCAACACGACTATACTTCACAGATACTTAACAAACCTCTGGGTGAATCCAGAACAACCTGCTGTCAGTCAGTTTCTATAACTGTAACTTTGTTTCCTTTAAAAATGTTACAATGTTTTCCCATTAATCCCAGTTTTTCTTTATCTTCTTCTGCAGATGAAGGAACAACAGAATATCGAGTTTTTTGACAGGATGCTCTTGAATAAAAACAGACATGATAATGATTGAAGTAAGTCAGAGCATTAATGATGAGGCGTGGTGTGGGTTGCAAAGCAGCTTGCACAGTGCAACGGGGTAAGAAAATTAAACGGTGGGCCCTTCCTTCCAAAAGAGTTGACATATACAGCTCAATTTTGACCTTTTTAGCAATTCAAAGGTGAGATAGGCTGGCTGTACTGGTCAGTCACCATTTTCATGTTTAAAAGTGTGTGAGAGAACAAAAGAAATCAGAATGCATGTGCAATTTACCCAGCAGATACATTACTCAAAAATGGGGGATTTTATACATTCTCTGCAGGTACTTATTAGTGGCAGAGAGAGCAAAATACACACCGCTGTGTTTCATTGTCTCTTTCAGGGTCTCAAATCAATAAACCTGAAGGTCCAGCCGGAGTAAGATTGATTCTTCCAGAGTGCTACAGAGGTTCAGCTCGGGATGAAAAGTGTGGCACAGAAACCATCTTACTGGAGGACGGCTGCTGCCACTGAAACACAATGACAGGAAAATACTGCAGCTAGACATGTGAACAGTGTGTGTATGTGTGTATGTGTGCGTGCATGTGTGCGTGCGTGTTTGTATGAGAAAGAGAGACGGTGATGAATGTGTGTGCTAGCCACCCTGCAGGGTAATTCATTTCTCAACCTGAACAACACTTAATGTCAGACTGAACAGGATTAATAGAGGACCACAGCCAACACAAATACACACACACACACACACACGCACACACACACGCACCCACCCACACACACACACACACATGCACCCACACACACACACACACATTCCCGAACAGAGCGACTTTGGCCTCACTATTTCATCTGAAATCAAATTTTCCATGGTTTTGCAGGAAGTGATGTCATTGGGTGTTGAGCAGTAAGCCCTGATACCACAGTGACATCATCTCTGGAGGACCAATGAGATCACATACTGACCTTCAGGCATTACTGACCTTTCAGTACTCAAAGGTTTTAATTTGATGACAAAATGCAGAAACACTGAGGGCGAACTGAGAAGGTCACTTCCCTCAAACAATTAAATAAAACAACATTAAAACTGTTTCCATTCCAGCTAGGTAAAGATGGAAGGGTTTTACTTGTTTATTTTTTTCCACTGTATGATCTCTAAAATAATTTATTTATTTAGTGAATTCCCAAATTTTCTCAGAGATCATGGTAGCTGTAAAAACTGAACTTTTTAACAAACAAGCACGGATTTGGTGTCTGTGTTTGGAAATGAAAAAGAAAATAAATAAATAAAATACTTAACTTTTAGTAAAATTAAATCAAAGATAAACAGGAAAGTATTTTATTGGGTTTTCTTTAGAAATAAATGACGTTTTTAGTCTTATCATTCTATTCAAAGCAACCCTTGAAGCTAAAAAATGAAAGTAATTTAGAAGTGCCAAAAAACTGTTAAAATGTTCAACTGTCCAGTAAAAACAAACATGTTTACAGCCTGATACAAAATAAAATGGTCTTTATAGCTATATGCCTTTAACTGTATGGTAAAAGACTTAAAAAATCTTTTTAGAGCTTAAAATTATCCATATTTTTTTTTATTGCCTGCTCTATTAAACACGACATTGAAGGCTATCGAGGTTTCCATTGCTCACATGCTAAAGGAGTTTTATCATACAGCACTCTAATTTATCTACATCACACATGCTGGCCAAGGTTGTCAGTAAGACAAAACACATCTGCTACAATGCTAAACCAAAACCCTTTTTCATTCGCTAATGCTAGATCTGTTTCCACACAAGTGCTGATGGTAACTGATCTCAGAGCAGTCGGAGCAGAGCCAGTGGCAGATTAACTAGTACACTAGCCTACCCTCAGTTTCCAATTAAACAGCAGGAGTTTAACCAACAACCAAAAGAAGGCCTCAGGACACAGACACACCCATGAAAACAACAGATGCTTTAGCTTTCAGTGGAATCAAAGGAAAGCGGAGTTCATCCTGCTTCCAGCACAATAACCAACTGCAGCCACACGGTGTCCGTAACCTTAGTAAGGCAAACAGGCAATGAGAGAAGATTATGGGACAGAATTCGGTTTGCGATGCTTTCACTTTGATTTTAATTGATAGCTATAATTAGATTTCACTGGAAAAACACTACTTGCCTTGCTTCCCCTGACAGACAACCACTGACGTTACATCATGTTACCTGTCTTTTATATAGACTCTATGCAGCTGTCATCATCTTTCCATACAGTAAAAATCAATCACAGTTTCTCATGAACAGTCCTCACACTCAGGTTTAGCTGTCTGAATGCTGTCTGAAAAAAAGCTGTTTAACAGTCGAGTGGTCCTTGATCCGATACTTCAGTATCTTTGTCCAGACTGCATTACTAGGTACAAACCATGAGAGTGAATGGAGGCCTTTATCAAACTGACTGAGTCGCACCTACGCCTCAGTATGGAGGTCCTGAAGATGTGGCAGTGATTTCCTCAGCAGTGTGAACTGTCCTGCTCAGTTTATGTCTTTCTTCTGTCACAATGTTTCAGAAACAGCAATAGATACAGTGAGTGAAAATCTGCTCAGTGGTGTTTCTGTAAAATATGGTAAAATAGGGGAGGTCCACTTTCTTCAGCCTGCAGAGGGAGTGAAGGTGTTGTTGGGTCTTCACTCCATAAGTGAGTAAGTCACGAGTCAGAGTGAGGTGAAACACGGTGGCGTGGGTCCAGATCAGTTGGGAGGTATGACTTGATTCATGACCAGCTTCTTAAAGCATTTCATGACTATGGGGGTCAAGGCCAACAGCTGTTCATAGAGACTTGATTTCAGGTCTTGAGTCAGATGTACTATGGTGGTGCTTTTAAAACAGAATGGTGATCTGGCTTGGCTGGAGGAGATATTGAGCATGTCCATGAAGGCATCCTGCTTTTCTACACAGCTCTTAAGCACACAACCTGGGATGTGATCTGGACCAGCAGCACCCTGGCTGCTAGGAGGCAGTGCTTATCTTTGTAGTGCTCTGTTGTCTGTGTGTGCCTCATGTCTTTGGTGTTGGTGATTGGACAACGTTTTTCCCATGAGGCTTTTTAGACTCTCTGGTTTCTCTTTTTAGGTTGTTTCTTGCTGTCTTATATCACCAGCTGTAAACGCAGCATCACAGAGCCTCAACAAGGAGCAGATCTCCCCAGTTAGCCAAGGTGTATTGGTGGAATGCAACTTGACAGATTTAATAACAGTCACATCATCATTGCATTTTTTAATAAATCCAATCACACCCTCAGTATATGGCTCAAGGTCTACACAGTCCCCAGTTGTTACTGTCTTTTTTGAAAATGCACCACTGTGTGCACTCAAAGCTGTGCTGTAAAGGTAGAAAAGCCTCCACACACAATGTCCTTCTCTACCAGGGGCTCTTCTCTCACTCTGTACGCTGAAGGGATAGTGAGATAATCAGAGCTGCCAATGTGAGGCAAACAGGGCTCCAGTCAATGCATTTTTAATGTTTGAATACATGTGAACATATCTTCTCTCTTGCTGTGCTTATAACATGCTGATAGAAATGGAGTAAAACAGACTTAATATTAGCTTTGTTGAAATCCTCGGTGAAATGCATCTGGATAGACTGTCTGTAGCTGAGTGCTGTAAAGTTCTTTTATCGCCTGCTGGAGCGGGGACAATTTTCTGGGAAAAAGGTGCTGCTTTTAACCCTCCTCATGTTAAACTTGCATTTCACATATTCCCTTCAAGAAAGAAAATCTCCCACAAAAAAACCTATTTCATTCTCATCCCGAGATAAAAACTTTGATTTTTAAACATTTTAACCTCTCCTCCAGAGAAACAACTCCTGGGCTGACTCATTGTGCTAGATCACACTTCTCTCTTTCTCATGTTTCCATGTGCACGTATTTCTATTCTCAGGCTGTAATGAGTCACCAAAGAGAAAATATATCAGAGTACAGCCACATACGGGTGAGATGTGATGCTTTTATTTGTCCCCTTACAGTTTGATTGCATCTGTGAGATTCTTAAGAGAAGTGAAAACAGATCAGACCGTCAGTGAGCTTTGGGATTCCTCCACACCTCTAACAGCTCTTGCTTATTTGAAATGATGCATGGCAATCACCTGACTATTTGTCATTCAGGGATAACAGTGACACAGGCACAACTGCTATTTTTGGTATCGATTTGATTTATGACATGAAACATCATCAGTTTGCCAGATATGAACCTTTAATGATTTGAACTTTCCACAAAAACAAAAATAACACATTTTAGACATCTTTTATTTTGAAACTGGGTTTCTATGGAGACCTGGAGTGTAAACGTGCCTGTCTTTAAAGCTCTTTAAGTCAACTTCCACTGTTTACATTTGCTATATAAATAAAACAGGCAGCAACACAAAAAGATTAGAATATTCAGGCGTCTTTCACAGTTAATGTAAAAAATAATTAACACAATGGGGCTGAATCCATTATTTAAATGCAGATATGGGCAGTCCGATTACTTTCGGATTTAAACAAAACAAAAGTAATCTGATTACTTTTTTCAAGTAACAAGTAAAGTAAGGGATTACTACTGCAAAAAAGTAATTAGATTACTGTTAGTTTCCCGTAAGCATGCTGTGTTACTGCGTTACTAATTGGTGATTTTGTTTGTGAGGGTGTCTCATGACAATGACGTACGAGTGTGTGACGTTCATGGCATCAACAGACGTGTGCAGATCAACAGTGGCTAATATGGAGGGAGAGAGAGTACGACCATGCAGCATTCAAAACGTGGAAGTACTGACATTACCTGTCCTTCTCCATTAACACCACAGGAGTTATCAGAAAAGCACAAAAGTTTCAGAAAAGCAGGACTCTCCACACTTCATCTCACAACTTTCTACAAAGGCACCATTGAAAACATCCTGACACAAAGTTTTGCAGCTTGGTTTGGCAGCTGCAAGTCCTACGAGAAGCGTCAACTTAACAGGATTGTTAAGACTGCCAGGAGGATTGTTGGTGCCCCTCTCTCACCACAAACAGCGCTGCACACGCAGACCTATCTCCATCATCAGAGACCCCCACCACCCCTCTCATGGCCTGTTCACCCTCCTGCCGTCTGGCAAGAGGTACGGGAGCATCAGCTGCAGAACCACCAGGATGCTGGAGGCGTTCTTTGCACAAGCCGTGAGACGGATAAATGGACTGTGCCCCCTCCCCACCCACACAGCCACCCACACAGCTACACTGTAAGATCAACAAGCAGACTGTGTTGCCCCTGTCCACACACACACACACACACACACACACACACACACACACACACACACACACACACACACAATACACTCCCCAGATACACACACTACCTAATTTAACCATCCCCTTCTGTGAAAGGACTGCTGCTGTCTACCTGAACGAACGTGACTGGAATTTGTTTTAGAACTTAGATTTGATGCTATTTATGTCTTTTTTTGCTGCTCTTTTTTAAACGTATTATTATTAAACTGTATTGCTTATTGCACTTTAGAGGCAGGTGAGAAACAGTATTTCGTTTCAGACTGGGTAACACCATAAGAAATGACAATAAACTTCTTGAGTCTTGAGTCTACTTTAAGGCTGTAAAAGTACCTTTTCCGTAAGTATTTAGTCCGTGACGAAAACATTAGCGTCCACTGTACTCTGCGTGGGAAGAAAACCTTATTTCTAGAGCGAAAAATGTAATTTCAAATCAGAGCAAACACCAAGCAAGTCGCCGGAATGTGAAATTCACAGAGAAACGCCCACTGACATGACCACTGCAGCACCGGGCAAACCTCCCCCGCCCCACTCCTGCTGAACAGGTGAAAATAGATTTAAGAGCGACAGGAATCTTTGATTGTATTTATTATTTCATCTGCTTGACAGAGTGACTGTAATCACAAAACATTATTTTATTTTATTTGCTGGAATATGCAGAAAATAGGTTTAAATGTTAAAGAATTTCTTCCAGTCAAAGAGTTGCATATAATTAAATTTTTGCTTAATGCAAAGTGAAAAGAGTAAAACTAATAAAACAGTTTTTCATTTGATTCAATTTTATATGATGGATTATGCAGAAAAAGTAGAATTGGGCTGAAAGGTCTCTCGCTTTATTACGTATTCAGGTTGTGTATTATGTTTTTTAAAAAGTAAGTAATGAAGTAACAAATTAGTTAGGAAAATAAGTAATCAGTAAAGTAACAGGATTACTTTCCTGGAGAAGTAATCAGTAATTAGTAACCAATTACTTTTTTCAAGTAACTTGACCAACACTGTTTAAATGTCTGAAAATAATTTATAGGTAATCAGTCTGTATGACTTCCTCTGCTCATCCCGGGACAACACTCTCTTTTTGCGGTCTTTCATGTCTATATATTTCCTTTCAACATGTATCTGTGTTTGCAGTGTTTTCATTTACAGCTGTAAAGTACTTCTGCATGTTGCCTTTAAGACAACAAGTTCACAAGTTCCCCGTCTCTCGCGTTGGGGACAGGCTGAAGTCTGTGACCGCTCGCTGGCAGTTTCTCTGGTCCTTCGAGTCAGGTCTGCTATCAGGTTGTAAATGAATGAGGCTGAGTTGGCAGTTACATACAATGTGTTTGGGATAGTTTGGTAATTAACTTTAATAAATCATTGAAAATCAAAACTCGTTTCACACGATCTAGTCCGGTCAGGTTTTGAAGGTGTTGCATACTCAACCTTAATATGAGCAGCTGGTTGCCATAACTCAGTGTAATCACTGCAACAAGGGATTTTCCTACTTGCTAGGAGGTTGTTGTCCTATTTTTACTCTAGTGTGATGGAGTCATTAAGGGTGACAGTGATAGCTGACAGGGTTGTAAAAATATGGTTGTCTAAACAAAGACAACTGTCCCATATGGAAAAGAAATAGAAAAAACAACTTGCATCAGATGTGGCCCTCTTCATATAGTGAATCATATAAGGCTTATATGAAAGTGGCCACTTTCATATACTGTTTTAGGAAGTATCCAAAAGATACAAGTTTCATTTATATGATTTTTCAAGGGATCTTATATCTGTTTTCACTCTTGTATGCTTTTCATACAAGTTTCACACCAGACAGATACAAACTTTATAAGATTTATATAAATCTTTTCCATATCGGGTGACCAAGCAGATGATTCTAATCACACTGATAAATGTGGCCATCTTCACATGATGGTTCGCTTTATGGACATGCAGAATCTAAAAGTAAGAAATGCATGAACTAATAAAACTAATGGATGGAAACATAATTCATGCTGCTGTCTGCCTGGAGCAGATATTCTACCTTTCTTTCATACAATGAAGAAGAAGCTGAGAAACATCATTAAAACCCAGCACCTTCGCCTGGGTGGAGGAATTTGACTGACTGTCTATGAGAAACTCTTCCAGTATATTCCACGCAAATGTTCACATCACAGCTGCATCTTCAACCCTAAAGTGTCTGAAAAGTAAAACATGAATTGCTAATTTTTAAGTAAGGAAAGTAAAAGGAGGCCGTTGCTCAGAAAGCCTTGTTAATGCGACGTCTCTGAGGCTGCACAGAGTCCTAACTGGCCGCTCTGATGTGTGCAGTTTTATTTGGGTGTAATTTGTGATTTAATTACAGTAAACATGGTATGAAGGGTTGCTGTGATGTAATGCTGGGGGTTCGTGAAATGCCAAAAAGCTTTTAGTATAAAGCACCTGTGGACGTCAGCCTTTAACAGCTCTGTGTGACACCAAGCCTTTTTGGAAAAGTGGTGGAAGTTGAAAATGTGTTGAGCAAATTAAAGCAGACAGGAGAGCTGCAGCCCACAGGCTCACTGTGCATGTAGGTTCTGCGAAGTGTCATATTTTTATCATGTAGTCGTACTTATTGTTTGAAGTGGAGCCCGTAAAATCAAGCCAATCAGCTAACAGCAGCTCCTGTTTGTAACATACCTGTGGATGCACAGACAGCCGTCCGTGAAGCTAAAGAAAACCTTAAAATGTGTGAATGAGTTCTTGTTTTATACGCTCTGCAATGAACCGTGAGTTAAATTCCCTGAATATTTGATTCCCCATCTCTTCTACTAATCCTGCACAACCACACTGCCTCTAATGAATGAATCAAACACACAGTGATGATCCGTTTTTGACCACTCAAGCCTCTTGTTGAACTACCTGCATAATTAAGAACTGAACTTCAGCCAGACCAAAGCACCTATTATGGGATGCAATAAAGGTTCAAATTTGTTCCAGTTGGCCTGTTGTGAAGCCCACCTTTAAAATCACACAGCATCTGCTTGAGCACCAATTTTTAAGGAAGTACCTTTTCCCCCTCTATGTATATAATGCAGTTATGCACACACAACACAACAACACTGGAAACACAAGCAGACTTTTAAGAATTTAACAAATGTGCACACAGCTAAAGATCTAACCCCGTGTCTTTAACTCGGTATTCTCACATTATTCTCAGTGTAAAATAATATAGTTTCCAGTTGGAGCAGCCCCACTACCCCGACTTAACAATCCAGGATGGCGACAGTGAACGTAAACAGCAGCAAACCTAAAACCTTTCATCTGGATTACCACTGTTGTGTATTTGTGACTCACTAAATAAACCATATGCAGAGCACTGACCATGAATGTGGTGCAGCAGAGTTTTTAATCACAGAAAAACACCACACAGCACCGTCCGTCACTATCAGTGCATTTTAGTGCCAAAGCTGGAGAAACAAGGAAGAACAGGATTTCTGTTCCTCCTCGGCGAGGCTGAGGCCTTCATGCATCAGTAGCAACACAGCCTCAGATGTAGCGACGTATTGCTGACGTAGCCTGTGTGTGCTGTGTGCTTGGCTTTAGTAACTTTGAAACGGAGACGTGTGTTTACTTATTGGAAAGAGGTCGTTTCCTTGCTTAGTGCTGCTTTGCCTTTGTTCCATCTCTCGCTGAGTGAGTCTCCTTAGAGCAGGATTCATAGTGCTGGTGTAGTTTGGTGATCAGTGAGATGTTGGGGTGGTGTTGCTTACATCTGCTTCACCAAAGCTTTTTCTCTGTCTGTACGACCACACGAGACATGTTGGGTAGCCTGGAGAACGTTTGGGGCATGTGAGCAGTTTAGCTACATAGCGTATTAGCAACACTGCCATCTTTGGAACAACACATCTGGGATTAAATCCCTCATTTGAAGCAGCATAAACATTGAACTTTATATTTTAACTGTATAAGTATTTCAGTGTTAGATTAGCGGTTAGCTATGTTGATGCTACATCGCAGACAGAGACAAAGCATAATTGAAGCGGAGGTAACCAACACTGACAATGAGAAACCTACATTAACGATACTGATTAATCCTCCCTCCCTGTGTGGATCACGCAGAGAAGTAAAATGCAGGCGAACCTGCATGAGCAGGCAACCACATGCCACTGGGACGCAGTGGCCCATTCAGTGCATATAGATCAGAAATACATCGCTCTGCCGACTGAGGCTGTATTGCCAGAGATGCAGGAATGGCTCCGGTTTGTTAAGGAGGAACAGAAATCCAGTTTTTCTTTGCTTTTCCAACTTTAAAACCAGAACACGCTTAACTTGGGAGTGATGTCACTCTCATAACATCCAACTTCCAAGGCAAATGAAACAGCATTACTTTATTGTGAACTGCATAAAAATATGAAATAGTGTCTGGAGTCTGGAGTGGGTGGATGTCATGTCTCCTGCAGCTCTCCGGGCTAAAGCAAACTGAGAACTCTCCTGAAGCGTTTTCTTCTGTTGTTTGCGGCATGTGAGAGAAGACAACTCTACAAGCAGCCGATGCGATTCTCCTGGCACTGTCCAGAGGTCTGATGTGTGAAAAAAGGCCGGTGCTTTAAGGGACGCTGAACTATTTGTGGCATCTTAATGTGGGCAAAATGCTGATAAATGAACTGCATCTCAGAGTAAAATAGCTGTAAAGTAGCTGGAGAGCTGCTGTCAGATATAAACTGTTCCTGCTGCTTTCTTCCACACACGCACCAGCACACAGACGACCCCTCAACCCATCCATCAGAGGAAGCTTGTTCCTATTCAATGAGCTGCAAATTAGACTGACCCTTTCCTAGAACCCCCCCAACCCACACTGACACACACACCGACACACACAATCCGAGCATGCTCTCTGCCCTCTCGCTCTATTCGTCTTGGCTGGCTGGCTCTCTTCTTTGTTTTCACTTTGCCTCCCATCTTTAGAGGCCCTGTCATGGCCTGACACACAGACCGGCCATCGGTCAGACCACACAGACACACACACACATACGCACACACATTCACAGCAGACAGACATGGGAAACGAGGGGGAGAGGGTCATTAGCTCTACAATAGAGGCAGAAAAGGCAGCAGAACAGTTAAAGCAGACGCTGATGGATGGATGGATGGACAGATGGGTGAAGATGGTGGGTGTACAGGGATGGAGGCACGGACGGAGGACAGGCTGGCTGGATCGATGAATGAGCAGACAGTTGGGAGTTTAGGTGGAGGAGAGGATGAATGGATGTGTCTGGATGCAAATATGCAAACATGCACTGAGAAATGTGAAAAAAATGATTATCAGACTCTTAATAGCGATAAATGCATCGTGCTTCAGTCACACTGAGGGGAAAATTCACGTATCATTGAAACGCTGTGGAGGCTGTTGCACCTGTTGCACCTGTTGCATCATGTTGCCAAGACTCGTGGCACTTTGTCAAACAGTGCGAAGCGCTGCTATTATGACTGATTTATGAAACAGGACTACACTGAAGCACAGTTCCTGTGAGCTCACACGTTATTTAATCAGCTTATTAGCCGTTTCCAGGTCCAGATACTTGGAAGCATTGAAAAACGACCCCACAGGCTTGTTCGAAAACCTTCGTCTACGGGTGTGCAGCACGTGAGTCATGCTAATAAAAACCCAGAGAGGCTGAGAACAACAAATAAAGTGTTTTTGGATGTTTATGTCGGGTCAGAAAAAAAAACGTAGAGCCTCAAACAGCACAGGAGATGCTTGGACGTGGAAACGGGGGTGAGTCATTTTAACAAGTGAGGCGTTTAAAATATTAGTGCTCAAGTTTTCAACTGTATCAAATATGTTTATGCAGATGAAACACAATCATAACTTACTTCAAAATCAAGAATATGGGTTGGTGCAAATCACACAAAAAGAAAAGAAAATGCTTTTCAGTGAAAATACAGAAACTTTGTTTAATCGCCTTTTGCAATCTGTCCTCGTACAACATGGAAAATGTGGCAGTGATACCCAACATTATTATCCTGTTCTTGACTGGAGGAAATCTGGAGCAGGACACTGACAGGCACAAAGAGCACTGTACTAATTAACAAGCTGATGCCTGAAACCGCCTGTTTTGGTAAACAGAGAGCTGAACGTGATCGATCTACATTCCTGCCCAGCAAGCGATGAGTAGACTTGAGGAATCCAGGAATTCCTCTAAAATAACCTTCCATTGGCAATATTCCCATCAGATATGGGAGCCACCTGTCGCCTACAAACTCTGACTGATGAACGGGTATCATTAAAGTTGCAAGTGGCCCAACCCATCTCCCCAAAGAGCCAATCATCTGCTTTATAATAGCCAAACTAGGAAACAAACAAACCAATCATTTTGTTGCATCAAAGCAAGAGAACGCCTAAGGTTCCCAACAGTTTCAACCATGTGGTGGGGAGATGAGCGATACCCCCATGAGGTCTGGACCCTAGACCAGCGGTCCCCAACCCCCGGGCCTCGGACCGGTACCGGTCCGTGAGTCGTTTGGTACCGGGCCGCGAGAGTTGAGGCTCAGGTGTGAAATGCATAGTTTTCAGGATTTTTATCGGTTTTCAGCGTTATTTTGTTATCGTTTTTATCGTTTACTCGGTTTTCCTGGGTCTTTTCACTTGTGTTATGAATAAATTTTCTTTTTTTCGGTACCGGTACTAGTTTTATTTTGTTGTATTTATCCGCGACACCTTAAAGGCCGGTCCGTGAAAATATTGTCGGGCATAAACCGGTCCGTGGCGCAAAAAAGGTTGGAGACCGCTGCCCTAGACCCTAACTACCCCAACACTTAAAAATAACAAAGGGTCAACTGGAAACCAAGTTAAACTGAACTGAAAAACCTCTTAGGTGAGAAGTGAAATGTCTCCAGAAAACCTAAAGAAGTTGAATATTTAAGAACACCTATCCATGATCTGGATTACTGAGAACCTGCTACTATATACAATCGATATGCACGAATCTAACCTACAGAAAAGGCTAATAGTTGTGTGTGATGTGCCTGCATTGCTCTGCATTTTAAAACACTAGTTTTCTTTAAGAAAAGGAGAAGAAATGATGCAGTAGTCTTTCAGAGGGGTTTGCAGTTACGTACAGCATAGATGTAATGTTGATTTAAGGTTCACTAAAGTAAACTTTGGCTTGGTGGTCGAATGAATGTGAAACTGCGTGCGTGTGTTATATCAGGGCGTAGTCACCGAACATTTTTATCTATTCATACGCTTTTTAATGTTCTGTTTACCATTGAAACTAGAGTTGTGGTTCTCTGCTGGTTCACTGATTAGCCTGGTCTCACTACCCTGGAATAACTCCCTCATGATGTTATCAAGATGGCTGCCAAGTGGAGCGGCTTGCCAAGAAAGATTTGGTCATTTTGGCTTTAAAAAGATGTACGTTCACGCTGCAGTGCACACGTGAAAAGAGCTTTCACTTTGCAGCAAATGACACGATCGATGAACTGTTTGAATTGTATTACTTTCCACTCTTTCGCGGTCAGACTGTGCAGCGAAACACGTCTTCTTATGCACAGACTGAGTGCATAAATCTCTGCACTCCACCTTTGGGTGGGTGTATAGTGGAAAAAAATTAACAGTTCAAAATCTGAAGCAGTACGAAATGGCTGATTCACTTTATAGTGACTGAGTCAAGAACTCGAACACACCCCGGGGGCATTAAAGTTCCTCATCTGCAGTCAGTGCTACTGCTGAAGCTCCATCTTCTCCCGTGTGCACAGACGTTACCGTCAAAGTTTTCATCAGTTTTCCAGCCTCAGAACTTCCAGCATTAACAGCAACAGTGACACTGTGGAATAAAAAAGTGTTGTGGGTATGCCGCATGTGTACTTTCAAACTTTGCTCTCCAAATTTGCCTCCAGCAGCTTTAACTTGAAAAACAAAACGGAGAAATGCTGTCGACGTCCGCTGGCTCCAAATCAGCCGTTACTAAGCAACAGCCAACAGGCTGAGGACTGTACAGCTACAGTAGCTATAACCGGAAACTGTGCGTGCGTGTGTGTGTGTGTGTGTGTGTGTGTGTGTGTGTGTGTGTGGTCAGAGACGTCCGTCCTCTTGGGGGCCGACAGCAGTGGATCGAAAAAGAGACGAGCAGGGATGTATGTTGGTAACCATAGCAACAGTGAAGTCCAATTTGTGTTTAAATAAATTCATAGCAAGTGCGGCTAATTAGCCCACAGGCAGGCTCTTCACACCAGCAGTGTCTGCTCTCACACTGTTAAACACCAACACACACACACACACACACACACACACACACACACACACACACACACAGTAGTGAGAGCAGGTGAGCAAAGTTAAGTGCACAGTGTTTAACGTCCTGGGGCTTATTGATAACTCCGCTCCTCTCCTGTCTCTTCATCTTCTCTTCTCCTTTAGCTTTCTGTCTCCGTCTCTCTCTCTTAGCACTTCTCGATTCCCAGTCTCAGTTCTTCAAAGCTGTCGCCACAACATAAGCCACTGGGAGAGCACACATTCAGTGAAAGCTTAGGGACTTTCCCAACTTTCCTGTAAAAATATTCCGAGATAAGCCCCTGAATTCTAGGGATGTGCACAACCCTTCAGATACCTCAGTGAGGAGGTGCAACAGTATGGATGGAACAACTCTGAGCAGTGCACCTGTGCCAATTATTCACTCATAACATCTTTCCAGTGCTCCTAGCACAGTCGTGTCCTCAAACTACAAACCAGGAATTCTCAACAAAAAACCTCCACATGTCCATCAAACAGGACTCGAGGCTTCAAACTTTTCTTTTTGATAAAGCTTTTATTTAGGGATGTATCAGGTGACCCTGAACCATCCTTTTGTTATACTGCTAGCCGGTCTTTAAGTGATGACGTATGAACTATGGTTCTGGGTCCAAACTACTCTGTGTTTATTAAGGCTGTTGTGTTTTTAACATGTTGTAATTCTTTGTATCTTATTCTATTTAATCTGAACAAACCCTTAAAAGAAGTCAGTGATCACTGTTGGCCTCCTCAGTTTTTATTACCACTGTTTATTTTAAAACTCAGTTTAAAACTTTACATTGTAGTGTACGATGAAGTTCGGTCCGTTTACAGCATCCTGCCATGCGATTGCATTTGTCCCTAACCATCGGGAACCTTCACGTTAACTTTTATCGAGTGGAAAAAAGTTAGCGTTCATCCTCCAGCTTCACTGTGTTTATGTTATGCTAACATAGCTGTGTAGCTAGCAATCACGTAGCACATCATTATATACCAGCTAGCCCAACTTCAGTAACCCTACAAACGTCACTGCTGTTTAGTTTTCTGTCTTCATTTATGTTGGAAGTGTTAGCAGAGCTGTACGTTTGAATTCTTTCAGAAATCTCTCAGTCAGAACATGCTATATCATGTTTAGGTGGAAACTAGTGAGCTAACTTCCTGCTAACTTCTAACTCTGTTAAACTTCATAAATCCTGTTTTTGTTGATGTCTGGATGTTAAACTTAATTGTTACACCTGGTAAAGCAGCAACGCTGATCATTTTATTACAGATGAAATGATTTAGACAGTTTGTAACTCTCAGCGATGCTGTAGTGTTCGCTTGACTTTGGGACCTGAAGCGGACACAGCTAATGACGTCAGACTTAAAGACCGGGTAGAATCAGGCTGGTTGCTTTCCATAATGCACCGAATATTTCTTGTCTACTTCCCTGCTGTCACTCCTTTATATGCGACTATTATTACCTGTTTTTTCTCTCTCTTCCATAGTTTGTGCTTTATCCCATCTCTCTTTGCTCCTCTGTTTCGGCTTCTTGTTCTATAAGCAATCAACTGGTCATGGTGGTTCTAGGCTCTTCCAGTGGGATCATCCTGTAAAAAGGGAGTTCTGTCTCCTCACCATCACCAGATACTTGCTCTGAGTGATCATTGTGGTTCTCTCTTTAATATTGTAGGGCTCTTAACATATAATGTAGAATTTTGTTGTAAAGCTAAGCACCTTGTCTAACACCCACACACACTCTGTTGGATGCAACTGTGGGTCACCTCAGGACACTTTGAGATGCAAACTGGAGTAGCTGGGGCTCAAACCACCGAACCTTCTGATTGGTAGATGACCTCACCCTATCTGCTGAGCCAGAGTGACCCCAATCTATGGATGATTGGAAAACTTCCTGAGGAAACCTGGTCTTATTAGGCGCGACAGCCTCCATCACACTTTGGATGGTGTAGCTCTGGCTGAACACCAGGAAACAGAGTCGCAGTCTTTTTAATCAGGGATTTCAAAGAAGTTAAATCACATGCAAAACACAAAGGTCTACACAGGAATGTGATAAATCTGATTTCCCTTCCTTCCTCTGAGGTTCATTTATTTCACCACCATTTTTCTTGTCTGCCCCCCATTCCCCTTTCCCACCTCTCTCTTCTACATGATCATCTTTCTTCTGGTCTTATCTCGTCCTTGTTACTATACTTCCTTATCTGCATTCTTCTCCTCCTTTCCCCTTTGCCTCACTCTCATCTAATCATCGGTTTTCCTCCTCTTGGCCACATTTTCCTACAAATTAAAGACTAACCTCTACGCCTCACCTGAAGGTCAGAATGTCAACAGGAAGCATCCATCACTCTTTGCCCATATTTGGACGTGTATTCTCTTCATCACCTCCAGCGACGAGGCATTCTGTCAGAGCAACATTGTTGAGTGTCAGATTGTATCTGTAGCTGATGGACACAAACACACTCACACATCCCTCCTTGGTGTGTCCTTGTCTTATCGTAACTGTGTTTTCCCCTAAAACCCGAACAGATGGGATCATCCTTTAAAAGCAAGGATGCACAAAAACTCTTAAAACAGTCATGTTCTCGAGTCACACATATGCATGTCTATGAGAGAGGGGAGATAAGAGATAACTGCAGCTCCTCCTGCGTCAGCACTGCAGACAGCTCAGAGAGTTCGACTCTGCAGCATTTACATGACAACACTCAGCAGAAATCCAGAATGAACAAAATGAAGACTGAGGAGGTGGAAGCAGTAGTGCCGTACAACAAAACAAATCATTAGTCTTGAACATAAAGACCTCCTGCTTCATCTAAAATATGTTTCTGCTGTAAGTAGAATCTGCCTTCAATCGCTTCTGCCTGCAGGACAGCTGATTACTGGAAAACTAATCCTCATTACAGAAATCTTCCTCACTCACTCAGTTTAACTTGTTAGTTTGGAGAATGTTGGCCACAAAATTTTGGGAAAATTGCATCCACCTGCAGCAGGAACTATTACACAGGCCCAGCATGTACTGGAAGACAGCTCCAGCGAGCATCCATTAGTTTAAATGATTAAACTGGAACTGTTTCAGATGAATAACCAAACTACCTGAATTCTTACAGCTTCGCAGACATCACACATATTTTTATTTCCTGGTACAGCAGACTGTTGGTCGTTTCAGGGGAAGTTAGCATGCTAATCAAGTCGCCCGCATCCAGAGATGAAGAAAAAACACTTAAGAGGTCAAAGCAGTAGTGCAGTAAAACAAAACAAATCATTAGTCCTGAATATAAAGGGATCCCACTTCATCTAAAACACATTTCTGCTGTCAGCAGAATCTGTCTTCAATCACCCGTGCCTGTAGGACGGCTGATTACTGGCAAACTAAACTGATTCAGCCTGCATGATTTCAGTAATGAGGATTAATTTGTACTTTTGAGAATGCTGGTCACAAAGTTTTGGAAAACTGCACCCACCTGCAGCGGGAACGAAAATACAGCTCCAGCAAATATGTGTAAATAATTAGATTGAAAATAAATAAAAAGTAATCGAATTACCTGAAGTCTTAGTTTAAAACACATATTTGTGTTTACTCAAACAGAGCCGTGATTATCTGACCGCTGTCTATGATCAAACAGGAGTTGAGTCTCACGCGTCGGGCATAAAAACTCTGAAAGTGGAACCAAAACAGTGTAAAAGTAAAGTGAATGAATAGGGAAAATGTTTCTTTCACTAAAAATGAACTGAAACACTTTTTTCATTGTTAACTATTAAGTAAAATCTCTGAGAAGTTAGAGCCACTGTGTAAAAGTCAAAAACTACCAAAATAAAATTTTACATTTCATAAAAGACTTCAGTGAATTATGTGTCTGGTCCTTATCTATACACCAATCAGGCTTGAAATTATGCCTGACCCATCAAGGCATGGACTCCACTAAGATCCCTGGAGCTGTGCTGTGGTATCAGCAGGCAAGGTTTCCTGTGGGCAAGGTTTCCCAGCAGAGCACTGCCCAAAGCGTCACGCTGTCTCCTCTGGCTTGCCTTCTTTCCACACTGCATCTGCTGTTGGCTGTTTTGGCAGTGGACAGGGGTCAGCATAGGAACGCTGACTGGCGTGTAGCTATGCAGCCTCAGAGACAACAGACTGCACTTCTATCAGAACCAGCATGAACGTCTTCGGCAGTTTGAGCTACAGCTGCTCATCTGTTGGACCACACGGACCAGCCTTCACTCCTCAGCAGTGTTGGCCAAGTTACTTTGAAAAAGTAATTAATTATAGTTATTAGTTACTTCTACAAAAAAGTAACTGAGTTAGTAACTAAGTTACAAGATTCTAAAAGTAATTAATTACTTGAAATGTAACTACTGCGTTACTTAAAAAAAAATGTTTAACCCTCTGGGGTCCAGATTATAATTGGCCATTATTTACTACTTTTGATGTTCCCTCTATTTACTTTGCCTTGTTTGGTCTCATCCTTTTCAGCACAACCTCACGTGTCTGAATTTACAGTCATGTTTTCATTTTGACTACTGTATTAACACAATTGATCTAAAATCAGACAAAAAACATAAAATCCAAGTTTAAAAAGTTATATTTTTACTGTAACAACCACAAACATGTTTAATGAATCATATTTCATAACTTTAAATGCAAATATAAATGGTCAATTTTAAAATCATACGCACAAGCTTTGCGAACAACAAAGTTATTTGCATCCATTTACCTTTGACCTTGATTTTTTAAATAACCATTTCAAACTATTTACAGAACAATCAGCTGTTCTTCAATAAGATGCCACAAATTATTTGTGCGACTCCAAAACAATAATTTCTGTCCACTATAAAGGAAACATCACAGCCTGATACCTGCAGGTCTGACAGCAGCAGGTGTGTCACTGCTGTTTCTACCTGGAGACAGCAGTCGCCTCATTGTTCTGACACACAACACCAAACTATCCACAACACTACACACTAACTACACAAGACAACACATTAACTACACACTCCAAACACGCTAAACGTCACAAATCTCTCACATCTCAAAACTCGCTCTCTCTCTCTCTTTTTCTTTCTCTCTCTCTCTCGCCGTCACTCCTAAATCTTCCCCCTCTTCCTAAACAACCAAATGTCATGTTGCCATATCATTTTTTGATTGGTCAACATGGTGCATTCTTCCACCAACACCAACAGGCTGTTTTTGTTTTGTTTTATTATTTGTTGCTGATAAGCAGAGAGGTCTCGCTGCGCTGTCCTTAGACAGCAAACGTAACGAAACTATTGAGGAAAAAACGCCGTGTATATCTTGTTTATCATGACTCTGGTTTTACGTGGCCTATCAGCACAATTTATAAACTGGTATATATCACCTTGTTACTTTGTCATCTTTAAGTGGTCATGTGATTGTCTTACCACGACTACTTTATTCTTCCTCAGTCAAACAGCAGCACTCATGCGATTGTTTTGCCCCCTTAGCTCCAGGTGTTAGTGGTGCAACGGATCAAAAATCTCACGGTTTGGATCAAATCACGGTTTTAAGTCATGGATCTGATCAATTTTCGGATCAGCAAAAAAGAAAAAAAAAGACAAAATTTTAACATTTACTTATTAACGTTTTAAGTATTTTTTTCCTACTAAAAACATTCAACTCAAGACTCATTCCACGCAATTATATAAAACAAATTAAGGTGCAGTATAGGGCTTGTATCTACCACTCCGCTGTGATGTAACGAGCGGTCACGGTCACGTGGCTTTCCGTTGACCTGGAGGTCCACCCATTTGTAGTTGGCCAGCAAAAGATGCGTGGGACAGTTCAGCCATAACTTTAAACTTCTCCTGCTCATACATGCTTGGAACGATCTTGCCACTAAAGTGGACGCGCAACGGGAAATCATAGTGTGGCTCAAGCACGTTCATCACAGTTTAAACCCCTTGTTTTGCACAACAGAATACGGCCTCCCACCTGCAGCTAAACACCCCAGTAGCTTTTGTAATAGCTTTAGCCCGGTCGGACTGGGCAGCAAAGGGCTGCTTAAATGCCGCAAACTCCTCTGCTCTGCCACTTGGACCGCTAGCGCTGGCCATAACTATTGCTTGACAGACCCACCACTTCGGATCACGTTCGTACCGAACCGTGGAGTGGGATCGGTTCGGATTTCGGATCAACCGTGATCCGTTGCACCACTACCAGGTGTTGTGCCATAAAGTGATTGCCGTCCGCGGGAGCGCGAGCAGCTGCTTAAAGCTGTAGCGCCCAGATTACTTACAGCTACTTCTGTGCAACTGATATAAGGCTGAACACAGCTTCAACCGTCTGTTTGTTGAAAAATAGTAACGTGACCGCATTTTCTTGTTAGTAACGGTAAAGGCGTGGTAACGATAGAAATAGTAATTAGTTAGATGACTCGTTACTGAAAATAGTAACGCTGTTATTCCCATCACTGCTCCTCAGTGAGCCTTGGCTGCCCACTGCAGACTGGGAACACCCGACAAGACAAGAAGACATGATTGTAGGGTCTCTACCTGTAATACAAAGTGCCTCGAGGTGTCTGCTGTTGTGATTTGGCTGTACTAATGAAAAAACCCCAAAAGTGAACTTCACCTGTGAGTGGTCATAATGTTGATGAGACCACGTTGTGTCTAAAGAGAGGATAGTGAGTCACTTTAGCATCCAGTGGATAGGGTTAAGTTAAGGGGAAGGTCATCACTAATGAAGTGAAATGACTCATGAAAAGCAAAAATATAGCTCATAAATAACAAGTCAGATGCTTTTCCATGTTGTTCGTGAGCCATTTCATGATAGCGTGCTGGCAGCAGAGACCTCCTGATGTCAGCGTGTTGCGTGCACCAGGCCTCCAATCATCTCTGTGGCTTTATGCATGTGGCCAAGGTTGCTAGGCTAAAAGGTGCACTGCCAAAAAAACACACGCTAGGTTTCGAGCTTTCTCATTCATCTCGTTCTTAACTGTCTGCTCAGTGGACAATTAATTGCGCTACACGTGACTGTAGCAGTCTATGCAGCTGGAGCTCAGAGAAAGGCTTTTGTCTCTGCTTTAACAGCGATGCTCCGACTGAATGTCAAACAGCTCACAGAAACCTCCTTTAAATAAAAGCTGCTGCAAAGTTATTGCCAGCGTTTCTACTTATTGCAGATCTAAACAAGCTCGCCGTGTTCCTCCCCACCTTTGTAAAGTGGAACATTTACCTGTTGTGCATGACTCCCGATGATTGAACTACTGAAAGAAAATAAGAAACTCAAAGTTTCGCAGGAAATGAAAAAGAAGATGCTGAACACACGCAGTGACTGTATAAACATGTGACGCAGCCAAACCACAAATCAGCTCCGGCTAACTGCCTTCAGTGGTGTGTGTGCAGCTCACCACACACACACAGATCCATCCTTTATCAGTGTTGAATTATTGTTTTTTGCCTGTCATGTTATTTTATTTTATTTTGCTCCTGTTCATTACACACTCGTCTCATGCTTCTGTCTCTGTGAGGACACAAACCGACACAATCAGCCTGTGAAGCTCAAACCTGAGCTATTTACTGTAGACTCGCTCCAAGCTCGAAAGCAAGACCGAACCGCAGATCTGCTCGAGTCTGCTGCGATCCAGCAGTCGTTTTTTCTTAGAATAGATGTGCAAATGAGCCCGTGTGTGACAGAAAGTAATTAGCAGCTGTGTGGTTGGAAGCCAACAGGTCTCATTGTCAGAAACAACTTCTGGGAAACATCATCAGTGTTAATAGAGAGAGAGAGGAAGCATGTGCGTAGGAGTGTATGATAATTTCTTCCAACACACACTCTTCATGTCTCCAGCGGTGCGTCGCAGCACACGTCATCGGCAGCAGCTGTTCTTCCTTCTGTGATCGTTTCAGATCAGCAGGAAGCGGTTCTACCTGACGGGCTGGGAGCAGCTTTGGAACGCTGTACTCAAACTTCAGGACCAGACCTAACTTGTTATATAAAGTTATCTCAGCGTCAAATGATGACTTAACGGAAGAGCCCGAACTTGACAACATTCAGGAATACGGTTGGTGTAAAAGCTTTAGTGTCAGGATGAATTATGTCCCAGGGAATACCTGATAAAGTTTTGCTTTTGTCAATGATTGCTGAGTACTTCCACCTCATTGTTAGTCCATTTAAAAAATTCGGTGCTTTTCTTCGACATTTTGCCGCGACGATTCGAAGAGCCGGACAGTAAATAAACAGCAGACAGAAATGAGGCAGGTCGAATCGTCACAACTCTGTGAAAACGACTGAAAACGATAGTGTAGACGCGGAGCGTTTTCAGACGAAAACGCCATTTTCAAATTTATCCGGGCTAGTGTGGACGTAGCCCAAGAGGAGCACCTTGCAAGCCTTAGTGCTGGGCCTAACCTGTTACCCACCAACAAGTTCACGAAAGAGTCCAAACTTGGGCATGCAGTTTACTTTATTAGGTGTGCAGCTGGCAGAGTTGATGCAGGGAGTATGAAAAGGTTTTAGTGTAAGAGCCCAGGCAAGTATATACATCCTGCAATAATATAAATACATTCATTCATTATTTAAATCTCCTGACAAGACAAAGATTCACTGTCATTCAGCCACATCATGACTGGATGCTGTAAAGCAGCAGAAGGCTGATGCAAATGGAGGAGTGATGCGGTCTGTGTTGGCTGAAGCCAATAAACATCATCAAAGTCATCAGTTTACAAAGAGAAGGAGATAACGCTGGTAGGCCGAGATAAACTGCAGGGAAACTGGCCCCCATTTAACAGCTTCTGACTGGGACGTGGATCTAAAGAGGAGACTTCTTACTGGCTGAACAGAAAGCATCTTGGGATGGCAGGTTATACATCGCACCATAACTAATGAAATTGTAATGTAGATTTGTTTAGTGGGACTCAAAAAATAGCAAGCAACCATATTTCACTTAAATACGAGATGCTGTGAAAGTCAACAAACTGAAGAAACCAGAGGACACACAGCCGGGGCAGCTAAATACAGCTTAAGATAGCAATGGGAGACTAGTCACCAGTTGGAACCGCGCCGCAGGCTAATTTAGCCTTCACTGCCCCGCTCGTGCAAGACACTCAGGCTAATCGCTAAAATGCTTTTGACCCTAAGGGAATCAGAGGGTCTCTATCCACTATCTAATCTCTCCAGCATGCCTTGGATCTGCTGCAGGCTCCTCAGCTGTACAAACCCAAAACACCTAAGGCAGGAGGCTTTCTAGTCAAATACTCAAACTACGTTAACTTGTCTCTTCTAATGTGGAGGAATCGTCCAGATTCTCTAAAGGTAACTCCATGTTCCCTGCAGGAGAAGCACATTTCTGCTGCTTAAAAATATATATATAAAAAAAATCTTATCCTGTATTCAGTAGCAACAGCTTGTGGTCAAAGGTGAGGGTGGAAATGTAGATTGACCCATAAATCAAGTGGTTCACCTTCGTGCTAAGCTTCCTTATTAAAGGTCTGGCAACGATACGAATGCCAAGAGACACATCAGGAGGAGAAACATTCGACACCGATTAGTGAGCGAGCAGCAAACCATCTGAGATGTTCTTCTCATCCACACACAGATATCTGGACTAGCACTTTATGGCCTGTATGTTCTTCAAGTTTCATTTCACCTGTCATCAAGCATGCCAAACATGTGACGTTAGTTACTGCTGCTGCCAGCATTTCATCATTTTACACTCAGTTCCAGCTAAAACCGAGAAGTTCGACTGAGAAAAGTTTTATAAGAGTGAAAACAGAGCCGTGTGTTCACTCGCAGACAGGCCTGATATGGACAATTAAGCTCAGCTCAGAGCATATCTCATATATAGTGTGTTGTGCAGGCGTAGAGTGTAGACCCGTCTATTGCCTGTCTAGCCTGCGGCTATTGCGAGAAAGCGCTGAGAACATCAGTCACGTAGTTTGTTTTGACAGGAATTCAGGCATCTGAACAATAAGGTTATTGACTCATTATCAGTTCCCGATGCATCGGCCTCCGACACGTTGCACTTCCCCGTTTTAGATCCGAGATCTTTTCCTGCTGTGCGACGCCGACAACACTGACGGAAATACGCGAACAAGCCGTGACTTCATCTCGATTTGGACACTCAGGAAGCAGAAGCACAGCAGAGGCCGGGATGAAGACTAAGTGTCCTGTTTTATCAGATGGAAGCAGACACAAAGCGAACACAGCAGCATCCTCCGTTTCCGAGCTGCCCTGAGAGTGCCTGTGCATGCAGACAGCCTCCTATCAGATCTCTATCAGTTTATTGATGACTGGGAGACGCTGATCAATATTCAGAGAGGTCACCTCTATCTATCACCCCTAGCTCTCTTTTTCTCACTCTTTCCACTTGATATCATCTCTTCATCTAAATTAACTGTCTTATTTTTCACCTTTATCGGTTTTCTCTTCTTCTGTCTCTTTCTACCTCGTCTTATTTTAGCTGCCCAGTGTAAGATTTTATTATTTTATTCCCGGCATGTGCCTTCTATTACCCTTAATGTCTATTAGTTGACGCACATGTGCGAGCACCCCCACACACACTATGTCAGTACAGACAGTACTTCAGTGTTTGCCTCCCATTAAGCAGATTCCAGTCTGATTACATCCTGGAAGACAGACAATAAAACTCTTCACTGCATCAGCTCTTTTCCTTCTGTCCTGTTTTTCATCACAGCAGCAGGACGTCAGTCGGTCGGTCCGTTTAAACACCGCATCTGACCGCACCACTGATAAAAAATTGTTGAGGAGCAGTGAACTGCACATATATTTGATGGTGATTCACAAAGTATTAGACTGTAAAATACTGAAACTATAAACAGTTTGGTTTAAGATGAGGAGAAAAGCTAAACCATACATATTTCCACAGTTACAGTGTTTCAGAGCATTTCCATGTAGTTATTATTATAAAGTTTGATGTTAAATCAAAGACACTGAACATGCGGGGACGGCCTGGGGGAACACCTACCACCCCTGAAGTTTAATCGCCCCTTTATTTGAGCCACTCAACAGAATGAAACATGTTTACATTTGACACATTTTATCAGCTTTGTGTCCTTGTAGTTCTTTCTTTTACTTTAATGCTGCAGCTGTAATGGTACAGTCAGGTTTGGTTTGGCATTTATTTCTGATATAGTTTCCTGATTTCCCGCTGAGCCCGTCCCTCTTTAGGATTATTGTTTCTTAAACGTGATCAGAACTGGGATAATCCTCAAAACCAGGGCATGCATCTGCACATAAACACAAAATATACATACAAGGCCTTCATTCAGTGAAAACTCACGGGATATGGGAAAATACAACACAGAACAACTGCCAATCATGGAAACCCAATGTGTGATTCATAAGATATAGAAGCACAGAACTATGTTTATTTATTTATTTGCTGACATGATTTACAAAAAGGAAAACGGCAGACAGACAACAGACAAGGGAAACTAAACACTGACACCTCTTGTTTGGGGTTAATATCTCATAACTATTTGATATTAGTATAAAAACTAAGGATGACCTCACATGAGTTTAGTTTACATAGTTGAACAAAGTTAAAGTTGTTGAGGAGAATGTGTAAAGTGTAAAGTGCAGAAAATCCAAGATTAATATCACATGCGCACAGAGGGTCACAACTAAAGAGGTTAACTACTGATATGATTGTGATGAATACAGCATTTCAGAAATACTGATTCATGATCCTGTGAAGACTCTGAGGGCAGTTTGACAGTTTAAGAGTAAAGTTTGTCGACAGAACATGACAGAGTTTATCATGGAAAGACTTACAGCTGCGTTATATTGTAAAGTAAAGGAATTAATAGGATTTTGTGGTGGAAATAACTGCATGGACTCAGCAGCGGCTCTGAACACCAGTTTTAACAAATGCAGCGTCCAAACTCTATAACAGCGGTCCCCAACCTTTTTTGCGCCACGGACCGGTTTATGCCCAACAATATTTTCACGGACCGGCCTTTAATGTGTCGCGGATAAATACAACAAATACAACAAAATAAAACTAGTACCGGTACCGAAAAAAAGAAAATTTATTCATAACACACGTGAAAAGACCCAGGAAAACCGAGTTAACAATCAAAACGATAACAAAATAACGCTGAAAACCGATAAAAACCCTGAAAACCATACATTTCACACCTGAGCCTCAACTCTCGCGGCCCGGTACCAAACGACTCACGGACCGGTACCGGTCCGAGGCCCGGGGGTTGGGGACCGCTGCTCTATAACACTGACTGAAACAAAAACCCAGCCTCTGCTTTCTTTTCTTTTTTAATGTAACATATTCCTGGACTAAATTCAGTAATTACACTGCATAACAAAGGTTCTTCAGTTATCTGCGCAGCAGGCAGGCAGACAGAAAGAAACAAACACAAAACAAACTTTCAATTTTCTTCCTGCACTTGCAGTCAGCTGATATTAGTCCATGTGCGTGGGGAGGAAAATGATGGAGTGGAGATACAGACGTAACTTTTATTGTTACTGCACAAAAAGATACGAGTACGACTGTAAAATGCATCCAGGACAGAAACAACCGCATTATGCTGCTAACGCAACAACAGCTCCTTGCAAGCACCTGCACAGACAGCATGCTAACGCTAAGCTAGCCAAGAACACACAGTTACAGCTGAGTGTCGACCGCAGCCTGAACATTAACAGGTAACAAAGACAGTGATGAGCCGCTCATCGATTGAATACACTCAGTATTGACATGTGATCTTTGTAGTATTTGTGGTTTACAAACCACAGTTTCTTGTGATTTATATTTCATATAGTGCCCAAACTTTTTTGGAAACATGGCTGCATAAAAACAAAAAAAGAAAAAACAACGTAATTTAAGTGTCACTCTAGCCGTCCTCCTCCTGCAGCCTCCATGCTCTCACTCTCTGACACATAACCAAATTCCTCACATCCTCCTCCTCCTCTACACTCCTTTGTTGCTCTAACAGAAAGGGTCACTGTTTTCTAATGTCTCTGTCATGGCACACGGCTCTGCTCATCCTTAGCTGTATTTAGGGTGGATTAGATTGCATCTGTTTCAGGTTCGTTTTATAAAAGTATCATATTCCAGACATAATCTGCCTGCTTTTAATCCCAGGTCAAAGTTTTACCTGAAAGCACAACAGCAGTCACAGGATATCTGCTCTCCCTTTAATGCATTTTTGCTTTATCCCTAATCAGAGTAGGTATTACACATCAGCAGGTAACCTACTAATCAATCTGGAGGGGGCTTTTTTCCCTACATTTCAAAGGCGTTGTACCAAAGTCCTGCTGAAATCTCAGAAAATGGGCGGCAGTCTGCTTTTTTGATGTGGTGGTGTTTGGCTTCATCACACCAAAGTCAGTGTGTGCTGGGACATTTTGAAAGTAGCGGAAGAAGAGGAGCTCTTCCACTTTTAGGGCCATGGTGCTGGAACAGATTACTCCCTGCAGGTCAAGATTTCCTGCCACAAATACAGACGTTCAAACTAGGGCTGTGCGATATGACCAAAATCTCATATCCCGATATAAGACATCTATCGTCCCGATAACGATATAAATCGCAAAAATGTAACATTTTCTGTAAATTCTGTGAATCTCGGGCAGCTCGACTTGCGTGAAGTGTTTCCAGCTGCGCGTCATGTAGCTGGAGTCGAGTGTTTTAACCGATGCATGAAACGATACATTTTTAGACATAAGTTTTAACAGCCGCCGTTTTCTTTGTGAGTATTTATTACACGGCGTGCTGCGGGGAAAAGCCTGTTCTAACGTTTGAGTCTAATGTCTATTTTTTAGCACCTGGTGGCTCTTTTTTACTTCTCATCCGTAAACACTCTGCATCTTTCATGTGATTCAGTTTATTTTGAAAAGTCTCAACAGGATCTTGAGCTTTATTGTGAAAGGTTTATGTGGAACATAAACAAGCGGACAGGCGACGGTGTTACCGTTGTTGTTGCTAACCACAACGCATAAAAACAGGCGCTTGTCCGTCCGTAGTGTGGTTATATTAAATATAAGAGAAAGAGAGAACTTTAAGAAATTAATATAGCCACTACAGTGACCATCAGAACGATGAAAAAATGTTGCCGTAAACAGTTTATTTTGCGACACCACGAAACAAACGATAGCGTAAAATGAAACGATAGACGTTTTTATATCGTCATCCGATATATATCGTTATATCGAACAGCCCTAGTTCAAACACTGCTGTGTATTTAAAGGTAGGACAGTTCATGAGATTTCTGACAGTATATAGCAAATACTTTGAATGCCATAGTCTCCATGCTGGTTCTGATGTAATCCTTGGGTTTTACTTTGCTCTCATGTTTCTGACTGAGTGGTTTTTTGTTCTTATTCCAGTTACTTCTTTTTCTGTTTGAAGGTTAGTTACTTATGTGGATTACTGTCAGGGTTTTGTCTCGACTTTCTGCTTTCCCTTTGTTTCTTTGTGAGTCTGGACTAAAATTCTTTTGTTTTTGTGTCTTTTTGGTCAACCATAACAAATTTACACCTCGAACTTTCTGAGGCCGTCTCAGACTCTGAAACTGGTCTGGAACACTTCCTGAACCTAAAACAACATAAACTCGATGAGTCCTTCAGTAAGTTCCATCCCTAATCATATCTGCACAAACTAGACATTACAAGCAGGTGACTTTTTCACTGACGGGAGTGATTCTGATTCATCTGTAATGAACAAAATTATATCACATGATTCAGGACAGATTTACAGTCATGTGAAGAAGAAAGCACACCCACTGTCGATTAGTTTTACCCCTAATGATTCAGTATTTTGTAGAACCACTTTTAGAAGGAATATGTTGTTTTGTTTGACTTTATCAGACTCTCACAGAGTTGTGGATGAATTCTGGCTCTTGACAGCATCACGTCAGCTCATTTAGGCTGTAAGCATTAGTGTATGCACAGCTCTCTGAAGAGCCTGCCACAGCATTTCAATCAGGTTGAGGTCTGGACTTTGAGTCATTGCAGAAATTTGTTTTCTTCTTTTTCCCTTTTTGTTGGAGATCTGCATGTTGGGATGATTGTCTTGTTGCAATAACTAATTACAGTCAGGCGTTAGCAGACAGACAGATGGCCTCAAATCTGACTGTAGAATATTTTGGTACACAGAGGAGTTGGTGGTAAACTCAGTGAATGCAAGGTTCCCAAATCCTCAGCCCTGCCGACAGTTGGTGTGAGGTGTTTTCGCTGATACGCTGTCCTTGGTTTTCACCAGACGTGGTGCTGTGCATAACGGCCAGACATCTCTACTTTCATCTCATCTGTCTGAACGACATCGTTGCAGAAGTCTTGTGGTTTGCTCAACTTTGCAAACCTGAACCTCGCTGTCGTGTCCTTTTTAGAGAAGAGCTTTCTCCTGGCAGCTCTTCCAAACAATTCACAATGCAGGAACTCCAGCAACACTTAAGGGAAGAGGAACAACTTTATTGACTGACATTTTCTTGTTTGGCTCTCGGCGAAGGCGGTCGCACTTTTCTCCTCTGCTCTCCCTTATCTTCTCTGCTTAGCTTCTTATGTCCTTGTCTTGTCTTGTGTTTTTACTTTTCCCTGGAACACTCTCTCACAGTCTGTTTCTTAAACCTAAAAGAGAATTATGGATTTCATCAACTGAATGCTGAATGCTATTGACACCCTTTCCTCAACAAGAAGTCTGGGCTCGGGAGAGCCCGAGTGCCCTGGAGGGACTTTCCCTGCCGGATACACGATGGACGGGTGGCAGCAATGGAGGATCGTGTGCCTGGCGGGACTGTCGATCGAGGACGCTGAAGATATCGACCTATTCGGAACCATGATAACAGGGTTCTTGCTGATCGGAGCTGGCTTGGCCCTGACTTATCGGAGAATTAAGAAAGCGGAGCCGGCTGTTCAAACCCCGACAAGGCTGCCCGCTGGGATTGAAACGATGGGACGAGGCGCGACTTCTCAGAACGGGCTCATTGAGAGCAGCATGGTTAAGATCTTGGAGACGCTTACAGCTGCTGTGAATACTCAGAATAACACCTCTGAGCGAAAGTTGGATTACATTGTGGAGCAGCTCACTGCAGCCGTGAGTTCTCAGAATCGGCTCTTTGAGCACAAGAATGACAAGACCATGGAGCGCAAGTTTGATAACATCATGGAGAAACTCGCGGCTCTCCAACGGGAGATTGAGAGACCAGTGTCGGAGTGTTAAAGAACAGCTTTGAAATTCTCATGAGTTGTTCGCATAAAAGAAAAACCACCATTATAATGCGGCTATCCCTTTGGCGCCAGCTGTGGGCTCAAGGCTGGAGCAGAACAAAAACACCCTGATAACGACTGTGTTGAGTCTGTTCCTTCCCATTCCATGCAAGGCCACCTGGGTTGGCTGGCAGACTGTTTAATTAGCCTGATAGGGCGAAGGACACTGTCTCAGCTGAACTCTGGACACGCACACACATACATATATACCCTGATATGCACACACTCATCCCCCCTCCCTTTCCAAACGCCTTCGATGCTTGTTCCCTCCTGGGGAACACGGTGGGTCTGAGCCCGCGCTGGAATAATAGCGCTGGGCAGGATGGCTGCTGTGTTTGCTTCGGATGACTCCTCACCCCCCACCCGACCCTGTGGCTTGTCACGTGTTCCATACTGTTGTACTGTGGACATTTATGTGCTTTTTTGTGCAGAGGAGTTTTTTTGTTTCCTGTTCTCATGCTGTCCTCCCAGGAGCCCAGCATGAGTAGAGGTCTCTTTTTTTCCTCTTGTACTTTCCCATTGTAGTGTATATTTCAGTGTTTTTTCTGTAACGCTACCGATCTCCGACCTGTATCCCCACGTGATGTCTGTGTTGTGTGTGTAAGGTCGGGGGAGGGGGTCCCATTTCAGGGCAACCTGCACGTGGCGAATAAAGCATTGATTGATTGATTGATTGATTGATTGATTGATTGATTGATTGACCAACGCATTTCGGCTTGTGACCTTCATCAGGGTCATATAAAAACATTGTAGAAGTTTGCTTAAATAAAAGACAGGGAACAAAAAAAATTCAAATTGACCAATCACATCTTCATAGATAGAACAGCTGACACATAACAGGTTGGTATTGGTTAATTGGTCACGTCCAAGTAAATAGTGGACTAGATCATCAGCTTCCAAACAAGCCTTTTCAGTCTTTTTCTAATTGCTCTGCCATGAACTTTAACAGTGGCTCATAGTGTGGTGGTTTACACATTTGCATAACAAGTATAAACTCCCAGGGTTCAGGAGACACAAATCCTTTGGGGTTGCATCATTAAGGGCATCTTGTATAAAAATCTGCTTAGTCAAACATGCAGAGCTACTCTCTGTGGGCAATCCTGTATGAATAAGAGAACACCTTATTCACAAGGGCTAACACTGCCATGAACTTTAACATTTGACTGATGCCTGCAGAGTCTGAGATGCTTTCTTCAAGCATCGCACCTTATTGGGGTGAGGTTGCTTGGACATCCACTCCTGATTAGCGTCTGCGATGAATGTTTAATCTGTCTCACTGTAGGATGATGGACAACAATTGCTTCTTTAAGATCGCTGATATTTTCCCTTCTTGGCATTTTGTCAAAACATCCCTGAATTCTTCAGACCAGCAAACATCCAAAACTCTGACTCTCTGACAGAGGTGCTCACACTGGCTCATGATCATTTAATCAAGTGCATTTGATTAGTGGGAATACTCCTATGGAGACGCACTTCATTTTTCACACTTTTTTCTTTCTCTTTAGTGTTTGATAAATAAATAACAACATCTTGTAATCTGTCATATGTCAGGTTGTATTTACCTCATTTTAAGACCTAAAACTGAACCCAGTGATTTCTACCTTAGAGCTGAAAGAGGGTGTACTTTCCTTTTCATATGACTGTCCATGTACAGTGATTGCCTTCAGTGTTAACTCACTTCAGGTCACTAGTTTGACATGATGAGACGTGAACAGCTCAGTTGTTGAACGTTGCTGCAGAAAATACAGAGAACCTTGATTTAAAAGGCTGTAATATGAGCAAAACGTCCTTCTGGCAGGTTGGATTCATCAGCTGCGTTTCATAAGAGACCAACACTGAGGCTGGGAGGAGGTGATGGAGAAATAAGTGTTATGTGGGTGGGTGATAATGTGGCAGGGGGCTGCCACACAGAAGCAATAACACCACCTGTCATTTTTTTTCTGTTGATGTATTTAGAGATGCATGAAAGAGATGCAGCCTTTTAGCTCTTGACCCTGGAAACACGACATGGGACATCCAGTATAGAGGATTTAAAGCCAACAGCAGCATCATACATTCAGGATTATGGATTATCCATCTGTCAGAGATCCTGCAGGGATCTCTGACAGATGGATGAGGTCACCTCAACAAGGTCACCTCACTGACCCTAAAAGGAGGAAAAAGGCAGGGAGAGGTGTTAGAGTCTAACACATCTGATGATTGATTACAAGGTGGAACAATTCAACTATTTATTGTTTGTTTTCCCAGAAAAAAATTGGATGTTTAAGATGTGAGTAGAGCTCTGCGAGGACTGAAACTAAAACTGTTGAACGAGTGAGTGAACGGTTGTAGCTAACAATTGTGGCACAATTTCAGAAAAATGTTCCTCGATATAAAATTTTCAAGACTTTGAACATCTCATTATCATTTCACAGACGTCTCTGTTTAAGATGGACGGGGTCGAAAATCGACATTGGATATGGGATATCTTTGGGCCCACGGGCAGTGCAGCATTAAAGACTGCAAAAGCTCAAAATGGACTGAGGCAAAGGGAAAAAACTGGAAATCCAAATTTTATATTCTTTTTTGGAAAACATGGACTCCACATCCTCCGGACTAAAAGGCAGAGGTTCAGTCTGACTTGGTTGTAATTGCTCAGTTCTTAAGCCTGCATCTCTGATGGTACGGGGGTCAATAATATTTCATTTAAATAGCGAAAAATCTCAACAACCGCTGGCTGAAGGCACTCGCACTTATGGAACGACCACATCAGAGCTGAGAGATATATACAAGTTTTAGAGAAAGATAAACTCCAGATTACATCTTTTTAAGGGTCTAGGTCTTGCATATTTCAGGAACACTGAACCCAGGCACCAGTTTAGCTTACTGGTTGGGCAGACAACGCATGGCTGAAATGCAGTGGACTGAGTTTGAGTCCCAAGAAACTTTGAATCAGAAGTGACCATTCATTGAGAGCCATCCATTTATCCATTTCCTGCCACTTATTCAGAGCTGGGTCACCAGGGCAGGAGCTTAAACAGTGAAGCCCTGACCTCTTTGTCCAGCCACCTCCTTTAGCTCATCCAGGAGAACACTGAGGCATTCCCGGGCCAGCCTAAAGATGCAGCCTAATCTCTCCAGTGTGCCCTGCGTCTATCTCAGGGCCTCTTCCTGTTAGGACATAGCCAGAACACCTCAACCAGGGATCCTGCTAAGAAACCATCCCAATCAGATGCACAAAACACCCAAATTAGCTCCTTTCAGTGAGGATGGATTGCTAAATTATCAGCTAATGCTAGCTACCTTGTTTAGCAATTTTGCATCATAGACTGTACAGGTGATTCATAAACTATACGGGTTAATCATATCCGCATACATATCTGCTAATTAGCACTAGTTACATTTTTTTAGACAGGCAGTAGCTCACAACAGTACCAATAGCACAAACATGGACGATATCAATGCGAGTCTATCCGGTCTGTAACTTTTTAACATGTTTTTAACATGTTTTAATGTTTTGTATCTTGTTCTATTTAATCTCAACAAGCCCCTAAAAACAGTCAGTGATCACAGTTGGCTTCTCTTGGTTTTTATTACCGCTAATCATTTTAAAGCTCAGTTTTTAAACCCTTGCGATGCAACTACAGCCCAGCCCATGCAGCAGTATATTAATTACTACCCTGATATTGTGGATGGATTATCTCAGTTGTTCTCCTGAATGAAGTTTGGTCCGTTTACAGCATCCTGCCATGCGATTGCATTTGTCCCTAACCATCGGGAACCCTCACGTTAACTTTTATTGAGTGGAAAAAAGTTAGCATCATCCTCCAGCTTCACTGTGTTTGTTATGCTAACGTAGTTGTGTGGCTAGAGATCACGTAGCACAACATTATATACCAGCTAGCCCAACTTCAGTAACCCTACAAACGTCACTGCTGTTTACTTTCCTGTCTTCATTTATGTTGGAAGTGATAGCAGAGCTGTACGTTTGAATTTGTTTCATAAATCTCCCAGTCAGAACATGCTATATTATACTTAGAGGGAAGCTAGAAAAGTAACTCCCTGCTAACTTCTAACTCCGTTAAATGTCATAAATTCCATATTCATGGATGCCTGGATGTTAAACTTAATTGTTACACCTGGTAGAGGTGATCATTTTATTACACATGAAAGAATTTAGACAGTTTTTCAACTCTCAGTAATGCTGCAGTGATCATTTTACTTAGGGACCTGCAGCGGAGTTTGGGCCCAGACATGGCTAATGACGTCAGACTTAAAGACCGGATAGGAGTTTACTTAGTTTGTAGCCATTCAAATCATCAAAGAGAAACACCCCAGCACTCAATAACTGCTGTGTAGACATACACTCAGGATCTCACAAGTGAAATGTCAGCAGGTCCTGACTAAAAAGAACCACGTCTAACATTAACGTGCTGGACATGTATTCCAACAAAGACACAAGTAGTAAAGAAAACAGCTCAAACAGCTTAAATCAGTTAGGCTCCTCTGTAATCTGAGGGAGATTCCCCAAGTTTAATTCTGTTACCACCTCTCTCTCAGATGTTACTCATGTTAAAAGCTTTGCAACTTGGCAGGAGGAAGATGAGATTTGCCCTTAAATCCAAGGCCTGGGTGCTTTTAGGTTGTGCTGTGTCTACACAGGCTGATGAAAAATAAAATGCAATTCAGAACTCCATCACAGGATATGTTCAGGTAAAATACGACTGTTTAGGTGAGGAGAATGTGAACTCCAAAATTACAGCAGAGTCACAGCAGGTCTCTTTAGAGGAATAAATCACTACATGATGGCTCAAAACCCAGGTGTAAATACGAAGGGAAGCGTTATAGACGGGCTGAAGTTGCTCCAATTAGATGATGTCTTATTAACACAATGTAAGTGCATCTGCCTCTGAATATGCACACATATTTTACAACTCTTCTCTGTGTGAAATTAACCACTAATTTCTATTTGTCAGCTTCCCAACACTTAAACTGTTGAGATATGGATATTTTAGGTACAAAATTCAAAACGTGTAAAAATGTGTAAGAAAATACTGTAACAATGTTTAAAGACTATTGACATAGTGCTTTTCTCCTCATGAAAGTATTGCCAGCGATTGTCCCACTGATGAACACTACAGCGTTAAACCCGTCAAGTGCAAACGAGCTGTTCTGCCTGTAGCTTGTGGCTGACTGCAATCGGGTTGGAGCAGCCTAAACATTTCACAACAGATGAACTGACATGGCTTTGTTTTGTGTTTTTGTAAGCAAGGCAATCAGAAACTGCTTCACGTTATTCAATTCAATTCAATTCAATTTTATTTATATAGCGCCAAATCACAACAAAAGTCGCCTCAAGGTGCTTCATAGATACAGAGAAAAACCCAACAATCATATGACCCCCTATGAGCAAGCACTTTGGCGACAGTGGGAAGGAAAAACTCCCTTTTAACAGGAAGAAACCTCCGGCAGAACCAGGCTCAGGGAGGGGCGGGGCCATCTGCTGCGACCGGTTGGGGTGAGAGAAGGAAGACAGGATAAAGACATGCTGTGGAAGAGAGACAGAGGTTAATAACAGATATGATTCAATGCAGAGAGGTCTATTAATACATAGTGAGTGAGAAAGGTGACTGGAAAGGAAAAACTCAATGCATCATGGGAATCCCCCGGCAGCCTACGTCTATTGCAGCATAACTAAGGGAGGATTCAGGGTCACCTGGTCCAGCCCTAACTATATGCTTTAGCAAAAAGGAAAGTTTTAAGCCTAATCTTAAAAGTAGAGATAGTTTCTGTCTCCTGAATCCAAACTGGAAGCTGGTTCCACAGAAGAGGGGCCTGAAAACTGAAGGCTCTGCCTCCCATTCTACTTTTAAATATTCTAGGAACAACAAGTAGGCCTGCAGAGCGAGAGCGAAGTGCTCTAATAGGGTGATATGCAACAATGGACTAATTTTCTTCTTCCCGGGACTTTTGCCCTGCCATTGAAATGCCAGACACAAAGTACTGGAGGAGCTTTAGGCTCCGGAAAAATTTCTGGACAAAATTCAAAAGCTATGAAGTTTCTAAAGAAGCCAAGTAAAGTGAGTAAAGTTTCCAGCTTTCGAATCATATTCGCAGTTCTTATGGAGGGATTTTAAAATACTACATGAGATGTAAACAATCATCAGATTCATTCAAAAAGTAAACGAACAATTCTGCTGGATAAACTGCTGATGAGTATAGAGGACTAAAAAATGTATCGGAATGAGTCCCTAGAGGAACATGAACCACATTTCTTGGTAATCCAGCCATCCTTTCATACTTGCTACCATGAAGTGGGATAGAAGTTAGTACCTCAAAGCTGTACCTCAAGAATTATTACCTCAAAGTTATCTGGAAAAAGAGCAGAATGAGTTTGAGAAGAAGTTATTAATGAGCATCCTCTGAAGGGTCCTCTGAACTCGTCCTTGGATAAAGTGAGAGGATGAACTGCTTCGATCCAGAGGACGTGGTTTGAGTGTCTGACCAAGTTGCTTCCACAGCTTAGGTAATGTGTTTTGGGAGCGTCCATCTAGCAAGTGGTTAGGATATGCCTCAATGTCCACCCTGGAGAAATTTAGGCGATGGTTAGAGAGATCCACAGATGCCCAGACTGTCACAATTTTACATTGGATAACCAAAGGTTAAAAAAAAATCACCCAAGAAAGTTTGAACCACAGTCCATCAAAACTTTCTTTCATTTGAGGCTTGACTGAAGACACTGCTCAATTGTCTGTAATATCTCTTCACCTACACAGCCACCACTGTCCTTAATAACTCTGTATATTGTTAAGAAAGTAAAAGTCTGTAAGTCAAGGTAAAAGATCCAACTTGATTTTTAATAAGGTAAGTTTCTAAACTCTGAGTCATTTCTCAGAGCGTCTAATGTCTGATTGTGTCCACACAGGCTGACCTTCAGCTGTAGTGGCCTCATTAGACAAAACTCTTCAGGACTTTACCCAAAACAGCTTGGGAGACTTTCCGACTCTCAAACAGGAAGTTTAACAAGACATGGTAGCTTGCCTTCAGACTGGTTATGACAGATCCCCCGATGTGAACTTTGGCAGAGGAAAGAGGGAAGAGATGAAGCGGGGATTTGACATCTGGAGCAGGTGTGTGTGCTGAGATCTGATACATCACCGGTGTGTGTGGCAGCTAACTGAGCGAGTGCGTCTGTCAGCAGATCAGCAGTTTGATCTCCTTCAGCTGTTGAGTCTGGGTGTAATAAGGCTCCATCAAACTGTCCAATATGTGACCTTTTTAATCGGAGGATCAGTGTCTGTGTGCACTTGTGTGTGTTTGTGTAATGAGGCTCTGGGAAACTGTTGACTGTATATTAGACGGGCTCTAATGGACCAGTTTAGACATGCTTGAAAGAATAACATCCTTTCCTCTGACTCTCTTATCAGCACCGATGGGGCGATCGTGGCTCAAGAGTTGGGCGTTCGTCTTGTAATCGGAAGGTTGCCGGTTCGAGCCCCGGCTCCGACAGTCTCGGTCGTTGTGTCCTTGGGCAAGACACTTCACCCGTTGCCTACTGGTGGTGGTCAGAGGGCCCGGTGGCGCCAGTGTCCGGCAGCCTCGCCTCTGTCAGTGCGCCCCAGGGCGGCTGTGGCTACAATGTAGCTGCCATCACCAGTGTGTGAATGTGTGTGTGAATGGGTGGATGATTGTGTATAGTGTAAAGCGCTTTGGGGTCCTTAGGACCAAGTAAAGCGCTATACAAATACAGACCATTTACCGAGGTTGTAGTATGTTAATGGAATCCACTGCTTTGACCTCGCTAATTTAAAATACGTCACTTGTGTTACAGCCAGAGAAGATGCAAAATTACCAGATATGCACCACATGGGCATTATTGGGTCTCCAGCTGTGGCTGAGATCCAGCATCTGCAATTGCTGTTTGCACAAATATAACAAAAGTCCTGACATCTCAGCCATATAAAATCATAACAAATCTAACTATATGTGAAGCGTTGCTGATACATTTTATACTGGTAATTAACTTTTTTTAGCAATAAACAATTAAATGATGATTGTTTACTGATCATTAGTAATGTTAACATTTACATTAGACAAGAAAGTCTTTGTGAAAACTGTCAGCCTCTGTATGCTAAACTGATTAGGCTCCAACAACCTGAGGCTAAATCCAAAGCTCTGTTTTTGCTTTAGTGACACGTTATTATCTGAACCACTAAATTTGGGCTCTCTGATGAGCATTTTGAAACTGAACCCTCATTAATTTGATCTCTAGGCTTACAGAGACTTTGATGTTTGCCTTAGCAAGTTGGCCAACGGCTCATTTATTTCCTGTGCTTGAGTTTCCAGAGTCAGCTTTATTGACCAAGTATGTGTACACATACAAGGAACTAGGCTCTGATTTTTTTCTTTCAGTACACTTCCTGGGAGACTGTGGATTCTAAAAACCTCAATATCAGACACAGTGATGTTGAGTGGGGTGAGCGTGGCAGTGGAGAGGAGCTCCACCTTAAGTCCACAGTTTTGACCATATTCAGCATGTTGTCATATAGTAAGTTTCATGTTCAACTTCTTCCCTTACTATACCTGCCCGCTTAGTCAGCATATTAGTAAATGCTAAGGTGTTTGGACCACACTCTTCGCCTAATTTTGAGATGTGCTGATATTTTTTCTGTCAGATTTAACCTCGTGAATGTAACAGACGACCGTTTTTTCAAGCTTCCTCTATGTGATACTGAGATTTTTAACCAGTCACCTTTCATTTGTGTCTCTGAACATCAAGATAGTAGAGAACACGTCCAATCCTAAACCTGTCTGTCTCAGAAAGTGTGTTTTTTTAGCCATTTAAATGTGGAGACTCTTCACTGTCAGCAGATATGATACACGGCCCGATGAAACTGTCCATATAAATGAAAACAGGGAGGGGCGATTGTGCCCACGAACTGCTGGGAGACAATGTTGGAGCATACAAACACAAATAGAGAGGTCTACGTGGTTATGAAGGACCTTCATCATAAGGTTTCAAATATGTGTTAAATGATTCATATCATCTTTTTCTCCTACTTTGCTTTAATGTCACATTTTGCTGTTGTACTTTGTAAACTTCTGTATGCTCAGCTGATTAAGCTCCAACTATCCGAGGTTAAATCCAAAGCGCTTTTTTCCACTTTAGTGAGTCATTATTATCTGAACCAGTAAATCTGGGCTGCCTAACAAGTGTGCCGGTGGTCATTTTGAAAATGAATCCTCATTAATTCGATCTCCAGGCTTACAGAGGCTTTGATATATGCTTTAGTAAGTGAAAACAGGCTGATTGTGTCCAGGAACTGCTGAGAGACTTTGTTGGACCATAAACACACACAGAGACAAGCCTACTTGGTCAAGAAGGACCTTCACCCTGAGGTTTGTATACAAATGCAAATATGTGTTGCATAATTCATGAAACTCTAACACATACCAACCTTTTTCTCCTACTTTGCCTTCTGTGTCACATCTTGCTATTGTGCTCTGCTCACCATAGTATCAGCTCATACTGGAAATAATGCCTTGTCCTTTCCCAAAGCTCTGTCAGGCACAACCCAAAAAGAACTGAAAGGACTTTGCCGGCCTTAAGCTATAACTCCCAGTATAGTTTAAGTAAGGTAAATAAATGGTGTAGGAAATTAGGCCCACAACCTTGTTAATCTGCCACTGCTGCTGCAGGTTATAAATCTCCTGTGCTGAGAAACTGGAGGGCCTGAAACTGCAATCTCATCCGAACGCCTCCCTCAGTCTGTGGTCCAGTTGCTGTGGTTGTTAGATATGAAGGATTGTGGGTTCAATGACCACGGGCACTAACAACATAATGACCAACATATGGTGTGCAGGGACAGAGGGAAAGACGAGAGACAGATGGAGGGAGATTGGATGGATTCAGTGGATCCAGACTGGGACACACCGAGCAACAATGAAAACCTGTCATCCTCCATTAACGCTGAAACACAAATACATGATATTTGCAACAGCTTTGGTCCTCTTCGTATCAGCGGAGACATCATTTTACAATTATTAAACGACAATCATGTGCTGTGCCATAAAGTTTTATATGTATTAACTAGAAGGAGGTAATAGTAGAGTAAATGACATTTTGTTCATTTGTTAATATTGTGATGCTGTTGTTAATAAAAAACAATCTAATTTGATTTAATATCCATTTCAATAATCTGTTTTTTCTGTTTCCTGTTTTTTATTTAAAACACAAACACTTTGCAATGACCCCTACGAAGGCCACGAGCCGCAGCACGTTGGTCAGCCGATAAAGCCGCGTCGCTGGAGTCTTTGCGTCTAAATAATCTGTTCACTGACAGGATGTTTTCCCCCAGGATCCAGTCATGGAGCAAAGTATCTTTGCAAACAGGGGGTTTTGATTTAACATAGCGAAAGTTCAGAGTAACTCGAGCCGAACCAACCAAGTGGCGGTTTTGAACAAGAACAACACCGCGTGCAGGTGCAGCGACATGTCTTTCGTGAGTTAACAAACATGCAAAGAGATAATTATTAAGATATCGTGCCTGATGGTCAGGAACCAGTCACAGACCAGTGGTTCCCAAACGCTGTGCGCTGTGAGGCATATCCAGGTGTGTGATTTGTGTCAATCATGCAACAAAAATGTTTTTATACCTTCTGTGAAAAGGAACTCAAGTCGGCTCTCTTAGCTGTGAAATGGTGGGAATTATTATAGAGTGATAAAAGTGTGCAACGAAGCGTTGAAAGCAGCCTTTGGCTCACAGGGAGTACCTGTAGCTGACCCTGTTATTTGAAACTCCAGCTATGTTTGATGTAAGCGTTCGCAAATTATGTGAAAGCTGGTAAAGAAGATAAATAAGTTCACCTGAACACGACTGAGGAAACTGTTCAGTTGTCTAGAAACGTGTCTGAAGGTAACAGATTTAACAGAAGATTCATGCAACATGATGCAACAGTGAGCCTGCATGAGGTGAGAAGATTAACTGTGGCAGGGATGGTCGTCCTATAATCAACAGATAAATAACATGAAGGTGTACAAAGTTTACTTTTCAACATTGTGTCTGCATGTTTAACCCAACCTTTGTGTCTCATTTTAGCCTCATGCTAAATTTTCAGGAAGTAGAAGATAGTAGATTTCCAATAAAGTTTTTTCCTGTTAGAGCTTTTTAAGTTCAATGGTCCAAACAGGCACAAATTAAAAAAAGGTGTTGCTGTTAACTCCAACCTTACCTCTACTCACTCAGTTTACAGTGTTATGCTTTTGTGTCAGATTTAATAGGTTCAAATTATTCATATGGAAACTCAGACAGTTAACATGTTTCAAGTCCTGCGAGCCGTTACGTGGCTGCTGAATCTAATTTAACCTGGTCTGAAAACTGAACTCGAATACACTGAAAATCAGGCAACACAGTCTCTGGCAAATGGACACACAGGAGCAGAAACACATAGGCAGTCTGTGTAGCCTGAAAATATTATCCTAATATAGAGTTTTAAAGTGAAAATGCATCACTAAGAAAAAACAGCATAATCATAAAACAGAATGAATCATTTTTAACAGATGTGGAATCAATAAATTGGTTATTAGGGCAAACTAGCCTGAGACGTTTTATATCCAACAGTCTGAATTCATCACTTGCAACAGGTCCCCACAGGTAACAGGGTGTGTGTGTCTGCCTGTGTGTGTCTCGCCTCTGTGAGGGTGGGCGGTTAAGTCCAGGTTCACGGCACTCCCTGAATAACAAATCAGTGTCTGCTGAGTCACCTGAAGCCCACGCACACCCTGCACAGCTACGCTCTGTGCATGTGTGCACAGCTTTGTGCCATTTGTGCGTGAGCCAAAGCACACCTGTCAGGACCCGACACCGGGGCAGACAAATAAAGCACAAGCACACACAGACAGACAGACAGACACACAAAAACTGGAAAATATGTATCTGGAGATAAAAACAATGTCTTTGCAATTAAAGTGACGAGCTATGCAAAATCATCGCTCCAGGCTTCTGAGTCAGAGCTGAGACTCGACACAAAATGACAAAACTCATGTCATTTTTATAAGTTTTTATCACAGCAACTTTTTAGTAGTTTCATTTTGAGGCTGAGATCATCATCTGAGCTCACTGGCTGTATCTGGCCACATGTGCTGAATCACAGAAGTACTGGGTGTTTGGATGCTACGAGTGCAAGACGGGGATTATACTGTTGTTGACAGCGACACAGGCAGCTGCAGACACCATGGATCAGCAGCCATTCTCGTTATACTTAATAATGAAAACCGCTTGAAGTCTGCCTGAAGGGGGCAGAACTGGTGCATTTTAATGCAAAGTCTCCACAGATGAGTCTGCTCTGACGGTAAAATTTAAATCAGTTAGATTCCAGAGGACCCCGGTAGACGTTCTGGTGTGGAAATTCAGACACACGTTTAAAGGGGACATGTAACACACACATATCCATAATTTACATCATGGAGCCCTGCGCTCAAAAAATAGATAGATGTAAAATAGATGTAACTCTGTCTGTGAAGCTAGATTTTAAATATAAGTGCTTAAAGTTAAAGTTTTAAAAACACGTTTAACACGAAATGTGACGTCACATGGTTGGTTGGTTGGTTGCCGCTGTAGACTTACATTAGCTTATGTTAGCAAACTAGTGACATAACTGAGAGGAAAATAAGGACACTAAAACTAAAAATCATCCCCTTTGTGCCGCCCCAGGTGCAACAATGAGTTTTATGTTAAGAAACCGAGGCTCCACCGTCACGCTCCGTCTCATACGTGGCTCGACGTCATTGGCTAGCTGCATGCAAACGGGACTAGCTGTTAGCCGAACTCTTGAAAGGATTTTAAGAGACACGTTTGGGCTTCTAATGGCTGAATGGTATCAAGTAGGAAGTGATAACAAGAACAACAAAGGAGTCTTGTCCCAGTGTTCAGTGTGATTATTTTCACCCTCTTAGCTGATCTGTCATTTGTTTTGCGCGCTTGTTTCTCTTCATTTAAGTGCTTGGCTTAAGGCTCATCTTTGACCTTGTGTTATATTTGTTATGTTGTGTATCTGAAATAATTGTTTTACTGATTATAACATTTCATCAGGCAGTCCAAAATATAAAATCTCTAATTCTTACTTATTTTGCTTAATTATGACACTTTGTGGAAAATATGTTGTTTCAGTAAACACAGTCCAAGTAATATTTAGGCTGTGTTATTATTCCAGGCTGTTTTCACTTCAAAACATCCACAAATTAAGTCAGTGAGCGCTACCAAACTGAAGGCAAAGCTGCCTGACCTGGGGCTCTTTGGATCAGATACTACTGGGAGAATCTTTGAAATACATAAATCTCCTAATGCACAACATCACACTGGAATGAGAAAACATTTCTGCCAGATCACATTTAACAGCTTTATAACAATGAGTCAGGAAAAGAGTTGTTATTTAACCAGTTTTCAGAAAGTTTACTGCATATCTTTTTTCTTTTTTTTCTTTTTTGCAGCAGAAATCAAGTTCAACAAAAACTACATCCGTCGTAACATTTTATTTTATTCCTTTGAATCATTAAACATTCCTTTAATCTCACTAAATAAATATGGAAACGAACTATGTGGTAAATAAAGATCCTTCAACACAAAGTACCCCGTGTTTAGGGCTTCAGTAGTCGTAGAAATTTGTTTTTGTGGGATGTTGTCCCCCTTTTGTGGGATACCATCGTGACACACAACCTTTGGCAATGGTCCCAAAATTGGTGGCAGTATCAGCTCCACAGACAAGCTAGCTTTAGCTCAGATGGCAGAGAAGGTCACCTGCAAACCAGAAGGTTGGTGGTTCGATCCCATCTGCTCCAGTCTGCACCCTCAGGGAAGATACTAACTGCAAGTTTCTCGTATGAGTTAGGAAAGCGCTCTATACAAACCAGTCCATTTACATATAACTGAGCCATGCCAGTGGCTTTGACTAATATAACCTGAAGACTGGATTAAGTGATGCTAAATGAAATAGTTGCAGGCCTTTGCTATTCTGGTTTATTTACCTGTTCTTAATGCAGTATTGTTTGGTTTTCTGCATATAATCCATATTTCCATAAACAGTGCTGCTGCAGCATGCAGGCTAAGCACAGCTGCTCATATGTGTGTTTTTCTATCATTTTTCTCTTTACCACACTGGCTCTGATATTCTTCCAAAACCTGTTTGAAGATATTGATGAAGATAGAAAGAGACAATGCAATCAAGCTGTTTGCTTTAGGGGATTGGAACACCCTCTTATTAAAACCGATTAAACTGATGGTATTACTTGGAACTGGACTCAGTGATTTCTACAGAATTACTCATATTACCTCACCAATAAATACAGCCCCCGGAGCACAAACAGTGTCGGCATGAGTCAAATCACTAATGCAACCCGTAACAAACATTGTAAAATGAGTTTTTTCTACACGGTGCTGCGTCTGTCCACCTAACCCGTCTACATCACCAACCTCCTACCTGTGTGCTCACCTCTTTCAATGAGGCAGCTCTCTGCAGTCATTCAATAATAGATGAAGGTCTTTTCTTCTAAAGCCAGAACCTGAAAAAGCAGGAATGGACCAGCACAGCAGGAGGGAGTATTTTACATACACACACATGCAGTCCTCAGAGCCAATGAACTAATGGCTTCCTCGGGGACCAGGCTTATCAATATCCCAGTGGATGCAAGAGAGAAAAGAAAGAGGATGAAAGGTTGAACAATTTAAGGTGCAATGCAAACACCAGAGAGAAGCTAAAGTGTGGAGCAAAGTTAAAGTGTTTTCTGTCTGTATACAAACTGAAATGCAGTCGAGCTGGAACTGAGTTTCCTGATTCACAGTTTTTGGGATGAAAATGTAGAAACAGGAATTTTACATTAAAAACTATGTTAGCTCTGCTCACTTTAGGGTGACTTTTTTATAATGGTGTAATTATGTATAACTGCAGTTGCAAGAAGAAACATCGACGTTGACCAAATGTGGAGCTTTGGAGACAGCCAGCGTCACTGCGACAGTAACACAAATGTCTACAAACCAGCAGAATGTTTCAGTTCCACGTTGTTGAAGTATCAGGATACACACACGCTGCATGTCTTATGAAATTCAAAAGTCTGTGTCACAAAGATCCCGCCCACATTTTTATGGGTCTCACATTCTTTTTGTAGGGGGAACCACACGGGCATCTAACACGAGGCCCACTTAGGTCCACGCAGGACGATTCCACACACATGTGGGTTCGTGCTGGTTCATTATAGGAGACCCGCTACTTTTTGTTGTCATCTCCAAATTTTCATTCTTCAACTCGAAATAAATCTTTTTGGAATTTACAGTTGAGTTTAATCATATTTATCTTGAACTGTCCCTGCACTGTGTAAGGACAGTAAAAGGGCCAACTACTCTATTGTCCCAGTGGATCCATGATGTAATGGTGCCCACATTAAAACATGTCCCTGGTTTGATCCCTGCCAGAGACATAAATCACTTGGCAGTCTAAAAATTTGCCAAATTAAATATTTAGAGCTACCTGCTGTGGTGACCCCTTCTGAAAAGGGAGCAGCCAAAGGTAGCTTTTAAGCTACACTGGGCCTTTTTGCAGAGCCTCCTGCTTAATTGTTCTTTTTCCCTCAAACGTGTGTTTGAAGCCAAAAGTAAATTGATGATAATATTGCGAGTGTGGTACAGCTTTAGCCTCTTCAGATTTGTTTGTGCACCTTGGTGTCAGGCAGAGTTGTGGACCCACAGTGCTGACTCGCAGGCTGCACTGTGCTCGGAAATGGATTCATTGCTGGTTTTACAGAAACAACAAAACTGGAAGGCTAACTGGCAAACAGCAATAGACAGGTTCAAACAGAGAATTACTATCAAAGTAAAACAGGAAGTACTGGAAACACACACACTGAGACGCAGACTGACAAAACCCAGGGAACAGAGGGGGGATAGAGAAGGCGAGGGAGCGAGGACAGAAAGACACACACAGAGACAAGACTGACTAAACACACAGAGACGAGACAAAGACACGAACGGGACCGATTAACAACCAAGGAAACCTAAACCAGAAATACTGAAAAATTCAAGAGCCCAAGCGAATGAAATAGAAAACGACACACAGAGAACCTAATAATGAATAAATAAGACTCAAAACTCAAAACACTGGGCCAACGATCCAGGTAACCCAACTATAGTTGTGTCTCCAAACTCTACTCTGTTTCTACAAAAGACTTGAAACTTGTGACTGAGGCCATAAACTCGTGAGGTAAGTGTTTACTGTGGTTATTAATGAATTGTACCAACAGTAACAGACTTCTATAAAACTAAAGGTCTTTGTAAACCAGACGGTCGTCTCCTGCTGGCCATAAGAGAGATCGTAACTATTTTTATATACAGACTGATTAAACTAGAAAAATAAATGACTAAATGATTTTAAAGCACACATCTGTCGGTGAGTGTCAAAGGTCAGTGGTTGTAGAAGTACGTGGAGCCTTTAAATGCTGGATGAACAACTGTGTGCCAGTTTGTGTCTCTCCATCTGTTGTAGAAGAAAGCTGCCGCTGCTATTGTCCTGTCCTCACGGCAGCTAAATGCTTTCATCCAACCAATAATCTCTGTATGTGTATCCCTCACAAGCAAGGGGAAAACGCATAAGAAGCCTTCTATAGAAGTTTGTTTTGCAAAGTCCTTCGATGGAGAAGAATCTGGAATGTGCTGCTGATGGTTAGCAGTCCAGCAAACACCCACCCCAGCATCAAGCTGCTGTCTTGTTTTTATTTAATCTATTCATATAAAAAATATATTTGGGTGAAGATTTCAGGCTAGCATTCTAAGTGTTTCTGTCCTGACTGAGCTTTAACTTCATGTCAGAGCACTTCAAACTGTTCGGCTTCAAAGGCTTCCATTAGAAGTCGGCTTCAAATATTAATAACTGCAGCCAGCAGGCTCGCTTTTTAATCAATACCTCTGACTTGCACACGCACAAATACATCGATGCATCGCAACATGGCAACAAGGGCTACACAGTCACATCCACACGCACACACGAGTTGTTGTCCTCGCAGCTGCACGCTACACAACTGGGTCTAAATCAGCGTTTTTCTACCATTTACTTTGCTCCAAAGGGAAAATGTCAACACACGGTTTCTCCCTCGCTTATAGAAAATGTACTGAGAGAACAAACTGTCTGTAGAGTCTGTCCTGCTGGCTGAATGTGATGCAGCACAATGTGCACATGCTCATGATTCAGTATTTGCTTCCTTTTGGTTTGTTATTTCACAGTTAAGGAATGCAAACAGCAGCTTTAGAGCCAGCTGGTGTACTTTAGGTACAGACCACATACATTCTCTCTAAATCTGCATTTAGATGCTTTCCACTGTCAAACTTCTAATATGTTTGATTTAAGAGTTCCTCCAAAACAGTCTTTTTACTGTCCTGCAGTCATGTTTCAGATGAGAGGCGAGTGGAGCTGATAAAAATGTTGATATGCTCGTCGAGATCGATTTTAATGAGTGCAGCACTCACAGCAATTAAGCTTTATGAGTAGCACAAGACCTTCAGAGATGTTATTTGCCCCTGCCAATCTGCAGTAACACAAATAATTGTTTAGCCAATCGAATGGCAACTGAGTGCATTTAGTCCTATAGACACAGTCAAGACGACCTGCTGATGTTCAAACTGAGCATCAGACGAGGGAAGAAGGGTGATTTAAGTGGCTTTGAACATGTCGTGGTTGTTTCTACTTACAGAGAGGTACAAAACAGAGAAAATATCCAGTGAGCAGCTGTTCTCTGACTGAAAATGTCTTGATGTGAGAGGTCTGCTTCACAGAAAGGAAACAATAACTCGAAAATAAAAACAGTTTATTACAACCAAGGTATGCAGAAGCCCGTCTTTGAAGACAGAGCACGTCAAAGCTCAAAGCAGGTGGGTTCTGGCAGCAGAAGACCACTCCAGGTACCACCTCTCTCAGCTAACAGGAAACTCAGGCTACAATACACACAAGCTAACCAAAGTAACACAACAGTTCAGGCCGGTGGTGGAGAGACACACTTCAGCTCCTTAGTACCAACAGAGCATTGTTTAAACACCACAGCCAACCCGAATATTGTTGCTGACTACATTCATTATTCTGTTCTACAAAGACGTAAGGCAGGGCTCCAACCCTGTACTAGCAAGATGTAGCTAAGAAGGTGAATCTAGATTTGCTCAATATTAAGATGCTAGTGGCCAAACCTAAATCAGACATGCAGGAGTGTAGAAATACACAAGGGCAGCTCAGCTGGTCAGTTCATACTTCATAATATACAATATAATAGGAGTACTGCAATGAATACAACACACTGAATTTTTATTTTATCTGAAAGCCAAAAAGTCATTTACATAATAGTGTCTAAGATAAATAAATAGAAATACAGTCAGTTCAGAAAGTAATCCAAAATGTAAGAAACGAGAATAGATAATCGTGCTGTAATCAAGTATCAAATATATAAGGACTTTAAAGCAACTAACTTATATTGTGAACATGTTTTGAACCTTCGTGCCAGGGTTGGTTTGTTGAATGCATCTAATGGACTAATATTAGTTTATGTTCGCTAACTAGTACGACTGGAGCCACAAACTCAGGACACTAGAAGCAGTCTAAGACAGTCACGGTTGTACTGCCTGTGGTTGCTGTGAGGCTAGCTGCTGTTTTTTATTCCTACACTATGCGGCGCTATTTAAGATGTATTTAAATTGTATGCACTTGTAATGTCTCTGGATTCACTTACTAGCATTAATACCTCACCTTCTTATCCCAGTATGATCACTTCTGGTACAAAAGCCAAGATGGTTGTTGCTAAAATGCTAAATTACAGGGTTTAAAACAGGATTTAACAAACCAGTAGGTGATACAACCGTGACGACATTCACAGGGATTCAAACCAACCAGGGTGAGAACCTAAAGCTGTCATGGAAATAGTCCAATAAGCTCAACACGTCATTGTTTATACTCATTAAGATTTGCATTAATAAGGTAGGAAGGAGGACACAGGAGCAAAAACAAGTCTCGGATCATATCTGTGACGGTTTCACGTCCATCACGAGTCCAGCACGAAACCGCCACCACAATAGCACAGTGTCCCGGCGCTGCCACGCCCGAGTGGAGCACAGCCATTATTAGCTACAGATGCCAAGTCAAAATGTTCACAGTGGGATGTGAATGGGACCGTTGTTGTTCGTGGGTTGGCACAAAATTCCTTTGCTGACTTTTTTTGCCAAACCAAACAGACTTCAGAAACTGAAAATGCAGGTTAGTGCAAGTTAAAGTAGTGAACATAAGTCTGCTCTCTAATTACACAGGGATTCACGGGGGGAGTGTATCTGCTGGTTTTCTGCCAACTGAGGACTTTATGATGTATTTTCCCAGAATAAAATAAAGCCCAGATTAAACCTCGGACCTGATCATGGCTTCTCTTAAATTAACCGAATTTAATTCCTTCCACATTACTTAATCGCTCTGAGTTTGGTGTCTGAGAAGGAAGGGCCACAAAGAAGACATGACCACAACAACTGTCGTATAGAATATAACAGAATGCCTTCATTGGTCGTTCTACAGGTTTACAACAAAAACGTCATACTTCAATCATCCAATGGAATAAATGACACCAAACAAGCAGAATAAGCTGTTTGGCAGCTTTTTCATGCACGCAACTCACAAACTTAACTCTGCTGCTCAACTCTGGTGCCCATTTAAGGGGAAATGAACAACAATCAATCAACACAAATTTCTCTATTTTTTTGCAACGTTTTTATGCAATGCATGCACACAGGCAGGTCCTACAAAGGATATATGCACATATCGTTTCTACAGACCATAGTGATAGAGATAAACACTTTGATGGGATTTGAATACAGGTCCTGTAGTCTGGAGGTACAGAGATTATCTGTACCTCCAGGTGTCAGTCAGTCAGTTATAAGGTGGCAGTCAGGATGAGAAGAGGCCTTGATGTAGATCTGGTCAAGTGAAGGTAGCAGAGTGTTGGTGGTCCTCTGTGCTGGTTTGATGAATCCTTTGATGAAGAGCCTTCTTGTCAGCCTCAATGGAGTTGACATGCCACAGTCTCTTTAAGAAGTAGAGCCACTTCTGTGCCCTCTTCAAAAGAGAGGTTGTGTTTAGGGTTTGGGGTCCAAGTCTCTCAGATCCTGGGAAATGTCTGCTGATGAATTTAAAGTTTGGCACTATCTCCACAATGTCTCCGCCTATGTATGGTGGAACATTTTTCTGTCTCCTGAAGCTGATCAGCTCTTTTGTCTTGGAGACATTGATTGCCAGGTTAATGATGGAGGACCATTGGGACAGTCAGCAGGCTTCATCCCTGTAGGCAGACTCATCACCATGGTGCATTAATCCAATTACAGTGGTCCTATCTGCAAACTTGATGTCTAAGTTGGTGTTGTGGGTTTGTGTGCAGTCATTGGTTATTTTAGAGACTAATGGGGGGGCGCAAGTGCAATGGTGGAAGACTCGAGGCATTTAGGCCTGTGCAGTGTGACAATGAAAGGTGAAACATCTCCTGAGCAGCCTCTGTGGGATTCCATCAGGACCTGTAGCGTTCCCAGGGCTGCATGTTGATAAGTGTCATTTTGCAGGTGAGTCTTCTTTCTAAGCTTCTGATTTCAGGACTTTTATACAGCAGAGTCACATAAAAACACCAGTTAGTTAAAATGATCAGACGTTCTGCCTTTTTTCATTTGTTTAACCCACAAATTCACAAAATATTTAAATCAATTTAATGAATAACCTGTGTTGATAATGATCCATATTAATTTTCTCATTTGATATGCATGTGAATGCATCATTGTTACTCAGCAGTTTTCCCCTTTGTTACCACACTATGGTGGAGAATTATTGTTATAACTATTCGTTCTGGATTTTTGAGTCATGCATGGGCCACTGTGACTGACAGATCTAACTGATCTATGTCTAGAACTATCTGACACATAATCTAATAATGTGTGCCGCAGCTCAACAAGTTTAAGGGTTGTGTGCTTCAGTTACGGTGGGTTAAATTTTAGCATGTTATTACTTACACATACTGTCATTTGTGTTTTTGTGCATTGCATCTGCACAGTCTTGCTAAGTTAGCAGATAGCTTAGCTCACTTCTCTTCAAAGCAAACACTAATGCTGCATCGTGGTGGCTACGTCTATCAGTCCAAATATTTTCAGTGGAGAACTTTATTTAATCTGTCTGAAAATAAAATACTATCCACAATTTACTGGTGGACACTAAAGTGCAGACACTGCTAGTCCTGGGTCTTTCTCATTTTGTGTTTTCTATTCCGGCTCATTTGCTGGGTGGACTGCTCCTATAACTGTAGGATGGAATATAACTCCGTCGTCTTCGACTGCAGATGGCAAAGGGGGTCCCAGAGGCTGCAGCCATTGCCATCTGCAGTCCAAGATTGTCGATTTGGGGTGTATCCAAAGGGCAAGAGGATCAGTGGAAAGGAAACTGACTACTACATTATGATTATTGCCAATAGCATCGTTATAATGATTCTTTAAGAAAGTTTGTATCTATACACAGACAAAGACCATCAGCAGAAAGTGTAGCGGTGTGTCTGAGTGAAATGCAATTAAACACAAATTGGAAGGTGTATAAGTGTCAATAATTTAAAAATAGCTGTGTGTCCTAGTGGTGCTATTTAAAGTCTAAATGAGGTTGTGCTGAATGACAGATTTGCACTGTGGGACTTGTAACATTTGCCTGAGGGAAGGAGATCATATCGTCAGAGGAGCCGGTGTGCATGGGTGGAGATGATGTGTTTAATGGCTCACTGTTCACACAAGTGTAGCGAGTAAAAGCCACCGAGTAACCGCTAAGGGCTTCTATACTACTTGTGCAAACTTTCAGGCCCAAAGCTCTTACAGGAACGAGCCCAGAATAAACGGGACAAGAGGGTCAATATCAGTCAGATATGTTAAAATTTATTATTTTAAAAGAACACAAAGGGTTTGCAAAAGGCCTAAAACATCAAAATGGGAAAGGTCACTAACGACCACAAAATAGTCTTGGTGCAACCTGCCAGCAATGCAGCTATCACCTGCGGGCTTGCTTTGCCCCGGTGGTCCCAGATGCTCGTTGCTTTAAAAGAAACAAATCCACCCCAAATAAATACGAGCCCAACAGAACACTTATCGCATGCACTAAGTGTTTTAGTTCAGGCAATAATCGGTGGCACTAAAATCACTCTTAATAAAACTTATTCACTGCAAATCCACACGGAGCACCTCTAAAAAGACCTACTTCCCCTAAGGTAAGAGCCCAGCTCAGGGATTGCACATTGCCCGACTAATATTGCACCAGCCCAGTAGAAATAAAAACAAACCCGGCATTAAAAAAAACAGTTTTAAAAGGTGACCCTACTAAAACCAAAAACGCAACAAAAAGGAGAAGGAGGAAAAAACAGTGACAAATTCACATGTGCAGCCTGCCCTGCAGGAGGCAATACAATATAAATTAGATTATAGTGCATCAATATACTTTTTTTTAATGTCAAATATATTAAGTTAACATACCTCCAGCAGACAACTGTGTTTGCTGCACACCTGGCTTATCTTCTAAAAATCACTACTAAAAACATAAAATACAATAAACATCAAATACATTTCAACAAATTAAAAAAAAGCACTAAAAGAAAAACAGCCTGTACCTCGAACCTCTGCTGTAGAGGTTTAAAACAACTGTTTGTGTAGCAGACAATTAAAACTTCTCAGGCTCTTCACCTACTCACACAACCATTGTTCACAGCCGCTCGTCAGTGGAAATGAAAAGCACCTGCTGCTACTTCCTCTTTTATACCCTCCATTGGGTTCCCTGGGTCCTAAAGACTTCCCCATTACAATTGCCCCCGTTTTGAAAGGTCACCGTCCCGGTGACCACTTACTGCCAGGGCCTAAATACATTTTGGGGCAAATCATTATGGACAAGAGAGCTCTGTGAATCACTAGTGAGAACAGCAGCAGTCTGATTTACTGACCGTGGGAGATTAAAGGGGTTAGAATGCTTTCCTGCTGTACTTCTTTTAGGCCGCCCCTGAACTCTTCCTGAGTCCTGCTCTAAAACATTCTCCCTATTATCAATCCCACTTTCCTCTGGCTGTTCTGGAACTATGGATACAGGGTTCAAGTTGCTCGAGCCTATGCTCCTAGTTTCACTAACAGGCTCTGGAACAGATACCGAGGGTGGCTGATCTTTGGGTGGGTTTGGAACAAGGGCGAGTACAACTCCACCAGCCTCACTGTCATCATCTGGTGTATCTGATGTTGACTGCCGGGGTGACTCAACTACCAGCCCTGGGTCAGAGAGAGGATATTCGTCTGGAGCGGGTGCTACAATACCTGAGGGTATTACTCTCAACTCAGCCCGATTTAAGTTCTTGTCTGGACCTGAACGATCTCTAGGGCGTATTTTGTAAACCCTGCCTTCTTTGTCCATACTCTGCACAACAACATACACCATAGGATCCCAGGCATCGTGAATCTTATGGCGGCCTAAAGGATGACTTTTCCGATAAACCAGAGTACCTGGGGAGAGAAGGGAAGTAACTGTTGGATGAAAATGTTTATTTCTCCTCTCTGCAGCTTGTTGGAGTTGTTCTTTCGCATGCACATAAACTGAAATTAGACGTTGTTTATGCTCCTCTACCCACTCCTGCGCAGATCTAGACATAGGTTCTGACTGGGAAGCCCCCAGTAAGAAGTCAACGGGCAACTGGGGCTTCTGACCAAACATAAGCTCATAAGGTGAAAAGCCGGTGGACTGATGTTCTGTGGTATTGTAAGCATACAATACCTGTGGCAAGTATTGCGGCCACTTTCTTTTCTTATCAGGAGGGAGTGTGCGCAACAGATCATGGAGTGTTCTGTTAAATCTCTCGCATTGTCCATTGCCCTCAGGATGATATGGTGTGGTCCTGCTTTTTTCTATGCCATACAGGTGGCACAGACGTTTCAGCAAGTCTCCCTCAAAGCTCTTTCCCTGATCACTATGGATACGCTTAGGGACCCCATAGATATAAAACCATTTTTCAGTTAATACCCGTGCCACTGTACTTGCCCGTTGATCTACTGTAGGGTATGCTTGAGAGAACTTTGAAAATACGTCGGTGACCACAAGTACATTCTCACGCCCATCACTAGACTTGTCCAAAACACTGAAATCAATGGCAATGACTTCCAGGGGTTTAGAAGCCACCAAACCCCCCCTGAATGTGCGAACTTTTGGTTTTACAGCCTTTGCCAAGACACAACGATCGCACTCCTGACAATATTTCTCAATGTCACGTGCCATAAAGGGCCAAAAACACCTTTCTCTCACCAGGCTGGTAGTGCGGCCAATGCCTTGATGCCCATGATCATCATGTAAACTTCTCAGGACCTCTGTTTGCAAGCACTGGGGTAGCAATAGTTGAAACAAAACTTGGCCATCACCAGGTGTCTGAACTTGACGATACAAGACACCTTCCTTCAGCTTGATTCTGGGCCACTGTTGCACCAACTTTTTCACTCCCTTACCTACATTACCCATTTCCTGCTTGGTAGGCAGCCTCCCTCTTTCCCAATACTGTGAAAAAGGGCCAATTACCGGGTCAGCAGCTTGAAGGGATATTAGATCAGCTTTAGGTCGGGATGGAAATGCACCTATGGCTCTACACGTAGCGGCAACAGCATTTCCCAGTTGACCTACATCTGTCTGATCTTGCACTTCCTGTGGAACCTTCAACCCTGGAAGCAGGCCAGATGGACTCTGTGGATGCAGTTGCCGTGACAATGCATCAGCGTTGCGATTGCTGGGACCTGGCCTATATTTAATCTCAAAGTTGAACACAGCTAGTTCTGAGGCCCATCGCTGCTCTACGGCTCCCAATTTAGCAGTTTGCAAATAGCTAAGGGGATTGTTATCTGTGAACACCACAAACTTATTTCCCAACAGATATTCACGGAATTTTTGAGTGACAGCCCATTTTAGTGCCAAGAATTCCAACTTTCTAGAGCTATAATTGGACATATTCCTTTCACTAGGTCGCAGGCCCCGGCTAGCAAAAGCAACTGGCCGCCTCTTTCCTTCTTGCTCCTGAGATAAAACTGCCCCTAACCCTGCCTGACTAGCATCTATCTCAAGGACAAAAGGTTTAGCAAAATCTGCATATGCCAATACTGGGGCACTAACCAGCAGCCTTTTTAGTGTTTGGAATGCATTCTCACATTCCTCACTCCAAAGGTGACACATTGCCCCACTGGCACCACTTCTACGTTTCTTCTTGGTACCTCCCAGCTCGCCCACCAGCCGGTGGAGCGGGGCAGCATACTTGGCAAAACCTTCAACAAAACGCCGATAGTATGAGGCAAATCCCAAAAATGACTGTAGCTCTGTACAAGTAGTCGGTCGTGCCCACTCAGCCACTGCACTAATCTTAGAAGGGTCAGTCGCCACCCCAGAAGCAGATATCACATGCCCGAGGTATTGAACCTCTGGCTGGAAAAAGTGACACTTCTCCAGCTTCAACTTTAGATTGTGCTCTTTGAGCCGCGTTAAGACCAAGTCAAGACGCTCCAGATGCTGCTCAAAGGAGGATGAAAACACAACAATATCATCCAGGTACAATAAAAGGGACTGGAAACTTTGATCCCCAAAAATCCGCTCCATTAGCCTCTGAAAAGTGCTAGGGGCATTACAGAGCCCAAATGGCATTCGATTGAATTCGAACAGACCAAAAGGGGTACAGAAAGCAGTCTTGGCTTTGTCCTTCTCGGCCACTGGTACTTGATTATACCCACTTGCAAGGTCCAATGTAGAGAACCACTGTGCTCCCGTCAGGGCATCTAATGACTCCTCAATACGGGGTAATGGATAAGCATCTTTCCGTGTCTTGGCATTAAGCAAACGGTAATCAACACACAGCCTAATCTCTCCATTTTTCTTAAAAACCACCACAATTGGAGAAGAATAAGGGCTACTGCTTAGACGCACTACCCCCCGATCCAACAAATCTTTAATATGGGCTTTCACTTGTTCATACTGAGAGGGTGGGAGCCGGCGATACCGCTGTCTCACTGGGGCATCATCCATTAAAGGGATCTCATGTTCCACCAATGTGGTACATCCTAAATCTCCCTCCCCATGGCTGAAAACCGAGCAATGCTTCCGCAAAAGTGACACTCCTTGTTGTGACTGTTCATTGGACAAGTTAGGCCATGAGAGCTCAGAAAAATCAAGGTGCGGATGCGCCTGTACAGTCACTTCGTGCATCATTATCTGCAACGTGGGATCATCAGACTCTCCGGTAATGACAGAGTCCCCAGATGATGGAAGGTCAACCAGATGCAATTCACCTAGTTGTGTACAGGGCGGTAACCAAACATCCTCATTTCCCACATTAACCACCGGAATGTCAACAACACCCTGTTCAACAGAAAGGAGGGCCGGGGAAACCAAGATGGCCCCTGGAAGGGGATTACCTGTCGCTATGGGCTCCAGGAGCACTGATGGAAGGTTAATGTTAGCAGCAGAGGGGCAGCTAGTATGTATCCATTTCAACGAACCAGCAGGGACACAAACAGCTCGACTGTGGACTTTTGCTTTACCTAAATACCCGGATGTATTCAAAGCCTCAATGCGCTGACACTTGTGAAGTGTCTCTTTCCACGTCTTACTGGCATTTTCAAGGGCAGGAGATTCAAACAGACGAGGGCCAAACTGCTCAAAGAGTAGGTGGTAACAACGGCTAATGATATTCATCCCCAAGAGGCCAGGCACAATCTGTGGCTGCTGAACGCTCCCATCTAGAGGGTCCTCCACCACTAACACACCCATTTTTGTCAGGGTGCCACCAAAAACAGTCACATCAAGCTCCATGTAGCCTATATAGGGGATTTTCAACCCATTAGCTGCCCTGAGGCGTAACCATTGGCATTTCTTTAAGTGCCCCACCCCCTGCGACCTGAAGTGCTTCTCAAAGAAACTCTCTCGAATAGTGGTGACCATGGACCCAGTATCCAAAAGACAGGGAACTATAACACCCCCCATTTCTATTTCCACCACTGGACAATTCCCAATTAATCGAGAGGGATCTTCCATAACAACTTCAGCTGAGCCCATAAACCCTGTTCCTGATGCCTGGCTCTCTGCACCAGAGGGACCTAGTTTCCCGATGGCTGAGACTCAGGGCCTTGTTCCACAACCTGACTTTGTACATGTACATCAGCATGAGACCCACCACTATTCTTTATAGCTGGATGTTTTACCCTACAGAACCTGGCAATATGACCCGCCCTACCACACCGATGGCAAATTGGCTTTCCATCTGCCTGGAAACGAAAAGGCCTAGTTGTGGGAGGGGTCGGGGTTAATCCAGTCTGAGAGGGCTGTGAAAAATGGACAGACATTTGCTTCATGAGCGTTTCCAACTGAACCTGTTGTTTTCGAAGGCACTCTTTTATCTGTAGAATGTCATCATTAGGCCTAGCGGTGACTGCATGCATCTCTGCATTAACTCCCTCTACTACCTGACAGTTCGTATCACAAGAATAGGCTCGGGACCTAGTTTTCCCTCCCTGCCTACCTACATCAGCCCACTTAAGGGCAATACTGCGTAGGGCAAGAAACGACATGTCTGGTGTTTGAAGGACCCGCTGTTTCAACTCTCTGCGCAGCATATCATCATGGACATGTTCAGTAAACTGGTCCCTTAGCAATATATCAGAATTTGGAATACCACCTGGTGTCTTACAGATTACAGTGTCCATTAAAGATTTAAGGGCATGAGAGTAATCTCGCAGAGATTCCCCTTCTCGCTGGGTGCGCTGGAAGAACTGTAGCTGGGCAGCTACATATGACTGAGTGCAGCTATAGTTCTCAACTAAAATATCAAAAATCTTATCAGGAGTGTCTCTACTGGTACTCGAATGAAAACAGACCTCAGATTTAGCACTGCCATCAAGATGGTCCATCACAAACATCACTTGTGCTGCTCTTGACATAGGACGAGTCTCCAGGCATCTACGTACTTCTTCAACCCACTGGTCAACAGTTGACAAGTCCACTGACAATTTACCAGTAAACCTTGGGCATTTACGCTCCCGAGGTGCATAAACGTAACACACATTTGTAGCTTCATTTATTGGGTTCATATTTGATGGCACAGTAGATGGACCCGGCACTGGATCTGGCACTGGACCAGTCACAGGAGAACGTTCCTGTAATTGGTCTCTCAACTGTTCATTTGCTGCTTTTAGCTGCTGCAGCTGCTCCAAGAGGGCCTGTACGTCGTCCATAGGGTCGGCGAAGGAGGTTTATTATCCCCGTGGCAGCCCAACAGTTGGCTTCTCCTCCGTAGAAGATGTCACTGTTTTTCCTCCTCTCCTCTAACACTCTTACTAAAATAAACAGGGCCACACTAAAATAAAAACCAAACACCGTAACTGATATGACCTGTATCCTGTCGACAACGCCAAATAATGTAGCGAGTAAAAGCCACCGAGTAACCGCTAAGGGCTTCTATACTACTTGTGCAAACTTTCAGGCCCAAAGCTCTTACAGGAACGAGCCCAGAATAAACGGGACAAGAGGGTCAATATCAGTCAGATATGTTAAAATTTATTATTTTAAAAGAACACAAAGGGTTTGCAAAAGGCCTAAAACATCAAAATGGGAAAGGTCACTAACGACCACAAAATAGTCTTGGTGCAACCTGCCAGCAATGCAGCTATCACCTGCGGGCTTGCTTTGCCCCGGTGGTCCCAGATGCTCGTTGCTTTAAAAGAAACAAATCCACCCCAAATAAATACGAGCCCAACAGAACACTTATCGCATGCACTAAGTGTTTTAGTTCAGGCAATAATCGGTGGCACTAAAATCACTCTTAATAAAACTTATTCACTGCAAATCCACACGGAGCACCTCTAAAAAGACCTACTTCCCCTAAGGTAAGAGCCCAGCTCAGGGATTGCACATTGCCCGACTAATATTGCACCAGCCCAGTAGAAATAAAAACAAACCCGGCATTAAAAAAAACAGTTTTAAAAGGTGACCCTACTAAAACCAAAAACGCAACAAAAAGGAGAAGGAGGAAAAAACAGTGACAAATTCACATGTGCAGCCTGCCCTGCAGGAGGCAATACAATATAAATTAGATTATAGTGCATCAATATACTTTTTTTTAATGTCAAATATATTAAGTTAACATACCTCCAGCAGACAACTGTGTTTGCTGCACACCTGGCTTATCTTCTAAAAATCACTACTAAAAACATAAAATACAATAAACATCAAATACATTTCAACAAATTAAAAAAAAGCACTAAAAGAAAAACAGCCTGTACCTCGAACCTCTGCTGTAGAGGTTTAAAACAACTGTTTGTGTAGCAGACAATTAAAACTTCTCAGGCTCTTCACCTACTCACACAACCATTGTTCACAGCCGCTCGTCAGTGGAAATGAAAAGCACCTGCTGCTACTTCCTCTTTTATACCCTCCATTGGGTTCCCTGGGTCCTAAAGACTTCCCCATTACACAAGGGTTGAAGGGACTGATGTTCTTATCAACTAATGACCTTCATGGACCAGAGAAATGACCAAAGCGAGTCGATTGCACATATTTGTTGTCACACTTTAATGCAAACATGATTCTTATTTTTAAAGTTGCAACTTTTTGATTTCAATACAAATTCCCTGAACTCAAGCCAACACACAGTGACCACAGTCACGTGCATAAGAGTTGAAAAGGGTTTCTGATAACTCAGAGCCAACATGACACGAGCCACTTTTAAGTTTATTCAAGCCACTGTTACGGAAGGAAGGTTAGGTGAAGGTTAAAAAGTTAATTTGGTGGAAAAAATCTGCTAGAATTCTGCAAAAGTGAGACATAAACCACCATCATCGGAGCAGACACGAGGTGGCTCCCTAATTTATGACTCGGTGAACAAAACGTCCTGAAAAATGCAGCCCATTCACCATTTGGACTTTTTACAGCACCAATAAAGTGAAACAAAACCTTATCAGAAATATGTTCACCTAAACGTCAACAGAAAAAGAAATATTAACATGAACGACAAGATAAAGAGAGTTTATGACCTATGCTGCTACCAGGCAGCCACACCACATCAAATGATACCACTTCTCCACCTGAGCAACACCAATACAGCAATATCAGATCTATATATCATCTTTATCTATAAAGATGGTTCCTTATAGATGAGTCATCACAGGAGATACAGATGGGCTGAAAAATGTGACGTACTGAGTCAACCTGAATATGAGGAAAACGTCATTAAGCTTTAAACTACAACAGCTCGGTCTCAAAAACCTGATGGCTGCGCTCTTATTCGCCAATAAGGACCAACGCAGGTGATTATAATCTCGTTTCCGTCCTTCCTCAAACACTCTAGATGAAAAATAACAAATCCAAGTTACACATGTGTCTGAATAGCCACCAGTTAAGAATGCACTCTCTTCCTCTGGTTTAATTTAAACCCAGACAGGAAAAATGTGCTCATTACTTAAATGGCTTCAGCGCTGCTCGTTTTTATACTTAAGGCGGAAATGGACCCAGCATCCACAGGAAGAGGTTTTGTCAGCACAGAGAGAGCAAATAAATAGTTGGAAAAGAGGTTTCCTGAATGCATTCAGTTATATGCAGGCATCAACGCTCACCTCTGTGTCAAAGTTCAGGTTTAGAGCTTACAGACACAAATCAGAGCCAAACAAGAGCCGCAGGCAGGTGGGAAATTATGGAAGTGTAAGCAGACCAATTAATGCATTTTACCCGTGTGGATATCAAAGGCTGCGGGGCTGCTGCACAAGAAACAACATGTGATGAGAAATAAATTAACATGACTCACCGTCACATGAAATGAAGTAAACGACTGTGGGTAATTACCACCCCGAGGACAGCGCCTTCCCTCCAAAGCCGCGGCGTCTCTGAGAGGCTGCAGTTGGAGGGAAGTTTGATGTCAGAGTGTGCGCGTGGGAGCCGTGGGACAGTGTTTTCATGAATGTTAATGAGCCTTAAATTTTTGCCTCTCTCAGTCCTGGCAGCGGCGAATCTGCAGAAAGCGAGCGGCTCTGTGGGCGTTATCAGATTCAGGTTGTCTGATCAAAAGCAGGGAGCAGCTGTCCCAGGTTTATAATGCGGACAGGGAGGACTGCGGGGACTGCACTCGAAACTCTCCGAGCTTCTCGCAGAGCAAAGAACAACTTGTTTTGTACCCGTGGGTCCCTATGAAAGATCATTTAAATATGCATTTGAATGATTTACATTCTCTGAGGTAAGATGAGAGAGGATGAAAGACGGCAGTCTGAAACACCAAAGCTTTAGAAAGCATCAGTCTGTCCATCATCAGGACTCACAGGCCTCCTGTTTGTGACGTTACATGTACGAGAAGCTGTAAAACTATTTTCACGAAACCAGTTCAGCTTAGGTCTCATTCAGATGAAATATAGGTCTCCAGAGGTGCAGCAGGCTTTTTAATATTACCTGCTTTGGTTGGTAATCTTTCACCTCCTCCCCAAGTAATAACTACGACTAAAATTACCTCTCATTTTTCAGCAAACTTGCTGCTTGTCCTTTAATTTAACCCGCACACAGAGACACGTTCTTGCATTTAAAAAAAGAAAACGATATCTCTCCCTCCTCCGTTCTCGAGCGTGACAGTTTGTCTCGTGGAAACATGAGATTGGTAAACGACACATGCACCTCCAGGTCCTCTAACGGCTACTCGAAACCTGCTCCAAGAGCGAGACAGTCCCCGAAGGATCCCGTGTCCAAGTGCCAGTTCGTGCAGAAATAAACATGTTTACAGGCTGGTAGAAAAATATTTTAAAGGTTTCCCTTGGCAGCCAGGCTGATTGGTGCTTGCTTGGCCTAATGCAAGTCAGTGAACTGGACCTCTGCAACTGTGACTGTACTGCCGGAGCCTTTTAGAGCACTTTAATTAATTTACCTGACAAATATTGTTCATTTCCATGTGCTGCAGACTGTCCTAGGACTGGTGAGTTAAACCCAAATATTTTATTAGCGTGTTAATTATCACTAATCAGCAGGTACCTGTGCACCCATAAATGTTATTAATGCAGCGTCTTTATTACAGCTTGTGGCCATAAGCTGCTCACTGATGTGCAGAGACATCCTGTGTTTCCTTTTCTGGAGAGTTGATGTGGGAGGGAAATATGAAACTGTAAAAATAGAATATCAGAGTTGTCTCCTCGATCTCAAGTTAAGCATCTATAATAAATGAACCTATCTCCAAAAGTTGATTCTGTTCATCTGGACGTAGCGTTTTGTGGGAGAAACATTTCAACAGTACATTTGCATAATGACTGAAACCAGCCCACTGAGGAACAATGGGCTGGGAGGTCAGTTCCTTAATCTTAATTATGCAAATTCTCATGACCACTGATCAATAACCATGAGTCCCATTGACAGAGAGTTGGGGAATGGCTGCAATCACAGCATTGTAAGATGGTGACAGATGTACCCTTAGGCCCCCTCCTCGATTCAGAGATGGTCTTTCCCTTTTCACGTAAATGGCCTCCTTGACTCCGCCCTCAAACCAGCGTTCCTTGGAAGAGTGTCCACTGACCTGTAGGTGTGAATAGACTGCAGAGTCCTGGCCTGATGAGGTGGCTCTTCTACTGGATTCACTTCACCCACTCCTGCAGGACTTCCTCCTCAACACACTCCACCTTCACCCCCGAGCCGCTACTGCTTCCCTACGCAGCCCCGCAGATGGCTCCGATGTTTTGCACATCGGAGCCATCTGCGGGGAGGAAGCGACGATTGCGCTGCTGGCGCGTCACCCCACAGCTGGATTTTGGGACTTCTGTGCGACCAGCTGTGGTGAGTTTAAAGGACACTAGTGTTGTTTCTGGAACTGTTTATTCGGGGGGTGTCTGTTGTATGACGAGGGATAATAACCGTAGCTTACCTACCTCCGTTGTAACAGACCTCACACAAGTGGGTATTTTTGAAACTCCCAAAAAAGCAACCGACTGCATTTCTTCCGCTCCTTCTGAACATGGTGACTCTGAGGCGGTTTATTCCGTGTTTGCCTCTCCTGAGACAATTAAACTCCACTCAGAAGGTGTTAAGGACAATTTTTCACCTGCTCCACCTCCACTAAAGCCATCATTACACTCAGCTGTGAAGGCTTCCATTCAGTCACTAGCCCGGCCTGCTGCTCAGACAGCAGTTCTGTTACCAGCCCAGTCACTTGCTCAGCCCTTAGCCTCACCAGTAGCTCCGTTGTCAGTTCAGCTTCCTGCCTCCTCGGCTGTTCAGTTAAATGCTCGGTCACAATCTTCACCTGCGTCCGTTCGGACGCTGTGTCTGTGCCGCCCGTTTTGGACTATTTTTCTAGCGCTCACTCAGAGCAGCGAGACAAACATGTTAATACTGAGATATTTCCTCAAGAACTGGCCAGTTTAGAGACTGTTACTCGCTCCAGGGCCTCCCCAGAGGCCGAGTTTCTGCCCCCAGCCGCCTCTGGACCCCTGGAGGCTATGACGCCAGCTGAGGACTGCACCCGGCTGTCGCTGCCTGAGCAGGGTCAGTGCTCTGCGCAGCTGCAGTCTGGCTCATGGGTGCCAGAGGCCCCCGTGCCTGCTGGCTCTGTGACTGTTCTCGCTCAAGCCTCCTGCTTCCGCTGGGGGGGGGGGGGGGGGGGGGGGGGGGGGGAATCACCACCTGTGGCTTCCACGCTGTCGCCTGCAGCGCCAATTTCTGCAGCATCGTCCTCATCCTCGCCTGCAGCTTCGTCCTCATCCTCGCCTGCAGCTTCGTCCTCGTCTGGTTGTGCGGCCGTCACTCCACGTCCAGTACCTCAACATCGCCGGCCACTTTCCAGGCCGCTGGCTGGACACCATCGCCGTCGTGGACGCCCTCCTGAACAGGGTCACCGCCGCTGCCTTCCACATGCCCGGCTTCCGGACTGGTGCTGCCACCACTGCCTTCTGCGCGGTTGGCATTTGGATTTGTTTTGCCCACGTCGTCGCCGTCTTCCGTGCGGCCGGCCTCAGTTTGTGACAAACTAGTGAACTGGTGACCTTCTGGTCGCCCCCAAGAACTGTTTCCACGACGCCACTGCCCTCTGCGTGGCCGACCCCCGGAACTGTTTCACTCTGGGCTCCTGTGCTGGCTACCTCCGGGTCGGCCACCTGAATTGTAAGGACTTCTGTGCTATAGGCCCCGTCCTATGTTTCGGCCTGTTTGACAGGACCCAGTCTGTGCGTTATGGACATGTTGTGTTGGACTCTGGGGCCTCCGTTTTGGTTCTGGTCCAAACAATTTCTATAACATGGTATTTCTTTTCATATTTCATCGTATTCAAGTTTCATACTGGGTGGATGAACTTCATTCACACAAAACTGAATTAATTTCATGTTTTGTTGGTGATGGTGGAACGTACCAACACCGTGACCTAAAATCTGCCACAGGCAGTCGGGAAGGTTGTGATTTGTCTTCATCAAACCTGAGAGTGAGTCCACTCCCATCAGAGATGCAAAGTTCACTACAGGTTCACCACGATGCACGAATAATAATCCAACACAAGCAGCAGGAAAAGGAAAAGCCCAAGCTCGAGTCAGGGAGAAGATCATTTTCAACATATTAACTATGTTAATTAAGGTATTTTCTTTTTAAAATCACTACTTCTGCTTGGTTTTTCTGTTTAAATCAAATTTAAGATGAAAAGAACTCGGAAACGAAGCTTTTTTTCTATTATTTTTCAGCATTTTCATCAACCAGGCCTGTACATCTAAAACAGCGTTCATCCTAAATCCCAAAACAAGAAGATAAATCACCAGGAGCCACATATTCCACCTCACATCCCTCTGAAATGTTAATCCTATTTAAAAAGGGCTTTGTGAGCAGACTCCACTGATCACAGCCTGGTTCGTATGAAAGAGATGGAGAATGACTTTATAACACGAAACACGAACTCGATTAAAACTAAGACCGAAGCCTTTATGGATCATTGTGGGAATTACTGTATGTATTTAATATAAAGAGTTCCCTTTGTTTTGTTTGATCATGAATACGAGACGAACATCAAGTTTAAAGTTCTAGAAGTGTTTCATCTGCTCGCTTCCTAATCTCAACAAAGTAACGCGCTTCTGTTAGCTCACACTATTTATTTACTCGCCTCAGTTTTTACTTACTTGGGTTATTTTTGCACAGAGTTTGGTTTGAACACAACACATCTTACTGCCAACTGACTTTAGGTCAGTTTCTTTAGTTTTCTGGTCCTATAAAAAAACTCTAATGAAGTTCAGTGATCACTCGCTTCAGTCCTGAAAGGCAAAAGCAGGATTTCACCTGTGACGTGTCCACATGCATGACTCAGATTTTGCCGTCATCAGTAATCCTCTGCTTGCATCCTTCATAGTAAACAGCGTTAATGAGCCACAAATAAAGTTTGTTACCTCACTCGAGTCGATTCCTTTCAGGCTCGTCTCCTCTGTCCTCGTCTCAAATTCAAAAATTAAGGAAATAATGACCGATTGTTTCATTGCACATTTCTTTATCGCGTACCTGCGTGTGTGACGTCTCCCCTGTGGCTGGAAACGCCTGCGTGGACCACTTAACCCATAAACATGAGATTAATGCACAGGAACGATCAACGGGTGTCAGCTTAATCTATTGTAAGGACACACACACACACACACACACACACACACCGATCAGGGCTGTATTGAACAGGAGGGTTTTTTACGCACGAGAAGCTCTCAGGAGAAAATCAATAAATCTACAAATCCCTCTGTTGTGTTTCGTGCCGGTGAACATCCGAGGCTGTAAAGCCCGACCCCGAACACATCGCGCTGTTGACAGTGCAGATGGACAAAATCAATGTGGATAACACAACAGGCTGAGAGGAACCAATCTATTAAAAACAGGCCTTTTGTTGGTGCTCGCCATGGGCGCAGGGCTGCCTGTGGTCCCTCGCAGATCACGCGTTATTCAGTAAAACAATCAGATCATTTTTAAACACAAAGTGCATTAAAAAATGTTTTAAAAGAAGCTGACAGAAAGAAAATGTATAAAAAGTTATCTCGCTCCCAAGACACCAAAATAAAAAGACTAAACATGAAAACACACGCAATAAATAATAAAACTAATAATAATAGTGGACCTCAGAGGCAATAGGTCTGTAACATACTGTGGATCTCCAACATGTGATCAGGTTTAGCCACAAGGACGCCTCATACGATGCCACGCCGGCAGCTTTGATGAAGCGGTGCCATCCAGGGCTGAGAGCAGGTTGGGATCTCGAGCACCTGAGCCAAAAAAAGGAGTGATGGATGGTCTTTATCTTTTCTTTCTAGCAGGGAGATACGGAGTCCAGAAAGAACTGTTTGTACGTCCTTTAGAAATAAAACTAAGAAGATGATCTTGGATGTGAAATTTTAAATCAGGTCCAGCTTTTGGACTTGCTTACAGAACTTTTTGATCTCGTCTCATATACCAAACACGCCTTCCTATTTTAGTCGTCCGTTTAAGCTTCGATTTCCTGCTCTGCCTCTGCAGGTCCGTGCACGCTGCTCTGAATACATGTGGAGGCTCTGGCATGTTTACTCATCACTCACAGTTTCTGCATCATGTTTGTGGGGATGGTAAACAATCTTCTCCTGTAATAAATCATTTCAAACTGAGGTGACTGCTCTTTGTTTTACACGTTACTGTGTATAATTCATTCACTCTGACCCCCTTTAAATCAGCACTAAGGCTTAAACTGAATGATTTGAATGTTTTACTATAAAAAAGCATTCATTTGTATTCTGTCATCTTCTGTTCGAACCTTTAAATCCTCACAAAGCCACAGAGATTAGACTGTTTGAATCAAAGTCTGTAACCTTTGATGAAACGGTTCAAACCGCTGTTGCTTTGTCACACCGAGCAACCAAAGTTCAACCATCTCCAATAATTATGTCATTTAAAAAGGCGTGAAATTGGAGAATTCGTTTTTCACCTTAGAGCAAAACTGGATTTAATGGCCATGAGAACCTGCGGGACGAGTGTGACGTGCCCTCAGAAATCAGATTAACCCTTTCGTGTCCCGGTCACAAGTCGAAAGGATGGAACAAAACAATAAAACAATACCGCGAGCACACCTCCCCCTCTCCCAAAACTGCATCATCCCCCACTGTGACAACCTGTTGCCACGAGTTACCATGCCATCCTGTCAATCACCACGGTGGGAAACAATGCTGCGATTGGTGGGGGTCACCATGACAACACAAAGACCCGCTGATGACTCAATGGAGACCGAGACGGAGCGAGGTTTGCTCTCCTGCCGGCTGCTATGGAGCCCCTCGCCGCCTTTATGTGTCGGAGTTTAGCTCGGGGGGGATTATGAGCTCCTGTTAACAGCTGCTGATATGACTGAGTGGACAGAAATGTTTACAGACAGAGAAGAAGGAGAGACGGGTGACAGAGAGGGGAAGGGGAAACGTACTTTCATGGTGTCATCAATAATAGGTGTCTGGGTTTGATTCAAGGAAAATCAAGCTGAAAGAACATCAGATTTTTATTTTGGTGAAAACAGAGTGAAATGGGAGGAGGAGGAGGTAAAGATGGAGGCAAATGTCTTTCATGGATAATAACAGTTGAAGGAAAATAAATAGCTCTTAGAGGCTGCGCTTAGAAAGTTTGTTTACATTTATTAAAAATAATAATTTACCAAAACATGGTGAACGCTGCCTCTCATTAAGGAATCCATCTTTACGTGGATGCAGAGCCTCACCTCCCAACATTACGTGTGGTAGCAAGAAGGAGTTCCTCCTCGGCTGTGCTGCGATCTGTCTATGAAGGAAAAGTATCGCTGCCTCTGGACAGGATCAGACTTGGTAGCCCAAGCGAGGGAGTTTCTGCACGAGTGACGTGACGGTGGAGCGTCACAGTGATGCTGGGTTTATGTTTTATCTGCAGAATTCATTCGTTGTACTGGACTGACAAAGGCCAGGCCACGATCCAGTCCTCATCTCTGATCATGAGCTCTGATGCAAGAATGAGGATCTTCCTCTGTAGACCAGCAGAGCTCATATGGAATAAATGTAAGGAGCTCGCACACTTCCAGAAGCCTCCCCAGCACAGGTGGAGACCCCACAGTCAGGGGCGCCACTGCCTACCCCCCGACATTTGCCAGCCGGCCTTTTTCTCATTTTGTCCATATTTTTAAGTAACATATATCTGACAACAGCATAATAAAACTGGAAATTTTGTTTTTGGTGCCCCACCCCAATATTTTTATTGGCCACTGCTTAAAAAGCTCCCGAGGAGCTCCCGCCCACATTAGACCCAGAGCCAGCTTTGGAGATTGTATATCTCAGCTGTTTAGTCTGGTACTAACGCAACCTGAACCTTCAGATAAGCAGAAGAAAATGCTTCCATCTATTCTCTTCCACTTATCTAATTCAGGGTCGCGGGGGGGTGGAGCCTATCCCAGCTGCTGAGAGGCGGGATTCACCCTCGACAGGTCGCCGATCTGTCACAGACAATGAGCCTCAGAGAACTAATTTTCCCCCCACATGCAGCACCGACACAAAGAAACTGGGAATAAGGTTCAGTTCTGCTCGCGTACTGCACACATTCTTCACCAGAATAGAAAAAAGAAAATCATCTAATTAATCCACTTCATGCACTGGGTAAATACGGCTCCGTACTCTGTTTGTGGTTGCTGTGAAAAAGAACTCTGCAGGAGTCATAAAAATGAGCAGCACGCACATTAGACCGACATCACATAGATGGAGAAACAATAATTTCCTCCTGATTAGCTCTTGTTAGGAACAAGCGTAACCCTTGATTACTTAATAGCTTCCTCTAAAGTGAAAGTTGAATTGATGAAGCCTTATTGAGGCTCCCCTGTGGCGTAACACCACACTGAGAAACACTGAAGCTGGCCAATGATTCCTGCAGAGGTTTGAAGATTTCTGCTCAAATCAAAATATCCACAAAACCTGACAAATCCAAGCAGTCTGATGATCAGCTGTAAATATTCACGCTATGGATGCTATAGATTATTGTTTTAGACAACAGCAAGCCCTTACCTTCAAACCTGCCCCTGACTTTACGCTTCATTAATCTCTGTTCACATCAGCTGTTTTCTGTTTTCCTTCCATGATTTAATCTCAGGTCAAACTTTATTGTTCGAGCTGGTTTCAAACTTAAGCACTTCTTCTTTCTACGTGTGAAGGGTCCACTGTGTTCAGACACGCCGAGCTGACTAATCAGGATAATAACTTGGACTTAAAATCACAGAAGTCATCCTTCTGCTTATTTGTGAACAGATTTTGCTGCAGTCACAAAGCTTAACAAAATGACAAGTGCCCGACGACATGAGCGACCCGAGCCACAAGTGCTGTAAAAATAGTAATGACTCAACTCAAATGTATTCATAAAGCACATTTAAAAACAACTCCCTTTGACCAAAGTGCTGCACAAAAAACAGAATGGATACAAATATATAGGAGGATAGAAATGAAATAAATAAAATACAAGTTAGTAGGTGCTAAACATGCACAGCAGTGGCTGAAAAGGACAGAATAAGCAAATCAGACAGACGTAAATAACGATGGATAAAAAAAATGTAACAGTTTTAAAATACAAAGATGTGTCCGTGAGGGCAAAGCTGTTTCCACAGAGGGGGCAAAGTCAGAAGGATCCAATCAGCTGACCCGAGGGTCTGGAGGCTGAGCAGGAGTTTGACAGGAGAGCTGTGAAGGGTTTAGTGGACAAACAGGAGGATCTCGAAATCAGTCCTGGCAGTTAATGGAGAGAAGCCAAAGCAGGTGCCTGTGAGGAGCCTAACAGCAACATTTTAATAGAGAGGACTGGTCTGAGGCCAGTGTGGAATGAACTGCAGTAGTCCAAGTGGGAGGAAATGAGGGCATGATTGATAATTTCGTGTTCTCTCAAAGAAAGAAAAGGCTTAATTTTGGATACGGAGCACAGAAAAAGCTGCTTTCATCCACTGAAGAGAACAATTTCAGTTTCATCCTCATTCAGCTGAAGGACGTTGTGTGCTTTCCAGCTCTTAATGCTCTGTGATGATGCCATCCAGCCTGGACTTGTTGGGACTGAAGAGGATGAAATGTTTCAGTGTCATCAGCATAGTAGTGAAAGGAGGACTCTGTATTCATGAGTCAGGTAGTCACAGGTAACAGGTGTTAAAGCTGCTGCATGTATAAATGTGTGTGCATGTAGTGATATATTCTGTTTACAAGGGGAAGTAACTTGGCTTAAAGGGGTGTGGCTTCAGCCTGTTGACTTCCACCAGATCATTGGCTATGCTTTGTTTTCATAGAGTTCTCGTCTACTGTCATGGCAGCAGCTGCGATTCCAGAATTCACGAGACTTGCTTTAAATGTAACATCGTCTGGTTTCTGATATTTGTCTTTATCACACAGCTTAAACAAACCCAAACCTAATGGGCCACACGGGCACAGCACTGGTCTGAAATAAGGTTGGATCAGAGAAAGACGTCTCATCCACAAACTCAATTACAACACAAACTAATCAGAGTTCAGGAAATCCAATTTACTGTGAAGTGACTCAGTGTCTGTGCCGAACAGAAGGAGCGGCGTGAGGCAGAGCCAGAGGAGGAAACACTTCAGAGGAGAGCCGGAGAGAACAAAGACACCACTCACTGGCAGGAAGTGTTTCGTGAACACGCATCGAGCGTCCCGCGTGACCTTCTCCGATGATCAATAAGATTCGAAGGCGCTGGATTTATCTGTTTATCTGGAGGAGTTTTGACAACTACACAGCTGACAAACAACTGATGAGGCGGAGAGGAAGGACGGTTAGCGAAGAGAGAGGGAGCTCGTTTTGAATAATGAATGAGTTGTTTGCTGTCTAAAAAAGGTCTGGACCACTGCAGTCCACACACACACACACACACACACACACACACACACACGCACGCACGCACACACGCACACACACTGCTGCTGCTTTTGGCTCTGAACAGTAATGCAAAGCTACAATCTGTCTGAAAACAACTGTGCAAATCATAACAGCAACCTCTCTCTCACACACACACACACACACACACACACACACACACACACACACACACACACACACACACACACACACACACACACACAGAGTTATGTATCCATGACTTCAGAGGACATGACTTGCATTTATTTGCAGTCTAACTTTAACCAGGTTAACCTGGACCTGACCTTCAAACCTGGATTCACCTTGAAAGTGAATCATTTACATTGTGGAGACTTTGCTATTTGACATGTCCTGATAATTTAACTCTGTGAACAGATTAAAGTCCCACAAAACGAGTAACATCTGGACCACACACACACACACACACACACACACACACACACACACACACACACACACTCCGGGGGCCTCCATCTTTTTGTCTCCTCAGCTGGCAGATGAGCCCAAATATACACATGTTTGTATAATCCTGAATCGCATCAGTGACGACTGGTGTCAGAGCAAACCTACAAGCTAGTGTGTGTGTGTGTGTGTGTGTGTACATTTTATTAGTCTTGTCCCAATTAGCCTCACAGACACACATACACATTTCCAAGCATGAAATCTCTGTCAGCTGTGCCTCGCGTTAACTCGAAATCCTGTGAAATTGTTTCCTCTCATTTTTAAGTTAATTATTTTCTTCTTAATGAAAATCAAAACTAAACAAAAAAATTTAAAAATAAAAGGAAGCACCGTCCTCTTTTAGGTTTCTTCTTCCCCTCGCACTGTTTCCTCGCTGTCAGAGATAATTGGCTACTCTTGGTTTCACATCACTTCACAGTTTAAACAAAGAAGGATTTCAGTGCAAATTGCAGAAATGTTGTTTTTATACATTTAGCACGACTCAGCATATGCAGAGTTCTTGTCATGGAAAGCAGATTAAAAGTTAGTATGAAGGTCACTGAAGAGGATCTGTTACACAGTCTGCATCTTTACTATAAAGTCTGTGAAATAGTGATACATGGAAACTCCCATCTTTGAAGGCTCTCCGTTTTCAGTGCATATGTTAGTGACTGGTGTCTTTGCAGTGCAGCTTCATCGTCCATCTGGACACTAATCTGGAAACTAATTCATAAATGAAGACCATGTTGTAGCATTTGAGCCTAGACGAATTAGGATCATGTTTATGTCATAGATAAAGTGGGCAGACTTTAAAACTACACGAGTCGCCCCCTGCTGGTCATTAAAAAGAATGCGGGCCTAGGTAAGTATGTTTCCCCTTTAAAGCTTAATAGGAAAAAGGTTTTGAAAAGAAGCAGAGCTCATTTAAAGCATCATGATTCTTCTTCAGACTGAAGGTAGCAGATAACAGCAGACTGAACAAACAGATCCATACATCCAGCAACACTGAGGGTGAGAAGCTTGACTCTGATGGCGGTGTCATGTAGGAGGATGCTGTCCAAGTTACAGAGAGCATTAATCCTTCAAACCTTCTCCAGTCACACGAGCACGCTCAGTGAAAGACTCACTCCTCCTGTGACACCTGACCAATTTTATCTTTGTTTAATTTATTTTAACTAATCCCTACTCTAGGATTAATTAAATATTCAGATTTCTTTTTCCTGATGATTTCAGGTCTTGCCATGGGACGGGCAAGAAGCGATCTCTAAAGTCCCGTCCACATGTGAATCAATTCACGGGTAATTGATGCACTCGCTGGCCTCAGACTTGAGAAAAGTCTAACTCGGGATCAACCACTTTGCATCACCAGCAGCTATTCTGCAATTTTCTGGTTGACACATGTTTTAGTAGCTTCTGGTGTAAACATCTCTTAGCAACTTTACATGTGATGAACAACCTTGAGGAGCAGGAGCGAGGCAGGTTTGGGTGTGGAGCTGCTGAGATCTCTGGTTCTCTGCTGGGAAGTTGTAGATTGTTCCATCCAGGCCATTTGTTTGACTGATCTCCAAGTTGGTTTCAATATTAAATGTAAAAATGAAGGTACAGGTGGACTGACCTGACAATGATGTTGTATTGAAGAGGGAACCATGTCCGGAAAAAGACCCAGATTTACCACTTGATGTAGATTCAACCTGAAATTCAGAACTTCAGTTTCCTCCACGGGGTAATTAGGCATAATGTTTTTGACAGGTACCTGATTTATACCATTGTGTGGTGTCGAGAACATATGACCCTTCCAGATATTTCCAAAGAAAGAAACACTGGTGCAGTTCTGCCAAATGGCTTTGGGAGCAATAACTGCCAGAAATTCACCGACAATTCACAGATGCAGTCTAAATATTCTGCCTGACATTGTTTTCTTCCCAGAAAAAAATGACTCCACATTCAGCCAGGTAACGTTCAGCTCTCAGACCTGTCTACATGCAGGATGATTCTCAGAAAGCACAAAGGCGGGACTGTAAACGAGTTAAGGGTGACACACTCAGGCATCGAGAGGGAACTCGGAGTAGAGCAGCTGCTGCTCAAACAGGAGGTGAGGTTACGATGGACGATCACAGAATAGCTTCTCTCTTTTCTGAGAAACTTCATTCTGTGATTTCTGTACCTGTCATAAATATTTTTAGAAAGGCTCAGCAGGAGAGAAACTGTTGAAGTGGTGTGTTGATGATGAGATACGAAGGTCCTTGTTGACAGCTTTTTATTCAAAGGCAGATGCTTTCTAACTTCGTGACAGTTTCATGTTCTAAGGTCATGTTAAAATTTTTACACCTTCTTCTCTGATCTGTGATTGATTAAACAGATGGTATACTCTTGGATTTATTATGGGACTGTCCCTGAATTTATCCACTCTGGTCTAGGATATGGAGGTACACATCTTTGTGTACCTCCATATCCATGCCCTGTTTGTGCATGCCCTTAGAATCTAAGGGCATGCACAAACAGGAGCAGTATCTAAGGCTTAGATACTGCTCCTGTTTGTGCATGCCCTTAGATACTGCATATTGCATATGTCCTCAGTTTGAGAACACCTTAAAAGCTTCGGGATGAAGTGGAAGACTTGGATTATGAAGACGTACATTGTCCCATTTGTAAACAGAGCGAACATATTTGCAAAAGAAACCAAATCCTAAACAGACGAGATTCTGCAGCTGTATGCACTGACGATGATGATGATGGGACTTATCTTAGCGAAGAAAAAAAGTCCCCAGACCAAGCAGAACCAAGCAGAACCAAGCAGAACCACAGCAGAACCAAGCAGAACCAAGCAGAAGCACAGCAGAACCAAGCAGAACCACAGCAGAACCACAGCAGAACCAAGCAGAACCAAGCAGAACCAAGCAGAAGCACAGTCATTCTCATGAGAGGGTGTCTTTGCAAAGCTCTGTACTGTCATGCCAAGTCGTGTTCCATGTTGAAGTCATCAAAATCTCATAAACACAGAAGCTTTGTTGCTTGTTTCGGTTGATTAATAGCGGTAGTTAAGTGTGTCAAATTAGTTCTTGGAAAAACTACAATTAGTCCAGAATAACTAGCGGCTGACGGAGATCCAAATGAATAAATGTTGATTTGCTCCATTTGCTTGCAAGTTTTCATTGAGAAAAAGTAAATGAGAGAAGAAAAGGAAATTTGTGCAGAGCTTCGAGCCCCACTGATGCAATCAGCACTGAAAAACACTAATTTAGCAGTAAGGGTCCTGCTGGAGGGTCTGACAAGAAAGAAAATAGAAAACATTAATAGAGTGGCTGCGTGGTGACAGAAATCAATGAATAATCATTAAGTTAGATGCAAAATGGTTCATGAATTAGACAGGAGGGAACGTTTATTTATTTAACCTTTATTTAACCAGGAATGTCCCGTTGAGATCAAAGACCTCTTTTTCAAGGGAGTCCTGGCCAAGAGGCAGCACATTTCCAAACAAATACATACGAACAAACAAAGTTAAACAATTACACATTATTGAGGCAGTCTGTAGGCCTTTGAGTTTAGTTTTAAAAACATTTAAAGACAACAGTTCAGTGAGACAGAAGCAAAAGAGAAACCTGACAATCAGTCTGCAGCAGAGCGCTGGTCACTGTAACAATGACACGGCAGACACGGCGACATTTCCATGCTGTTCTTTTATCAGCACACATGGCTGCTGTTCACACACGGCTGCAGCTTTTCAGTCGTCAGCCGAACACATCACCAACGCCAACAACAATAATAGGAGTGAGTCCACGCTTTAAGCCGACGAGGCGTGATTGCAGGTGCGTCCCCCTCTCCTGCAGCGGCACCGCAGACCACGCCCACAGTCACTTTCTCATGACCAATGTGTGATTAAGCTTTTCCACATATTCCTGTTCATGTTTGTTTCCTCTTTGGCTGCTTTACGTTTATTAAAATGTCGGAGGTTTCTTCCTGTTAAAAGAGAGTTTTTCCTTCCCACTGTCGCCAAAGTGCTCGCTCGCTGGGGGTCATGTGATTGTTGGGTTTTCTCTGTATTATTTTAAGGTCCTTAGCAGATAAAGCACCTCGAGGTGACTGTTCTTATGATTTGCTGGTATGGAAAATAAATTGAACTGAAATGTTGTTGATCAGCTGTCGCTGCTCTGAAATCACATCAATAAGCTCCTCCTCCAGTGGCATCGATCCTGTCTTATGTGTTTTTATGATGCAGCGTCAAGCAAATGTTTTGCCAAAGTACAAATATTATAATTTTATTTTAGAGGCTCTGTTTGTGCCGCCGGCCACACATTTGATCAGTTTGTCTCACTGCATAAACTACATTAGTTTATCGTTTCATTTGGGTTTTGGACAGTTTGTACCCTCTGTCATCCCGACTGTGACTCAGAGATCAATTTCAGTGTCACATTAAAGGATGTCTTAATTCATAAAATATATCTGGAGAGGGGGGGATGCTGCAGGATGCGCAGCCATGCCCTTTTCAGAATTACTTCACATCAATTACGTTTTATTTATCTGGTGCTCTTTCGCAGCCACCTCAAGACACTTTGCAAGGTAAAGACCATAAAATATCTGAGCGAGAGCCCCAGTGATCCTTTATGAACAAGCACGAGGTTACCTCTCGTTTTAACAGGAACTCCCACAGTATCAAGCAAGAGGCAGCCACCAGTTGGAGGTTGAGGGAAAATAGAAAAGAAAAAATGAGAGCATAAAGAGTCAAGCAGTAGCATATAATGCACGGGGAGCACAGTGAGTGGAGAATAAGTGCTCGGTGCATCATGGGACTCACATTCTTTACACTCAAGGAACCACAAATAAGCTGCAAAGTGGGATAATATGATGCTATAATGCATGCAAAATATTAGGCACACTGCTAGAATATGAAACATCTGAGCTGAGAGATGCTGAGTGACGAGCATCTTAAGGTCGCAATGTAGAAATTATTTCATCAGAGGTTCAGAGTCAAACTGGAGCAGACAGAGTCCTTTACCATCTGCACACATGCACACACGTATATATACACTCATATATATATAAAACCAGCAAATGAGCTGCTTGGCACATTTCTGTGTAAACTACCAGTCAGTGCACACACACACACACACACACACACACTAACACAAATCGTCTTTGTAATCATCACACGCTACACAACAGGAGGCCTGGGACCCCCGAGTATGTGTGTGTGTTTGTGAGAGTGTGAGCATGAGTGTGTGTGTGTGTGAGAGAGAGTGTGTGTGTGTGTGTGTGTGTGTGTGTGTGTGTGTGTGTGTGTGTGAGAGCCTGAGGTTTGATTAAAAAGCTCTTTTGTGGTTTTGAGATGCTAATCGTTGTATTATCAGCTGGATAAAAGAGAGTTTAGCTGCTTAAAGACAAACAAATGACTTCTGGCACACATACACCATACATGGCTAATGAGCACGTTGTGTGTGTGTGTGTGTGTGTGTGTGTTTTAAACAAACTGACAGAGGAACATCTAAATTGGTCTCAGCTCTCAGGCTTCGAACACTAACTCTAACACTTGAGGAAGAAATCCCATCATGTCAGCGACAGGAAGCATTCATGACATCACTTCTCATGTCAGCTTACACACAGTGGCCAACTGTGATGTCACAGTGCGAGCTGAAAGGCCGCGCTGGTCTCAGGTCCAAACTCGTCAGCGAGTCCGAAGAGCCTTCAGCGACTTGGATTCGGTTTCTGAGTTGCTCATCGAGTCGCTCACAGCTCTGCTTTTAACCGTTACTCGGCCTTTCAGCTAACTTCATGTAATAGATGAAGAAACATTCCTCAGAGATTTCATCGTCGTGTTTAAGACACCAGCTTGAGATGATCTTTATGACGTGGTGTGTTATCCTCTTGAAAGCAGCCATCAGACGCTGATGTACATGGTCAGCTGCAACACTCAGGTAGGCCGTGGTGTCTAAATGCTGCTCGGTTGGTTCTAAGAGACCCAAAGTGTGTCCAGGAAATGTCGTCTGCACCAGCGATCGCTGCTTTCATCTTCCTGACATCTATTCTGACCGTCGCAGCAGAAACTGATCAATGTTAATAACTATCAGTAACACCTGCTGCTTCCTCTGTGGTCGCTGTGACATGAAGGCGCAGGTTCACCGAAGCACATCTGTGAACGGTGTCCTAATCCTCGGCTCCTCAGCCCGACCTAACAAAAGGCTTTGATGTTAACATTTACAATGATTACTATGATAGTTTGACAGGCAACAGTTTGCACAAAATAAAAGCTTCAGACACGCAGAGAAAATGAAAATCAACCCAGTGAAAGAAGAATGATGCAAAACCAGAAAGAGAAAAAGATAAGAGCGAGAGAAGAGAGAGAGGGGCGAGAGAAAATGTCATTTTTCCACAGCTCTGTGGCGTGGGAGTTTCTCCGCTTCCTTTCTTCACACATTTTGCCTGAACACACACTCATTCGCACATCATCATTATTAAAACCTTCTATGAATGTGATAACAAATAAAAAGTGCATGAGAGAGCAATCCCAGTAATCTGTGAGGCGGAGAAAACGAGCTTCCTGTTTCCGCTCCGGATTCTCTCGGGCTGGGATTTCTGACTGGTTCCACTCAGATGTGTGGAACCTGGGCTGGAGCTACGCTAACATTACAATCAAACGACTGGTGCAGCACAAAGAAACAGATTCTTTCAGTTCCCAGGTTTTACATATCAGGTCCTGTGCTTCCACAGGAGTTCAGGGTAATTAGCAGCCAGGCACTGCTAATCAAATGCACTGATTAAACGATCAGCAGCAGTTTGAGCACCTCCATGCTTAACAGTCTGCGAAAAGTTATAAAGTCATTAAAAACAATCTGAAGTCCATCCATTCGCTTCCGCTTATCCTTTTCAGGGTCGCGGGGGTCACTGGAGCCTATCCCAGCTGTCATAGGGCGAGAGGCGGGGTACACCCTGGACAGGTCGCCAGTCTGTCGCAGAGCCAACACACAGGGACAGACAACCATTCGCACTCACATTCACTCGCACATTCACACCTAGTGGCAATTTGGATTAATCAATTAACCTATCCCCACAAGCTGCATGTCTTTGGACGGTGGGAGGAAGCCGGTGTACCCGGAGGGAACCCACGCAAACACGGGGAGAACATGCAAACTCCACACAGAAAGACCACAGCCTGATGGTGGAATTGAACTCAGGACCTTCTTGCTGTGCGGCAACAGTGCTAACCACCGTGCCACCGTGCCGCCCCAGTCTGAAGTCCATCATTCTAAAATATTCAATTATTCACAACTGAAAAACATCCAACTGTCGTCCTGGAAGTGGACGTCCCGGCAAATTCCCCCCAATGCTCACAGAAACTAGGAAACTGCCCCAGAGCTCCATCTCAGACTCTACCGGCCTCACTCAGCATGTTAAATGTTCGAGTTCATGGCAGCACGGTTAGAAACAAACTGAGTACTGGCTTGTTTGGCAGGGATGCAGAGAGCTTGATAAACTGGTTCTTATAGAGCGCTTTGTAATTCTACTTGAGCACTCAAAGCGCTTCATACAGCAGGCCTCATTCACCCATTCACCCAGCATTCGCACATGTTCATACTGCAGTGAATGCACCGCAGAGCAACTGGGGGTTGGTATCTTGCCCTAAATGGTAAATTGGCACAGAGACTGGAGCAGCCAAGGATCAAACCACTAACAGACGACCTTCTCTCCTGAGCTACAGCTGCTCTCTCTAAGAACATCTCAGCATGGTGTAGCTCTGCATAGCTGCATCTGAACAAACCACCTCTGGAACAATGTGCACAAATATAGCCAATCACTCAGAACACACGTCTACTAAGCATCAGCAGGGAGGTGGTGATGATTTGCACCTTGCAGTCATGAAGTCAACCGTGAACTCCTCAAACGTGAGGCCACAACTTGGCTGAAGTTGGATCATACAACAGGACAGCGACTCCAAGCACAGCAGCCAATCTCCAACAGGATGGCTGAAAAAGAATCAAAGTCCATAAACACACAGAGCTGCGTGAAACGGCGCTGCAGAGAATCTACGACCATGTGGAGGCTGATTACTTCAAGTTATTGCTGCTAATGCTGGCTCTGCAAACTGCTGAATCATGACATAAATAGTACTTAGTTTTTCCTCACACCGCTTCATCGTGTTGGCTTCATGTTTGTTAATTAAATAATGACACAATCTAATATTTCATGTTTTTTATTTCTCTGAGGTTGCATTTAGCTAATTTCACTGGATCCCTACATGAAGGCAGTGGAGCTCAGCTGCGTTCAACACGACAAGTTTCAACGAATAAAAATGTAAAGTAAATAGAATTTGTTTCATTCGCCTCTCTGCTCGGTTAAGTTCATTTGCAGCTTGGTTCAGACGGTCAGTGTGCGGTGAGACTCTCTAAAGGCCGGCGTTACATAATGTTTACAGTGGAGGCATTTAGCAGAGGCTCTTTGCCACAGAGTGTTACTGTAAGTGTGCAGCCATGTGCTGAGTGTCAGGCTGACTGCGCTCCCAGTGCGATCAGCGTGAGGGTCACTGAACTCATCACCAGTAAGACTTCATATTTAACAATAAGCTTTTCTTTCACCCACACTGAAGCTTTAGTTTGAGCACAAATGAAATCAACACATCCTCAGACTAAAGGTCAGGTCAGCGCTCTCACTTTAAGCTGTTTAACGTCGGTTTGATGTAAAAATGAAGCAATGCTGAATCACACCATAGATCCAAAAACTGCAGTTCCTCTAATGACCACCGGAAGCAGTCAACCCTCCCATGTTAAAATGTCCAGTTTCTCCACCACGTCTGAGCTGCTGGTGCTGTTGTTGGTCCATCAAAGGTAAATTCTAGTTTTATAATAGTCTGACACTCAGCAGTAATCCAAATATGGTCTGGCTCTGAAAAACACGCTCACTGTGGGTGTGTCCATCTTTTAAATACAGTCTGTGTGCTAACATAAGTGCCGTTATGTAATTTAAGGCCAGGCTGCATTGAGGTGTTTTAAGCTTATAGAAATCCAAAAAGACACAACAGAATATGATGTGACTAAATGTGACTTCACAAACCGATGAGTGATCGTTCGTGCCACTGGTGTTATCTGTGTGTTGCTTCCTTTCTGCTGGAGTGAATGGACACTGAAGATAAGCAGGGATATCACCGGCAGAGCCATCCTGAACTATTTCTGTTTGCAAGGCCAAACGTCGTGTGTCGGTTCTCAGAGGTGATACAAAGATGGAACAGAGGATACTCTCACAATACAGAGATCGGCACAGGAGATGGATTCAGTCTGGGAGGAAAAGGATTAATTTGCTACTCGTCCGCTGTGTCGGTATTCAATCTCTGCCCCGAGGAGAAAAAACATCCACTTCAAATCTATTTCTTTTTTTTTAATACAAAGTTTTCTGCAGTGAACAGAGAACGGAGACAGAGTAGCCTTGGCATCTTGTTTTCTTCAGTCCCGCCTGTTTATTTCCATTATCTGGATTTTATTTAGTTTAATATATGTGCAAATCAAAGAAAATCAGAGATATTCATCTTCTTACTGGAGCTGACAGGAGCTGGAGGTCATTTGCCACGCTGTCTTTCATCTTCCTCCACATCGCCGTAAACAGGAGGTGAGGGCAGAGGGTTCGTGGAGCCGAGGGGAGCTGGTAACGCTCCACGATGGCCTGACTGGAATATGAAGTCCTAAGTAAGAGCGTTAATGTCCCTGAGGGAACCAACACGGGGAATAATTTATGACTTTATACGTTATTTCGCACTCGGGTTCTGTCTCTGGCTTTTCAGAGGACGAGGACTCCTTCCCTTTTCATCTCCCATCACTTTCTCCTTCAGTTTCTGTTCGGCTCCCAGTTACGGTCTCACTCTCTTGTCTCTGATTGGTTGGGAAAGATGCACGTCCACTTCAAAGACTACAAAGACATTGCTATTCTGCAGGAGAGGAGGACGAGTGGACAGAGTTGGATGGAGGAGACGGAAATATATGTTGAGAGGGGAGAAGGGAGGATGGGAAGGTGGAGGTGCGGTGCTGGTGCTTCAGATGAGACTCAACACGTCTCAGTCGAGCTGCAGTGTGTGGAAAAACTCGTGCCTGCTGCAGAAAGGCTGAACGTTGATGGAGCTCCGGGTCGACATCACACGCACTCATTCACACGAGTTGAGAGAAATCAACAAGGACGAGTTCTCTAACTCTCTAAGTTTGCACTCAGGGAGCCGTTTAGGCTTCAAAGTGAGAGCTGAGAACAGAGAAATGATGCAGAATCCTCATCTATCACACCACTCCAGTAAAGCACTTCTCTCTCTGGCTTATTTGTGCTTCGCTGAGTTGATAAAAGTCCACGCTTGTCTTTGTGGACGCCATGTGCTTGTATGTCATTAACTTGCGTCTCTGCGGTTGTTTGTTTTGGCCTCTGTGCTCCTCTTTTCTTTCCTCCTGCTGTCCCCGGGTCTGACTGTTGACACTTCCCGTCTGATCGTTTAAACGATCGATTCATTACTTACCAATAAAATCTTTTATATAAAGAAACTTGAAACAAACACTTCTGACAGTTTTCAGGCACACAAAGATTGTGTGTTACACCTGTGTTACATGATGAGGGTGAATTTCATCAGATCATTTCCGAGCAGCTCTGTTGGACAGATCATGTTTCAGCACAAAAACAATTCAAACATCAACATGAGAGCTCTAATATTCAGGTTTCAGACTCTTTATGCCTGTTTGCTACATAAGAAGCTGTTTAAGGTCTTTCTGATGATTTCAGTGACCAACACGGAGTTTGTCACAGTCCTTCGATTCTCCTCTGACCCTGCTCTCGACCTTATCTCCAAAGAATCAGGTGCAGTGTGTGTGTGTGTGTGTTTTCGTGTTTTCATATCTTCGTGGGGACCAAAATCCAGGTCCTCACAAGTATGAAGGCATTTTTGAGAGTCAAAATGTGGTTTTAGTGTCAGGGTTACAGTTAGGTTATGGTTAGGTTTAGGGTCAGGGTTAGGGGGAGGGGCTAGGGAAAGCATTATGTCTATTTGATGTCCCCACAAGATATGAATACCCGACGTGTGTGTGTGTGTGTGTGTTTAATGGTTGACCAGTAGGACCTGTGTGTGTCTGAATACGCCTACTTACTTGTTTACATAATCCAATATGAATAAACATGAGATGATTTATGAATAAACATGTCCGAGGCAGCAGTGTGAGCACACACACACACACACACACACACTGCTGGGAAATCTCAGTGGTTCATGAATATTCAGGCGGCGGTTCTGTCGTTCGTTCTCACACTCATTCGTTCTGTTTTCCTCTCAGACTGACGGCTCTCTCAGGCTGGATTGACACTCGTCCCACTAAGCCTCTCCTCTCTCCTCCTTCACTTCTTTCTTCACTCTCTCCTGTTCCTCTACCTTTACCCACCCACACACACACACACACACACACACACACACACACCGGGCAGCCATCACTTCCTCACTTGCCACACTTTCCTCTCCATCTTTTCTTCCTTTTCATGTCTTCTTTGGTCACCTCTCAAAGAGGTCATCCACTCTTTGACCTCTCTCTCCTCCTTCCTCGTCTCCTTTCCTTGCTCCTCAGGTTTTAATGCACCAACTAAAACATTTCCACAGTGGCTTTGTTGTTTTTGTTCATCAGACGTAGTGAATATTTAGTGTTTTATGTTTTAAGCTGTTCACTTTGGTCCTGCAGTCTTTGAAGCTTTACGACTAAAATCTGGATATTTTGTAACAGTTTAGAGGTTTCATTATGATGCTTCATCATATCTTCTTGAACATTACGGCCCAGCTCCAGTCCAGCTTCAACACGTCCAGCTTCGTCGTGTGGAGGCTCTGCTGTTCCAGATTAATTCGTTTTAAGTGGAGGTGAGTTATAAAGGCCTCCAGCTCAGAGTCAGGATTATTAACAGCAGTCTGTGGGTCCAAGATGGAGGAAAGTCAATGTTTCATGAGTGTGACTTTATTTTGAAGGCGTTATGCTTTTAAAAACATTATTATTACCAATATGAACAAACAAGAAAGAAGAAAAGATCACAAACACATGGAAGCAGGTCAGACATGCTGTTATAATTTGGTTTTTCAGTCAGTGGACTTGATCTTAATACATAAATCTGACAGCAGGTTAAAATGCTGCAGACTGTTTATGTTGGAGAAAGCCGAGGGAGTCCCGGAGCTTCCTGCTGTATTTTCGCCCCATGAAGTTTGACTCCACAGAGTTCCACGTGTTACGGAGCAGGTGAGTTCGCAGCCAGATCAGAAATGGCCTTTAGTGGTTAATGATCTGGTGGCCGGGTGTAACTGATGAGGCGACTGACAGCTACGACACAGGATCCGACTGCTGTGAGATAAAGACGTGATGGTTTTTATGAATATAATGTATTTCTATTGTAACACGTGTACTTTAAGGTGAAAGATGAGAACAATATTTAAATTGATCCATTCGGCTCATTTCCAGCTCCGTGTTTTAGTGCTTGGACTCTGCTAGAGCAGCTTTGCATGATTCAAAGGTCAGAATAATCCTAATTTATCTCATTCTGTCTGAAACAAGCTCCTCCCATTTAATCAGAATCAGATACTTTATTAATCCCTAAGGAAAGTATGTGGGTTGCAGTTGCTCCAAGACAGTAAAGTAACAGACTGAACTAAAAATACAAAATGTTACAGAACTGACAAATTTAAGAAATAGCACCAATTCTAAATATCAAGAATTTCCATCAGAAAATGAGAAGATCAAGGTTTAAGCCAGCTTTCTTCTACCTATGGCTGGCGGTCATCATGACCATATAAGGATAACTGCTCATGATGACATCATACAGAAGAGTAGGGAAAAAAACTGTCTGAAACTGAGTGTTTGGAACAGTCTGATTATTTTAAGTCTTTAATATGAACAGCTACAGAAACAGGAAATACATGAGAGACAAAGAAAATGAAAAGTCTCATTAGAAAATAAAAATAAAAAGCTTTGCAAACTTTAGAATGACAGATTATTATTTAAATATGTTTTATGATAGGCTAGTTAAACAATGCTGAGTTCAGACTCTTCGTACCTCAGTGCTTGGCATGAAAGAAAAACCTGTAAGTGCAGTTTTCACGTAGTTATCATTAAAAACAGACGCGTTTTACATCCTCCCATCAAAGCTTCTGCACAGACAGCAGACACTCACTTCAAACTAAAGCCCCAGAGAGACGCTGCCCGAGCAGCAACACCTCCGTTTACCACACAGTCAGAATCTAATGAGCTCCACAAACATTCAAAGACACACACACACACACACACACACACACACAGGTAGATCGGCCAGGTGTGTCTGACTCACCTTACTGAAGCTTTTCTTTTGTTCCCTTCATGAACTGCTCCATATTCACAACTACTGATCTTCATCACTTGTAGTCAGAACTCGTCCTCCTCAGCTGATTCCATTAGAAACAGTAGAACACAAATTTACTGTTTCCTGCACTTCAGCTCGTCCACATTAGAGTCCACTGACAGCTTCACAGACCACACACCTGCTCAAAGACCATCAGCTTCACCTGGCCTACGGAAGCCCATTGCTGCCAATCTGACAAAAGGAAAAAAACAACATTATAAATAATTAAATTGATGGTACATCAGAATAATTTGAATGTAGACTTATTGTCAAAATGTTTATCTTATATGTTTTTATTTTTATGTTTAAACTTTTTCTTTTTTTAACTTAATTTTGTGTTTTATAATGTGCGGTGAGTAATGCAGCGCTCTGGAGGGCCTCCTCCAGCGCTCCTCGTGTCACGGTCTGCCTCCTGGAGCCTCCTCAGCTCTTGAGACTGTGCTGGGAGACGCAGCAAACCTTCTTGTAACGACACAGATGGATGAGCCATCCTGGAGGACCTGGACTACCTGTGGAACCTGAATGGACTGCAGATCCTGTTACGCTGTGAACATGGATGGCGATCACTTACACTCACAACATGTGATTGAGTGATCATATCATAGTTATTATAAATGTCTTTACCCTGGCCTTTGACACCACGTGAGATGTTGGTTTTTAGTTGCCTTTAGTTGATTCTATGCTGTTTTATCTTGTTTTTGTTTTAATTTTTATGTGTTTTATTTATTTATTTTTGCTGTTTTCTGTTATTCTATTGTTTTTAACTTATTTTCTGTGTAGCACTTTGGTCCTGTGCTGGGTATTTTAAAGTGTTTTATAAATAAAATTGGATTGGAGGAAGGAGGAGATCTGCTTTGTGTCTTGAGCCACAAAATGCGACGTGTTCAGCTGCTCAGTGGTTCAGCATCCTGATGATGATGAGACCTGACAGACACAGGCCTGACAGACACAGGGACATCCAGGCCTCAAACTCGCTGTCTGGTTTGACGTATACGTCACCTTCACCTGGACCAAGCAGTCCTTAGCGAGCTCACAGATCTGGAAACAATAACTGGTTTAAGTCATCGTTGAAGGAACGTCTGACCCTTCTCTAACTATATTTCAGAGAAACACAAACCTGATTTTTGGGAAGAAAATGTGAATAGCTGTTGATTTGTGTCAGCTGGAATAATTAATTCCTTTGTTCTGTGATTGCCAAGAGAAGTGGGAGAAGTCTTGGCAATCAGAGAAATGAGATATTCTTATTGGCTGTCAGGGGCGGGGTCGTCACTGATGGTGACTTAGACCTCAGAGAGCTCAATCTTAACAATATTTCCACAGGTGATGAAATATTCCAGCAATCAGTGTTTTCACATCATGCAAACATCAAACTTTGCATGAGTTTGATCTTGCAGCAACGGATCAAACTCATGCAAAGTTTGATCTTTGCATGAGTTCAGGTGTTTGCTGTCCTAGCTTGCAGCTTGCATTGTGTTTGCACAGTCTGCTGTTATGTTACTGCTGCAGCTGTGGTGGAAGTTTAGGGCTTGTTTTGTGCTGCCATGATCAAAGTATCTTAAAGCTGATCTTTCCTAGCGCTTGGTAGACGCTTGGTTTCTTCATGTCTGCCTCTTCCTCAGCCTGTCATGCAGGGGCTTGATGGTCCACGCTTGTTCCTCTTCCTGTTCCTCATCATGTCTGTCTTCAGCTGCCTGAGGCTTTCTTGGAGCAGCGTGTCTCAGGAGGCTATCATCCTGATGTACTAAGCTCAGTGTTTCACACACATGTTGGTTTTATTTGGTCTGCAGCACCTGGAGACGTGTCTCACAGTCGAGGAGTTGCTGCATAAAAACTGAGACTAAATAAAAACTAAAAGCAGCTTTTCTGAGCAGAAAGAAGGAAAGTCACAGAGAGTCGATGAAAGGTGAAGTCGTGCGGTGCTCAGACCTTTAGAGTGTTTGTTTACAGGCGGAGACCTTTCTGTGACCTTTCCCTCTCCGACGGACACAGATCGTTTCAAATCCACCGTCTTGTTTACTTTTACATTATTTAGCTCGATCATTCGCGGGCCCCACAGAGTCGGGCCAAAACCTTTAATACAAACTTTAAAAGGTCAAAGTACATTTCAGCATTCAGAATGTGTCAGGTCCGATTTAGTGGAGGAGAAATGACCAAAGTGGCCCGTGTAACAGCAAAGTACGAAGACGCAAAAAACTCCTAAAAAGCTGGAATTCTGCAGGAAATGTCGTTTTACAAAATGCACTGACGAGCACATCTCATGACTTCATTATTTCTTCACAATGACATGTCCTCCCCGCTAAGAAAACAGAACAAATCTACGAGAAAAGAGCGAAAAATTACACACTGTGTTCAAATCTCTGTCCAGCATGCAGGTCATGAGTCCGGCTGGAGCTTCTGACGTGATTTTCTAAACGTGGGTTCATAAAATCCAGCTGTGGACCATTTAAACATCTACATTTATACCTGCTGTTAGCAGCATCATGCACATCATGCTCCCAAACACAACAAGCAAAAGCAGCTTTTGTCACACACGAGAGTCACGAGTTAGCTTTGAGTTTTTCTTTCCATAAATAAAAACATTTGCACCAAGAAATGAAGCAGAAAAAGAAGCAGCAGGTCCAGAAAGTTCCTCTCCAGAGTTTTCCACGAGCAGCTTGCATGAGGATGCAGAGGGAAGCTGGGGAGGTGCTGCCCCCTCTGGTCCTCACCGATCCTGCAGTAACTGTTACACTGCCCGGTGACAAGAGCATGAACAGGACCACAGACGGACGGCGGCTCAGTGCATTTACTCAAGTACAGTCTTACTGCATTTGTACTTTATTGAAGTATTTTTCATTTGGATATTTTGGATACATTACATGTTTTATGTTTTGTATACGATGCATATGCGTCATCGTCCGCAGCTGCAACATTAAAGTGATTTACACATTAATGAATTCAACATGACCCAGTGGACCACAGCATGCACATTTTAATACCAAAACTTTTGCACTGTTACTGTCTGAAGTAAAGGACGCGTTTCCCTTTGGAGAAGACTTTTCTACCTTTCATGCAGAGGCACAGGCCTGCACACGAGCATCAAATCATACATAATATCTTTGATCAAATATTCTAATATTAAACAGCAAACATCTCATAAAAATCTAAAAATAAGTCCAGAAGTTTGTTTTGAATTTTCCCGTCATCTCATAACTCGCTCAGACTTATTTAGAGCAGAGGCATCAAACTCACTTTACTTCATGAGCTGCGTTCTTCAGTGGCCCGGAGCAGCAAACCCATCGTACCAGCTTTACTTACACGATCATTTCCATATGCAGGTGCCCACAATACAAACACAACATTCATGTTGGTGAGTCGCAGTAAGAGCCACAGGCCTGAGTTTGCTCCACTGATATCAGGCTGGCAGACAAACATTTAACTGGTACTGATTTTGTACCTGAACATGTCTTACTGAGCAGCACAGCTGCTGACATCTGCAGGGGGAGGTCGCCCCCCTGTGTCTGCATGAGCACACTGCAGCTTTAACAGCCGAGGCTCTAACAGCAGCAGTAATGCTGACGCGTTTGAGTGTTGTTTCTGCAATTATCTTCACATGTCGTATTTTCCTAACTTTCTATTGACGACAGTACAGGACAGAACAAAAACAGGTTTATGTCCAGTGTTGATGATGTCACAGCGTCTCACACAGAGGCTGTTTGTCATTAATAGTCTCAGTAAGACTTTCACTGCTGCAGCAGAAAGAAGAAGCAGAGGTCATTTAATGACACAAATCAGTGGTGCACATTTAAAATAGACTTTAAGTACTTTATCATTTTACTTTGGTAGGTTGAAGCTCCTTTGCCTTAAACTGCTGCCTCAGTGCTGCCGAGCAGGCAGGCGACGAGCTCGTGGCTGCTGCAGCGTCTCTGAAGCCCAGGATGTTTAGACAGCGACCTTCAGCTCGTCTGTGTTTTTGGATCACATCTTTCACACCTCATTCTGAACAACACTGCAGAGACTCTGTGGGGTTAAAACTGTGCTCTTCAAAACATTTGGTACAAGTTTTAGCAGCAGGGCCTGGAGAACGAAACGGTGGCTGAAGCACAGCGGACCAACCACACGAGCAGACGACACCACAAATCATCAGATTTTCACAAACAAGAAAAATTTTACTTTCACCTGAGAGGACGACTTTGGACCTTTGAGCAACCGTCCTGGGCGTCAGATGCTCTGCTCTGACCTCTCAAGTCAAAATGAAATATTCTAACACTGACTTACTGGAGCTCTGATTCTTATGAGCAGTAAAGAGGCTTAAATTATTTTACTTATGATTAATATAGATGTCTCATTTTTAGGTGCACTATTAAGAACAGTGTTAGCCCTCAGCCTCCTGGCAGCTGCAGTTATGCTATTAATTTGAAAATCCTACGTCGTCTCGTTCTCGACTTATCGCATTCACAAACTCGGCGTCCACGCCACCCAGCGAGGCGATGACATGCCCCGTGAGCTTTTTACGGCTCAGGCGCAAAAATGACACGATTTAGAATATTTGTGTTAATTACAGACTTTGTGGAGCTTTAATGTGAAGGCGAACAGTCTGGAAACTTCACATTAAAGGTCGACCGCTTTGTTTAAAACAAAACAAACTTGGAGTTAAAAGAGGGGCAGAAGTTTTAATGTTTCCAACATTCAGCTCTTTACAAACATTTTTGCAGGAAAACGATGAATGACGGGAGACTCAGGTTCAGCTTTAATGACACAAACAGCTGTTTCACACATCAGCTCGTCAGCAGCCATAAATTAACACACCCCAAAAATACTTAAAGGGAACATTTGATTCTCGTGGTCTCCAGACTTCAGGCCACAAAACACGCCGACGCTAAACTAAATACACAGAAGACGCATTTTCAAATGACACAAATGAAACCGAAGCAAACAAAGATTAAAAAACATAACTGGAATCACTCTGAGCTGCTCGTGTCCTCACACAGAAACAAAAGTACAACATGCTGCGACGTCCAGTTCAGAGAGAAAAACAATTATTGCAGTTTCAGATGATCAGAAACTAAAAACAGTCACTGCAGCAACATTCACCATGTGGAGACCAACACACAGCTCAGACAGCCAACATGCTGACCTCCTGTCACATTAAACCACTGCTCTAAGCAGATGATCATCAGAACACATAAAACAGACTCAATTATTTTATTTTACACGCTGTGAGAACATGGCGTGCGCTCTGATCGCAGGTGCACGCTGGAATATTCACTTCTACTCTGGTTTCTACTGAAGTGAAAAGAGCGTAAAGGTTGGAAACCCGTCTCACCCGGGCTCCTTCACTCCTCTGTACAACCGAGAAAGTTTAAATGAAAATGGAGGAAAACTGGAACGTTCTTCCACTTCCTGGTTCACTACAAGGTGAAACGGCTTTAAAAAGGTAAAAGAAAAGGCAGGAAACAACAACAGGACATTAACTGTAGCAGAGTTTATGATGATGTGCTCAATACTCCTGGATGGCTTCTTTGTAGCCTGACAGGCAAAACTCGGGGCAAACTCCAACCTTGGCATTAAAAACAATAAGACAACACGCCGCTCACGCTGCGGTCGGGTCAGCTGTCTGCACGCTAAAAACACTCCAGAGGCGCTTCCAGACGTGTCGCTTCCTCCCACTGTAATCACACGATGAGATGAAGGCACAGGTGCCGGGTGACAGGTGGCAAGCAGCCAATCAGAGAGCAGCCACAGAGGGGGCGACTGTAAGAGGACAGAGAGCACTTAGACGACCTCACTCCAGGATTACACGACACAAAGCTCGCAAGCTCGGCTTCTGCGACGGCAGCAGCTCCTTCACCTCCTCCGCGCTCCTCCGTCTCTGTCCGTCCCCCGCTCAGGTGCGCCTCCTCTTGGCTCCTCCCGGACTCGCCGGGTTGGAAGACGACAGGAGCTTCTCGGCCGCTCGACTCCTCTTCCTCTTCTCTGCCTCCTTCCCTCCGCTACCGCTTCCTCCGCCTCCTCCCGTCGCCGCTGACGACGACCCTCCGTCACTTCCTCCCTTCTCCTTGTCTCGCTCTCTCTCCTTATCCCGACTGCTGCTTGTTCGCTCCGACATCTTCACAGAGGAGTTACTCCCTGAAGCAGAGAGACGGAGGATCATATTAAAACCTGCACAGAACGCTGGTGTGGTCTCCAGACTGCACAAACTTCACCTCATCGCTGATATTCTTCTAAGACTGCTGGGACTTTTTTCTCTCCTCATCTTTTCTGACTGATTTTATTAGATTTACACTTGGCTAGTGTCGGTGTCACTACTGGTAGCATGAGGCGACACCTGGAGCAGAACGTTTGCTGTGGCTCACAGCACAGTCTCAGGAGCATGGAGGATCCTCCAGGCCCGTATCTGCTCCTTTATCCAAGGAGGAAAAGGATGAGTGCTGCCAGAGCTACAACATGACCTCCAGCAGGACACTGGTGAGAATGTCTCTGATGTCTCTGACCAAACAATCAGAAACAGACATCACGAGGGTCGCCCGATGGCCAGACGTCCTCTAGTGGGCGCTGTGCTCTGACCAAAGTCTGACTTTACAAACTTCTGCAACCAACTCTAGCAGCTCCCAATGAAACCTCCAAGCCTTAAACATGGCTGACGCTCTGAGTCGGTTTAACCTTTTCAGACTTTACATGCTATCAAAATGTATCAAAATGCTTCTTTAAGCAGACAAACTGCTCTCCATGAGGAGAGGAAAGGTCAGAAATATATGTTTGATTATATGAAGCTGTGTATTATTTGTTTAAACCCAGTGGATCACATGCACATGTGTCTGAAAGCGAGCAGCTAACTCTGAATTTAAGTGTAAAAGAACCGCTGAGGTGCCAGGACGCCCCAGCTGACTGCACCTTAAATGCGAGACAGTCTGGTACCTTCTTCATGTGTAGCTGGAGGTTCTCTCTCCATCCTGAACTCCTCTTTGGACTCCTCCTCTGAGCCCAGCTTGCCTACAAACGCACAAATTAGCGTCCGTTTACACAAAGAAACTATGTTAACTTTTTTTGTACTGGTGTAAACAATTTAAAAAAGCTGAATTTCTGAAGCCAGTTCCCTCACCTTCCTTCACCTCCTGGATGATGTCATCGGGCAGGGAGAAGCTCTTCTCGTTGTTTGGGAACGGCAGGATCTCCGACTCGTGCTGCGTCACAGATAAATGACAGTCTCAGTGGTGATGACCGCGTTCAGCGCGGCATGTAACAAACACTCAGCATGCATGTGTGCGTCCTCACCAGCGCCTGCATGTCGTACATCGTTCCCAGGTGGTCCCAGATGACGGAGGAGGAGACCTGCCGTCCAATGTTCTGACTGAACTTGTCTCTGATGCAAATCATGTGGAAGTGACGGTTCACGCCTGCAGACAGAGACACACAGCATGCACTGCATCATGGTCACTGTTTTTTCCCAGGAAACACATTAACGCATCAGCGCGTCGGCTCTTTTGCCTTCCTGCAGTCTGACGGAGCCACCTACAGGCCAGCTAAGCCAGATCAGTACATTTATTGGACCATAACTTTTCATATTACTATTCATATTAGCTGTATTTTATAGAGGAACCCAAATCCTTTATAATCCTCCTCCCTCAGTTAGAGGGACTTTGAACTTAGCTTCTCTACTTTATACACCTTTCTTCTTTTTTGTAGAGTTTTCTTTCTTGACAATACTGAGTCACTCTGTTTACACATAAATCCAAAATTGGATTTTTAAATGACTTCTTTGAAATTTTTTGCTCTTACAAAACTGCAGGAGCAAAAATAAAAATAAAAAAAATTTGAAAAATATGAAGTGAAACTGTAACTGTACTGGAACTTAAACAGCTCTTTTCCACATTTACTGAGCACTCAAAGCATGTTCAACTGCACACTACATTCAACCATTCACACAGCGAGGAACCAGGCTGGACACACACAAGAAAAGTGGTGTAGTTTTCCAAACACCTGGACTTTATTTTACCCGGAAATAGAATAGAATTCAACAGAATAGAATTTAACTTTATTGTCACTGCACATGTCACAAGTACAAGGCAACTAAATGCAGTTTGCATCCATCCAGAATAGGGCTGCCACGATTAGTCGACTAGTCACGATTACGTCGACTATCAAAATCGTCGACGACTGATTTAATAGTCGACGCGTCGTTTGAAGCTTTGTAAGATCCTGAAAGACGCAGGAATAAGTAGTAGGATTTAAGAGTGTAATAACGGACTGAAACAGAAGATGGCAGCACTGCATGTACAAGGATGCCAGCTGCCGTTAAACCCCGAAGAAGAAGAAGAAGAAGAAGAAGAAGAAGCAGCAGCGTCCCAGAATTCATAGCGCAGCCCAGCTCAGTTTCCAACAATGGCGGCAGCTAGTTAGTTTTAATATTACTCTTATTATTCTTTCTGGGTCACAAAATAAACGTTTAACATATTTTCAGGCGAGAATGTAGCTGTGTAAACCTCAAATATCTGCTCAGTTTATCAAGACACCACATAATTTCAAAAGCGATCCGACGTTTTCGGAGACGTCTGTTGCCCACTAGCTCGATAGCTAGCCGGGGGCAAGGCTCACTAGCGCTGTGAGAACACCGGACTCCCGGCAAATCATTTTCAAACCCACCGCCGTCTTTCGCTACTCAGGTTAAATATATAGAAGTCACTTAGATCACTTCAAAATGTTATTGTTTGGCTTTTTTTTAGTATTTTATTTGTTCCTGAGTAAATCGGTTTGGCTGAGATTAAAGTTATAGTTTTTACACAGCTGAATAAACATCAAGCAGACAGCTGATTATCAGAAGTGTGAGATGCTCAATATACTCCGGTGTCCTGTTATATTTTAGATAGCAAGGAGTTTATCAAACTTCACCGAAACAATCTGCAAATTTCATTAAAATTTAATAAACTATCATCTTGTCTTTAGTTAGCACATACCTTAAACACTTAAAGCTGTAAGCTAAAGATAGTTATATAAGAGCAGATGCTGCTGGTGCAATAAGCTGTACGTTTTACGTCCAATGGATGCATGATCTGATTAGTCGACTAATCGCAAAAATAATCGGTGACTAGTCGACTATCAAAATAATCGTTTGTGGCAGCCCTAATCCAGAATGCAATATTATAGCTCTATTACAAAAATGGGTCTATTATGGGTATGTTACAATGTACACGGTATGAAGGTATTTTATGCATAAATAAATAAAAAATGCATAAATGCAAAAACAATATTAGAAAAGTTAAAAGCAACAGTGGTGGGCCCTTAAAAGAAGTCAAGTAAACTGAGTTGGACTGTAACAGCAGTAAGACTCCAAAGTAACATAAGGATCAAGACCTGTTCCAACAAAGAGGAACTCAAATACTGATGAGATCAACACTAACACACGACCTCATTAAAGGAAACAAAGGCAGCAGTTTGTTAAATCTGATTGTGGTATTGATGAGCACTGTTAGGTTTGGTCAAGGGTATCAGTGTAATATGAGTTAGGTTAGGCTTCCTTAATACTGGCCATGGGTTGGATGGAGTGAGGTAAACAAACAAAGAGCAGTAAACCTCAGAGTCCGCACAGCTCAGCTGATCTCACGATTTTTATTCAACTTATGTAGAAGTCAGCGTGTAATTCCCTCTTTGGGTTCTCTGTCCTGCCAAACACAATTAACAATCGTTTTTCTCCTTAGAATCAGTTTCACTCTTGACCTGCTAACCTAAGTGTCTCACCTGCAAGGCGAAATCTCTGGTTTTTAACTTTTTAAATAAGCATCCTCCATTAAACACCTGTTATTGCAATAAACTGAAATTAACGGTTTCCTAGTGTTTACATATTGATTCAGAGGCTCCTGAAAGCAGTCTAAGTTAAACTGGTTTAACTAGAGGAGACGCTCCAGCTAGCCGCATGCTAACGTTAGCTCTGGTCTTACCGACAGGTTTATGTCCGATCATCGCGTGGAACAGGCACACCTCTACCTCGTGGCTCCACACCACCGAGTCCTCCCCGGGAGCCAACGCCGAATCCGGCGGCTTCTCGTCGGTCTGGTTCAGCGTCACATCAGCTTCTCCCATTATTAAGGCAAAACCTAAAACTGGCCAGAAGCAAACGACCGTGCCCCGTTAGCATCGGCAACCGGAAACGTAGTAAGACTTCCGGGTATCGGATTTCAAGATAAAACGACAAAACATAGCCAGAGTGGAAAAAAAGTTTTAAAACCGAATTTTGAGGTAAATTCATTTATTTATTTTTAACAAATTCCAATAGTAATCCTACACTTACAGTTTCAGTGACCGTTAAAGTTAAATGATAAACGGTCCGTTAAAACGCCACATAAAGATGGCTCTAGAATTTTCTCTTACAAGTGGCATGTGCTTGGCACAGAGGCACCTCAGAAAAGTGACGTTTGTTCCCCAAATCTAGTAAATAATTCAATAAAGCTAAGTAAAAGTGTGTAGGAACCTAAAAGACCTTAAAACTGCTTTCGTTTGAGGAAGTCGCAAAGAAAGCGACTGGACTTAAGTTTGTCGTGATAATAAAAAAAATGCACTTTTTCAGGTGCTATTTTGCCAAGTAATTAAATTGTTAAGCACCAAATCTCTAAAGGTGAACATACAAGCAGTGGATGAGGAGTCATAGAAGCAGCCAGACTCAAAGGTTATGCTTCTCTATACGGTGATCAAAACACCAAAAGTTTTATTGCAAATAAAACGGATACAGTTGGCGCCGTAAAACGGCCGCCACCACAAATACAACCAGAGAGGAAGAAAAAAAAACCCAATTTCAGGTACATTATATTTAAAATTAAGTGGCTACTGAACTTCACTGAGCTGAATAAGAGCATTTTGTTTTTACATTGATACAAAAACTGTGCATCTCTTAATAAAGCATCCATAACAATCAATAACATTGAGAGTATTAACGTGAGGCTGATTATGTCCAGTTAGGCAGGGTTTTTCCAAGCATCCAAAAACTTTGTAATTATCTGCAACTGCATATCATTATATTTAAAAACAAGTTAGGACCGTTTTCCATTTAAACCTTTACTTTGAAACTCTGAATTGCATTAAATTGCAGTTGTACTTGCATTAGGTTAAGCTTACTGGCTTATCCCGTGGAAACAGTTGTAGGATATGTTATGTTGACATTATGGGAAATGCAGTTTCAAGCAGTAGATTTTGGAAATGAACCTGTAACACAGGCCAACAGTCACGATGTCTCCGATTCTGCTGAATTTTGTTTGGCTATTTTTCTGAGTTTGATCCTAGTTTGAGGATGCTTTTGTAAAACACCCTGTGACACTTTGCCTCCTGGGCTCATTCTCACTGCTTATCAAACGAAGAAGCCACGGAGCTCCTCCCCTTGCACCTTTTCACCAATAAGGTGTGAGAATGATGCCTCTTGCTGGGCAGTGAAGGCAGTTCAGTCTGCCGCCTCCTCCTTTTGCTCTTCTCCTCTCACAGGCCAGAACTTTAACACTGAAAACCAAGAATCCAGTTTTTATTTATCCAAACAGGAAAAAGTTCACCTGTGCAGCTGATTAAATTCCAGACACACTCCAACTGAAAGAGACAGCAAGGAGCGAAATTGAGGGAAAATATTTTGTACCTTTAGTTTCTAACTACAGCTGTTTTTGTCATCATTATTTATTTATTACGAGTGGCTGCACTGCAGTATTCACACCTGGAGCTATAACTAATTATTCTCACTGAACTAAAGAACCACAGTTAGAGTTCAAGTCGCCCCTTCGTTTCCCACAAAGAAATCCAAACTGTGCTTTTGGTTTCTAAACATTCTCCACAAAAACCACACTGGCATTTTTCTGTCACCACAAAAAGTGTATCTGTTACACGTCTGTGCAATAAAGCTCCAGAACCTTCATAAGAGACTGTAAATAAAAGCTGGACAGCCACTGTGGCATCAGTGAGGGCAGGTCTGACGTGCTCACTGGCCACAGACGTGTCAAACCTGCTGTATCACATTTAAGCTAAGCTAGTGACCGACGTCGTAGACCAATGATTGCTAACGTGTGGGCTGCAGTGATAACAGCAACTCAGTTTTACTCAAGTATGTAAGTTAAATATTTATATAAATTTATATCCATTCATCCTCTTCTGCTTATTGTCAGGTTCACAGGCAGGTTGGAGTCTATCCCAGCTACCACTGGGCGAGAGGTGGTGGTTGGATTGTTATTACTGAGCTGAATTTGCTGCTCTTGTATTCAGTTTTGTGTCCCAGTGGCAGCTGGTCACACATTGGCCTCAACGCTTTATAGCAAACAACCTGCGTTATGTTTTTTGAAGAAAAAACAAAACTAAATTAATACTTTCTCTTGAATTTCAGAGGGAAGCTTTTAAGACTGGATGAGCCTCGTGGGACTTTGTCACAGCTCTCTTGACTTTGGGAAGAGCCATAAACTATTCATCTAACTAATCCAACACATTATACAACTGGAACTCTTTCATCTTTTATAGACATGTCTACGATATTAGCTCTCATCTGTGCACCAATTCACCTCCAATTTCCTAATTCCAAAACAAACCAACTACTTGATCCTCGTCAGGAACAGGAACCATATTTTAGGTTAAAAACCTATAATACTCAGACTGTTTCTACTTCCTTTCTCAGCCTCAGCTGTACGGCCCTACGACCTACAGCTGCAGGGTTTAACTTGAAGCCACGTTAGCACCACAGGCCTGATTGGAAAGCAGATTTATTCTCTGGCAAACAGCCGGACAGACAGGGAGAACTCACACGTACAGTCAGCATGGAGACAAGTGGATGTAAACACAATACAGCTTTAACAAATGACAACATAACTGTATACCTAAAAAACTGAAACTGTTAGCCGGGGTTTCCCTCTTAAAATTCTGGCCTATTATAAGAAACAAATACAGATAAAACCAGTAGAAGAAGCTGATGCTGACAGAGCAGAGCGGAGACACCCGGAAACAAAGAACCACATCTGGAGAGTTCCCACGCCTCCAGACTTTTTTACAGGATCAGATTCTGGGGATCATCACAATCATCAGCGGTTCTTTGTTTGAGGGTTTCAGAAAAAAAATGTAACAAACAAGAAAGAAAATGGCAGCAGCGCTCGTTTTTCCGTCCGACTCGTCCACGTTCGAGGCCGTGTAAAGGCTAAAACAAGCGCTCCTTCTCGTTTCCCTGCCTATCTAAGCGGCGAGCTGCAAACATGATGAGATCCGATTGGACAGGTGTTCCCTGACACGCCACTTCGTGGTCCTGTGTGAGAGGATTCGTGGTAGGCACCGGGTCCCAAAACGACTTTTAATAATTACAAACATCATCGTTGGCAGCGCGACGGCAGTCGTAACCACGGGTAACAGTCGGCGGCCGCTCCCGTGGTTATCAGAGACAAACGCGTTGGCAACACGAGCCCCGTTTCCCCTGGCTGACAAGCTGGAGAGACTGGAGGGGGCGGGGCTTCAGTGAAATGTGGTGGCAGCAGGCTGATGATGAAAAGTATTTGAAGGAGGAGGGAGGGCAGGGGGTGGGGGCGACATGGATATTATTGGTCCTTCTTCTCTGATTCTGTCGCTTCCTCTTTAGTCTCCTCAGATGACTCCTCATACCTGAAGAAGAGAAGAAGAAGAAAAAAAGGACGATGTTAGTGTGTTTCACGAATATGAATCGAATGCTGCAGTTCCTCTAATGGCCTCTGGAGGCTCAAACACCCCGATTCAAACACAGTTTGGATTCTCGCCAATTTCCACCTTAAAACAACTGAAAGGTGAGCGATCGCTTTTCTAATAAATCACCCATTTGGATTTTCTCGAGGCCTAAAGTTACGGGTGCAGCTGCTTTGCAGCGTTTGTAAAGATCGGTGGAACAAACAGTATCATCGTGTTTTATTTCTCGGTTAATTAGCAGCGACCTGTGTCTGTGCACTGCACCTGTCTGCTTTACCAGTGCTAATCAAGCTAACAACACCCCACCTTTGGTCACCTTTGGATCAGCTGAATTTTTCCTCCTTCATGATTTTATTAATGTTATAAAGGTGAATCTGATGGAGCGATGGTTTCATGTAAGCAGGTTAATGGGCTCATTAATGGGCTTTTTACCTGCCCAGGTGAGACAGAGAAGGGGACAGTAAAGATAGAGGGGCGGGGCTTCTACATCGAGGTGGGTTGTAATCTGCGGTGGCGCGGGGAGGAGCCTGTCGCCACAGAGACTGCATCCATGGAGCTAGCCAGGCTTGCGGGAGAGCCGCTGACGGTTGGAAAGGAAGTAAGTCTGGGAGAGGCAGGAAGAACTTCCTCTGAAGACTCATAGCTAACCACGGGGGGGGGGGACACGGGGAGCAGAGGAAGGAAATGGAGACACAGAGGAGATAAAAGAAAAATAAAGAGAAAGAAAAAGGAGATGATAAAAGTAGTGAGAAAGAAAGGAGGCAACGACAGAATGTGGTAAATCATCTTAAACTCTAAAGGTCTAAGTTACTATAGAGCTCTACTGCCGTGACAAACGAGGAGGACGGAGGATAAAGACCGACCGGAAAGGTGGAATGAAAACAGAAGATGGGAGCGAAGAAGAGAGGTGGGAAAAAAATGTAAGAGAAAGTACAAAACAGACATGGGAGCAGGGAGTGAAATGATGAGGTCGATGAGCAGGAGACCTTCAGTCTGCTGACAGAAGCACCTGAACATACAAAGGAGCCGTCATAGACTCTGCATTTAACATGGGAACTGCTGCTCGGAGAACCTCGGCGGTTCCTGCAGCGCAGACTAAACTCCAGACAGAGAGATCCTTTAAAACCTGAGCAGGTGCTCCTGTTTTTAAAGCACTATCATTAAATCAGGCCCCGAGGTTTCAGTCTCTCCTCCTGCACTGGATGAACGTGTGCAGTGTCAGTGCTGAAGTCAAGGTCCAAATCTTATTTATTCTTAAATGAAACAAAGAAATGTGGTTTAGCAGACGTGCACTTTGGTGCATTTAATAACAGAAATGCTTCAGTGTCATTTGTCGATAGATCACATTTTTAAATTTTACATTATACCCGACAGCAGCGGTTTGACTCGCCGGGGCATAAAAAAGAAAAGAAAGAAATCTGTCCAATCACAGAGCTTCATTCTGGAATAAACAGCCAATAGGGTTTCAGTCCGCCAGGCATGAGATTCTGAACCTTTAATCCACTAAACAAAGAATCCTCATGAGTCTAATTTCAGTAATTACAAATAAATCTCTCAGTTCGTTAATTTTAGTGCAAACGTATGTTCAGACTTCAGAAACATGTTTTCCTGCTAAAACAAGCTCGGCCCTGCTGCCTCACCGTGGTTGGTCACCGTGGTTACTCACCTGAACATCTCTGTGAGCTCTCCTTTGAACAGCGCTATGATGACGGGGAAGCCGACGCAGGCGGGCACCAGGTACAGCAGGGCGGGCTGGACACAGACGCCAGAGATTAAACAATCAAACCAGCATTTAACAGCTAACGTCCTCAATCATTAAAACTGAGATGGGCAACATCATCGGGTCTTTTTTAAATAAATGATAACTGTCAATACTAAATACAGCAGCCCAGCATTTAATGGTTTCTTTCCCTTGTTTGGATGCTGGTCTGTAAATAAATAAACTGCACAACAACAAACAGCCGTGAGCGACGAGTAAATCCTTAAAGTTTTATTGGCTGCGGCTTCTTAAACACACCCTGTGCAAATTTAATACCTACAGCAGATTTTCCAGAAAATTAAAACTTCAGACTTTTCACTTAATAAGCTGCTCACAAAATCAGACTTCATGTTTGTCCCAGTTTGTTAATAAAGCCAACGTTTAGTCCGCCTCCAGGAAACATCAGACTCCACGTTAAAGCAAAGGACGGACGCTGAGCTAAAGGTCCCGACCAGTGAGAACACAGAGTCACTGCAGCAATTCAGCCATTTCATCAACCTCATGTTCTTGGCAACTAATTATCAGTTGTTTAAATAAGAGGGAAAAAAGAGAGCAGATTAGCTGACTGTAACTCTGGTCGGTATGACAGGATGTGGTTTTCATCAGCTTCACGTTGGGGAGCTTCAGGGTCCCAGAGGTGGTTTAAACTGGAAATTCGAAGCTTTACTGCACTGATGATAAAAGGAATAACGCAGGAACACAAAGGTCCCAACCCTTAAATCGGAGCCTCTCTCCTATTCAAAGCTCTCTGGAAATCTCCCCGACAACATTCAGCCTGGCTCAAGAGCAGTTCTGGACACTGAGTAGACTACAGTCTGTATTCTGCTTGAATAAATTAGACTGAAAAGAACAACAGCAAACCGAACGCAGGAAGAACTCTGGGATACACAATGAATCGAATTTTAATCTCGATCATGATTTAGACTAAATTATCAAACGATGCGGCGTTTGCTAACGTGAATCGTGCAACATGAACTCAAACGCCCGTAACTGCGAGTCCTCAAAATGAGCTGATGCGACTGGCTGCAAAGAGGCTGTTTTGAGAAGAGACTGACCAATTACTGCAGTTTAGTTACAAAAACAAAGTTGAGAAGAACGATTGTGCTTTAAGCCTCGTACCTGTGCATGTTTGAAGGTGTGCATGACAAAGATGGTGAGGCCCAGTCCAAAGATGTAGGCCAGGAAGCTGGAGTAGAAATACGTCCTGCTGTTTTTATTCAAGCTGCAGGTAGAAGACGGTTTCACACGAAAGTGAATAAAGAACATTCATCTTGTTTAAATCCCACAAATGAGAGAAAACAAAGGAAACGAGGCAGCTGAGAGGAAAGAGGACCGAGTGTTACCTGACATCGAAGCGCAGCAGCAGAGCGATGAAGATACCCGGGATGACAATGTCTCCCAGTCCCAGCATGGCAAAGTTACTGGCCTCCAGACCTTTCTCCAACAAGTCCTGTGGAAACACCACTGGAGTGGAGCAAAGACGGGTGGGGGAGATCACAGCAGGACAGGAGGTCAGCTGGGTGAAGTCTATGAAGAGCAGGAGCTAAAACTGACTGACACGGTCATACACAGCACTTACATTTGATTGGTGCTTCAAATGACTTGGCAACAGTCACCATGACGTTGGTCCCAAACACCTGGAGACACACAGAATAAGGATGATGTACAGCTGTGTTCATGCTGGGTCATTGTTGGAACATCTGGATTGTGTCAAAGTGCTGAAACTGAACATCTGGACATGACAGAGCTGAGCTCGAATGTTCTGGGACGTTTCCGTACGACTACCTGAGCTGGACACGTGATCTACTCACCCAGAAGACGTCGTAGATGAACAGCCCCCCCAGCAGGATACAGCCGGTGCTGACGTTGTTCAGGTGGAGCAGCTCCACTCCGTTCAGGGCAAACGCCAGCCCGAACAGGTTATTGGCTATCCAGTGCTGTGATGTCACAATACACACGCACACGTGAGCACAAAATGACGCATCTGACCGGCTGAGACGAACACATTTACATAAATCATTTTGTTTTTGAATCCTTTATACAGATGTTGACCAGAGGTTCTTTAGTCTCAGCTAAATAAACGAGTTTGGATTCAGAGGTTTTATCCTCATTATTCTTTAAATAATAATTAGAAGCCCAAATGTAAGTGAAGCTGACAGCAGGCTTCGATCGCATTACAGATTTCAGCTCTATGTCACAGCGTGGAACATTATTTCTAAGGGAAATAATTAGAGCTTACATTTTATACCATCTGTCAGAAAAACAGGAAACATTTTAAAATCTGTTGATTTTCTTTGTTTCACACCGGACGTCTCAGAGAAATCACAAAAGGAATCAAACACAAGCACTAAAAATTATTTACTCAGTAAATAACTAATTTGGCATCTTGATGAAAAACAATAATAACATGCTTCACTGTTTTTTACTGCTTTTATGTAAAAGAGTAAACTAAACTTGCACATATTTGTGGATTAACCATTACAGAAACATCAGCACTGTCATTTAGGGCTTCATAAATAATTCATTACCCCACAGATCTTAGCTCAGCCATGTCGGAGCTCACAGCTATGCTCAGCTCTGTGTGCAGTGCTGCACGTGTCACTTTTACCTTTTTGAGCAGGTACCAGACTCCCACCACGCTGCTGATGAGCAGACACACCAGGTTCTTAGTGTCAAACTCATAATTGACTATTTCTGTAGAGACATGGAGAGATGCAGGTCAGACATGAATGTGAAAGACGTCAGGAGACCTAAATCAGGTTCAAAAGGCCGTTCAATAAACCACATTTATACAGAGATGCTTACAGTTCTGACAGATTCAACCTAATAAACTTAAACTGAGGCTTCCTCAGTAAACACGATTCAACGAGAAGATTTACTCCAAAACTTTACTCGTACTTTCTTTACAGTTTGCTCTGCAGATGAACCTGTACAGCAACATTATCGTCCTCACAAAGAGAAACAACATTCACTGTTCTAAGGTTTTATACATCAAGACATAATAAACAGATCATGTGTTTCTTTACTGCTTCAAAGGGACCTCAGAGGGTAAGTGGCAGCCAGGCGCTGATAGTTAAATGCACTTCATTAAGTGATCATCAGCAACAAAGTCCATCATTCTAAAATGAAAAAATACTGACGGCTGCTAGTGCCATCTGTCAGCCTCCTCCTAGATCAGGGATGGGGAACTGCAGGCCTCGAGGGCCGGCGTCCTGCAGGTTTTTAGACGTGTCAGCTGATGTAAATGGCTAAATTACCTCCTCAACATGTCCTGAAGTTCACCAGAGGCCTGGTAATGAACTGGTCATTTGCTTCAGGTGTGCTGACCCGGGGTGATCTCTAAAACCTGCAGGACACCGGCCCTCGAGGCCTGGAGTTCGACAGCCCGTCCTAGATTCACCTTTGGTATCATTTTGAAACCTACGTACAGAAATTATTGTGTTCACAAGATTTTCAGACCTCTGAGGTCACTGAGATTCTAACTCATTCGAGATTAGCAGATGCACCTATGGTATGAATTTGAAAATACTGCGTTGCCTCGTTCCTGAGTTATCGCATTCAAACTCGGGCCGTCACCTCGGCCCATCCACCCGTAAAAATACCCTTTTACAGGCGAGAAGGGCAACAATTATTCATCTGAAAACTTTTCATGTCAGACTCTACAGGCCCAGTTAGCATGTTAAAGGTTAAAGTTCATGACAGCAGTTAGAAAAAGAAAGCACAGCTTAGGTTAGTGAAGCTTCATCTGAAGGAACGATGACATAATCCACAGCAGCACAAACATCTCACACCAACCGGCAGCACAGCAGCGATTTAATCATCGAGCCGACCGTGAGGTCCTCTCTATACCAAAGTATTCTGGGGTCAAGCGTGAGGTCGTCTGTCTCATAGCTAATGCTTGAGCTAACATTTGGTCCAGAGGAGGATCCAAGCACAGCAGCAAATCTCCAACAGAATAAGAAAAGAATCACCGTGCAGCAGTGACCCAGTCAAAGTCCAGACAGAGCCGCGCATTCACGAAACCCCACAAACCTCAACCTGAAGCAACATTTGAAAGAAGACTGGACTAAAATTCCTTCAAAGCGATATGCAAAACAATTCACTTCCTCTGGCATCTTTGCCGTGCAATATTTTAAGAATTAAATCGGAGCAATAAACTGTTTGAACACGTTTTGGGTTTTTTGTGTGAAACAAAAACATTTGCCTGCTCTTTTTAGGAATCTGGGTCTTTTAAACTGTGTATTTTTAAACGGTGTTTGTTCCCGTCGTTGGTGGGACGGGCAGCAGGTCTCACCTTCTTTGGACTCTCCGGAGCCCTGAGTGAAGAGCAGCTGGTACTGTTTGTTTGGGAAAGAAGCTGGGAAGACTCTGGACATCAGAGGACTGAGAGACAGAACCAAGAACAGAGTAGAGTCACCTCCAACATCAGTTAAACCAACGCAATTTACTCGCACACACATTCACGTTCTCTGACGTACCTCATAGTGTGAGACAGAGCCAGGACGCCCAGGACGAAGAAGTAGACCGACAGCAGCAGGTTGATGTACTCTTGAGAGAATACCTGCGTCACAGCACACGTCCAGCATCAGAAACAAGCCTCATCTGACGAAATGCACCGTCGCAGCTCTCCCCGAGGTAAGAGACGCCGACTTACCTTGAAGAAGAGGTAGAGCCCAAATAGAGTGCAGCTGGCGATGATGGGAAACCTCGCTGCGTCCCGACTGGTGATGGTCTCGGGCATGTCGGCTGCATTCTGGGAGAAACGGAGCGGAGACAGAAATATGAGCAGGTAAGGTGAAGGTTCACCAGAAGACAGGGATGTGCACACCAATCCAAACGCCAGGTGAGACCACACCAAGCTAAAGCCTCCCATCACAAATTTAACCTGAAAGAAGATGAACTAGTCTCCAGACAGAAACCAGGGAAGTTTTAAATTAAGATCATCAATTTTAAATTAGGGTTATATGGACCACAGATTATGTGTTGTAATGTAACTGTTACTGTCAACGTTTAACGCCTAAACTAACCCAAATACCGGGATTAACCCTGAAGCACCTGTGAGGCTCTGTGAGGCTCTGTGAGGCCCTGTGAGGCCGTGTGAGGCTCTGTGAGGCTCTGTGAGGCCCTGTGAGGCTCTGTGAGGCCCTGTGAGGCCCTGTGAGGCCCTGTGAGGCTCTGTGAGGCCCTGTGAGGCTCTGTGAGGCCCTGTGAGGCCCTGTGAGGCCGTGTGAGGCTCTGTGAGGCCCTGTGAGGCCGTGTGAGGCTCTGTGAGGCCCTGTGAGGCCGTGTGAGGCCGTGTGAGGCTCTGTGAGGCCTTGTGAGGCCCTGTGAGGCTCTGTGCCAACACTGCAATAAGCAGTTGCTTCACTCTGCAACCACAAACTAATCTGAGGCGCCGCCTGCTGCTCGTGAAATGAGGCAACACAGGCACCACAAACCTGCCTGCACAGCTGTCATGCTGGGGGTCAAATACTCAGTTTTGCTTAGAAAGCCTGAAGTAACTGCAGCTGCAATCAGAGCTGAGCCAATCTCTAAATACTAGAATAACGTGCTGCGGTGCGTCCTCCTCTGTGGAGGTGACAGTGGAGCATCGCTGAAGAAAGAAAGGAGAAAACTGTCCAACATGTGCTCACCGGGACTGATGGCAGGCACACGGGCACAAATCAGGTAAATATTAAATATTAGTGTGTTTTTCACTTCATGCTACAAACTGATACGAGTTTAACCTTCAGTGACAGCCTGAGTTAGACCCACAGACGAACACTGAACACTATGCCTCTGTAATAAAATCTGATTCTTATCGAGGCGTCGCTCGTGTGGATATTCACCATTTAGCAACAAAGCTTTTGAAAGCTGGGACTTCCTGGTGGTATAAAAGGCTTTGGAGGATACAGCCATCACACCAGCGTGGGTTTGAGAGCTGCAGTAATTACACAATGGCAGAAATATGTGTTTCCACAGACATGCCAGAGGGCACCTCCCTGTCTCTACCGAGGCCTGTCCTCCTCCCGATCAGGCCGTCCTTCCACACTCGGGTCGGATCGCTGCAGCTGCCAAAACTAACAGAAAAGAAGAGCTACTGTAGACTGACAGAAGCCCTGAGAGAGAAGCCTGAGAGTCACCTCCATCTATATTCTCCTCCATCTACTCACCCGAGACAGAAACTGGGACAGAGGAGGATGTAGAGGGATAAGGAGAGGAATCCTACACAAACCAATGCTTTATAATCCAAAGCTCAAGTTTACAGTAAATGCAGTATTAATATTACAAACATTTTCTAAATGGTAACATTCTGCCTTTCCTGAAACTAAAGATGTTTTTAAAGCAACATGAGCTTCTATAGAAACCAGTAAATCTGCAGGTGACTGAGTTACATGTACCACAAACACACAGCTGTTAGCAAACAGGCTGAAGTAACACCGTGTTAGTGCGAGTTAGACGCTGCTAAGATCTACATCAGGACTAGGGCTGCCACGATTAGTCGACTAGTCACGATTACGTCGACTATCAAAATCGTCGACGACTGATTTAATAGTCGACGCGTCGTTTGAAGCTTTGTAAGATCCCAAAAGACGCAGGAATAAGTAGTAGGATTTAAGAGTGTAATAACGGACTGAAACAGAAGATGGCAGCACTGCATGTACAAGGATGCCAGCTGCCGTTAAACCCCGAAGAAGAAGAAGAAGAAGAAGAAGAAGTAGCTCTGTCCCAGAATTCATGGCGCAGCCCAGCTCAGTTTCCAACAATGGTGGCAACTAGTTAGTTTTAATATTACTCTTATTATTCTTTCTGGGTCACAAAATAAACGTTTAATATATTTTCAGGCGAGAATGTAGCTGTGTAAACCTCAAATATCTGCTCAGTTTATCAAGACACCACATATTTTCAAAAGCGCTCCGACGTTTTCGGAGACGTCTGTTACCCACTAGCTCGATAGTTAGCCGGGAGCAAGGCTCACTAGAGCCGTGAGAACACCGGACTCCCCCCGCCGTCTTTCGCTACTCAGGTTAAACATATATGAGTCACTTAGATCACTTCAAAATGTTATTGTTTGGCTTTTTTTTAGTATTTTATTTGTTCCTGAGTAAATCGGTTTGGCTGAGATTAAAGTTATAGTTTTTACACAGCTGAATAAACGTCAAGCAGACAGCTGATTATCAGAAGTATGAGATGCTCGAGAATTTACTCCGGTGTCCTGTTATATTTTAGATAGCAAGGAGTTTATCAAACTTCACCAAAACAATCTGCAGATTTCATTAAAATTTAATAAACTATCATCTTGCCTTTATTTTTAGTTAGCACAAACCTTAAACACTTACAGCTGTAAGCTAATGATAGTTATATAAGAGCAGATGCTGCTGGTGCAATAAGCTGTACGTTTTACGTACAATGGATGATGATCTGATTAGTCGACTAATCGCAAAAATAATCGGTGACTAGTCGACTATCAAAATAATCGTTTGTGGCAGCCCTAATCAGGACGAGGTTAGTCGCAGGAACCTGCATGATGATGCATCATCATGCAGGTTCCTGCACAGTTAATATTCTAAAAATAAACCTCAGTACTGTGAGGTTGTGCGTTTTATGTACCAGTGTTTGGGCTCCACTGAGTCCAGTCATTTTTTACTCCCTTAGCTTTCAGAAGTATTTTCTACTTTAAGCCGTTATTCTATTTGCAGGCTGTGTTTGTGGTTTTGGCTTCTTTAACGAGTCTTCTGTGCATGAAACTGGTTCCTGGGATTGCTGTAGGACTTACTGCCAACATCCCCCCCGGTCTGTGTTATGTGCTGCTTTGAATTTGTTTTTGTTAAAGTCTGGCTTACAATTTGCATGAACCTGAATCAGACTAAGTGATCAGTGCAGTCGGGACGCAGGTGAAGCTTCAGTGGAACTTTGCATGTAATCCAGACGCCACAGTCTGTGTGCGACTGCCGAACCAAAGAGGCCGTTTAAAGTAATCAAGTTCACGTAGCGTTATCAATTCCTTACGTCACCCATGAAATGCCGTGCTGATGGTTTGAGGACAGTTTAATGCGGCCATCAAAATGCACATTACTCTGTTAAATTTAGTATTTTATTTTACTCAACCTTCATATTTAGACACGTCATTTCCCCCATTCTGATAAATTCCTTTCTGCACAAATTTTCCTGAAGTAGTTTTAGACAATTTCCTGGGAAATCCTGTAGCAGAATCTTGAACCTGTTTCAAAAACGTGTTTATACTTTTGGCACCGCGTTTCATTTTCTCTAACTCCTACAGAGCGTGTGAGCAGCTAGCAGTACCCATTAAGACACAATAAAGTTAAATATATCAGGCAGGAATAAGCTGGGGTTATCAGCCACAGCAGATGATCTCTTTTTAACTTATCAGTGCAGAAAAAGAGAAAACAATCTAAATCTGATTGGTTCTTGACCCTCTTCTTCTCCATTGCAGGTGTTCCTTTTATTTCACGTCTGTTTGTTTTTGGACAGTACACACACTGAAACAAGCGTGAGCTGATGAGCAGATATAATAAACGTGAACAGTTTGTTGTTCCGGCTCCACCCAACACCTCTGCGTCCATGCAATCCCTGCTGTGTCAGTGCTGGAAACCAACAGTGTCTGGGTGTATTGGTGCACACAGCGGCTCTCATACTCACTCTGAACCCAGAATCGTAATCATTTTCTCCGAGCTCCTACAGATAGACAGACAAACAGAATGGGTGGACAGACAGATGTGCACACAGACAGACAGGGAGAGAGAGGATCAGATCGGCAATCAGGAGCAGGGCTGGAAGCAGGGCCCAAAATTAAAGCAAGCAAACAGGTGTCCAATGCAGGAAACATCATCATTGCTGGAATTACACAGGGCAACAGCTTCAATGAATAAAAGCTTTGATGTATCTGAACTCATATTCATATTATAGGATGGCTGACAGAGGAGAAACAGCGAGAAAGAGGAAGAACGGAGGAAGAGAGGACGGATGCCATGGACGCCGATTTTAAACTGAACATCACCCGAGGCTCAGGCAGAGACTTTCTGTCAGATTTACCAACGCCAGCACAAAACCCTGTTTTGCCGTTTGAAAACCCCCTCACACATCTCTGCTACAGAGGTACGACCCGAGTCGTCACCCAGAGGGTTTACAGCCCAGCTCCAGGTATTTCTCATCTCCAGTGTTGCTATCCCAATGTCACAGGGCAGAGCGTGTAATGCTGAGGAGAAGGAAACACTCTGAGGAGCCACAGAAAGAGCCATGCAAGTCACAGATGTATTAAAATGAGACAAGTATCTCCGTACAGTGAGCAGAGCGGTGTGTGGAGGGCTATAGTCAAACTTCTGCAGAGTTCACACATCATCAAGAAAACCTCCATTGGTAAGTGCGCACACACAGAGCTCTGCAACATCACAAATCCCTGTCATGTGTTTTGCAAAAACTGTTAAAGGCTCCATCCCATAACACGGTGAAATATTTGAATTAATTATTCAATACTGTATTTCAATTTTCTAGGATCATTTAATGCCAAATACAGATAGCATTGTATCTCTGTAATGCTTTAATGAACAACACATTTGAATGAAGTCAACACAGTCAGGCTGATTTTCATACCTTGTTTTTTCCGTTTCCAACTAAATGTGAACAAAGACCCAGTTTGTAGATTTAAATTATTTTGTGAAGAACTATAAAATATTTAAATTCTCAGCATTACTGAAAATTCTCCCAATGAGGTGCTTTATTTATGCAGTAATTACAAATTACAATCAAAACAAAGCCTATAATGTTAAGAAACCCACATATTTCAAACTATTTTCCATCTTCCTCACAACGGAGGGAAGAAACTGAGCAGATGGAGAATTAGCAAACTGACAATTTCACAGTAGTACGTATAAATGTAGGGTTAAGATAGTTAACTTAAGATAATCCATAGGTGGCATCGAACAATTGTATAAATGGAACCTGGCCTCTACGGACGAATGTTGGAGATGTGATGGTCAAAATGCTTCGATTTTACATATCTTATGGAGCTGTTCGGCACTTCGGGATTGGTGGGAAAATATAATGGAGGTAATTTTCAGTGTTTTAAAAAGGAGATTTGGTATCTCACCAAAACTGTCCATACTTGGTATAACCACAGAACTTTCTGATGGAGATTTTTCCAGTTATACAAAAAGATGGATTATTCTGGCTCTTACTACGGCCAAACGGGTCCTGCTAAGACATTGGCAGAAAAAGAGCCCCCCTCCCTATGAAGAGTGGCTAAAGACAATGGCTAAGTTGGCGTCTTACGAAAAAGTGACTTATGGTTTATTAGACAAATTGCATCAATATGATTGTATTTGGTCCCCCTTTACAAGCTGGCTTTCTGTAACTTGAAGAACAGGAGTAATGACAGAGTGGTGGTGTGGGGATTGGTGTGCGAAGAAAGAATAGGATAACTTCCCTTTGTTTTGTTTTTTGTTTTGTTGTTGTGTTTTGTTTTTTTGTTTTTGTTGTTTTGTATTTGTTTGTTTGTTTTTTAAACTATTTATTTATGTAGTTATCCTTAAGTTCTGTTATTGAAGTTTAAAATGAAATAAATAAAAATTGTTGATGACAAAAATAAATGTAGGGTTGGGGTCAAAAATGAATCCACAACTAGAAATAGTCCCCCGAAAGAAGACTGCCTGCTGTTTTCAACATCTACTAACCAGCTGACGTTTTAATGGTTACTTTGTTCTTTAAATTTCCAAACTGAACATAAAATTAAACATTTAGTTTTGAAATTTCATGTCAAATTATCATTTCAACTTTGTAATGATAAATGTATTTTACAAACTTAAACATATATTTTATCTCTAAATATTTAATACTTTTCTCTCTTTATCGTTATTATCACTCCTGCTATTTTCTTCTTAATATAACTGCACACTTTCTATATGCTCATGTAAAGCTGAGGAGCACGAGCCAAAGAATGTCATTATGGGTAAACGTGGCTACACTGTTTATCTGCACATGACAATAAAACTTGACACTCTCATACTTGCCTTGTAAATCAGCTGTGTAATAGTTTCATGTAAGAAAAGACAGAAACTGCGTCCTTTCGTAAAATTATTTCCATTCTGTGAACATTGTGATCTCGATCCATCTCATCTCCACCGAGTACGATCCTGTTTTGTGAAACACCTGCCTCAGGCCACCGAGCCGATTCTCTCCTTCCTCGCGAGATTTCATTCGCTTCCTGTTTTTGCAAATGTGTTAAGCAGCCGCTGATATTAAAGAGACCAAAGGAACACCCGTGGTTATGATTTCAGCCTAGTTACTGCTGTTTACGTCTCATTTCAATTAATTTCGCAATTCCTCCTGCGTGACACGTCTGCCTCGGTTTGTGGATGCCTTACATGCGAGTGACGGGATCCGCTGTGACTCAGTGAGATAAAACAGAGTCTACGTTAACTATAACCATCAGTGAAGGCAAACGTCAAAAACCAAAGAAACGAGCGACAGAAAATGAGAAACATGACAGAGCAGCGTGAAGCGTTCAGTCCGAAGTCATTTCTGAGATACAGGTGAAGCTTTCTGGCATTACAATAACTGAGCAGCTCATGTCAAACCGAAATTCATCAAAAGTGGTTTTAGTCTTGTGCTGTAATCAGGGGAAAGGTACATTTGTCCCTAACGTGACAAGAATCCATCTAGTTTCTGTTTTGTCTTTAGCCGATTAAAACATCTTGAGGGGAACTGAATATTTCTCTCTGCTCGGAAACCCGTTTTTATGCCTTCTGTATATAAACAGAAGAAAACAACATCTAAAGTCATTCTCTTCTGTCTCATTGTCATGTGTAAATCTGAAAATTTAAATACCTATAGTAGCCAAAAACATTGGGCGGGTGTGCCACTGCAGAGCACTGATGCACTCTGCTTACTGTTGTTCAGCATCTAAGTACTCTTTTAAAGAATCCCCACAAGAGCGTCATCAAAACTTTCACACGGATATCACCCACTCTGAGAATTCAGTCTAGACATTACTCTGTTTCATGCTCCGACTTTTCCCTCTTAAATCCAAACTTTGTGCATCAGAGCATGGGGAATTTTCCCCGTTTCACCTGATCCTACACTTGCTGAAGGACAGGTAGTTTTAACATGAATCCCCAGACAGTGCGCCCATAAAGGCAGAGCACCGTTAGAGCAGGGTGTCTGTCTCTGCTGGTTATATCTGAAACAGCAGCCGGTTTCATTTCACAGCTGTTTATGCAGATTAACGTGATTTTCTGCCAGCTGTGTTGCGTCCTCAGAGTCACTAATAAAAACCTCCATCACCTCCACCCGGCTGTTCAGAGGATGTGGGAGGTTTTTTCTACTTTAAGCTAACTGCGCATGTCTGCAAAAACCCCAAAACGAGAACAAACAGAAACAGTACACGTCTCTCTCCATCACCTGGTGATGCGTTCACGACCACGAGGCTAGCTTGGCGTTTTCTGACAGTCGGTTTAACCTCGTATTCATGTCACGACTCCGTTCAGCACAGTCTGTTGTCGGCTCACTGTACAACTTTTACTACAACTTTAAGTTACTACTCCCCTCCCGGATGGCAGCGGTCCCTGTTACTCAGCCAGGTAAAAGTCCGTTAGGAGAAATGTAAATAAACATCTGGGCACACATCCTTTCCATCACACGCCAAACAAGCACAAGTTGAGAAAAAAAATAGTTTAAACAGACACACACCAGAGGACCCGACACCCACCACGCAGCGTTATGAGTGCAACAAGTGCAGATAACGACTTTAAAAGCCTAATTAGCATCTGGAAATAACCGGTAAAATCAAACAGCTGGATCTTCAAACCTTCACTCGGAGTCTGGACGCGTATTTCCCAACTTTATCGATAATTTCAGCACATCATTCTTCAATTAACTCTATCGCGACCCCCACTTCTGTATTTGCTTTGGAAAAATATTATTTTTAGCGTCCTGGTGAGCCGCTAGTTAGCCAGCCGTTAGCTGTAGCAGCTAGCCGCTGAAGGCTAACGACAGGCGGGCTGAAGTCAAACCTAAACGCCGGGGTCCACTGACAGTTACCTTGGATTTTGAGCAGGTGACGGACCGCAGGGCTCCGAAGAAGATGGGCAGGAGCGCCATGAAGACCAGGCTGCCGTACGCCAGAGCCGTGCCCTCTGGGGTGGCCACGAATTTGGCCGTGGCGTTGAGCTCCTCGGTCCCGTTGGAGTCCGTGGCGTTCAGGGCGTCCAGGACGGCCGATGCGGCGGCCTCCGAAGCAGAGGCCGGGATTTGTTCAGCCTCAGACATTGTTCTTCACACAGAGAGAGGCTTCGGGGTCTGTTGGGGCTGTGGCGTTAACTGACAGGCTAGTCGGATAGAAGTGGAAGCTGAAGCGGGGAGTCTGTCATTCATCTGCCGCTGTGCTGCTGGAGTCCTGATAAGGCCACGTTTCCTAAAGCAGTGAGCGGAGAGCAGGCAGGAAGAGGAGGGCTCAACCCGCTGCTGTTTCCGGGGACACTGACAAGCCGTGCACGGCAAAAGAGGAGGTACCACGGGAGTAAAAAAGCAGGTAGTCACCATCTCTTTGTTTCTGATTTCAAAGCTATCAGACTCATATATTATCTATGTATACATAGATAATATATGCACATTCTGAGAAGCCACTAGATACAAACAGCAAGAAAACATAAATGAATGCATTGCCCACAAATAGCAGGCTTTTTTACAGTAATAATGAAAGTTTGTGATGCATGAAGTGTGTTGTGCTTGCAGTATGACGACACGCACAAGCACCAGATGCTTATTTTTACTGTTCCCTCATTCACAAAGAGTCGTCGCAAGGAAATGATCAGTGGGTGGATCGATTCAAATATCAGCAGTAACCGTAACAACGCTGGGATCGATCACCTAAGTCCACTAAGTTGCTCCCGTATCAGAGAGGAGACAGGTCTGTGCAAACACCGCTCCTCTCCTGCAGGAACACTTTGCTCCGCCACCTCATTCCTCCTGTGCTGTTCAGTAGTTCCACAGTCACGTGACTCAGTGGGCCAACATCAAGCAGGGCTGGCTCAGTGGTTGAGAAGGGGCGGAGCAAAGTGTGTCAGCATGAGAGGAGCGGTGTTTACGTGCTTCCTTTCTGATGACCAAGAGCAAAGTATTGAACTTACAGCAGAGAAGCAAAGTCCAGCATTGATCCTGTAATAATATCAATATCCAACTACCAACCTCTGTATATTTTATATATTTTATTTTATTGTTTACTCTATTTAATTTGTAAAATATGTATACACACACACACACACATATATACACACACGTAGATATACATATTTAGTATACACATTCAGTAATATGCATACACTCTTATATTGTACATATATTTATTCATATAATTCTCAGATTTAGCCATTATTATATTTTGCTTGTTCTTATGTTATTGTATTTTTGCACACCTCTGTTGCTTGTGAAGCTGGCACACAACAATTTCACTCACATGTACTGTACCAGTGTACCTGCACATGTGATGTGACAATAAAAGTGATTTGATTTTAACACTATCATTGATCCAATGCCGATATCAACGCTGATATTGATACTATCAGTGTTTGGATCGATCCTCCGAGCCCAAATCTCATTGATGCTCATGAGATTAGGGAGTGTTATAAAAATAAAATGTCTCCATAATCCCAATCAACAGATTAGTTTTGTGATTACGTGAATTTCAGACTGACATACTAATGTGCTTTCACTGATATACAAATAATCAAAGGTGATAGGATCAGCAAATCAATTTGAAATACATCCTTAAAAACTTTGTGGTGGATGAAGTGTTTTCTTACTGCAGCAAGAAGAAATGCAGGATAAGACGCGTTCTGCTCAGTTTTAATTCCAATTCACAACAACAGTCGCTTCAAGGTAAAAAACAGGAGAGAAGGTTCAACACCTGTCTGCTGTCATCGGGAGGAAAAACGACAGACCGATGACCAGACAACAGAAGATATGAACATTTATCTTTGTTCCCCTATGTATGCAAACTCTCTGCATTAACTGCAGACGATCTACACGGCAATTCTTGTCCTGATGGAAACACCGAGGCAAGTTATTGTCAGCTCGACTCTGTGGATACTTACACTAAACAGGTGAAGAATTTTTAAATCACTGTACAAGAATTTATACAACCGAGCAGCAAGTCAAGAGGATTTGTTCATGTGTGACACATGAACAAGGAACGATCTTTACAATGAGGAAGTGGCTCGTCTTCCTCGTTGGTGGAACAGCTTGCTCTGACAGATTGCAGCTGCAGCGCCTGCAGGAGGACTGATGGAGAGTCACCATGTCTGAAGAACAGGATCATCTGCTTTTGCTTTTTAAATAATTTATTGAAAAGTAGATTTTTTCCTCTCTCTCTGGCTGTGCTGCATGTATTTCTGATTATCTGATGACCCTTGTGTGTTTCTTAGTAGGTGTGTGTGTGTGTGTTTTTTTTAACTCATTTAGTAATCGATCCATCCCTGTGATGTTTTCAGGTGAACCTGTATCAATGCAGGCAGCTCGTCCCAAAACAACAACATCTTAAGAATGTTTTTTTTTAAATTTTATTTTACTATTAAAAAAACTTTACTGAATTTTATAAAACTCTCAAACAATGAAAATCTTAACATTTTCAGAGGAATTCGAAATATTTACATCAGTTTCTGTACAGACCCGAGGGGGACATATCAAGAAAAAGATGGACAGAAGAAGAAAACAAATTAAGAACTCCTAAAAATTAAAATCAGATTACATTTTCACCTCATAACAAACAAGACTGTTGGATGCGCTTTTGTCTTGATGCAAAAACCTTAACTTAAAATATTTTAAAATCAGCACCAAAAACCGTGAAAGTCTCATATTTGAATTTTTGTTTTAAAATTTTGCACATTTTTCTGTTCCTGGAGCTGCCTCGCTGCTCAGTCACTTCACTTTGGTCTAAGAGCAGTAGAGCTGGGACTATAAAATAAACCCGTGTTAAAAGAACGGACAGCGCCGAGTGATCCTGGCACAGCTAGAAGGTGAACTGGTGAATAAAAAAAAAAAAAAAAAAGACAAACGAGTATATAAAGCATTCAGAGCCCGGGCTGATCACAGGGCAGAGAGGAAGGACCAGACGATCACAGAGGCACTTATTAGGCTCAGGAGGGGCGTGGCCTGAAGGAAGAGGGCGGAGCTCTTTAATACCACTTCCACTGGGTAATGGTCGCTCAGCTGCACCACCTGGCAGACAGAAGCAATGGAAGTCAGAGTCAGACATCATCAAACAGTGTTTACATCAGGCTGGTTTAACCTGACACACAGGAAAAGGTGACAGATATTTAAGGTGACCTGGCACACCCGGCCTGGGAATGAGGATAAAAGCCGATCACTTAAAAATGACATTTATTTTTAAAAAAGGAGGAAGAAATCCCAAACTATGTTGTGCAGCTTTCTATATTTTGGATTTAAATACTGTTTTTTCAGACGCTGTATTATTATAGATAAAGCTACCGAGCAACAGATAAGTGCTTACAATATTAAAGTAGTATACACATTCATTATTCTACATGTATCAATTAATCTTACGAATCAGTATTTATGATCAAATAATATTATTTTCTACATAATGAGTGGCCACCTTATTCGGTATACCTAGCAAAGCGTTGAGCTGCTTGTTAACACAGATGTGATCATTCACACGGCAGCAGCTCAAACCGAGCATCAGGATGAGCAAGGAAGGGGATTTAAGTGACGTTGAAACCTGCTGTGGTTGTTGGTGCCAGACGGACTGGTCTGAATATTTCAGAATGGTAAATAGACCGGTTCTTAAATAGGCTTTTCTGCTCGGAGTACTCAAAGCTGACGTAGTGGAATTTTCCCACACAAACATCTGTTTACAGAGAATGATCTGGAATGAGCGGCGCTTCTCTGCAGGAAAAAGCCTTGCTGATGTCAGAGGAGAATCTCTGAATGCACAAGACATGAAACCTTGAAGCAGATGTGTTACAGCACACTCTTGTCAGCTAAAAACAGGAAAAACATCAGACTCCTTTATCATGTAATGTATCTGTTTGAGGGCTCAGGCTTCGCACGTACTCTTATTACAACTCAAGAAACTACTGATGTGCCGTCATCCTAAAATACACAAATTACTCATAACTTTAAAATAAAATAAACATGTAGATAAATTGAACCCACTAAGATGTTCTAATTTATCAAACTTCCTTTTCAGACGTGTACAAAATTAATGCAAATCCAAATGATTCAGAGTTAAATTTTATATGTTTGATATGATAAGACTTTCATTTACAGACATTTAATGAGTAAACAAACTGTCTATGTCTGCACACTAGAGGGCGCTGCAGAGGATTCTTAAATATCAATTTCATGCTTTCAGATCATAACCCACACTGAAGACAGACAGCAGTGTTTGTCCTGCTGGGCAGGAACTATAACTGTATAAAGACTGTAACAAGCTGACGCTTCCAAATGCTTCAGGAAGGGTGTGATTGTGTTTTATTAGACCTATTAAATGTGACCAGTATATATGTGGTGTCACGTAATCAGTTACCTCGCTCCTGGACATTTTGAACTCCGCTCCGAGATCAAAGACTTTTGCAGAGAATGGCTTGATTGCCCTCAGGAAGGGTTCTCCATGCACAACAATCCTACGCGCACACACACACACACACACATTAAAATTAAATGCAAGAACATAAAACTCCTCATCCACACATGAACCTTTAAAGTTAGATTAATAACAATAAGATTAACTGTAGCAGACACTTTGTTCGCTCACATCCAGCAGGTAACTCTCTACATTCACCAGCTGTTATATGTTAATCCACAGTTTTGTCAGCACACACCTGTCGTATGCACAGCTGGTCGCGTCGGTGACAGTGGTGTCCACTCGGTTTCTGATCAGCCAGGAGAACTCTGACTTCATGAACAGCCTTATGTTTTTCCTGTCACTTCGTTTCACATACGCACAGCTGGCATGGAAATCTCCCAGGAACATCACATTCTACACACACAACAAAGCGAGAAGTGAGTCAGCCTCCAAAGAATCCCACAGTAAAACTTCACCAGTTTTTTAAAATCCTGCTGTGAAGGCCAGTGCTGCCCCTCAGCCTCCAAGCAGATGCACCTGTGGTTTCAATCTGAAACTCCTACATCGCCTTGTTTTCAAGTTATCACATTCACAAACTCGCGTGTTCGTCCTGCCCGGTGGGGTGATGACAATACACCATTTACAGCCCAGGGTAAAAATGTTTACATTTAAAAGAAATGCATAAATGCTTTTAGTCTCTATAAATATCTGCATCTTGATGAAGTCAGTGCTTCTATTTATTTTTATATTTCCAAGTTAAAGCTTGCTGATAAACCTGACATCTCCTTCTGTCTAAATATGGACACTTTTACCTGCAAAAAAATTATCCAAAAACATTGCGGATGGCAAAATGCTGATACCGAGGCTTCAAAATCCTGAGTGCAGAGTCAGGCTATGGTTTCAAAGTCAGTGGTTTTTGACTTTTGTGTATAAAGTGACCTTGGATTCCTTGAAAGGCTCTATGTGAATAAAGTTATTTTCCATTTTAAAGCAGACCTTTACAAACACGGATTATGTGAAAATCAGAACAAAGTTCTCTGTCACATCTGTTCTGATAAGCCTGTTATTAGATGAGTTTTCGCACCGTGTTGTTCCATTTCTTGCCGACTTCCACAAAGACGTCGTAAAGCTTGTTGATCTCCTGGACGGCCTTGCTGGGCTCACTGTGGAGAGGGACCAAGATAAACTCCCCGATTGCTGCCGGGTGGAAAGAGAAAAGGAAAAACAAGAAGAGAAAGAAACAAAAGAGAAGAATGAAGGGCACCGTTTTAGTTTAAATCTGAAACTAAGAAGAAAAGCATTCAAAATGTTTTCTTATGCACTAACATGCATTCTTGCTTTGGAAGCGAACCACAAAAGGCTCTCTGACAAACGACTGCTCGCTCCTGTACTGATATTGACCCGTCACGTTCACCGTCTGCATCCTGTTTGGAGAAGAAAAGATTAAATGCTGTTTAATCATTGGTACGAGCAGCATGTGACCCCTGGTTAATCTAATTTTTGTTCAGCCCCTCCTTCGTGACGATTAAGTGGCAGGGTGAAAGTGACGGCAATTTTAAATGTTGCATTTGACTAATGTACTTTAACAGTAGCTGTGAAGCACAGACGCTCGTCTACACTTTACAGTTCAAATCAGCAAGAGATCGCCGAATCACAGTTGGTGTTCACGTACTACAAACAATCTTGTAGCCTACAAGCAACAAACACCAGAGCAGCAGGATGAAGCCAACACAGAGAGGTCTTTTTCCAGTCCTGGACCACAGCCAGTAGCGGTTTTTGATACGGGCGACACGGGCGGTTGCCCGGGGCGGCATCGTGGTGGGGGCGGCATCACGGGCATCGGCAAAATTTTTTAAAAAAATTTAAAAAAATAAAAATTGCTCGTACTCATGCTGCCCTGACATCAGCCAGCGCATATTGGGAATGTCATAGGCACCAATCAGTTTTCTATCGGCCATTTGCTGGGAGTAAGGGCGCCCTTCGTTTGCGAGGTGCGCCTGCTGCTTGCGGCGCAGGAAGAAGAGGGCGGGGCGGCATCTAATAACCAACTCGCAAAATAAAACAAAATAAAAACAAAACAACAAACACAAAAACACCAGACATCATGATACAGACTTATAATTTGCACCGATGTTTTTTCGAAACATGAAAAGTGAGCGCGAGAGCCCTCGGTGCGCCGGCTTGCTGCTGAAGTCAAAGTAAACTTTGTCATCTCGTTACATAGGTGAGCCACATGATCGTGGCTCAAGAGTTGGGTGGTCGCTTTGTAATCGGAAGGTTGCCGGTTCGAGCCCCGGCTCGAATCATCTCGGTCGTTGTGTCCTTGGGTCCTGGTGGTGGTCAGAGGGCCCGGTGGCGCCAGTGTCCGGCAGCCTCGCCCAGGGCAGCTGTGGCTACAATGTAGCTGCCATCACCAGTGTGTGAATGTGTGTGTGAATGGGTGGATGACTGGATGTGTAAAGCGCTATACAAATACAGGCCATTTACCATACAGTCCAATATATATATAGAGAGAGACGAGACGACGAGGCTCCAGTTAAGTAAACAAACAATAAATATAAGAAGAGTAAGAAAATAAATATACACTTTAGGTAAAGGGATCAATAACAATTAAAAATTTATATTTTATAGTTTGATGATTTAAAGTCTCACACACAACCCGTCGAAAGGGGAGGGGCTGCTTCCAAATAGAGCACATTTCATTCATAATGATGTAAATCCAACCCCCATTATGTATTCATGATCTGAATCCTGGGTTGTGTGAAATCCCAGAAATACACCCTAGACAAAGTGAATCTGTGAACTAGGGTGTAGGTCTATTAGGTTATGTTGTGGTGATCCTCGAGTTGGTGGATTTGTGTTCATACTGGAGGGCAAAATTAAAACCAATGGAAGATGGACAAGAAAAGTTCAAAGCCATCAGCTGCTCAGTTTAGAAAAAATAGAAAAGAAGCGAAGAGAAACGAGCAAAAGATACAGGCAATACAGGCCAGAGGGAGTGTTCGCCCGGGGCGCCAAACAGGCTAGGACCGCCACTGACCACAGCCATGTCTTACCTGTAGATGAAAACATACTTCTGCTTGTCGTCAGGAGAGTTTCCCAAACTCTCACTGGCCACTGCCTTGTAGTCGTACTCTTCATACCTCAACGCAGAGAAGGAGACAAGAATGTGAAAAACGCAGGAGAGAAAGGAGCTGCACGTCACACAGTACGCAATACACGAGCCAGCCAAAACATCAATGTGAACAGAGGAGCACAAGGACCGCTGGGGCTTATGAAGCCATCAGGTGAGCATTACAGAGCAGTCGTCATTGTTCTTTCAGAGAAACAAGGAAGCTAAAGTCAGATTTATCCCAGTGATCTGCTCTGCTGGAGTTCACGCCTCGATGAACGCTCCCTCGTGCACCTCTCTTCACATTGTTCAAGTAAATTTATACCAACATTCCTACAATTTAAACAAATTGCATTTTTTAGGTAACCAGTGCCCTAGTCACTGAAATGTCATTTTTTTAATGGTCTTTTTATTTACACTTTCAAAATAAACCTGAATGTAAAAAAAAAAAAAAAAAAAAAAAACCACAACCCAGGATTGTGCATGTGTGTTCGTGGTGGGAAGTCATACATGCATGTAATACATGTAAATCTGCATGTAACCACATTATCATGTTTTAGAAACACATTAATGCTTTTTGTGCCTGAAATGCTAAATAATATGCTAACATGACTAAAGCTAATGTAGCCCAGTCCCGTGATTTCTACTACACCTAAATATAGTATCCAGGTACTTCTATTTGGAGTTTTTTTTTTTTTTTAATTTTAGCTCTGTTTAGCTGCTTTTGAGCATTTTAGCGTTTCCCCTCGCACCTTCTATTTCCATCATTTTAATCGAATGTTTCTGTTTTATGAGACCTCTGTGGTTTCATTCTCTGTGTGTTTTTTTTTTAACTCATGTAGCCATTTTTCTTGTTACATTGTGACTCCTAATGTCGCTATTTCATGCCCAGTTACATTAGAAGCTTTTCAAATTATTCTGTTGTAATGCTACTAAAATTAATACTGAAACTTGGCACTTTAATCTACTGTAGTCTTATTAAAATGTTGTATGGACTTTTATTATGGGATTTTGGTTAAATATGAAAAGTAAGATTTCTTGAGATGAAGTCTTAATACTAGAAAAAGCACATGAAAACAGTCCAGCGCGATAGTCCCAGAAGTGGAGCTCCCCAGGGCTTAGCACCCGGCCTACTAAGCTTTATACATGTACAGAAAGTATTTCAGTCACGCTGTCAAAAATATGAGATATTTCAGCACGTGAAATTTGTAGTTTGGGATATTTACATCTAGCTAAATAAAAGTAAAATTTACAAAAAAAACCAAACAAACATGAAAATGTTTATTCTTCAACTTGAACCCACAGCATGTTTTTTTTTTTTTTGTACAGCACCCGCCCAAAGCTTGGCCACACCGCACTGATGGGTAACACTTTATTTTGTTAAGTCAAAAGCCACTTAGTTGATAAATATTTTTGCAATTTAAACAGTCAGCAGTCCATAAACACATCACATATTTACATTTCATTATGTGCTTTCACATGTGTGCTCATCTGCATTTACTACAGCTTTGATCCTTGGCTGCTCAGGTCTCCGTGCTACTTCACCATTGTGAGTATAAATGTGTTCATGTTAGATAGAAAGCACTTACATGGGAAAAGCATAGAAAAAAGTGCTTGTGTGAATGTGTGTGAATGAGGCAAGTGTTTTGAGTCCTCACTCAGACTACAAAGCGCTACATTATTGCCAAATTTAACAATAATAATAATAATAATAATAATAATAATAATAATAATAATAATCAGGGTTGTAGTGAACGTTACTTGAGTTGGCATTTAGATTGATATTAGTTTCTGTGTTTCTATTCTAGTTTCTATTCTTTTCCCCATAAAGACTGCATTTTACCACCTCCCCGTAACCATAACAACAAGTTTTGACATCTCCGTGCGTGTCAATAAAGATGAGGTTTGATGACCATTAGAATAGATTCCAGGTTTTTCCGACGGTAAGTGCATGAGCAGAGACCACCCTCACTAACTTCTAACGTGTCGCTCTATAAGCAGACATGAAAATGACAGAAACAGCTCAGCTCATGAAGAGGTTCAAGGGTTACTAGTGGCCCTTGAACCTCTTTTTAAGGTCCTGCTACTGACTAGGAGGCTTTCAAGTTGTTCAGAGTTAAATCAGAATCATTCAGTTCATGCTTTTCCCTTTAACAAATACTGGACTGATAAACCTGTACGACACATTTCCATCCCGATTTTCTCTAATAGTGACTTTCCAAAGTAAAGTGTTACCATTTCAGGCATTTTGGTTAGTAAAGGGTGTAAATTTAGGTTATTAGGATTAATGAATATGATTAGATGATACTTCACATGCTCATTAAATCCAGTGTACCTGTCAGATCCCCTGTTGAAGGCAGACAGCAGACACATAATGACCATCATTATGCACGTATTGTGGTTAAGCAGTGTTAGAATACTAGTTGAGTATATTAAAAGATCGAGCAGTTTACGGTCTTGTATGTCAGCAACATGCCCATGCACTCTTTAGCAATAAATCAATCTCTTTGCATCGTTATCATAAAACACATTTTTTTCATTCATAGAAAGTAACAATTTCTGAGTCTGGTGTGCCAACAGTGCACTGACTGGTAGTGAACTGTAGCTTTGTCAGTACACACAGAGTACAAACATAAAACAGGAGTAAGCCACAGCCATTTTAACTGAATCATGCTGACACCTGTTAGTGCCATCGTGCTGTATTTTCATAGAGCTCACAGCTGCTGTATTAGAAAGGGTCAGACTTCCCTTTTGCTCTCACACAGTCTCGCTTCATGCTGAAGACTTTGGAAAATGCTTTTCCTGCTTATACTTTTTCCTGTCAAATATATGAAGTGTAATCAAAATGTTCTGGGAGTGGGTCTAGAAAAATCAAATACCCTAAATTATGTAAGTGATGTGAGGCAAGGTAATCTTATGGAGCCCTGCACTATTATATGGCTGGTTTTATTTGAGAAGAGAGAACAAAGTTGCCAGGTCAGGTGAGTGAGCGCAAAATGGGACATCCAGGAGGAGAACTACAAATAATCAATAATAGTGCATAATGACATCATCATATGATTATTTCAAGCACACACCGTCTCTGTCCGAGACCACAGAAGTCCCACCTACCTAATGGTCAAACTTTCTCTTTATGATTAGCAACCAATGAGCAATGAGTAGAATAAGTCGTCTTTAAGGGCAGAAACTCAGCTGACAAGATTTTCATGCTGATAGTTTAAACTGTAGCCAGAGTTTCCAGCAAATGTTTACCTGTTGAGCACAGACAGCAACTTTTCAATGGCTTGACCGTCTGGATCCACCACGTGCTGTAAGAGGCTGATATCACAACGAGTCAGGACCTGGACAGACACATGGGCACACAGAAAAAAGGTCATAGGTCGAGTCACAAATACAGCACCAGTTCCAGTTCTGCCAATAATTCATTCATAACGGCAGCAGGAAAAAAAATATAATATAAAATACATAATAAAGTGTGTGTTACCAGTTTGAGATAGTGCATCAGTCTCTCGTTTGATGCTTTCGCAGAGTCAAATTTCTGCACGTTGTAGGCACAGATCCTGAGTTCAGTTGCTGACTTCAAGACAAAAATGGAGAGCAAAAGGAAGAGGGAGAGACCCGAAGAGCGCCCCCTCATGGTTGGATCTGTGAAGGAATAAAAGACACACTATGTCACTGATGCAAAGCACACAGTGTCCAAAACGCACAGCTCTCACTGACGTGGAATAAGCTACCAGAAACCAACATGTGGAATGTCTTCACAATGCCTTGAGTTTGGAAATTTGATATAATAGTGAGAATAAAAGATTCCAATGACAATCAACCATCCTGCAGGTCTGACCTGCGCGCAGCCATGAATCACCCCAAAAAGCCAAGACGACAGAGCAAGGCCTGACAGTAACTGTGGTATCACTACAGATTAATAACCACACTTCCTGTCTGCACATGCAGAAACATAGAAGCAATTTACAACCATCACACAAAGACGGTGCAGCAGCAACGCCACTCGCGGCACAACCACACTGCCCACAGTCTCCATTTCTATCGATATTCTTACACAAGTTCTGTCAAACTCGACGCATCATCGTTTCCTGTTCGCAGCCTCTGGCTTACATTATTAGTGTAAATGTTACACAAATTGATAACCTATATATGAAATGACTACATTTTTAACTTGAATGCAAATATGAAAAAGCACAATCACAAATCACAAAGCACAATAAATGAAACAGGGACCAGTGATAAATACAGATTCAGTCAACACAGAGTCCCATTACAGGACACACAGCAGGGTGATCCTTGTTCTACAGTTACTTTCTACACTGAGCCAAATTTCTGTCATATTGTTACAGATATCAGTTCATAATGGAAACAAAAACTGCTCAGAAAACCTCAGGGAGCAGCTGACCATCACAGTACGACACAGTCAGTTAAACTTGAGGAATATCAGTCTGTCCAGTCGGGAAGCATGAGGTGCACTGGAGAGGCAACAACAAGAGAACGTCCAAAAAGCGAATGTGTTAGCAGGCGGCGTTCACAGATGACTCTCCTCTTCCTTCCTCCCTAGTTTTGTGTTTTGTTAGTGACCGTCAGATGTTACCTGCACCAGCGTCTCAAGGATGGCATGTCCATTCATTGCATCGCAAGAAGGCCTGTGCGCCTCCCAGCACAGTCTCAAGAGTGAGGAAGAAATACCATGACATGACCATTAGAGAAGACAGACACACAAAAGGTCAGCAGCAGGACCAATATCTGCTCCTTTGTGAGAGGAGGGAAAAGAAGCATGGCCAGGAAAATCACTTCAACCTGTCAGAAACTGAATTGAAGAGGTCCCAAAAGGTTGATTCTGGGAGAAATGTTTTGTTACTCATCCAAGTGACTTCTTCAGTCTCAGCTGACTGCATCTCTGAGTCGAGGAGGGGGCCTAAGGGTACATCTTTCACCACCTTACAGTGCTGTGTCTGCAGCCATTCCCCGACTCTCTGTGAATGGTACTCATGACCATTGATCAGTGGTTGTTGATCAATGGTCATGGTTATTTGCATATTAATGATCAAGGAACTGACCTCCCAGCCCATTGTTCCTTCAGTGGGCTGGTTTCAGTCATTATGCAAAAGTACTGTTTATAAGATTGGAAACCTGCAGTCAGCTGAGACCAGTGTTGGGACTAATGCGTTATCAAGTAACGTGTTACGGTAACTACGTTATTATTGTGGTAACGAGCACGGTAACTAGTTATTATGCCAAAACCAGGAACGCGTTAATCGTCTGACACATGTGGAAGACATGAGAGTCTGGAGGCGTTGAGGCAAGTTTTATGCATCATCCAGCGTCAGTGGAGGCCTGAGGAGGCACGTCCTTATCCTGCATATTCTTGGAAGATCAGACAGATCTCGACTGCTTTTAGATGCGGGGATGACATCATTACCCTTCTGCTAATGCAGTGCACTCTGGGTTCCTCCACTGCCTCATATTCCCCAGATCTGAAACCAACCGTTTGTGGGTGCCACAAACGGTCCACGAGGTCACTGATGCCCTGATCCAGATGTGGGAGGAGGTCCCGAGGGCAGCCTTCACTGTCTCATCAAGAGGTTGCTCACAGATTGTTGGGAGTGTACACTCCTGAACAACTAATGTAGTTTTACTTTAAACATTCATATAGTATTACTTCTACCTCACTACATCTTGGATGAAAATACTACTCTTTGTACACTTTTTTAAACCTTTAGTTTTTTTCTCATTTTTAATATTTCAAAAATTCTGACGTAAAAAAAAAATGCAGCAGAAGTAGCTGGTGGAGTAAATATTGTCTTTTTTAAATGTTTGAGCATCTTTTTTGGTAGTAAAACTTGTTTATGACATGTGACTGTTCTGGGCCACTCAAGGACAGTGAGCCAAGCTGTGAAGGCATCATCATTATAACCATACATCACACAGACAGGTGCTTCTGTTATTTAGTCTGATCCTCATCTGCATCGTCTTAATGACGATGAGCGAGGCCCTGCTGCAAAGCAAACGTGTTCCCAGATTTAATGACTACACAGGTGAAACAGCAAGGTGAGTCAGTGATGCTTAACTGACACACCAGCGTCAGCTCACAGGAGCAACTACATGGAGAAAGAGGACGAGAGAGTGAGGCTGCTGGGACAGAGAGAAACTCCACATGAGCCTCATGACTGCAGAGGAAAAGGGGAAATGTTCAACAGTCTTCAGGGGAGGAGACACAAAAGCAAGTTTGTACAGCTGAGAATGAGAGCAGGAAGTGTGCCGTTTGATTTTAAACACCAGCTTAATCTTAGCCTGTAAACATCCTTTCATAACTCATGAGTGTGACGGAGAAACCACGAGACAGTGCGAGTGTGGAGGAGTCGTTTGCCAGCAGAGCTGACTGGTCTGACTGGTCTGACTGGTCTGACGGACGAGTGACAGCATGCTCAGGCCTGTGGGCAGAAAAGCTGTTTGTTTGCTGACACACTTTAAATTATTTTATTGTTGCACATTTTCACTCCATTTCAATAGTTTTGATCATGAAAATTCTGTTTTTTGTTTGATCCATAAAGAAAAAAAAACTGCTGCCGTGTTTAATACTGCTGTTCCTCGAGAGTGTGCCGAGCTACTGCAGCTCTTTGTGATACAGCGCATCCTTGTGCAATACGATTTTCATCGCCCTCTGATGCTGCGTTTTCATACGCTGACAGCAGAACTATCCAGGTCATCAGTTAACATTTACAGTCACAAGATTACTCTAAATCAGCCGTAGGTGTAAATGTGAGCGTCTCCATACAAACAGAAGATCTGGCAGTTTGAGTGTCAGCTGTATGTTAACACAGTGTCACAGTCTTCCAGGATTCAGTCCAAGGTCAGACGTGCAACACTCAGAGATGGGCCTCAGTTAACATGTTAAACGTTCAAAGGTCTGCAAAGCAAATGCAAATCTGAACAAACAACAAGACCTTTGGAACAGACAAGACCAAAGCGCAGAAGTTTGGTCATCATGGAAAAACCAAACCAAGCACATCAGCACAAACGCCAGCCGTCAGCACGGTGGTGGAGGGATGATGATGATTTAGGCTTGTTTAGCAGCCACAGGACTTGGACACCTCATTGAGCAGACCGTGAACTCCTGTATACCAAAGTATTCTAGAGTCAAATGTTAGCTCTCTGTCTGACTGACAGTAAAGCTTGGCTGTAACTAGATCACGTAATAGCAGAGCAGCGAATCTCTAACAGAATGACTGCAAAAGAAAAGAACAGAGGTGCTGCAATCACCCCGACCAGTCCAGCCTGCAGTGTGATTGAAATACAGCTGTGCATAAATCACTGCTCAGAAACGTCAGTGAACTGGAGCAAGGCTGTAAAGACGAGCAGGTCAAAATTCCTTCACAGTGACGTGAGAGCCTGAATCGTAGGTCGTACTTTCATTTTCCCATGATTGGAGAGCACATGCACATCTGTACCTGAAACATTTCATTAAACTGTTTTTAATGCAGCCTTTTTAAAGTTGAACCCATATCAAAATTAAATACACAAACACACTCTGTCCATGACTTCTCACTATAACATGACCTTATAGGAGGCACAAACAGAGCGAATGAGTAGAGATGTATATGCAGAGTGGCTGCCTGCTGCTAATAATAAAATGAGGAACTTGCAGGAATTAAAGTGAAGTGGTTACTCGCTGTGGTCGGGTTAGTTAACAGTCAGTCAGCCCAGCTGTGACTCTTCAGATGTCTTCACTCCGCCCCTCCCAGGCGTAAATGCGGTGCGACTGGTCGAGTGACTCCCTCAGTACACCAGATTTCTACACACCGACCTACCTGACTGACGACAACAACCCTCACTGTAACCTGCACAATACGGGATTACAACACAAGGCGAGCAACAGTTTACAAGTTGCTTTGCCAAGTTGAGCACTTTGAGGGTTCAATTCAGACTCTTGGGTTCTTTTTTAGGCTGTGGACGAGGATGTTTTTGTATCAGAGTACATAAGGCCTTAAAATCCTGTGTTGGCAAAACAAACAGTATCATATTGCAACCCCCACCCTAACCACCTTTCACAACTAGGGGAATTTTGTGGAATTAAGCTTCTGGCTACACAGTCATCGAGCTGCTTTCGAGTACAAACAACACACAGTTTGATTTAAAACTGTGTAAACTAATCAGCCTTAGCTTTCAGACTGAACATAGAATTAAAACACTCGCTTCACCGTTTCTGACACTTGGTTGAAAGACTCATTCGGCCTGAGAAAATGTTTGACGAGGAGCCCAGGAGCAAGGCGTGCCAATTTGAAATGCAGAAGAGCCTCACAGTGACTGACAGCACAAAGTTGATTTTGATGTTATTTAACCAGGAAGTCCTGCAGGGTTAACAGCACTTTGCAGGGAAAGGAGGAGGGGCTTACTTTGTAGTCACTGCCACAAAAGTTCTAGAAACAAGTGTCGCCGCTCGGCAGGTGTTTTGAAAAGCCCTATTTCAGTTGTTATTTTAAAGTATCACCTACATTTAATTTAACTTGTGTGGTTACCAGGAAAAAGTCTCACGTGGCCATCTTTGTTATTTACGGTTGTCGTCTTTCTGTCCCACAGCTTTGATGTCAGGACTCTTTGAGCGCCACGTCTCTCTCTGCTCTGACCGAATCAGTAAAATATCCAGAACTGACTTTAAATTCTGTGAATGGCTCCAAACTTCTTGGAATACACCGTTGGGTAAACGGGCAGCATAGTTCATGTGTTGCGTGGCCTGCTTTATTGTTCTTTCTGTTTATGAGTTTTAAGAAAGGATCTGTGTGAGTGCTGCGCTCTGGTAGGACAGACCTGCATTTAAGGGGTTTTTGAATTCAAGGACACAAGGTCCGACATCTGATGTGTTTGAAGCATCTAATCTTAGAAGATCAATGCTAAGAGCTAGCTTCTATGGCGGCTACCTGCCCCTCCCTGATATGCACCACTGGAGTTTTATGGGTTGCCAGTAAATAACGGTGCATTTCAGAGACTTTCAATGTCTGTGTTAGGAAGGTCAAGGCGTGCAGGAGGTGCTGGCTAACATTTCAACTACTAATGGGTTTAATTTTTTACTCACTTGTTAGATTTAAGCATAAAAATACTTGTGAGTTGGATAAAACACTATGAAATGTTCAGTTAAGGTTATAAAAGATTACAAGTAGCAATAGAAAACCAACAGATGCCACCGTTAACGTTCAGTTTCTAGTCAGCCCATTTATCCACCCCGACAGATAGTCATCACTGCAGCCACAGAGAGTCCTGTCACCAGAATATGAACTCTACTCATTACCATTCACTGGCATCAGAGAGAAACACATAAGATTCCTTGTCTTCATAGTTTGTTCCACATATTTATACACATCCAGATTCATCATGACTCTAAAATGGAAATTCATAAATCGTTCCTGTTTTTAAGGCTCCGTCAACAGTCCCAGTTAGAGAGTTCAAGACACACCAACTTCACTGTACCATTGCTGGTTTCTCACTTTGTTCAGGTGTGAAGCTGCATACATGTGAACTCAGCAGCAGTTTCCAGGTTAGCCGGTGACTCGGCTCTGAATGTTTCAGCTGGTGAGGTCAAATTCACCAATTATTAACAAGTTAATGCTTAACACTGGTCGAAAAGCACAAATCACATGACTTTAAAGCTTCTTTCATCCAGAAAGAGACACAATGAAACCAAAATAAGTTCCCAAACAGGTCTGTTAATGATAAATAGACTGAATGCCAGTTTGGCACAAACTGACCTCAACGGCGGACAAAAGATTAAAAATGGTTGAAAATATGAATCAAGAAGGGAACAAAGACACGGCCGACTTCAAAATGAGGAGGCAGGCAGAAAAATGCAGAAATCAGTGCATTTTACACACCTGGTTTTTCAAACGTCCATGGATACGAACCAGTGCTGAAGCTCATCTGCAAAACTTTCACTTTCAACATGTTCTAAATAAACACCAAATATGTATCCTGAATAAAGTCTTTCAGCTCAGCTGGACCATTAATAAGTGTGAGTCCAATCACTTTTCCAACTCAGCACCCTTGAATTTGGAATATTTTCATGGAAATAATCCAAGGATCTTGGAAAGAAACGTGTTTGGACTTCTTTAAGTTTCCTTTAAGAAGCTTCTTCAGTTCTAAGACCAACTGGTGAAGAGTCCCAGACAGACAGATTTCCTCAGAGACAATCCCTTAATTTTCCTGTTAAAACACCAAAGAGGCTGAATTCTGGCCAAACAGAGACTCGGTGAACAGGAGCTAGTATTTATGCTCCTGTTTACACAGCATGCGTGAAAATATCTCAGTTTTAAATATTTAACCTGGAGTAAAGATTCTGTTTAAAGTGTTGCTGCATAATTTGAATACCTCCTGGGGAACTGTACAGCTTCTTTCTACATCCTACTGTGACTGGCTCTGTTTTACATTCCTGCTGCTTCGCCTGCTTTATGTGGTTTTTCTTTCTTATTTTCTCTCCACCTTTTGTCACGGCCACGCACTGAAATACCAACACAGATTCCTTTGACGTGACTCTGAAAACATCCGAATTTAAGTTGGGGAAATTTAAAAGATGTTAAAAACTAATACCATCCTCACAAAGGCATGAAAACACTTAAACATTGACAGAGTCCGTTCACACAGCCTACACACCCACGGCCACTTCAGTTTTAAGCACTCACACACTGAGCAGACCCAGTAACCGGTACTGGTCTCGTCCCAGTAACGGCGGCTGGATCAGTTGTTGTTTTTCTTACCTGTTCAGGTGAGTCAAATTACGACCGTCTGCTGCTAAATCTCTGAGCGTATCCTGCTGGGTGTGGACGCTGTCTCAGCCTGGCACAGGTACCGCCGTCCAGGTTGTGGCAGGTTGTTCACGTCTAGAAATGCAGCATTCAGGGTCTGTGGTAAAGACGGGACGTTTTTTACATCATGACACCCATTTTACGTCACATGATCAACCAACTTACCTATCAGCTGCAGCCCTAGAGCAGGTGTGAGCCACAGATGAGCATGACGTAGTCTGGTGAAATCTGATTTCCTTACTGCAGCCACATAACGCTCCCACAGCGCTGTGCAAAAAAGTATCATCGTCATAAGAATTATTTCATATTTAACACATAAAGTGACTTGAAATGACTTGAACTGTCCAAAACTTTGGTTAGGCAGTGAAAGCATGTTGGACTGGAGTCAGTGAGAATCTAAGATTAGTTAGAAATGTCATCTCTGGATATTTAAGTGTGTTTTTACAGTAAAATCAAAACCACCTTTGAGTATTTCCTCATCACATGCTCCACAGTAGTTTAAAAGGTGTGACTGATCATGTGTGATGATGAAATCCCATGGCTTCTCGGTTATGTTCACACTGGAGTTTAATAGCTGTGAGAAAATGTTGAGCAACACAATTATTTCCTGTTACTCCACTCATAACAGAGCCACACTCATCTGATGGCAGCTAGCATGAGCTCAGCTGGCTGGGAGCTCGTGGCTTCAGGCTGAATTCTGGGTAGAGGCAGAGGATCTGTGGGAGCAGAGCTGTGAGTCCGGAGAGGGCTGCAGAAACTCTACTGCTGCCCTCCAATCAGGCTGCTCAGCCACAGGCCTATACTCCTGGCAGGAAGGACGCTGAAAAAAGACTTGTGAGCTGAGACTGAGCTGTTCAGCTCAGAGGTGGTGTGTGTGGGTATCCTGTTCCTATTGCACTCTTCCAGTTTGGGGGTTCACAGTTCCTAATGCTCCTATTACCACTGAGACATTTTGTGCTTTATTCCTACACGTTCGCTCCACTTCTTCCTTCAGTGCCCTGTACTTCTCCTTTACCCCATCCTCCTTATTTCTAATGTTACTGTCTGCTGGGATTGCCACATCTATCACAGCTGTGGCTTTCCGTTCCCTGTCAGTCACCACTGTGTGGTGGTTGGCCAGCAGCCGCCTCTCTGCCCAACAGGACCTCAGCCTGCTATTCTTTCTCAGCTGCCTTCTGATGTGTCTCCTATCAGGCCTTCTGCAGCCCTGATGCTCGTGCACACTATCCCAGCCACGTGGTTGTGCCTCTCGGCGTCTGCTGTTTCAGCTCGTATCCTACAGCCTGCTAGTGTGAGCTGGACTCTCTCTGGGTCACTGTTGCACAGCATGCAGCTTGCATCCTGTGGTAGCTTGTGCTGTGGTAGACTCCTGTCTCAGTTTATCTGGTGCATAGGGGCCATGGTCAGAGCCTCTGCGATGTCCTTCAGGCCGGCTTATTTTAGCCACTTCCACTGTCTCTCATTATCCATCGGTCATCATCAAACATCAGAATTTCACAAAGAATCCCAACTTTTAGAGACTTGGAGTTTTATTACTAAACTGCCTGTTTTATTTCCAACTGCTGTAGGACTTTTGAATTCAGTTTCATAAACACAAAGTTCAAACAAGTCATTCAACTTTCATAATTATCAAGATAGCGAGATCATTTACAGTTATTCTGGTCTTTGGTGTGTCTTAGCATCAGGAAGAATGAAAACAGTATTAGTGAGCAGGTTAGGAGGTTAATATCAGTCCTGTATACTTCATTCATACTTCATTCTAGGAGAATGAAAAATTAAGAAAATAATTGCTTGAAGTTCATACAGTTATATGACCACAGACTCATCTCTACAGATTGTTGTGTACTGTTCTTCTTTTGGTTGGTCCCTTTAGGTCTCCCTACAGCAGATCAACTCATCCATGAACCCCCTCTGAGGTTTCCCCCTTTCCTCCTGCCGGGCAGCTCCTCTTCAACATCCTTTGTCCAGTATATCCACTATCGCTCTCTGTGCATGTCCAAACCAACTTTGTCCCTCTGACATACTAATATTCTAACCTTGTCCATTGAATGCCTGAACATCTCCACCTCAGCCTCCTGTCTTTTTATCAGTGCCACCATCTCTAAACCACACATCACAACAGGCCTCACTACTGTCTTTTAAAACTTCCCTTTCACTCTTGCTCTTGCCTTGACGCTCACTCCACCCTGCCTGCCCACACACTCTGTTTCAGCTCTCTTGTGGACTTGCAGCTTAAATTATCAGCTCAAATAGCTGTGCTGCAGCCCTGGATAGATGCACTGTGACCCCTGTGAACAGAACGCTTCCAGTGTTGTGCCAAAAAGTGATTAAAGGTTGGTGGTAATTAATATAGAACCTGTCAGACACATCTCAAACATATCTCTCATAAATGATACGACTTTAAGTATATTAGACATAAAAGCACACATAAATCTGTTTTTGGTAGTCCATCGCTTTGATCTCACTAATTGTGATGACTCAGTGAGCATGTAGCCCCCTCTGCTGGTCGGACCCGAAGAGTGCATGTCCTTATATGGCAGCTGCCCGATATCCAACCCCGGGCCGCCTCCTCCTGTAGGCTGCGGCGCCGGCGGGTGGACAGCCCCAGGAATAAGGATACAGCCAGTCAGCTGTGTGCGTGTGCGGAGCCCACAAACCCCGACAGGATCGTGCGGCTCCCAGATCCCGACCCGTTGGGCTTCAAACTTTACTCTGGAGGAGCTGGTATGGAGTAAAAGGAGCGGAGGGAGTGCGGGTGAGTCCCGCGGAGCTCGGAGTTAATGAATCGGAGGTGGAGGAGCAGCTCGTGGAGTGTAAACAAAGTTTTCTGGGGTAGCTTGTTAGCTAGTTAGCCGTTAGCGCCACAGCCCAGTTGATGCAGTCATAAACAGGAATGTCAGCTTCAAATTAGAGGGCGGAGACTTAAACTTCTAATCCACGGTGCTCGGATAGATTAACAGGAGCTGTGGGAGTTTTTCCGCTTCAGCTGCGGGGTGAGTTCGTCCAACCTCCGGAGAGCTAACTAAACGCGTTTATCGTGTGATGCTCAGTAACTTTGAACCCCCCGACAAGCAAAGCTGTTAGCTGGTTTGCTAACGTTACACTGCTGTGCGTGTTAGCCTCCACCTCTACAAAATACACATTTTATTACTGGTGTCCACAGCTGATACATACTTGTGTATTTAACGTTGTTTCTGGTGTTGACTACATAATAATTATCTGAGGCTTTCACGGACGTCACGTAAATTCGCTTTCCTCGTGCTTAATAGTTGTAAAGCGTATTCAAACTTGTTTATATTGTTAATAGTAATTGTTATAATTGTTTGTTTAGCATTTTCTTTGCGTAAAGATACAGCCTAAAAGAATAGTAAAGGTAAAACAAACAAAAAGAATGAAAGAAGTAGAAAAAAGATTTGATCAAACAAAAATTAATTAAAAATAAAACTGATGGAGTCCCCCCCCCCCCCAATAAATAAATAAATAAAAGTCCAATTTAAATACAATCAAAATGAAAAGTGAGCAGCAGAAGAACAGATGTTAATCAGGATTCACTGTTGCTGTCAATCAACCAGCTGTCAGCTGAGTTGCTGACTCCCAGCTCTACGGGTTAAAGGTGTTTGTTCTTGTTTTGGTGGTTTGGAATAATTTTAGAAGAACACCAAAACGGATAAATCCTAAAATCTTGTTAAACTCCTTTCACAAACAGCCCAGATATACATGTTACAGAATGCAGTCTTTAGCAGTGCATATGACTCAGTTTACACAGCCTATCCTTTTTATGTGACATTTTATAATCCATCAACCTTTATTCAGCTGTAACTTTGTGTTTAGCACTTTTCTTTTACAATTCTTGTCTAAACTTTTTATTCTGTCTGTATGAAGATAAACACACCAAAGTAACAAACCAGTCTAATTTTCCATACGCTCTAATGCAGCCCACTGGATGGCTTAGATAAAATGCATTACAGTTGATGTAATGCAAGCACAGGAGAATGCAAATGAAAAAGTATTTTTAGATCTAGATAAACTATTTGAATCATACTGTTGTTCAGCTGGAACAGGGAAGGGTTTGTGGCTTTATGGATCCACTATGATCACTAATGTTTCATCACTAGAGGTCAAATTGTTGATGAGCAGAGTCCATCTGCTGGTTGTTTTGTAGGTGATGTGGCTCTTTTGACTTCATCAGACGGCGACTTCCAGCTTCTACTGAAAGTAGCATTAGAATTAGTACTTCAGAGTCTAAGGCCATGGTTCTCAGTCAGAGTGCAGTGAGTCATCAGATGTGTTGAAAATGCAGAATTGGTGAGCGGGGGATCCTGAGGAAGTTCAGCAGGCCAAAGCCTGGCTGCAGGCTGACTTAGCAAATCGGTGCATTATTAATGTGTGACATGGTTTCCATTGAGAGGAGCTGCCAGCTCTGTAACTGGAGCCAGCTCAGCGGGTTTGTTTCACATGTGGATCAGTGTGTCTGCAGTCTCTTCCTGACCTGGATTCTAAAGTGAGTGAATTTTATTTTTCCCTGTGGTGCTGATTCACAGTCCCAGACACAGAATAGAGTGATTTGCAAAGCAATTCAAGACTGCGTTATGGAAAAATAACACAGAAAATAGTGCTGTTTTTGTCAAATAAATGCACTTTTGGAATTTGTTGCCACAAATGTGTCAAATGAAATTGCAGCAAGAACATGTTTCGTCTTCTTTTAACAGCACTCTGTAAGAGTTTGGGACCCGAGGTGCCCAACTGATGGACTCAAATGTTTTTCCATTCGTGCTTCAGGGTTTCAGCTGCTCAGCTGTTCTGGGCCTCCTTTGCTGTATTTGTTTTTGTGTGTTGTTGTTTTGCAGTTCTTATGAGTGGGTCACAGATGTGGACTCTTAAACTACAAGTCTAAAAAAGGAGAAAGAAGACAAGAATAAACCATAACCAAATGTCTTGATGCACCTTCATCCAGGCAAGGACATCCCAAAAAGTTGAGACTGAAGAAGTCACTCCCACTGAAAACGCTACGTCCAGATGAACAGAATCCACTTTTTGGGATACCAAAACATTCCTCAGAGATTTTGGTCTTTATTACATGACAGCAAATGGGTTCTACTTGACTGAGATCTGGTGACTGGAGGCTGTTTGAGTCCAGCAAACTCAGTGTCATGTTCAAGAAACCGGTGTGAGATGATCTGCGCTTTGTGCACTGCTGCTGTTGTGCATTTAAAGATGTTCTTCTACAACCCTGCTCGTAACAAGTTGTTTGAGTTAATGTTGCCTTCCTGTCAGCTCAAAGCAGCGTGCTCCTTCTCTGATGCCATCATCAAGGCTTATTCTTCCACAGAGCGGCTGCTCACTGGATGTTTCATTGTAAACCTTGGAGATGTTTTTGCGTGCTTGGTTTGAAGTTTATCACTGCTTACTAGAGATGGACCGATCCAATATTACGTATCGGTATCGGTCCGATACTGATGTAAATTACTGGATCGGATATCGGAGAGAAATAAAAAATGTAATCCGATCCATTAAATATCAAAAAAGCACCTCACAAAACTTGCGACACCGCGTAACTCGGCTCATAACCGTAGCACGTCGGAGCAGTGTGCTCACGTGATAGAGCGGCTGTGTGTATTTGTAGCCTCACTACCAAACCAGCATTTCATCTCTGATGAAGTGATCCCAGAGAGAAGTAAAGCAAGTGTGTAAGTTCATCTCTGAATGTTTGTAAAGCATTCCCACGTTAAGCTTAACAACCGATATATGGAGCGACTGCCCTTCTCTCTCCCTCCCTCTCCTGTTGCTACTTCAATCGTGAAACTGATCAGTGATCAGCTGATCGGCTTTTCTGTCGCGAGTCCTCTCTCTTGTTTATCTCCCACTTTGCACCAGAAAGAGGAAACCAGCGGCTGAACAACAGCAGCACGTTTAAGCTTGATAAGCTGTTGTTAGAATTTATTTAATATTACTTTCTACACCAGGATCTTTTTCTACGCAGCTGACGGCTGGTAACTGTGCAGGGGCGGATCTAGCAAAGTTTAGCCAGGGGGGCCGATAGGGCATGAACAGGGAGAAGGGGGCACAAAGACATACTTTTCTTTCTTATTCTTATTTAAAATGTCGAGCTTTTAATAAATAATTATCTGAATCTTACACCCAAAGTTTTAATCTGATGTAAAATATATAGAAGTCCATTACTGTATATAGTAACTGTTAAGTCTAATATACCCTAGTAAGCTATAGTACTCTTTCCTTTGGGAAGGTACCATCTGTGCAGTCTGCAGTTCTGTTGAAGAAAGATGTTGAATCTATTTAATGATTCTTGAAAAATAATTTATTTCTTCATTTTTTTTTCACACTGCATCAAATTAAAGTTGATTACGTCGATTAAGCATCATGAGGTGGAGGGTGGTTCCCTATTTTTTTTTATTTTTGCTGGGAGTTTGCAACCCTATTAGTTAGGTTGCTTAATATTTCTGCTAAGTACTCTTTAAAATACCAGAATAGGGAGGATGGAGCAGGTTTAAGTTTATTAGATTGATCAGTTTTGCTGAACTATGAAATATTTTGGGCACAGTGCATTTTTTACATACAGGTATAACAGAATAGCTTTAGTGTTGTTGTTTATTTAAACTTGAGTATGAACTTATACAAAATGCAGCAAGATATTAAAAAAACAGTTTTATTGATTAAAAAAAACACTATATCGGATTCATATCGGTATCGGCCGATATCCAAATTTATGATATCGGTATCGGACATAAAAAAGTGGTATCGTGCCATCTCTAAAAAATAAATCGGTTTGTTGGCATGTGATTTGAACAGGCCTACCTAATGAAGTGGCAGGTGAGTGTGTTTCTAAGTACAGCTTCGTTATCAATGCTACATATACATTTACATGCATGTAGATAGTTCATGCAAATGTATACAAATTACATGCAATAAAAACCTGTGCAAAACTAGAATGAAAAAACAAATGAAGCTTTAAAATAATATTATCAGAAGATGCTTTAATAAGTAATAGATAAAATGACCTTGTAATCTTCTATTTCTTTAGGCTCCTCCCCCTGTGGTGGCCTGGCAACATCATGGCGTCTCGGCTGTTGGACCGCCTGAAGCGCTCGCTGTTTAAAGATGGTCAGGGGCTGGAACCTGAGCAGGAAGAAGGTGGCGGGCCGGAAGAGGCGTTCAACCAGGATCGCTGGGAGGACGAGCTGGCGGAGGATGAGGAGTGTGTAACCGATCGGCTCGGAGGGATGCTGTGCTTCGACGGCACAGACGGCGGTCTGGAGGATGGAGCCGAGGGTGAAGGGTCAGGACAGGACAGCGACTCTGACTTCCTGGGAGAGTCGATGGAGGATGGTCCCAGCAGCATGGGTGAGGTGTTGTTCTCTCTTTTCACTCGATGGACCTTGAGCGAAAACATTTTAATGTCTGAATCTGATTGAAATCAGTGCAGGTCAGCACTGATTCAACATCTGTTGAAATTCCTACATACAAGAATGACCCGAATGAGTATTCTTCAATACGGGGCGATCGTTGGGAGTTCGTCTTGTAATCGGAAGGTTGCCAGTTCGAGCCCCTCTCGGTCGTTGTGTCCTTGGGCAAGACACTTCACCCGTTGCCTACTGGTGGTGGTCAGAGGGCCCGGTGGCGCCAGTATCCGGCAGCCTCGCCTCTGTCAGTGCGCTCCAGGGCAGCTGTGGCTACAATGTAGCTGCCATCACCAGTGTGTGTGTGTGAATGGGTGGATGACTGAATGTGTAAAGCGCTATACAAATACAGGCCATTTACCAATACTGTTGTTTGGTTCAAACACTTAGCAGACATTGATTAATGATCAGCAACAAAGTCAGACTGGGCGGCTGTGACAGAGTTTATTTATCAGCTATCGATAGAAAGTAACAAAAGTTTACCCAGCGATGGAGCACACAACAACTCACAACCTAACAGCCTGCAGTTAATACATGCGGGGATGTTGTTCATAGTTGTACTAATGCTTTAGAGATGTTTTTATAGCTAAAACCAATTAACAGAAACTATAATCTAATGTAATATGTTAGCCAGCTCCATGGTTACAGCTCAGCAGTGTTGATCTCCAGCAGGGGAGCAGTTTAGCTTCAGTCCACTGAACTACACTCGAGGAAACCAGGGCATGTTGTACTCCCTGGTCACCTGACCTGGCTTTCACCTGTCTTTTGTAGACACCAGTCCTGTGGGAATTTCCCCAGTGGGCCACTCCTCCTCTTCCTCCTCCTCCCTGCTGACTCGGCAGCTTCAGGAGAGCTGGAGGAGTTTGCGCGGACTCAGTGGAGGAAGCTCGGTGTCCTCTGTGAGATGGCAGACGGACAGCTTGTTGTTCGAGGTGACCGACGCCAGCGTGGTGCAGGACGGCTCCTCAAAATATGTGGTGAGTTGGCAAAGAGAAAAAAACTGTAACATTATAACCAAAACAGACATAAAAGCTTCCAAATCCAGGCACTCTAGATTTGACAAAGGCCTTTAATTTATTGGTCTTAGGACAAAAAAATACACCGACAGGTATCAGCTTGTCCCTTCTTCAGGCTGCTGAAATACGAAGATGCCTACAGAGCAATTTGAGCCAGGGCCAGAGAGAGCCCCTGACCCTTCTCTCTTCTCTGTGTAAAGTGCTGGTGCACATCCATAGATTGGATTTGGATGCTCTGATCAGAGTCACGTATACGTAATAGTCTCTGTCCACAGGTGATGTTTTAAATGTGCCATGGGACAGATCTGTGCGCCGTGGAGCTCAAACTCTCTGCTCTCCGTGTCTCTCCAGCTGTACACGATCCATGTGATCCAGTCTGGCGCGAGCGATAAGATTCCTGCCATCATCACGCGTCGGTACTCTGACTTTCGGCGCCTCCATGCCACTCTTCGCCGTAAACACGGCGAGCACATGGAGCGTTTCTGTTTCCCACGTGAGTAAACCTCATGTATGCTGTCTTACCTTGATGCTGTGGCTGTTACACTGGTACAGGGAAGTAAGAACTTCATAAAACATGAACGTTTGGTTTGAAACTCCGCAGGAAGAAAACTCAGGAGGAACTTCACAGCAGAGACGATCGCTAAGCGGAGCCGGGCGTTTGAACAGTACCTGTCTCACCTGTGTTCCCTGCATGCCCTGCGGGGGGCACTGTGTGTCCGTCAGTTCTTCTACTTAACCGACTTGGAGACTGGACAGCTGCTCATCAGGTAACTCTGATAAACCTCTGTCTCCTCACTTTTATCCGTCAATGTCAGTGTCAATGTCAAAACAAAGAAGGTATTTAATAGATTAATAAAACTTTGAGTTAAACAATTGAGTCATCGCCAATTTGTGCTCTGAAGCTAGCTACAATATTTGTGCAAATTAATTACGCTGTGTGGTCAAATATTAGAGGAAATATGTCCAACATGCACTCTTTGTTGATCAGTGTTGGGTCACTACTCAAAAAAGTAATATATTACACATATTACAAATAACTAGGGATGGGTATCGTTTAGGTTTTATCCGATACCAGTACCAAACCAGTACTTTTGAAACGGTGCCGGTGCTTAAACGGTGCTCGAACCGGTGCTCGAACCGGTGCTTAAAGAATGGAGAACTCAAAATTGGTCCAAAAACCTCTCAGGTTCAGCTGTTTATTTGTAAAAAGATAACAATGTTAGCCTTTTCTGCAGCTATGGGGCATATATGGTATCACTCTTGGCTGGAAGCAGTGCTTAATCAATGGAAAAAACACAAACATGTTTTCCACTTTTTCTTTGGTCATTTTAGCCTTTTTGGCCAGGGTGAAGGGAGCATCTGTCATCAAACAAGAAGACAGCCGCATGTAGCTACGACGGTGTTTGCTAGTTCACCTTACATGCATTAATGTAATAACGTGGTTAGCCTACTCAACGTAAATTACACACGAACAACATTAAGCTACTCATGCAGAGAAGAACGGCTGCTGCTGCCATCATCATCATTTCTGCTACACTGGCAGGGCTAGGGGTCAGGACTCTCCTCTTCGGGTTCTTGGGGGATGTTGCTAACTCCGGCTCTGATAACAGGCACCACACCCGCAGTAGATGTGCTCGGTGTGAGGTCTCGCAGCAAGCTATCAAATACGGCGCATTTCTCAGCTTTTAACAAAACGCTATGCGTCGCCAGGTGTTTCATCAGATTCGAGGTGTTACCTCCTTTGCACAGTATCACAGTATCAGCTTAAAGCACTTGTTGCAGGCTGCTGAGTTTGCATCTTTTGCTGTGAAGTACAGCCAGACTTTGACCGCTTCGCCTTGGGCGTTTTTAATCTGTAGCTCTGCTCTAAAAGAACATACGTACCTGGGCCCGCCTACTACGCTCGCAAAGGTAAAATGATTGGCTGGAATCCAAAGTGTATGACATCCGGATACCGGATTGTTACTACCGTTTATGTCAGAACCGGTGCCATGATGGCACCGGATACCGGTACCCATCCCTACAAATAACACTTTAATTTAAAGTAATGCAGTACGTTACTTGGTTACTAAAGGGAGATGATAATTCATCACATTTATAACATTACTTTCAGTTTACTCTGTAAAACAGCCTGAAACACATTGTGTCATATTTACCATTTAACAGTATAAACCTGAGGCTACAGCCCCCCACACCAACACAAACCCCTAATGTATTTAGGTATGAACAAAAAGCCGACAACACAAAACGAAGATGAAAACCAACACGAAGAGACTTTAAAGCCGTCGTCACGGTGATTCAGGTAGAAACGAAGGCTGCAGCCTGACGGCTCATCCGTTTGTTATGCGATGAAGTTCAGCGGCGGCTCGCTTCACCGTGGTGCCTTGCATCACTCTGGGTTTTTGACTAGCTTAGCATTAGCATGCTGTCTGTGCAGGTGCTTGCAAAGAGTCGAAGTTGTGTTAGCAGTATAATACAGTTGTTTCTGTCCTGGATACAGTTTACCATTACGCTCTTGCCCTTTTGTGCAATAGAAATAAAAGTTGTGTCCATCTCAACGCTGTAAACTTCTATTTTCCTTCTCCAGCAACTGAAATCAGCTGATTGCAGAGCAAATGTAAGAACCAATAAGCAGGATCGATAGGCAAGTAGACTAATAATTCCAACTAGGAAAGGTTCTCGATTGCCATCCCTACTGAGTACACATTCATACAATAACTACTTCGCTGCACTGAAACAAACATTGCTTCAATATCCTTTTTGATTCTAATGGTTGACTGCGGTTTACAAAATAAGCACTGTTTTCTTTAATTAGACTTCACTTGAGTCCACAAATTCATCAGGAAAGTGTTTACTGACGTCAACTATCAAGTGAAAATATCAAGATTTTGCAACTAAAAGACTCAGTCCCTGCTGGCCATTAAAAAGAATGTGGATCCAGTTTTATTTAAATCATAACAACACTCACATCAACAAAGAAATATAGTGAGAAAACCCCAGCATTCAGATGACTCACTATAAGCAAGCACTTGGCGACAGTGGGAAGGAAAAACTCCCTTTAAAGAGGAAGAAACCTCCAGCAGAACCAGAAGGGGCAGCCGTCTGCTGTGACTGGTTGGGAATGAGGGGAAAGACACAAGACAATAGAGTAACTGTGGAAGAGAGCCAGACTGTGAGACTTCCCAGTCTGTCCATCTTTTATATACAGTACATGTATATAAACAAAGTCATAATGCTTTGGTGACCAGTGTTTCCTCAGTGAGTTTCAGTTTTTGTTTATAGGTTTGGCTTTTTTTCAACTCTAACCATAAAGAAACAACTATAAATGATATACAGAACAAATTTAGCATATGCCTTAAGGCAGGGGTGGGCAAACGTTTCAGGTAAGGGGTCACATTACGTTTTAAAATTTGACAGGCCAGCACCAGATGCATACTGTACATATCAAACAGAAGCCTAAAAAGGCATTACAGTGACAAGTCAGACTCCCAGGTAGCTTGTGCCTCTCGATGACCCCAACACGCTGTCATACAGGTCCTCTCCACCCATTTTCCCCTTTAGGAAGGCCAAAAACTCCTCCATTATCCCAAAATTGTCATTATTCCCATCCATTCTATACATCCATTTTCTTGCGCTTATCCGGGGCAGGGTCGCGGGGGCAGCAGAGAAGCCCAGACCTCCCTCTCCCCAGCCACCTCCTCCAGCTTATCCGGGGGAACACCAAGGCGTTCCCAGGCCAGCCAAGAGATATAATCTTTCCAGCGTGTCCTGGGTCTGCCCCAGGGCCTCCTCCCGGTGGGACATGCCCGGAACACCTCGCCGAGCAGGTGCCCATCCTTGTCAGATGCCCGAACCACCTGAGCTGGCTCCTTTCGACTTGGAGGAGCAGCGGCTCTACTCTGAGCCCGTCCCGGATGGCTGAACTTCTCACCCTATCTCTAAGGGAGAGGCCAGCCACCCTTCGGAGGAAGCCCATTTCCGCCGCTTGTATTCGCGATCTCATTCTTTCGGTCACTACCCACAGCTCGTGACCATAGGTGAGGGCAGGGACGTAGATCAACCGGTAAATTGAGAGCTTTGCTTTTAGACTCAGCTCTCTCTTCACCACAACAGACCGGTACAGCGTCCAAATCACTCCAGCCGCAGCACCAATCCGTCTGTCGATCTCCCGCTCCCTTCTCCCATCACTCGTGAACAAGACCCCGAGATACTTAAATTCCTCCACTTGGGGCAGGGTCTCGTCCCTGACCCGGAGTGGGCACTCCACCCTTTTTTCTGGCTGAGGACCATGGCCTCAGATTTGGAGTTGCTGATTCTCATTCCCACTGCTTCACACTTCGCTGCGAACCTTTCCAAGGCAAGCTGGAGGCCATCACCTGATGAAGCCAACAGGACCACATCATCTGCAAAAAGCAGAGATGAGATCCTGAGACCACCGAAGTGAAAGCCTTCTGCCACTTGGCTACTCCTAGAAATTCTCATTTCTAGTAATTATTCCCATTGTTTAAAATTCACAGCTGAGCGGTGTCTCTACTTTCGTCCAGTGCCAAAGACTAGCTAAGTCTTAATCAGCTAGCTCAACACAGTGAGTCACTGTCCTGCGTGATAAGCTAATTTTTTTTCTAATTTGTTCACCCTCCCTGGACGCACTCTTTGAGAAACTGCCCTTGCTGGTATTTGCTAATTTGAATGCCAGCAAACAACTTTGTGCTTGATTCTTGGATGGCACTTTGTCGGCTAAAAATGTTTTGCTGATTCTGCAAACTAGCTGCCGACCCCGTTCTTGCATTGACCGGTTGTTAGCATTATTAGCATGCTTGGTGGAAATGTGACAGCTGATGTTGTATTCACATCTAGACATACAGCCTTTGACTGGGCTGAAAAAGTATAAACGCTCAGCACTCACACTCGATGTTTCTTTCTTTTCTTTGGCCCGCTCATTGTTGCAGATGGGCTCTGAGCATTAGACCACAAATCACTGCGCCTAATGCGCCATCTGGTGGAACGCCAGGCATTACAGGACAAGGTCAAATGAATGCAGTCATAATTATGATCTGATTTGATTTGGGCAATTCTGTGCTAATCTTCGGCAGGCCAGATTAAAAAGACCAGGATGTGGCCCGCAGGCCGTAGGTAGCCCGTCCTGCTTTAAGCAGAACTCTGTTAGTCCAGCACAGAACAGCGCACCTCAACATCTCCTTAGCTTGATGCTTATTTCTAAATGTACTGTAAGAATAATATTAGATTTTCTTGTGCATTTCTTGAGTTTCATTATTTATTGAGCGGTTTGCCACTGTAGTGTTTCACTGTTCAGTTTGTCTTGTTTCGTTGAGGGCGGGACGTTACCAGGATGCCTTGGGTCCTCTGCTCAATGCCAAGAGACTGCAGCAGAAACTGGGATGGGCAAGTTACTATGACAACCAGACTCAGGCCCCTCCTCCAACCTCCTCCCATTGGTTCTTCACCCTGGTGGGACTGTCGAGCTGTTTCCAGCAGGTGGACCAGCTGGAGGAGGCCCGAGATCACTGTGACCACGCCCTGCGTGTTCTCACCCCCACCGAAACTCAGACTAACACAGAGGATAAGCCCCTCCCACCTGACAATAAGCCCTTCCAACCGTCGGAGGCATCGCGTCTGGACGACGACAGGCCACACCCCCTGCTGTTGCCGCTGTTACGAGTGATGGTTCGGCTGTCGTGGCAGACGGGAAAAGACAAGCGACAGTGGGAGGAGCTTCTGCAGCATCTGGAGGAGCGGTGGGTGGGGCTAGACAATCATCCAACCATCAAAGAATTTCTGGTTAAACACAACTTGCAGGATGGCGAGGGTGAGGGCTAAAGAGCACGCACGCTGCAGAGTGCAATCAGTACGGTACGGGTCGAGTGTTAGAGCCACTGCAGGGGAAACAAAGCCGAGATTTTCAAAATAAAATCTGAATGTTTTGAGTAATTTTAGTTTTATTTCTAATAAAAAAAAAGTTATTAAAGGGAAAAAAGTTTCACCTATAAAACCTTCTTTTTAATGTTGTGACGTTGGACATTTTAATGTGGGATTGGAGGCAGCCTCAAGTGGCCGTTAGAGGAACTGCAGCTGTTCACACGAGTTTGGTTTGAGTAATAAAACCAAAAACATTGTTCCGAAAAAGAGTGATGTTAATGTAATGAAAGAGTAGGCTTCAGTAAATATCTGGGGGAAAGAAGCAAATCACAGAAGCTTGATTACAAAATGACGGAGCTGATGAGGCTGAAGGACAGTTGAGGCCTTCACCTGAAACTCGGCCAGTTCAAAATCTCAGTTTTTATTCCCCCTGACAGCGGCTGTAATACTCTGAGTACTAATGGATCAGTCAAGGGTTCAGTTGTAATTTCAAAGCCTTAAACTAGTTCAGTGGTCTTTGCAGGTCCGATGCTTCACATGAGTTTTGTTCTTAACCGTGACTCCTCACAGGATTTCTAAAACAACAGCCTGTTATTCTACTTCAAGAGGAACTTCTACAATATTTAAGACTTGTTTTCTTTTTCAAATAAATTTATTTTGAAAACTTGATCCAGTCGAAGAAAAAAAGTGTCCACATCACATTTTCAGAGTTACAATCAATGAAACTGCAGAAATGTTTCGTAGAAACGTGAGGAGCACAGATTAAGAACAAAGCTCCAAGAAGGAAGCAGAGGAAGGACAAAAGGCTGCCTCAACAAATCACAGGTCATGTTTCACTCTGTGACTCTGAGGAGGAAAAACACTTATAGTTTTAAAAGTCCTCTGACTTCCTACTAAAAGGTTTACTGATGATTAACAGTGTTACATATTGCAGCATTTAAAAGGGAGCAAACGGTGCAGAATGTAGAGACTCCTTGAATCTTGTGGACGATGCACGACGCGTTAAAGGCGCCCTTTAAATGTTTCACAGCAGAAAACCTTGATTGTATTTGAGCTCTGATGAAAACAACAAGAAGAGCGACACACGTGCAGAGAGTGTCCTGCAAAAACAAATGACAGTCAAACTTTAGTATCCATCTATAAATCGATATCGGTAAGTGGGGCGGGGCTTTCTACTCATGTTGAGCACTCAGAGGCTCCAGGCCTCATTCACCCAGTCACACACACACATTCATGCAGTGCTTTTATTCAACACTCAGCCATCCCATATTACTCTGCTTATCCGCTCGCTCTCGTTGTGTTCGGCTGCTGTGGCGTCGATCCGACTGTGCCTGTAAATAACAGTAAAGTGGCGCACTGAGCTGAATTTATGTTACTGCAGTAAATGACTAGAATAGGTCTTCAGGTTATTTTAAATATATTTATATTCTTAAATGTTTTGTTTGTCATGTTTTATTTCAAATGGAGCCTTTCGCGTTCCTCGCACTGAGGAATTCAGCGTCAGACGCCGTCACACATCCCTGCTAATATATACGCCTGTTTCTCTTATTCCTGCATATAAATCAGTCACGTTCACCATATTATCAAACTGTGTCCGGTGTGGGTAAAGCTCACAGGGCTGAGCAGGTGGATCATATGGCTTAAGGCTGTTGCAGAGGCCCGGGCTTTAATCCGTCCAGAGGCCTTTCACGGTTCCCCCCCCCGTCCTTTCTCTGTTGTTGCAACACAATAAAAACTAAAAGCACCAAAAATATACTTTAAAAAACCCTTTTTTGGTTGCAGGGTTAAAAAATATAGGCACCACGTTATCTGAAGGTTCTGTTAATTGATGGCTGAACTTGACAGTTGAGCTGGATCCATGATCAGTGTCTCAAGTCAATTAAAAAATATATATATGTTCAAAACAAGATCTGTGGCACACTAAGTGTACATTATTCAGACAGTGCTGCAGGTGAGCATCCTGCTAACTAATTTAGTGCTTTAAAAGGTTGATTGAATGATTTTGATAACATGTAAGGCCTTATTTATTTATTTTTTTTTAGAAAGAGTGAAATTATTCAGTGCCTTTGTAGATTTTTAACGAGGTTGTGATCCACCTGTGCACCAGGAATAAAGGGAATTGTGAGCGCAGGTCAAACAGGAGATGCAGAAACTCCACAGAGCACCTGTAAAGACCTGAGCTGTGACACAGTCGCACTCACACTGAGCCTGATCTGTGTGTGTCTGCGTTATTTACTAATTGTGAGAGAGATTTCATTTCACAGCTGAGGAGTAAAGCGATTTACTTGCACGTGTTTTCCTCCACCTGCACCGTTTCCACCTGCAGTGGAAAATTTCAGTGGAAAGCTTTGCCTGTTGCCGGTGCGTCACATATTCAGCGGTTAAAGAGGCGTTAAATGAGAAACGCTGTTTATCTGGAGGAACACTTAGCGCCTCTCCTCCCCCCACACAGCTCTCACAGCTTCGCAGTCATTCGAGATAAAATCTGCGTGCTTTTTACGTGGATGCGGTTACTGTGGAGACCGGCCCGAGTGGACGGCCACACGAGACAAAAATAGATGCGAGGAGCTGGATTTACATCAGCAGGAGAAATGTCAGACGGGACTGATGGATGGAGAGGAAAACAGGTGATTAATAATGAGGGACTAAGCAAAGTTGTCAGCGCCGTGATTTTGGGGCTGAAGGTTGGACACTATGCACACGTAGAGATTTATGCACTTACTGTGTCACCTGTCACGTAGAAAAGCTGCTGATTTGTCAGATGTGAGTGCTGCAGGATCACAGTACATGTTCAGTATTATGCAGAGTTCTGTTATATCCAGCTGTCCTGCCGCACTACAGAAACCCTGCAACGCTCTCAGCTTCACTTTCTCATCTAATCTGGTAAATGTCTGTCTGTGTGCAGCACTTTATGCTTCTCATTCACACTCACCAGTCAGGACCGTCAACCCTGTGATGAGTGCATGAGCAGCTCTGGCTCCTGAGCTCCCTCTATACTGAAAGTAGAGTCAGAGAGGCCACTGCAGAGGAAGCGTGTATACTGGAGACTATGCACAGGCAGTTTCTCACTTCTGGGTTCAGTGACAGTTGTGTTAGCTGTGACCGTTACACAGTAACTGTCAGCCTGCTCTGGTTTCATACAGACCACAGTAACCACAGGGCATCGAGGGGGGTCAGCGCATTCACACCCCGACTGCGAAATACTGTCAGACGATGCTAGCGCTACAGAAGCATGTGCAGGGTGTCCTTCGGTCTCAGCGTGTCTTTGAACGTAGGGCCGCTGCTGCAACTAATGATGATCTGAGTAAACCTGAACCCAAGTGACTCATCAAAAAGCAAGAAAACACTTGGAACAGTTAAATCTGTTTTGATGTCCACACAGCTGAGCCGAGTGTTTTAGTGCATCGCTCTCTGATATTTCAGTTTGAGGAAATGAGCGGCAGTGTGTCAGAATAAAGTCCCGCAGGATGCTTCGTGGGGCTGTTGTCTGCCTTACTTTCCACCTCACGTGTGCAGTTTCTCAGCACAGAAGGAGAAGAGTGGGTTGAACCAACTAATAATTCTAGTGCCGGACGTCCTTGTTTTGAAGAGCTGTTCAGGGACGGCAGAGGAGTAAGTGATTTTAACCCACTTCTTACTTTCAGTTTAAGCAAAAATGACTTTCCGAGAGGTTCAAATATGCTTCTTTGCTGCATTGAGGCTGCGCAGTGCTTTAGATGAACATTGTGCAGCTGCAGGTTCTGCAGGATCTGACGGCTTCAGGGCATTACACAAAGAACCTTTCTCTCTGCTGATCTCACAGCTGATTGGTTTAGACCAAAAATGTGGAACGCAGTTTCCCCTCCCAGCCTCTGCAGCTCTCCATAGCTGCCAGCTGTCTGTTAATAACAGATGACATTATCATTATTTTTATTTTTACATTACAAAGCCAGTCTGTGCAAAAAATATGAAAGTCCTCCACCCGGAGTACTAGTTTCTGGAAGGTCACACCTGATTTCTGTTTTCTTGTTTTTGTGTCTTATAACCTGAGCTGCAGTTTGCAGTGAGAGTGTTTCTGTGTTTTGTGACACTGACATGAAAATGAAAACAATCATTTGAGCTGTTAAGCGGATGAAATGTGAAAAACTGCAGTTACTCTAAATGTGTCTCCTGCTCCTCGGCCAGCTTGATGAATTTTTATTTTAACGGTGTTATTTGGGCTAAAGCTGTACGCAGACACGTCACAGATGTTTCTAATGGTTTGAAAATGCACTTGTTGTGTCAGATGTGCAGTTTTCAGTGTAGACTGTGTGTATCCCACTTTATGCAAGCGCAGCAACACGTGGAAGAAATCAGTGCGTGGAGAGGCTTAGCGTGGATCTTTTGGCCTTTGCAGCAGCACTTCATCGTAGAGCTTTGTTCAAGTTTATTTTCTGGAATATGTTTGTTACAAACTGCAGATCATGCCTTTGTTTTTCTTGCATCTCTGAGATGAGGGCTGTGATTCTATTCTATTCTATTCTACTTTATTATAGTAAGAAATGTGAAGATCTTGACAGTTGTATAAAATTATAATAAATATATATTTTTCTTTTACTAAAAGATGTCTTGTTTTTATCTATGTGCCCTGAAAGAAAACTGATGTTACCTACTGACCGAGTCTCCTATCAATCATTTCTTTAGGTGACCTAATGTAACGCGTTTCCAAAGAGCTTGTTGTCATATAACACATGTTTAGCTTCATCAGTTTGCTCGGGGTCAGGGGTCAGGTGACTCTGGCGCAAAGTCTGGCAGTCAGCACTCCTTTTCCTTCTTTGGGGTTCAAGTAGCTTTTCATAGATAAGGTGTTTTAGGCTCCTTATGCTGGTGGGTTAAGAATCCTCCACAAAGATGTAAACCAGCGAGAGAAGGTATCCAGGAGTGATGGACAGGAGGTGAAATCTGGAGCCAAATAAACTTTTTAAACAACATTTTAACTTAAAAGGACAAGATTTCATTTGTTAAATGTTAAAGTTAGACAAGAGAATTTCCAATGTTGATAAAAGGAGTTCAAGTGGATTAAAAACACTCGTTCGTGTGGAAAACGACACTGCTGCCAAATCAAAGAATCTGGGCAACAAGAGCCTGGAAAGAAGGCTGTTACCTGAGGAGCAACACTGCACAACGAGCGAGTGTAGGTCTGCAGGGAGGTGGCGCAGAGGGTGTGGTTGATGTCCTTTACCCGTAGAAACCTTCAGTCGAGCCTCGATCTCACATCGATGAAGCCTCTGTGACGCTTCACTCAGGTCTGCACAGTCAGCAGTTTGTCCTGATAACAGGTGAGCAACGGCTGCAGGCTCAATCGAGCTTCTATGAGTCAGGTAAATCCATTAGTTTCATAGGGGCGTGGCCAAACCATCGCTCCTTCCAGAACATTTGTTGCAGTGGCCGCTTTGTCTCCTAATGCAGGTGAGTTTAATTCAGGTGTTCTCAGGCGTTTGGATCCTGCTGTAGGATTTCTTCTTGATTTCTTTGTTATCTAAGCCAGAGCTGTTGAATGCAGATCGCTGACACGGCAGACTAACGTCTTTGAAATGACAAAGTAAAACATTTTGCTGTGGCTGTCGTCGGTGACTCTACAGTCTGACGGGATGTGAGCTGGTGGGAGGGTTTCTGAGAACGTGAGATTTGTGTTTGGCAAAATGAGATTCAAAGGCAATGACAGAGGTCACAATATGAGCCTGACTGTGTGCTGAGCTCATCCTTGTGTAGTCCAGGTGAGTGATTAGACGATGAAGAGCTAATCACTCACTCGCAGCTGAGGATCCAGCTGGAATTGGTAAGCAGCCACACCTCATAGAGGACGCTCAAACAGGAAACCCGTCCACCGACACAGAGGTGGCGGGACGGCATCGAAGACATGCAGGGTCTTCTGTTTCCTTTTGGGAGCTGATGGAGAGCACTTTAATCACAGTGACAAAGATCTCTGCCTCTGACGCACTTATTGCAGGATTCAATCATACGTTACTTTAACAGCACGGTGTTAGCTTTATCAGTTCCCCAGTCTGCATACTCGGACACTCACGTTTTATTAGCCATAAACAAAATAAGTGAAATAAGGTCAGGGCTTGAAATTGTGAAACAATTTTCCAAAACAAACAACATATTTAAATTTCAGATGTGTCAAAAATATTATGGCCCTGAGTTTGTGTCTTTATTCTACTTTAACCTATTGTCTCCCATCTCTCCTCAAATCTATCCAAAGTTTCCCGTAACGGTATGGAGAGTGTATGAAACCCATATGTGCAAAAAGTTTATTCTGCCGTTGGACCTTTGTGATGTCATCAGACACACAATATGGCCGTGACCACAGAAACCTTACACGCCTGATGTTTTAAACCTTGTGTCTGTGAGGGGCAGCCAATCAGAAGAAAGCTGTTTTAGGCAGATGAACTGAAAGGATGCACCAAAGCTCGATATAAGATATGCAAAGCTGCTTGGTTAGTCCAGGAGTAAATACGTGGAGCTGCACATGAACAGAACGGGTCCCATTTAACGATGGCGGCAGTGATGCCTCCTGATGACCAGCAGAGGTCGCCCTCTCTCAGCACATTTAGTCATGATGACGCAGTTGGCTTTGAGGTTCCTCAGATCCTCTGATGGAGGAGTTTGCTCAGTGTGAAGTACATCGCGGGCAGTTGTGTGTGGCAGCTGTGTGGGGGTGAAACAGTTGGACGGTGCAGAGCGTGCAGGAAACGGACCCGCTCTCAGATTCAGCCCAGGTGGCTCGCTGCTGCTTTTCTCTGCACAGCTGACGACTGTAAGCTGTAAATCAGGCTTGTGCGAAACATTACCATGGTGACAAGGCCAAGAGCTGAGAGATCAGCTTCTGTGGAAACACCAGTTGCTATGGCAACGGTCACGGAGCAGGAAAGAAGCGCCAACGTGGCCGTCGGTGGAAAGCGTCACGTCCGAACTCGGAGCGCGCGGTCACAGCTCGCAATGAAACGGGTTTTTTTTCTCGCCTCGCAACGAATGAGGGGGAAATGAAAGAAATCTCAGTGACACCTGTGACTGTGTGAAGCCGAGCGCTGGCTGTCATGGAAATAACTCATTTGGTACAGAAAGGGTTTCACTGGTCTGCTTCAGACTAAAGAGGCTCTTTGTGGTCAGTTTCCAATCCTCATGTTTGTCCCGGGACGAGAGCTGCTGATCCTCAGTGGGAAACAAATCATTTTAGCTCCCTTCCAGCTCCTGTAGTTCTACTCTGTTTCTGATTGGTTGCCCTTCATAAACGGAAGGTTTGAACAACAGGTCTGTGGGGCTTCTTCGCTCAAAACTTTATATTTTAATTCTAGAAATCCACAATGTGGCTTTGCATTACTCACCGTTGGAAGAAATCCTTACTTACTTAGAGGTATCACCCTGTGCCTGTGAGCTGTGCTTGAAGACAGCACAAAGAAATGAGCTCATCATGTTCAGCAAAGCTTGCTTGTAAAGCCTTGAGCTGAGCGTTTTCACCTTTGTCACTAACAGAGATGGGCAGTAACGCATAACGCGTTACTGTAATCCGATTACTTTTTTCAAGTAATGAGTAAAGTAAGGGATTACTAATGCAAAAAGGTAATTAGATTACGGTTACTTTCCCGTGAGCACGCTGCGTTACTGCGTTACTAAAAACGTGATTTTTTTGCGAGAGTGTCTCATGACAATGACGTAAGCGAGTGCGACATTTGTGGCAACAGCTGTGTGCAGATCAACAATGGATCATATATCGAGTGCGGGAGAGCACATGAGCGTGCAGCGTTGAAAGCGTGGAAGTACTGACCTTACTTTGAGTTTGATTCCGTAAAAAGTGACAAAAACATTAGCGTCCGCTGTTCGAAGAAAACTTCTTTTTACAGCTAAAAAACCCCCTAAACTTCACTGACATGACCGCTGCGACACACCTGCACCAGGGCAAACCTCCGCCTGCCTCACTCCTGCTATACAGGTGAAAATAGAGCAACAGGACCGCTGAGTCTTTGATTTTATTTAGCTTCTGCTGTGTTTTACTTGCATCTATTTGAAAGACTGAGTGTAAACACAAAAAAAAAAAAAAAAATTTATGTGCTGGAATGTGCAGAAAATAAGTTTAAATGTTTAAATTCATTTCTTCCAGTCAGAGAATGTTGCATATAATTTATTTTTTGCTTGATGCATGAAGTTAAAAGATTAAAACTAATAAAACAAGTTTTAAAAAGAGACTTTTCCATTTGATTACATTTTATATGATGGATTATGCAGAAAAAGTAGAATTGGGATTGAAGCGATTGAAGATCTGTCGCTTCATTACCTATTCAGGGTGTAAATCGTGTTGTTAAAAAGTAACTAAGTAACTAATTACTTTCAAAAATAAGTAATCAGTAAAGTAACGGGATTACTTTTGGGGGGAAGTAATCAGTAATTAGTTACTGATAACTTTTTTCAAGTAACTTGACCAACACTGGTCACTAAAACCAGGTGTTACAGGTGAGACAGATCTGACAAACTACAGATCCCTGCTTGGTAATCACATGTTAAATACCCAGACATCGGGTCTTTGGTGCTGCTGTAGTAGGTTATGCTAAGGTCATTCCCATAGTGAAAAAGAGGGCCATCATAGGGTCTGACGCTGAGTCCAAGCCCTGATGCAGTCAGGGTGCTGTTGCCTATCCTGTAGAGGTCTGTACATCCCTCCATGGTTTCCTCCATCCTCTTGAGACTCTGCTATGAGACAAAGCAGACGTATCTATCTGTGTCAGAAAATAAGGAAAAGAGGAACAGGATGGAATCCAGTCTTTAAGTCTGACATCATTAGCCATGCCTGGGCCCAAACTCTGCTGCAGGGCCCTAAGTCTAACGATCACTGCGGCATCACAGAGTTAAAAACTGTCTAAATCATTTCATCTGTAACAAAATGATCAGCATTGCTGCTTTATCAGGTGTAACAATTAAGTTTAACATCCAGGCATCCATGAGAACAGAATTTATGAAATTTAATGGAGTTAGAAGTTAGCAGGAAGTTAGCTCGCTAGTTTACACCTAAACATTTCATACCATGTTCTGACTGAGAGATTTCTGAAACAAATTCAAACGTACAGCTCTGCCATCACTTTGACATAAATGAAGACTGGAAGGTAAACAGCAGTGACGTTTGTAGGGTTACTGAAGTTGGGCTAGCTGGTATATAATGTTGTGCTACGTGATTGCTAGCGACACAGCTATGTTAGCATAAACAGTGAAGCTGGAGGACGAAAACTAACTTTTTCCACTCGATAAAAGTTAACGTGAGGGTTCCCGATGGTTCGGGACAAATGCAATCGCATGGCAGGATGCTGTAAACGGACCAAACTTCAGTCGGGAGAACAACTGAGATAATCCATCCACAATACGAGGTTAGTCATTAATATACTGCTGCATGGGCTGGGCTGTAGTTACATCGTAAGGTTTTAAAAACTAAGCTTTAAAATGATTAGCGGTAATAAAAACCTAGAGAGGCCGACTGTGATCACTGACTGTTTTTAGGGGCTTGTTGAGATTAAATAGAACAAGATACAAAACATTAAAACATGTTAAAAACACAACAGCCTTATTAAATGCAGACTACTTTGGGCCCGGAAGCAGGATTCATCACGTCATCACTTAAAGACTGGATAGGTTCCCATTTAGGGAGAATTGGAAAACTCATAACTCCTCCCACCTGCAACTCATCATAAGAAATTAGTTGTGTTTCTGTATTTGACTGCAAACATAAAGATGGGCAGCAGAGAGCAGGGTCCAGCTCATCAACATATCGTCTAAACCTGGTTCGCCCCAGAGGAAAAGGCCATGTCCAAAACATTTGTATTTTCCACACTCTTCACTTAAAACTTAAAGACACACAACTCACAACACACATGTTTAAATGTTCACAGTTTACTGACATTTCTTTACAGGAGTTCTGGGTGATCGATCAAACCAGCAGAAATCTCTCACAGCTGCAACAGTTTCACAGACATCATGATTCAGATTTTCTGTCACATTTGTGAGGTCACAGGGTTCATGAAAACACAATCTGAAAAAATAATCGACACCGTCTCGTCAGTAGTTCATCACACATAAACTCGCTTCCTGACGTCACGCAGACACGACCTGAGCGCCAGGCGTTACAGTGCAGTTGTGCAGAAGGATGCAGTCCCTCAGAATCAACCTGCCACAGACTGCAGTGAGAAGTTTGGCAACACGACCTCAGATTATTGCACACAAAATCGGCGAAGATGCATAAACAGATTCGCACAACCTGAAGAACATGAAGGGTCATTTACTCTCTAACCGCAATCCTCAAAATGTGCTGAAGCGTACTTTGTGTTTAAAAGAATTCACCAATAGCCACTAAATAAACGGTCAAACATTTGTGGAAATTTGCTCATTTCTCTTTTCATTTGAGAGTGGAACCAGGACATCGCTAACAACCCTGAAACTACTTCTAAAGTTACCACGCTCATGGTTTCTTGATGGAACTGCTTTTTGTTCAGCGGTGACTGTGCGCTGCCTGTGGCACCATGGCGTCTGATCTAAAACCTGTCCTCGGTGACAAACATGGCTGACACTACGCGGAAGAGAAAAGAATAAAAACCACAAATTTCTAATTTACATGCTCGTCTGTGTTTGGAGTTTTCTAGTAGCTCCTAACTTCTAATCTAGAAGCTTAAAGTGTCCGATCATCCCATGCTGAAAACAGATGGCTCAACGTCTGTGTTCATTTTGTTAATTTTGACAAAAACTAGAATGAAATGTATTGACACTTTTGTTGATGAATAGTGACTATGTGTTGTGCAGCGGAGTTAGACGTGCACAGTTTGATCTGGGGGGCGGGATTACGCTCACATGCTCCGACAACATGTCAAAGCTTGGGAGGAAGAGAAGAGTAAATTTAACGCTTCGTAAACTGTGTGCAGCAACTTTTACATTTTTACACTTTATATTTTAGTCAACTTCAGATTTAGTCTACGATGATCTAATAATGTTTAGTCGACTAAAACTAGACTAAGTAAAGGACAAGTCTTTACTGTCAAAGGTAAGTACAAAAATCTTACACTGGTTCTAGTTACATAATGTTGATCCGTGGTTTTAATTTCACAGTCAAAGCAGGAATATTTATTTCTGTTATTTGCCACTTTGTTACATATGTATGTAACGAAGTGGCAAATAACAGAAATAAATAACAGAAATAAATATTCCTGCTTTGACTGTGAAATTAAAACCACAGATCAACATTATGTAACTAGAACCAGTGTAAGATTTTTGTACTTACCTTTGACAGTAAAGACTTGTCCTTTACTTAGTCTAGTTTCAGGAGGACCTGGCAGGGTTCAGAGAAACGTGTTCATGACTTTACTGACTGAACAGCCGTTTGGTATTTCAGCCCAACAAACGTGGCAAAAATAAATGGCACTCTTTGCAAAGTAGCTTGTTTTGACCTCCCGAGAGTTTTTCAAGGATGCAACATCTTTTGAAAACTATGAAATCTTCATGAATTGCACACAGCCATGATAAGCACTATGAAGGTAGAAGTAAATATACCAGTGGCACTGGAGCACCAGACTTGGTTTCTCTTTACTTTTCCGTGCTAAGATAGGCTTCCACACTGATGATCATCTGAACCCAAGAAAAAAAGGAAAGAGCAAATTTCCTTGAAAGTTGTTCATGTTCAAAGCAAAAGCTCAGCTGACTGGAGTTGGCAAAATCTCAAGAAGCTTTAAGGAATCACAGTTAGCAAACTTATTTTCCCTTTTTAGAATTCTCTTTGGTCTGGAAGAAGTTTGGAGACAGACTTTCGTCCGGCCTCGGAGGTTCTGGACAAACTGGCATTGACACTAGCTAATTATTAACAAATTATTTACATATTTAATTAAATTCTTATTGTTATTAAAATTCACAAGATAAGTACCTGTAGCAATCCCAAGCATGTCCAGTTTTTGGCTCTGCTTTAGCTTAACAATTTTAATTATTATCGCTGCCTGTCAGATGTCCGATCCAAATAAAAGCCCCCCCACACACACACACACAAAAGAAAAACAAACACAGGACGACAGTTTTAGCACAAACAGCAGTTTAGGCAATCAATGAAACACTTGTTCTGTGCTAATCAGGTGTTAGCATGCTAGGCTTTGACTGTAATATTAGCGCTTGTATATGCAACACTCAATACGCTAACATGTATGTACACACACTAGCACAGCAGGATGTTGGTGTAAAGCAGAAGTAATCTATTCAAGGCAAAATAAAGGATAAAATATAGAAAACTACTATGATTATAAAATATACTTTTACACGGTACAGAGATATTCTAGATTGTCCACAAACCAAAGTTACCCTGTTATCTTTGGCTAATCACTGCCAACAAACCAGCAAATTCACTCTTCTTCACACACACACACACACACACACACACACACACACACACACACACACACACACACAGCTTAGAAAAAACCCTCAGATATATTCGTTTGACAGGACCAACCTTTGAAACTCACTTTCTTCCAAATCTTCCCATGAAATATGAAAATAAACAGACATTTTCTCATATTTAACAAAATTGCATTGAACAGTTAGATTATGACACATTATTAAATCATAACATTTAACCCTGATAAACATTTCTTAGATTGTTGAAACCACCAGCTTCCTTCAAAGGTGTCTGCAGTCATATTGGCTCACAGCAGCCCTTGTGACAAGATAACAGAAACCTTGATATCTTGATATTTAATCATCCTCTCTGATCTGAAAATCTACCTGAACGTCATCACTGATAATCTGACAGGCTGGAACAAAGTCTCAATTACGCGTTTACAGAATTAAAAGTACAATAATTAGACTGAATTTGCAGCTAACAGCTGACGTGTAGTGATATGTACCTGTACTCATTCATGTACCGTGTTTGTGTAGTATCATCAGTGTTGTGTTTTCATAGATTTCAGATGCAACAACTCACAAGAATATAGTGTTTTTGCCTCCTGTGTGACAAGACTGATAGTTCTCTCATGTCTCTAATGGATATGAAATTATTGCCAGAATGTAGTTAGCTTAGCTAGGCCAGGCTAAAAGATTAGAAATAGAGCCAGTCTAGAAGAGTCTACTTCCTGGTATTTCCACCAGGAATCCAGCCAGGTGAGCAGTAGGGGGCGATCGTGAGCCAATCCTGACTATGTGTAAATGAAGCTCAACAGCTAACACGTTTATTTACACCTGTTTAAAGACAAAAAGCCTATTTTTATTTTAGTATTTCTAACACAACACTGATAATATGCCAGATTTGATATGAAACGACTCTTTTATCTCTCCTTTGATTTTTATTTTTTCTAAATTATGCATCGGCCGTTTAAGGACGGGGCGTACTTTCTCGATGGTTGTGGGAAGCGTAGCTTAACAACAATGGAAATTTCCATTTGTATATAAGAAGCTACTGGTTGCGTCCCACTTCAAAAGCTGTAAAGCTTTCTCAGATTTACTGCAACACAAAACTGTAAAAACTCTTAAAAGTAAATCTGTTGGCTCAAAGACGTCTTTTAAGAACATCATGGAAACTCGCCAAAGAAAAATGCTTTCTCCAGTAGAACTGGTCTTTTTCTTCATCTACATAGAGCTCCACTGATTACGGAATAACTCATGAGCGCCCCCTATGCTCTCTGAGAAACAAGGGAAAATGGGTATCCTGGTTAACTGGACACCTGTGAGGTCACAAGGTGTTATCTCAGGTGTGCTGGCAGATTTGGAGATTTTGCTTTATAACATTTGAAACTGAAGGACAATCGTAATAATTTCTATGCAAAACTCCCAACATTCCCAAAATTCCCAACCATTTGCTGCATGTGGCCTCTGTGTGGATTTGTTACTTTTCTTTGTCCCATGTTACACAGAAAGAATTTATTTGATAAACTGATGGATGACGATGAAGCCGCAGGATTTCTGAATGACAAATGTTTTATGCTTTTGGTACGTTACATATAAAAAAATAATTATCTGTGCGTTAAAAATATAACTCAGTACTCAGACGGGCGTTTACCAGGAAATAAACTTTACTTTCATTATTTCATTATATTTAAATTTGAGTTATGTTTAAAAATTCAAAAGGTTGTTTTCAAATAATGACTTTTACAAACAATAAATAAATAACTGGTTCAGTTTGAATGTTAGGATTACTTAAAAACATACAGATGGATGAGCATGAAGGTGCTATTGGATGTGGGGTTTTTCATTTGTATTCTTTAGTGTTGAACAAAGAGCCAAATTGGATATTTTGTATCATGTCTTCACAAATAAATATCAAATTGAAAATAATGTCATAGACATCTTTTTGTTAACGGAATAAAATGAACCTGGATCTGAGAAGTTCATACGTGGTGTGGACGGCCTGCTGTTGTTTGTATTTGTCGTTAAATATAAAGTTGTCCAAAGTCAGTCAGTAATTGTGTTAAATAATCGTGATCTCCATATTTACCAAAATAACTGCGCGCTGACAGATTTGTTACCAGTGGAGCGCTCTCAGGGCTACGGTAGATATGATACATCTGTCCTGTTTGATTTCCATGTCTGACCCACGTATTTGAAACACAGAACATTATGATTTTGGACTTAACTCTGCAAGAATGTCATACGAGAGAAAGAAAATCAACAAATCCGACACTCGACACTCTGAAACCAGGATGTGTTCTGCACTGCAGCTTCAAAAATCATAATATTCATCATCAATTTATAGATGAATCATCGGGACTGGAGAACCAAATGTGAGAAGTGTGCGAAGTGGAGATTCAGCTGAACACAGTGCTGCACAGAGACTTGCGAGGCCTCTCGATGGCGCCGCATTTATTTACACTCCGAGTCTGTGGGAGTGCGTGGAGATTAAAACGGTAAACCACCCAGGATACGCCAGTGAAACGACGGTGTGTTGAAACAGCATCTTAGAGGATTTAGAGGCTGTTTGATCATAAAGGTGCAGAAATCCTCTAACAAGCTTAGAGCGAGCAGTTTTGTTGTTTCACACAGTCGACTTTGACATTTTATGGCACAGAAACAAAGGCGGTCAACTAGAAAAGGAGCAGAGACACGTTTCCACAAGGCAACACATCCAGTGGTGTGATATTTGATGCCGGTCGCAGGCGGTCTGGTGTGTGAAGGATCTGACCAGTTCATCGTGCGAGTTAAGAGTTTGAAGCTCATGCAGCTCTTTAGAGTCTATTTACTCGTTCAAAACCGCAGAGAGTCATTTTTATAGCAGGCCCTTGATTAGAGGCTCTCTGCAGATGGTTGTGTTGCTGAAACTGAGCTCAGGAAGGCTGACCGTCTCCAGGACTGGAATGATCATCAACATTTGTGTTCATTTAGCCTTTTCTGCAGAGAGCTTTCTCCCTCTGAGCCCCAGTTTTGGATCCGACCACGCTTTTTTTCTGCTCTTCGGTTGTTTTTATAAACCCAGATGCATTTGAAGAGCTCTGACGCATCATCAAATGAGTCAGAACTTCCTATCAGATATTAAATAACATAGCTGAGATCCAGATTCACTAAGAGTGTGATGTGAGTCTAATGTAACCTCTTAACTTCCGCCGGGAAACTGGAGACCCATTTAGGGTTCTGGGTGGGTTATCGCCTTTTTCTAGTTTCTGAAATGTGCTTGTTTAGCATCAAGCTGAAGCGTCGCCAAACCCAAGCTCTAATCCTTAGTGGGTCACCAGAAACCATTTGGATGTCAAGATGTCTGCTGTAGAATTTTAGCTCAGAAGTTTTTTCCTTTACGTCTTTACTCGGTGTGACGGAAATGTTCAAACTTTAGTCCCTGCAAGTCAACATCAGCTTATCTTCTACGGTTCTTTCAGGCTAGAGTAGCTATAGTAGAATTTATGAAATATTATGACAGTGTATCGTGGCCATTAAACCTTTAAAAAAAAACATGAATGGAGCAAAGAGAGGAAGGTAATATTCCCAAAAAAACGTATATAATTCTTGGTATTTTAATCCCAGATATATGGATTTGTAATCTAACGTTCAGAGTTATATATTTCTTTTAATGGCAGCGTACCTTGGAGAACTGATTACTGAAAGGTGTAAACTTTTGTCTTAATTTTTCTCTTTATGAGGACTTAAAAGGATATTCAGTGAGATTTATGTTGGCAAATCTTGCAAATTGTGCCCCAATACACAAAGTTTTGTTATCAAATGTGTTTAAAATATAATTTCTATGTGTAACTGAGACGTGAGTGACCATGAAGTTTGCTGTTTCCAACACACATATTTAATGAATCTGGGTCTGAGTGATCTTGGAGGTTTTGTTCAGTGTGATCAGTAAATGATGACGTATTGCGTTCCCATCAGACAGTAGTGACCGACAGCAGTGGGCTGGGACACAGCTGGCTGTCGCTCTCCACTCGAGTCCCGTGAGTCAACAGCTCCTCCACCGTTGTCCAATCATCGAGCAGCTTGCTGTTCCTCAGTCGGTTCTGCTTCATGTGGCTCAGTTCCAGCACCGTCTGAGATGACAGTGACCCCTGAATGCCCCCAGTTTGCTCCTCCCCACCTCCTCTCCTCTCTCGGTGTTGGCGTGACAGCGCCAGGTGGCGTCTTCTTTCCGTCCGGCTCCAGTATCGCCCCGCCAACCGTCCATCGTCTCCTTCCTCCTCCCCTAGTCTGCCTCCTTCTCCTCGCACCTCCTCGTCTGTGGTGACCTCACTGCGTTCCCTGGCCAGACGGTAGGCTCGGGCCCTGAGCAGCTGATTCCTGACTGACCTCTGATTGGACAGTCTGGAGCGAGGTGAGGGTGGAGAGCGAGGACTACGTTGCGGAGCTCCAAGAGTGCTGTAGAAAGGACTGCACGTGCCCTTTGGCCTGCCAGGGCGGTTCCCGAGGGTCTGAATGCCACGCCAGTCTGACATGCCACTGGAGCCGGATCCAGGGCTCTTAGAGAGCGAGTCCTCCTCCCTGCTGCGGTTCGAGCCCGGGCTGTTTCTCATTGTGTTCTGATGATTGGTCAGACTCGTTTTGTCTATGCTCAGATGACTAGCAGGGTGACAGTTGTTGGGATAGCTGGCCCTGCTCCTGGGCCCCAGTGCATTGCTGGTTGTGTCTGGCTGGTTAGTCTGGGCTGTGTTTGGATCTGTCATGTTGGGATGGCTCGCCCTGCGCCGTCGCTGTCCTTCACTCAAATCTGTTATTGTTCGACTCCTACCTGGACCCTCTACAGTCCCGCCTCCTCTGTGCTGCTGCTGCTCCAACCATAGCGCCCTCCGCTGACAAGGCTCAGTACGACAACCTGTTCAAAGAAAGCTGTGATTAGGCCTTAGATATGTGTCTGCAAGAGTGTTTTTGGATATACTGAAATATGCTTGACGGGCATCTCTGTCCTACAACCCCAGAAACACTCACCTGAACCTGGATTATAAACTTAAAAAAAAAAAACACAGACTTATTTGCAAAATTTCTCATTAATTATGAAAAAAATAATGAAAAATAATTAACCACATCTTTCTGAAAACATATGAGGTGAGACGCAAGTTTGTCAGGTCGCGGTGCATTAACGATCTGAGACACTGAGCTGGTGACTTAATGCTATTTTGCTAGAAAGTCAGCACAACAATACCACGATGCAGTGCACGGTTGGTTATATAAACAAGAAAATGTGGAAACTACACGATGAAATGTTGGCTCCCAGTCAAGACATTTAAGCATTTTTCTCCCTCACAATGGGAGAGTCTGAGACTTTATGAATAAAAGAGGGATTTAGCCACCATGACATTGCAGATTGGTTTCTGTTAGCACTTTGTCCATCTACTAAAAGTGACTATGTTTGAATGAGATGGTAGCGTGGCCAAATTATCAGCTTGCTGAGCAAGATTGATTCATAGACTATGGCTACATCACACCAGCAAACATACGTGCTTATTAGAGGTAAGTTATGCTTCACCAAAGTCTTTACTTCAGCAACAGTGAAGAGTATATAGGGCGACCGTGGCTCAGGGGGTTGGGAAGCGTATCTGTAACCGGAAGGTCGCCGGTTCAAGCCCCAGGCTGTCCTGGTCGTTGTGTCCTTGGGCAAGACACTTTACCCTACCACCTACTGGTGTTGGCCAGAGGGGCCGATGGTGCGATATGGCAGCCTCGCTTCTGTCAGTCTGCCCCAGGGCAGCTGTGGCTACAGTTGTAGCTGCCTCCACCAGTGTGTGAATGTGAGAGTAAATGAATAGTGGCATTGTAAAGCGCTTTGGGTGCCTTTGAAAATGCTATATAAATCCAATCCATTATTATTATTATTATTAGACTTCTTGGATGGTCTGCAGCGATCGATGCAGGAGATACAAACGCAGTTTGTCATTAATTCTAGAATGTGAGCTATTCGCTCAGCTACTGTTACCTGTGTCAGCACACTGTCAAAGTGGCCATTCCCCTAACTTTAAGCCTTTGCTGTATCTAAATGGATGTATTTTAAACCTGATGTGTAGCTTACGTGAAGAAATCCATCTATAGACAAAACTCTACCCAGCTGTTAACCTACCTTTGTGATGCTGTAGAGTTGGGCATTTTAACATGAGCTGTTGGAGCCGCCTCGAGTGATCGTTTAAGGAACTTAATTTGCAGACGCAAATTTAGCTATTTGATTGGAGGGTGTAAACCTGGAAATTCTGTATTGACCTCTGGTTGGACTGTGATGAAGCCATAGCTCAAAACTTTGACAGATCAGACATAGGTGTGGACAGACAAATTAAAATGACTAAAAGTGGAGATTTTCACAATTATTTTACTGTGTTTTACTAACCGATAGAGGGTGAGGGTGGTGAACGGTGACGAGGTAAAGTGGGACTCCTCTCAGCTCTGTGGAAGTGAACTGTTGTGGTCGTGCTGTTACCCACAGAGCAATGGGATGCTTGTGGTACTCCAGGTTGGGTCATCGGAGTCGTCTCAGGAATCGACTCCAAATCCCAGCGTCCTCTCTGCTCACGAGGGGAGTGGCCTGAGCGAAGATGGTGAGCTTGCCGATGAGTGTGGCCTCCGTGAATCTTGTGTAGCCGTCTGTGCTCCCCAGTGCTGACACTGTGGAAGCCTGAGTCGCTGGGTTCGGAGGAGATTAGGGACTCGGAGGAAGAGGAGGATCCTTGAGAGGAAGGGGTGTGGCCAGGCAGTGATGACATGGCATCTGTCTCAGCTTCGGAGAGCGCTATCCGGTTGTGCGGGCTGTCGGGGCCACAGCCTAACCCGCTGTCAAGCTCACTGAGGGGAAGGTAGCCAAGAGGACGTTCAGACCTCCAGGGCTGACGATAGTCCGACTAAAGAGAAAATAAAAGAGAATTTAAACTGAGGTTTTTTTTCCAAATCAAACTGCAAAATATGCTGCAAATGCTCCATAACTGCAAAATTTACTAATAAAAAATGTAATAGTTAGAGAAACAGTATAACAGAGACAGGGATAGGTCTGAGAAGAGGGCATAGCCTTGATACTGAAACCAGTTACCTGTCTGGGAAAATTTTTTGGGTCCACCTCTTCTGCACCGTAACAGCCAATCAGACAGCTCTCAGAGTTAGGCTGGTAGTGCAACATTTCTTGGCCCTGAAATAGAAACAAAGGTGAGAAAAGAAACTAGTGTGTCTTCATTGGAGAGGGTCATGAGTTAACTTTAGTGCTGAAAGTCTCCCAGACGTGACCTTGAAGAGGAGTTCAGTCAGATGTTTTTAAGGGCTGATTTATGGAACAATCTGGAAAGATCGCAGCTAGCGTCATATTTTAGACGAACACACTCAAGTGATATTTCAGAATAAAATGGTGTTGTAAACAAAAACAAATTACCCGGTAGTCCAGTCTGTCCAGGTGGTCTAAGCTGTAGGACACACTGGGCAGGTAGTTGTTGCCTGGGTGCTGGTCATTTGATGATCTGGGGAGGTATCCATTGGGCGGGTAGGCATCAGGTGGCATCATCATGTGACCATTGGGAGAGTATAGGTCAGGTGACACAGTCATGTGACCATAATAAGGCCTGTGTAGTGAAAGAGATCAATAAAAACAATATATATATAGTCTTCATGTTCTAAACAGACAGGTACTTCAGGACAACAACCTTCCATGGCCATGAGAGACACTCGATGGAGCATCGTGCTGATCTTGCAAACTCAATTTGCCCCAAACCCTCAAGTAAAAAAGACACATTGTCCTTCAATCTGACATATCATGCAAACAGAGGCATATGATTTATTTTGGTGTTTTTCGTTGCAGTCGTTACACGTCAGCTCATCCCCAAAACTTTTCTAAAAGTCTTTATGATACGTGTTCTCATCCTTGATCCCGAACCCACATTCTCTGCTTTGTGGTGAAAGTTTACTCCAGTTGGTTCTCAGTCATCCAGGTCATGGTAAACTAAGGAGCTTGGAATGAAAAGCAACTGGATGTTTCATCTCTCATCTGAAAAGCTTCACCAGTTCTAAGACCAAATGGTGGAGAGTCCCAGATTTTAAGCCCTAGTGGGAGATCTCCCTTGAGAGGCTCGTTGACCCACTAACTGATCATAAGGTGTGAAAAAGGGTGTGGCTCATTATCAGCAGAGACTTCGGGTGAAACCATTATCAGGGTGAGTGGGTGTTAAGTCGCCTGGGAAGGGATCTCGAAATTGGATTATAGGTGGCAGACAGTTGGTGTCGTAAGCCACGCCCTTCTGTTCAAGGATGGCCGTCGTTCAGATGGTTTCTTTCAACTAAGCCATCCATGTCCACTGCTGGGAAGGCCTTCCGCACCATGTATAAACTTATTCTTAGAGTTCAGATAGATATCTACAACCAGATTAGTTTTATTTCCTTGAGAATAACAAAAAGATATCTAACCATTTGTTTTCAATTTGATATCTATTTGTGAAAATGTGATACAAAATATCCAACTGTCTGCCGCCTATAATCCAGTTCTGAGATCCCTTCCCAGGCGCCTTAACTTCCACTCACATCTTGTGTCTGTTGGTCTCAATAAGTTACATGATAGCGTGACGCAGGGACTCACAATGGTTTCACCTGAAACCTCTGCTGATAATGACTCGGATAAGAGGTGAAAACATTTTCAAGAAACGTAAAGAAGTTCATTTCCACTTTCCTTAGTTTAGCTTCAAACTTTCAACTCATCCTTCTGCCATCTTTTAGTCCTACGGCCAACATCTTATCCAGTTTGCAAACACCTTATTTCCAAAATCGGACTTAGGTTCCAAACTTTGCACCATTTAATTCTTTTCCTTCTCTATAAAAGTCTCTCATACTGTGAAAAACACAAATTTCTCTATTGTCATGAACGTATGGGGTTGGGGCGCTGACTTGGTTATCAAGTCAGATCTTGGCTCCTTAAAAGTAAAGAAAACTGAAATGTTTTTTACTTAAATCACAAAAATGACGCCGTCAGAATACGACAGAAGTACGTACCCTGCAGTGTAGCCGTCTCCCTGACTTTCCTCTCCCTCCATCAGCCCCATGGCTCTCAGGGCCTCCCAGTGTCTCTCGGTGGGGACGCTGCACTCAATTGCACAATGGGACCTTCGCCTCCTGTGACCATGCCCCCTTTTAGCTTCGACCTGCACAGCGACCGGCTGGCCATACTCGTCCACGTAGTGAAGCTCCTCTCGGTGTCGGTGGTGAGCAGGTTCACGAGTTTTAGCCTAAAGACCAAAAAAAAAACATGAAAGCTAAAGCACTGCAAGCTTAAGAAAAAGTGGAAATGAACATCAGTAATTTGGTTCCTTCTATAAACCATTATTTATATTTTCAACCACCCGAGGTTTCTGCTGTGAAACATCGCAGTATTTCGTGGAGTATTGATAAAGCAGATAGGCAGCAATAAAGACACAGAGGCAAAGTGGGAGTTTGGCCTCCAATACAAGGTCAGTCAGTGCTTTTGATCCAACTGTTTGGCATGCCTGACTACAATTGCGTTACATAAAGTGGCAAATGATTCACACTGTCTTTATATAAAAAAACGAGCCATTTTGCATAAGTTGGATAACAAAAGAGAAAAGTTTGGAACAGCAGCAAAGTTTTTCCTTTAGTACTTACTGTGTTTACTGTGTTTACTGTGAGTGTGTTTTTTAATGGAAACAGATGTTTATTGAATATAAAGCCTCTGACCGATGACCCTCTATGACACCATCAGCTGTGTCTCAGAAGGCTCCATGCAGTATTCATGTAAACTGGAATAGTTATTACACCAGACAAATAAAACCACTGGGTGATGAAGAGGTCGTGTAAACACACTGGTACTGGTGTCCAGGCTCCTGTGCATGTTCATGCTGATCTCGCTCTACCTCCAGGATGACCCTGCTTTCATATCTGTGGGATGCAGGTGGGCTCGGCTGATTGGTTGCTGTTTGCAGCTTGCTGCAGGCCTGACGCTTGAACGCTGGCTTCCCTCCAGCTTCTGTGGGCTCTCCTCTTTCCACCTCCAGCCAGCAAGCAAACTAGTCACTCAGCCTGTGTGTAGGATGTTAACTGATATCTGCCCAACAATGCAACAGTCCAGGTTTGGTAGAGGTGGGTGGCATCTCCGTGTAATCCTCTATTTCTTCTATTTTGCTGAGTTAGGAGTTTATTCTTCTCTTTTATTTCATTAGGTGTGTTTAGGTTGTACTCAGGGATGAACTGAAGCAAAAATTCCTTCAGCGAGTTTGAGTCTATCCTCAGTCACACAGAAATTTTTATGCTAACCTTGCCTCTGTAGAGCTGTCACGATATCACATTTTCCACATTTTCTCCAACAACCATGCAAACTCACTATGAATACACTGACAGCACCGATGTTCAGAACAGTTAGCATAGACCTTATAAACAGAGAATGTTAATGCAGGCTGCATTAACACAACAGTGTATGTCTTTGGATGCACGCGGTCTGTAGGTGATCGTGACAGAGTTGTGCTGAATTTAAATGCCCTGAAACTAAACTACAAACACAGAAAGTCGAGAAGGAAAAAACGCCTCTCCCTTTTTCTTTCCCTTCAAGTTTAAAAGCAGATAACTGCCTCTCCCTGACCCCGGTTCTACTAAAGATCTCCTGTGAAAAGAAAGTTCTTCCTCCCCACCATCCCCAGCTGCTGGCTCACAGGAGATCCAATCATTATAAATCAGTCCTATTTTATTTTGTAACCACCTGAGTATTCTTGTATTATTCCTAGTAGTATTCCTTTGACAGTTTTCCCTTAATTTTTTCAGCCCTGCCATCACCTGTTTAATTAGCCACACCTGTTCCCAGTCAGCCAATCAGCTGTGTACGTTCTCCCCCTGCTTCTCTTTCTTCCTTTGCCCGATCCCCTCATCTTTTTAAAGGTTTGGTTTTCCAGCAGTTCCCAGTGCTTTAAGCATTCCTCATGTTCCTGATGATCTACTTGTGCACGGCCTTTTTGGATTCTCTCTTTTGCCTGCCCCTTGCTGGAATTGTTTGCTCTGCTAGCTGACCCGTGCACGACCTCTGCCTGGTCAAAGAATTTTAGTCTCTTTGCCTCCGGGGTCTTGCATTTGGCTCCTCTGCTCAGCGAGCCCTGCACTAACAGTGTCGGGTACCTCAGTCTATAAAGCCCCTTGAGATGACTTTTCTCTCTATGGATACAAATGAATTCACACAGTAAAAAGCAAAAAGATTTGCCTCTGTTGTTTTAATGATGCTATTAAGAAAAACTGTGAAAATCAACAAGTAATGCTGTAAACTATTAAACGCTTCCCTAAATAAGGAAGTGTTAGACGTGAAAGGCTGAATGATGGAGAGTTCAATAGAACTGAAACCAGCATAACGGAGGTCTGAGTTTATAAATGGAACGAAGACGGGTTCGCTGAAAAATCGAGAAAGATTTCAGTTGAGTGACTCACATACAAATAAGGCCAGCTGTACCAGAGACGCACGATAAACACTGAGACGCCAGACTGGGAAGATTTGAGATAATAATGAAAAAGCTTCGACTCAGTAAATATTCTCTGCTGCTCGTTTCTGAAGGAGAAACATTGGCTGAGATTTTATTTAGCTAGACCTCGAAAATAACGTCTGGAGATCAGGCTGATCACCATATCTCATTTTTTACAAATTAATTAATGAAGATATGATTTTGAAAAATAACAGCAACAATGTTATCAGTCAAATCAAGGTTTAACTTTAATTTAGGATAAAATGAGACCTGATCATACAGATTTTAAATATGAGAAGTTTCTTTATTAATTCCCAATTATTTAATTTAGAATTTGCTTTTTCAGTGCTGTATACCATTTTATTTATTAAAATGCAACAAATAAGATCAAGCAAGCTCACTCTGTCCAGAGTGGATCGTTCTGTCCAGTCAGAGCATAAAAGGACCACTCACGCTCCGAAGGACAGTCAGTCATTAGGTCGGCTAAAGCCAAGTGATAACAAAACTCCCGTGTAACAGTACAGCCTTGTGTTGGAACGTCACATGTGATAGTTAAGATGCAGCGAAGTTACAGAGAGGCGGCATCTAGGTCAGGATTCAGCCCCCCGTAACCTCTGGACCAGCACTGGAGTCTTTACTCTCTCAGTACAAGGCCTGAGGTCTCACACACACACACACACACACACACACACACACACACACACACACACACACACACACACACACACACACACACTGGCACAGATATTAGCACAGAATCAGAACCACATGCACACATAAACAACATACAGTTCATACATGTGGAAACCTGCTTCCCAGAACACCCCTGCCCCTCCTACGCACACACACACACACACACACACACACACACACACACACACACACACACACACACACACAACCACACACACACAGACACACACACACACAGGCTCACAGAGCAGTCAGAGAGTGATGTGCTGTACCCTGGAGAAGTGTGTCGCGCTCCACTGCACTTTGACAGTAACACAGACTGATCTCTCTCCCCTCCCTTCATCTATCCGTCGCTCTCTGCTGTTTGTGATGCTTTGACTCAGTTTTCAGTCTCAAAGTGCAAAACTCTGCAGAATGCAGACATTCGTCATTCTCAGCACAAAATCACAGTTAGCATGCAACAAGAGAAAACAAGTGTCACATGAGGAAAGCTTGGTGAATCTGGGTCCACCAAAGTTTGATCATCAGAGCGCGAGTCACTGCAATTCAAAATGTCAAACTAGGCTATAAAGATAAAAATAAGTCTGATACTCAGCCTGCTGTCTTTTAAAGTAGATGATACAAGAGAGTCAAATTTATTTATACAGCATCTTTCATACAAAAGCTGCTCAACGTTCAGAGACGAAAAGATAAAAGCATTAGGACAAAACAAAAATGCAATAAATACAATAAAGTTTATATTTTATGTAAAAGCTACAGAAAAAAGGTTTTAATCCTGATTTCAAATAACTAATAGACTCTTTGTTTTATTATTTCTTTAATCTGAGTTAAAGAAAGCATATAAATATTAAAAGGAAGCAGTCCGACAACAGAACCCTGAGGAACCCACACGTGACCTTTATTTGGTCAGAATTATGGTTGCAAAATGACAAAAAAATCTGAATTTGTCAAATAAAATTCAAACCAATTAAGCGCAGTTCCTGAGAGTCCCACCCGTTTCTCCAGCCTATCAAGCAGTACTGAGATGAAGCACTACTAAGACTGTGACTTTTGATGCATCACTATTACGCTGAATAAAACTGTGATAAGAGTGGTGTCAGCGCTATGATGGGGTCAGAATCCAGACACTGAGAAGATTGTTCTGAGTGAATTTGCTGGTAAACAACCGTCTCAATAACCTTTGACAAAAACGTTAATTTAGATATCAGCTGGTAATTACTAATTACTGAGACATCCAAGTTGGACTTTTTTAAAAGAGGTTTTATTACTGCAATTTTCAGGGTCTTAGTAAAATGCTGTGATTGCAGAGATGTATTATCTATCTGTAGTATTAGTGGGCAATATATCAAAGGAGAAAGTTGTAGATTTCATCTATTTAGCAATTTCTGTCAAAGATATGAGGTTTAAAGGTTTATTTCTTAAATTCTTAGTAGTATATTAAGTTATTATGTTATTACTATGTCTCTTGAAATTGAAACACCAACTGGTTGACTTGTCTTTTGTATTTTCTCAGTAAAAAATGCTGCAAAATCATTACATGGTTTATTAGACGATAACTCAGAAGGAAGTGGTGGCAAAGTTTTTGTTAGTCTGTCAATAAACTAAATAAAACACGAGTGTTATTGATATTGTTATTGATGATCTTTGAGAAAAAGGACTGTCATGCCCATTTTTTACTTTTGATTATAAATTCAATTCAATTCAATTTCAATTCAATTCAATTCAATTCAATTCAATTCAATTCAATTCAATTCAATTCAATTCAATTTTATTTATATAGCACCAAATCACAACAAAAGTCGCCTCAAGGCGCTTCATAGATACAGAGAAAAACCCAACAATCATATGACCCCCTATGAGCAAGCACTTTGGCGACAGTGGGAAGGAAAAACTCCCTTTTAACAGGAAGAAACCTCCGGCAGAACCAGGCAACCAGCAAATCTGAAGATGTCTTTATTAATATTGTAATGAGCCTGCACTTTAGTTTTCCTCCACCTACATTCAGCCTGTCTGCACTACCTGTTCTGAGTTCTAACCATTAAATCACTGATCTTTTCCCTCCACGGATAATTTTGGTCTTAATTGGAGCAATAGTATCCATAACAGTGAGCAGACTAAGGTAAAAACCATCATCAACAGAATCCAAAAGCAAAGATGATGGAGGTATATAAGCCTCAATAAACTGTGGACAGGCATTGTCACTGACACGTTGATAACTTCATCTTTACCAGTGATTTTAAACACGACACAATAATGATCTGAAGAGGCTACATCACTGACCACAGTGGCAAATACATTTAAACCTGTAAAGATCCAATACTCTTCTCTGAGGGCCTTCAACTTTCAGATTAGTGCAGAGCTCAAGCCCAGATTACCCAGATCTTCAGGATCGGATGCCAAGTCTGCATTAATGGTGCAGTTTGAGGCTCCGCCCCATTCATTGATGAACGATTATCCAAATCTTCAGGATGGGATGCTGAATCGTCCATTGATGCTACAAATCTGTTCTGTAACTTCACGGCCTGTTCACCGATAGGTTTATTCTTTGTTTGCTTAAATACTCAAATGAACATGAAGCACCAAAGGTCAAAGGTCACTCAGTCTGCTCTTCAAGTCGATTCATTCGTCTACATGGTAACATGCACTGTGCTCACAGTGGCCGAGACTTTCTATTGAGCAAATACCTGTGACATAAGTCCAGTATTATTAACAGCTTATTGGCACATAAACCATAAAGTGCAACACACACATTTCCCCCGATTTTTCCCGTTTCTTTAAGACCATGCATCCCAGCTGTTTCTCCAGGAATCTCCCAGAATCTCTGACTTTTAAAAAAAATAATTGGTAAACACATATTAGTAAGTTTTACGTGTTTGTCGTGTTGCCAGAAACACGGTCCACACACTAAATACAGTTTATACCCATCTGTCAGTGCAACCTGGCAACACACAACCCGGTTCATTTGTGCTGCTGGTCTCAGGAACACCACTGTTATTTGCTCAATTAAACAAAGGCAAACTGAGCATGTGTTTTTGCCTTTGGTATAGTTTGAAAGATATTAATCAAGCCAAACTTCTGGCATTAAAAACTTGTAACTGAAATATGGTGAAAAGACAATATAACTTTATAAACATTCATTAACATAAATTTTCATGAAAATATCCACGCTGGACAGCTAAAAATGGCTGTGACTCGTCTGTGGTTGGAAAAAGGCGGGTGTGCAAAATACAACAATGAAAAACAAAGATGCTGCAAAATCAAACGATTTGGACAGCAGGAAAATCATTTCACACATCATCCTGTCCCATATCATTTTCATTTTACAAGTATTATTATATATGAAGTCACATAAGTGCCTTAAGGACAACTATGAGAATTAGCCTGGGAAAAACACTTTCCACAGCTTTAGTGCAAAGACTTAGCATCAGTTTTCTATTTCAGGTAAACGATACAAAGCTGCTGCCAGATACTCATATCTGCTATTTAGTCACACTGATTAAATATCAGAGTTTTAAACTGCTCCAAAAAGGCACCAAAAACACAAACACAGCTGGAAAGAGACTGCAGCTGAGCCGAGGTCTGTCAGACAGCTTAGAGCCGATTTCCCTTCTAAGTCCAGGAAGAGTCAACAAAAAAAAAACTTCCAACATACCCAGAACCAAAACTGTGTTTTGTAGCAGGAGACCAACATGTTAATTTGGGCATTTCAACAGAGGAGTCGGTGGGACTGACTCATGTTTTGGATAAACAGGTAAGTTTCATAGTGATGACGGACATCATGTTGTTAATCATTTACACTTTCGTGGTAGCCTGGCTTTCTTAGTCAGTAAAAATAGGACCAAACGTCTGACTGACAGCAGACTGATTTCTCAGGTTGTTAACGAACCATCAAACCACTGATGCTCACACCTAACGTCAGTCTGAGTTTCTGTGACATCACAAAACTGGAACTCTATTCAGATTTGTAAGAGCCTGATGTTGTTGGCTAATGTGCTGCATATCAACGTACATCATTTAATGTAGTGTTAAAACCATCAAAAATAAACTTGTGCTTTTTTATTTTAAGAAAAAAGGTTAAACGACATCTTGCTGAACCCAAAATAAAGCACACGTAAGGCCTCACAGTAACATATACATGCTGCTGATGAGCTGAAAATCTATAGTTGAGGTGGTGTTCGTCCTCTGACTATTCAGCCTGACAGATGCAGAAATACTCAGGAGGAAAATAGATCGTGAGCTCTGTGATTTGGGTGAAGTGGGAAGTGAGTCACATTTTCTTTTGTATCATACACACAAAGAAGGTCGTTTTTTATGAAATGATTGGACAAAACCCTGGAATGTTCTGGTACGAACATGGAGGCTTTATCTGAAAGCATCTAAATTTGTTATCATGTGATTTATCTCAGTTATAATTATCAGAATCCATGTTTGATCAGTGATTTGTGAATTATGCCGTTGACACAGTGTACTGTGCAGCCACGGGGAGGACAGAGCAGCAGCACCACTCTTTTATGTCAAACTGTCAGTCTCTGTACAGTCACGTGCCACGCCCTGCTTTGCTGCCTTAGATTCCTCCGATCACGCACAAAGCGTGGCTTTCTGCTCTGTTTTGTGTTACAGCGCTGTCAGCACAGACAGGTCAAACATTCACATGCAGCTTTAGGGGCCATGAAAGAAGATCCTGCTGATCGTCTCCAAGAAAGACCTTGAGCTTTCACCTGGCAGGTGAGCAGAGAGTCAATATGGACCGATTCAGTCACAGCACCAGTGGGATGAAGTTGAAATGACATCCTGGGAACAATCATGTTGGTTCTTCTTCTTTTGGCTGCTCTCTTTAGGGCTCGCCACAGCATCCGTCTGACCCTATCCCCAGCATCCTGCTCTGTCACACCAAACCTCTGCACGTCCTCCTTCACAGCATTCACGAATCCTCTCTGGGGTCTTTTCCTCCTTCTTACATCTCCATAGTCAGCATCCTTTGTCTAATATATCCACTATGCCTCCTCTGCACTTGTCCTTGCCAGTGCCCTCTTTTCTAGACATCTCCACTTCCTCCTTACTGATCCTGTGTAGTTCATTGTCCTCCATCTGTCCCCTTACCTCGCTAATTTTCTGCATTCATCAGCTCCCATCTTCTAGACACACTCTCTTCACTCATTTGCACACGTCTGTGGTTAACCACCCTAACTTGCTGCACATCCTTTCCAGCCTGATTTTCCTTCCTAGTCTTTTTCTCCTTTCTTAATGCCCAGTCTCACACACAGCTACTAAGCCTTTTCCTTTGCCACCTCTCTCTTTCCTGCATGCCTAGCCTCAAAGTACTCTTGTCAATCTCTTCATCTCCCTGGAGCAGTGTAGTTATTGATGGAAAATCTATTTAGGAAAAAATAACTACTGTGCACACAAGACAAAAGATTTTTGGATGGGTTCCACACAGGGATCGTGAGACTGCACGAGTTAAGGACAGTAATCACCTCTTGTTGGCTCTTTTGATTGGATTTTTTGCTGATTGATACGGATTTTTATGGACAGACTGAAGCATTAGATTTGAATTATCTGGTACTGTTTTCTCATCGTTTAAATCTTATTAGCCTGTCAGATGTTCCACAGGGGTCAGTTTCAGGCCCAGTCTTGTTCTCATTATATATCCTCATATCCTCATAGAGCATGTAAGTGAGATGCATGGTTCAAATTGTATTTCTTATGTTAATTACTTACAGATATATCAATGTCACTATCAGGCCATCTGACCGTGGTATGCCAAGTTGTCTTAAGGACTTCCTTTGCAAGGTCAGAAATTAATTTCCTCCAACTAAACTCAGAAAAAATGAAATTGCTGACCACGAGTTTTGGCCCATGCCTGAACAGATTCTGGCATTAGCTGATTCCCTGAAGGTAAATTTCATGGCAGTGATATGTACAAAATAAGATGTAACTAATGAAAGGATATGGACAACCGATGAAAGTTGCAAAAGTGTGTAATCATGTTGGTCTGGACTGTCATTTTGGTGATCAGCTCAGAAACTCAGAAATCCTCAGACTAAATGGAGGGAGATACTAAAACAGCATCAAAAATGTGGCTCTCATTGGGCGTGCAGCACAACCAAAGCAGCAATCATAAATAAGGCATGACATTACCGGTGTCATTGGGGGATAGTTTCATGGTGTTCAAAAATCTCTAAATGTGGGCCTGTTTGATCAGACACAGTGAGAGGAAATCCCTTCTTCTTCCTGTACTGGAGAACAGCTACTCCTCAAATACTGTAGTGTAGTGCAGGGCTGCAGTGGAGGAGTCTACAATGTAGGTTGGTGCATGGATTATAATAGTTTGCAATTCTTTAGGTTGATGATAAAACTGTCGGTGCAGTGCAGCATCATTTTGTTCAGTTATGCAACTCGTAGAATCAAAGTTGAAGGAAAAAACAGAAACATTATCAGTTCACATTCAACGAAAATGCTGTGCCTTTTGAAACATGTTGGCTGAAACTGTAAACTTTTAAGAAGAGGCTAAAAACTGGCCAAATAATGAGCACAGTTAATAATTATTAAATATACTGTCCAGGAAATATAGTGCTATATCAAAGCTGTTTACTGATCTGTTGAAAACGACAATTTATTGTGTATGTTTAACTAAATAGCACAAAACTTAATGTGTCATTAAGTTGAATGAGTTAACCCTCAGACCTGAGAATGATCTATTACATAAAAACATGATATCAGACTAGCAATAAACTACATAGCCCACATTATAAAGAAATTAATGCCTTATTTCTTGACAAATGCATGTCAAGGAGTTGGCCATGTTACCAAGGCCATAGAGTATTAATTTAAGTGGTTGAACGAATACATTTGTAGGGAAATATCAGCAGATGTAATTTTGCACATAAATTCATATATATATATATATATATATAAAATATTTCATGTAAAGCTATTTCTGAGCCAACATACAGTTTCACCTTTTTAAGTAGGGACCAGCGTAACTAAGGCTTGCCCTGTCCTGCTAGAACTTAGTGCAGTGTTTGATACTGTTGACCACAATATTTTATTATTAAAGGTAAAGAGTCCTCTTCACACACTGAGGTTAATTATGGAGTTCCACAGGGTTCAGTGCTAGGACCAATTCTGTTTACATTATACATGCTTCCCTTAGGCAGCATCATTAGAAGACATAGCATACATTTACACTGCTATGCAGATGACACCCAGCTCTATCTGTCCATGAAGCCAGATAACACACACCAATTAGTTAAACTGCAGGAATGTCTTAAAGACATAAAGACCTGGATGGCCGCTAACTTTCTGCTTCTTAATTCAGATCAAACTGAGGTTATTGTACTCGTCCCTGAAAATCTTAGAAATATGGTATCTAAGCAGATTCTTCCTCTGGACGGCATTACCTTGGCCTATAGTAACCCCGTGAGTGCTGCAGCAAGAGTCCTGACAGGGACTAGAAAGAGAGAGCAGATTTCTCCTGTTTTGGCTTCCCTTCATTGGCTTCCTGTTAAATCCAGAATTGAATTCAAAATCCTGCTCCTCACATACAAGGTCTTAAATAATCAGGCCCCATCTTATCTTAATAATATTAAAGTCATGGAAAGGATTTTCATGTGATCAAATAGTTTAATTTAGCATTATTTAATTCTGTTATTCCAACTTAATTAATGATGAGCTTATTCACTGCAGTTGATTGAGTTGATGCAAACCATGCAATTACGTTAGTCCAACAAAAGCACTTAATATTATTGGAAAGCTATTTATTAAAGTGGAAATCCTTCCCACAATTATTTTAAGTTCATTCAAAGAGTTATTCTTTGGGTGTTCAACAAAGTTTAGAGTCTGGTTAAAATAAAACTTTAAAGAATGTATTAAAAAACTCACATACCTGTCACTACATCCTTCACTCACTATGTGTTTATAGACCTCTCTGCATTTAGTCATTGGTTGCTATTAATCTCTGGCTCTCTTCCACAGTGTGTCTTTTGTCTTGTCTACTTCCTCTCAGCCCAACCGGTCGCAGCTGATGGCCCCGCCCCTCCCTGAGCCTGGTTCTGCCCAAGGTTTCTTCCTGTTAAAAGGGAGTTTTTCCTTCCCACTGTCACCACGTGCCTACTCACACAGGCTCGTCTGATTGTTGTCTCTGTAGGATCAGTATAAAGCACATTGAGCTGAATTGAATTGAACTGTAATGTAACAGATTACTTTTAATTCCCCTTACTGGAGGTTTGATTCTTACAATCCAAGCGGGCTAATGAAAGAGGCACCGGTCTCCTTATTACAACAACTCATGTTTTCCTCTCTGGTCTCTATTTAAAGTCTCGTGTAGACTGATATATGTAGTGACTGTCTGTAAACACGCTGCATTTCATGTCTCATGTGTTCATGAAGTGCACTGATCAGGTCACCTCAGCAGGCATCAGCTTGAGTTATGACCTCCCTCCTCTGTTTGTCTCTGCCTGTTTTACTCTGTCAGAGATCCACTGGTCTCTGAACTCTGTGTGTGTGTGTGTGTGTGTGCTGCACATCATCTGATAAGGTGTTTGTTTACATGCACCACAGCGTCAGCGCATCGAGGAGAAAACCCTCTCCGACATGCGTTCCCAGATAATCGTATGTTCCAGAGTTCTGAGATGAACAGGAGCCAGAAAACATTCATGCTGCAGATTGTTCAGCTCTGCATGAAGGCGAGCCTTTTGATCATTGAGGCGTTCAGCCAGGAGATGTGGTGCTAAATGAAAACACGGCTAACTCGCTGACAGCAATTACTGAGATGTGGCTTCTTGCTACAACAGGCAGCGAGAAGGAAGGAGGAGTGCTCAGTCACCAAGACAAACGGGAACACTTTCCAAGAAAAACTCCCAGTGACGGCTGATCTGTAGAGCTGGAGCGCTCTTCATAATGTGTCCTTGTGCTATTCAGGCCTTACGTGGATAATAGAGTGTTGAAAGCTTTTAAGAGAGTGATTTTCTTTTTTTCCCTCTTATACAGTAGTCACCAACGGAAGTCGCGGTTGGCAGGTTTTGGTTTAAGAAAAGAAAAAGATCTTTGTAGAGTCAGATAAGATGCTCCATATCTGTGAAGTCAGTTTATTAGAGGCACATAAAGAAGGAAAAACATGCTGACCTATATTCAGATCGCTGCCAACAAGCTCAAAACTAATTAGGGAAATTATGGGGTTAATTAACATAAGATTAAATATTTATTTTTCTGCAAAATGAAATAAAATAAATCCTCCATTTGTCTGGAATGATGGTTTAAGGTTTTGTGCAGAATTCTGATGGAAATATGGAGACAAGAACATAAACACTGGATGACTCATCCCTCACTGCTTCAGTAAGTCAGATGACAAACTTGATTTTTTTGTCACATGGGGGAAGCAGGGGCCTTATTTCCAGGAGGGTTAGGGGGGTTATGACCCCCCAATAATCAGACCCAACCAATGTAACCCCCCAATAAAATGATGAATTATCTTGCATAAATAGGCTGTTGATTTTCTTTACTCATTTCAGTTATTACCAGCAAAATAGTTGCATGTTTAATCATCTGTGAATTTACCCAGATTTATTTATTTATTTAGACAGAGATCTAAACACCCCCCCCCCCCCCCCCCCCCCCCCCCAATGTTCAGCACAAAGTTACACAGATGTGAGGAAGAAAACAACGAAAATCCAAATCTACAGTTACAGACTGTTCGAAATAACCAGCAAAAAATACTAAAGATTTCAAAACCAAACGCTGTGTGATAATAAAACAGATGCTTTAGGTGCGCAGGTGTATTTGTAGATCGACAGATAATGAATGCATGGTCTAAACTTCACTTCATATTTGATGCAACATGATCTTTATCTTGTAAATAATGGCCCGCAATCACGATCATGATTGCGTGATTTAGTGCAGGCCTGTTCCTTGAATTCCTTTTCTAACCCTCCTTAATCTTCATTTCTAGTTTCATGCTGCTAAAATGGGGATGCATCTGTACTCACTCCCAACGTCTCACATATGGACAGTTGATCAAGACCCGTCAGCATCACATTTTTATACAAATTGCACCACTTAACATAGTTTTTCTACAGTTAAACACCGTGAACGTCTTCTTAAACTTCATCAAACAGCGAGTAAAAAACCAAGCAAAACAAAGCTTGAGACCTGAGCCACAGTCCCCCAGTTCCCTTTCTCCTGTGAAGGCTTTATGGCTCCTTTTACGCAGGAGCATTTGCTCAGATTTGATCTCATGCAAATGAGATTGGGTTTTAATTACTTGCTCTTTATGGCCCCTCAGGCTTGTGAAAAATAACCGTCTGAACTGAGTAGTCTGGGTGTCTCGTGCACATTCTTACATAGTCAGGATTAAGAGAAGATCTCTTAGTGAAACATTCACAGCACTTTAGCTCACGTCTAGATTCTGGAAGTGCAACCAGCTCAAACGTTTTTCTGGGCTTGCAGATCAAATCAAAGATTAGCCTCGGAGTGTCAGGTCTTCATCTTCAGCAGACATCAGACCAACAGCTCTCTGAAGCTGTATTTGAACCATGCACGAAGTGCCTGATGAGGCTGTTTGAAGTTAATCCAGCACATTTCCAACCACAACTTCTCTGTCTGAACGCGCTGCTGACAAATACAAGACCACAAATTAATTTTGTTAATCAAGTCATTAAGTAACAACAATGAAAACACCACCAAACAGTCTACAGCCACACTAACAACTCTGAAAAGGTTACACTTGTTTCTCCCTGGTTTTATAAACCTCCAATTAATAATGAATAAGTTCTCATGTAAACACCACCATGATGGCTTTAAGTGAAGCACACATTCATACCATTGCATGTGTAAATATAACTTATTTATAGGAATGAAAAGAACAAAGCATGCTTCATTTCAGGACACACACAGCACTGAGACGTTCTCTGCAGAGATGAGATAACCTGCTGGACGTGACCTCAGCTGATCTCTGCAAATCAGGCCTTTGCTTCAGCACAGCAGTGAGACTGAAGCCACTGTGGGTAAAACACTCATGACAGCCTGCTTGGAGTTTGTCAAACTGCATTTAAAGGACAAAGTGCAAAGAGATTTGTTGATTTGATGAGGCACAAACTCCCAGGCGTCCAGGCACTGATCATCACTCAGTGAACCCACTGGTGCAGCTAAGCACGGTGGAGGCATCATCATGCTATAGGGGTGCGTCTCAGCAGCACAAACACAGAGACCTGAGTGGGTTCACCTTTCAGTACCACAGAGACCTGGAGTAAACCAACCAGACAACACTGGAGTGCCTTCAGCTGCAGCGTCACAGGTAAAGTCCAGACTTTAAACCCAGAGCCTCAGTGCACCCAGCACAGGCAGCATTTTAAAGGTTTACGTAGCCATAGTTAACAGTCCTGCTGTCAAACTTAGTATTAAGTTAAAGGTTAAGCTTGGCCAATGACATTACCCTGATTTATTAAACTTTTGATTCCACAGTGATCCCGAATTTACAAAGACTTAAAACTGGCAATTAAAGAATAAAGTCTTCAGAGAAGTGTCTTGATGCATTCTCAATCATCCAGGAAAGCAAATCTCCAAAAGTTGATTCTGTTCATCTGGACATAGCGTTTTGTGGCAGAAACGTTTCTGAAGGAACTGAAGGAACAACGGGCTGGGAGGTCAAACCTCACAGCCCGCTGTTCCTTCACTGGGCTGGTTTCAGTCATTATGCAAATGTCCTGTTTATAAGATTGGAAACCTGCAGTCAGCTGAGACTGAAGACGTCACTTGGATGAGTGACGAAGCATTTCTCCCACAAAACGCTACGTCCAGATGAACAGAATCAACTTTTGGAGATCTTCAGAGAAGTGTTTTTGCAGCCACGGGCTTCACCTCCTGCTGACCATCAGAGAGACTACAAGGCACATCTACAGTAGCCTCAGTTTTTAGACACAGAAATCATCTTTCATACTAAGGTTCTGAGGTTCTGTGAGGAGAATAAGATACACTTCTTAGAGGTTTACCCAAAATACTGGAAACTACCACTGCTGCTAGAGAAGCTTCTACAAAAGACTAAATTAGTTGTAGAATACTTTTTAAATGGCAAATAGGAGTGTTTGATTTTTACATAATATTAATAATAATAATGATAATAGAATTGCAAAAAGCAAGAAACACTGACTGTGACTCATTGAAAAAGATGTGAGTGTAAAGTGAAGGGATGTGAATACTTTATGAATCCTGGACATGTGTGTGCAGCTCCCATCACTGTTTCTCACTCACTGCTTTTCTTTCTGCCTCCTCATCCTTTACAGAAACACACACACACACACACACACACACACACACACACACAGTCAGATAACAGCCTTTAGCCTTCAGTCATCAGAGCCTCTCTCTCAGCTATTGTCTGGGTTCATTCGTAATATCTGGGTTAGGGATTTGTGTACATGTGCGTGTGAGCAGGAGTGTGTGTGTGTGTGCATACAGTAAAGGTGTGTGTCTACATCTCCACAGTGATATAACAGAGAGCAGGTCATCCCAGCAGCCATCACATCTCATTTACCCACCCTCCTCCTCCTCCTCGTTCTTCTCTCTTTCTCACCCCCCTCTTTGTTTATCACTCTCTCTCTCTCTCTCAGACCCAAAACACACCTGCAGAAGCTCACTCACCTTGGTCCGAGTGAGACGGCAACCCATTCTGCCTTTGCCCTCGGACGGGTCAGAGTTAGGAGGAGCAGAGAGGAGAAAATGGTGGGAAAATGGTGAGTATGACAGGAAAAGAAAAGGAATAAGATGGAGAGATCAGATGAAAGAAACTGCAGAGGAGAGGAAGGAAAAGGGCAGAAGAGGGTTCAAAAGCATGAGAACGAAAGACAGCGAGAGAATAGAAAGAAAGAGAGAGAGAGTTTGTTGAGCCTCGTCCGCCCACCAGCTCACATCTCCAAACTCTGAAAACCCACAATCCCTGGCTAATCAGCTGTCCTCCTGTGCTGCTGAGGAAACTACAGCTCCCATGATGCTGCGGTGTAAACAGCAGCAGCAGCAGTCGGTGGGAAGCAGGTCCATCGCATTAAACCCCTCTCTCCTCAGGAATGAGAAATAATCATGGGCGAGCAAACTGCAGCAGGAGCAGCACAAAGCGGGACGAGCGAGACAGAGGAGAATGAATGAAAGAGAGAGAGAGAGAGCGGTACATGTAAAGAACAGAGCTGTCTTCATCTGACTGTTTCTTCCCTTTCTCTCTGTGTTCTTCTCTCTCTCTCTCTCTCTGCAGCTCGGCTCCTGCTGGCCAATCACAGTGGCTGGATGCAGGAGGAGGGAAACATTTGCTCTGATTGGTCAAAGGAAGTGTCAGCTGAAGCATCCATTCAACGTTTTCCTCTCCCCTCTGCTCCTCTCTCTTTCTCTCGTTCTCTGTATTTTGTTGGTCTGTCCTTGTTTCACTCCCTCTTCTTCACACTGTGCTTTTTCTCTCATCCCCATCTGTCTCAGAAAGCCCACAGCATCGACTGTGTGTGTGTGTGTGTGTGTGTGTGTGTGTGTGTGTGTGTGTGTGTGTGTGTGTGTGTGTGTGTGTGTAACTCCACCAGACCCTTTTTAGCCTTCATAACTCACATGTTCGAAAATGAAAGTGCACTTTGATGTCCTGTAATATGGACGTTATTTAGCATGAAAGTACATTTTGCACAGCTTCATTTAGAATGTTAAAGTTGCTGTTAAAATAAAAGCTGGACGGAAAACACAGTCCAATCCCGTTTGAACACTACACCTTAATCTAAAAAATAATATAAATATATATATATATATTTATAAATAACCCAACATAATGGAGATCCTGGTACTCTGATCCCATGCTGCTATATTTGGCGATAGAAACATGGAATTTCTCTCTAGTGGGGAAGGCGTCATGAAGTTCAACATTTTAGTTTATTTTTTTGTTTGTAAGTTATATTATAATTATTATCTAGTTTCAGATTTCCTGCGCTCCTGTCTTTCCTCTATTTGTCTCGTCTCGTCTCGTGTAACAAGACTGTTTAGTTTTGCTTGTATTTTCTGCTGTGTGTGATTTCCCCGCCTGTTTTCCCTTCCCTGATCATTTCAGTGTATTAAGAGCCTCAGTTTGTGGTAGTGATCCCCTTACTTTATGCACATTGTTTCCTGCCTGTTGTTGGATTTCAGTTTTATTAACTTTGTCTCCCAAATCTGGATTTTGGATCTGATTTTTCCCGCTACATCTGACTGAAGGATCCTGAGCTAGTGTGTGGTTGAAAGATTTTACCTACATATGATCAGAGTCTCCTATATGCACAGCTCGGGTTCTGGAACCAACTAATGACTGAGAGGTAAACAATACATGATACAATAAACACAAGTGACCAAGGAAAGACAACTTTTAACAGGTTTTACAATTTCAAAAGTGTAAAAGGTCGAGACACAGACATCACAGCAAACAGGACCAGACTGTTGATACACTGAGAGGCTGACTAAAAGCGAGACACAGGTGAATACAATAAATTAAGCAAAAAGGAAGAAATAAAACTTATGTGAGGCATAAAAGGAAACTAACTTTCAAAATAAAACAGGAAATAAACAAGTGGACTAATATGGACGTAAATACTAACATGTCGGAGTAGAAAACAGGAGAACTGAGATATTAACACAAACATGAGAGTGAGTGAGGAACAGCCTCAGAAACAGATGAAACTAAAAACTAACAGACATAAAACAAAACACAGGAACTAAAATTCATCAAAACCATTAAAGGAAAAGAGCAAAGTCTCAGTGATCTCTCAATAAACACATTTTGCAATCTACTAGAATAAAGAAAACCAAAGAGGAGTGTTAAATCTATCAGTCTAATTACAAGGGTAAGAGATCGTGGCGAGGTGTGGTTTATGGCTCTGCTGGCGTCGTGGTGGTCACGTCAGACCCATAGCCTGCACAGCTGGTTCAATTGCTTGTGTAGATGCTGGCGGCCATACACAGGGAGCAAGCAGTGGCGCAGAGGCAACAGCTGAACAGACTTCAGGACCAGGCCGAGCACCAGATGCAGGTGCTGGTTGGGGTCACCGTGCCACCACCCCCTCCTCTGCTGGCAGTGACGACGCACCGGATGGGGGGAGGGCGACAACCCACAGTTATTCCTGGAGACCATCCAAGCCATTTCAGAGCGTGCCAGTGTCCCACGGCAGAATGGGCGCCATGGCTGCTGCTGCTCTCTGGGAATGCTCAGACAGCAACTCTGCCGCCAGCCTCGCCGGGGACCTTTGGAGACATCTGATGGGACATTTTGGATCGCTTGGGCCTTTCCCAGGAAAACCGCTGCCGGCGGTTCTGGGGTTGTTGGATGACGGCAGAGGACCAGACACTGTTTGTGGAAGGGTGTCCCAGAAAAATGGCAGACCCTGGCCCAGTAAAAAATGAGATTCAGTACATCCTGGACCTTAGACAAAGCTGCACACATTGGGGAGGTTGTCACTGAAAAATGTGCTCCAGGCCCAGAAATGTCAGCAGGGCCTCTGCAACAGAGTGGCAAATTTCACCAGGAGATAAAGTACTTGTATTACTGCCTTCTTCAAGCTCAAAGTTAGTCACCAAGTGGCAAAGACCCTTTGTGGTCACATGGTGAGTGGGCAACATACAGACAGGGGTGGAGCCACATATCACCTTCATCTCCTGAAAGCATGGAGAGAGGCCAAAACCACTTCTCTGGTCTAGTGTCCTGGTGAAGGAGAGAGATGAGTTGGGGCCAGAGATGCCAAGGTTACCTGAGCATAAACGGCAAATCTTCCAGAGAGAACTGGCTGAAATGCTGAAAATAGTTCTTATAGTTCTTGTAGTGAAGAAAGATAGATCTATATGCTTCTGTGTCAACTACTGCAAGGTAGATTCCCTTGTCTGCAAATTCCAAGGAAAAAACAGCGTGAGGTTTGGACCTGTTTGTCAAACTTTCGTTTGGCTTGTTCCCAGCGCCTCATGGGCCATGTGCTCTGTGCCCACGCTGCAAAGCTTCTTAACTTAAAGAGAGGGCTGGGTGCCGTTTTGTCCCAGCAGGTACGGGGGATCGCCACCTGATCCTGTACACCAGCTGGAAACTGACAGGGCAGGAGAGGAAATACAGCACAGTGGAGAAAGAGTTCCTGGCAATCCGGCCGGCGGTGGACTGTCGTCGTTCGTTCCTCTCACACCCAGACTGATGTGACTGTGTCAGAGGCAGAACTGAGGTCTAGTACAGCTGCATCAGCAACTATGATCAGATCAGCTCATTACAGCGTTTGTTATAGAAATATATGGGATTTCAAGGTTCAAGGTTCTTTATTCGTTTTATTATTATTATTATTTCATATAAAATCTTAGATGTTCTTTTTTATATTCACAGAAACAGCAGTCCAGGCTTCTTTCACCAACGCCTCAAAAACATGTTGCTCAAAGTCCTGCTTATTCTTTATTTAGCAGTGACCATTTCATTTTAAATAAGAAAGTAGAGTTTACACAAATTAGAGAAGAACTAAAGAATAATGTTTTTTAAAAGGACAAAGCAGAAAGAAATGTTTCATAACCAAAATTGGTAAAACTTGTCTTATACAGATGGTTTCCTTTCCTTGTTTCCTTCTTCATCCTTGTGGAAGACTTCTCCATCTGGCTGCTTCCTCCAGCTCAGTGCGAGATCTCCAGCGACTCCCTGGTCCTTCAGCGTCTGTTTGAGCTGAGACACACAAAAATGGGATTTGCAGAATATGACATAGACAAAATTATTCACTAATATTCGCTATTCACTCTTTTTTGCTGCTGCATAAGTTTGTTGTTATTAGGTATATGAAAGTTAAAGCAGCTTAAGCTATGTTTCACAATAACGCTGGAGGTGACTGAATTATTCTGCCCCAAAACCAGTTACCTGATTCAGCATGGCATCCATCACATCATCGTCATTCAGATCCAGACTGTTTTTCTCCAGCCTCAATCTCACCACTTGCTTGTAGGTAGGCGCTGATTAAAGAATGAGGGATACTCAGGGTTAGAAAACAAAGGATGGACAGCTTACGTCACCTGCTTTTTCTGCTGCCCTGAGTTTAGTTCAGGGTGTCAAACTCATTTTACATGGCGGGCCACATACAGCCTCCTTTCAGATAAACTCTCCTTTCTGTCAGTGACAAAGAAAGAAATCGGCCATCGTTTTTCTGACGCTCCAGATGTTGATCTTGCCGCTTTGACTTCTCATTTAAAGAGTTCGATCACAAATCTCAGAGTAAAAATTGATTCTGCACTTGCCTTTGACGGTCACGTAAACGAGGTGGTGAAATCAGCACCTCAGATGCTTATCGAAGGTTAAGCCCTTTATTTTCAAGCGTGACTTGGAAAGTGTTATTCACGCCTTTATTACTTCACGTTTGGATTATTGCATTTCTCTTTCAATGGGGGTTGGGCAGGACACTTTGTCACGCTTGCAACTAGTGCAAAATGCCGCAGCACGATTTTTAACTGGCAGAAGGAAATTTGACCACATCGCTCCGGTTTTGGCCTCTCTACATTGGCTTCCAATTGAATTAAGGATCCGTTTTAAAGTCCTTTTATTGATTTCTAAATCTCTAAATGGTCTGGCACCTGTTTGCTTGTCTGATTTGTTGAGGCCTCATGTCCCCATTCGCTCACTTCGGTCAGCTGAGCAACTGCTGCTTTCGGTCCCAAAGTCACGGCTACAACTTAGAGGAGGCCGAGCGTTCTCTGTTGCGGCTCCAATGCTTTGGAATAGCCTTCCTCTCCATATTAGACAGGCTACATCAGTGCCAATTTTTAAGTCCAGATTAAAAACCTATTTTTATTCGCTGGCTTTTAACTCTGTGGGTGACTTTTAAATTGATTTTATTGCTCTGTCTGGTTTTTGCTATTTTATTACTATATTTGTATTTGTATTGTACAGCACTTTGTTCTACCAGGTGTGTTTTTAAAGTGCCAATGATGATGACGGTGATGATGATCCAGCTATTTTCACGGTTGTTGCAGTCATGTTGGCCGTCGTGAGGGTCGACAACCTCACAACGGCCGACAGGACATCAAACAGGTTTGATTTGCTTATGACTAAATGATTGATGATCGGGAGCTGGTCGTGAGGTCTTAATCGTTACCCCACGTATACAACACGATGCACGACACACGATTAAGGCGAAACTCGGGCCGATCCCCAAAAAGCTCAAAATGGACCAAAAACCACACAGTGTATGCCCTGCTAAAGTTTCCCAAAGTAATTTTACATGCATTTCATGGAAGCTTTCTGTGGTTTCCAGTAGCACATTCAAAAAAGACACGTGGACAATCTAAACAGAACGTATTGAAATGAGTAGTAGCGCATAAAGCAACCTCAGTTTCACAGCCTAATCTCACAGTGCAGCAAATCTGTTGTATCGTTACTTTTGCTTCTTTATGGATGGTGTTTAACATCGGTCTGGAGTGCAGTGTGTGAGGCTCTGAGGTACACGGGAGCAGCCTTGTCTCTATTTGAAAACATTGTGGCGGGGCCTGGCTTGCGGATGCCGTGCAGGTGCGTCCGCCTCCTCTGCACTGCACCGCAGGCCACGCCCCGCCACAAACATGTAATTAAATCCAAAACTGAAGACTACCTCAATGTTAAATCTAATATTGTGCTTAAATAAAAATAGTAAGTAGACTGAACTCAGTTTTATCAGCTTAAGTCAGTTACCAGTGGTTTTCGTTCAAAAAGCTGATCAACTCAGTTTATTTGTGTTGGCCTAAATTAGAAAAATGAGGTAAGCTGGAAATTTTGCTTTTCACTGGTGGAAAGTAACAAAGTGCAGCTTACCACTGTAGCAGATAAATGCTGTTTTTCGATCACAGTTCCAGTCCTCCCATACTCCAGATGAAAAGAGTCCTGCCGCACAAACCTTACTCCCTGTGCTTATATCAGGTTGACCTTGGTTCCAGTATCTAAACGTGGAGTTACTACCATCTGTCCACTTCCAGGAGTCTCTGAAAAGGCCGATCCAGGCAGATTGCCCTGCAGGTAGCACTTCTGTTACTCTCTGGTTCTCAGACATGTTTCTCACACTGGCCAGGTCTGTGTGATGAGCTCTGCAGTAGCTCTGAGCCTCCGTCCATGTCATGAAATTGTTGATGAAGACAAATGTCACATTCAGTCCTGAAAACAGACCAAAGTGAAGTGTTCTGAAGAACAATGTAGATCCCTGAAACACAACAGCTCCGGTTGCAGATGAAAATGCTGCTGACTTTTACATTTAAAAAACATTTTATTAATTAAAACCCTCACCTGTGACATCAGAACAAATGGCGTTAAATTTACTGCCACATTTGTCATTATTCCATAATCCAGTCTCATGTAACTTAGCACAGTCTTCGTTGCTTAACCAGTTGTCCGGTTGTCCAGGCTCCCAGTTTCTGAACGTAGCCTCATCATTTTTGTAGAAATCTGTGTCTGACATCGACCACCTCCAGCCGTTAATGTCACCATACATCCCAATCCAGGCTCGCTGCAAGCAATAATTAAATTGTGTTGACTAAAACGATATGACCTACATTTCTGTCTTAGTAATGAAGCCTGAACTGAGAGGTCTCATTTTTCTTTGGAATCATTCAGTTTGAGCTGGACCGAGGGGAGATCTGGTCACCTGGTGCAGTAATTACCCAGTCACACCTGTAGTTACATGGTTAGTGGCATGTTATGTTGACAGACTCAATCCCCAATGGACCCCCCTGCAATGGTAAAGTTAGGCTGTGTGTGGACTGTGTTGAGGGTGAGCTTTGGGGGGGAGTGGCCCGTGTACAAAAAACTGAAAACTGTTTTGTTTTACACGCACATACAGATTAAACACAAAATTACACACAAGGGAAGGAGCCCGAGTTAGTGCATGAGGTTGAACAGTACCGGCTGAGTATAGTTGGGATCACCTCAACGCATGTCTTGGGCTCTGGAACCAGTCTCCTGGAGAGGTGCTGGACTTAATCTGGAGTTGCCCGTGGTGAAAGGCGGCGAGCTGGGGTGGGTATCTAGCTTGCAGCATGTATGTAGGGGTTTCTCCCAGTGGACAAGAGGGTTTTTTCCCTGCGCCTTCAGGTCAGGGAATGGTTCCTAACTGTTGTCTGCACTTATGCACCGAATGATGGATCAGAGTACCCAGCCTTCTTGGAGACCTCCGAAACAATAAGTTCCGTTGGAGCAGCCTGTCAACACCGACACGAACCCGACGTATTAGCCAGAGGTCCCTTTGCTATGGTTCGGAGCCGCGGACCTGTTTTATATACGCGAGGAATAGTTTTCTATACGAGATCGCTGCAAAAAGTGCAGCCTTACCTAATGTCCACCTACTGTTACTCATTTATATTAAGATTAAACATCTAGCTGGTGTTGATATGGAGAGTAACCTTCAGTATTCTGTCATCTGTAGTGGAGTACATTTTAAAAGTAACCTTCCCAACACTGCACAGAGATGATGACTTGACAAAAAACATAATGGACTACTGGGACGATATGTTAAAGTAAAAGCACGAACACAAATCAGAAAACTTAATCCAACGATAGGTGAACATTTATCTGCAAAATAATTTTATTTTTGAGACAATTTTTCAATAATACATTTTTATGTGTACTGAGGTGTTTTCATGGTGTTTTATTGCTTTTTTACCTAAAGGAATGATCTGAAAAGTCGTTTTCAGGTAATAGAAAATATATTTTTTGTAATATAGCAGATTCTTTTTAACTATAGTGCAGAAAAGTGACGACATCCATGCATACCATGCATACTATGCCACTGATACATACAAACACATTAACTCCCACCTGTGGCTTACATATATCAATTTAATTTAAAAAGAGGATAAAAGTGTACTCACATTTTTGTGTTGTGCGTAGTTCATTTTACTTGAGTCTGCCATGCTCTGCAGGATCCTTACATCCTCCATGTTTTCTATGGTGGCCAGGTCTATGTATCTCTCTCTGCAGTAACTCAGAGCATCAGTCCAGTTCTTCCAGTCATAAACAAAATGGTACTGACGCTTAACATATGAGGAGACTGAACACAGCCCTGCAGAAATGAAATATTATTGTGTTATAGGTAAATATTGATTACATTTGGACTTAAAAATAATTATATAGCTTATCTGTGTGGTTTCAGTGGAATTGTAGTGGTATTAGCTGTGTATTTAATTATAGCTGTAAAACCACCAATATTAATGTCATAAACATAAAATGACTTCCTAATGATGACTATCCTTCTGTTTCTAGATCAGTTAATATAACAGTAACACAAGGTAACACAGTGCTACCTGACACTGTGTTTAAAATGAATATAAAAATGACATGAAAAATAAAAAACACATTAAAATACTTGCCTGCTGCAACTATGATGAACAGAAAAACCTTTTCCATCCTTGTCTCTTCCTTGTTTCTTGCCTCTGACTGTAGACATGCAAGTCTTGATATTTCTTGGTAAGTTATAGATTCAAATCTTTCATCTTCGTGCAAAGTAAGATGGAAATATCTTAGCTCTAAGGATCACTATAGTTCATCTTCTGTCACACCAACCCTCTGCATGTCCACCTGCATTCATGTATCTTCTCTGAGGTCTTCCTCTTTTCTTGGCATTTCCCTAAAAACAAAAATATGTTCTTTTTTTTTTCAGTTGTACAACCTGTAAGGTGTACCTGCCACTCTTCAGCTCTCCTCCCCAGACCCCACCCCAGGTATTTGCCTTTAGAAAGTTTTACTATGTAAATTAGAAGGTGCAGGCACCAGTACTTCCCATCAGTGGTTAGCATTAGCATCTTCACAAACTATTTGTGTGTGTGGATGTTTTCCCATCAGGTGTGTTAACATGTGATTTCAGATTGTCCTTCTGAAATGAGATGAATGTATTTATGGGTAAATGCATACATGCTGCACTGATACAGTGTCTGTATCCTTCAGTTCTACCTGGTGTTGCACTGTTTTGTTTTGTTTTTGCAAGTTTTGGACTTTATGTGGTCCTGTTTTGATTGTCTGTTATGTGTAGCACCGTGGTCTTGGACCAACATTGTTTCGTTTGACTTTGTACTGTCCTGCTGCACATGGTTGGAATGACCATGAAGCCACTTGACGTGATAATTGTACATTTTATGAGTGTATGGGCTTCGCTCATTTTGGATGAGAGTGAATAAAACAATAAATCCATTTTGTAAATTTTATTCATTCTAAGCTTTAGAAAACATCTGACTGTTACTGGCTAACAACTTGCGAATGACAGTATGTTAGCCAATGAGCATGCACTTTCACACTCAGACCACCCTCCCCCCTCTACTAAGCAAAGTTTAATGCTTCTGACTCTACAGAAGCCCCAAATCCAAAAGATCTCCAGACATCTTGGACTTTACCAAACTCTAAGTCAGGAAGTCCAAACATCTGGAAACACAGGAAAAACACAGATATGGTGACAACACAACAAGGGCAAGGAGATGATGAGATAAGGGAAGCACAATTAAATACAAAGCACCAGAGACAAGATGATCAAAATAAAATAGGAAGCTGAGCCAGATGAAGACTTAAAAATAAAATAAATGGAACATTAGGGACGATAGATTAAACTGAAACACACAAACCAGAAAACCTAATCCAAGGATACAAAACCCAAAACACTGGGCCAAAGACTGAGGACCAGAGGACACATATTGGCCTTTAGTCTTTGTTGTTCCTCCTGCTGAGTGATTCTCGAGATTTCCCTGAGTATAAAATACGGTGAGAATGTGTTTCTGACAGGAGTTTGTACGTGACAACCGAGGAACATACTGGTTAGCCAGCATAACACACAGAAGGTACTAAGTTGTTACTAGTAGCACCAGAATATGGTAGAAATTCACCCCATGTACAGTTATTAGGAACAAAAATAGTTTTTCCATGTGCCAGGATGTAAGCAGTTTTATTCTTTTGTTGTTTTTTTCTGCTGTAAAGTTACGTGTTTTTATCATGTAGGCCTTCAGAGCAGTGACTCATTTTTCAAGTCATTGTCAAGCAGCCGTTAGCAAAACTACTCTGAACTTCTGGCCACATAACCTGACGGGACCTTGTCTGGAGGGAACAAGAGAACTGAATTACAGATGTGCTCGGGAGCATCGAGATTAAAAATACAACAAGGAAAGAGTGAAGGAACAGAGAAAAGGAGAACAAGAAGGTGGCTGGATAATAGGTGCATGGAAAGAAAAACAAAAGATTACATGGAGTGACAGAGAAAGCGACCACGGCCACGTCACACTGGACTCTAGCTTCAGTGAAGTTCTTTCCTTCTCTCCTGTTCTCTAACTTTCCCCCTGCTTTTACTTTTATAGCTCCCTCTGTGTGTCTCCCTCCATCCTTTTATACTGACTGCATGTCTTTCTCTTTAATGCAAACTCACTCCTCCTGCCTGCAGGAAGGTTGTTGGTGTGGTCACTGGAGGCCTGTACAGTACAGTGCAGTGGATCACTGTGTCCACTGCAGCGGCAGCGTCATTGTTTGGCTGGAGGACCCAAGCTGGGTCACTACAGGACGCAACATTAAGTGACTTATTTTACTTCAACCTGAAAGACATTTAGCATTCTGTTTATGTAAAACTGGACGGTTCTCCAAGTGTGTAAAATCAGAGCATGACGCTCTGTAGTCAGTTCATTGTTGAGCCTTATAACTAACCTTCATTTACAAAACCAGTATAATGACGTTTATGCGTGAGTTCAATAAGGAAGATCTTGCGGTCACAAATTTTGAAGCCATCATGATAACCTCCTCCCGCTGACGATGTGGAGACCCAACTTTTTAGGCTCCAATTAAAATCAAGACGCTCAAAAAGACTCTGGAAAAGAGTCGAATCCTTGGGACAGAGTTTAATACACTGAATCATATGAACAGCAGGAAAAATACATACAGACATTTAGCAAGAGAATTACAAAGCAGAAAGCCAGCAAAGCAAAACCCCGGGTGTACAGCTTTAAGCACAGACGGCAGAGCAACAGCAGAGGGGAAAAGTGCTGGGGTGTCCTCTGGTCCCCTAATATATATGGACCAGTATCCCCGCCCCCTGCTGCTGGGTAACTTTCCCACCCGTCCTCCTGCCAGACACAGCTGAAGGTTGAGTCTCATCACCATTAAGCTCCCGTGTTTCACAGTGACGATGCTGAATGTGGGAGACAGAAGTACTTTTGGTCAAACACGGAACAGGGAAAGCTTCAAAATTCATGAGTGCGACGGCTATTTTTGTCTCCTCTGTCATTTTTTTCGGTCTCCCTCTTCAGTGTCCAGTGCTGTGGACAGGCCTCGGGGGTCCATGGCCACCCAAAAAAAAGTCACAGCGTCGCCTCAGCTGAAACCTACTAATACACATAAGGTTAAACTAATTCAAACAGCATGGTACAAAAAACAGAAATGCTAATATTTATTGCATTGCAAGTTCAGCTCACAGTAGTTTGTTTCTGCAGCAATCGTGGCACGATGAGGAGGACGCTCAGCTGATGGTCGATGCAGGTCAGACTTTAGTACCCGATGTCGCTTTGAAACTAAAGAACAGGCATTTGTCGGTTTGTGCAGCTAGTTTCAAAACACAAATGTCCTCAAAAATTTGTAAATAAATATAAATGTGTTACAGATGTTCTGCACTCACAGTCAGCTGTTCTAGTGCGTCACTGACCGACTTCTGCCTCTGCTGCTTGCGTCTGCTGTCTCAGACATATTTGCACTCTTTCATAATTGTGACTCTGAGTCTCCTGTATTTGTATAGTTGTAATAGTGTAATCACTCCAGACCTTTTCCATCTGTTGTATTTCTTTGTAGCCACTTAGAGTGTTTTTGCGCTGATATTTGAGTTCTTTTTAAAATCATTTTGCATCTACATGCAGTTATTTTCTTTGCAGCTAAATGAGTATGAGCCTCGTTTTATTTTGCTGTAGTACTGTACTGTAGTCCAGTGTAACGTATCTGGTAGTGCCATCATTCTCTGGCTGTCAGTCTGTGTCACTCCTGTACTGCATATTTATATTATTTGTGCACTTTTACAGAGCTGGTTTTAATCTTGTTACACTGTGTATACTGACTAGAAAGGCTTTCAATTCAATTCCGTTTTTCTTTCCCTTCTTGTTGCAGTTGTTTTGTGTCTGAAGTTTTCTTGAGAAACTTTTTCATTTGATTTACTTCAGTCACATCCCCTACAGCCCTCTGTGGGTAGTAGGCCTGTTCAATAGTTCACACAGGCAGTCATTAGAGCGCCTGTAACATCTCCTCCTATGGCAGAATCAGAAAGCCGTGAAAAAGATATTCTCTTTTCCAAACACAAAGGCAAACAGTAGAAAGCAGCACAGAGTGAAAGAGTCTGATAGAGGGAGGGTTAAAAGAGCGACATACGCAACAGAAATACAATCAGACAAGTTTATTTTAATAGAAGAACGGAAATGCTGCTTAGCTGCAGGGAAGAGCTGCAGCACACACACACACACACACACACGAAGGGTGAGTCTGTGTGCAGCTTTGCAGAGCACCAGGACCAGAAATAGGCTGAGAGCACTACGAGCATTTAGCGATGAATATTTCAACCACTCTCTCACTTTGAAAGTCTGGTCTCTCATAACCACCACTCCACCTTCTGTCCCTGCTTTCACTTCTTTAAACTTTTAATCCACAATCTTTAAGTTCACATCTTTGTTACTTTCTCCACAGGCCTGCCCACCACACCCACTCAAACCCATGTCCATTGCTGCTCTCCTTCTGGTCCTCTCTTTGGAAACACATTCACGACAATGCAGCAGATGTGGGAGCAATAATCAAATATATGATGGATTCACATGCATTCATAAAGAAAACCTTACCTGGTGATGTGATTGCTTCTTGAAAGTCCTATTCTGACTGCACACGCATGTAAGATTTATAAACTGTGGAAAAATCTTATTGGCTTTGTGTTGAGGAAACCAGGGCGATGCTAACAAGAATGTTAGATAGAAAGACTGGCGTGGATCAAACACACACACACTTCTCATGCCAGCGTCAGGGGCCACTGTCACTTAAAAATACACACCAGCCTGGCACGTACAGGTTGAAAGTTTCAAGACTCCCTAAAACACATTTTCCTCGATTTGAGCCTCAGTGATGCAGGTCAGAAAAGTACAACAGTATCAACTTTCATTTTTGTATTGTTTGGGTCACTGAAAATTACATTTAAAATATTGTTGCTGTTATCAAAACTGGTAACTACCCTTACACATAAACATTTATATACTGAACAGTATGTAAAGGTTGATACAGTGGTCCCTCGTTTATCACGGGAGTTACGTTCTAAAAATAACCTGCAATGGGTGAAATCTGCAAAGCCAGCTGTATTTTTTACAGTTATTATGGATGTTTTAACCGCAGTGGTTCACCTTTCGCTACTGACACTTAGGCTACGTCTACACTAATCTGGATACATTTGAAAATGGGCGTCCACTCTACCGTTTTCAATCGTTTCTGAACAGTTATTAATCCACACTGAAAACGGCGTCTCAGTGTGGATAGAAGTCCAAAACGGAGAGAAAAAGATGCGCTTTTAAATGAAAATGTATTAGTGTGGACGTGGCCTCAATAAGATGCCTGAGTAGAGAACACAGAAGTGCTGAGATATTTACACAGACACGAGAGGAACAGTCACAGATACATGAAAGAAACCTTGAACTCCTACTTACAGACATAAACCAGAACACAGGAACTTAAACGCATCAATAACCATAACATGAAAACAAAACTTAAAGTCTCAGTGAGGTCCTAATAAATAAACTTTACTACTACAATCTACCAGAATAAAGATGAATCCAGAAACACACCAACAAATCAAACTCCTAAATGCAGAATAACAGTAAAACAAGAACACCAACACGTTTATTACTATAATGTGCTCTATGAAAAAAAACCCAACACCAAACCACACATGAGCCCTGATCAACATTTAAAACTCATTTTTACAGGTCGTGTTCTTCTTGGTTTGCTTTTCATCCCTGAGGAAGACCTCCCCGTCCGACTGCTTCCTCCAGCTCAGTTTGATGTCTCCTTTTACGCCCTTGTTCTTCAGCTTCTGTTTGAACTGAAACACACAAAAAGTGCTTTTCTGAATATCATTTAGACAAAACTCTTCACTAAAAGCTCGTTATGCTTACCGCTCTGCTTTGGAAGGATGCAGGATCACACATCTATAACTGATTTAACCCTGTACATTGTTCCAGTGTTTGTGGACAGCTTATACGTTTCTTGATTGGTAAATAAAGGCAGGCAGTATTCAGAGGACTACAGTTTGAGGTAATAGAGGTAATGAATTATTCAGTCAGGTGATGTCTGTTCCCTTATTATTCCATAACAAATTAAACAGATAAAACAGTCTCAAAGTACTCATTCATTACTTTGGGTAAGTAATGAATGTAAAAAGTAACTATTTGAATAACATTTCTACCAGCTATTTTTGTGCAAACTAACTGAACCTTGTGCTCTATTAGTGTATTACTGTAATAATATTGTTTGCAGATTTATACACCTGATTTTAACCAGATGTCAGCAGATGTTTTATGTTGCCCTGGCTGATTTCCATCCTCGACACTGACAGTATTTGCTGTCTTTATACGAGACTGTGCACCACTCACACACAGTTCTTTATTTTAAATCCATCACAGTTCAGAAAAGTAACCTGTTTGTCTGCACTAACCTGCAGAGGATTTTCATGCAGCCTTTAAATAACGTACATGTAAGCTTTAAATGAGCAGTCGTTCCCTTTAAAGTTAAGCTCGTTTCCTCTCCCTTCCTGTCTTTCTTATCTTTCTCCATCTCTGACTGAAGTTAGCTGTTTCTTTTCTCTCCCTGTGACATGCAGCAGCTGGACCTTTAGTTAGCAACACACTCTGAGACAAACAGCACACTAACAGTTTGTGTGTTTGCTGAGCTGATAGAAACAAATTACCCAACACTTGCTCCCTTTATTCTTGCTACTCTTTTGTAGGGCGAGCTAGAAGCACCACAACCGAAACTTGCAGACATCCGTTCTGGTGTGGTGTGAAAAAAACAAATCACCAGCAACATCCGCTGGTGATTAATGAACAGAGAGGATTGCCTTTCATGTGTCACTGTTCAAACTCAAATCGGTTTGATGTGTTCACAGCGGCGTAACACAAAACTCTCCTCAAATACATTTGTCTTTATTGAACAAAAGCAAGCAACCAACTGCTGTCAGTGTCAGTGTTTATTCACACCTCCCCCAAAAAGCTCTCAGTATCAGGTGAAGATCAAACTGAGGGGCGGACAGCAGTAAAGAGGTGAGTGGGGCCAAAAAATGAGGCAGCTTCAAAATAATTACTTATGAACAGTGTTGGTCAAGTTACTTGAAAAAAGTAATCAGTAACTAATTACTGATTACTTCCCCAAAAAGTAATCCCATTACTTTACTGATGACTTATTTTCAAAAGTAATTAATTACTTAGTTACTTTTTAAAAACACGATTTACAACCTGAATAGGTGATAAAGCGATAGATCTTTCAGCCCAATTCTACTTTTTCTGCATAATCCATCATACAAAATGTAATCAAATGGAAAAGTCTCTTTTTAAAACTTGTTTTGTTAGTTTTAATCTTTTAACTTTATGCATCAAGCAAAAATTAAATTATATGCAACATTCTCTGACTGGAAGAAGTTTGTTTAATATTTAAACCTATTTTCTGCACATTCCAGCACATAAAATATTTTTTGTGTTTACACTCAGTCTTTCAAATACATGCAAGTAAAACACAGCAGAAAATAAATAAAATCAAACACTCAGCGGTCCTGTTGCTCTATTTTCACCTGTAAAGCAGGAGTGAGGCAGGCGGAGGTTTACCCTGGTGCAGGTGAGCCTCAGCGGTCAGTGGAAGGATACGGCAGTTTCTCTGTGAGTTTCCCATTAAGTCGTAGCTACTCGGTGCTTGTTCGGAAGTTTAGGGGTTTTTTTCGCTGTAAAAAGTTTTCTTCCCACGCACAACGGACACTAATGTTTTTGTCACTTTTTATGGAATCAAACTCAAAGTAAGGTCAGTACTTCCACGCTTTAAACGCTGCACGCTCATACTCTCTCCCGCACTCCATATATGATCCATTGTTGATCTGCACACAGCTGTTGTCACAAACGTCGCACTCGCTTAGGTCACTGTCATGAGACGTTCTTGCAAAAAAATCACAGTTTTAGTAACGCAGTAACGCAGCGTTCCTACGGGAAAGTAACGTAATCTAATTACCGTTTTTGCAATAGTAATCCCTTACTTTACTCGTTACTTGAAAAAAGTAATGAATACATCCTGCCTCTGTAGAGAGCTCAGGCATTTTCATTTGAGAGGCAGAACTAGTTTACCCCTGCACTGAGATCATGACTTGTATAATTACCTGTTCCAGCATGGCTTCCATCACTGCAGGGTCATTCAGATCCTGATTGTTGTTTTCATCTAAATTCAAAAACTAAAAGCTACATGAATCAGAACTTACCACTGTAGCAAACAAATGCTGTCTCCCGGTCACAGTTCCAGTCCTCCCATTGTCCAGTAGATCCAAAGTTTGGTGCCACACAAAATTCATTTTTGACAACATTATTGGGTTCATTTGTATTCCAGTATCTAAACGAGGAGTTACTTCCATCCGTCCACTTCCAGGAGTCTCTGAAAAGGCCGATCCAGACCTTTTGTTCTGCAGGTACCAACTCCTTTGCCTTCTGGTTCTCTGACATGTTTCTCACACTGGCCAGGTCTGTATAATTAGCTCTGTGCCTCCATCCATGTCATGAATTTGTTGATGAAGACAAATGTCACATTCAGTCCTGGAAAATAACCAAAGTGAAGGGAGAAGAAGACATATTTAAATGTAAAATCCAAAGACATTGAAAAGACTTGTAGAACTTAAACAATTTTGTTTTAGGGTTCTGTATGAATTAACATCCTCACCTCTGATGTCAGAGCAGAGTGCTTTAAATGTATTGTCACAGTTTTCATCAGTCCATGATCCATTCCACCTTAACCCAGTACAGTGTTCTTTGCTCATCCAATTGTCTGGTTGTCCAGGCTCCCAATTTCTGAAAGCCACCCTGTTTTTGTATAAATCTGTGTTTGACATTGACCATCTCCAGCTGTTCATATCATCGTACAGTCCAATCCAAGCTCGCTGCAAGGAACAATTGAAATGTGTTGTGACATAAACTGTTGATCTCAATTGTTTCATAAAAAGCCTTGAAACTAAAATGGTATTTTTTTTTACTTTCGAGTCATATATTTTGATTTCTGTGTAAACTGGGTGATTATCAGGTCATCAGTTGCTATTTCTTTGGATCTTGGTCAAACAGCATTTGATGATCAGGGCTCGCAAAATTTCAAAATCCCTGGTAGCCCTTCGGGCAGGGACTCTTCAGTTTTTGGTAGCCCAAAATAAATTTAAGTAGACAATTTTTTGATTGATGTTTTGTTTCCTGTGTTGTTTCCTTTACAATATTATACTTTAAAGTATAATATTGTAACGGAAACAAAACATTAATCAAAAAATTGTTGAAACACAAATTACAACATTGTATAAAAATTACAATCATCAACTCAAATACTTGGTTCTAATTGAACAGAAATTTCTATGAACTTGTAAGAACTGTGTAGGACATGAATCAGTCTGTGTCAGATCAGAATTTGAAATTTCCACTGAAGTGGAACCAAGATCGAGGCCATTTGCTTTGTGAAGTTTGCAAAGACTGCTAAATTGTGCCAGTGGTAGTTCACTCTTTGCAACATAGTACGCTGTTCTAAACTGATTTTCAGGTTTATTTTTAGTATGCTATTTGCAATTGGTGTTTGTTCTGGGAAAGATATTGCAGACTGAGCAATAATGCATTTCTTGCATTTCTCATGGGTTCTAATGGGGGCCTTTCTTAAAATGACTGGTCCCAGTAACAAAGGCGCTTGTCGACTCAGAAATCGAGGGAAAACCAACAACACACCCGGCAGAACATTATGTTATTTACACGGGTGCACATAAGTGGTCCGCATGTGCGCATTTGCTGTCAAAATAAAAGACGCGCACCAGATAAGAAGTTGCAACGCGCGTTTGCGTCCATATAAAAGGCAGTGTTTTTGTCCGCTAGAGTGGGATTTTCACGGCACATTCTGCACCACATCTCTGTGCGTTCATCATTTGTTTGAAGCCAGCTCACCTCCTGCAACCACTTTTCCGAGAATACGCGCTTCTTTTGTGGTTCGGACTCCTTCTGACATTTCTTTGGAGGTGGAGGAAAACCAAAGTAATTGCTTAAAGGAGCTTCTTCGACATCTTTAAAAGTTCTAAACAAATGTCTGTCCTCCTCCAGAAAATCTTATGTACGCAAACACGCGGTGCAACTTCTTATCTTGTGCGCGTTTTTTATTTTGACAGCGAATGCGCACCTGCGGACCACTTATGTGCAGCCCTGGTTATTTAGCTCGTCATATTGCAGCCACAGAAATTCTTTTGTCCATGAAACCATAAAGCTGCACTTTCTTTTTGCCTTATAGTCTGATTTGTCATAACTTTTCCGTTTTGTGGTAAGCTTTTCTTTGGCTGTCACTTCTTCACCCTGACCTGTCTTATTTGGCTCAGCAGAACTAAAATATATATCCTGCTGCTTTTACACAGGCACTCACATAACGCTCAGCGATTCTCTGCGCGATCAACCTCTCACATGTTTAAGCTGCGGGAGATTTCACTTGTCATGTTTGCATAGTAAGCTAACGATTGATAAGACGATGTCAGAGGAATTGGTGCGCAAATTATCGTCACTCACCAATCAGTGCTGTCGCTCTCTATACACAGTTCCCGCGATTGCAAAGTGAAAGCAAAAAACAAGCGCAAATTCAAACGCGATTTCAATACATCACATATTGACAGTGGCTCACCGATGCCAATGACATAATTACCCAGCTACATTTCGAAAGAATGCAAAAGCATTGACATATATTTTTCCTTCCTACGATAGCCCGACGGGCAGGGCAGAGATAGATTTTGGTAGCCCGACTGGAAAAATCGCTAGCCCCGGGACGTCGGGCTAGCGATTTTGCGAGCCCTGATGATGGTGATCTTTATTTGTCACTTGCAGTTGCCTGCAGTGAAACCATACATATATTAAACAAACGTCACATTGAGGAGACAGGTCAGAATAGGTAGCATAAAGAAAAACAATGAAATGTACAACACAAAAGGGGTGGAGCAAAAATAGAACTCTACTCAGACTGAGCTCCTGACAGGGGATCACTAGGAGAACAGAAAACAAAAACTACTCAGCACACAAGCATATGAATCTTCACACCGTAACACCATGAAAACACGTGACAAGCAACAGGGGTGGGTGAGTAGGGTTACAGTAAGGCAATGTAGACAGCAGCATTGGGTCACGGTATCTCTGAGGAGTCCAGCTGACTGTATGATTCGGGTGGGGGGCAAGCATCTCCATTCAATTCAATTTTATTTATATAGCGCCAAATCACAACAGCAGTCGCGTCAAGGAGCTTTATATTGTACAGTAGATCGTACAATAATAGATACAGAGAAAAACCCAACAATCATATGACCCCCTATGAGCAAGCACTTTGGCGACAGTGGGAAGGAAAAACTCTCTTTTAACAGGAAGAAACCTCCGGCAGAACCAGGCTCAGGGAGGGGCGGGGCCATCTGCTGCGACCGATTGGGGTGCGAGAAGGAAGACAGGATAAAGACATGCTGTGGAAGAGAGACAGAGATTAATAACAGGTATGATTCAATGCAGAGAGGTCTGTTAACACATAGTGAGTGAAGAAGGTGACTGGAAAGGAAAAACTCAATGCATCATGGGAATCCCAGGCAGCCTACGTCTATTGCAGCATAACTAAGGGAGGATTCAGGGTCACCTGGTCCAGCCCTAACTATATGCTTTAGCAAAAAGGAAAGTTTGAAGCCTAATCTTGAAAGCAGAGATAGTGTCTGTCTCCTGAATCCAAACTGGAACCTGGTTCCACAGAAGAGGGGCCTGAAAACTGAAGGCTCTGCCTCCCATTCTACTTTTAAATACTCTAGGAACAACAAGTAGGCCTGCAGTGTGAGAGCGAAGTGCTCTAATAGGGTGATATGGTACTACAAGGTCATTAAGATAAGATGGGGCCTGATTATTTAAGACCTTGTATGTGAGAAGCAGGATTTTGAATTCTGGATTTAACAGGAAGCCAATGAAGGGAAGCCAATACAGGAGAAATATGCTCTCTCTTTCTAGTCCCTGTCAGGACTCTTGCTGCAGCATTTTGGATTAACTGAAGGCTTTTCAGTGAGTTTTCTGGACATCCTGATAATAATGAATTACAGTCGTCCAGCCTGGAAGTAATAAATGCATGAACTAGTTTTTCAGCATCACTCTGAGACAGGATATTTTTAACTTGTTGCACAAATGGAAGAAAGCAGTCTTAAATATTTGTTTAATATGTGCGTTGAAGGACATGTCCTGGTCAAAAATGACTCCAAGGTTCCTCACAGTGTTACTGGAGGCCAAGGTAATGCCATCCAGAGTAAGAATCTGGTTAGATACCATATTTCTAAGATTTTCAGGGCCGAGTACAATAACCTCAGTTTGATCTGAATTAAGAAGCAGAAAGTTAGCGGCCATCCAGGTCTTTATGTCTTTAAGACATTCCTGCAGTTTAACTAATTGGTGTGTGTTATCTGGCTTCATGGACAGATAGAGCTGGGTGTCATCTGCATAGCAGTGAAAATGTATGCTATGTCTTCTAATGATGCTGCCTAAGGGAAGCATGTATAATGTAAACAGAATTGGTCCTAGCACTGAACCCTGTGGAACTCCATAATTAACCTCAGTGTGTGAAGAGGACTCTCCATTTACATGCACAAACTGGAGTCTATTAGATAGATATGATACAAACCACGGATGGTGCTGGCATAAGGTCAGCAGCCTTAACCCAATTTCCTTCGGGGTCAATAAAGTTGTTTTGGAGATTATGTATCGGAATTTCAGGAGCAGGACCACACCTCCAAACATGCTCCTTCCGGCTGTCATCTATATAGGTTCCTCCAGTTCTGCTAGCTGTTCATTCTCGTTTACGTGCAAACAGGGTCCATTCTCAGCGGATACCTTTAAACACAGCTTTCTCACAGGAGTAACATAATTTTACTTACACTTCCATTCGCTACAATCGTCCTCTCGTCTGTCAGCGCATCAGATGAACAACTACTCAAGCTCTGCGTCCATCGCTTTTTCTCCGGCAATCCAAGAAACACACCAAACGCCTTATTTACTAAAGCAGCTGCAAACCTTCTACCAACGCCTTGCCAGCTTCCCTTCCCTCCATCCATCCTTTGCAAAATTCAGCAACATGCTTGGTATGGCGGTTTTGGCGCCAGAGCACATCGCTGCCTGCCGCCCTGCTCTTTTTCTGGCTCAGTGAAACGGGGCTGCCGTGCAGGAGTGGCCACGGTCGCTGACGATGCTCTTCATTGAAGACTCATGCTGGTTGACTCTGGCTCCCAGAAGAGCCTCATCCCACCCACCGCTGCGGACAGTTTAGCGGCAAGCCATGGACTGCTGCTGATTGCGGCTAACGGTTCTAGTATTGCAACTTATGGGGAAAGGTTAGTGACTGTTAGTTTCCACGGCCGGAAATTCCAGTGGAACTTTTTTGTTGCTGCCAGCTCGGCACCGATTTTTTTTGTGCCCACAGACTGTTAGTCAACGTTGCTCACAGACGTTTGATTGATGCTCTGTTGTTCTTTTCGCTACCCTGTCTAACCCGGGCCGCCCACTCCCTTATTGGGGCCAGTTTGGTGGCCTCCGGGGACATATTTCAGCGTTTGCTGTAAGAGTTTCTGGTGCTGTCAACTCCTAATTTCTCCAGCGCGGCAGCAAAATACAGGGTTGAGGATTACATCGCAACGGTTGGTCCCCCGGTGTTTGCACGCGCGCGTAGCCGCTACCCTGTCCATCACCCAGGAGGAGTTTGAGGCCATGGAGCGCCTGGGCATTGCGCAGCGCTCGAACAGTGCCTGGGCCTCTCCACTTCACATGGTGCCCAAGTCGGAGGGGTGGTGGCAACATTGAATGATTGATTGATTGATCATACTTTATTCATCCCGAGGGAAATTGGGTTAAGGCTGCCAGCCTTGCCAGCGCCATCTTACCCTTCCGACCATACATACATTACACAAACATCACATGGGGAAGACAGGTCAGAGAGGTATAACAATGGAAAATGCACAACATGAGGAAAGACGAGGAGAAAAAAGAACTCCCCCCAGACTGAGCTCCAACAGGGAGATCAGTTTGAGAACAGAAAAAACCACCTCAGCACATGAATCATCACATCTCACAACACAGAAGACATGAGCTTCGAAGGCGTTCGGAGGGGGTTGGGGGGGGGGGGGGGGGGGGGGGGGGGTGAGTGTAGGTCTGTGTCAGTGTACATGTATGTGTTCATGTGTGTGTGTGTGTGTGTGTGTTCCGTGTTCAACCGAGAGAAAGTGTCTCTTTACACGGTTAAGCAAAAGTCAACAATCTTCGATCAACGCGGATGGCCTTGAAGGAGGGACAAAGGGTTCTGACAACAATCCTGTTATCATGGAGAATTTTGTTGTTTCAGTCAGCTTCAACCTTGGCTGGCCTTCAGCTGGTGCCAGTGCGAACAACTGCATCCAATTTTTACAGTTGGTCTAATTCTCTCAATTATGTGTTATCCATATTGCAGAGCCATGAGCTTCTCCAAGATCTTATCCATATTGTGTTCAAAACACAGTCTGAGTACTCACAGCCCTGCCAATTGTCTATCATGTCGAACAGCCTTATGGGATTTTGAACAGCTGTAGCTGCTTCTTGTACTTCGATAAGCCAGGTCCAATCAGCCAGAACTCTGTTATCGTGGTTCCGAATTGGAAAATGTCGTTCAGTGTCATCCATCGAGATGCCTGCTTCATGCTCCTCACACCCTCAAGCAGATCGTTACATGGACGAACCTTTTGAATACAAACGTGTTGATCCATACAGGTGTACACACAAGTGATCAAAAACTACACCTTTCTTGGTTGCTACTTCAAAGCACGTTGTGCACTGTTGGTCCTACGTGCTGCACAATAACATTCAGTATTTAGTATTTACTGTTACTTACATTTATTTAGTTTATTGCAATAATGTTGTGTGTATTGTGTTGCTGTCTTTTTGCTTGCTTTCTCTTTTTTTCTCTCAACAGGTAACCCAGGTGATTTCTTTTCTTCTTTTTTTAAAGCTTCCTCTCTCTCTCACTATCCCTCTTCCTCTCCCTTTTTTCTTTCTGTCTCTCTCTCTTTCTTTCTTTCTCCCTTTCCTATCCCTCAGTCATGTCTTTCCCGTTTCTAATAACTTAAAAAATTAATAAAATAAAATAATAACAAAGGTCAATCAAATGGACCAATACAGCAAGGCTGTGATGATCCATTTGGTAAAGTAAATCTGTTGGGCATCTCTCTTGGCCTTCAGACAATAATTCTGATTGCTAAAGAACCAAACAGGACAGGCAAAAAGAAAAAGAGGAAGAGAAAAAGTGTACTCACATTTTTGTATTGTGTGTAGTTCATTTTACTTGAGTCTGCCATGCTCTGCAGGATCCTTACATCCACCATGTTTTCTATGGTGGCCAGGTCTGTGTATTTCTCTCTGCAGTAACTCAGAGCATCAGTCCAGTTCTTCCAGTCATAAACAAAATGGTACTGACACTCAACATATGAGGAGCCTGAACACAGCCCTGCAGATATAGATGTGAATACTGATTTTACATTTATGCTTAAAACAAAAAAGTAAGAAATCCATCTTAACTTTCTCATTATATTTTAATCTAATAATATCTACTTTTATGTGCAGTAAAATAACTTAGAATTTTAATGTTTCGAGTATATAATGATTTAACAATTTGGTGCAAACTATGATTCTGTTTTCAGCACAGCAATGAAAGAGAAAAGTATTGTACAGCTAATATAATAGTTCCTAAAGGTTTCACAGTGCTGATGTTGCGTTAAAGAAAAATGATAAAAACACATTAAAATACTCGCCTGATGCAGCTACGATAAGCAGAAAAACCTTTTCCATACTTGTCTGCTTCGTGTTTCTTATCCGACTGAACATGCAACTGATCTTTCAGCTTGTCTCATGCAAAGTGATTATAGGGAAAATATTTGCATTCGACACCAGTTTGTTTGTTGCTCACTGCCTCCATCTTTGTTTAATGAGGTTCTACTGAAGCCCGTGTTTGGTGAAGAGTGAGGCTTTTGTGAGTCTTGCTTGTTCACAGGTGCAATGACGTCACAGGTGTACCTAATACACACTCCAGTGAATCACCTCAAAACAAACTGAAGCAATCTGATAAAAACAAAATGTAACTTTTATAGCAAATATAAGTATGTTCTAATTTTAGCTTCAGATGAACAAAAAAAAGGTTTTTAGATTTTAAAAGTAAAGTAAGACATAAAAAATATGTTTGACATGTGGCAGCAAGTAGTACATTTCTTCTTTTTCTTTGAGATGTTCCTTTAGGGGTTACTGTAACATAAGAGTGTTTATTATTCCCAGAGCTGGTAAGTCATGGTGGATGATTTGCCTCCACCCTGTCTCTACCTCCTCTTCTGTTACATCTGGCAGCCTAGCCTGCATAAGTGGAGGGCTGAGCAAGGCGATGACCCGAAGGTCCACCCCCAGCACCGTCACCACGTGCTTGTCTGTAGACAGAGGAGCCTCAAGAGTGAACTCGCAATGAGACAGTCGAGGTCAGACACATAGTCCCAGCTACTGGGCGTCCCCGTGCTGGCCGTGTAAGTCCATGACACACAGGCCAAGCACCAACAGGGAGCCAGCATCGCAGGCTGGGGGACACTCACTCACTTGCTGAGGCATCAAACACAGCGAGGACCGACCGGCGGGCAAGTCGGCAAATGCGGCAACACGCCAGGAGAACACAGCCTGCAGTTGCAGCAGCCTATATGCCAGACAGAGACTGGCCAAGGAGGCTGGAGAACACACATTCGCTGGCTGACGTATCAGACACAGCGAGGCCAGACTGGCGTGTAAGCCGGCGAATGCGGGCAACATGCCAGGGGAACACATTAAGCGGCTGTAGTGTAGCCGCTGGAGAGGAGCTCCAAGCCAGGGACGCGACCCGCAGGTCGCCCCAGGGCCAAGCAGCACAACACACTCACTGGCTGGCTTATCAGACACAGCGAGGCCCAGCTAACATGTAACGGGCAAACCGCCTGCAGGGAGCCTGACGCTGCGGGCTGGAGAACACTCACTCGCCGGCTGAAGAATCAGACACAGCGAGGCCCGGCTGGCGTGTAAACCGGTGAAGCGCAGGCAATACGCCAGGGGAACACAGCCAGGAGCCGCAGCAGCTGATATGCCAGAGAGAACCCAGCTAAAAAAGGCTGGAGAACGCACACTCGCCGCAGCGAGGCCCAACTGGCGTGTAAGCAGGCGAATGCGGGCAACACGCCAGGGGGAGACAGCCCAGAGCTGCAGTGCAGCCAGGGACATGACACGCTGGGAGTGGCAGCTCACTGAGCGGGACCCGCAGCATGTGGAAAACGTGCCAGACAGTGAGCCAGCGCCGCAGGCCGGAGAACTGTCAACCGCAAGCCGAGCCTTCAGACGCCGTGAGGTCCGACTGGCGTATGAAGCCGGCGAAGCACGAGCAACAGGCCAGGGGAACATAGCCTGCAGCAGTGCTGGCCACTAGGCCCAACTGAAAGGATGTCAGGAGGGAGGAGGGCGGCTGGAGGACAGCTGAGCCTAGGCGCAGAGTCCTCCCCGCCTCAACTGAACATGGCCGTCTCCACACGCCCGTATAGGCCCCTCAGCTTCTTCATTGTGAGGTGGCCGCAGGGCAGACAGGCAGTTCCATCAGGCAACCCTGGTCGGCTGACCGGAGAGCATCATAAGCATCAACCTCCTGACAATCAAACCTCCACCAGCCCAGGCCTCAGGAAGGCGGGCCCACGGGAGGGAATGCTGGTATAGATGTGAATACTGATTTTACATTTATGCTTAAAACAAAAAAGTAAGAAATCCATCTTAACTTTCTCATTATATTTTAATCTAATAATATCTACTTTTATGTGCAGTAAAATAACTTAGAATTTTAATGTTTCGAGTATATAATGATTTAACAATTTGGTGCAAACTATGATTCTGTTTTCAGCACAGCAATGAAAGAGAAAAGTATTGTACAGCTAACGTAATAGTTCCTAAAGGTTTCACAGTGCTGATGTTGCATTAAAGAAAAGTGGAAATGATAAAAACACATTAAAATACTCGCCTGATGCAGCTACGATAAACAGAAAAACCTTTTCCATACTTGTCTGCTTCATGTTCCCTATCCGACTGAACATGCAACTGATCTTTCAGCTTGTCTCATGCAAAGTGATTATAGGGAAAATATTTGCATTCGACACCAGTTTGTTTTATGCTCACTGCCTCCATCTTTGTTTAACGAGGTTCTACTGAAGCCCGTGTTTGGTGAAGAGTGAGGCTTTTGTGAGTCTTGCTTGTTCACAGGTGAAATGACGTCACAGGTGTACCTAATACACACTCCAGTGAATCACCTCAAAACAAACTGAAGCAATCTGATAAAAACAAAATGTAACTTTTATAGCAAATATAAGTATGTTCTAATTTTAGCTTCAGATGAACAAAAAAAAGGTTTTTAGATTTTAAAAGTAAAGTAAGACGTAAAAAATATGTTTGACATGTGGCAGCAAGGGGGCCCGGACGAGTGAACCCGTGTCTGGGTCGCCTGATTCCGGGCCCCTCCCACAGCATTCCCTCCCGTGGGCCCACTCCAGTGGTAGCCAGAGAGGATGGAAGCTTCTTCAACATCCATCTCACAATAATCAACCCCCACCAGCCCGGGCTTCACAGAGGCGGGACCCTGGGAGGGAATCATGTGGAAGGGCCCCAGAACCAGGGAAGCCAGACATGGGTACACCCGTCCAGACCCTACTCCAGTGGCAGCTGGAGGGGACGGAAACTTCTTCAACATCCACCTCATGATAACCAACCTCCACCGGCCCAGGCCTCGCAGAGGCAGGGCCATGGGAGGGAACGCTGCAGCCATCATCCTCACATAGCCTGAGAGGCACAGGATTGGGGCGGACCCCCTGTACCCAGCCCGCCTGCAGCCCCATAGCGGGAGCGACAAAATGGCCACCAGCAGAGCATAAGTAACCCTCACACCCCTGTAGGGCACGTCGCCCTGCCCAGGGAAGGTCCAAAGGGGCAACCAGGGACCGGGGGGCAACGGGGGAGGGGCCAAAGGCAACTACTCCCGCCATGCACGGTAGCATCCAACTGTGGGCAGGGGATCATAAACGCCAGGAGGCAGGGCACACACGGCCTGCAACCAGGCCAAGCAGGCAGTAGCGGCACCTAAGACAGTGGGCACTGAGGTTGCGTGATAGCATCAACCTTGAGGTCCACTCTACTAGATGGCACCTCAGGAAGAGCTAATTCCCACACCCGGCATGCTCCAAGCAAGAGCTGAAGGGAGCCATCTTGCCCGACACTGTACCTGGGGACCAGCAGGGGGCAGACCAGGGACAGGTGGGCAACACCAGAGGAGAGGATGGACGCTTCGTGTGGGCTGCCATACTTCTGCTACCAAGCAAGGGGGCGGGGCCACACGCTAACCAGGAAGAGCTAACAGGTAGCCGGCGCAAGCCGCAACCTGAATTCCCCTTTCACTGTTTATTAGCTCCTGCGTCACAGTGCTGACTGGTAAAAGCATATGCTTGGAACTCTGACACATTTCCCCAATGTAGCCGAGCTACGAGCGGAACCCCGTTTGCTGCGTTAACCTGCGAGTTGCGGGCGACACGCCAGACAGGCTAACCGGCTGGAATGCTACTCGCAGGGCAGCTAACGATAAGCTGGCACGAACCGTAGCATAATTCCCCACTGTTTATTCCCCACAGTGTTAAACAGGCCAACAGCGAACGCTTGGAACGCTGAAGCTGTATCCCCTCTGTGGTAACACACATAGCAGCCGAGCTTCACAGTGCCAAGGCGATAGCGTATGCTTGAACGCTGAAGCCGTGTCCCCGCTGTGTTTCCTCACTTTAGCCGAACTAATTGCTAGCCGGCAGCCGCACAGCGTGGTCCGACCGGCGCATAAGCCTGTTTTTTAAGAGACCAGTGTTGGACTGTAGAACTGCTTTGAAATTCATATGAGCTGTTCGCACTAAAGTAAAAAATACCATCACTTATGCGGATACCCCCTCTCGGCGCCAGCTGCAAGGCCGGAGCTGAACAAAACACCCTGATAACGACTGTGTTTAGTCTGTTCCTTCCCATTCCATGCAAGGCCACCTGGGTTGGCTGGAAGACTGTTTACTTAGCCTGGCAGGGCGACGGACACTGTCTCAGCTGAACTATGGACACGCACACACATACATATACTGATACTGATAAGCAGTCACCGACGCATCACCCTCCCTACCCCGGATCCAACGCCACCTCCAACGCTTACCTCCCCTCTGATGTGGACATCGGGTCAGTTGGAGGCGCAGTCAAAAGATTGCAGCGGTCCCAGATCAGATGTACACACTGGAACTCTTTCCCATGTTTCTCGTCTGTGTTTATTGTGCTGTGGTGTGTTGATACCTGTGCATTCCTGTATTATCCTTCTGTGTTACACATTTCGATGTTTTTTTTTTCCTCTCTACCTAGCCTGACCTGTCTCCCCAATGTGATGTTTGTGTATTGTATGTACGGTCGGCAAGGTCTGTCATCTCGGTTGTGGGCAAAAGACCTGCAACTGACAAATAAAGGCTATCTCATCTCATCTCATCTTTTTTTTTTTTTTTTGCTAGGCGATATGCCGGGAACTCTGCCATTGCCGGTCCCAAGCCCGGATGAGAAAGGAGGAGGGTTGGGCGTGGGGCTAGCAACCCCACCCTGTAAAAACTCCAACTGCTACGGAAACAGCAAGTGAATCTCATTATCGACTGAATCAGGGCGAAGATGATCGGCAACCCTTAATGACGGCAGTGGAGAAAAGCCCTCGGGTCGTCCACTGCCCGATGCGTCGACCAATTTTCGACCCAAAAGAAACTACTCGTTATGGAATATGGAATGTACGGACTCTGTACCAAACAGGTAAATTGGCCCAGCTTCTATATGAATTTGACTCGTACCGTATGGACATCTTGGGCATCTCAGAAATGCGATGGGCAGGAAGCGAGAAGATGGTTAGTGATGGAAAGATGGTGCTCTACTCTGGCCATGCCCAAGACCATGCACGTGGCGTGGGCTTCATCCTCTCACGACGTGCAACAACATCATTGCTGGCCTGGAAGCCCATTTCAGACCGCCTAATCTTGGCTTGTTTCCAAGCTAGGCATGTGAAAGTCACAATTCTTCAAGTATACGCTCCAACAGAAGAGGCTGACGATACTGACAAGGATGGTTTCTATGCGATGCTCCAGGATGCCATTGACAACTTCCCACGTCATGATTTGCTGATCGTGGGCGGAGATTGCAACGCGCAAATAAGCAGTAACCGGGACGGCCTGGAATCGACTATCGGCCCGTTTGGAATCGCAGCAATGACAAATGAAAACGGTGGGCGGTTGATCTCGTTCTGTGCGGCAAACCGGCTGACCATCAGGAACACCTTCTTCGGCCACAAGCGGATATACAAGGCGACGTGGAAGGCCCCCGGTGGCGGATATACAAGCGAGATCGACTACATCTGCATATCATCCCGCTGGGCATCCACCATTAGCGATGTTAGGGTGTGGCGTGGAGCCGACATTGACTCTGATCACTACCTGCTAATTGCCAAATGTAAACTTCACCTGAAGCGCCTCCAACCACGACTGCAGCGGCCAAGTCCTTTTAACATTCAACGCCTAAAAGACGCAAATACGGCAGCGGAATTTCAACTCGAATTGAGAAACCGCTTCCAGCTCCTTGCTGTGGAAGGAAATAACAACGAAAATCCAGATACACTCTGGGATGAGCTAAAAGAGGCTGTGGTCGGTGCAGCAGAATCGAAGATTGGTCGCCGATGGGGCGCCTTTAAGGAGCGCTGGATCTCCGACCGTTCATGGGAACTTATAGATCAACGTCGCTTGGCAAAGTCAGTTCGGGACCAGGTGGCCATGGCCACCTACCAAGACCTTGCCCGACAGGTCAAACGCAGCTGCCGGCGTGACAAGCGTGAATGGATCGAAGCTAAAGGCATCGAAGCCCAAGAAGCAGCCGATCGGAACGATACCCGAACCTTATATCGCATTGTACGAGATCTAACTGGGGCTCGTGGTGGCCGCGGTGTTCCAATCTGAGACAAAAATGGACGTGTCCTCCTTACTGCAGCTGAACAAGACCAACGATGGGTCGAACACTTCCGCGATACTCTGAACCAACCTGAGCCACCCCAACGGTTCGAGGCCGAAGACCTGGCACCTTCCATGGATCTTCTTCCTGTCGATATCGGACAAATCAGCATCACTGAAGTCAAGACAGCGATCCGACTCCTCAAGAGTGGAAAGGCCACAGGCCTGGATGAAATCCTCGCCGAAATGCTGAAGCATGGCGGACCCCATCTTGAAGCCGCCCTTACAAGACTCCTAAACGCCTGCTGGTCAACATCACATGTACCCGATGATTGGACAAAAGGCACCATCATCAAACTTCCAAAAAAAGGTGATTTGGGTGACTGTAACAACTGGCGGGGCATCACGTTGCTGTCGGTACCCGGGAAAGTGTTTTGCCTCGCTCTTTTGAATCGGCTACGACATGCAGTGAACGAAGGCTGGGTTTCGGAGTGGCCGGTCATGCGTCGAGCAAATCTTCACCCTCCGCATGATCATTGAACAAACATTGGAATACCAAAGGAAGATTTCTATTAATTTCATTGACTTCGAGAAGGCTTTTGACAGCGTCCACCGGCCGACTCTATGGGCTATCCTACGCCACTATCCCTCAGCAGTTTGTAGATGCCTTTCGTTGTCTCTACTCCAACTCCCGTTGCTGCGTCCGGACGGATGATGGCTGCACAGATTTCTTCAAGATCAATACTGGCGTCCGACAAGGATGCGTGCTATCCCCTTTCCTCTTCCTGTTGGTAATTGACTTTATCATGCGACGATCAGTTGACCAAGCTGGCATCGGTGTGCCCTGGCACAAAGTGCGTAATCTCACTGACTTGGACTTCGCAGATGACATCACCCTGCTGGGCTCGACTCAGGAAGACCTCCAAAAGTTGACCGCGGCCCTGCAGAGGGAGGCGACGAAAGTTGGATTAAGAATCAGCGCCAAAAAAACCAAGGTACTCCGAGTTGGCTATGCACGTGCCCGCATCCTGTCATGATCAACCAACAACGTGCTGAACAGGTGGAGAATTTTACATATCTTGGCAGCATCATCTCGAATGACGGGGTCTCTGATCGGGATGTCGACGCCAGAGTAGGGAAGGTAGTTGGTGTCCTGCGACGTCTCCAACCTATTTGGAACTCGACCTCCCTGAATGTAAGGGTCAAGATCAGACTACTGAACTCTATCGTCTTCCCTACTGCACTTTACGCTAGTGAAACCTGGCGCTCAACAAGTGCAATTATTCAACACCTGAACGTGCTTCAACAACGTGGCCTGCGGCGAATCCTGAGAATTTCCTACCGGGACCGAATAACAAATGAGGAGGTCCTACGAAGAGCAGGCACCCGCCCATTAGCCGATGTTGTTGCAGAAAGGCGCGTCCGCTTTGCGGGCCATATTTTACGCCTACCCCCTCATCGCCCAGCTAAGATTGCCATGACATGGCGTCCACGCACTGGCAAGCGAAAGCAAGGCCGACCAAAGACCACATGGCGTCGAACATTCATGGACGATCTGAGAACTGTCGACATTGCCTGGGACGAAGCTGAAGCAGTCGCTGCTGACCGACATCGATGGAGATCACTAGCTGCCCGATGCGCCGCCCGGCGTAGGAGGAACTAAGTCTAAGTAAGTATGCCGGGGAAGGGGGACCAATCAAGGGGAAGCAAGGGCCAGCTAGGGGGAACCAAGCTAAGGGATACCAGGGGAATACCGGAGAACACCAGGGCATACAGGGGGAATACCGGGCTACCAGGGGAGTACCGGGGCTACCAGGCGAATACCGGGGAATAGGGAATACCAGGGGAGAGGCAGCGCCCACAGAGGATGCCGAAGCACACTCCTGACGGACGCACATTCATACAGCACTCTCAAGGCACTCAGACACACACACAACACAAGTGGAGATCAAACAATCACCGGTGTCACGTCCGCACAGCTGTTTTATACGTAAGCTGTGGGGCGTAGCTGGGCGTGCCGGGGTGTCTTAAAGAAATATCCACATGCCACGACCAAGGGGGGTTGTACCCCATACATATGGAATATGTAACGGTGTGGAGAGATAGTTTCGATATGCTAGAGAACACTGATGCAAGTTGGAGCTACACCGTGCAGGGCCCTATAGGTCATATTATAATAAATGGACCCTGAACTTGACAGGGAGCCAATGCAGTTGAATCAGCAGGGGAGTGGCATGGGAGTATTTGGGGTGCTTTGTCAGATGCCTAGCAGCAGCATTTTGAACACCCTGCAGTCGTTCCAGAGAGGCATTACTTAAGCAAGTAAACAAGGAATTACAATAACCTAAGCAAGATGAAACAAAAGCATGAATAATCATTCCAATTTGGAGCGTGACACAATGGGACTCAGCTTAGCGATATTCTTAAATGGTAAAAACGAGTGAACTAAAGATTTAACGTGTGTGTCCAGCATCAGAGCTGGGTCAAATGTAACACCAAGGTTCTGTTAAATATCAACACTTCAGTTCTTTTGATTCCTCAGAGGCATTCGATGGAAGACAAAACACTGCTCAGTAGACCATTTAACACTTTATTTCTCTTTCACATTACTTCTAGAAGGGAGATGCGTCCTGCATGACACGCTGCCGTGGATCTCAAAATGGTGGTGCGGATCTCAAAATGGTGGTGCGCCCCTGACAGTTTTATTACAGAAGCTCTCTCATTGTAGTCTAAACAACAGTGTCTCAGTAACTTTCCACTAGAGATGGTCCCCTCTTATCTACATTTTTCCCAGGAAAGTGTGAGTGAGAGTCTGCAGCTTTCTACTCCCCAAGGACACATGGTCTCATGCCTTTATTTTTCAGGGCTGTGTCCACTTAGTACTACACTATATAACTTTATAACACTTATTAATAAGAAAGCATAGCATTACTGAGGCACTGAAATATTATTTATTCCCAACAGTTCCTAATGGAGGGTTTGATATAAGAAGCAAGAGGGCCTAGATTTTTAACCACGAGGGGAACAAATTTCTCAGGATCAAAGGAGCTTGCAAAGAAAAGCGTCTGGACTTCTTTAAGTTTACTTGAAGACGTTTCACCTCTCATCCGAGAAGCTTCTTCAGTTCTAAGGTCAAATGGTGGAGAGTCCCAGATATAAACCTAGTGGGAGTATCCCCCCACAGAGGGACAAAAGGACCCCCTGATGATCTTCTAATCGCCTGAGCCAAGGTGTGAAACTGGGTGTGGGTCCCAATCCCTTCCCAGACGCCTTAACGCCCACTCACATCCTGGGCCATCTGACCTCAGGAATTCGCATGATAAGGTGGGGCCAGGTTTCACAATGAACACACCCGAAACTCTGGCTGATTGGGACCCACACCCAGTTTCACACCTTGGCTCAGGCGATTAGAGGATCATCAGGGGGTCCTTTTGTCCCTCTGTGGGGGGATACTCCCACTAGGTTTATATCTGGGACTCTCCACCGTTTGACCTTAGAACTGAAGAAGCTTCTCGGATGAGAGGTGAAACGTCTTCAAGTAAACTTAAAGAAGTCCAGACGCTTTTCTTTGCAAGCTCCTTTGACTACGATGACCTGGATGACTGAGAACCTTCACAGACAAATTTCTCAGGAGCAAAAACAATGACTTCGGTTTTATCAGTATTTAGTTGAAGGTAATTATCAGCCATCCAATCTCTAATGGAATCTAAGCAGGACTGCAAGATTTGGAGCTTAGAAACATCAGGTGGCCTAAAAGAGATATAGCTGAATATCATCTGCATAACAATGATATGAAATATCAGAGAAAGAAGTTGCAGAAGAGGGAGTAAATACAACAGAAACAATAACGGTCCCAAGGCAGAGCCCTGTGGCACCCCATAGGCGAGAGAGCTGACGGAGGATCTGAACTTAGAGGTAGCCACAGAGAAAGATCGATTAGACAAATATGATTTAAACCATTCCAATGCGGTACCTGATACACCCACCCAGTGGTTTAATCTATCTAACAAAATATGATGATCAACAGTGTCAAAAGCAGAGGTCAGATCCAGCAACATCAAAACAGTGCACTCTCCAGCATCATAATTCATCAAAATATCATTAGACACTGTAAGAAGTGCAGTTTCGGTAGAATGAGCCTTACGAAAGCCAGATTGAAATTTATCAAGAATGTTATGTTCATCTAGAACAACTGTGAGTTGCTTGGCCACCACCTTTTCTAAAATCTTGGAAAAAAAGGCAATTTTGAGATGGGTCTGTAACTGGAAAGCAAAGAAGCAAATAAGCATCAAGTTTGGGTTTTTGTAAAAGTGGGTGAATGACAGCACTAAGTGTGACGTCACCCCGAGCTGCGGCTTTGTGAGTTGTTGTTCTGCGCTCACAGACGGGACACACAGCATGCAGCAGCGCGCCTGGTGATATTTAAAAGATGCCAAAGTGCAACTGCAGCTTTTCAGATGAACTGCAAAAGAAATTTCCCTCGTACTGTCCCGGTACTGGTCATTTTTCTCATACAGATGAGGCCTTATTTCTGTACCATTATTTAATTCCAGAGGTCTTTAAGTTATTTTTTTGCCCTTGTTGACGTGTAAAAGACGATATGACATTTTTGCTTCACCGTTCATTAACCGCACAGAGAAGGCATCATTTAAATATGTTAAAATATTCTTTAAGCAAACATTATTATTAAAGTTCTTCATGACTGGGCCAAGTGTCCTCTTTTTTGGAAATCAAAATATGGTCACCCTAGTTTATCTTATTTCTGTGTACACATGATTGAAAACCACAACCAGTATAACTAAGTCGCAGACTCACAACAGAATTAGAAAAACAGGCCTTTAAATACACGGTCAGTGCAATCTACAAACAGAGCAGAAGTTGCCAGAAATTGTCATGATCCACCATTGGCTGTCCTGAGGTGCGGTGCCTGCCTTTCAGTGGTCACCTGATCTTCACACCCATGCACACGCATGTGTGGCTCATCACAGCTGATAAACACTGACCATACTTAAGGCCTGGTTGGAGTGGTGTTCCTCGCTGGAGCTTTGTACTCACTAGTGTTGAGCCCGGCTTAGTCTCTTCTTGATCTCCCTGTGTTCCTGAGTCTGACATCTAACTCCATCTCCTTGTATAGACCTTCCTGGGTCTGAACCTGTCTTCCCTGGACCCTTCCCAGTTGAGCGTGAGTGAGAGTGACTGTACATTGTGGAGTGTGACCGTGTGTTTCCCTTTTACCAGCCAGTTATGTGTTGTGGTTGTTGTAACATCTGCTGCCCTCAATGTGCCTTTTATTTCAATAAATAAAGGATAATTAACTAAAAATGAAATGAGTAAGATTCAGTGTTAATCAGGGAAACACATGATACAGTACAGTACATGTACACATGTTGTACTGATAATTTTGCAATAAAACAGTTTATTTTGATCAGTTTGTTGCAAAACACCCCAAAACCAAATTTAGCATTCTACAGTGAGTGGGTGTACTATTATTATTGCTCTTATAGTAGAAAAGTAGAGAGCGCCTCATACGGGGGCTTGCAAAAGTATTCGGCCCCCTTGAACTCTCCCACATTTTGTCACATTACAGCCACAAACATGAATCAATTTTATTGGAATTCCACATGAAAGACCAACACAAAGTGGTGCACACGTGAGAAGTGGAACGAAAATCATACATGATTCCAAACATTTTTTACAAATAAATAACTGCAAAGTGAGGTGTGCGTAATTATTCAGCCCCCTGAGTCAATACTTTGTAGAACCACCTTTTGCTGCAATTCCAGCTGCCAGTCTTTTAGGGTCTGTCTCTACCAGCTTTGCACATCTACAGACTGAAATCTTTGCCCATTCTTCTTTGCAAAACAGCTCCAGCTCAGTCAGATTAGATGAACAGCGTTTGTGAACAGCAGTTTTCAGATCTTGCCACAGATTCTCGATTGGATTTAGATCTGGACTTTGACTGGGCCATTCTCACACATGGATATGTTTTGTTTTAAACCATTCCATCGTTGCCCTGGCTTTATGTTTAGGGTCGTTGTCCTGCTGGAAGGTGAACCTCCGCCCCAGTCTCAAGTCTTTTGCAGACTCCAAGAGGTTTTCTTCCAAGACTGCCCTGTAATTGGCTCCATCCATCTTCCCATCAACTCTGACCAGAGTCCCTGCTGAAGAGAAGCACCCCCAGAGCATGATGCTGCCACCACCATATTTGACAGTGGGGATGGTGTGTTCAGAGTGATGTGCAGTGTTAGTTTTCCGCCACACATAGCGTTTTGCATTTTGGCCAAAAAGTTCCATTTTGGTCTCATCTGACCAGAGCAGCTTCTTCCACATGTTTGCTGTGTCCCCACATGGCTCGTGGCAAACTGCAAACGGGACTTCTTATGGTTTTCTGTTAACAATGGCTTTCTTCTTGCCACTCTTCCATAAAGGACAACTTTGTGCAGTGCACGACTAATAGTTGTCCTGTGGACAGATTCCCCCACCTGAGCTGTAGATCTCTGCAGCTCGTCCAGAGTCACCATGGGCCTCTTGGCTGCATTTCTGATCAGCGCTCTCCTTGTTCGGCCTGTGACTTTAGGTGGACGGCCTTGTCTTGGTAGGTTTACAGTTGTGCCATACTCCTTCCATTTCTGAATGATGGCTTGAACAGTGCTCCGTGGGATGTTCAAGGCTTGGGAAATCTTTTTGTAGCCTAAGCCTGCTTTAAATTTCTCAATAACTTTATCCCTGACCTGTCTGGTGTGTTCTTTGGACTTCATGGTGTTGTTGCTCCCAATATTCTCTTAGACAACCTCTGAGGCCGTCACAGAGCAGCTGTATTTGTACTGACATTAGATTACACACAGGTGCACTCTAGCTAGTCATTAGCACTCATCAGGCAATGTCTATGTGCAACTGACTGCACTCAGACCAAAGGGGCCTGAATAATTACGCACACCCCACTTTGCAGTTATTTATTTGTAAAAACTGTTTGGAATCATGTCTGATTTTCGTTCCACTTCTCACGTGTGCACCACTTTGTGTTGGTCTTTCACGTGGAATTCCAATAAAATTGATTCATGTTTGTGGCTGTAATGTGACAAAATGTGGGAGAGTTCAAGGGGGCCGAATACTTTTGCAACCCACCGTAGTCAGTGTCATTTGCTAAGTCCCAGTGGTCAACTGCAGTATTTCACTGAAAAAGTCCCCAATTACCTCCATTAAAAAGAGACGTCTCTAAAAAAAATAATGTTATCTTCAACATCGAGCAAACTCAGCTTTTACTATCCTTACTGTGAATTATTAGAAGAAGTCACACAGTATCCACTAAAGGAAGTAAGGTAGGTTTTTTATTTATTTATCTTATATACAGACATTTACAGCCACCTTTGCTACAGTTATTTAGGATAATTATGGTAATTTTCCTTCTAAGACAGCGTAGCAGAGATATGTCAATTGTTAGATGTTGTCCAGTTGTAGTTCCAGTCTGAGAGAGAATACGGTGTACAGTAGACATGTAGCGGTGAAAAAGAAGAAGCAGGGTCGTCAGTTCGAAACACAACAAACACACTCAGTGATTATTTCTCCTGCAAACCTACTACAACACTAAAATCCCTGTAAAACAAAATGTCTCCCACTCGGTTAGCTTTCACTTGATGATGCTGATGCACATCACTTTCATCATTACACAACATCCAAAAACAAAGCGGTGATCTCAGCGGGGGATCAGTTTGTGAGCAGCTTCTCTGCAGCACTCCAGTGCTGTTTGGTTTTCAGTGCAGAGGAAGCACTGCTGTAAATATCTGACGGAGCTCAAACTCCAAATGAAAAATATGTAAGTAAAATAATGTTCATATATTTTTGTTTTTTTTGGTATTTCACTTTCTTATTTTAACACATTTTTGTGCATAAAATAAGATCATTAGGACTTTCCACAGTTTTTGATGGCATAGTAGCAACAAAACATCAAAAATATGAAGCAAATTCAGTTTTTTAGTGTGAGGGTGAACCTGATGTGCGGTCTCACAATAAAGGAAAATGCTTCCGGCTAGTTCACGTATCAGAGTTTCTGCCAAGAGTTAAAGCAGAACAGCAGCTCAAAGTAAGACGAGGGATATGATTAACTTATTAGCACAAAGACTGGAAGTAGAGGAAAAACAACCGTTTGGGGTTTTGACCTGTAAACCAGCTGTGACGGTTATACAATTCAGTTATTCACCAGAGTTTCTTCCATAATTTTCCATCTATTAAACTGTTCAATAATTTAAGACATTTTATGATCTGATTGGAAACGCAGGTTTCATTAATGACAATCCTGCTTTTATCTTCATTTAGACTACACGGGCCGGCATTTTACATCCTGGACATTTTTACATGTAAAGATAGAAACGGATAAAGTTACAAACAGGTTGGTGAAACTTTATTACATTTGATATTTTGACAAAATATTTACACTTCATTTTAGTAAGTTTAAAACAAAGTCTAAATAATTACAATATTCAGTGTCCTACATCCTCGGGGAGTCGGATGAAGTCATTTGTGCTCATTTACTGTGTTTCTGTGAAGGTTGAATGAGGCTTAAAACACGGGGTCCAAAACAGCTGCAGCAGGTGTTCAAATTATTTGTTAAATTAAGCACAGGCTATTTGATCTGATGATGTCATCAAATCTGGAGACAGCTTCCAGTCTTTATGCTAAGCTATAAGCTAACCATGTTTAGACACTCCTCTCAGACTCTTACCTGATGTTCTGATGGACACAGCTGAATCTGATATAAGTGAAAAAAAAAACAATCCTCTCTGAAGCAGTGAGGAAAACAACTTGTTCACGTACAGGGACATGGATCTCCCTTCTTTCACTATACAACTTATACATAACTTATTATGTAATTAAGGAGTTTATATTGTGCCAGAAACCACATATTTTTAAGACAAACTTGCACGAAGCTGGCACTACCTAACCTGTGGTTAACATTTTACACCCAATTTAGCCTGTGGGTCTAAAGGCCGACGTTTGGGGGGTTAGCAGATATGTGGACAGGCCTTCCAGCTCTGTGCTTTGAAAAAGGAAATAAAATCCTACGCTGTTTTTAGCACATAGGCAGTGATTCTAAGCCTGAATTAAATTAAACATGAGAATGGGCAGAAAATGTGACGTGTTTTATGATTTTTAATTTTCTGTCAATTATTGAGCTACTTTGTGGCTAGCTAGTTTTCAGGGTTTCCCGTGTACCTAGAAATTTCAGCAGCAATTTCTGCTATTTCCATCCACTGGTCGATGTTTGTACATAATGATAACTTTTGAAAACTGAAACTTAAAAACTGACGATTGCATAGTCAGCAGTTATCCACAGATCTCCTCCATTGATCTCCACAGAGACTGTGAACCTGCAGGTAATCAAAACCTGCTCAGGTGTGATGAGTAAAAGTATAAAAGGAAATCCTTTGACTACAGAGACTTACCCAAACCACAAATGAACCCATCTAGCCAAACTGCAACAGTGACCATGACTGTGTGTCCATGAACCAATAGATTAATCTTTTTTTTAACTATTTCACAAACTGCTCTGAAGCTGTTTTGGAAAACATCATGTTTCCTGTCAGTGAACGGTAGTTTACTGGCTGTAAGACTTTAGTTTTCCAGGCAGGTTGAAGCAGGTTATGCACACATTGTTTGACCCAAATCTCAGTCCAGACTTGATGCAGATGTGGCAGAAATGGCAGCTGTGTTATGGTGAGGCTGATTTATAAATTGACCTATTTTGCTCGACAAGGCAGAGAGGGGAAACGGTGGGAGGGATTAACAAGGCCATGTGCAGTCAATGCAAGTATGGTGAAGTGAGAACGCTTCCTCTTCTTCCACTCACAGCCTGACAATCAGGATCGCAGTCAGACAGGCTAGCAGGACTGAAGGCGAGGACATCGAGCCAGCACTGTTCTGTGCAGCGCTACTGTCCTTATTTATTATACTTCCAACGACTCTCTTCACACCTTTCTCCTCCTTATGTGGCGTTTCATTTAGTTTCTCCTCTTCCTCTTTCTCTTGCTCCTTCTCCTCCTCCCTTGTATCAGGACCGATCTTGTTTATCAGTGTAGCGAGCGTTGTTGGGGGGGCAGATGGAGGCTTGGTGGCCTCAGCCGTGGTGTGTGGAGGCGGTGTATCTTCAGTGCTCGATGCAAAGTGCATGGTGGGAACACTGGGAATGCCGTCAGCGGTGGTAGACTCCACTGGAAAGTCAGGTGTTGTAGGAAGAACATCATCATCTGTAGGTTGGAGGGGATCAGTTGTTGCATCAGGACTGGATTCTCCTGTTGTGAGCATGGGATCAGCTGTCACATCATCATCATCTTCATCCTCTTCTTCTACTGTGTCGGGAACTGGAAAACATAAATGAAGAAAAACTTGTTTTAATCTGGAATCTAATGAGGTCTCGCAGTCGTTAATGCTGCCAGTGAGAAATATTTTTAGGTAAGGGACCTGGGCACATGTGCTCATAACAGAGCTGACGTCCCCCTAAACTCTGTCACCATTGCTCCAGAAAAAATACACACAGGCATGACATGTAGAGCTTCGAGATCCCACAAAGTCACAATTTACTTTGATTCGACCCACACTGGTGGATCTACAGTCCATATCAAATTTGACATGGGACAGCACGATAGCACATATATTTTATATAAAATTTATATGCTGATAAAAAATACATCAATAAAAATAAAGTCCTAAAGTAAAATGCTGATGTGGATGAACACAGATCAGGAGGAGTAACGACAGCCTGTCGTACTCTTACCACAGAGATTGTTTTCACATTTCTGGAGGTTTTCGGGGCATCTGGAGCACCAATCGCCTTCAACATACGGCCGCACTCCTTCATAGTTCCCTCTGAACACACGTACACAAAATATCACACAAATCCAAATTTAATAACTCCAGATTGTGTTACAAGAAAAACAGAAATAAAAAGAAAAGCTAACAGAAACTGAGTTAAACAGTTGAGTGTTAGTCTTTGTTAGTTTGTCCGCAGCATGAGGCACCACCAATGTATATATGCATCGTGTTAAATTGCCTGTATTACTGTGAATCAACCGACTTTAAAAAGTACAAGTTAACAAAGGGATGTTAAAATATACAATACAGCCCAAAGAATTCACATTTAATGACGTGTCTCCTGCCTTCAGTCAAACAAGTAAAGTGTAACTAGAAGAATTTGCATTTCCTGCAAAAATGCAGTGTGAATGCTGTGTGGTGGAAATTAACTGCCGAAAAATGCAAACGAAGCAGAACTTTCTGCTGAAAAGAAGTGTAGAAGCTGAAGTGTTTGCTGAAGACAGCTTTATTTGAAAGGGTACACCGAAGAGTGTCAAGAAAGCAGAATGAGTGAGAGTGGGGAAGATGTGCGGCAAGAGCAACATGTAGGATTTGAACTTGCGCCGCCCAGTCTAATGGCAGCTGCTCATCTCAGAGAGCCAAACAGGCACTTATCTCAGACACTGGAGTTGGAGGTGAAGAAGCTGAAGTACATATTAGAAAAGTTGCTGATTTCATAAAAACTTAGTTTTTCTTGGTCAATATTTCTGCTAATTTATTACAATTCTTCAGTCAGCTGAAAAAAGCTGAACAAGTTCCGTCACAAGTAATAGTTGTTGAATGATGAGAAATTGGCTGCTGTCTGCTGAAAAGAAGTGTAGAAGCTGAAGTGTTTGCTGAAGACAGCTTTATTTGAAAGGGTACACTGAAGAGTGTCAAGAAAGCAGAATGAGTGAGAGTGGGGAAGATGCACGGCAACAGCCACTGGTAGGATTCAAACCTGCGCCGTCCAGTATACTGGCAGCTGCTCATCTCAGTGAGCCAAACAGGCACTTATCTCGGACACTGGAATTGGAAGTGAAGAAGCTGAAGTACATATTAGAAAAGTTGCTGAATTCATTCAGGATTCCCCTCAAACAAATGGCCATAATTTCCTAACCGTAGGGGCTAAAATGGTCATTCTTGCACCCTTTTAAGAGCAGATGGGGAAATCTTCAGGTGTTCATAATTCATTATTACAATATGAATTATTAAAGATGTATGACTTGTAATGTACCATAACTGAGTAGAGGAGAAGTGAAAACTGCCTTGACTTGCTCTCAAACAACGTTTTGTAACGTTAAATCTATTTGAAGCATCACCATCATTCTTTAACAATCATCAGGCTTTGGTGAACCATCATGGAGGTTTATAGGTCTCTGTGGAAATCCATGAAGGAGATATAACAAGAGAAAAAAGTGCTTTATTTCCAGAGTTTGAAATCCGAGAGAAGCACAGATTTCCTGCCCTCAAACAAATGCAATTCATGGATAAACAGAACAAAAATTATTGAATTGTGAGCGTTAGGAGTGTCTGAAGATAAATTGGCCAAAGACTCAAGCCTTGAAATTGTTTCATTGAGGCGATATGACAATTGGAAAACGGCTCGCATTAGAGAATTCCAGCCTGATTTCGAGCAAACTCTCCGTCGTGTTTCTATGGAGAGTTTTCAGACTTTGTGTTGCTCTGAGACGATTTGACAAAAATCTCTTACTTCCACAATAATGATAGAGTGAAAACTGAGCGAGTGCAAGAAGTTGTTCAGACATGAAGAAAAGATTCAGAACGGTCCAGTGGGCCACTCAAAGCAAACTGCATAGCAACCATATCAACGCATGTATTTTCTGAAAAATCATAATGATGCAACTGAAAATTTAAAGAGGGATTAAATTAAAACAAAAGAAGATATGAAAAAGCTGAATTACACATGAATAGCTCAATTTGTGTGAGTGCTTTACAGCATTCAATATTATTAGTACAGTCCACAAGAGGGAGCACTTGTTGTAGTATTGTGCAGCAGTAACACTGGAAGGAGTCGTGGTACTGACGCTGGGTAGTAGTTACAGACGAGGAAGGAGACTCTGTCCCAGTCCAGTCCCTCCATAGTGTCACAGAGATGGAAGGCACAGCCCACTCTGTGTGTGTCTGCCCACACCATCTGTAACACACACGCACAGTTTAAACTGAGTGGATCTGCCACATTCTACACAAGGTTTGGACAATGTCCTCTGCAGTGGATTTTAGCCATTTTAGTCGTATTCCCATTACTGAGAAGTAACTGGACAGTTGATTGATAATTAAAGTCATTCTCAGTTTGGGCGTGCACCCTGTCATTGTCCACATACATAGCCTAACTGTGTATACTGTATGTGTGTGTGTGTGTGTTTGTGACCTGTGTGTAGTGTCCACACATCTTATCTTCATCACAGCTGTTGTTCTGGAAGTCGTAGTCCAGGCGTTCTGCACAGAACAGATCAATTAGAACACACTATTCTAATGTGAACAATGATGAGACTTAGTTGAAGAATCGCCACATTCAGGACATATCCAGTGACAAGTAAAAGTTCTGCAGTCAAGATGAACATCTGGTATGTTTATCCTGAAACTTGAGAGATTATTGTGTTACAGCAGCCAAAATAATAAACAGAAGCTATAACAATAAGGTTCAATAAGGATGCAAAACTAAAGTGCTGGTCTGGCACAGGGCACTGCTGTCAGAAGTATAATGATTGGAAAAACCACAAGAAATCTCACAAAACAAAAAGCAACAATTTCAGCACAGCTGAGTGAAATCAAATACTAAAAGTGTTGAAAACTGAGAAACTACAGCAGGAGCTGTAACTTTAACATTCAGTGTTAAAGTTACATTTTTATACAAGTTCAGTACATCACTAATCCATAGTTAATGTGTGGTAGGTTCATCTATTAACATCACAGTATCAAAAATACTTTTAGTGATACTGCAACATAACAATGCATTAAAAATCTAGTCTGCATTCGACTGTAGCAGAAATGTTTTTAGTTACCAAAGATGAGGAAAAAATCAAAACTCCAACCTTAGCCTGGGTGTGCCACAGGTGAGCTGGTGGATATTAAAGCTTATAAGTTTCCTCAAACTAGTCCATATTAGAAAAATTATAACTTGGTGAAATGCTCGAGTCCTGTTCTGTTAATTTGCTTTTGTTTAATACAGAGTGACAGTTTTTGATTTATTGCAGTAACGAGCGCTGTGACAATGTTTAGTTATTCCTTCAGATTTATGAGAATTGTCATTATCCTGAACATTTACAGTCACAATTCAATCCACACTTTCACAACAGCAGTCGCCTCACGGTGCTTTATACTGTAAGGTAAAGGCCCTTCAATAATACAGAGAAAACCCCAACAATCAGGTGACCCCCTAACAGTGGATTAAATGCAGAGAAGTGTACAAACACACAGTGAGTGAAGAAGAAACACCCAGTGCATCATGGGAGTCCCCTGGCAGCCTACACCTATCGCAGCATAACTAAGGGAGGATTCAGGGTCAGCTGGTCCAGCCCTAACTATATGCTTTAGCAAAAAGGAAAGTTTGAAGCCTAATCTTGAAAGTAGAGATAGTTTCTGTCTCCTGAATCCAAACTGGAAGCTGGTTCCACAGAAAACTGAAGGCTCTGCCTCCCATTCTACTTTTAAATACTCTGGAACAACAAGTAGGCCTGCAGTGTGAGAGCGAAGTGCTCTAATAGGGTGATACGAGAAACAAAACTAGTTTTGGTGATCGTATTTTAAAAGCAGCAGTAATTTTTTAAAACCCCCGACAAGTCGACTCAAAGAGACTGTGTTTCTGTAGTAAAGGTTTACTAGTGATTATAAATAGACAAACATCTTATTTGCTCTGACTTTTCATTGTGAAATAGATTGGATTGCAGATCTTGTGGTTGTAAAATACTGAAAACCAACACTGCTTGGAGCGGTTTTCTGTAAGCCTCACTTCTGCTGTTCAAAGATAACCACTAACCGTAATCTGTCTGCTGTAAACAAGAAAGCCAACAAATATTTACTTCTGAGATCACTCACCCAGGAACCATTTCTCTAGAGCCATTCGGAGGTCCAGGGGCCCGGTGCCAGCGTACAGATTCTCTCCAGTATCTTCCAGTTCTGGGTTGTGGTTCCAGATGCATTTAGCAGCGTAGCCCTCTGCCACCAGCTTCAGGTTTGGATCCCATTTCTGCAAACAACCACTGAATGTTACAGAAGTGCCGGTTTGGCACCACCAAATCTGCTGTTTTTTAATCATAAACAGCTCGTGTCGTTTTGCAAGGCAACATGTTTACTTTAGATACAGAGAGGAAGTCACGTAAAAGTAACTGAAATGCTGGCCAACCATATTAAAAGCAGTCAGAGTTTAAAGCAATCAAATGAACATGTAAAAGTAAAGCTGGTTGACAAAGCGCCTTTTTCCAACATTCCTGTCATGATCCATTTATTATTATTATTATTATTTGTTTCTGTTAGTTTCTGGTTGTACTTTAGTGATTTTTTAGATGCTTCCTTTGTTTAGCCTGGTTTCTATGTTCGTGCATTTCCTGTTTTACTTTGACAGTCCCGTGTTTTGCTTCCTCCCTGTCTCGTTGGTTCATCTGCGTTTCCTCTGCTTTTCTCGTGTTTTCCAAGTCCCAGGTTTCTTCAGGTCTCAGGCTCTGTATTGTTTTTTCCCTCTGTATCTAGTGTTGTGTTGTTTAGCTTCCCCCAGTTTGGGATTTTGTTAGTTTATCTCAGTTCCCCGTTGGATTTGGTTTTGTAGTGTTTTGTGCAGCCCCAAATAAAGGCTCATCTTCTGTTCAACATCCACCTGCATCTCTGTTGTGTGTCGATCATGAACTCTACTATAGGGAAGCCCCAGAATAAAAAAATAAATCAATGCATTGAAACCATCCTCATTGTTGTTGAAATATTTAAGATTAGTAGAAATAGAGAACCAGTTCCCAGAGGTTCAGTTCCTTGGAACTGTTAGTGTGCCTGCTTATGGATCACGCTTATCGGATCTACTTGGCTACAATCAGTTCAGTTACATTTTGCATGCCGGAGGAGTTAAATAGTGGCTCAGTCTCCAGCCTGGATATGGACATTACTTTTGTTTTTATTGCACTAAAGGACGAGTTAATTGCAAACTGCCTGCAGGACGGAAACAACTGCATGATGCTGCCAACGCAACTCCAGCTCTTTACAAGCACCTGCACCACACAGCATGCGACTCATTCACACGAAGGTAAAGTCTTTGATATGCTGCTTGGAGATTGTGGTGACTCTCAAAGCTGAGCCAGTAAGTAACTAAAAAAATCAAATGAATCTTATCAGTGCCCATCCCTACTGATAATTCTGTTACAGCTAACTTTCATTTCAGAATTATATCCTGTTCATTACACTGTTGATACAAATTACAGTGAAACAGCAACAGTAACAGACGGTAGCACACAGTGGGTCTGAGGTACAGGTACAGGGAGAAAAAACCCTCTGAGACGGAGAAAGATGTAAGAACGAGAGACCACGAGAGGAGGAAGTGGAAATGTAAAGCCTAAGTTTTTTTTGTAATCAGATATTGATTGTGTTCATGTTGTGTTGCTGAAGTGTTTTCATATTGTGGGACAAACATAATAATTACGGCATAATTATGCTCCATAAGTATAATAACTGTGTGTTCAGTGCTGCCTTGTAAGTGACTCTTTGTAAAACACAAGCTGACTTTTATGCTTTTATTCATCGGTGCCGTACATGTGGCTCTGATATCTGAGTCGCAGCCTTGAAGTCGTTGGCTGGTTCGCCCGGATCAGGACTCGAAGCAGAGATGAAAGCAAATTTCATGCATACAAGTACAAAAGACACACAGACATCAATGAACTGGTGCACATGTGCTGCAAGCAGCAGTTCAGCAGGGATGACGACCACGACTCTGTCCAGTTATTTGGTCTTCATGTTTATTTGTGCACACTGCACAAATCAGAGTTTTAATGTAGACACAGCACCGATGCTTTCACGACAACTGAGTGTATATTTTTTATTAAAATTTCACACCAGAAGTTACTAAAGTCATACTTATGAATTATTGTTTGTGAGATTAAATTGGTGGTTTTATAACCCTTCTCCATTTTTTGGTTCCCTCCCCTCTTTAAACCTGCTTTTAATTATCATGATAATTTCATTGCATTGCATTTCCCAAGAGTTCAACAAGCCATAACAGTAAATCCAAAACAGCAATGTACAAATATTCTGGAGCTGCTTTAATCTGGTTATATAACCACCTCCATATCTCCCAGTACTATAAAATCAGCCACAGCTCTCCAGCAGAGTCAACAGCAGGATCATTGTTGCTGTTTTCTGTGACACTGGTAGAGGCTTCATAAGCTGAACGGCCTCTTAAAGTAAATTTGACAGTCGGTAGTTAAATAAATATTATTGCACATGATATGACATTTAATATCAGACCAATGAAATGTGGAACGCGGAGAGCTGATTCATAAGCAGCCACTGTGTTTGAGCCACCAAGGCTGAGTCATCCTGTCCTGGCCTCGCAGTCATTTAAAGATGCTGAAGTTATTTATTTTTTCCAATTATTTTCTATCCTGCTTCCTTTATACAAGACAAACCATGGGCAACCCCTTACCCCTGACCTCTGACCCTGAACTCAGTCTGACCCCCTGATGTGCACATTTCCTTCCCATCATGTCTGTGGCTTTAACAGCAGGTTCCTGTACAGAAACTGATCTGGTGAAAGGCAAATAGCCCACTGCAAGGATGTGTGACCTTCAAAAAAGTCATTAAGAACAGCCGCTTCCTTTTAGGAAGACCAACCAAAAAATGCTCCGACTGGGACAAGAAATGACAATGGACCGGTATCAGTCCGTGAGTCGTTTGGTACCGGGCTGCGAGAGTTGAGGCTCGTGTGTGAAAGTCATGGTTTTCAGGGTTTTGATCCTTTTTATGGTTAACTCAGTTTCCCTGGGTCTTTTCCCGTGTGTTATGAATAAATCTTCCCGCATGTACTGGTTTTATTTTGCTGTATTTATCCGCAACAACTTAAAGGCTGGTCCGTGAAAATATTTTCGGACAAAACCCTTCAAAGTCACCATTAAGAGTTCTGATTTGAATGTCCACTGTCAGGGGCAGATGCGGCCGCTCTTTGCCTCCCACTGCAGCTGAAGACGTCATGTGATGATGGTCATGAGTGATGAGATGGAGCACAGTGACGCCTTTAACTCAGCCCGTTGTCTGCAGCTCGTGGTCTGAGTCACTGTTGCTACGAAACCTAAAGAATGAACAACAGGACCCTGACAGGGAGTTTCATATCCCCGTGTGCGTGTGCACATGTGTGTGTTTATTTGTCCAGCGCTGACATGCAACACAAACAATAGTCAGGGGTCTCCTTCACATTCCTCTCCCTGCAGGCGCTCGCAACATCTGGTCTGTATTATGACTTTCAGGTCATGTGGTGTACACACACACACACACACACACACACACACACACATACACACACGATCATCGCTGTCGACTGTACTGGAAGTCACCTGATCTGAGAACAGCTGATTATGTTCTCCTGAGTTTAACCGCAGCCTGTATTTTGTAATCTGAACAAAGTTTTTGTGTTTTAATCACTGACTCATAAATTAATGGATATTTTTCACTGTTTCCAAGCTCACAGAGTCGAGGTGTGGACTTCAGTATAAAGTGCGTATGCATATATAAATAAAACGTAATTGAATCTTGGACTTTAAAATCACAAAGGATGAGTTTACTTAGTGAGTCCTGGCTACAATGAAAGTTGAGTTTGTTTCTAGAGGACATTACACCCCCCCCCTCCGAACAATCGGAAACAGATTTCTTAGTACTTAGTTTGTTTGCATTTGCCATAGCTTACTGATAATTCAGATAAAATAAATAAGTATCAGGTCAAGATGGATTAGAACCCCCCAGATTTTAACCTGGATTGGAACCATCAGGAGGCTGTAGTCTGGCCGTAGTGAGGCGGAGCTGTCGTGTCATTTTCTACCTGGGGAGTATTTTAATCCCAGGCAGAACGTTTCCCTAACAATAATAACAATAATAATAATAATAATACTGAAGTGCTTTCAGTGTCTAAATCTAACCAGTGACCAAAAACAGAAGTAAAAATTGAATGAAAACAAAAGCGACCAACATGCTGAAAGAGCCTGCAGGGGTGTGGACACTGTGTCAGCCACTTCTAGGGGCGAGAGTCTAGCTCTTGATTCACAGCTGCATCTATTACTTATTTCACCTGCAGCTGTGAGCGAGGAGTGACTGAAGGAATATTCTGGATGATGTTACTCTGATGGGTGTCTGGGCTCAGAGGAGGAGGGGCTCAGTCTGACAGTTTCTCTGCAGGCCTGGGCTCTAGGTCCGTTTCGGGCTCTAACATGTGACGAGTAGGTTCGTCAAAGTCAGTGTTCTGTTCAGCTGGATGTGAACTGGTCAGCCTGATTCTCCTTTGTGCCCTTTCCATCTGGTTCCCCTGTACTGGTTGCACTGGTTTGGCTCAGTCCAGGTCTCTGAACCAGCTGCGTGACTTTGCAGACGCCTTTACATCCCAACAAATGCTGAACTCTGTCCTCTGTCTCTTTCTCCTCCTCCCTTTGAGTCTCCCCTCATCTCCCTGTTGCTCCTCTTTTCCATCACTGTCTTCTTACCTCCTCTTTCTCCCCTCATTTGTCTTCTCCTTCCTACCTCCTTCCCTTCCTTGTCTCCTTGAACCGTTGCACATCTTTTTCTCTGCAGGCCAGCTAAAATCATAAGAAAGTAATATGAAAATGGAAACGTCCCTGTGGGGCTCCCATGGAGGCTGAGACAGCCTGAGACCTCCCCTGGTCCAAACGCACACACACACACACACACACACACACACACACACACACACACACACACACACACACACACACACACATTCCTCTGGGCGCTCATTCATTCTCTGCCTAATTTTCTTTTCTCTCTCTATCTAAATCTTCTCTTCCCCCTTCTTCATCGCTTGGCTCTTTCCCAGCCGTCCTCCTCTTCTGTTGCTCAACCTTGATCGCTCACTCCCTCGCTGTTCAGTCCGTTCCCTCTGACACGCTTGCTAATGGAGGGCGTCTGCAGCGGGAAACACCCGCCTGTTCCTGGAACCCAGGCCTGATTTACTCTGCTGATGAAGAGTGATGACCCTGCTCTGCCAACCTGTGCAAGCAAGTTTTTATCAACTCACTGAGTGAATTAAAAATGGTTTTGGTTGGTACTAAAAGGAGGCGGGGAGGCAGTGTTATTAAAATGGATCTTTGCCGTCCATTGTATGCTGGAAGATAGGAAAGAGAAATAAACAAATCCATGCTAGCAGTTCTGTAACTACAACTAAAACAAACTGCAGCATTCAGCATAACAGGTGCTTTTATGTGTCCTGAGGTGTTTATAGTGATACTGAGGAGACAAGTGGAGTAGATCAACCATGAGATGTTAGAGAAAGCAAACAGGGAGGAAGTGAAATTCACAGCACCTCAGATGCTGGAATTACAAAACAAGAGAATAACTTGAACCTGAACATCGATAACTACAATTGTGGCCAATGTCCCTCAAACACTCACGTCCTAGTGTGTCCATCACAAGCACTCAAACATTTATCAGAGAAATAAAAGACTCCGTCAGACATCTGGCAGCTGTTTTTACATTGAAGACTTCATTTCGGTCTGAGCTGCAGATGTGTGATCGCGCAGAGTCACTGACAGCAGTCTAGCCTTAGTCAGAGATGCTCGGCAACATCCTTCAGCTCCTCCAGGGGGACACAGAGACGACCCCCCCCCCAGGCCAGCCGAGAGTCCAGTGTCAGGGAGATTACGTGCAGCATCACTGCAGACGCTGCATCAAACCATCCATTCTTTTCTAGGTGAGCGCCGTGGCCTCAGTTTTGGAGGTGCTGATTCTGATCCCTGCTGGTCCACACTAAACCAAAAGGATCACCTGTGGACTCTGTGGACTTCATCAGTGACATAATGAAGCACCAAAGTCCCTACATCACCTCGCTGATGCAGTTCCTGCATTTATTTTTCATCTCATTTGTTCTCCCAGGGCGGCTGGATCTTTAAAAATTGCACTTATTGTGTTTCTCAGTTTAACCTATCGTCCCGCTCGCTGGAGTTTTTCTACATCACTCTCTCCACTGAAACCAATCCTAATAGCAGCCCTGCTGAGGAGATTTCCACAGTGGAACCACACATTAAAGTTCCTGTGGTGGAAAACGGACTAATCCTTTCTTCTGGTTTATGGGCTTCAGAGGTTTAATTGCTTGTGGTTAACATGTGACCCAAACTTTGACAGATCTTGGCTGATGTTTGTCAGGCGGGTGTCCTGCATGATGCTGCCATTTGGCAGTCAGAGGTGCGCCCTGAGCGTCTGTGTGGGGAGCAGAGTCTTCAGTTCGCTCTCAGGTCCGGGCACAAAAGGTTTAATCGAGAGATGGGACGATAAGAATTTAGCGATTCAATATCCTTATCGATTATCTGCTTCTCATTCGCTCTGCTTTAGGAGTCACCACCATCAATAAGCAGCATATCAAAGATATCAGAATCAATTACATGCTGTGGGTCGAATGTTTGTGCGTGTTGGGAGTATTTCTTCTCTTTGTTGTGTTGTTGCTCCAAAAAAAGTAATGTATTATATATATTACACAGGACAGTTTTCTTAAGTGCTCACAGAAGAATGGCTGTAAAATGACCTGAAATGCTTTCATAATTACCATCTGAAGATATTAACCTACAGACTGCAGTCCCACACAAACCCCGATAATAATGACACGTACAGTGTTTTTCTTAGTATTTAGGTATGAAGGTAAATGCAACAGCACAAAGCAAAGATGAAATCAAGCACAAAGAGACTTCAAGGTGGTCACCGCAGTGACTATAAACATGAACAGGTAGAACTGGAGGCTGAGCGCTGAGGGTCAGGGTCAGGCTGCTGGGTCACTCGGCTTTAAACTGTCTCTGGGCTCTGGGCTAGCTTAGCATTAGCATGCTGTCTATGCAGATGTTTACAAAGAGCTCTGTTAGCAGTACAATGCAGCTGTTTCTCCTCTGGACACGGTTTGCACTTTACCGTCACACTCTCGTCTTTTTGGGAAATAAAATATAAGTAATGTTCACATCCACACTGTAGACTGCGCCACTGTTTTTCTCCTTTGCACATAACTAAAACCAACTGATTGTAAGTGGAGCCAGTAAAAGGGAGAGACTAACAGTTCCAAGGAACTGACCTACTGGGACTCCCAATGTCAGTTTAACTAAGGTAACATGACATGACTCAGTCAGACCTCATGTTAAACTGTTCAAAAGCTGGATTTCACAAACACTCTGGCCTCAATCATGCTGGATTCCTTTCAGAAGAGCAGAGGCCAAAAATCCACAAATATAAGTTTGCTATCTGAAAAACCAAGGACCAGTGAAAAGCTCTCTGTCTGTGTTTGTAGTCAAATTAACCTTTGATAAAAACAGATTCACATAAAAGACAAAAAAACTTTTTTTGAATAATGAAGGAAACAAAAATATAAATATTCTTGCTGCTTGGTGTTTACTCACTTTATAGAGCTCTCTGACACCGGTGGCTGACTTCATATTTTTACTCCAGAAAAAAGCCAAAGAGCTTCCTGTGGCATTGATTATGCAAATGATGTATGTAGTCGATATGTTTCCAGCAGAATAAAAATGACTAACATTGTCTCCAGAGCCAAAAAGTGCAACAGTGGAACAACCAGTGATGTGTTTTATCGTTTGATAAAAGGTGGTCTCGCTCTTTTATAGGTGCTGAAAGACGTATTTTCTTTGAATTATGAAAAACCGACTGAATGTTAACCTGAAATACAACATGTCAGGTCATGTCAGCAATAGATCATCTAAACAGCTGGACATGTTTCTGCTGTTACACGACTTATCTGTCCTGATATGATCAAATTACAAAGTGAAAAATATGGAAGCAGTTATGATTTTAATTAGAAGGATATTTAATTATCACGATAAAGATCCCAGCTGTTTGTCAAACACAGCTGAATACTTTGATCCTAAAATTCCCTCAGAGAACTCAGAGAGGTGCATCCTTCACTGTAACATCTCCAAAACGAGTCAGACTTCCTCCAGCTCGTCTCTGGTCCAGTGAGCAAACCAAAACAAGCAGCCAGCCCGAAGCTTCAGCACAAAACCATCGCAGAGCTTTTATCTGATGCACAGACAGAAAGCTCTCACATACACTCTGAACTGTGATAATCCTGCTTTTTTATTAATCCTTCATTGATAAATGCTATCAGACTATCAATAATCTAAAATGTTAATTCGTGCTTCTATAAATAAGAAAACACAGAGTCAAACTCACTGGTTTGCTGTATCACTATAGTTGAGTGATATTATCATCGCTTCACCTGCATTTGCAAACATGTTTTTTAGCATCTTCATCTTCTCATCTGATAACATGATGTCATCTTAAGTTTATATATGGATGTCAAATATATTCAGTCTGATTTTTAACTTTAAAAGTGCTGTTACTAAATTCTCCCAGTTTCTCTTTGCAGGGTAAAGATGTGTTTCTGCACTGTGTCCTCAAGCCTTTTTAAATCGAATCACTGACACATTCAAAACACAGACAGTGTGTTTCTCTGCTGTCTGGCCAACTGACCAGTGTGCTGTTGTGGCAGGCTTTGTGATTGTTTAGCTGATATCTAACGAGTGTCTTCTTGTGGTCTGCTGTCAGCTGTCCTTCCACTCAGTGGCCAGAGAAGAAAAAACTGGAGAGACCGATCGTTTTAATGCTCCAGTATTTATTTATCAAACAGTACACGACTGGCTTTTCTGATCAAGGTAATTAGAGACCACACCTTTTTAAAATATGGATCTATTTATCATCTCAGCCTGGTGTCTTTGTCACTCACAGCAATGTCATCATGCTTCTGTTTATCCGTGTTGCATACTTGGCAGAGAGTCTGTGGATCTCTTGGTGAGGATCAGAGTGAGGGACCTCTCCCTTTCTTCCGTTTCATGCAGTTTGTGCACTGACTTGTTTCTTTCTGGGTGATCATAGACCATCGTGTTTACCGTATGCGTATGATTTCATCAGACAATAATGAGGCGAGAATCCCAGCCCCACCTCCACTGGGAGAAACGTTTGCTGCTGATTACCAGAGTTCAGAAAATGGTGTTCGGGACAACCTTGGTGTGTTCGTCATGAAAACACGGGACACAAAACACAGATACAAACAAGGATAATTAGAACAAGACAAAGCTAGAAGACGGATCCAACAAACAGCGCCAGAGATTACATATGCACTTGTGCTCGGGGGAACATTCGACAGAGAGAAGAAGAAGAAAAAGCAGACAACAGAACAAGAACTGAGAATATTAGGAAATTAGGATCAGGTCTATTCTGGACGAAGATAAAGACAGTAAACAGACATCCGGCCAGTCAGTTTTTATCCGTCTCCTTCTCCTCCTTATAGTCACATGTTCCTCTTCCTCTTTTTTACTGCAGCCTTTGATCCGAACGTCGCCCTGCTGCCTCAGCACCAATAATCACCCAGAGCCTTTTAAAACAATGTCACGTAAACTCAAACTGAATTTGCTTTCGGCTCCAATGAACGCTGATATCCCATAATTCAAGAACTCCAAGAGCCGCTCACAGCTGGAAATGATGAAAATAAATTGCGGACCGTGATGAGAATGAGCAGAATCGTCTTATTTGCTCTGTTTAATTTTCTAACCGGAGAAATCACGCGCGTTTCAAAGTAAAAGTAGAGTTTCACACACATATGGAGAGGAATTAACAGTATTAAAGACTGAAAACACAGCTCGTCCCTTCAGTTTTATTCGTCTCTACAAAATTTGTAGAGACGAATTTGTAGATAGAATTTGTTGGGGTCTTTTTTTTAGCAGCAGATTAATTTTAGAGATTTCAGTTCAGCCTTTTACACGAGGCTCAGTGGATGGTTGTTGCTGCTGATGCAACACAATTAGATGAGTGAAACTCAACAGCAGCATCTCTTTCTGAACACAATGGTCAGTCTGTGTTGTCTTCAGGTCTCTGGATTACTCAGGATGAAGCTCAGAGTCATGCGAGGTTCAGAAAACTGGAGACCTGATCCCTGTAACTGGGAAAAGACTGATTGGGTGGTCAAACATCTGTAAACTACCTCCACCCACAAGCAGTTTTGTGGAGGTTTAAACTGTTGCGAAACAGAGACTCGCAGGCCGCTGTAGCATTAGCAACACCTGCCTGATGTCACTGCAGTCTTATCTCACACGCGCTGCAATGCAGAATTATATCTTCTGTGAAAGGTTGTCCTCCACTAAAAATCAGAACCCAGCAGAAATCCAAAACACAGAAGGGCACTGAGAGCAGAACACTGGGAAGCAACAGCAAACACTGACAATGGACAAAGAGAAGAAAAGGCTATATATACAGAGAGGGATGACTGGACGACAGGACACAGGTGGGGAATGAGGCACAGCTTAACACGATTAACACAGACAAGAACAATCAGGGAAGCTGCAGACAGGAAGTAAAACTAAAGCAGGGGCCAGAAAACAAAGCTAGAAGAGAGACGAAGTATAAAAAAGAAAGTTAAAACAGATGGAGGAATGACACACAAACTCAAAGTAGGAACCGAGGGTTAGTACAAACAGCAAGGTCATCTAAACGTGCGCCCAAAACTCCACAAACAACTAAACAGGAACCAGAACTCAAATAATACAACAAGAACTAATACTCAGAATCACTGGTGTGACAATGAGATCACAGCAGGAGTGAAAAACTCCAGAAACACTCATCAGAAAGCACTAGAATAACTGTAAAACTCAGTAACTCAGTAAAACTGTGCTTTGTATTCAGTTTAAATCAAACTCTGGTTTGTTTTCCCCCTTTGGTGCAGTTTGTTGTGCAGATCTGAGCTCAGCAGTGACACTCAGGCGCGCTCCAAAACAGCCACACGGACACCCTTAGAGGACGCCGGCTCCTTCCGGCTCCAAATGATTTGCAGAGCCGTTTGTTTATGGTGAGAACGTGATCCCGCCTCAGTGTGACGACTACCAGGTGTAAGCTGCAGGTTTGAGCTAAACGCATTCAGGCATGCTTTGCACTCGGTACCATGGTTATGCCTAAAAACTGCTCAGATAAATATTAATGTTAGGAGTAAATTCTCCACATTATCCGTTAGTTAGTGGGGGAGGGGCCAGTTAAGAGATTTGATTGGGCATCTGGTGTGCAGCATCCCTTCAAACCGGCCCATTAGTCCAAAACTGCGCCTGCCCACCGGGAAAATGCCAGGTATGCCAGATTACTTGTTCAACTCTGAGCATCATTATGTGGTTTGCAGTGACACATTCTGGTTTGCTTGGAGTTTTCTCTGTGTGAAGAGAAATCAAACCACAGGAAAAAGCTACAAATTTAAAAACTCATCAGCTGATATGCACCAGAATAACCGAACTATACATGGGAAACGCCCTAATCAAGCACGGAGGTGGCTCCGGCTCAGGAGGGTCAATCCCAACTAGGGATGGGTACCGGTATCCGGTGCCATTATGTACTTCACAGCAAAAGATGCAAACTCAGCAGCCTGCAACAAGTGCTTTAAGCTGATACTGTGATACTGTGCAAAGGAGGTAACACCTCGAATCCGATGAAACACCTGGCGACGCATAGCGTTTTGTTAAAAGCCGAGAAATGCGCCGTCTTTCATAGCTTGCTGCAAGACCTCACACCGAGCACATCTACTGCGGGTGTGGTGCCTGTTATCGGACCCGGAGTTAGCAACATCCCCCAAAAACCCGAATAGGAGAGTCCTGGCCCCTAGCCCTGCCAGTGTAGCAGAAATGATGAGGATGATGATGCAGCAGCAGCCGTTCTTCTCTGCGTGAGTAGCTTAATGTTGTTCGTGTGTAATTTACGTTGAGTAGGCTAACCACGTTATTACATTAATGCATGTAAGGTGAACTAGCAAACACCGTCGTAGCTACATGCGGCTGTCTTCTTGTTTGATGGCAGATGCTCCCTTCACCCTGGCCAAAAAGGCTAAAATGACCAAAGAAAAAGTGGAAAACAGCTAAACATGAGAGGTTTTTGGACAAAGTTTGTGTTTTTTCCATTGATTAAGCACTGCTTCCAGCCAAGAGTGATGCCATATATTCCCTATAGCTGCAGAAAAGGCTAACATTGTTATCTTTTTACAAAAAAAACCAGCTAAACATGAGAAACGTTTAAGCACCGGCACCGTTTCAAAAGTACCGGTTTGGTACTGGTATCAGATAAAACCTAAACGATACCCATCCCTAATCCCAACCGGCTCCAGTCTGCAAAAGTATCCTTGGGCAAGATGCTAAACCCTGAGTTGCATACATCAGACTGTGAATGTGTTTGAATGTTAGATAGAAAGCACCTTGAATGCTCAAGAAGAGTAGAAAAGTGCTATAAAAGAAGCAGTGCATTCGCCATTTACAAACATAGACAGGATCATCACTCAGGTCTGTGAGGCTGTGGTGCTTAGGGAGAGCATTGTGCTTTGGCCAAAATAATGGGGTCCTCCTAAGATCTGTGTCTTTCAGATGCTGTGGTCTGATTATGATACTATCCATGGTTCAAGTTGTTTTTTTGAGCTAATAACTGATACATTTTGACTTAAGGAGAAGCAAATGGACAGATGGATGTTTGAAGCTTTTGACTTGCTGTATGAAACAATGATCACTATCGAAGTGTTGTTTTACTTTGATTCATGTCCATATTTGGTGTAACTGCTGGGGTGCTTACTCCTATCATTCATAAAGACAAGAAAAAACAACACCCATCCATTTCTTCAACTTCTTCTCCGAAACTGGGTGAGGGGTGGGTTACACCAGTGCTAACACACAGAAAAGACAATTCACATTCATGCCTACGACCAGTTTAGAAAAACCAGTTAAACCGACATGGAATGAAGAACACCCAGGACACCAATCCAGGACCTTCTTGCTGTGTCTACACACTAATGCGCGTCATCATAATGGCGATACGAAGGCGTGAATTTCTGTTACACAGTAAAGATCTGCAGCTGTGCTCTGTCATCGCCATTTTACATGATTAGCCAACCGTTTCTGTTCTGTTTTTAAACCAAATTCAAAGTATTTCTATGTTGCTGCATTTCCTGCAATCACATATATTTCCTGATGGCGTCAACATAAAGATGAGTCAAGAAGATGAAAAATGTAACACCATAAATGGTTCATGATCAGTGAAGCCACTGTCGTCTTCCTCCCCGTAGTGATGACACATTCACAGCTCGAAACCACAAGTTACTCAATCAAAAAAAGCTGAATCACTCTCAGCTAAGCAGGTTATGTGTTAGCCTGCTGTAGCTGCAGGCTAACTGTATTTAAACCATATTTAAAGTAGTTCAGTTACAGAAAACAGAGATGCTGCATTTAGAGTTTAGTTTGATGCTCACACAAAGAAAAGTCAGCAGAGATAAAGATATATTTTTATTGAGTTCTCTAAAGCTGGATGAAAATCTTTATTTCTTAATGCTGTGCTTTAAATCAAACACTACCACACTTGGTCTGCTCCTGATCCAAACAATTACTTGTAGCCTGGACTCACCAATATAGCATAATGGTGATGTTGAGTCCAGTTCAGCATAGTTAACGATTGAATTCTTTTACAGTCGTGCCCTAAAAACATGACTTCATACTATTTTACTCTAATCTGCTGATATATATCTAATATAACTATGAGTATAGACGTCTCTGCTTATTTGTGATGAATAAGCAAAAAGAGTGATTAAATGTACTGACATTGGACAGAAAATTAGACATTTATAGATGTGTCTGCTTTTATATTCTGTGTCTGCACTCGAGGAGGAAAAGGTGATATCAGATACAATATCTGACATTTATTGGATAAACGTACTGGATTACCTTCCCTTCCTTTATTTATGCTTATTTGGGATGACTTGTAGGGTCTTACCAGAGGCATCATGGCCGAGGCGCTGGGTGAAACCTGTCCTCTGAAGTGGTTGTGAAGCTCCACCAGCATCTCCTCCTGCTCCTCGTTCAGAAAGCTCCAGGCTCCAGGAACCACCAAAGCCCCCAGCAGCAGCCATACCCAGAGAGGAGCTCTCCTCAGTGGGCTGCAGCGGCCGCTGGAACCTGTCCTCTCTCTGGAGCTGCATGAAGCTCCATCCTGGGTGGTCCGTGGGGTCATGGTCCCTCTCTGGGTACTGACCCCCTGGAGCGCTGAGAGTCCCCGCAGGTGCATGAGGAGAAATAGAGTCCTGGGGAATATTCTCAAGTGGTCCAGAGTCCAGCGAAGAGTCTGCGTGTCAGACAGATCAACAACTGAGTGTGTACAAAAGGCCGCTTGTCTTAGTGTGAGTCTGTGTGCCTGTTTAAAAGTGTGTGCGTTCCCTCCTCAGTGCCTCTCACTCTCAGCTCTGCTGATCTTTGTGTTGCTGACCCGGCTTTAAGAGAAATAGGATCCTCCCCTACTCACACTCACACAGACTTCCCTGTCTCTGTGAGTACTCTCAGCATCCTCCAGCCCCCGATCGAAACCCAAACCCACTAAAATGAAGTATCCCAAAAAACTATTTTACAAAGTGAAGAACAGCCGAATTACCCTCACTCACACACACACACACTCACACACTCACACACACACACACACTCACACACACACACACACTCACACTCACACACGCACACGCACGCACTCACACTCACACACACACACACACACACTCACTCACACGCACACACACTCACACACGCACACACACACTCACACACACGCACACACACACACACACACACCCTGCAGAGTTCACATTTCACACACTGCACCGACTGGTACGCACAAAATAACTCCCCACTCCACCCTCCACCCTCCACCCGTGCTCACTTTCCATTTTCTCCATGTCAGAGTGACTCTCTGATCCTCAGTTTTCTGTTTCTTTCTCTCGTCAGTTTTTTCTCCTTGTCATGTTTTTTAAAATGAACTTATTCTGCCTTTATTTGATTTCTGTCCTCTTTCTCTGAACATTCAACAATCAAACATTTCAAAGTGTCAAAGAAATAAGTCGGTGTGCCTGTGTTCACAAATAACTCTGATTCAACCTTTAGACTATGCTAAAAACCCAGCTTCAGACAGGGAGGTTTTTCTACTCTTAGCTCTTTATGATGTCACAGAGAGAACCAATATTTCCCTGTTTATGACCACAGGGGCCCCAATAACAGATCAGCACCCCACTCTGAAATGGATGGATGGATGGATGGATGGATGGATTCTCACCTCTAACTGATAAGAGCCAGGTGAGGTGGTCTGGGCATCTGATCAGACTGCATCTGGGGCAGCTGGCTTTTGGGAGGAGCCCTGCCCCACCATCCAGGAGGAACTGGGAAACATTGCTGGAGTAAAATGCGTCTAGCTTACCTCATTCAAACTGATACGACTGCAATTTGACTTCTAAAGAGCAGCAACTCCTTCGCCTATCATCTCTGTCCCTTCAGACGCCTTCCTGTCTGTCAATGACAGGTTTGTACCAGATTTTCCCAGAATTCAACAGATTCACATCGAGTCACTGATGAGCTGACACTGATTCAGTTTGTGACATATGTACTGTAGTCTTTTAAACAGCGACATACGTTTCTTAATCACTTTTTTGTTATTTAGATTTCTTTTTACTTTTGCATTTGCAGTGAAATTTGTACAAAAGTACTTCACTGTCAAAACATTCAGTATTTAAGAGGAAAGGACAACCTTCTCTCTTGTAGTTTCTATGAAGGATGATGGCTGTATTTAGAGCATCCTGACCTATGTCTTACATTGGACTTACATATTTCATTTAAAGGTTTTTAAATACTGAAAATAACATCTTAAGTTCAGGAGAACTTCATGGTAAATATTATGATTTTGATTCATTCCCAAGTGAAACCCTGTATTACAAAGTGACAATTTCTTGCTACGATCTTCAGTTCAGACTTTATTTTCCAAAAAAGGAAACTTTGCTGCAACATGGCGATTTTCTTCACAGCCCAAGTTTAGTTTTTAGACCCGAGGCAGTTTCAGTTTTAATGAATGAAATTCTAGTGTCACTTGGCACTAATTAACTGTGTGATGCACCCAAGTAAACACCAAGGTATTTGGAGGTATTCATTCTCTCCACCTGGGCCCCATTTATGCTGAGAGGGTCGAAGCATCTCTGCTGTTTTTAAGTGACATTGTCTTTGAGTTGATTCATCAAGGTTGCTCTCCTTACACGAGTCAGCTAGGTGCTTAACTTCATACCGACAGGCAGCCTCATCACTATTTGTGTTCAAGTGACTGAGTAGTGAGTCTACTTGACTATGATGATGAGTCTGAAGTATCTGCACAGTCATAGGTGTAAGGGGGATCCAACAGAGGACTCAACACACAACCTTGAGCCACCTGTTGTGCGAACCACCTGTGGTCTGCTAGTCAGGAAACTGAAGACTCGCCTTGAGGGTGGGGGAAGGCAGGCCAAGGTTAGTTTAGTGGCCAGCCTGAAGTGAACTACTGCATTAAGTGCTGAACTGTAGTCTATAAATAACAGGCTAACATGAACCCCTCTGCTAGTGCCCAAATTGGATAGAGTTGAGTAAGTGGGCTATGGAGTCATCTGTGGATCTGTGGGGACGTATGCAAATTGTAAAGCTCAGGCAAGGAGGATGTGTTTAGATTCTGATCTCGCTTTATCTCTGCAAACATCAAGGATCTAGAAGCAACGGTCATTTAAACTGCTGGGGGCTGGACTTTCTTAGGAACTATGTCTGACTGTTTGATGCATGTGGGGAAGATGCAGTCGTTAAATATATCACAGTGCTCGTTGGCACTTCCCTTGAGGAAACGTCTAATAAATTCACGGCCTTCAAAGGAATCAAGTCCTCCTTAAGTTGTGATCTGTCCCAGTGGTTGTCATGAATCCACCAGGTGGTACGTTGGTTTCCTGCCCTCAAAGTACACATAGAAGATCTGTGCTTCTCCAGCCAGAGAGCTCGAGGGTTTTTCCTTACAGTCTGTGATTCGTGGTCCCGCTGAGAGTCTTCTGGAGATAGATTGCGCTCTGTGGACTTTATCAGAGGCAGCCTTGTATTTCCTCATGTTACTGACTGAGAGCTCTTTATTACAGGCGGTGGTGTTGGTCCTCAGAGCAGATGCTTTTATCCACCCACAACTTCTGGTTCAGAAATGTCCTCGTCATGGTTTTTGGGACACAAAAGTCCATTAATTTCTTATTGAATACCACACAGCTTCCATAAACACGACATCATTTGAGCAGCATCAGGACGTGGCCCAGGCAGAAACAGGTCACTTCTGCTGGTGTCATTCATCTGTTATGTTTATTTGTCACTCATGCAGGACTTCCACAGACATAAAGCTAACATGATGTTAAGGCTAGTTGGCCCCCTTTCATTATATGCTTTTGTTAAAATGTTTAACTCTTGTTGTTATTGTTCCCAGGCAACCTTTGACAAATGGCATCACAAACCGAAACACTGAAGGACCAAAATCTGTGATCAGCGAGGACAGAGAACCACATCATGGAGAGGGAGGAGTCACAGCTGTCACATCTGTAACTAACGAGCTGCCAGAAAATATGAAGCGACCCAGCAATGCTCTCACACTGTGACCATAAATCATCACATTTATGGGTGATAGCTTTGCAAAAGTTTCGTTTTAGGAGTTGTTGTGTTGAGGGAAGGTCACTCAGAAATGGACTCAGTCTGCCACACAGATGCAATTAGAACCGGTAACTGTTTTTTGTGAACGCCAAAGCTGTGTTTTCATTCTTTCAGCCAAGTACATCAGATCATAACACACACCCTGCTGTACCCACAGGCTCACATTTCACTGTACAATGTAACACATTCCTGAGTAAGTGTATGTGTGTGTGGTAAAGGAAGCAGATGGGATGAATATATGAAACTGAATCCTGTGGGGTCAGCGTTTGCTGAGTAACACCAACCTCATGTTGATGCGACATTCACGAGTCCTGACCTCAGTGTCACATCAACTGTCAGGAGTGTTGAAGATAATAAGTTCAGGGTGGATTTAGGTCATCAAACCTAAATGACTGTAAGACTGAACGAGCAGCAGCAGATATCCAAACAAAGAGGACTTTCCCCTCGTTTTCTGTCGTATATGACTGTTATATATAACTGTTACAGTAGCTGAACTGTAACAGGATATGGAATTATCCATACTGAATATTGCCAAAGTTTCAAATAACGAGGCAAGTAATAAATTCTATGATCCTCAGCCTTTCAGACTAAGATCGCAGTTTTTTCTAGTCTTGGATCTCTGTGATGTCATAGAGAGTGACTCCTTTTAAGGCCATCTCAGACACACAGTTCTGGCTGTGAGCACTCAGCACCAACTCAGCTGTACGTCAAACTTTCTGTTTATGATAAACAGCCAATCAAAAGGTAGTTCTCTTAAACAGGACCTAAAACACTTTGTTTCAGACATGGCATTGTCACGGTAATCTGTGTGTGCCAGGACCCAAAATCCAGACTCACAAGCAGGACTGCACTCAGAACAGATTTAAACTGGGAAGGCCAACTGGGAGATACTAACCAGAAAGAATTATACAAGGAGTTACCTTACAGACACGACACACAGCAAGAGGGAGTGGACGGGTGGACGGGGAACACAGAGGGGGGAATAATAACTGAAACTTAAAGGCTAGACAGCAAACTAAGACCTGGGGATACAAACAACAGAGTGAATACAACGGATGAAACACTGGAACATAATAACTTCATAAACCAAAAGTACATCATGAACCCTCAAAACACTGGATCAACGACCCAGGACCGTGACAAGCATGAACCCAGAGGTTGCACCAACATGACATAAGAATCTTTTTCACTCAATCAAAATATGGAGTTGGAAATGAAATGAACAAATTCACTAAGTTCGTTAAATAATATCCTAATCCTGTAGTAACAGAGGGATAAACTGGATGAGCGTTGCCACAGGCTGTGGGAAAGAGTTGTTGAAGCTAGATCAGGAAGAAGGGCGACGACCGTGAGTGGTAGTAAGAGCACCACAGATGTGATGTTTGACAAAGCGGATCATAGAGTGTTTTTTGCTTCCTATAAACCTGCTCAAACAACATTTCACAATAAAAGTCTGCATGGCTTTTGACTAAGAATGATAACAAGCACAGATTCATTCATCCAAGCATGTTATCTGCCTGCCACGGTCAAAGAGTACCATCAGAAGAGTCCATGTAAAAGATAACTTGTACAGACAAGTACTTTATGTTGAAACAGAGGATTACATGAAGACACAACATGACGCTGTGGAGCCTTCCATCCATTCAGCCATATCAACATAACACAGAGAAGGTCAGAATATTCCATTGCACAGTATCCAGAGTTTGACGGTGTAGATGTCGGGCTTTAATGTTCCCGTCTTTGTAGAAAACTCAACATTTTATTTGTTTTATTGTACAAAAATAGTGATGGTTGAACTTCTCTGTATACCAAAGTATTCTAAAGCTGGGACCAGCGCGTCGACTGGACCACCAGACAAAGATCCCAAGCAGTAAATCTGAAAAATAAAAGAATGAAGGTGCCACAGTGAACCAGTCAAAGTCCAGACTTAACCTTTAATGCTGTGGTGGGATGTAAAGATATCTGTCCACAAACAAACGCCTGCGAACCTCAACGAACATCCTAAAGAAGAGAGCGCCAAAATTCCTCTGCAGTGATGTGAGACTGATAAAGTTGTGCAGAAAATGATCACTTCAAGTTAGTGCTGCTGAGGGTGGTTCTACAAGCTGCTGAATCACAGGATCCACTTAGTTTTTCAGGCGACTGCGTCGAGTCCTGTGAAAACGATGTGCATGTTTCATGTTTCAGCGTGTTCTTACCATGTTTCATAAGCGAGGACTACCAGTAAAACACAAAAGTGTTGCTTCTTTACAAAGCTGAAAATACAGCTTATAAAATAATGTGTTCCTGCTGTTAGAGAGGATACTGTGTAACTGCTTTCCTCTGTTTTATTAAGGATTTTTGTAACTGAAGTAAAATTCCCTCCACTGTTCTGATTCTGGGATCGGGCGGTTGTGTCCCAGCTGACTGGGGTAAAAATGAATTCATGACAATCTCACAGTCCTGATAATAAAACAGTGAACAGAACTACTGTAAACTGAACTATACTGAGCCTTACACTCTCTTTGATATGGATAATATGGCGTACAGTCGTGATTTAGAGGCCACACCCGAACAAAGAGCTGATTCAAACATGTACTGTACATTTTCATGAGACTTGAGAAAAAACACTCTCATGCCTCAAAAATGTGCAGTAACTTGCACCAATATTCTTTTTTCCAACTCTAAAGCTTTAGTATTTATAGTATTTACTTACGTTACAATAAAGCATTTCTGGTATTTTTAATACAGTGTGGATAGCCATGATGTGTTGATGCATGTTTTATTTTTGCACTTTGTTTTCCAGATTTTCAGGAAATTCTTTTAAAATTTTAAACGTACTAATTTACATCACGTATTTGAAGTTTGCCGACTTTGCTTTCAGGCACACGTTGAAGAGATCAGAGAGCTCACGGAGTTATCAACCTTTCTTTGTGTGAAGTGAAATCTTTTACTGTGAAAACACAGCGTGAGACCAAATGGATAACAGAAAAAAGACAACAATCACAGATCAAATGAGACGACAAGCAGAGTTTTAATGAATCACATCCTGTAAGATCTCTTTTCCAGACCTGTGAAACTCGCAGGGTGGAGTCGGAGTGTCCACTTTTTTTCCTTTTGTCCTGCAATCTGCTCCAGCTGCAAGGTGGAGAGGAGCCAAACATAAGTTTAGTCATGTTCGTTCTGATGTAGGGAGTCTCCTGAGTGTGAGACAGCTGGTGCAGTAAGACTGGATGCAACGAAAAGTTAAATCAAATCAGCAGGAAGAGAAATAAGCACCAAGATATGATCTGAGTTATTCTTTTCACAAAGCTTTATGCTGTAAGTGACGGAGCGATTATGAAGGTCTGCTTCCCACAGCATGAGTGTACATTCATGTCCTGTAGTTACACACAGACAGCTTCATCTTAACTTTGATAGATTTTGGTACCAGTGTTGATTTAGTCCTCAATCTAGACTAGAGAGAAAAATCTAAAGGTTCCAAAAAGAAGAGAATTATTTTGTCATTTTAAAGCCAAAAAAGTCCAGATTTGCTTGATATGCATAAAGTTTGTAGTTTCTTAGAGTTTAAACAACTGCTGGATCAGAGTGAACGCTTCCAACTCTGTAATGTGTCCATGTGTGGAGCGAGTTGCTGGATTTTCCTTAACAAAAGTAAAAAGAGCAGACAGATCTTGGTATTGAACCCTTTTTTTAAACTTCAGACTTATTGTTGAGCTTAAATTTGAAGAGCCGCCGGTCCTGTGTTTGAGGGACAGGGCGAGCAGCTCCATGCTGACGGGGCCTGTGGAGATGGTTCGACGTTGTTTTGGACACAGCCCAGTGGGAGGAGGAGACAAGGAAAGATGATAGTTCCCTCTGTCAGGGCAGAATCTGCACGAGGAACAGAGAGGCATCAAAATCTGTTCTTCTCCCAGAAGATGACTTTAAAAGGGATCCGTAGCTTAAATCTATGTGAAGCTTGCATGAATATGACTACAATCTATGTGAAGGAAATTTTGAATGAACATAAAGGGTATAACAAGAACATACAGGGAATAAAACATCTTGTTTTAGGGTCAGAGATTGTTTTTAACCATATTTATCTGACATAAATTATCCTGCCAAATATTAAATCACACTTATTAGAGACACTCGCAGCAGTGTCAGTGATATGTTGGCTAATCCAGTTTAATCCTCTTGAACCAAACATTTGTGTTCAATGCTAACGACTTAAGATCAAACCAAAGTCTTTTTAATTGTTCAAGGGTTTTTTTTTAGAATATTTTATGCTTTGTCTACAAGGGGAGTTTCTGTCACACAGAGAGAAAAACATGACAAGAACAAATGGAGTGAAATATGAAGAGATGGGATAGTGGTGGAGAGGAGGAGGAGATGTGGAATTCCCCTTCGGTTGCAGACTGGAGCTGATGTTAAAGTCGGACCAGCTCACACCTGATCATAACCTAAATCTCCACTTCTCCAATCCAAAAACATCACACAAAAAAGATCCTGACTTAAGAATATGTCCCTATTTTTCACAGTATGTTCCCACTAAAGTTTGTTCTCATTTTCAAAAATTCCCCCTCATACCAAACAAGCCTGTTTTTTTTTAAAATATCCACACTTTCTGAAGTCCTTCACTGCATAACACAACCTCACTCCCAAACGTACAGACACACACATCACTCGCACACACATCCATGCATCATTTGAATAATATGCGATGGTGTGTATGTGCATGAGCCCAGCCCATGTGATTCTGTTGTCATTGACTGGCTGCTAATGGCAACCAGATGAGCGGCCTTGCATGTGTACGTGTGTGCGTGTGCGTGTGTGTGCGTGTGTGTGTGTGTGTGTTGGGTGTGGTCCCTCTCACTCCTTTGGTTTATGATTAATTTGGGGGCCTGGAGCCAAATCTCTCTCACACACATGCATTGCATTATGCAATATTTGAGCAGACCTGCATGTTGCGTAACGCCCATCCTTGACGTCATCATCTGTTCCTAGACCTGCACATGCTCAGTGATGATGTCATCGATATAGGAAGCTGACTGTTCCTTGGAGACAATGTCGAACCCTCATAAGCGACTCTGAACCTTCACCGATGTCACTGCTGCACCTCACCCAGTAACTAGATATCCTGGGCCTGATTTCACTCAGATTACTGGTCCTAATGGGTTCACTGGTGTCACCGGTCACACCTTTGCCAATAAACTGTTAACCGATCTCACTGGTGTCAGGTGTTGAATTCAATATGTTTTAATAATCACATATAAAAATGATTTTTGTTACACCATTAGTTACACCAATCAAATGCTTCTCAGGCAGCCTCATGCTTGGTTTTCGGTGCGTTTCCTCCCACGGTCGTCTCTGCGTTATTTTAGAGCAAATCTTTCACTGCTGAGGCATGATGTATCTGAAATCGCTGTGCAGTGGTAACACAGCTCCCAGTGCTCCCAGCACACTAAACACTTGAACTGAACTGAACGCTCAGTTCGCTCAGTGCATTAAACAGCGCCAGCATGTCACAATGGTGACCTTTTAGCTTACATTTCATTTTGGGGAAGAAACAAGGAGTCAAATGTGGCAAGTAAGGCGGGTGATGAGTGACAATTTTGTTGATGGCAGGCCGCCCAGCTGTCATTTGTTTGGACTGTTTGGGCTTTTCAGTAAATCTCCACACTGACAGTCTGACGCTGAGGGACAAATACATGCTGCACGGCCCTGTGATTATCTGCCAAAGTGATCATTCCCCTGTCACGCTCCCGTCAAGAGGCACCTTATTCTGTCTTGGATACTGCAAAGACTGCTGTTTCGTTTTTGAGCTGTAGCCTCATCTGAGACGTAGTGATGGTCCTCCACTTGAAGGCTGGGTTATCACTCAGTGCTTCTCCTGCACAAGGTGTTATGTGAGGTCATAATGTTGACGGTCCCGACTGCAGGGTCAGGTACAAAGACTTTCACTCACTTCCTGGACTCGAAGCTGGAGTTTTTCCTTGTAAATCTTTTTAGAGTAGCGATGACACTCCCGTGACCAGCTGGGAGGAAAGGCAGCGGTTCAGAACTTAACCTCACATGTTACAGTTAATTAAAAGAGACACCGATGAGAGAGACGTCAACTCCTCCTATCTGGAAAAAGTGCTGAAATATATGATCTAACTCGAGATGTCACGAGATTTTTAATGTCTTAGACACAATCACTGGTAGACCTTATTTCAAAATGTAGGACACGATTCAGAGATGTTGAATGCTACAGTAGAAATGATGTTCACGCCCAAAATCCTGACTTTAAATAATTTCATTATTTGCACATTTTTAACGAAATGTTGTTTCATATTTACCATGTAAATCATTCGATTTAATGGAATCTGGTGAAATTTACATTATTGGTTTACATTCACTTTATACAATGTGTATATTTTTGATTTGAACATATTTAATTTTATATATTTCAGTTGCATTACATTTAATTAATGCTTCATGTTCACGAGGGCCAAAATATTTGAGTATTTCAGGTGTTTGAGTAGCAGCTGTATTGGTAACATACTTTGGTTTTTCCAGATCTTAAACCTCACAGTGACAAAAATGTTCAATCAGAAAATCAAACAGGAAGTTGGAAAGGATGTCGAGTCACATTTTGAAGAGACTGTCTGACTCGTCTTCCTCTTTGGAAATCAGATTTTTTGGAGTTAATCATCGCTGCAGGTCTGTTTCTCTGGTTGTTTGCTGAAGGAATTCTAAAGTCATTTTAACTGTCTTTAAAATCCAGAACGGGGGAAAAACAAAGTTCAAATCCAGCATACTGGTGCTGAGCTGCAGTAAATCCCCTCTGACTGATTTCACCCCTACAGGAAAGAAAGCAGCTGAGATAGATTGCATCACCACATGTTTCTCTTTCTGTTATTGTTATTCTGAGCGTGAAGCAAAGAAAACCTCAGCAGAGAACAGACAGGATGGGAGGCTTTGTTTGAAAAACACTTAAAATAAATGTTCAGAAAGAGATTTAAATGGAAATGAAGACAGAAAAACAGGAGAACGTACAATCAGAGGAGAAAGCCTGATATATGTACTCAAGTAGAAACTTTCAAGAGGGAAAGATCCAGTCAAAGTCGAGTTGTCAGCTGTAAGAATGAAAGCAGCAAAAATATCTGAAGTCCAAATGTTGAAGTTTCTATTTCATTTGAAGCACAGAAAAGTACTTTCAGCTAAAGTGAAACGAATGATGAAAGCTCTTGTAAAGTCTCCAAACACAGTGAGAGCACAGAAAGGTTGAAAGGTCATTTGATTGAAGGAGGTGAGGGTGACAGGAATGAAACGTGTCCAAAAACAGTTAATGTGTGTGCAGAGCCATCGTTGACCATTAAAACCGTCCTCGCTTCACAGTCGATCCCTCAGGTGCAGTAAGAAGCTGAAACAAATGCATGAACCTCCAGATGATGAGGAGCTTCACTGACAATGAACCTGGAGGATACACCCCAAGCAGATGGCAGGACTAACTAGATTTAAGACTACAATAGAAATCTCTGAAGAACAGCACTCGGCTCAACATTAAACATTCAGACTCTTTATACAGTCTGAGAGTGAGAACAAGACACAGGTGAAGGTGATCAAGACAATCAGGCAGGAAGGAAGCAAAACTAAGAAACGAGCAAACAAGCCACAAGAACCAACTACCAAAATAAAACAGGAAATCAACAACAACCATAAACCATGAAACAAGGAGACGCTGAAACATGCTAAACATGAAGTTATTCAGCGAGGAACATGCAAGTAACATAATTTACTAAAGACGAAACAGACAGGAAGGAAGTTACCAGGAAGTAAACAAAAGACCAATACCAATTACAGAGACAGCACACAGATTGGGGAACAGGCACAGGAAGATGAAACACTCAGGGAACTAAAAATACTACTTTGAATATGACAGCCTAAAACTTAATCAAAGCCACCCTGGGACCATGACACTCCTCTGTGATACAGTCACACATAGTCAAACAGGTGTCGATGAATGATGAGGATTTATAAGGATGAGTGAAGCTGGAACTTAGCCGTAATTCTAGATGACATGACCAGCTGTGGATGCTTTGGCTAAAAACATACAGGAGCAGGAGCCAAGGTAAATATTTCTCAAAGAGTGTGATATGACTGAGTCATGAAAAATGCATGTTCTGGTGTCCTTGTCTTGATGTCAGTACAGTTTTTAGGGACTGGATACCAGAATTGAGGTCTGTGGTACCCTAACCTTTGAACATCAATTTTGCAGCTCCAGATAAAGTCCCAGATAATGTCTTTGCTAACAAGTGGTCAGTTCTCTGGTGCAACCATGCAGTCATTTGTTAGTTAGCGTTACGGGAGAACGTCTTAAATGGGACAGAAGCTGAAGTGGGCCAGACCAGCCAAACTCCCCTTTGTGTCACTGTAAAGAAGTTTAGCTACACGTGTAATCCCTGAGAAGTCTTTATAGAGGAAGAAGACGTGCAGAGTCAACATTTCGATGGCTTTGCATGTTTCTCGTTTATACAGAAGCAGTTAATTTTACAAATGCTTTACTGGTACAACGCCCATAACACTGCACCACATTCTTCATCTATTATTGTTATTTTTCAGCCACTTTATTAGGTACAACTGCTTCTCAAATAAATGATCAGCTAATCTTATAGACCAGATGACCTGCTGAAGTTCAAACCGAGTATCAGGATGTTGGTGCCTCACTAGTCTGATGTTTCAGAGATGGATGATATAATTTGGGCACACAAACATCTCCAGATTTTACAGAGAACGGTCCAAAAACAAAACAAAAATCCAGTTTGTTGCAAGCAAGGTATGCAGAAGAGCATCTCTGAATGCACAACATGTCAAACGTTGAAGCAGATGAGCTGCAGCAGCAGGAGACCACAGTGGGTGCCACTTCAGTCAGCTAAGAACAGGAAACTGAGGCAACAGTTCACACAATTCATCCTGCCCTGTATCAGTGATTCAGGCTGTTAGTGATGATGTGATGCTGTCGGGGATATGGTCAATTCAGATCTACAAAACATAGTTGCATAAACTTTTCTGTCTTTATAATTTAATGAATATTCAAATATTCAAAATCATGACTATCCCTGCCAAGTATCATAAGCTGTACCTCTGATCACACAGCTTATGTTTGCAGTTATTTCATGGAAAGATCCCAGAAAGTCATGTGGCTTTAGTTACTTAAAGTTTTGGTCCTAACCTTTAATGTGTCCAGTAAACCATGAGCCCGAGGGCTGTGCATACCTTTTACTCTCAACTTCAAACAGCAGAAATGAGTTTCCTTTGCAGGGTGAACAGGATCCAGCTGAGATGGATCAAACGCCCCAAAGGAGCTGGTGGCAGCCCGAGAGGTCCGAGTATCTGTGCCGCCCCTGCAGTCCTGACCCAGATAAATAGACAGATGAACCAAAGTCTATTCAAAAAACATAGCAGTGTAGCACTGAGAGCCTCAGCCAACGCAGAAACAGCATTATCAGATTATCATCACCATTTAACAGGTGGATAAGTAACAGTTAAGGGACTTAAAACTACTAAGACGGTTGAAAACAGCAATATAATGAAATAAAACAGGTCAAAATAGAGCGACAATCCAGACAGAACAACATCAAGTAGACTGACAGAGTGGAGAAATGGAAGGGAGGTATGAATGCTTTAATCTGGTTTAAAGACTTGTTTGGAGCAAAGTCAAGCTCACATTCAGAGCAGTTAGTCATGATGGAGTCATGAATGGAGACCGATCCAGAAACACACCCTGAAAGGACGAAGGAGGAGAGGAAAAGAGAGATGCAGAATAGTGACGGAGGATGGAGGGACGTTAAAAGGTTATAAAACGTGGGGAGGAGGGGAAGAAACAGCAGGGTGAGTCCAACCCTTAATGCCAGAGGGGATTTCTGCTGAACAGAACCAGAGTCGGCTCTGATGCCGGTCCGTCCTCCTCCTCACCGACCTCAACTTAAATCTGCTCTGTGGAGTTGCCCTGTGAACAAACAAAGCTTCTGTTTACTTCTAGAGTTGCACAGCAAAGCCGGCCGTGTGGACCCTCCAACAAACACCGATTTCTCTCTTTGATGTATTTTAAACCCTCTCGTCTTCCTTTCACTCATTCGGTGTCAGGCGTTCTGTCTCACTAGTACAAAAAACTTCAAGTGCTGATTAATTGATTAATGGCTTCTGTTTGATATTAGCAAGTGACAGTTTTTTGACCTTTTTGACCCTAACAGGGGCCATAGTTGATCAAATGAATCTCACATGTGATTCAGTAACACTGAAAATAGTGACGGAGCCCATAAAGTCATCAGGGACATGTTTACTGAGACCACAGAGCAAAGGGACTCAACAACTCTTTCCGCTTCAAGTGGTGTCCAAACCCAGGCCTCGAGGGCCGGTGTCCTGCAGGTTTTAGCTGTGTCCTTGATCCAACACAGCTGAGTTAAACGGCTAAATGACCTCCTCAACATGTCCTGAAGTTCTCCAGAGGCCTGGTGATGAACTAATCATGTGATTCAGGTGTGTTGACTCGGGGTGAGATCTAAAACCTGCAGGACACCGGCCCTTTAGTTTTCAGATGGAGGATGAGGCAGAGCTGACCTTACCAGGTGAACTTTCACCAATAATGAAAGTTTAGACCCGTGAATGAAAGAAATTCTGATTTTGGGAGGGTGTCCTCAGCGGGGGGCAACCTGGCTTTTTTTAATTGAGTGGAGCTAAACATGGGTTAAACTCCACGCGGTAGGGCTCTGGGTGGGTTTGAATCTTCTTGCTTTGTGGTAACAGTGCTAACCACTCAGCCACCACGGTGCCGCCAAATTACAGCTTGTGAAGCCAGATAATCAGATAATCCAACAAACTCTTGAACTCTTGTGGAAAGATGATCAATTACTTTGGTAAGACGGAGGATGGAGGATCTATAAGTCTTCTGAATCAGAACCACTTCAGCTGAAAGCAGCCATCAGCCCTGCCCTGACTGAACTCCTGACTCGTTTGCCTCCATATGAAAACTGTTTGCTGGTAAATGAGTCTGTAATTTAGATCAGTGAGGAAACTGAAGAGCTGGAAAACTGGATACACACCAGGTTGATGTTTAATTACATGAAATCCAGAAACAATCACTCTGTTAAAACTGCCTTTCACCATCTTAACTGCTGCAAATCTCTGAGGATATGAAGTTTTTAATCATCATTAGGTTTGTTTGTTTGTTCGTGTCTCCCAAACAGACAGATGACAGGACAAAATCAATCATAGCCTTAAATTTAATGGCAACATTCTGCTTCCTGAAGATGACATCTTCACTTTTCATGTAGAACATTTGTTACTCCGTCACTGCATATTCACATGCAAAATACAAATGCAGTGCTCAGCCCGTTTGTCAAGTGTTGCAAGTCCTTCGTGTCACCGCACATACGCACAAAATGTTCCTCCCTATGCAGCTTTACAGTATTTCATTTAGTCCAAATAGTTTGGACTGCTCATGATCCAGCAGGTTCCTGGTTAGGTTTTAAACCAATACTTTTTACCTGTGAGTCTTTGAATTAACTAGAAAATATTACTGCTCCTTTTTAAAAGCCTCCCTTGGTTTGGTTCCTGGCAATATCTTCAAACTCTTTGTGAGCCCAGCCGGGGTTTGAGATCTACAGCACACATCCAGTTAGTATAAATGAGGCCTGGCAGTCACTGATCAGCTACCCGTCTGTGTCAGTCAAAATAAAAACAACAAAAAATATTAACCAAGGGGGAAACTGTCAGAATTGATCATTTAAGATGGTCATTTATGCTTAGAAATGTATAATCATTCGTATGCTGATAAAAATCATATCCTTATTAGGTCTGATAAGACTCTGTGTGCACTTGTGTACCATGAGATGAGAGGAAGCAGTCTCGACGTTATCATTTCCATTATAGCTGCAGGAACTAGACTTTGCTGTTCTTAAAAGTGCTTTAAATGTGTGTTTGAGACACGACCTATTGCAAGTTCCTGTTTTTATAGTTTAGCAAGACGCTTACTTGTGCTTTTCTGCATGCAGTTTAAGTTCATTGAAAGGTCGTGTGTCTATGTATAGTATGGCTGGAAACACACACACACACACACACACACACACACACACACACACAGAATCCGGACACTGATGTTGTTCAGAGATGCCTGCTTAAGAATGTCACGTGTATTTGTAATTGCATATTCATGAATGATTGCTTGCTGACAATAAAAAGGGCTGTAGCGAAGGAATCAGTTAAAGTTGGTTGAGTTCAGGTGAAGGAATCTTTTCCTCAACTTCCCTCGCGAGCCACAAAGACAAAGAGCTCTGTCTTGTTCTGTTTTGTCGTGCGGTTTGTTGGTCTTGTGTTCCAGCGGGCTTTGTGCCCAGATAAACCCAACAGAAACGATCCACTTCAAAGTCTGACACTTTAACCTGGGAGTCTGTGGGCGCTGATTTGCAGTCAGCCTGTTAGCAGCGCTGCGGTTTGGGCACTTGAGCCTTTTGCCTTTTGCTCGTCATTCATGATGAGCGGGGATTTGCTGCCCGGCTCCCTCAGATTTTGAATCGTCGGGACATGCCCTCTTTTAAATGTAAAAAAGTATCAAGTGACTTGGATCTCACTGCTTTTCATTCACTCGTGTTCCTGTAAAGACCTGCAGTCTGCTGTCACGAGGCTCTGCACTGTTTCTCATCACACAAAACTTAATTTATGATTATGCCGAGTTTCAACAGACCATCTTTGTTTGTACGTCGGGAAAGGTTTATGCTGGGACTCATTAGTAATAAACTGTAATCTATACTGGATCACAAACAAACCAATGTGTTTGTTAGTCATGTAAATTTTAATCAATAATTGATATTCGGTCACTTGCAGCTGTGCTTCTCGGGGCAAATGTTACATAAAAAGAATGATTTGCATGAAATCAGTCCAAGAAGAAGACATTAAGAAAACTATAAAAGGTTCATGATTTCTGTATGTGACACGTGTTCGTCTCTGTAGGACCCTGACTCCCAGATGCCGGACATACTTTGGCACTATGGAGGCGAAACACTGCCTCCCTCTGGCTGCTGCGAGCACAGACAGCCACACGGCACAGACATAACCGCCTGCACGCTCTCGTGCTATTAATTCTTTAATTTGTGGACTATTGTCCTGTCTGCTGGTTTTATTGTAACCACAGTGACAAAGGCTCCTGAACACGAGCCCATTGTTCCTGATTCCTGCTGACAGCGGATGTAAACCCAATCAACAGTCAGAATTTTGTTTAACTGCTCTCATAGAAACACTTAAAGTTTAATCAGTTTGACTCCTGTCTTTTGTACTCAGAGGTCTGGATCCTGGATTTAGAGGGGAAAACACTTCCCGTCTGTTTTGGAAACTTATAAATCTGTCCCCACATTTCAGAAACCGTTGGCTGGTCACAGAAACTCTCAGAGCGAAGACGAAACCTTAAATGGTGCAAAGGGAAGTTAATGCAGACTGCTCGAGCTCGGTGACCCGACCGTCGTTTCCGTAGTTGCGACCTCTAAGCGATTAGACACATTTACCTCTACGGAGGAGCTGCATGGTTGTAAAGCATCCCACATCAAAGTCATTAAAACCTTATATCGTGATGACCTTTAGACATTTCTCTATTTCTTTGGTGTAGAGGATCATTTTGGGATGTAACTCCTGTCTGCTGTAACTATAACAACGACAGTAAACGCACAGAGGATAAACAAACAGGCTTCACAGAATAATGGAGGCAGGTTCACAGAAGCTGAAGAAGGCGTGCCACCTACTGTAACAAACAACAACTGTAAACTACAGCGATCGGCCACAACGACAGAACCACTAACATGTGAATGCAACCTGTCAGGTGTCAGCCATCCACGGACGCACCACCCGACATCCTCAAAGGAACCAGCCAATCCGCTGCAAGAATCCCAGTTCCAGACACTGCAGGGGACCCAGCCCCCCACCAACACCCCAAGGTGGTGCATCCACGCCCTAATGGGAGAGTGTTCATGCAGCACAGTGGTGACCGACACACTGTCAGGCATTCAGAGAGTAAACGCCCAGGCCTGCACAAAAACACCTCATCACCAACCGTGTAAAACAGACAAGAAATAACATTTGTTTTAAATAAAAATATATTTTCTCTTTAATTTAAATTACATTCGAGTCAACAAAGCACAGCAAAGTTCTGGTCCTGAGCTCCTTCATAGCAACAAAAAGCGAACCCCAGCAGACCTGTGTAGGAACGTCAGTTTAGGAAACGGAAACCTCAAAACTCTGTTTTCAATCACTGAGCTGCTGAGATTCGGGGTCTCACTCAGCCGCTCACGGCGAGACGCTCGGAGGAAGTCGAACAGTCTCACGTGTTGTCGGTAAAAACTTGTCCCAGGATGGAGAGCCGAGCGCTGAACGGCTGAACGGGGCAGGACAGCAGAGGGGGCGTCTTCTTCTCTCCGGGTTTCAGAGCAATGCTCTCCGATTGGCTGCCCCCCTCTGTCTGTTTGGGAGGGGGTTTTGATTGGCTGCCGGGCTGCGACAGGGTGAGCAGCATGTCTTGGAGCTCCTGGCGGTCCTGGTCGTGCCGGCCGCAGCAGTACAGCGCCGCTGGGTCCAGAGGGTGAGCCTCCGTGTTAAAGATGAACCCCCCTGCCCCTAACACACACTCCCCCGCCTCCCCACCCTCCTCCCACGACCCGTCCCCCTCCGTCCCTCCGCCGTGCAGAAAGTGGGTGGGGTCAAAGAGCAGGTAGAGGTACTTGATGGTTTCAGCTAGAAAGAAGGACTCCATCCTGTTGTCCAGCTGGTGATCTCGCAGGTCTTTAACCTGCAGGAAGAAGAGCGAGGAAAACTTTACTCGTGAGCTCTTTTTAATCACGAGCACTTCAAAGTGATAACTAAGGCCAGCCAATCAAACTGACAGTGGGACTTACGCTGGCATATCCACACGGCGTCTTGGCGATCTTCTCGATGGACTCCAGAGCGTCGACGCCCAGCTGGAGATAGGTGTGATCACCTGTTGCCCTGAACAGGTACATCGCACTCTCGATTAACTCTGAAACACGTAGGAAGAAGGAAGATCAGCTGGTTTGTTGCTTAAAGTTGCTCAGAAAACAACCAAAAACTATACTTCAGAGTTTTATGACACCCAGGTAACTGACATCAGCGCCTTCAAGGTTCATCTACACAATAAATAAATCACAATAAATATTATTGCGATAAAGCTCTGTGTTGTTGCCCATCTCAAAAAGTATTACTCACCTGCCGTTTAGTTCAGATTATCTCAAGACACTAAAAACCAACCAGCTCAAGGCTTCCCATCACTCCCTGAAGCTGATAAATATTAGTCTGAATGAGCTCCGACTGTAACCTTTGACCCCGAAGACAGAACGCGATAGGCGGAGGGTGTTAGTGGACTGACCTGGTCTCAGTGGGTAGCCCTCTCTCTTATCCACAGTGTAACCCTGAGGGATGCTGTAAAACTCAGGCAGTCCTCCAAACTGTCTCCACACAGAATAATAATTCTGGAAAGTTCTCACAGCGCTGTCCAGGTTTCCCAGCAGAGACTGAAACACAGACACAGATTTAACTTTGTTTGTATGTTAACAGCCTCCAGTTACAGACTTGTGTTTGTGCGTTCACTCACCTGCAGGCCGGGCCAGAAGGCCTCCAGACTCTGGAAAATGGGCATGGACACAGTTCCTTTGTGCATCTGCACCCACAGGTACCAGTCGTCAAAGCGGGTGTAGTTCTGGATGGCTCGATCATACGCTGATAAAAGACATCACAGGATCAGAGATCAGATGTTTGGTTTTCCTTCTGTTTGTTAGCACAGAGGCATCAAATGAAGCTTTCACAAAACTTTGGCCAGAAAGTGCAGAAGATATGCAGCTGGAACAATCGGACAAACCAACCCTGACGACTACTTACAGACTAGAAAAATTATTTTATTTGTCTCCACAAATAAACCTTTTTTTTTTAACTAAAACAGGAAATTGCTTAGCAGCTGTCAGGAGGAAGGAGAGCGCTGTGACTGTTACCCTGGAACATGCTGAGCAGCTCTTCATCCTGCAGCATGACGGCTCCTTTGACCAGATACTCGAAGTACGAGTCGACTCCCGCGCCAATACCAGCATCCTGAGCGACCCACTTCGTGGACACGATGTCAATGTGGTTCCCCACCTGGGCGGGCAGACAGGTGACAGAAACAGGTAGGAGGGCTGTTCCTTTTTTATCGACTGATTCAGCTCCTTCACCAGCTCCAGGACTGCTGTGATTTGGCACAAAGCCCTCCACAGAAACATTTATATAAAATCATCATATTTAAATGTTTTTAAATTAATTTCACTGACTAGCCAAGGAAGACAAGCTGGCCTATCAGGGGCTCCATTCATCCTACTCTCCATTTTCAGCACACCCCATACAAATGCTCATGTTAGGCCTTTTCCGACTTTAGCTGCCATGTTTGCACTTTGGGTTGGATGTGAGTGGACGGTTGTAGCAGACACTTTATTTACCAGTCCGATGTCAGATCTGGTCTTCCACAGGGCTCTCAGGGCTCGGCGGGCGACGTTCTCAAATGTCGGGTCTCCCGTTAGTCGACTCAGTGTGGCGAACTCCAGGATGAAGGTTCCCACGCCAGCGGTACAGGTGACCGGTGTCTCAGTGGGACTGACGCCACGCAGAAGGTTCACCGTGCCGTACGGCATGCCGGTGGGAGTCTCAAACGCTGGTTTATTGTTGAGACAAATTTCACTGATTTATTCATGTGTGCTTTTCAAAGTAGTTCATTAAAACTAGAGAGTCTGAAATGCCAGAACACACCAGGCAGCAGCTTCCTGGCGGCGTCCTCGGCCATCCTCAGCAGCGGTCCTGAGCAGGGCCACCCGGGCTCCAGCTCCATTCCCGCCCTCTTCGCCAAGAGATGGGCTGACAGCAGACCACCCACAACTACACGCAAACACACACACACACATTAACCTGAGGTGGACACTCTCCTTTGCCACAGCTCCTGCGCCCAGATGTGCAGTGTTTATAAAAACAGCAGTTTAAATGTTGAACACGAGTTTCCCCTCAGAGTCCGAATCGTCCGTCAGTACCTCTGATGTTGGTTTCAAACACGGACGCGTTGACGTCGATGTCGAAGTCGACGGTGTCTTGGAGGATCGACGCCACTCGCTGGAACTCTGTACGGTTTCCCAAAACCTTCAGAGAGAACACATCGAACCACTGTCGGGTCACCGCGCAGGAGTACAACATCTGCTCATCAGTGTTTGTTAAAGGCTCTGTAAACGTAAAATGTCTGTTTCCAGTCTTACCAGCAGAGTGTCGAGGGCGTCAATCAGAGTGAGCGAGAAACTGTGGAGAAAAGAGCAGCAGGGGTCATTTTACTGTTTCTGACAACTCTTAACCTTACGTAATGTTTTCTTCTGAACCACTTTAATTGAAGAGAATATTTTCAATGTTTTACTTTGAAATTCTTTGTTCTTTATCTTTGTCTAAACGTAACTTCCTTCCACATGCATAAATACATAAACAACAGAAAAATCATAATTGTATAATTTAATATTTAAGTCACAATTTTTTAATGTGATGTGTTTAATGTGTTGGACTTTGGAAAAAGCAGTAAATTTATTAAACTTTTATAAGAGAAATCTTGACTCTGTTCATTAAAGGGAAATAAAATGAACTAATTTCACCTGAATATACTAAATAAATTCATAAATGTGACCTGATGGTTTTATAAAGTGGTAAAAATCAGAGAAAGGTAAAAGAAATACTTAAAGGTTTGGCGTGTGCTAGCTGTGTCCTGTTGAGACAGGAAGTGTCTTATAACTACAAAATAAAAGAAACAAGAGCGCTCAGAGAGTTCAGATCTCCCTGAAAGGCACACGCTGTATTAAAATAGTGATGCTTTTATTAAACATGCTGATGTCAGCATTGTTGGAAATCGTTGGAAATGTGGAGATGATTAATCGATTTTATTATCTTCACCTGTATGATTGGAGCAGAACTGACTGAAATCTTTGGCTTCTATCAGCTGTAGAAACTTGAGATTTTTAGGATATATTCATGCTGTGTGACTTTATGGGTCATCGTAACGTCGTAGGGCCTTGTATTGAAATAATAGTGTATACACATAATAATACTCAACATGGTTTCTTTATTATTTTTTGTTAAGGTAAACTTTGACCTGAGGTGCTAACAGTGAAGGTCAAGGTCAACCTAGATACTCATGTCCCCTAATGCCAGCTATAGTGTTGTGAAGTTTGAAAACAATCCATGAAAAGATTGTGAGTAGTAAGTTTCTACTGATTTTCACACGTTGTGTCCTTGAACTTGACCCGATTTTCACCCTAAGTAAAGAAAAGTTCACTGCAGTAAAGTGTACTTGACATTCAAGTTTTTAAACTGCCTCACCTGCCCCACGTGTCCTGTCCATCGCAGGTGAGAGGGCGGAGCTCATCGTAGGGGAAGGCGTTGTCAAGGTAACTGTTGTAGGCGTGGTAGAACATGGATTTGATGCGCTGTCTGAGAGATGAAGTTTGTTACATTAAGGACGGGACAATTTATCAAAGCATTCAAATTTAGATGAAACTAATTCAGTAAAAATTGGATTCTGCAATTTTTCCCTGGTGTGAAAAACGTTAAACATCCAAGTACACAAATATTTCAACATATATTAGAATCAAAATGGAAACGATCTGAAGCCAGATCAACTTTTTTAACGGGATTTCGGAAAACGCAAGCAAAGTAAACCACTGAACAGTTAACTTTCAACGTTTTTCAAAATAAAAGCTTCTCACATTACTGACACAGGCAGACAAACACGCAAACAAACGAGAGCAGATCGAGCTGTACACGAATCGCTGTTTAGGACCAGCGTTCATACTTTACATCACCCAAACGAATCTGTGTGCTTTCATCGACACATTAAAAACGTTTGTGTTTCAGGTGAATTCAAAGCTTTTAAAAACAAACTGATTAACCTGTGAATATGTTGGGACTTCTCTTAATCATCAGTTTGAAATATCTGACAAAATTAAACGCACATGTCGGTTGCTTAAGTCAAACCCTTAAAAGAATGAAGGAGGCAGCGTTCAAATTATGAGGCAAATGCAGCTGATAGTAGAATGAAATATTTCCACAAAGTGTACCAACATCAAACCTGCCCACACCGACTGCTCAGGAACAGAATCAGTCAAACACAAAAAACAAAGGAGAGATGATTAAGATGCAAATGAATTTCTGCGTCAAGGCAACTCGCATTTATCTTATATTGTTTTAATGCCACTGCTGCATATCATTAAATTTGGCATCTCTCTTCCACAGTTTGTTTTTTGTCTTGTTTGTGGTCTTGAGTTCTTCCTCCCCACAGTCGCCAGCTGTTGCTCGTGGTCTGAGTGGTGACTTTGTAAATAAAATACAATAAAACGACCCAAACATCTGCCCGGACGCATTGCTAAGATGACTGCTGAGTGGAAATACTTGCTTAGATAAAACATACAGTAAAAAAGCACTTTACAATTATTATTTGATTATTGTGTTGTGGGAGTTTCCCCACTCTCAAACTCACAGTGGGATCCCAGTCTAGTGTTAGCGTTTGCCCCACACGCACCCACCCTCAGACTCGCTCCAGCTGGCGTGATGAAGGCAGGATGGGTGGTGTCTGCACAAAACTCAACTTTAAACCGAGTCCAGACGGAGCTGGTGTTCGTACCTGACAGCAGCCATCTCCTCCTCCGAGAACTGACGAGCCGCCGCATCGCTCAGCACCCACACCAGCAGCGCCGCGCACACGGGAGCGCGCATGTAGACAGACAGACGGACAGGTGAGACAGGTGGACTCGGACACAGATATGACCTGAAATTAAAGATCGGGGAAACACGCACGGAGCACAGAGCGAAAAGTCTTCTGTTGTTGTTGTGCAGCTGTCAGGAAGCAGGAAGTTAGTCATCTGCGCATGCGTCGAACCGGTGCGCTGACGAGGGCTTTCGACGTGGAATCTCATTGGACGTTTTTTTTGTTTTGTTTTTTAAATAAACCTTTATTAATGAACTGGTTATATGACAATGATGACAGTAGAGCCATTGAAATGACAAATAAGATAACTGGACTGTAAAATATATACAGATATGAATTAATAAAAAAAAGTTTTATTTTAAAATTATGCTCCGTTGTATTTATTTCAGAGAAGGTTTATTTCGCAGAGCTAAATGTATTTTCCAGCTGTCTCTTATTTTCATCTCTTATTTTATTAATTAAAATTATACTTATCTCTATTTGTTTACATAATGAGTGAGTCAGTATTAAAAAGATAACTTTGCAAATATGGATGGACACACATTACAAAATACTGTACATTTGCAGTAGTGTGGAAAGTCTTTGTTTTTTTATCAAAGAGCCAAACATACATACATGCAGAGAGAAATACACAGACACAGAACACAGAGTATGTGAATACCCTGAACAGCATGTGTCAGATTATAATATTATTTTATGCCATATGTCTGTGAAGGTTCTCAGTCATCCAGGTCATTGTAGTCAAAGGAGCTTGCAAAGAAAAGCGTCTGGACTTCTTTAAAAAGAATTCCAGACGCTTTTCTTTGCAAGCTCCTTTGACTATTTTATGCCATGTTAGACCCTTAATTAAAGATGGTGAATTATTATGTAGTTTTAGTTTGCATTATTCTCCTGAATTAGAAGAAGGTGATAACTATTGCATTTGTTAAACTGATTTGCATTGCATTAGACTGCTGGTTTATTGTGAATGAATGATATTGTTTTATGATGCATTATACTGCTGAGTTATGAGAAATACTGTTTGCAGAAAGTCATCGCCTTATTTGTCTGATTAGAAGAGAACAGAACATACTGGAGTTTTCTGCCCCATCTCAGTAGGAGCAGATAAACAGGGAGCCAAGGTTGTAGCTTAGGCACCGTGTGAGAGAAAGAATGTGAATGTTTAGGCTTTTATGATTAGGTGGGGGCCACTAGAGGCTATAAGAGTTTGATCAATGCTCCACCATTTTGAGATCTGATGCTGTCTGCGTACGGTGTCCATCTCCCACGCGTGTGATCATTAAAATCATCGTTTGACTCAACCCGGCCGGACCAGTGTTGTTATTGTGGTTTTTCCTCTTGTATCCATCCCCAATATTTGAATTCGTAACAGTTTTGGGGGCTCGTCCTGTGGTATTGGGGTGGAATTTTGGAGGTTTGGACGGTCCGAGGTTGTCGAACGGACAGGCACAAGCCAGTGGTCTGACGTGAGTGGGCATAAGCCGGCTTATACAAAGGTAAGGCACTACCTGTTGAATTATTTCCAAAGTGTGGCAAATTGGACATGACAAAATTGAAGTCTACTCACTGAAATTACTGGTAAATGTCTGTTTTGATTTTGATGAAAAAAAAAAATCTCATGAGTTGAAGCAGTTAGAGTCTGCTGAGAAATAAATGCAGTTGGAGTCTGCTAAGAAATAAATGCAGTTGGAGTCTGCTGAGAAATAAATGCAGTTAGAGTCTGCTAAGAAATAAATGCAGTTGGAGTCTGCTGAGAAATAAATGCAGTTGGAGTCTGCTAAGAAATAAATGCAGTTGGAGTCTGCTAAGAAATAAATGCAGTTGGAGTCTGCTAAGAAATAAATGCAGTTGGAGTCTGCTGAGAAATAAATGCAGTTAGAGTCTGCTGAGAAATAAATGCAGTTGGAGTCTGCTAAGAAATAAATGCAGTTAGAGTCTGCTGAGAAATAAATGCAGTTAGAGTCTGCTAAGAAATAAATGCAGTTGGAGTCTGCTAAGAAATAAATGCAGTTGGAGTCTGCTGAGAAATAAATGCAGTTAGAGTCTGCTGAGAAATAAATGCAGTTGGAGTCTGCTAAGAAATAAATGCAGTTAGAGTCTGCTGAGAAATAAATGCAGTTAGAGTCTGCTGAGAAATAAATGCAGTTAGAGTCTGCTGAGAAATAAATGCAGTTAGAGTCTGCTGAGAAACTGGGTTGGAGTCCCAAGTAGTTTGATAGGGAATTGGTCATTTTGTGGGTTGGAGTCCCCATTGACCACTGGGTTGCACCTGCCTCAGTCAGACTCTTGTGTTGGGGTGCTGACTGTTGTTTCAAAGTGTTATAAATTATTATAGGACGGCAGTTGGAGTCTGCTAAGAAGCGCATAGCTCGGAGGTTACGCTCCCTCCTGGCCGTGGACGCGCGACCTTGACCTGTCGGCGAACAGGGTTAGTTCAGTTTGGCTTAACTGTGGGGTACGGGGCATCCTGGAATAAGCTAGGAGTTAGAGGCTCCTTACCGTTTGTAACGGTATCTGCGCTTTTTTGGACACTGTTAAATTGAGTTAGGGACTTTAGAGATTAGGCCAGATACAGTTAGAGGCTGATACTGGTTAATTGATTACAAAAAAGTTGGACTTTCTTCGGTTGGACCCGTTAACTTAAATTTGTCAAAATTGTGTAGGCGCTAAATCTGTCAGGCCTGACAGTGGTTGTAAATATAAGACGTCTTTGTAATAGAAAATAATAGAGCTGTGTGTGAGACTGTGTGTGACGAGAGCGCGCTGCAGCGCTGCGAGCTATTTTTAGATGGTGTGTGAACATGCAAATGAGGTGGCTGCTGTGAAGCGCACAGAGGACTTTTGCTTCCGGTTTAGCGTGTTTTTTGAGTTTTATAGTTATGATTTGCAAATACTGTTAAAGACTTGTAAATAAGACGCTGATTTTGCTGAGTATAATATTACAAATAAGGTTTTGAATGACTACGGTGAATGTTTGATGTTTGGCTGAGTTTTGATATAGAAAAGACAAATCGTGCATGATTTAGACCGACACTTCAGTCGGCAGAGTAAGATTGAGTGATAAATACAGCTGTGATTTGTTTCAGTTTTATGGTGTGAAGCAGGATTTATAAGATTTTTAAAGTGTCCCTTGGTTCAGCTCAATAATATAAGCGGTTACATTTGATTTACTGTTGGTTTTATCATAATATAGGGTGTGATCAAGCACGAATTTCAGCTGTGTGTGTGACAGGAACTCTGCGTGCCCATAAAAGGCAACGGCCAGACTGTGAGAAGTATGCACCGAGAGAGAGAGTAAAATCTAGTCAGATGAAGTGAATCAGGAGGTTTTTAGAAAAGAAATGGTAAGTGAAGGGTTTCAGAAAAGAAATAGTAAGTGAATGTTTTCAGAAAAGAAATACTAAGTAAATGTTTTAGTGTGTTAATACAGGTGGATTTCTCCCAACCTGGAAACCTGAGTACAGCGGCAAAAGCATAAACAGAATTGGGACGACAGACAGGCCAAGCTTTGGCTCAAAAGTTTACAGCTTGACCCCAACTTTGTCCCCACCCTGAAAAGAAACTTAAAGGACATCTTCTCCTCCAGTTATCGGTTACCATCACTGGAAATTTGCAGGCAAGTTTTTGACTGAATTGTTATTGGCACCATGTGTCCCTGAATCTCACAAGCAAGCTCTAACTCCTGGCTGTAGACATGGAATGCTGTTATTTAAGGTGGGAAATCAAAATTTGGGAAACAAGATAAAAACACACACACAACCAGAGAAATGTATGAGAAAGACACGTGTTAGAGAAATGCCTTGTTTGAGAAAAAAGTTAAAATAACCCACCTACAAACGCACACACACGCAATGAAGAAACAGCTTACATTCATGAACACGTGAAGATTTTCCAGCAAGGTTAAAGCAGCGAAATTTAACATACACCTGTTGTTGAATGATAAAGTTTATCCACTACTAACAAATAAACTCTCTGGGTTGCAGGACAACAACTTAACTTCAAAGAGAGACACTGGTCTGACCAACCAGTGACGACACGACAGATTTAGTGGTTAAAAGATTGAAATTGTGACATGTTTTCTGCTGATTGATTAATACAAGTGATTACTGAATGAAAGAAAATTCCTTTTATGGGCTTTTAAATATGATCTTAACAATTTTAACATGTACCTGTGTTGTCCTGTCAGCTTGGTGGGTTATGAGTTGATTATATGGTGGACACTGTACTGCTGAACAACAAACAATTATATTGCCATCACTGTTATAATCTTACAGTGACACAAAGTCTCACATTTAGTTATTCTGAAAATAAGTTTATCAGACCAACTTTTATTTTCAAACACAACAAAGTATAACAGCCAACATACATACATACATACATACATACATACATACATACATACATACATACATACATACATACATACATACATAACTTTGAGAAAAAACAAAAAAAAAGGGGGAGAGAAGGCTGACACAGGGCCTGGCCCCGTTGTTTCTCCCCTCTCTGAATAACACAGCCAACACAACATCATTTTCCTGTTCGTCTGTTTTTGTTTTGTTTTTGTTTTTTCTCTTTATGCTTGATTACAGGCTGCTTTGCCGAGGCTGACCTGGACTCCTGCTCTCCCCTCTACCATCTTTGCTCACTCCTCTACCATCTTTGATGTGACCCTGACCAAATGCTACAGCAGCTGGACCCACAACAACAACCTGCAAATGTCAACAGTGCTGCAGGAAAACGATCTCATGCAGTGGAGACGGAGAGCGTTAAATCCAAGGCCCGTTTCACTACACGGGGGAGATTTTCAGACAGCTTCAGCTGACAGAGCTCTGACGAGACGCCCATTAAGCCCAGAGGAAAAGTGAGGCCGAGCAAAAGAATGCTGACCTTAACAACTCTGCATTAAAACTGTGCAGGACAGTGACGGACCAACACGGATGATCGGGCAGCAAAAAGGGCGTGCCAGAGACAGGAGGAGTAACTGAGGTCAGGAGGCACCTCAGAATGGACAAAAGCACCAGAAGAAAATAAGCTGAAGGCACAGGTGTCGGGGCTCGGCCAGGAGCTGACCTCTGAGAAGAGCCGGACAGCAGAGCTGCAGAAGGCCGTGGAGCAAAGCAAGGAAAACATCAATGGACTTTAATCTGACGTGTACGGAAAAGACTCTGAGGTTTCTGCCCTCAGTAAGAGCTCAAGGCATCAGAGCAGAAACTGAGCATGGCTCAGGAGGAGCTGGCTGCTAATCGAACCCATCAGTCAGGCTTGGAGTCCCAGACACAGGACTTGAAATCAGGCTGGAGCTTGCTGGAGCAGGAGGTCGCCAAACCTGACAAGAAGCTCCTACAGCAGGAGCAAGCCCTGAAGGAGCTACAGAAGCAAAAGGGTCAAGTTAAGGAGGAGCTGGACAAGGAGAAGATGCAGGACACTGGAGAAAAGGACTGCCTCAATTGGGGCCAGAACCAGTATGGACAGAACTTTGAGCAGCAGCACCAATGGATGCAAACGGACTGAAATGGAGGAGGGCAGGACCCCAGGGCACGCCTCAGGCCGTGGTTTACCCAGAACACCAGAACAGGAAAGTGATGAACACAAACACACACATCTACATGCACTGACTCAGAATGAAGAGAAACACACATATGAACACATATGCACTCATTGATCCACACACACACACACACACACACACACACACACACACACACACACACACACACGCTGCTGCAATGAAGAATGCTTTACTAACAAATGCTTATGCTGACACGCAAAATGCTGCACACAAACATCCAAATACAGAATCTGTTACAACAACAAGAAGCCATTGATTGTTTATTGGTTAAATGCATTTCATGTCACCCAGAGGGCGTTTGTGTAGATTTAGGGGACAGGGTCTAAGGCAGTTTGGTTATGAAAACAATGTCTGTGCGTGATGTCTGTTTATGGCTCAAGGCCTCGACTGAATTGTTTACTGTGCTTCACACAGCCTGATAAGGAGCAGTGGTACAGAGTGAAAATGATGAATTAACGGTGTGAGTTTTATTTCAGAGCGCCACATTTTTTGTGATGGAGATTTAATTGAAGGAGGAACACACAAGGAAAAAAAAAAAAAAAAAAAAAAGGGCCACCCCTTGAATTTACGTAAGCATCTCGCGTGTATTTAACACAATTGCCTCAGGCTTTAAAGCTCTGTACGAAATTCAACAACTCAATTTGTTCTCATTGAGATGACACGATACGATCTAATAAGAGTGGTTGGCTGCTGAACTCACGGAATCCACAACACCGCATAAGATTTCAAACTACAGGAAAATCACTGGAGTTATAAGAGGCAGACAGCGACACACACACCACATGCATGCTATTGCTATTTATTGTGAATTAACCTGTCAAGGGCAAGAACAGAATAATTCTGCATCAAATACAGGAAATCATAGCTTTCCTGTATTTCCTACATTGTTGGCATGCTGGTTGGTGCTGTTGCTCCACATTAAGAAGGTCTTGGGTGCAGGTCCACAGTCTGGCTAGTTTGCAGTGGTTTCTCTCTGGGTGTTCTGGTTTCCTGCCACAGTGAATAGTCATGCAGCTATTAGAGCTAGGTTAATTGATGATTCTAAATTATCCATGAATGTGAGTGTGAATGGCTGTTTGTTTCTATCTGATAGACTGGTCAGCTGTCCGGGGTGTACCCTGCCTGGCAACCTATCACTTCAGGGTTATTTCCCAGCCCTGCTGCAACCAGGATAAAGATAGGAGGATGGTAGTTGTTGTAGACCCATTCAATTTTTATGGTAACCAGGATCTAGACTTTGTTGAACCGCATGCAATATGAAGACAACATGTAGTATTTAAGTGACCAAGTAGAATTTGAATTAAAGTTATTGAATAGTGTTGAAATAAACTGACAGAATTGAAGGATTAAAATATTCCAGGAGCTCAACTTACTCCATCTGAACATGTTTCAATCGTGTTTTATGAACACAAAATGCAGGTTTACTGAATATGAAAAGGTTGTGTTGATTTAACTCAGTTGTTTGAGTTTCTGCCAAAGCAAAACATTTGTGTGCAACCAGTGTCCACTATTGAATCAAGTAGATCCAACATGTTTTTGTCAGGGCAAAAAGGAGTTACGGTCCCTGTATTCCTACACAATATTGTCCCAGGAGGGAGAAAAACTTTCTGGTGAATTTTAGTTGATTTCTGGGTTTTACTTAACACTAGGTTGATTTTATCAGTGAGGTTTGGATTGTTTTCTTTCTCTAAGAGAGAGAAAGATGGTTTTATGCTTGGACATGTTTGCAATGGGCCCCAGTATTTGTTATTATAGGAGTAGTTTATTGGTTACGTTTGTTTTTGCTTTTGTTACAGTGCACTGAAATAAGAACATCTGAGAGGTGTGATCCACCGGTGGTGATATTTTGGTATTTTGTGAGTTCCTGATTTAACAAATCAGCTCTTTAATCCAGGCCTGAGAGATTTGAACTTTAAAGCGCTATAAAATATTCTTACTGGAAACAGTCGCAAAGTATTTTTCTCCATGATTATAATGGGCTTGGGAGAAATTCACTTATATGGGACATTGATCACATGAGAAGTCCTGAGCCTAAAAGGATTGCAGCGAGTCAATCCAGTCAAAAAACAAGGAACTGTTTTCCTTTAAAATGATGACGTCATCTTGCTGGTGAGGGAGGCTCGAATAGGTTGCGCGTGAGACTCCATTCTCAGCAACTTCTGGTATGAATGTGTGTGGATGTATGCATGTGGCTGGACTGTGATGGACTGACGACTAAAAGTTTTAACTGATTTGATACTGAGACAAAAACGGTGCCGACTTTAGGATTAGTAAATGTCCACAAACAATTCACCCAGCCTATAAAAAAAAAAAAAAAAAAAGGTGGATGTTTTGTCTTGCTTTGATTTGTTTTTGCAAGAACAGAAGGATGACAGAGACTAAAGGGGGAGGCTGTAGCTTCACATGAGCGTGAACTGCAGACTTAACCCTTTGGTGGCTAATTTTGAGTTACTGAGGTTTGCATTAAGAAAATTGTGTTTTAGTAGCTGTGTTTCGATTAATGTATCACATTATATGGTTGGAAAGGTTAAATGCTAAATTGAAGAAAAGGTTTGATTTCACTCATGACTGAACATGTTATTATTAACCATAGCAGCCCACTGTTAAAGTCAATTAACTTTTATAGAGGAAAAAAGCACAAAGCAAAAAAAAAAAACCCTCTATTGATGTCTATGAATAACAGGGGAATGATAGACTTGTCACACTCAAAATGGAGATATGTAAGGATAAACACTGGTCCCCATCTTTTAGGTCCTTTCATTGAAATAGTCAATAATTCAGAAAAGTAGAGATATAACCGATAGGGGCATGTGCTGAGAGGTGGTGCTGCACAAGAACAAGAGAAAAATAGACAAGGAAAAATTATTGTGTTTAGCTTTGATAAATTCAAATTAAAATGTACCATTACACTCAGAGGATCAATATGAAATCAAATATATGCTAATTTTGTATGTGAGTACATGACTGGTGACTGTTCTGTCCTGAGCTTTTGTTTTTACAGCACCCACTTGACCACACCAACAGTGTCTCGCCACCAAAAGGGGGTACTTGCAAAGAATAGGGAGGAATATCATCAAAACTGGGAAAGGTAAGCCCCAAAAGGGGGTGATAACACCATAACTTTCACTTATGGTCAAATTCTCAAAATTTGACCCCCGGCTTGAAAAATTCTTCAAAACATTTAGAGACAGAGTGGAGTTTTGGATAAATATAATGTGCCAAACCACATGCGGATGGAGAGCTGGAATCGATAACATGGTGAAATAACACGCAGGAAAATATTGACCATGTTGATTATGTTCATTCCAGTGTGCAGAGATTGGCTAATCTGACAAGGAAATGTTATAAAATGAATTGTCGGAACAGTCAGCGTTAAAGTCACCTTTGACAGTCCAGAGCAAGGTTATTATCGTTAATAATTCGGTCTAAACTGCTGCAAGTGAATTGGAAACAAAATTTGAATGAATTTAGGACACTTCATACTTATAACACAAGTGATGGTAAACCATAACTTGATTAGGTAAAGCTATTATGATAATTATGAGCTGCCTTGACACAAAGAAAGTGGAGTCCTTCACCCTGAAAGGATGGAGTGATGCTCTGCCTCTGTAGTCAAGTTCAGACATAGGCCTTAAGCAATCATGAGCCACTAATAAGCGTGACAGAATTCACAAATTTAAATAAAGCACATTGGGTGAGCGACCCTGACAAAAGAAAATCTATGAGCACGCGATAAAGTGGATTTGTTAGAGCCCGTTTAACAGTTGCCTTTCAGAAAAATAAATAAATAAATAAATTGATTTGCATTTACAGACACACACTAAAAAAAAATCCCATTTGACACTGATCAATCCCTGTTCAAATAGAGTACATGCAAACGAAATAACGAAAACTAGAAGTGAAAGAAAAAAAAAACATTTTCGTTAACGGAAATAAAGATAAAAACAAAAAAGGAAAATTAACTAAAACTGTAATGAGCGTTCACAAAACTAACTAAAATTAACTGAATTTATAGCAAAAATGTGTTTAGTTTTCATTGAGGTGTGCGTGTCCTACCATAGTCATGGGTGAAAATGAAGTTTAGTTTCCAGATTTTTTTCTTGCCGTCTCATTATGCCAGCAGGTGGCAGCACGTTAGGCGAGTCGTCTGTGTTGCTGCTCCGTCCACGTGCAGAATCATGTCAGGAAAAGTCGGGAGAAAGCGCCAGAGTCCAATTTGGGATTACTTTGAATATGACTGTGTTTTGGATAAAGCAAGTGTCATGTAGTGGAAAGAGACAAATTATGAGGGACACTTCTAAGGGGAAAAATCCCACAGACCTTAAAATGCACTTGAGAAGGTCACACAAGAAGGCGAACCTGGCTTACCTTGAAAAGGTAAGGGGGAGCACACTCCCTCTCCTCAGAGAGCTCACCCACTCAACCCTCATTCCCAGAAAACAGAAGCTAACCCCAGGCAAGGCAGCGTGATGCATCCCGAGACAACAGGACTGGGACATCTACATAACTGTGTGAGTCAATTGCCTACAAAAACGTTATCAATTCACTTGAACCAAAATTGCGAACACCCGGTGCTGCAAGAGTTAATAGTCTCAATACCCAAGGATAAGCAGAAGAGCATGACTGATATGATGAAACTGGGATTTTGTTACACTTAATTATTGCAAACACAACTAAACTATAACTGAAACTGATCAAAACTAAACTGAAACTAAGGATTTTCAAAAAATAAAAACTAGACTGAACTAGCAAACAATTGGTAAAAACTAATTACAACTGACATAAAATTGAAAATCTGAAGTCGAAACTAAATCATAGTCAAAACTAATGAAAATTGCAAATCTATTAGAACCCTGATCCAGACTAAGATGGCGTTGGACATCTTCAGGGCGGAAAAAGGTTGGTGTGACCAAGGTGTGGTTTGGCTTGTTGTATGTATATTTCGAGATGATGTGGCTCTGGATGGACCAGTTACCAGGGCATGGAAGGGGGACAGACTTATTAAATGAGGAGAAGGAATTTTCTGGGATTGAAGATCCTCTGGGTGAGTGGTTGACTAAAAGCATGCATAAAATAGAAGCTATTTTTCATTATTGATTGGTAATAGATTGATAATTGGCCACATTTACAGCTGTATTGACTTGTTGTGGACGTAGTCTACTTCATGTTTAAGCACTCTAATTAACAGATTGAAAATAGAGACATTAAAGGAAGAATATGCAGCACCACCCTGTCAGACGCCAGTGGCGATGGGGCTCAGTGATGAATCAGGTGGGCTGGATTCATGGCTGAATCAAAACAAAGTTTCCCCTGCTGTGGTCAGTGAGGGAAAACAGGGGGAAATGAAATTCAAAAGAGGCATGGATAAACGTTTATTTGTGAAGTTTGTAAACGGGATAAAAGGGGGTGTTTTACTGTTATTTTAGCATCAGCATTATTATTGCATCAGAATCATGTAACAAGCATTGCATTAATGATTTATTGAAGCTTTTGACATTATACTAACATTTGTGTTCCGGTGATTGTCATAACCTCAGGTTAATCTTCTATTTACAGGTGTCAGGATAATCATATGATCTTTCATTGCAGGTGTAACCATGATCATTTTTATACATATTGCAGTTTGTTGCTCATAGAGTTGTGCTCAAGTTAATAAGGGTTAAGAGCTACAGTCAGCGCGATGTCTGGCTGATCTATGGACTGGAGTGACTTTGAGCATAGAAGGCCGCACGCACTTACACGACACAAATATCATGCTTTTCTTGGCTCCGGGCGGAGCCTACTGGAGCAATGCACACAGATCACAAGTCACTAACCTTTTCTTTTAATTTTCTAGCTCCGTTGATTTGACACATTGGAATGTGTCAAAAAAGGGGGGGAAGTTGGGTTTTAACATCAAACAAGGGTTATATGAACATTTTTATGACTTCATTTGTGTTTTAAGAACTTAGGTATGGTAAAGCTTAAGCTAATAGTGACCCAAGAGGTCTCCGGACTTTTTTAGAGAACCAGTGAGAAGCATAAATCATTTTTCCATGTTTAAGCATTAATCATTGAAATGAATTGAATAGCGTTTAGAAGATAAAATGCCTGTGTTCACGAGAAGCTGAGTACCACACTGGAGAGGAAACCGTGGGACAGTAGGCGGAAGGAAACACATGAGTGGTTTTAATAATTTTCTTACACACCTTGCAAATGTGCTTATAAGGAGTTGGCACTTGGTCTTTTGAAGGTCATAAGCTTCGTCCGGCGTGATGGTCCGGACTGATATATTGCAGGTATTGACTTTGAGTGCAGAGGGCTAAATGCAAACACGCTTACACACACATAGGATATGATTAGAATAAGTCCCTGGGACATTCTGAATATTCTAAACCAATTCTGAATCACCAGAAGGTCAGTAGATAACAACAGTAGATTATTAGAGCTAGGCAGAGAGGTGTTTGGGTTTTCTGTCTCTTACAGAGAAAGGAACAGACACCAGACGAGGTCATCCATCCCCAATATTTGAATTCGTAACACATGACAGACTTAAGCAAAAGACCTACAGCCATGTAATCTCTATCATTGCACGTTAACTGAATGCTTCCATTTATTACTGCTCCACTGTATTTTAGAGTGACAAATTTTTCCCCCAATCAGAAAAACTATATGAGATGTTCAGTAATAATAAAGCCATTTTAGTTTCAGAGCTTATCACAAAGCTACTATTTAGCTAACTGAAGCACACCTGAGGCGAGCCTGGTTTGGGCTGTACGATGATGCGAACAGCTGAAGGTGATCAATGTCAAACAGACATTTCTATGACAGCAGTGAGGCTGAGTTCAGAAACTGAGACAACCAGACAGTAGGGAAGGCAAAGATCCCTGCACTCACTGAGGTGGGAATGGACCCTGGACCAATGGAAATTGTGACCATGTTACCTTAACACAGTCTGCTCTGACGTCTGAGGATTAAAACAAAGGAGTTCAAGTTCTAGACTTAGACTCAATAATTGATGAGAATATCTTAGAATTTCACATTTAATTATACATTTTTGTGGTATACATCATCCAGCCAACAGCGTCTCCAGTATCAGTTATATGACACAAAATAGCCTCACAAGCAAATATTCTCCTTTTAATAACTTTGCATGATGTAAACATTAACGTGTTCATGTATAACCTCCTGAGTTACTTCATTATCTGAGTGTGTGCAGTGACATATACGAGCAGAACAAACAAGGATGGAGAAACTTGTTCTGTTCATCGCCGCTGCATTGGAGCTGGCCACCATAGAAAACATGGAGGATGTGAAGACCCTGACACGGTGGACTTGAGCAAATCTGTAAATTCACTCTCTCTGTTTAACTGAAACATATTTTTGACACTGGCAGTTCAAATGCTCGTACACTTCACGTCTTCATTGGACACATGGAGTAATCACTGACAGGACAGGCTCATGAGAGTATGATCAAAGTTTCACCTGCTTGCTGCGATCCTGGACTGGACTGTAGGTTTACAGCTGCTTATGAAAATAGTGAGGCTGAGTTCAGAAATTGGAAAGGTGGAAAACCAGACAGCAGAAGAAGAACATTGTGCACAGATGACATCTTATTGGTCGTGCCAATAAAGACCTGGTGTTCTCCTCACCGGCTTAGCCTCTGAGTTATCCAGTTAACTTCCAGTCTGGACACATGCTAGCCACTCCTCCCTCGCCAGATCTCTGCTACAACACACACAATTTAAGATTAAAGTAAACGTGTGAGCACCAGTGCTTCATCTTTTTATTTACATAGTAACACGTCCTCCAGGCCATCCATTCCCAAACTCAAGAATGCTTTACAACAAGCAGAAAGTCCCCTGGAGCCTAACCAGTGTTAAGTCTTCACTCTAAATGAAGATCTTATTCTAGAACATGAACAGCACAGGCTGTTGGGTATAAATTCTTAATGCTACACAGTCATGTTAAGCCCAGTTTGTGACCCAGCTGCCACTGGGACATAAGCTTGAAGTCACATGTAAAAAAGACGGCCAATATAAAAGTAGAACATGCAACATACACATTTTATTTTCTATATCATCTTAAATTTCCACCTGGAATTTCACATTTTTAATTTCTGGTTACTATTGAAACTGCCCCCTCTCTCCATTTAAATAACGACTGAGGCAATGAGTTCATTTACCCCTTTATGACATGCAAATCTGATCCAAATTCTTTCCTCCTTATTACTTTGCAGCTCCATGTTTACCGTCATACATGAAACAGGCAACAGACGAGGATGGAAAAGTTTCTTCTGTTCATCAAAGCGGTTTCAGGCAAGTATTTTAATCTATTTTTCTTAATATTAGTTAACAATAGATAAATAGCTTCATTTTTTTTTTTCATCTGGTGACTTTCACAACTATAAATAATATTTTAACTACACACCATTCTTTAATCGCTGTACTGATTAAATAATCAACACGACCGAGCAGACTGAAATGGATGAGAGACTTGTTTTGCTTGTTTTTCACCATGTAATTAATATTCACATCTGTGTCAGGGCTGTGGGCTGTTTCCTCAAGTGCTCAGCGTCAGTACCATTTTGTTTATGAGCAGAAGAACTGGACTGAAGCACAGCAGCACTGCAGACAGTATTACACAGACCTGGCTGCAATAGAAAGCATGGAGGATGTGAAGACTCTGAACAACATGGCAGACTTGGAAAAAATGAAATACTCAGAATACAGCAACGTAAATAAACTTTTCTTTTCTCCTTAACATCGTTTTTAATAATTATATAAGGTGCAGATGATGCTCAAGGTATCCACATGAAATTTGTAATGTGAAAATCAGAAGGTGCCTGTAAAGTAAAGTTCTGTATTTCGTGTGTGAGAAAAATTCTTTTTGTTCGTACATTTTAAATCTTTTAAGTCCTTAGAGCTAAAATTTACTTTGTATTATTGGGCCAACAGTTGAGTTCATGTTCTTTATGTCACACCTTTGCCCAATGAAACACAGCGAGCCTGGATCGGCTTGTACAACGATGTGAACAGCTGGAGGTGGTCGATGGACGACACAGGTTTCTACAAAGATGGAGAACCTGAGCTCAGAAATTGGTCACCTGGAGAACCAAATAACCAGAAAGGCATTGAATGTTGCGCAGAGATGTTTGACAGCGGAGTATGGAATGACAGAGACTGTGATGCCGTCTCTAATGTAGTCTGCATTTACATCGCAGGTGAGGACTTTAAATAATACAGAACCATTCAAAAATACAGGGTTTTTCTGTGATTTTTTTCCTGACTCTGCTTCTATTTGCCTTCATGTTTATTGTTTCTATCTTTTTCAGAGTCAGATGTGACATTTGTCTTCATCAAAAACACGATGACATGGACGGACGCCCAGAGCTTCTGCAGAGCTAATTACACAGACCTGGCCAGTGTGAGAAACATGTCAGAGAACCAGAAGATAAAGGAGCTGATACCCACAGGAAAAAAAGCCTGGATCGGCCTTTTCAGAGACTCCTGGAAGTGGATAGATGGATCCAACTCCTCGTTTAGATACTGGAAGACAAAAGAACCAAACAACAATTTTCACAAGGAGATGTGTGTGTCAGCATACTTTGAAAAGGAAGGAAAATGGGAAGATTGGAACTGTGATTATAAGAGAGCATTTGTTTGCTACAGTGGTAAGCTAGCCTATGCTATCCCGTCAGTATTGTCATTTAGCTCGACTTTCCAGAGACATGGCAGCGCTGTTGTGCCTCTGTTTGTGCAAAAATGACAAACCTGTACAGTAACTGTTCTGGAGGCTGCATTGAAAAATGTAACAAAATACCAGGAAGTGAAACCTTTAAAGTGTGCATGAATCTATCTATCTATCTATCTATCTATCTATCTATCTATCTATCTATCTATCTATCTATCTATCTATCTATCTATCTATCTATCTATCTATCTATCTATCTATCTATCTATCTATCTATCTATCTATCTATCTATCTATCTATCTATCTATCTATCTATCTATCTATCTATCTATCTATCTATCTATCTATCTATCTATCTATCTATCTATCTATCTATCTATCTATCTATCTATCTATCTATCTATCTATCTATCTATCTATCTATCTATCTATCTATCTATCTATCTATCTATCTATCTATCTATCTATCTATCTATCTATCTATCTATCTATCTATCTATCTATCTATCTATCTATCTATCTATCTATCTATCTATCTATCTATCTATCTATCTATCTATCTATCTATCTATCTATCTATCTATCTATCTATCTATCTATCTATCTATCTATCTATCTATCTATCTATCTATCTATCTATCTATCTATCTATCTATCTATCTATCTATCTATCTATCTATCTATCTATCTATCTATCTATCTATCTATCTATCTATCTATCTATCTATCTATCTATCTATCTATCTATCTATCTATCTATCTATCTATCTATCTATCTATCTATCTATCTATCTATCTATCTATCTATCTATCTATCTATCTATCTATCTATCTATCTATCTATCTATCTATCTATCTATCTATCTATCTATCTATCTATCTATCTATCTATCTATCTATCTATCTATCTATCTATCTATCTATCTATCTATCTATCTATCTATCTATCTATCTATCTATCTATCTATCTATCTATCTATCTATCTATCTAACACTGACACAGATTCAACTGTCTCTCAGCTGCATAAAGTTAAAACCATGTCTAGCGCCATCTTCTGTCAGTACGTAACGTGACATCACAGGGTTGGCTGTTTGGTTGCAGTCTGTAGACTTGCATTAGTTTACTTTAGCTATCTAAAGAACAAGAAACACAGTTATGTTTGTGGTGTGCTGTGCATGTAGTAACCTGTGCTGTTGTAAACTGGCTCCAAGGCTCTCCTCCACACAGTCCTCATTCATAAAGTGCTTTGCAAACCCGAACATTGCAGCTAACAGCTGGATCTCCAGTTTCAGTGCAGCTAGCCAAACGACAAAAAAACCCACTGACTGCTTATGAAACAGAGTGAAAGTGGGCAGTTTATCCTCGGTTCTTTACATAAAACTAACTGAGACAAGCAAAAAACTTTTCCTGTTACTATTAGTTAGCTAATATAAACTAATGTAAGACTTTTAGCAGCAACCAGCTAACCTGGTAATGTCAGGTCCTGTACTGACAGAAAAGGGCATTAAACATGTTTTAAAAGCTTTAACTACTTATTTCTAAAACCCAGCTTCACAGTGTTACATCTATGTCATCTTTGGGGAGCAGGGCTCCATGATGTAAATTAGGCTTTATGCATGTAGAGTTTCATGCCCACTTTTGTACAGTTTGGAGATGATAGCACCTTTCAGTGAAAAAACAACAGCGTGTGCTCTCTGCTCCTCTTCGGCTAACCCTAACCATTATTTTCTTTCATTTACAGAAGTACGTGCTCGCAGCAAGCATGTAGTGAGACTGGGGCTGGTGAAAAACTCCAGTGTGGACCTGAGTGACCCTGCTGTGATGGAAGACATGCTGAAACAGGCAGATCATTTAGATTTTTACTTTGTGTTTCCTTTTCATCTTTTTCAGCACTCTGTTGGGTTTTGAATTTTGGAAACAAAACTACAACTACACATGTGGTGTAGACACCCAACTGAAAAATGTCCAAAACCAGTTTTATGATCTACAAAGTGAAAAACTTTGAAAAACCAGCTCAAACATACAAGTAACCAGAAAATATTCTATAAAAAAAAGCACAGATAACACAACACATTTCACATGGACATTTGTTGCATGCACTCTTTATTTAAACAACTGCAAACTTCCACCAGCACTTAGTTTTTAACCAAAAGCTATAATTACTGTCATTTTTAATCTATTTATCTTTGTGTTTAATGTCCTGAGAAGTTTGGCAGAGGTTCAGGGTGGGAAGGACCTTAGTCTGCGTGGGCGGGTAGAGAGCACCGAGTGGTGGTAATAACCCTGTGGAGGGCTTTCCTCCCTGCTGCTGGCACACAGATGCAGTATGACATGGATATCTATTGCTCCACTGGTGCCACCTACAGGAGTTCTCCACCTCTAGAGTAGCCGCCATGATTGCTCAGCCAAACTGTGTGGGGGTGTGTGCTGAACACAGTGCCATGCCTCAAATCGCCCTCCAGTGAAGTAATTTATGTGCCTGTGATGTCACTGCCCACAAAAAGACAGCAGTATATTCAGTGTAAATTATATTTAAATTCTAATTAAACGATATGATCCCTTCAAATCAGCTGAGTAAAATATGCAGGATATAGCTGGAGACGTTTTTCTGAGTGATATTTAGGCAAACATGTTTTTTGTGTTGCAGCTTAAACAGAAGCTGAAGGACCAGAGAGTCGATGGAGACATCAGCCTGAGCTGGAGGACGCAGTCAGGTGGGGAGGTTTTCTACAAGGATGAGAAGCAAACAAAGAAGGAAGCTCGAAAAGTCAAGAGTAGCCTGTGAAGAGTTTTCATTCTTTGTTCTTTTCAAATTTGTTAGGATTTTTTACTGTCTAATGTTTGTGACTATATCAATTTAAAAGGTGTCACATTTGATGCTACATGAAGTTAAACATCAAACATTTTAAGTGGAACAGCTGTTTTTAGCTACTCGTTTGTGATGTGAAGCCCAGACCGATGATTTTACAAACAGAAAAAAGAAAGATTTTATTTGAGAGTTTGTCATTTCGGGTATTAGTCGTGTTTTTGACTTTGGAAAACGTATTTAATATTTTCAAGTTTGAGATTCTGTTTCGAGCTGGAAACTTAGTTCTATTCATCTGGACGTCACACTTTCGGAGCCTGAAGAAGTGTCCTGGATGAGCAATGAAGCGGTTCTCTCACTCCAAACGCTGCGTCCAAAAGAACAGAATCAACATTACCTGCATGTGTGCATTACGATCGTTTCTATTTAGTTGTTTTCATTGTTATTAATCTTAATTTTTGTGTTTATTGTATTTTCATCCAGTTTTCATGATACCGAGTCTCTGGTTCTTTTTACAATATGTTGATGAGTTCAGTGTTTGTAACATCTTGTGTTCACACATTTGATTTCATCTGTAGTGCTAGTTGTAATTTTATCTTCCCCGCGTCTCTGATTGTGTCTCTCTGTTCTCTGTGTTTCACTGTTGATGCTGGTGTTGTCGTATACAGTGGTGTGAAAAAACGTTTACTCTGTTCACCATTTCCTCATTTTTTTGCACATTTTGCTTCAGATCATCAAACAAATTTAAATATTAGATAAAGATAACACAAGTAAAAATAAATGCAGTTTCTGGTGTTTATTATTAAGGGGAAAATAATCCAAACACATATGGATGACCTCGTGTGAAAACGTGATTGCCTCCCTCCCCTTCATTATAACATAAATTAACTGTGGTGTCTCACATCTTTGGAAAGCTGAGTCCAATTGGAACAACGGCCTGATTACTGCCACACCTGTTCTCAATCAAGACATCAGTTAAACACAGTGGAGTAGACCAAAATATCTTCAAAAGCCAGACATCATGCTGCGCTACAAGGAAATTCAGGAGCAAATGAAAAACAAAGTAACTAGATCTCTCTGGAAAAGACTCGTTGCCAGTGTCATGGAAGTTTTAACCACATGCTGCAGAGAGAGCACTCTGGTCAAACGCCAAAGTGATCTCTAATGATGGCCGCCGCCCTCATGTCTTATATACAAACAGACAAAAAAAAGAGACAAAAGGCATTTCACAGCACATCACGTGGCTCTACACCTGCAGTTCAATTCATCCTTGAAACCTTCCTTTCAGAGAGAGAATTACGACTTTTCACTTAGCCGTTGCCTCCCTTCTTCCAACCTCCCGAGATAAGAAAAAAGGCGTCTCATAGTCTGTTCAGTGTCTCCCATGAACTTACAATGCCCCACTGTATGTGTGTAGAATTAACATGTGATAGAGCATTAAGGCACATTTGTGCCTTAAGACCACTCCTGATGGCTGCTTGGTGGGGCCTGGCACCTGTGGCTTGGTCGGGCCCCCTCCAGGGGCCGGGGTGCCCTCAGGCCTCCGGCCTCTGGGCCTGCGGCTTGGTCCAGTCTGACACAGCTGGCTGTCGGCAGAGCCCTCAGGCACATCACTGCAGCCCCCTCTGGCCTCTGCTCCGTGGCTGCTGGGTGACCCCTCATCTGGGGGCTCTTCTCAGTTCTTCCCAGGAGGGTGCCACGTTTGCGCCTCCGGTGGTCCTCCTTGGGCTCTCGCACTCTGGGGGCCCATGGATGTCTGGGGCCCGGGTCTTCTCCATGTCTGCTCATTGCCCTGGGGGATGAGGCTATGGCTCACCACACCCTCTAGCAGATCATTACATTGAGAAACCTTTTAAAGTGTGCTCATGCACACAGGTGTGCACACGGGTGTTCACAGACACAAACTACACCTTTCTTGGCTGCTGCCTCAAAGCACACTGTGTGCTGTTGATCTTGCATGTTTCACAACAATATTCAATATTTAGGATTTACTGTTATTTATGCTTAGCTAGATTATTGCAACGGTGCTGTGTTTATTACGTTGCTCTCTTTTTTGCTTGTTTTTTTTTCTTCTTCTGAGGGACAGTGAGAAAGTGCACTGTCCCTCAGAAGACATAGCATACATTTACACTGCTATGCTGATGACACCCAGCTCTATCTGTCCATGAAGCCAGATAACACACACAGCAGTTTCACCCATTGTGGCCAATTTGTACATGGAAGAAGTGGAAAGGAAGGCTTTGATATCCTACCCTGGAACACCACCAAGTCATTGGTTCAGATATGTGGATGACACCTGGGTGAAATCTCAGGACCTACCACAATTCATGGATCACATTAATTCAGTGGACCAACACATCAAATTCACCAGGTAGGATATGAAAAGTGGCAGGTTAGCCATCTTAGACTGTGAGATTTCCATCAGTGATGGGGGACATCTAAATGTACCATTAATGTACCATTAACCAACACATACGGATCAGTATTTAAGGTTTAACTCTCATCGTCCACTGGAGCACAAACTGGGCGTCATCAGGACGCTACAACCAGTGTTGGAAAGGTTACTTTTAAAATGTATTCCACTACAGATTACAGACTATTGCGCGCGTATATAAAACAGGTCCGCGGTTTCGAACCGTGGTAAAGGGACCTCTGGCTAATACGTTCGTGTCGGGCTCGTAGCTGAAAACTAGTTTTACTTCAGTTCAATTCAATAAAACTTTATTGATCCAGATGATTGACCCCGAAGGAAATTGGGTTAAGGCTGCCGACCTTTTGCCAGCGCCATCTTACCCTTCCGACCATACATATATTACACAACATCACATGGGGAAAACAGGTCAGAGAGGTATAACAATGGAAAATGCACAACATGAGGAAAGACGAGGAGAAAAAAAGAACTCCCCCCAGACTGAGCTCCAACAGGGAGCTCAGTCTGAGAACAGAAAAAAACACCTCAGCACATGAATCATCACATCTCACAACACAGAAGACATGAGCTTCGAAGGCGTTCGGAGGGGGTGTGTTCCATGTTCAATCGAGATAGTGAAGACAGTGAAGTGTCCCTTCACTCGGTTAGGCAAAAGTCAACACTTTTCGGTCGACTCGGGTGGCCTTGAATGAGAGGGGGGAGAGTCACAACACAGTTTTGTTATCTAAAGGAGAATTTTGTTGTTCCCTTCACCTTTTGCCTTGAGCATCCAGCTGGTGCTGGGGGGGCCGCATGAGATGAAGATGGTAGTTGTTTTGGTTAGTGCAAAGAAACTGCTTCCAATTTTACAGGTCTCTCAATTCCCGTTGTTCTTCTCCAAGATCTTATCCATATTGAGTTCAACAAACACAGTCTTGAGTACACACAGCCCTGCCCATCATCAATGGGGCGATCGTGGCTCAAGAGTTGGGAGTTCGTCTTGTAATCGGAAGGTTGCCGGTTTGAGCCCCGGCTCGGACAGGCTCGGTCGTTGTGCCCTTGGGCAAGACACTTCACCTGTTGCCTGCTGGTGGTGGTCAGAGGGCCCGGTGGCGCCAGTGTCCAGGAGCCTCGCCTTGTCAGTGCGCCCCAGCGCAGCTGTGGCTACAATGTAGCTGCCATCACCAGTGTGTGAATGTGTGTGTGAATGGGTGGATGAATGAATGTAGCGTAAAGCGCTTTGGGATCCTTAGGGACTAAGTAAAGCGCTATACAATACAGGCCATTTACCATTTACCAATCATGTCGGCTAGCCTTGTGGGGTTTTGAACAGCTGTAGCCGCTTCTTGTTCTTCGATAAGCCAGGTCCGATCAGCCAGAACTCTGTTACCATAGTTCTGAATTGGTAGATGTCGTTCAGTGTCCTCCATCGAGAGTGTCGCCAGACACACGATGCAACGGACCATCAAGTATCCGACAGCAAACATCTCCGCAGGACAATAAGGCTCTCCCAAGCCAGGAGGGTGTCAGTTTTGTTAAGGGACCAGTTGATCAAATCCATAATTCTTCTTCAGGTTTTTAGAGAACAAGTCTGAGAAACTCTCTTAGGGTTAGAGAATAAGCGAGACTATACAAAAGACATGAGAAGCCAATCAGGGAGAGGGAGAAAGTGCAACTGCCTCCGTCAAGAGCCAAGTGTTGAAATCAACTACTTTGTTGTCTGGGTCAAGTTTGCTAACGAGAGACAGAGAGAGGCGTTGAAAGGCTGCTGCAACGAAACGTATTGTTTCAGAGGAAAACACGAACACAGCGTACAGTCGAGTCTTAATAGCTTACTTACAACTGGGCTCGTCAGGCTCTCTTCTTGGCTGCAGTGGTTATTATTATATTTACATGCTTCCAGCTCCCGTTTCTGCTCCGTGACAGCTCGTACATTTCCTTTTTCTCCCTCCTCGCGCTCACAGACACATCACATGTATGACAGTCCATCCTCCCTGCAGCACAGACTACACTGCCCATCAGGCTACATTCTTTAGGGCGATGCCGTAACACTCTGCCTATTGCCTTCATGTTAAATAATTTTTTAAAATATTTCTTCACGTCATCATGCGGGCTGCAAGTAGAGGTGACATGGGCGGCGTAGAAACCAAAAATAGAGAGGGCATAGACTAACAATTTGCATATTAATAATCAAGAAACTAACCTCATGACTCATTGTTCCTTCAGTGGGCTGGTTTCAGTCATTGTTCAAATGTACTGTTTATAAGATTGGGGAAACCTGCAGTCAGCTGAGACTGAAGAAGTCACCTGGATGAGTGACGAAACAGCAATAGAGATGAGAATAAAAGGGAAAAATAGAAATTGGATAAATAATGTGGTGATAAAAAAAATACATTCAAAATAACTTTTTAGTTAAATGAATAAATAAATAAACTGTAATAAAATATTAAAATAATAATGAAATAAAATAATAATAAAATATAGCGTTAGAATCTGTGAGAGAATCTGAAAGTTGGGCAGCCAGTGGGCACCTCAGGGTTGCCATTCAGTGGATTCAAACCCCCGACCTTCCTCTACCCACTCACGTATCCCTGCCGCTCGTCGTGAGTGGGAATGGGAATTTTAACTGAGTTGATGCTTTTCACACTTACATCCATCACCTTGAGGAACTCTGGTGACAGTGTTTACAACACAAATTACTGGTTTCGCCATCATCAGTTGAAACTGAAATGCAGTTAGAAACAGGAAGATACAGTTCGCTCTAAGATAAATTACAGTTTTAGCAGGAACACACAGAGAAACTCGCTAACTTCACTTAATAAACACAAAGAATGAAAAGACTATAACCCAAAGACGGCCCAAGACATGTGATAATGAGTCAGATTCCCTTTTCTTGGTTATTAAATAGTAAATATATATTATATGTAAGCTAGGACATTTTTCCATTACTTAAATGAGCTAGTCAGGTGTTCAGCGGTAGCCTTAACAGTGTTATCTTCTAGTTACTTCCTGTTTTACTCTGAAGTTTAATTTTCTGTCATTGTGTTTCATCTTTTACATCAATTCAGTTTTATTCATGTAGCGCAAAACTTAAAGCACTTGTCGATAGTTATTTCACAAGTGCCTCATCACTCTCCACTTTCTCATCACTAATCAGTTTCCTGTGACTTCAGTGGAAACAGTTTTACATCAGAATCAGAATCGTGTTTATTGGCCAAGTATATGTGCAGACACATACAAGGAATTTGGTTCCGGTAGATGGAGGCTCTCAAGCACAGCAATGTAAATCACACACACACACACACACACACACACACACACACACACACACACACACACACACACACACGTCTATATATATATATTACACATGCATACACATACATACACAACGCTGTGTAAACCAACTATAAATAACGAATCTAAACTTATATACATAAAATACAGAAATGAATGAGCTGAAATGAATACTACAGAATGTACATAAGGTGCAGTTGCAGTCTGGCAGTGGGAGCAGTGTGACAGGTCAACTGTTTAGAAGGGAGATGGCGAGGGGAAAGAAACTGTTCCTATGTCGGGTGGTCCTGGTCTGCAGGCTTCTGTACCGTCTGCCGGAGGGCAGCAGATCAAAAAGTCTGTGTCCAGGGTGTAAAAGTCTGTGTCCATACTTCTTTGTAAGCCAAAAGAGCACTTCCGTTTACATGTATTCAGAGGAATTGTGTTTCTACAATAAATAAAAGCATGCTAATTATTGGTGCTAAATGCATGCTGTGAGTCACATCATGATCATTAGGCAATGCGGGCTGGTTACGAGCCGGGAAGGAGCTCACAAAGAACACGGTTATTAGCTGCTAGCTAACTGTGCGAGGGTGTCATGGGTCTGTAGCTCTGGCCACCGTTTTAGAGACATGTTTCGTTTTAAAGTAAAATTACAGGCTTTTCCAGCCTTTCTGGAGGGCTTATATTTCACTAAAAACTATCTAATATGTATGTGCAAATGATTATGGATTATTATAATTATGATATTAAAACACACACACTGTATTTTAAAGAAAATACATTAAGAAACAGATTACATTGATATTTCAAATATAACAAAATGTTGATTTACAGCAGCAACATTATTGTATCTCTAACATCTGATGACCCAGGGTCCACGAGCATTTTTGGACTTGTTTATATGTTGCTGGGGTGTATCATGGTTGTGTGTTGTGCTTGTGTCCCTGGTTTCCCTCTCACACACCTGCTGTTGATCAGCTGATCATCACTACTTAGTAGTGTAGATGAGCTCTCCTCAACGCTGGATCGTTGAGAGACACTCCATGTCCAGCTAGCAAGTTCAGTGAGTGTAAGCCTGCCGCATTTTGAGTGTTCTTACGTCTGCCTCTGTTATTCCTCAGGAGTGTGGAAACGAGAGGGCAGCAGGCTCATTAACTTATTTTCCCCAAAAGGATATTATCGAATATTATCCATCATGTATATCCAAATACTTAAGAGTATATCTATGTTCTCAGTCATCCAGCTCATCGTAGTCTAAAGAGCTTGGAAAGAAAAGCATCTGGACTTCTTTAAGTTGCTTGAAGATGTTTCGCCTACCATCTGAGATCTCGTCTCCTGTGAAGCTGTGCTGCTGGAATAGATGCAGTCTGATTTTATCATCGTCCCGCTCAAACATGAAGGCCTTCCTGAGAAACATGTCTACATGGAGCTGTTGGAGATGTTTCTCCAACACCTGTTTACACCTTTCAGCACTCACTGAAATTTCCGAATCTCCAAAAGTTGATTCTGTTCATCTGGACGTAGCGTTTTGTGGGAGAAACATTTCGTCATCACGTAATGATGTGATTCGTCACATAAACTAGCGCAATAATTTTTTTTGCATATGAAACCGGAGGAGTTGTACTTACATCTTATGCCATCAGCTTGTGCTTGGTCACAGTTTCCTTCCACATATAGCTTTGCAAAAACTGCATAAAAAGCGCTTGCAGCAACAAAAACATAATATTCCAGAAACACGCTTTGCCGATCCGATCAGCTGTTTGTAACACTTCCTATGTTGGAATAGACGTCAGCGCGAACTATCGCATGTCCGCCATTACCTGCCCGAAAACCGGAAGTGACGTCATTTTCGCAGAAATGTAGTTTTTTACCATCAGGGCCTCATGAGCCTATACTGGTGTTTTTAAAAGTTATGTTTGACTTTATGACTTTCTGTGTCGTTTCTGGGATGCTTAGGACTCATATTGCACTGCTGGAAATAGTTTATTTTGACGCATATGCTGCTTTTTTGCAAATTTGCACTATAATATTTATTTTCGTTTTTCCTGCAGTGTATAAAAATTGGTGTATTTCAAAAATAAAACTATGAAGTGGTGGGAAACTATTTTGTGCAACTTTTTTGTATTTACAGTTTTGAGGGATAAGCCTCTTAAATTTCTCTAACTAGAAATATATGTTAAAAAAAAAACCAAAACGATTTTAAATTCTTTTGTAGTTTATTGCACTTTTTTGCAATTTATGTAATGACTATGCACTTAATGCAGACATATTATTAAAATTTAGGCTGTAATGGTTGTATTGATGTATAGCAACTTGAAATGCTCCCAAAAATGGCTCCACAGCAGGTAAAAATGTAATATAAGCTCTGGTGGGCTTGGTTATGTGGTAGGTCTTAAAGGGTTAAAGAGTTGAAGCTCGGTCAGTTAATTGATGGTCAGAAGCTTCGTCCGGCGCGACGTCCGGCCGATCTATTGAGCAAAGTGGCCTAGAGCTATGGAAGGATTGCATACACGCTTACAATACATATATCACATATAATCTAGAAACAGGCCTGAATAAAGGCCTGAGTGTATTCAGCAACCTGCTGCGTTTGAGTTTGCTTGGTAACAGATGACTCAGAATAAGTCAGGAAGTGTACTTCTGAAATGTCTTTGTTTCCTCTGTAAAGTGTGCATTTTTTCTGGTTATTTTGAGGAGCTGTCTGGATGAGGCTATTTGAATAACCAGGTTATTCATTATTGTCTTTTATTCGTTTATATTTTTTTTATTAAGCTTTGAGTAGTGGAATTTAATTAAAGCATTTATTCAATATATACATATATAGTTTTAGTTAGATGGTTACACATATGAGAGTGGCCTCTGTCTGGTTGGGAGCTTTAGTAGGCGAGGTGAGAGGTGAAACAAAGTGCCTGCAGAATTGACAGTTTTGTTGCAGAGCATGCATCTGAGGTTTTGGAGAAGCAAGAGCGAGATGAGCTGGAAGCACCTGGCTTGGAGGCGAAGAAAATGTTCTTTTCAAACTGTCAAAAGTCGTTACCAGAACATTTGTGGTTTTGGAAGTTATGCATGTATTGTATCTGCTTTGACGCATGAGGGGGCGTCATCAATAATACCCTGATGCTATAAAAACAACTGCTTGTGTATTATTGGGCGGAGATCGACGCTGAGTGTGTGACAGTGTTCATCTCCCCACACGTGCGTTCATTAAAATCATCGTTTGACCTAACCCTCCTGGACCAGTGTTGTGATTTTGAATCCCTCCTGTATCCCTCCTCAACATTTGAACCCTTAACACAGTTTTGAGCCGGCCCATCTCATAATATTCGTGCTTGTGTGATTTGAAGGCTTTACCTTTTTCATGAAGTGGTATAAAAGTGTATATAAAATATCTATGAATCTTATTACTTCTGTTCCTTCCATGTTTTTCTAGATGGGGTGTAAGTAGGTTTCCTTTATGTCCTAATTAGCTAGGACGCCCTCATGCAAATGATTGACTGTAAGGAAAACTGATTTGACTTGTTTTGAATTGACTTCTGCACACACACATGCGTCCATCACCTCCTTGGAAGTAACTTGCATATTCATTTTGCATGAAGATGAAGATGAGAAGTCATTTCACAACAGTCGGACCAAAGGAGAAAGCAGGGAACATACAAGAATGGAAAAAGCTCTGTTCATCATAGCGGCATCAGGAAGTCTGAATTATTACGTTTCCATCATCATATTTAAGTGTGATCCTTGTGATGAAGATTATTACTGTAACTCTAAGGGACTTCCCCTTTCATTGTTTTTCTTCACAGAAATGAAAAAGATGATGCATTAGTGCGTTATATTTACTACTGACATAAATTTTCTGCCAAAAGAATAGATTACACAGAAATGTACCATTGAAGCTAAACTCATTTATTTACTGTGTTTGCAGGCTTGTGTGCCGTCGCCTCCAAACATCACTACCAGTTTGTTTATGAGCTGAAGAACTGGACTGAAGCGCTGAGTTACTGCAGAGACAAATACACAGACCTGGCTGCTATAGAAGACTTTAAGGATGTGCAGATGCTGAACAGCACAGTAGATTTAAGCAAAATGACCACCGTGAAATACGGCAATGTAAATTATTTTTCTGGCTTTTTTTTGTGACAGTAGGACTTTAGGTTTTTGTACATTATTTGAATTTTATGGCACTGAACTATATTTGAACTATATTTGCTTGAAAGATCACTTTTCTTTTCTTACTGTTGCCAAGTGCTCACATGGGGTCATCTGATTGTTGACTTTACAGTATAATAAAGCAGATTGAGGCAACAGTTGTTGTGATTTGCTTTTATAAAAATAAAACTGAATTATTATGAACCATTTTGAATTGGACTGAATAAGGTTAGCGTTAGGATCTTGTGAACTTCCAAATATTTGAATATAATTTTTGTCAAGTGGAAAATCTTTTTGACAGAAAAATTGTGATGCAAAAATCTACAAATTAATTGAGATTTTCTTAATTTGTATTAATCTTTATAAATAAAAATGGAAAAAATTAAAGAACTAAATTACAAAATATCACAAGATATGAAATGTTTTATACTGTATATATCAGTGCTTACTGATAATCTGACAGCCTAACTCATATATTTTATGTCTAATGAAACAAACCCACTGGTGCTTTCAGAGAGTCTGGATTGGGCTGTATGATGACATCAATGGCTGGAGGTGGCCAATGTCAGAAACCAGTGAGTTCAGAAACTGGTCACCTGGACAACCAGATAACCAATTGATTACAGAAAACTGCGTATTTATGCTTGATGGACCGTGGTTGGATGGCCTTTGTGAGTATGTGTTCAGATTTGTCTGCTCTGATAACAGAGGTGAGGATTTTCAACAAAGCAGCTCATTTTTTAAATTTTTGTTGCCGAACTTTTATTGATGTTTCAACAACGGCCTAATTGTTTAGACTTACAAATGCATTTACAGTTGTACACAGCACTTGAGTATGGTCTGTTTTCAGGGTCGACTAGGACATTTGTCTACATTGACAATATAATGTCATGGGCGAACGCCCAGAGCTATTGCAGACTTCATTACACAGACCTGGCCAGTGTGAGGAACATGACAGAGAACCAGAAGATAGATGACCTGGTACCTGCAGGGATGAGGGTGTGGATCGGCCTTTTCAGAGAGTCCTGGAAGTGGACGGATGGAAGCAAACCCTCATTTACATATTGGAAAACAAAAGAACCCAATAAAATGAATGGAGCAGAGACTTGTGTGGCAGCAAACTTTGAAGACAATGCAAAATGGGAGGACTGGACCTGTGACTGGAAGAAGGAGTTTGTTTGCTACGTTGGTAAGCATTACCACCTGAAACATTAGCTGCTATTGGTCACAATTTACAAACTACACCCTAATGTAAATAGAGCAGGTTGTAGGTAAAAGGTTCTTGCTGTACATCCACTGTTGTGGTGGCAGCTGCTCAATATGTGAAAGTAACTGTATGTGAGAAAACAGTCCTGTACTGTGAGCTCCTAACTGGTGGCTTCACATTTTGTCACCCAGAAACCTCAAGTGGTCACACAGTTTATTCTGCCAGATGCTTAGATCCACATTCAGTGTTGTGATGGAAGCTGCATCAACCGTTGTGTTCAGTGCTGTTGGCCTTTGTTTTATTTTAAGGTTTTTTCCAAAATGACCTTTAACAAGAAAGCCTCGTTTCTGCTGTTTAATAGCAAAGAAATGTAAACGTTTTAAAATTATGTCAAATTGTGTCTCTACCAAAACCTCTGTAACTTTGCTCATGGTTTTCTGTATTTTATCCTCAGTTACTCTGACACACAAGCAGCTGCTGCGATGCCTCTGATGAAGTCTCACAGTGTCAGCTTTGTTTTTATACATAGATATAAAAATATGGATATGTACTGTGGACAAGAGATATTTTATTTTGTATTCTTATGGTGACGATTTATAATCAGAACTATCATTGATCAATCATTCATCATTGTCGAACCAGTTGACAGAATAATCTCTGAATTATATCTATGGTAATCTGAGCAAAATATTAATGTATGCATATTATCATCACTTTTAATTAGTCTATTGTTGTTCTCTATCGTTCTTTCTATCTGCTTAAGCTGTTGCAAATGGTATCCATATCATTGTACCCACACCTCTCGAAGCTGTGGGTCCAGTAGGGCCTTCTACATTCACCTACACACATATTCAGGCCTACACCAACATGCACATAGAGAGTCATGGAAAGTACGCACGTTCACTCCCGCACGTATTAAGAACAGGGAGGTCGTCTCAGGACAATCTCTCGGTTGGACCCACAGTCTCACAAAATTGCACAACATATCACACACTTGTTTGTCTCGAAAGTAGTATCGGATGTCTATATAAGGAGAACTTTGGAACTGTTATCATTTCCAGTAAGATCTAGCTGTGATGTCATCAGGGTAATATAAGGATGGGGAGCGGTCTGCTCGAGGAAGATTGTAAGATTGTTGTTGCAAGTTTCTTCCCACACTCTGCGCAAGTGTGTAAATAAAGATCACTATTTTTGGCACCTACCTGGATTCAGTCTGCTTACTTCTCTTACCCAAATCGAACAAGTTTTCAACAGTACTGATAAATGATCAGAATTACAATATTTCTGACTGAATCAAAATTGAATCGGAATCGAATCGATTATAGAAATCAGTGACAACACCCAGCCCTATTTACTGTGTAGTTATTTTTCTAAAGAGACACGCTGTGTTCCACCTTATATTGTTGTTTATATTACACATCAGCAGAGGTTTGAAGTGAGCACTGTAATATTATTGTGAATATTAGTATGACAGGATGGGTCATAACAAATGGGCCATTTCTGTTTTCTGGTTGTCGCTTATATATAAAATTAAAACAACAAACCAGGAAGGTTAATCTGAGATTTTGGCACTCATAAGTGTTTTATTGCAAGTAAATTATGTATTTAAAAGCAGAATATGAAAATGCAAGTGAAGGATAGAGCTGATGAAGGATGTAACAATTTGTTCTTATTTTAAAAGCACCTGTTTACAAGGAAGTGGTGAGAGTGAACCTGATAAACTCCGGTCTGGATCTGACCCACCCTGATGTGATGGAAGCCATGCTGAACCAGGCAAGTCATGTTTATTTATTAATATACATGAGAGAGAGATTATACATGCACACATACATCTGTGTATGTGTGCATGTATAATCAGCTTTATCACAACACTGAATGTGGATCTAACAATCTGGCTGGATTCAGTTGCACGACTGTGTGAGCAACCTAAGACTCTCTACTTCTGGGTCTGTCCTGGTGATGTGTCACTGAAACTGCCAGTCGACTGTATCTGCTTCAAAACAATATAGAAACTTTTTTCTCAATCTCAATTTTTCTCAAATCAAACTTAAAGCAGCGTATGACTTTACAGCATATAAATACATTTTTCTTCAATATTCAAAACACTGAATATTAAAGATGATTTCATCTGTGTATTAAAGTTGTCTACACAAAATGTTTTGTCATGCTTGTTTGCACAGACACCTCAGGATGTTAAAGTTGCAACTCCATTTTGGGGGATCATGTCTAAGGAAGGACCGTGGTTCCATCCTTGGCTCCTTCAGCTCATGTACCTTAGGCTGAGTCAGGTTTTGAGTTCTCAGTTAGACTATATGTAAGAACCATGAGTCTCAGTCTGTTTCATCCTGGCAGATGAAGCTGTGGGGAGTAATCCTTTGAGTACTGTGAAAATCATCAGCCCACAGTGTTCAAGCCAAATGCCTCAGGTTAGGACCATGATCCCATTTGGCCTCTGGTTTGTAGCTTGTTGCAGTCCTGGTTATGAAAATGAGGTTCAATTTAATCCACGAGTGCTTGCTCTGTGCACAAGTTTAAGATCCACTGAAGTCACAGATATAAAAGTACACGTGGTCAGTACGACGCTTGCAAAGAGCGATCAAAAAATAGTAACCAGAGTCTGAAAAGCACAAGGTGTTCAAATAGTCCTCCTTTAAGAGTAGCTGCGCCACATTTGCATCTGGGATTGTTTTGTTTTTATCACACATTATAATAACTTTTTTATATATTTCATTTCCAATATTTGGACCAATCTCATGTGCTTTTGTAGTTTTATTAGACATTATTATTAGTCATCAACTCTCTTGTGAAATATTACTGCAAATTTAAATATCCCTAACCCTAACAGGGCTAACACACAGGGACAGACAACCATTCGCACTCACATTCATTCACACATTCACACCTAGTGACAATTTGGATTATCCAATTAACCTATCCCCACAAGCAATTTAAATATCTTCTCTTAAAAATAGATTCTGAAGAATTTAGTGTATATTATTGTCTGAGTAATATTAAGTATTTTTGTGTGTCAGATCCAACAGAAGCTGAAGGAGCAGGGAGTACAGGGAGACGTCAAACTGAGCTGGAGGAAGCAGTCAGATGGATCGGTCTTCCACAAGGACGAGGAAACGAAGAAGAAGAGCATCGTCTGAAAATAGTTCAAGAAATGTTGTTTTCGCCTTTGACCTTTCAAGTGCTATTGTGCCATATTATCATATTATTCTATGCTTTGTGTGAATATCATCATCCAAACAAAACAAAAATCTAATTATGATGTCTTTGCATAGTTTTACATAGTTTTATTCTTATCTGTTAACATTTAAAACACAGGACGTTTGTAATTCACTGTAATTTTAATACATGCGGTTTTTCGTTGTTGCACTTTACAGACAGCCACTGAGTGTCTGATGCAGTAGAAACAGAATTAGAAGCTGATTGAGGCTGTAAAGATGGCGCATTCTTCACAAAAGCAGGTCAGCCCCACGCACGGGGCGAACTTGCTAACGGAGATTTGCCACGTTAGTGCGGTTATGGCGTTAGCGTAATTTTAACTAGATTAAAGCTGACAGCACTAATACATACATATATATATACGAATATTATGAGATGGGCTGGCTCATCATTATCCTGATTTGCATTTGTTTGTCTCACTCAGTCCAAAAATGACATCAATAGGGAGTCGTGGATGTCTACCAAAGAGTAAATAAAAGGGCGAGTATCCTGTCACTAGTTGTGCAATTATAGGCATGCACAACTTTGTTTACATAGTCACTCCAGTTTTCTTTCTTTTCCTCATCCAGGGTCCGCAGCATTCACAGCACGGTGCGATTAAACCTTTCCACTGGGTTCCCCTGTGGATGGTTGGGTGTAGTCTTTGAATTAGCTATTCCTGTGTACTTCTGCAGCTGTTTGAATAAATGGTTTTCAAATTCTCTGCCTTGATCATGATGTAATTTACCAGGAAAACCAAATTTCAAGGAAAAGTCATTAAAAATTTTATCTGCTGCTGTTTTGCCAGATTTGTTGCGTGTAGAGTAGACTTGAGCAAACTTGGTGAAGTTGTCCTGTAACACTAAAATATACTCATACCCTCCCCTGCTCTTTTCGAGATGGACATAGTCTATTGAAACCATTTCAAAGGGTGCAGTAGCCGGCACGTGACACATGGGGGCCCTACGCTGAACTGTAGGTTTTTTCTGAATATTACATTTGCACACCTGTGTGATGAAAAACTCAATATCTTTGTACGTATTCGGCCAATAAAACCTACTCCTTGCCAAATTCATCACACGGTCCACCCCCAAGTGACCCATTTCGCAGTGAAGGTGTTTGTACACCAGTTCTTTGTTCGATTCTGGAATCACAATCTGAGTATAAGTCACAGTCTTTCGTATCAGCAACCCATCATCTGAAATAAACAGCTTTTTCCACTCATGTATGAGCTGTTTTACTTTAGGATTTTTGGTCGCTGATGTTTTGTCAAAGCTTGCACCTGTGCTCTTTAAGTTGAGAACATAAGCTACGGCAGAGTCCTGCTTTTGAGCTTGTAATAGCTCCTGCGTTGTGATTCTCACATCTGGCTGAGTGTCTGTAAGTATTTTATTTACTTCTGGATTGCACGTTATAGCTGATATCCAATCCAGTTGTTTTTCTTCCTGTGTTTCAATGGCATTCAGTACTGTGCTTAACACTTCAGGCGAACACAGCTCAGTACATTCTAACATGTATGAGTTCATACTAGAAGGTGTCCTGGACAAAAAGTCTGCATCCACGTTACTTTTTCCAGGTCGGTATTTCAGTGTTATGTTAAAATCAGCCAGCTCGGAAACCCATCTGTGTCCTGTCGCATTCAGTTTAGCTGTGCCTAAAACATAGGTTAAAGCAGGGGTGGGCAATCTCAGTCCACGAGGGCCAGTGTCCCTGCAGGTTTTAGATCTCACCTTGGGTCAACACACCTGAATCACATGATTAGTTCGTTACCAGGCCTCTGGAGAACTTCAGGACATGTTGAGCTAATTTAGCCATTTAAATCAGCTGTGTTGGTTCAAGGACACATCTAAAACCTGCAGGGACACCGGCCCTCGTGGACTGAGATTGCCCACCCCTGGGTTAAAGGGTTGTTGTCACTGTATACTGTCACTGAGGGAGCATAGAACAAATAGTCTCTAAAGCGCTCGGTCACCGCCCATTTTAGTGCCAAAAACTCAAGTTTCCCTGAGTGCCACCTGTAGTTCTTCTCAGCCTGTGTTAATGTTCTTGATCCATATCCAATTACTCTTAATTTACTGTCCTGACTCTGGTAGAAAACGGCACCAGGGCCTTCTTCTGATGCATCGATGTGCAGAATGAAGGGTTCCTCAAACCTAGGATAAGCCATCACGGGTGGATTGAACCCTCGCGGACCCTGAGGTCCTCTGGTACTGGCCTTTTGATTGTCCCCAAAGTCAGGACACATACTCACAGAGAGGCAGCTTTTCAGTGGTATGGTCCTCATCTGTGGAACAGCCTGCCGGAGGAGCTCAGGGCCGCAGAGAACGTACATGTTTTTAAGAACAGGCTCAAGACCCACCTTTTTAATTTAGCTTTTACCTAACATTTATTTATTTTATGCTTATTTATTCTATCCTGTTATTCTATTTATATTATTAATTTAGGTTTTACCTAATATTTATTGATTTTATTCTTATTCATTTTTTATCTTCTTACTCTATTTATATTTATATTGTATCCCGTTCTTATTTATTTTATTTTTTTATTCTTTATATACTCTTATTAGGTCATATCTCCAGTGTTTCCTCGGAGGGGCTCTCTGCACCGGGGCTGTGATCGACCGTGGCTGCTGGGGCTCTGGGGGTCCTCTCAGCCTGGCTGGGGGGCTTCTTTGCCTCCCTCCTGCTGTGTGCCCAGCCTGGAGGCTGCGGTCTGTGACCGGCTCCCGGTGCAGACGGCTCCCTGTGATAGTGTTTCCTCACCTGGCTCATGTGTGCCCAGCCCAATTTTACTCTTTAAGTAAGTGTGTGTGTGTGTGTGTGTGTGTGTGTGTGTGTGTGCGCGTGGGGGTGGGGGGGTGGGGTGGGGGGGTGTATGTATCCATGATCGTTTATGTTAATGAGAGTGTGGGGAGTGAGTTGGAGGGCGGGGTGGGCTGCTTTTAACCATGTAAAGCACTTTGTGCTACATCCTTGTATGAAAAGTGCTTCATAAATAAAGATTGATTGATTGATTAGTCAAAACATCCACCAAATAGTCTAGTGCTTTTTGGGTGGCTGTCACTCCATATGATTTTTTGGGTGGGTGCAGCATGCCCCGCCTTGGCTGACCACGCTGGTGTTTGGGTGTGGTCAACTGAGAGTAAATCATATAGGCACTTTGCATGTCTTGAAAAATCTTGTACATAGCTTCGGTAGTATCCTAAAAATCCTAAAAGCTTTCTCAGCTCTTTAATGTTTGTTGGTGGGTTGTCCTTCAAAGCTCGTCCTGCTTGTACCTCTTTTTCATCCATTTTGTAACCTGCTGAAATGATTTTGCCCACATAGCGGACCTCATTTTTAAACAAGTCACATTTATCAGGTCTTAGTTTTACTCCCCAAGCCTGCTGACGTTTGAGAACTGATCTCAAATCTTCAATATGCTGCTCAAATGTTTGACTGTACACTAAAACATCATCTAAATATGGAGTGCATATTTTGTCCCTCAAGCGTTCTAAACTTTCCTCCATACTACGTTGGAAAGCTGAAGGCGCATTGGTGAGTCCAAATGGAATTCTATTCCATTCATACAGCCCCCAGGGTGTTGTGAAGGCGGTATATATTTTCAAGTCTTCGCTGATTTCACCTTGATAGTACGCTTTGCCTTGGTCAAGCACACTAAACCACGTATTGCCGCCAAGTCCATCAAGGATTTCCTGTATTTGTGGAATAGGGTGTCTGTCTGGAATGGTCTTTTTATTGAGGCCCCTATAATCAGGCCTCCATCCCGCCTCCTCACACACACTATTGGAGAGGCATATGGTGAGGTTGATTTGCGAATAAAGTCTTTTTTTAACAAGTCCTGAATGTGACTTTTTACTTCATCATAGAGAGCACGTGGGACCGCATTATAGGATTTGCCTACAGGAATCTGATCAGTGAGTTTGATATCCATTTTTAGATTTTTTTATGTAACCAACTTCCTCTTTGTGTTTAGCAAATGCGCCTGACTCCTCCCTTAACATTTCCATGACAGCTGCCTGTTGTTCTGTGTTAAGGTGGCCCAAATTGACAGGTGGTTCCCAAGACTCTTCAGGTAAGCTAGGTGAGTTCTGATTGTTTTTTTTCTACAACCGAACCTATCTGAGCTTCTTTGAGATTCACAGGATAACTGTGTGTTACCCTCTCTATGTTACCTAGAAGGGTTTTAGGTGGCAAAACAATGTCATGTTTGGTAACATTAGTAACATAGATATTGACTTTGCAGGTATTGCCTGATACAGACAGCAACTGGCAGTTAGATTTCAGACCCTCATCTAAAGACAGGTTTTCATCTGGCTCAAAAAGCTTTTCACCTTTAAGTCTGTTTTGATGGAACAACTAAGGCCGTACGACAATAGCTTTGCGTCCTGATCTGACAAGATAAGTAACTATCTCGCTACTGGTGGTGTGGATAAGGTTCAACAGTGCTTCCTACTCTTAGAGAGTTTCTGAGTAAAGACAAGCTTTCACTGGACTGAGTAGTGTCTTTTTTTATCAGTTCCTCAATAGCATTAAACCCTATTATTGGTTTTTGCATCACATCCTGACTTACTAGGATTGGAACCCGAACCTCATTCTGAGCTACAGCTTTTCCTCTCGGATCACAAAGGCTAAGGCTAACTTCTACCCAACCCTGGAAAGGGACTTCAGATCCATTTACGGCTCTCAAGTCTTAGTTCATCCTTACTTAGTAAATCACTGATGGGGTGAACTTCTAAGTGAGGTAAATTGTCTGATTTCAAGCATGCACTCATTATTGAAACTTGGGCTCCCGTGTCCCACAGTGCCTGTGTTTTGCAGTTGTTCATTCTACACCATACTAGACACTCTTTGCCCACGAGCTGTGCTACTTTTCTTTTTTTGGTACTCAGATTGAACAAGTTTGGGGGTTGGTTCCTAATTTTAGGATTTCCTGAGTCAGTTGGTGATGCATGGGATACGCTTTGGGCCTTGGGAATGTTGTCACATTGGGACATTGGTGCTGAAGCTGTGGCTTGTCCCACAGTCACAGCCCCGCCCAGTTTCCCTGCTTCTGAACTCCCCTTACTTTACATCCTTTTGCCCAGTGAGAGTCACTGCCACATTTGAAACAATGGTCACAGTCCCTGTTTTCTTGTTGACATGCAGAGCATCGCCTTTTGACAGCAACATCAGGCAGAAGGAACACAAGAAGCTCGAGAAATACCAAGGGCTCAGAGAAGAGCTCGAGAAGATGTGGAGGGTGAAGGTGACGGTGGTCCCAGTGGTAATCGGAGCACTCGGTGCGGTGACTCCCAAACTAGGCAAGTGGCTCCAGCAGATCCCGGGAACAACATCGGAGATCTCTGTCCAGAAGAGCGCAGTCCTAGGAACAGCTAAGATACTGCAGGACCCTCAAGCTCCCAGGCCTCTGGTAGAGGACCCGAGCTTGAAGGATTGACCGCCCGCAGGGGCGAGTGGGGAAATTCCCACTCAGAAATTCCCCACTCGGAACCGCTACATCGATCACTACGGCTGTCTTCTTCTGTTTGTCTACCACCACTATGTCCGGTTGGTTAGCCACCACCATTTTGTCCGTCTGTATCTGGAAGTCCCACAGGATCTTAGCTCGGTCATTCTCCATCACCCTATGGGGGCATCTCCCATTTTGACCTCGGGACTTCCAGGTTTTACTCGGTACAGATGTTCTGTATACTATGCCGGCCACTTGGTTATGGCGTTCCATGTATGCCTTGCCTGCTAGCATCTTGCACCCTGCTGTTATGTGCTGGATTGTCTCTGGAGCATCTTTACACAGCCTGCACCTGGGGTCTTGCCTGGTGTGATAGACCCCAGCCTCAATGGATCTTGTGCTTAGTGCTTGTTCCTGCCATGATTAGTGCTTCCTAATCGGTCGGTAGTTTGAGGGGACCGGTCCCTTCTGGGGGTCCTTGAGGATCAGGACTGTCCGGCCTTCGGTTAGCCATTCCGGGTGTCTCTCGTCAACTAGCAGCTGGTTCATTTGTGCTCGTGGAGTGCAGTCAGCTTCTTCAGCCAGTAGGCGTGAACCATGTCAGGGCCTGGTGCTGTCCAAATGCTCATACTGGAGACCCTTTCTTGGATATCTGCTACTGTGATGGTTACTGGACCCTGTTCGGGGAGGTCGCTGTGGTCTGCCACTGAGCATTGCCGTTATGGGTTGCGTCCTTCTCCCATATGCGTCCTTCTCCCATATGCTCTTCCAGTATTGTTCCGTCTCCAGCCTTGGTGGTGCTGTTCTCATATTGTTCCCCTGCCACTGAGAGTTCAGTGGAGAACAGCTGGTTTATTCTCCTGCCTTCTATCTCTCTGGTGTACCTCCTCAAGCGGCTGGCCAAGGCTGTGAGTCGTTGCTTGGCAGTTTCCAAGGCCTCAGGTATGGACAGCTTCCTGTACTTCTTAGGCACCTTCCTCATCGCGCCTTTCTGCAACTCCGATAGTTGGCTAACCTCCCTCCGTGCTACCTTGATCTTAGCCTCTAGCCTCCTTCTCCATGGAGGAGATGCCCCTTGTGGCTGTTCAACTTGTAGCCAAGCATCTCACTGATCACTGCTGCCGTATTGTAGATCAGCTTGTTAGTGTCGGTAATCATGGCTGTAGGTATCATCCGTAGTGCTGCATTAACATCATCTAGTAGACCTTCTGAGGGTACTTCACGTAATCTTGGTAATCGGCTACGGGGGGTCCAGGTTTCAAGCTTGGCCATGATCCTATCTTTCAGGTCAGTTCCTCTCGCAGTCAACGATCCTTCTCCTATCGCACTTGGGGCTTGGTACCCAATCTCGGGTGGGGGTGATGATATCTCCCCCCTGACCTGGCGTCCTGGCTCCCCCTTGCCGTAGCATTTATGTTGTACCTCGTCAATCTCTAGCTGTGAGAGCAGTCCCTTCTTTCGAATGTTGGAACACTGAGCTACTAGTTGTTTCGCCGTCATTGTGGATGTTGGGTATCGAAGAATCCATAGGTCCCTCATCCTATTCATGTAACCCCTTCCGCCAGGGTTACTTGCGTAGTAGCATTCCAACAACGCCCTGTTTTCATCTCTTGCCCACCGATGCCTTCTTGTTCCAGTAGCCCACTTCTTGTCAGGGTGCCCTGGTTCCTCAACACCTGACGAGGACCTTGTTGAGCCTTGTGTGAAGTACAGGAGGAGTTACACACAAGTCACACTCAGTACTACTAACTTCTGTTACTGAGAAATAATGTTTTGGGAAAAACAAGCTTTGCTGCCTTGCTCGCTTTGAGTCACCATCCCTTCTTTGTTTGTGCACTACAGTAACACCTGGTACCAGGATGCACTATGTATATACTGTGAGCCAATGGAGGCAGCATGATGTTTTGGGCAATGTTACGCTGAGAAACATTGGCTCATTCAATCCATGTGGATTTTATTTAGACACGTACCACCTACCTATGTGCTGCACAAACACTTCTAATCCATGGAGGTCAAAAATGACAGGACTTCAAGAATCTGTTGCTAACACTTTGGTGCCAGCACACCTTAAGGGGTCTAGTCAAGTCCAAATCTCAACAGATCAGCTGTTTTATGTCTCGATGTTCATCTGTCAGTGGTCATAATGTGAAACCTGATTGATGATTAAAAAATTATGCAGTTTCTTTAAAATAACACTGTCATGTTTGATTGATACTTTTCAAGTATGTACCTCTTTATCTGTCACAGGATGTTGCTGACACTGACAGAGTAACAGTCAAATTAGAGTAAAATTTGCTGACAGTCCTGTGAATGAGATAGCAGCCAGGCAGCTCCAGACCTACTGGTTTGCATTCATGTTGTGTGAGTCCTGATCAGCTACACAGTTTCATTCTGTCAGTAGCACAAAGAGACACCTGTCTCACTGCCATGTGTAACGTGAGGATAGAAAGCAAGGCAACAGTTGCTTCAAATTTGTTTTAAACTTTAGAAACGAGAAATTGTGTTATAAATAGAAAACATGCAGCATGCTCTGTCTCCCAATCAGGAACAGGATATGTATGTATACAGTTGGGTCTGTAAGTAACTGACATGTACATCTTGTCCACACCGCTGCTGATTGTGTCCGTTTGTCCCCATTTTTTATTTGAAGAAGTGAGGTGGAGGTGGGAAAGGTTGTTTTGTCACTGATGGCAATTTGCTGCATGTTATACTGGTCTATATTATTTACAACAGTAGTCCCTTGTTTTGACTTGACTCCTGCCTGATGATTTATACCTTCTATGAAAAAAAAGTTTGCATAAATACTTTGCATTAAGGTGTGGACAGTTAAAATCCATTTCATCAACAGTCACAAACTGAAGGTGAGAACCGATGCACAATGATGGACAAAGTTCTTCTGTACATTATAGCTACATCAGGCAAGTTTTCTCTAGAAATTATTAAATTAACCTTTAATAATTTGATCTATGTGCTGTCTTTATGATGTGTATACAGCAGTGAGACTTCAAACATCATTACTGTAAAGAGAAGTGTTTTTGTTTCTTTCCTCAGTGCAGAAGAAATAATGCATTGTTGCTGTGTTGTATAATTACAAAGTTTTATCTCAAATATAATTCATTTCTACATCTGTCACTGCAGGGCTGTGTGCCATCACCTTGAATGCTCAACGTCAGTACCATATCATTACTTCTAGTAAGAACTGGACTGAAGCACAGCGTTACTGTAGAGAGAAATACACAGACCTGGCTATTATTAGCAGCACAGAGGATGTGAAGACCCTGAATGACACAGCAGTCGCAAACAATCTTCTCAACTTTGTAAGTTCTGTTAGAGTTTTTATACACACACACACACACACATACGTGTGTGTGTGTGTGTGCTGTCAAAATTAACCCGTAAAAGTAAATTAATCCCACATCATGGTCAACGCGATTAAAATTATTAACGCATCTGGAGTGCAGAATTACCCAAAATCCCTGAAATATTTCTGTCAACGCATTTCGTTTGTCCAAGTAGAGTTACCTTCGCACATGCGCAAATGGGCAGCTGATCTTGTAGTGACAGGCAGCTGAACCAATCAACTCAATTTGGAAGATGATAAACACACATCGGTCCTCTCGATGGGAAATTGAGTATTAAAAAAATAACAAGACGGAACAGTCGACCGATATAAAGTATTATGCACATTGTGCAAGAAGGAGTTTCCTTTCCACTGAAGCACTTCCAGCTTTAAATATCACATTGACGTGAAGCACACGATAGTCGGGGATGCTGCTAGCACTTTGGCTGACGCGTCACCCAGCTTGAGACAAACCACTCACGGAGCATCGGGGGCTCAGTAAGTCGACCTCAGACATATTGACTGAAGCCAAGTGGATTGCAACAAACTGCAGACCTGTTAATATCATTGAGAACACGTGCTTTATATAGCTTTGGTTCCTTGTTTCAAGGACTTGAAGTGCCTCCCCAAGAGTGACAGAGAGATTGGATAAATGTTTACAGAGTTTTTTGTTAACATGAATGTTCAAGATGTTCAATAAACATGTTAAGTTCGTATATTTTTCCCTTTTATCTCGAGTCTGTTTGCTCATGCAAAATGAAATGCGATTAATATAGAATAAAAGTGAATAATATTTAATAGTGATTAATACAAATTAATCTACAGTAACCCTGTGATGAATCTGATTAAACATTTTAATTGTTTGGCAGCACTAATATATATATTATATATTAGTGTATACTTAACTATTATTATATAGTTTTTTTTTAAGTTGTATTTCACAGGAGAGTCCCTGTGCTAAAAGATTGAAGAAAGCTATTCAAATTTTCTTTGAATTTAAGCATTTAACATTCTTTGAGTTTAAAGTTGAAAAAATGTAATTGCAACCAGGCTATTGATCAAGTAATTGCAATTAATCGTGATTAATTACAGAAAATTGTGAGAATAATTAGCTAATTTTTTTAATCTATTGACAGCACTGATATGTATCCCTCAAGCTCGGGTCCTCTACCAGAGGCCTGGGAGCTTGAGGGTCCTGCAGTATCTTAGCTGTTCCCAGGACTGCGCTCTTCTGGACAGAGATCTCCGCTGTTGTTCCCGGGATCTGCTGGAGCCACTCGCCTAGTTTGGGAGTCACCGCACCGAGTGCTCCGATTACCACTGGGACCACCATCACCTTCACCCTCCACATCTTCTCGAGCTCTTCTCTGAGCCCTTGGTATTTCTCGAGCTTCTCGTGTTCCTTCTTCCTGATGTTGCTGTCATTGGGAACCGCGACATCGATCACTACGGCCGTCTTCTTCTGTTTGTCTACCACCACTATGTCCGGTTGGTTAGCCACCACCATTTTGTCTGTCTGTATCTGGAAGTCCCACAGGATCTTAGCTCGGTCACTCTCCACCACCCTATGGGGCGTCTCCCACTTGACCTTGGGACTTCCAGGTTTTACTCGGCACAGATGTTCCTGTACACTATGCCAGCCACTTGGTTATGGCGTTCCATGTATGCCTTGCCTGCTAGCATCTTGCACCCTGCTGTTATGTGCTGGATTGTCTCAGGGGCATCTTTACACAGCCTGCACCTGGGGTCTTGCCTGGTGTGATAGACCCCAGCCTCTATGGATCAGAGCTTGTTCCTGTACTGCTATGATTAGTGCCTCTGTGCTGTCTTTCAGTCCAGCTTTGTCCAGCCACTGGTAGGATTTCTGGATATCAGCCACCTCCTCTATCTGCCGGTGGTACATACCGTGCAGGGGCCTGTTCTTCCATGATGGTTCCTCGCCTTCCTCCTCATTCTTGGGTTTCTGCTGCCTGAGGTATTCACTGAGCACGCTGTCAGTTGGGGCCTTCTTCGTGATGTATTCATGGATGTTTGTTGTCTCATCCTGGACTGTGGTGCTGACACTCACCAGACCCCGGCCTCCTTCTTTCCGCTTAGCGTACAGCGTCAAGGTGCTGGACTTGGGGTGAAACCCTCCATGCATGGTCAGGAGCTTTCTTGTCTTGATGTCAGTGGCTTCTATCTCCTCCTTTTGCCAGCCTATTACCCCAGCAGGGTACCTGATCACGGGCAGGGCATAGGTGTTGATAGCCCGGATCTTGTTCTTACCGTTCAGCTGACTCCTCAGGACTTGCCTGACCCTCTGCAGGTACTTGGTGGTTACAGCTTTCCTAGCGGCCTCTTCATGGTTCCCATTTGCCTGCGGGATCCCCAGGTACTTGTAACTGTCCTCTATGTCTGCAATGTTGCCTTCTGGTAGTTTGATCCCCTCTGTTCTGACTACCTTCCTTCTCTTTGTTACCATCCGACTACACTTCTCCAGTCCGAATGACATTCCAATATCATTGCTGTATATCCTGGTGGTGTGGATCAGTGAATCGATGCCTCGTTCAATCTTGGCATACAGCTTGATGTCATCCATGTACAGGAGGTGGCTGACAACTGCTCCACTCCGTAGTCGGTATCCGTAGCCAGTCTTGTCAATGATCTCACTGAGGGGGTTCAGGCCTATGCAGAACAGCAGTGGGGACAGAGCATCTCCTTGGTAGATCCCAGACTTGATGGTGACTTGTGCTATGGCTTGAAGTTGGCCTCTAGTGTTCCCGCCACATCCCCATTGAGTTCCTGATGAATACTCTTAGCGTCCTGTTGATCTTATATAGTTCTAGGCATTCCTGGATCCATGTGTGGGGCACTGAGTCATAGGCCTTCTTGTAATCAATCCAGGCAGTGCACAGGTCAGTCTGGTCTTGCAGTCTCGGCTGATTGTTCGGTCTACCAGTAGCTGGTGTTTTGCGCCTCGGATATTCTTGCCCATCCCTTTCTGTGCCCCACTCATGTATTGAGCCATGTGCCTGTTCATCTTAGCCGCTATGATGCCTGACAGGAGCTTCCACGTGGTGCTGAGGCAGGTTATTGGTCGGTAGTTGGAGGGGACCGGTCCCTTCTGGGGGTCCTTGAGGATCAAGACTGTCTGGCCTTCGGTTAGCCATTCCGGGTGTCTCTCGTCAACTAGCAGCTGGTTCATTTGTGCTGCCAGACGCTCGTGGAGTGCAGTCAGCTTCTCAGGCAGTAGGCGTGAACCATGTCGGGGCCTGGTGCTGTCCAACTGTTCATACTGGAGACCCTTTCTTGGATGTCTGCCACTGTGATGGTTACTGGACCCTGTTCAGGGAGGTCGCTGTGGTCTGCCACTGAGCATTGCCGTTATGGGTTGCGTCCTTCTCCCATATGCTTTTCCAGTATTGTTCCATCTCCAGCCTTGGTGGTGCTGTTCTCATATTGTTCCCCTGCCACTGAGAGTACACCTTGGTTCGCTGCATGAAGAACAGATTTATGTTGTAACTCATCAATCTCTAGCTGTGAGAGCAGCACCTTCTTTTAAATGTTGGAACACTGAGCTACTAGTTGTTTCACCGTCATTGTGGATGTTGGGTATCGAAGAATCCATAGGTCCCTCATCCTATTCATGTAGCCCCTTCCGCCAGGGTTACTTGCGTAGTAACATTGCAACAACGCCCTGTTTTCGTCTCTTGCCCACCGATGCCTTCTTGTTCCAGTAGCCCACTTCTCGTCAGGGTGCCCTGGTTCCTCAACACCTGATGCAGACCTTGTTGATCAGGGCGACATCCAGCCAGGCATGCCTTCATATTTATCTGTCTCGCTCATGTCTGCGGTAGGCTCGCTTTACATGGGGGGTCTAGCCTTAGGACCCTTACTGGATACAGACAACCCAGGCGGGAATCGAACTTGCCATCCTCCACTCCAAAGGCGTATATATATATATATATATATATATATATATATATATATATATATATATATATATATATATAACTTTAATATACTGTATGTGTGTGTGTATTCATATCTTTGTGGGGACGAGAAATAGGAAGTTTAATATGCATGTGGGGACCAAACTCCCACTCCCCACAAGTTTGAAGGCATTTTTGAGACTTAAAATATGGTTTTATTGTCAGGGTTACAATTAGGCTATGGTTAGGTTTAGGGTAAGCGTTAGGCATTCACTTTTGATGGTTAGGGTAAGTGGCTAGGAAAAGTATTATGTCAATTTGATGTCCCCACAAAATATGAATACGCAACATGAGGGGGGGATCGAGACAGATGTTAGCTATGGAGGCTAAAAAAGTCATTTTAAAATTTGTCTTTGCAGTATGGCTGGATTGGGTTATACAATAAGATTTGGAGATGGTCGATGTCAGGCACAGACGTCTACAAAAACAGTGAAGCTGAGTTCAGAAATTGGGCACCTGGTGAGCCAAACAACCAGAACGGTAATGAAGAATGTGGACAGATGATCGGTACCGGAGAATGGAATGATGTACCTTGTTATCTAAATGTCATGGCAGTCTGCTCCAGTGTCAGAGGTGAGGATTTAAACAGTTTAAAGACCACAACACAAACCAGTTTCAGCTCTTCATCTATGACTTATGCCTGTTGCTGCACAATTTTATCTCTTTTCATACAGCTCATATTGATAACTAAAGATCAGAGAGTTGAAATGTAAGCAATAAAACATGACTTGTGGATTTAAGAAATTAAGTGCAGCCTGTCTAGGACTGAGGACTGACACAAGTGGATGTAAAATATTATGATGGCTCAAAGGAGCTTGGAAAGAAAAGCGTCTGGACTTCTTTAAGTTGCTTGAAGACGTTTCACCTCTCATCCGAGAAGCTTCTTCAGTTCTAAGGTCAAATGGTGGAGAGTCCCAGATTTAGAGGGAGACCTTAAACACTTAATATGATTTATTTAGACTGTAATGCTTTTTGTTTTGTTTTTTTTTACATATTAATGTATTGCAAAAATATTTTATGATATTATATGGCACTTCACTTTGATCTGTTTCAGGGGCTAATGTGACTTTTATCTTAATCAACAATCCCATGACATGGACGGAGGCCCGGAGCTTCTGCAGAGCTCATTACACAGACCTGGCCAGTGTGAGAAACATGTCAGAGAACCAGATGATAAAGGAGCTGATACCTGCAGGACAAATACAGAATACATGGACTTGCTTCTTGTCCATGTATTCTATGTACAGTAATAATTCATGGCACTGTCCTTCCCCATTTAGCGTGGTGTGAGACAGGGCTGTGCGATATGACCAAAATCTCATATCCCGATATGAGACATTTCTCGCCCTGATAACGATATGTATCGCAAAATAGTGCATTTTGTGTCAATCCTGTGAATCTCGGGCAACTAGTCTTGTGTGAAGTGTTTTCAGCTGGGCGTCGTGTACCTGGATCCGAGTTTTTGACCAATGCATGAAATGATACATTTTTAGACATAAGTTGTAACGGCCGCCGTTTTCTTTGTGAGCATTACACGGCCTGTTCTAACGTTTGAGTCTTTATTTTTAGCACCTGACGGCTCTTTTTTGCTTCTCACCCGTAAACTCTCTCCATACTCTTTCACCTGATTCCTGCATAGGTGGTTGAAGAGGTTTGTCTGAGTCTGTGGTGGGGACGAGTTTGCGGGATAATTTGCATAGTACAGCTTTATGGTCAGTGTCAGACTTTTCATAACCAAACCACGTCCGTGCTACAGAGGGAGCCCCTCGTTTAGTATGAAGGTCCTCGATTTGTTTTGACTGGTCCTGTTTGCAGCTACCTGGTTCTGGCTCATGCTGGTATTCTCTGTGCCTTCATCCGTGTGGTGACTGTAAGCACCATTTATAGTAACTTTTATTTGAGGTAATTTGTTTGATGCATATTCTGAAATTTGATGTTTGAGAACAATGTACATCATTTCAGTTTATTTTGAAAAGTCTCAACAGGATCTTGAGCTTTATTGTGAAATGCCCTAATGTGAGATATGACTACGCCTACACTGTATGGCGAAGCATCACAAGCTAGTTGCATAGGATCAAAATGCATTAAAGCATCAGTCCCTAACAATGCAGTCTTTGTCTCTTTAAATGCTTCTTCACACTGCTCTGTCCATTTCCATGTCTTGTCATTGTCCTCACGTTGATGAAGAGGATATTGACCTTCCATAATACTTGAGAAGTCCCAGATATTTGCACAGTTGACTCACATCTAATTTCGTAAGGGTTATGTCATGAAACTTGCCAGTTTTGTTTTTAGATTTATCTGTGGTGAATATAAAGTTTTATATTTTAAAAAATCCCTTAAAAGTGTTGTTTAGTGTTTCATGGTCATATATTGTGTTCCCAGACACGTCTTTAACAGCACATACAGTTGTTTTTTCTTTTTAACTAGTTAGCTAGAAATCGACCAGATTTATTACTATGTTCAAAATTTTGCAAGCAAAGTCTTTCTACTAAGAATTAGTTTTTTTATTAATAATTTATTTTAATTCTAATTTTGTTTGACGTATTTTGTTCAGTATTTCCTGTTCCTGGCAGGCTTCTTCTAAGGATTTGATGGTTATTATCTAATTCCAAAATATGTTTTCTTTTTATTTGATGAGAATGAAATTATCTTACCTCACATCACAGCTTTCTCTGCTTCCGAGAGAACAGACGTCGATGTTCCAGGTCATTATAATCTAACTATAAAGCCAAATTTAAAAATATATATATATAATAAAATCCTCATCTTTAAGCAATGGAGTGTTAAATCTGCAATTTTTATGGTTTAGTATTAAAGATACAAGCGCGTGATCACTGACAGCTATGGGTGTATCTCAGTGTCTGAAATGTCACTCAACAATGAGCTGCTCACTAGGAAATAATCTAGACAATATTAGGAGTGATGGGCATGTCAATAAAAAGTATATTCCTTACAGTTGGGGTGAAGGAAACGCCTTGCGTCACAAAATCTAAAAAAGCTCATGTAGTGTTTAATTACATGTGGCACGGGTGTGGTCTCTGGTGTGGTCTCCAGGAACAAGTGAGCAATCTAAGTGTTCAGAGAGTGCACAAAAAACATAGAAGAATGAGGGGTCATCAACATTTGGGCCGTATATGCTTACAATACCTACTTTATGTAGTGGTTGGCCACCCAGCAGTGGAGAAAAGTATCCTTCTGGGCCCCCACTTACTGACAACACTATACTGGAGCCTAGTTATTTCACTGGTGCCTCATTACTCTCCTCTTTCTCATCACTAATCAGTTTCCTGTGTACAGCAACTGCTGTTGTGTAATTTAGAGACCATAGGTTTGACTGCAAAGGGACACATTTTGCATACTTTTTTGTAAGCCAAAGAGCACCTCCATTTGCATGTAATGGGAGACAAATTGTGTTTTACAGGAAAGGCCACACAGTACAAAGCTCTAAACTAAACAGAAACATGTAGATTTTTGGTGCTAAAAGCATGCTGTGAAAACCAAACACAACTACTCACTGAAATAGTGCAATACACTAACAAATAACTTATGACTCAATAGCCACAGGTAAATATTGACTTCATATATGATATTGTCTATTGCTGTATAACTGAGAAAGAGACACCTTGTGTACTGGTCTAAATTGTGCTGTCTTTACAATGTAGCGCCATCACAAATCACTGTTTTACTTCCCTTTCCTTTCCATGTTTGTCAGAACAGGTGCTTCTCTGTGCACAACTTGTTCTCTGGATTGGTTGATTCTGTTCATCTGGACGCAGCGTTTTCGGTAGAGAAATGTTTCGTCCCTCAGCCAAGTGACTTCTTCAGTCTCATTTGACTGCAGGGTTTTCTAACAAATCCTAAACAGTACATTTGAACAATGACTGAAACCAGCCCACTGAATGAACAATGGGCTCTGAGGTCAGTTCCTTGATGATTAATATGCAAATTGTCTGACTTGATCAAACGGCACTAATGTCCATGAGTCCCATTCACAGAGAGTTGGGGAATGGCTGCAATCACAGCATTGTAAGATGGAGACAGATGTACCCTCAGGCCCCCTCCTCGATTCAGAGATGGTCTTTCCCTTTTCACGTAAATGGCCTCCTTGACTCCGCCCTCAAACCAGCGTTCCTCCCTGTCCAGGATGTGAACATCCTCATCCTTGAAAGAGTGTCCACTGACCTGTAGGTGGAAACAGACTGCAGAGTCCTGGTATGACGAGGTAGCTCTTCTGTGTTGTGCCATCCTCTTAGACAGAGGTTGTTTGGTTTCCCCGATGTATAAATCCTGGCCCTTAACAGCGTACACTCTGTTACTCTGTTTGTGTCGGGGGACCCGATCCTTGGGGTGGACCAATTCTTGGAGCGCAGTGTTTTGGGGTTTAAAAGCCACAGAGACCCGGTGTTTAGAAAAAATGCGTCTCAACTGCTCCGATACTCCTGACACGTACGGGATCACTACAGGTTTTCGCTTGGGCAGCGGTTGTCCTTCTCTCCTGGATCGGCTGGAGCTTTCTTTAGGAGCCTTTCCCACTTTGACAAAAGTCCAGCTGGGATAACCACATTCACTCAGGGCCTTTTTGGGTATGACATTCTTCCTCTTCCCTGGCTATGTCTGTGGGGATGGTTTTCACATCCTGATGACACCCAGTTTGTGCATCCAGTGGATGATAAGAGTCAAACCTTAAATACTGTATATACCGTATGTGTAGGTTTACGGTAACACGTCAGCTTTTAGATGTCCCCCACTACTGATGGAAATCTCACAGTCTAAGAAGGCTAACCTGCCACTTTTCATATCCTCCCTGGTGAATTTGATGTGTCGGTCCACCGAGTTAATGTGATCTGTGAATTGTGGTACATCCTGAGATTTGATTTTCAGCCAGGTGTCATCCACATGTCTGAACCAATGGCTTGGTGGTGTTCCAGGGTAGGATAGCAAAGCCCTCTTTTCCACTTCTTCCATGTACAAATTGGCCACGATGGGTGAAAGTGGGGAGCCCATGGCACACCCATGTTTCTGCCTGTAGTACTGACCCTTGTATGTGAAGTTGGTGGAATGAAGACACAGTTCAAACACACTTGGTGGATGCTGAGAGTGGTCCTGCTGCTGAGGTTGGTGTCATCCTGTAATCTCTTACGGACTGCCTCCAACGCTTCAGTGACTGGAACGCAAGTGAAGAGAGATGTAACGTCGTACGAGACCATGGTTTCGTCTTTGTAAATTGTTTCTTGTTTCCTGTTTTACTTTGAAGGTTCATGTCTGATGTCATTGTGTTCAGTTTTACTTCCCCCCTGTCTGTTAGCCCTAATCTCTCCCAGCTGTGTCTCCCTCCTGTTTCCCATTCCCTGATTACTCCCCTGTGTATAAAAGACCTGTGTTTTCCTGTGCTCTCTGTTGTGTTGCTAACATCTGCTCGTCCTACGCTGTGTGTTCTGTTTACCTGCTTGCCTGTCTGTTAGTTTATGTCTCCCCAGTATAGCTAGTTTTCTGTCCCGTCTGCAACCCTCAATAAAGCTGTGTATTTAGAGTTCACCTTTGCCTCCATGAGTACCTCCTCTTTGACTCCCATCATCCTCTGGAACACAAACTTGGAGTAATTAGGACCCTACACCACCGGGCAGAACATGTTCCCTCTAAGCCTGAAGGGAAAAAGAAGGAACACACACATGTAAAGGAAGCACTTAAAACATGCGGTTATCCTAATTGGCCGTTCATAAAGTCAGCAAAGAGGTACAGAAAAGAAGATCAGACACCAGCGAGGGAGGATAAGAAGGACAGACGCAACAACATTGTCATCCCCTATGTAGCCGGTGTATCGTAAAAACTCAGGAGAGCACGACATCCCGGTGTACTTTAGACCCAGCAACACGCTCGGACAAAAACTGGTTCACCCGAAAGACAGAACTCCAAAACACAGACTTAACAATGTGGTGTTTGCTGTACAGTGCAGCGAGGAATGCCCAGACCTCTACATCGGAGAGACTAAACAGCCACTTCACAAGCGCATGGCACAACACAGAAGAGCCACCTCCACAGGACAAGACTCAGCAGTCCATCTGCATCTAAAGGTCAAAGGTCACTCTTTCGAGGATGCCAATGTTCACATTTTGGACAGAGTTTGAAAGAGGAGTGAAAGAAGCATCTATGTCCACTGTGAGCGACCATCTTTGAACAGAGGCGGGGGTTTACGACACCAACTCTCTGCCATCTATAATCCAGTTTTGAAATCCCTCCCCAGACGCCTTAACGCCCACTCACATCCTGGGCCATCTGACCTCAGGAAATCACATGATAGGGTGGAGCCAGGTTTCACAATGAGCTCACCTGAAACCCTGGCTGATTGTGACCCACACCCATTTTCACACCTTGGCTCAGGTGATCAGAGGATCATCAGGGGGTCCTTTTTATCCCTCTGTGGGGGGAAACTCCCACTAGGTTTAAATCTGGGACTCTCCACCATTTTAAAGAAGCCCAGACGCTTTTCTCTCCAAGCTCCTTAGACTACGATGACCTGGATGACTGAGGGACACATTTTTACATACTTCTTTGTAAGCCAAAAGAACAATGCTATTTGCATGTTTTACGAGAGGAAAATTGAGTTTTATTCGAAAGGTCACACAGAACAGAGCTCTACACTAAACAAAAACATGCAGTGAAAAGTAAACACAACTACTCACTGCAATAGTGCAATACACTATATTTATAATACTGACTTCATATATGATTTAACAACAAAAGCAATTTGTTCATGGTTCAGAAAAGATCTTATCTTGGGTTAAATTTTCTCTGTTAAATGCATCTTCTGGTATACTAGTAGTTTATTTACTATCAGTCTTTGCACAAATATAATATATTTAACTTTATCTATGATTTTTTGTAACAATCAGAATTTATTTTGTATTCTGGAGTGGAGGAATTAAATGTCAGGAAGCATAAAAGCAATGCTAAACATGATATTCATGCTTTGTCTTTTCAGTGAGTGGTATAAAGTGTATATAAAAAATCTATGAATCGTATTACTTCTATTCTATCCTTCTTTTTTCAGATGGAGGATTTGTAAGTAAGCTTCCCTTGTGTGCTAATTAGCTAAAGTTTCCCTCATGCAAATGAATGAAAGAAGGTAAAACTGGTTTGACTTGTTTTGAATTGAGTTCTGCATACACACATGCATCCATAGCCTCCGAGGAAGTAACTTGGAGGAAATCATTTCATTTGCTAAATATCAACAGTTGGACCAAAGGAGAAAGCAGGGAACATACAAGAATGGAAAAGGCTCTGTTCATCATAGTGGCATCAGGTAAGTTTAAATTATTTATTGTATTATAAGTTTCCATTATCATATTTATGTATTATCCTACAGGAAACTATTACTGTAGATCTAAAGGATTTTCCCTTTCAGTGTTTTTCTTGTTGGAAATGAAAAAAAAATGATGCATTAGTGCATTTTATTTAATATTGACATAAATTTTCTGCTAAAATAATAGATTACACAGAAATGTAATGTAACAGTGAGGCTAAATGTTTGATCCTAAATTGAGTCCATAAACTCGTTTATTTACTGTGTTTGCAGGCCTGTGTGCCGTCGCCTCAGATGTTAAACATCACTACCAGTTTGTTTATGAGCTGAAGAATTGGACTGAAGCGCTGAGTTACTGCAGGGACAAATACACAGACCTGGCTGCTATAGAAGACTTTAAGGATGTGCAGATGCTGAACAGCACAGTAGATTTAAGCAAAATGACCACCGGCAGCGTAAGTTATACTTTTAACTTTTTTTTTACAGTGGGAATTTAAGTATTTGTACATTAATTACTGGAATGTTATGATAATAATAATGGATTGCATTTATATAGCGCTTTCCACTATTCATTCACTCTCACATTCACACACTGGTGAAGGCAGCTACAGTTGTAGCCACAGCTGCCCTGGGGCAGACTGACAGAAGCGAGGCTGCCATACCGCGCCATCGGCCCCTCTGGCCAACACCAGTAGGCGGTAGGGTAAAGTGTCTTGCCCAAGGACACAACGACCAGGACAGAGAGAGCTGGGGGATCGAACCGGTAACCTTCCGATTACAGATAAGCCTCCCAACCCCACGTTACCACGGTCGCCCTATAAATATAGTTCAGTTATGGTACTGAACTATATTTGAAAGATCACATTTCTTACAAATATGTTCATTGGAGACTGCTGCTTGCTAGGCTCCTGTAGTTGGAGCTTGTAAAGTGGCTTAGCCACCATTAGCCTTATGTTCAGTCCACTCATTGGCCAGATCTGGGGTGGGAAAAACATGAGAAAATACTGGAAGAAGGTGCTGTGTATGGGCTCAAAATAGGAAATGATGCAGGTTGAATCTTCTTGTGCTTCATGTGCAGGACTGGAACGTAAGTGTTTTCGGCCGTTTCAATGTGGACGCACAACTCTGTGAAAACGACTGAAAACGCTAGTGTGGACGCCGAGCGTTTTCAAATCTATCTGGGCTATTGTGGACGTAGTCTTGGTGCGGTTGTTTTTGTCTACACCTGAGTGTGATTACTGTGTTCACACCTGAACAAACGAACTGCAGCACGTGGGAAAACTAACCTGAGTTTGATTTGAATCGACTAAACACTGCGGGTGTGAAAAGACCTTTACACACCTCTCTGCAGCTTCTCTCTTTCCATTATCTCCTCTCCCACATCCCCTTAGTGATTGTCGCTGCTACCGGATAATCAGTCACCACAGGTGATCACCAAAACATTATTTTAAAAATTATTTAAGCATAAAATTTTATATTGACAAAGACAGAACAATTTAGTGTCCTCAGCTGCACCAAAAAAAAAGAAACTGTCCAAAGTCATTTAATCAGACATTAGCTTTCTGTCTTCTGAGTCCTTGTTACAAAACTGTTTAATAATTGATTTATTAAACATCACTTAATATCCCCCATGTTGATTCTGAATTCAGGTTAATTAGATTAACTTTTATTTATATAGGCACAAAAAAACAACAACAATACAGAGAAAACCAGAATAATCAAACGAACCAAACGAACATAAATCTTTTTAACTGAAAAATCGTAACGCAAACATCTAGTAAATTAGAGTATGATTCGTATTCATCTTAATAAATACAAGCACATTTTTAAAAAGCAAACTATGCAATTTCACAAAACATCAAATTATTACTCAGTGCTTACTGATAATCTGACAGCCTAACTCATATATTTTATGTCTAATGAAACAAACCCGCTGGTGCTTTCAGAGAGTCTGGATCGGGCTGTATGATGACGTGAACAGCTGGAGGTGGCCAATGTCAGAAACCAGTGAGTTCAGAAACTGGTCACCTGGACAACCAGATAACCAACTGATTATAGAATACTGCGTATATATGCTTGATGGACCGTGGTTTGATGGCCCTTGTGTGAATGTGTACAGATTTGTCTGCTCTGATAACAGAGGTGAGGATTTTCAACTTAACTAGAAGCTTAAAACAACGCAGGTCCTGTTCTGTGCTTTTATTGATGTTTCAACAACGGCCTAATTGTTTAGACTTACAAATGCATTTACGGTTGTACACAGCACTTGAGTATGGTCTGTTTTCAGGGTCGACTAGGACATTTGTCTACATTAACAATATAATGTCATGGGCGAACGCCCAGAGCTACTGCAGACTTCATTACACAGACCTGGCCAGTGTGAGGAACATGACAGAGAACCAGAAGATAGATAACCTGGTACCTGGAGGGATGAGGGTGTGGATCGGCCTTTTCAGAGAGTCCTGGAAGTGGACGGATGGAAGCAAACCCTCGTTTACATATTGGAAAACAAAAGAACCCAATAACATGAATGGAACAGAGACTTGTGTGGCAGCAAACTTTGAAGACAATGCAAAATGGGAGGACTGGACCTGTGACTGGAAGAAGGAGTTTGTTTGCTACGTTGGTAAGCATTACCACCTGAATCATTGGAGTTTCAGCCAGTCGTTAGTTCTGGCCTCTGATCTTCTGAGCTTTTCCTCCAGGCTGCTATTGTTCACAATTTACAAACTACACCTTAATCTAAATAGAGCAGGTTGTACGATCAGTAATGTGATATAAATAATGCAGGTTTCCAAACCCAGTCAATAACCAGATTATCAGACTTTGAATCATACGTGTTACTGGTGAACATCCACTGTTGTGGTGGCAGCTGCTCATAATGTTGTTTATACTACACATCAGCAGAGGTTTGAAGTGAACACTGTAATATTACTGTGAATATTAGTATGACAGGATGGGTCATAACAAATGGCCCAGTTCTGTTTTCTCAGTGTCATTTATATCAAAAATATAAACAGCAAACAACAAAACGGGAAGGTTAAAATGAGATTTTGTAACTCAAAAGTCATTTGCTGCACATAAATTACTGCTGCTAATATGCAGCAGTAATTTATGTGCAGAATACGAAAATGCAAGTGAAAGACAGAGCTGATGAAGGATGTAACAAATCGTTCCTTATTTTAAAAGCACCTGTTTATGAGGAAGTGGTGAGAGTGAAACTGATAAACTCCAGTCTGGATCTGACCCACCCTGATGTGATGGAAGCCATGCTGAACCAGGCGAGTCTTGTATATTTATAAATATATCATAAAGAAAGTATATCTGAGATACTCACCGAGTGTTAGGCCGATCTACTTCTAGGTCACCAAAACTGCCAGTCTACTGTATCTGCTTTAAAACAATATATAAACAATAAGTTTTCCTGAAATCAAACTTAAAGCAGCGTATTACTTCTACTTGATCACTAAACAAATGCTTTATTACAGCATATAAATACATTTTCCTCCAATATTCAATACACTGAATATTAAAGATGATTTCACCTGTGTACTAAAGTTTTCTACAGAAAAATGTTTTATGATGATTGTTTGCACAGACACCTCAGATTATAGGAGATGTTAGAGTCCCCAGATTGTGGTGATCGTGTCTAAGGAAGCCCAGTGGTTCAATCCCTGGCTCCTTCGGCCCACGTGCCTTAGGCTGAGTGAGGTTTTAAGTTGTCAGTTAGACCACATAAGCATTATGTAAGAGCCATAAGTATCAGTCTGTTTAACACTGAGAGATGAAGTTGTGGTGAGTAACCCCAAGTTGCTTTCCAATGCATCCATTGGAGTATCAATGCATGTGAATATTGGATGTGAAGATGAAAGAAAAAAGTGCTTATGTGAATGAGACAAGTTGGGCAAAATGCTTTGAGTGCTCAGAGTACAGAAGCGCTATATAAGAACCAGTCGATTTAGTCCTACTTATGACAATCAGGTTAGTTTAAAACAGTGGCCAGTGGTTGCTGTCTGCACAAGTTTAAGGTCCAGTGAATTCATGGATATACAATTACAAGTGGTCAGCTTGAACAGAGCAGCTTGAAGTGACCGTATCCTGAAAAGTACAAGGTGTTCAAACAGTCCTCCCTCTATAAAACTCAACTGTCAGAAGTCAAATTGCAATGTTCCTAATGTTCCTTGTGAACATAATGATGAATTTATATGTGTAAGCTGACTATGAGAGATGGCACTACAGGCCAGATATAAGAATGAAAATTGTCCTAAAATAATCGTTTCTAAAGACTTTAGTGGATATTATTGTCCTAGTAATATTTGGGAAATCGATTTTTTGTGTGTGTCTCAGATCCAACAGAAACTAAAGCAGCAGGGAGTAAATGGAGACATCAAACTGAGCTGGAGGAAGCAGTCAGATGGATCGGTCTTCCACAAGGACGAGGAAACGAAGAAGAAGAGCATCGTCTGAAAACAGTTTTCTCCTCTGGCCATTCAAGCTCTATTGTGCAAATTATTAGATTTTTCTATACTTTGTGTGAATATCTTCATTCAAATGAAACATACAAATCTAATTTTGATTTCTTTAGGAAATGGAACTTTATAATAGCTTTTTGTGATGTCTGGGAATGACCAAGGCTTTAAATAAGCTGTTATTCTTAACTGTTCACATTTAAAATACGGGAGGTTTGCTGGGTATTTGGTGACAGTATGCTCTGTAACTTTAATACTTTATTTGAATACAGTTTGTCACTGTTACACAATAGACATGTTCAGCTAATCAAAGACCATGTTTTAAAGTCTTTAATTCAATTCCATTTTAGCACCAACACACAACAGCAGTTGCCTAAGTGCACTTAATGTTGTGTGGCAAAGACCTTACTATGATACTGTCTCCACTGCAACGTTTTGTAACAAGGTGAGATAAAGTGGCAAAGATAACAAAGATGACAAATCTTTCTGATTGCTTCAATGGCTTTTGAGGAAATAAAGACATTCTTCTCTTAGTGAAACTAGGCTGAGCTGTAAAGATGGGGTATCGCTAAAAGATGGCGCTTTCTTCACAAAAGTCCTGACTTAGTCCTGATAGTTTTCCATAGAAGATTTTCTTAGTACTTTTTTAGGGTCTTTACCTTATAACATAAAGTGCTTTGAGGTGAGTATCCTGTATATTTTAGACAGTAATTTGGGGGTTTTGAGATGAAGGAATTGTTCCACACTTGGTGGTATTTGTAATGTAATTTCATTAGGCTTAAATTTCTTTTTTAGCATAGATTTAATTTGTTGATATTCTAAAAACTTGTTCTTGTTAATCCTGTATTATGCAACTACTCACTGTAACATTTTTTTCTGCTCTTGCTCTTGACGAAGGCGGTCGCACTTTTCTCCTCCTCCTCCTCTCCCTTAGCTTCCCTGCTTAGCCTCTTGTGTCCTTGTCTAGTCTCGTGTTTTTTGTATTACTTTTCCCTGGAACATTCTCTCACAGTCTGTTCTCTAAAACCTAAAAGAGGAATTATGGATTTGATCAACTGGTCCCTGAATGCAATTGACACCCCTTTTCTCAACGAGAAGTTTGGGCTCGGGTGAGCCTGAGTGCTGAAGATATCTACCTATTCGGAACCATGATAACAGGGTTCTTGCTGATCGGAGCTGGCTTGGCCCTGACTTATCGAAGAATTAAGAAATCGGAACCGGCTGTTCAAACCCCCACAAGGCTGCCCGCTGGGATTGAAATGATGGGAGAGGCGTGAGTTTCTCAAAATGGGCTCATTGAGTGCAGCACGGACAAGATCTTGGAGAAGCTTACGGCTGCTGTGAATACTCAGAATAAGACCTCTGACTGCAGACTGGATACATCTCGGAAGGGCTCGCTTGGAATAACATCTCTGGACGCAAAATTGGATGACATCTCGGGGAGGCACACTGCCGTGAGTTCTCAGAATCGGCTCCTTGAGCACAAGAATGACAACATCACAGAACGCAAGTATGGAGAAGCTCGCGGCTCTCCAACGGGAGATTGAGAGACCAGTGTTGGACTGTAGAACTGCTTTGAAATTCATATGAGCTGTTCGCACTAAAGTAAAAACCTCCATCACTTCATGCGGATACCCCTTTGGCACCAGCTGCGGTCTCAAGGCTGGAGCCGAACAACAACACCCTGATAACGACTGTGTTGAGTCTGTTCCTTCCCATTCCATGCAAGGCCACCTGGGTTGGCTGGAAGACTGTTTACTTAGCCTGGCAGGGCGAAGGACACTGTCTCAGCTGAACTCTGGACACACACACATACATATACACTGATATGCACACACTCATCCCCCCTCCCTTTCCAAACGCCTTCGACGCTTATTCCCTTCCGATGCTGACGGTGGATCAAGGAGACCAGCGCACAGGCTGCAGGCCCGGATGTACTGTCTACATCGGCTGTCTCTCACCCTTTACCCCCCCCCCCCGTTACTTGTCATGTGTTTCTTTGGTGCATTAAGAGTTTTTTCATGTGCAGAGGTGTTTTTTCTGTTCTCAAACTGATCTCCCTGTTGGAGCTCAGTCTGGGGGGAGTTATTTTTTTCTCCTTATCTTTCCTCATGTGGTGCATTTTCCATTGTTATACCTCTGACCTGTCTTCCCCATGTGATGTTTGTGTAATGTATGTATGGTCGGAGGGTAAGATGACGCCGCCATTGCGTGCAATAGGTCGGCAGCCTTATGAAATTTCCCCTTGTGGGACTAATAAAGGTATAAAGGTATATCAATACTCTGTCAAACGAAATAAAGTCTGTTCCTTCTAATATATGTTCCAAGTATTTAATTCCTTTCCAATCTGGGCAGTTAATCATGTTATTGTTCTGCATGTCAGGGTTGTTCCAAAGGGGTGTACATTTGCATGGAATTAATGAAGTCTCAGTCATTTTAAGAAATTCTCACCATGCTGTCAGAGAAGAGCTGATATTGACACTCTTAAAGCATACATGTTGTTTGATGTTGGTCCAGAGTCTCTATATTATTGCATAGTGCCTGTTCTACATCTAGCCAGGGCTATAAGCACTTAAAATCCTTTAATTTTCTCAAAAATTGACAGTGCTCCCTATGATATGGTGCGCTTTATGTATGAATTCTGGTTATGCTCACTGGCCTCAAACCAATTTTATGTGGTACACATACTCAGAAGTCTGTCAAAAAATGTTTTAGTGCGACTTTGCTACGAAGCCACACTGCTTGAAAGATTGTAGAAGTATAATGAGTAATCTGGGTCCTAAACTCCGTCCTCTTCAGGTCCCAAAGTCAAACAAAGACTGGAGCATCACTGAGAGTTAAGAACTGTCTAAATTCTTTCATCTTTAATCAAATGATCAGCGTTGCTGCTTTACCAGGTATAACAATTAAGTTTAACATCCAGGCATCTATGAAAACAGGATTTATTACATTTAATGGAGTTAGAAGTTAGCAGGAAGTTAGCTCGCTAACTAAACATGATATAGCATGTTCTGACTGAGAGAAAAAACACTCTTTAGTTCTGTCCACCAGTGGACGTGAAGTGGATACGTGAAGACTTACCAAAGTGACAGAAATGTAACATGCCTGCCTCCCCTTCAGTTTGCGTATTGGGAGACTTAGATGATGTCACTACAGAGATGAATACAGTCCACGTTGCTCACCACCCTATGCAGTGCCAAGAAGACTGGAAAAATAAAAATAATCCTAATTCTAACCAATACAGAGACTGTCTGATAGATCATTTAGTCTTGGTACAGCCTCTGCCACCACATTAGATCAATCTTTCTGGCCTCCTTTGATTGGCTCTATCAACTAGTGGAGCTGGGGTTCGTGGTTTTGTCCCACCTATATATCATTATAGGTGATGGAATGCACAGGGGCCCCACCCTGGTGCTGGGGGCCTCTTCAGGTGCTCCTGCTGTCAATTTTATTCCACAACTTAGACACTCACATTACTTACACTCTCGTGACACATACATATAAGACCTCTGGAGTGAGCACACTGAACTGAGTCCAGAGGACAGTCTGTTTATTCACTCACATCTGGTGCCAGAGCCCACCTCTCAATTTTAAATACATCTAGAATGTGTATTTGTAAATGTGTGAATGAGGGTGGGGATGCATGTTTGTGTGTGTGTTCCTGTTTGTCTATGTCTATGTGTCAGGTCAGGTCTTAGACTCCACCTCTCTCAGAACATCTCAGGCCCACTCAGGTGTGGGGGGCCTCTCTCCGCACTCCCTGCCAGTAGCTGCTGCTGTCACCCAACGGTGCATTTGTGGTTCTCAGTATCCAGTACTGTGTCTCAGATGTGTACTAAGGTCTCTGAGCCCAGGGGTCAGTCTGCGTAGCCAGCTGCGGGTGGGGCCTGCGGTCTTGTTGCTGCAACCCCCTGTGGCTTCTGCATCCTGGATGGGCGACCCAGGTCCGGGGCTCTCCTCAGTTTTTTTCAGGGTGGTGTGATTGCCCTTGCGGTGGTCCTCCTTGGCCTCTCATGCTCTGGGGGGCCATGATCTCCTTTATGGCTGCTTCATGTCCAGGGGGATAGGCTATGGCTCCCCACACACTATTAGACAATTACAGACAAACCTTGTGAATACATAAGTGTGCTCACACACGGGTAATCACAGACTTACTGTCTTGGTCGGCTGCTCCCCCTAAGCATGCCCCATGTTCATTATTAGTCCTGTATGCTGCTCGGTAACATTCAGTATTAATTTATTTACAGGCTGGAGTTTTCTTTAGTAATCAAGTTGTAATCCACAGCAGGTTGTAAAACAAAGACTACATCCTCTTCTAATCTTTTGTTCACTTTGACGATGCCCCAAGTAAATAACAATTAATCGTTATCTGCAAACAATTATAGAGTCCTCTTCTTTTCTTTCATGGCATGGCCATTACCCAATTTTAACATCCAATCATCTATTGTGCTGTGAAATCAAATCTTGTTGTTCTCTCGCCCTGTCTCCTTATCTCTGTAGCCAAAGTTACTTTATCACAGTAGTCACATTTATTCAACACAATTTACTTCAGTTTGCATAATTTCAACATTTCTTGTCATCTCAATTAGAAACATATTGTTTTTGTCACAAACTGGAAACATGAGAGAAGTTTGGACCCAAGAGCAGACTTAATTGCACAAACTATTTACAAGATTTATTTACAGGAGTAATCAACTCAAACAAGAGCACGGATATTAACAGAAACTATGAACAGCTGTCGTGGGAAACCAAGGGATGGAGAAAGGTTCGGGCACGTGAAACACAAGGAGAGCACAGGCAGGAACTTCGGCAACAGAGGAGAGAAGTATCACTGGACTGCAAAACAAGTGAGCGGGTTGAGTTCAGTAGTACTTGTGGATGGTATGTGCTTACCTGTAGATGCAGGCCGACTGGCATAGGAGGGGTAGCCGTGAGAGTGTCCAGGGGAGGAGTATGCAGGTGAGATGGATCCAGGTTCCAAGGGGTCCAGAGGGGAGATATAGCCATAGTTGACACGACGGTCAGGAGGGCAGGCTGAGCAGCAGGTGAGTGTGAAATCGTTTGTCTGCAGGTAGACCGATAAGCGCGACAGGAGATCGCTCTGGAGACAACTGGAGATGGAAAAAACGTTAATCCAAAAACAGGGGAGCGTGAATAACGAACACAAGGAAGTCCGAGTTACCACCAATGGTAGCAGGATGGCAGAGGGTGGCAGGCAGCGCTGGTTTAAGAACCCTCCAGATAATGGCCCGGAAATTAGGAACAGGTGATGTGCTGACAAAACTCCACCCCAGGGGACGAGGACGTGGAACTGGTCTCACACCCAACCAGGCACAGTTTGATCCTTCCATATACTTTTCATTTCTGATTACTTTCTCTAAGAATGTGCTTTCTCTTGTTGTCTCTTTTCACTCAGTATGTAAACTTCAGTATTTATCAATCACAGTTCAAAAGTTGGTTTTTCAAAAATGACTTGTTCTGGGGGTTTTCAGCATAATAAAATCCAAAAGTTTTCTGTTTCTCTGTCTTTTTGGCTGCTCCACTTACCTCATACACAGGCCCTTTGTTAGTTCTGATTAGATTTAAGATTTGATAATAACTTAAATTATAGCAAGAATATCTATCATCCAAAGCACATAGATTAAACTCTGTCACTTTGTGGTACATTACACCCACAAAAGCTGGGTTTTAGGCCTTTTACTTCACCTCTGGTTGGAGCTGAGACGAGGGATCTCAGTCTTCTTGACATTTTCAAAAAGTATGCAGGTTCAAAGGGCAATAGCTTCACTTTCCAGGCCAAGCACACCATCTGTAGGCACACAAGTTCATCTTCGAAGTGTACTTTTATATAATTAAAGGGAGGATTTTGGAGTGGTATTTTCATGCGATAGCTTGACTATCATACTGACTTCAGATCAAACTGGCCCAGGAAACAGAATAAATTTGGCATCTCTGTTTCAAATCTTCTGAAGTTTTGTTCTGTTCTAATCCTATTAACTCCGAGGGTAAGTGAATGCAGCTTACCTTCACGTCGTGACGTGTGGCTGTTACCATGGACACGAGGCAACGACAACGCTTAGGAGTGAGTGTCACGGATGTGAAGTAGCTAAAAACAGTTAGCGGAGCCCGGGTGAGAAAAAGTTTATCCAATTTTCAAAAAGTTTGTTTGTTTACGTCTCGCTCACTTTAGTTTGATAGTTACCGGAAATTAAAAAGCACGTTTTAAACGAGGTTACTTCTGTATGTGGGACTGCAGACATGGTTACTACAGGGAACTAAAACTGAACTGAAACGGAAATAGATGTGAATTTTTTTCAAAGAAAAAATAACTTAAATCTTGAATCTTTGAAAAACACACAAAAAAATAAAAATATAGAGCTGATATAAACTCAAAACGACATTTTAAATAAAGAAAAATGGAATTAATGAATAACGGGGGGACTACAAGAACTGTTGGCTTCCATTTATTCTTCAAAATAATTAAAACATTTTATATAATCGCACCGAAGCTGCAGAGCGTGGTCAGAAGGTCCCACACAAACAGATGTTTCGACCCACGTGATGATAACATGCCCAGAGACAGCAGGGAGATCGCCATGAAACTAATTATTGTATTCAAAGTTTCCTTACATTTTAAAAGGTAAATGAGGTGTTGTCCAGCTCAATACGCACTACTCATTTCTAGAGCAGAACTCTGGCATTTTAAAGTTGTGTTTAAGTTTGTTTTTACAGAAGATTTTTTTAGCCTCTTTTTTTAAACAATAAGAAAATACTGACAACAAGATCTAATTTGATTGTATTATTTTAATTAGCAAAATTGTTAAAAAAAACAAACAAAAAAAAAAGTAGACAAGATGCTATTACAAAGTGCTTCACATGAGAATGTAAAATCATATCAAACAGGCAATATAACAATATAAAGAAGGTATAAAATCAAATAAAACATATTACACATGAACATTACCCAGATGCCTGTCTAAGCAGATGTGTTTTAAGCTGTTTTTAAAGAAGGCACAGAGTCGATGGTGCGTAGTGGGGAGGTAAACTCTTCCACAGCATTGGAGCTGGTGTGCTTTTCTCATGTTTTTTTTTTTCATGTGTGTGTTTATGTGTAAACTTCAGGCGCACATAAACATAATTAACCTTAATCCAGGAGGAGCACAGCACTGATGGAGATGGAGGAAGTTGTTGCTTCCGAGAAGCTTCTGTAAGTTTTTTACACTCATACAAAAACTACACACACAGCTGAAGAAAATACAACACAAGCAAAGAGCTAGTTGTCTAGAAGCCAGACAAGACTGTCAGGGAGTTCTGGAGGTTTCTTCCTGTTAAAAGGGAGTTTTTCCTTCCCACTCTCGCCAAAGCCTTTGCTCACAGAGGGTCATCTGATTGTTAGCTTTTCTCTTTTTCTCTTGATTATCCCTTTAAAGTCTGAACCATGAAACAACTGACAGAAAAATCTAATTTATTTAAAATGGAGGTTTAGTTTTGTTTGAAATCTATTCTGCAATTTATTAAGATTTTTCTGAGGGAAAAATTCCCACCAATGATGTAGAAGTCGCAAAAGCTCAAACACGAAACATTAGATGTTCAGGGGTTAATGTAGGCTCTTTACCCTACAATGTAAAGCACTGTAGGGTAAAGCTGGTGGCTTTGAGGTCGTCTTCACCTGTTCTCCTTCTTCAGGCCCAAGTCCTACAGGAGCAACTCTCCAGAAGAGATTCGACTGTTAGCCATCGCAGAAAACTTCCATCGTCAGTACTCGCACTTGTGTCCTGACCGCAAACAGCTGCTGCTCTGTCCTGTAAACGAATGTGGAGTAAAGGTAGGTTTATCTCACTCAACCTTTTTGTCTCTGAAGAACAGATCCCATCGGACCTTCACCTCTGCAAACACCCTAAATACTTTCTGCATCGCCGTCTGTCTCTTCTCATATTCAGAAGTTTGTGTCGACGTCTCTTCGTCCAACGCCGACCATCCACTGTGAACTGTTCGGCTGGCAGGGCTGTGCCTCTTTTGTGGCCGACTTCCTGTCGTTGGTCCCTCTGGATCCGCCCGTGGAGCTGGTCAGAGAAATGTTTATTTGAGTTTTAGGAGCAAACCAAATATTTTTTGTATTCTGTGGTTGAGAGTTAAAGCATATAAAGAGAGGACGTCTTTTATTCTGCTGTTTCTGATTTGTGAAACCGTAATTTTCATAATTCAGATAGTTATTGCATATAATGTAATTCTAATATGACAGGCTGCTTGTGTTTAGCTGCACATTAACTGCGCGTCATCCTGTCATGTCTGTATGCAGACACCTCACATGACCAACAACTGATGATGTCACACTCAGAGAAATGTGTTTCTGAGAAGCTGAAACTGGAGCTGGACTTGGTTCTGTTTGTACTCTAACAGAGATCATTTAGCAGACAGTTCGGTGCAGCATCTGCAGGGATGAGGAGTGTTTAGGTGAAGAGAGAGTTCAGCCTGAAGGCAAAGAAAGTTCATCTACACCCAGCAGCCTCTCACCTGCTCAGCTCCATGTCAGACAAACACATGGTCAAGACTTCCTCGGTCCTTGTTGATGAGATCAGAGGAGAAAGTTCAGACTACTTTAAGCTGATAGAAAAGAAACAGCAACTCAGATATTGACTTGGTGCAACCAAGGTTGCAAAAGAGCTTCTCTGAGCACCTTGAAGCAGCAGAAGTCCACTCCAGCTGCCAGTCCTGTCAGCAAAGAACAGCAAAGTGAAACTGAAATTGATTTGGAGTACAGTGACCCAGCCTGTGCTAACAGCCACTGCTCCTGTGCAGCATCTGGACATCTTCACCTGACTGTCATGCCTCTGAGAGACTCAAGTGCAGATTTTAGAGAATCAGGATATTTTCCACAGCTTCACTTGTCAGACCTGAAACCCTCTTCTTTCTTTTATATAGTCATTGTTCTGAACATGTTTCAGCTTTTCAACATGGTGGATGACAAAAGAAACAAGGCTGCAGAACATAATCACATTCACATCAAGAAATGCACACATGCGTGCACCTTCTCTCGGTGTGTGTCTGATTGTGCGTGTCTCCCATTGCAGCCGAAGGCCCTTTCCTCTCCCACCTCGGTGCTGCAGAGTCAGAGAGCCACGTGTTTCGAGTATGCCACTCTGCTGTGCAGCCTGCTGCTCGGCGAGGACTACGATGCCTACTGCGTCAGCGGCTACGCCACCAAAGAGATGTGTCTGCTCGATCAGAGCCTGCAGCAGTGCCCCCTGCTGGACCCCGAGGTCAAGGTAAGTGCGTGCAGCGTCCATATGTGGTTGACAATCAGACTGTTGACTGCCAGATGTGAAAGTGACTTCTTGGTTGTGTGTTTGCGTGCAGGCTGTGCAGGATGTGACCCCAGAACAGAAGGACCAGGATGATAAATACTCAGTGAAGCTGCAGCTGCAGCTCAAGAGTCGTTTTCTGGCCGAGCAAGAGAAGAAGAAGCAGGAAGCTGAAGCTGCGCTGCTTGTAAAACAAAAACAACAAGAGGTAAAGTGATCTTATCTCTATAAGAGCGACTATAAATACAATACAATACAATACAATACAGGCTCTCATGAGATATGACATTTATAGGCTAAGAGTCACATGCACGGGATCTATGTAAGAAAGTCTGTTTACAAGACGAGGTGGTGTTTACCCTGCAACAGCAGCTCATCCTGGGTGCCTTTAACAGATGCTTGTCTGTCTTTTACTTTATGTTAATTAAAATTAAGTATAAGATCATATAAAAGCATTTACATAATTTAATTTGACTTTTAAACTGCAGCTATTTTTCGTCCTTTGCGTTTTTCATGTTCATCTATGTATTTCATGTATTTTCTGTTGGATTTTTATGAGACTGGTTTGAAGTGTTATACAAATTCACTGAATATTCTGACTGAAGATCAGTAATGATGGTGCATGTTGTGCCATCACTATGAATTCTCTGTGCGAGCAGGAGAAAGATCGGCAGCTGGCCGACCCGCTGCGAGGCCTGCGGGTGCACTGCTGGGTGCTCGTGCTGTCGGGCTGTCGGGACGTCCAGGAGAACGTCTTCATCGACCCTCTGACCGGGATCAGCTACCCCACCAACAGTGACAACTTCCTGGGCATCGAGAGTGTGTGGAACAACCTCAACTACTTTGTGAACATGCAGGACTGCAGTAACGGCTGTGCAGTGAGTCCATGTGCACGGTTAGAGTCAAAATAGCAGAGCCAGAACGGAGCAGGTTTGATGAAATATTCTCCATGTGTAGGACATGATGTTTGACCTGGATGATTTGAAAACGTGGGAGCCAGTCTTGTTTGGAGCATCAAGCAAAAAGCAACTGATTCAAGAAGTCCTGAAGAGAAAAGAGGCTAAAATGATGGGCAAAGGGAACCTGGTGCAGGTACCGAATGTATGTGTGTTTCTCTGTGTGTCAGGATTCAGAAAGCAAAACCCTGAGCTGATTGAAATTTGTATGTTCTCCTCAGCAGGCCTGGAGCTCTTCTAGCTTTCATACATATAAGCCCTAATGTCCTGAAAGGGAAATCAGAAATCAAGAAAATCTTTGGCTCTTTGGGGACAAGGTGCATTAAAATGTGCTTCCAGGCTGTGATACACAAATGGCAGCAACAAGCATGGAGCAGGGGTCAGCTGTATTTCAGTATATTTGATCCACATCAAAAAATACCACATATACCAACCCCAGAAGAAGTCAAAATACTGCTGTAGAAGCTGTAAATAGATTCATGATGTTACGTCTCCTGGCTAGCCTACGGGCTAAGAGGGACTCACATAAAGTCCCTCCTAATTTAAAGCTCTGGTTCAGACTGACATTTATAATATAACACACTTTTATTTTCTAAATCCCTAATAGAAAAACAGGAACTTACCTAACTCCAAAGAAAATCAAATATACAAAGATAATCTACCTAACGAGCACATAAACGTGAGAAAACGAGGGATCACAAAACAAAAGGAGCCCACAGAGACAATCACAGCAGTGTAAGCCTGCAGAACCCAGTGAGTCGGCACGCAGTCAGAATGGCCAGACGGCCACAGCTCCACAGACCGGCTCTGATGACTGATCACCCAATCAGGACAGAGGAGGTGGAGCCTAATACCTCATTTGGGATTTAACAATAAATACAACAATATAATGTTACATTTTTTTACACATAATCTTGGATATTTAATTTATATTTACTTTTAAAGAGGCATTTCATTCTTATGTGTAAAATTTGAATGATTGACCTTTTTCAAACATCCAGAAAAAAGTTGTATTCTGTCTGTAACGACAAAATACAGTTAATTACAGATCAAATACTGATTGGTTGGTCAGATATGAACCTAACAGAGTGACACCACATTAAGATATTAGCTTTACTTTTTTATTAACGTTTTAACTCTGCTGTAATTCATTTCAGTTTGTATTTAAAAGCATTGTAAATTTAAAAAAAACTTTACTGTAAGATCACATCATCGTGTGGATTATTAAAGGACCCAAGATGCAGGCAGCTCAGATGCAAGTGAGTTTATTCATCAGACGGTGATACAAACAGATACGGCGAGGGTGAGAATGGAAACTAAACAAAACCTAAACTGGGAAAACTAACAGAAACTAACAGAAACAGAGATGCAGGGAAATACACAGAATGACAGATGGAGATAACGCAGACGAACCAGCAACTAACAGACGCCAACACGAGGCTAAAATACACAGAGGATAACGAGGGAATGAGAAGGAGGGCACAGCTGGGAGTAATCAGACATGACGGGACAGGGGAAACGTAACGTGAACACACTGACATCAGACACACACCTTCAAAGTAAAACAGGAAACACACACACGCAAAGACACAGACTCAGAGACGTGGGCTTAACACACTGACTACACTAGACACAACACAGAGGGAGCACAGAATAAACACTGGGAAACCAAAACACACACACTCATAATTCATTATAAAATCAAAAGTGAAAGTACAAAAACGAAAACACTGGGTCACCGACCCGGACCGTGACAATCGTACATTTTTACTTCATTAAAGGAAATTTAAAGGAAATATTTGACCTCTCTGACTGAATGACAAATGAAAGGATGAAGCTCTTAAACAGTTAGTACACACTTACTTCCTGCTATCAACAACTCTGTTAACAACAGTTCTTCTTTCAACATTAGTAATTTAAACACTTAAACTAGAATAGACTCAGAGTGAAACGCTGGTGTCCTGTGCTGCAAAAGTTATGCTGATATTTTCAGCTCTGTGTTGTCATTTCACTTCTTTTCATTTATTTTTTAGTACATTTCTATTCGTTTCCTGCACATAAACAATATAAAAGAACAGATTTTTATTTTCAGTCTCGTCTCTTGATTTCGGGTAAATACATCTGTGTTTCTGATACGTTAGCCTTAAAAAAGAATGAAAATGTTGGTTGACACAATTTGTCAAGACGTTGTTATTGCAAAAATGAGCAGTGTTAACAGCTGAGACGACCGAGGCTAAAACTGTAATGCAAATCTCTGCAGCATCTTCACCTCCATGTAGCTGTTAGAGCACCTGAGGAGCCAACTGGAATGACGTCAGACTAATGGAGTCTACTCTTTGTGATCAGGACTGTGGTCAAAGGAAACAAAATAACAATAATAATAACAATTCCCCCCATTTTTGTGCTTATTACCTCTAAAGGAAGCTCCGTTATTAGCCGTGGTTTTGCAGAATTGCGCCTGAGACGAACTGATTCAGGTCATTTTGTGAATGCAAATGAAACACGATTTTACTGTGAATACAATAAATATAAATTGAACTTTCTTTGTCCCGAAGGAGGACGTGCCCAAAGTTTTGGAGATGCCGAGATCCTGGGTCAGCTACATTGCCATCTCAACAGAAGGTAGGCTCTGTTTGTACGAACATTACCTTGTACATTGTTCACCAGTTTTACTTCAGCTTTAGGTTTCATGTGTTGTTATTCAGTTCAAGATTTAACCTCTAGAACCCAAACAGATGTCACCTGATGCTGTCAAACCTGCACAAATACTGCCTCTTCTTTATTATTCAGCCCTGAAGAACCGCTGGCCAGGAGGAAAGAAGGTGATCCGCTACAAACAAGCCCAGCTGGAGAGGTTTGCAACGTCCAAAAGGTTATACGGCGTTGTCACGCGACTGACCAAATACAAAGACCGAGGCTGTGAGTGCCAGAGAAACACGCTTTTCTGTCTTCATGTAGACGTGAATGTGCTTTTCTTTACAAGGAAAAAAGGGGAATTCATGAGTTTCTGGAAAATCTTTCTCAATCGATTTGGTGCAGTTCTCCAGCAGGAACGTCTCTCAGCAGCGCTCCTCATGCGCTTCTCAGACGTTCTCAGATTTCTGAGATTTTCTCAGTGTACTAATCTTTTTAAAGTTGGTTTGTAAAATATGTAGTTTTTGATATTTTTAATAAATTAGACAACTTCTTTTATATTTTTAGTTCGTTAGTGAGATGATTTATGGTTGTGTTGTTTGTAATGAGTAACCTGTGAGTGTGCGTTGAAGGCACTGAGGTCGCCATGGTGAAGGAGTGGTATCAAGACAGGAGCGACTTCCTGGAGGAGAAGGAGGTGGACAATATCAATAAGATCACCACAGAACGCTTCAGACACGGAAGAAAACGTCACCTGCTGTGTAAGCCTGCTTTCTGCAGCCGTCCTCAGAGGCGCTGGGTAGTAACATTTTTCATGTTGGATTTTAGGCACCTAAAATCCATCTGACAAACACCAGCAGCTGTGTTTTATTCTAGAAATCATCAGTTTAAGAAAGTTTGACTCAGCTAACATTACAGCTCGGCTCAGGCTGAACATCTTTAATGTGCTGCTACACTCATCAGACAGACACAACGCAATGAAAATTTGGTATGCAAGATTTTTAGCCTATTGGTAGATGGTTCCTAGGTAACATGATGGTGTCATAATCTGTGATATAGATAAGAGCCGACGGGGCCTTTTTAGCTGCTCAGCGTCTGATTGTGGAGTTTGCAGACAAACAGACAGAGAGAGACTTCATGTGTTATACCATCAGTCTAAGTCGGGGGTATTACTCATTCCAGAATGACTTGTGATTGACAAGCCGTTAGCCAATGAGCATGCAGTTTGATGGTCATACCCTCCCCCAAAACAGAAACAGCAGTGTTCATCACGAGCTCTCAGTACAGGACTTCGTAGTCCAGTGGGCAATGTTATGATGGCGATGTCTGTCTTTTACACAGTCTGTGATTTTTACATGGGACTGACTGAGTTTTGGCGTCAGCTGCAAGCTCCCGAGGAGCTCAGAAATGCAACTGAACGTTGTCACTTGCTCCGTGTGTGAGCCTTCAGCAGCTTTGGAGTGAGCAGGAAAATAGTGACTCATTCTAAATGATGATGTCAGAGAAGTGATGAACGAGTAAGCTGAGAGTAGGTGTGTTTCTTTTTCGTTCAGTTTTGAGGGTCAAATCACTTACTGTGGGCACTGAGGTTGAAATGCACTTCAGCGGTGCTCGCGTTGACGACCTGGTGCGGAGGGTGCTGTCGCCGAAAGAATTAATCGAGCTCTTCGAAGGCCGGAGCGACTTCCTCCATTGCCGGCACGTCTACTTCAAAAAACATATCCAGCTGCTCAGCGAGAACTCACAAATGGAGGAAGTGCCCATACTGGTAAATGACAGGAAACAAACACACAGATCACTTCATAAATCTTACTAATCATTTGATAGTTTTGTGCTTTTGATAGTCACTTCGCCCTATAACCACATTTTTGTGAACTCTGGAGAAACAAGTACTCTAGACTTTAAGCCACATTTAATTATTCATTCAAATAGTGTAAGGGAGGTGATGCAGGCCGTGCAGGCTCATCATACAAGCGCCCCAGCCAGGGTTTAAACCAGAAACCTTCTTGCTGTGGGGCGTCAGTGCTGACCCACAAGCTTGGGCCCAACAGACAAACTTTTTCCTGATTAGCACTGGTCCTCAGCAGGTTACGGGAGTCTGCTCAGTGACTGAAAGAATAGGATTGCAGACGTAAAGCACATCTGGGCATTATACGGCCCCCAGTCCACATCTGGGCCTTTGGTCGGGATGTCATGTTTCAAAGTTTTTGGAAAACTTGATTGAATAGTAAAATGTTGGTGGTTTTACTGTACCCAGTTTTGTTATGTAACCAGACGTAAAGTCTCATTTTACAAGTAGCAGATTACAAACTGAGCTCCCTCCACTACAGTCCCAGTTTTTCATGGTCGAAAGCAGCGGTCCTCAACCTTTTTTGTGCCACGGACGGTTTAATGTAAGACAATATTTTCACGGACCGGTCTTTAAGGTGTCGCGGATAAATACACCAAAATAAAACGATACGACCGAGACAAAAACTGTGGCATTTTGTAAATTTATTAATAATAAACGTGAATTCACTGTGTAACTGTGTAACTTTATTAGCAGCGTCCTCCTGAAATGCGCCTACAACATTGAGAGTAACATCCTCCTCTCTGCCCCTTAATGCTCTCTGGTCACTATGGTAACGCGTAAATATATCTTTCAAAATAAGACACACAACTACAACACGGGAAAAGACCCAGGGAAACAGAGCTAACATAAATATCACACCCGAGCCTCACTTCTCGCAGCCCGGTACCAAACGACCGGTCCGTGGCCCGGGGGTTGGGGACCGCTGGTCTAAAGGGCTCACCCCCTGAGATGAGGCACAAGCTCGGGCTACATTGTTGCTTTGTTTTTAAAAGCCACAGGATGCTTATGTGGATGTGTTTTGTTTGTTTTGTTTATTGCTCATTCAGAAAGTGGTAGAGCGTTTCCATAGAAACGGCTCCAAACCAGCCAATGAAGACGTGGCCGAGCGAGTGTTCCTGATACCAGAGAAACTGATTGAGTTGACCTACCACTTAACGGAGGACCGATTGATCCCTTCAAAGATCAGCTTCATCAAGCCACTGGGCTCAGAAAAAAGGAACGCACAGGAAATCTCTCTTGACATGATCTCCACCTTCCAGGTACACGTCGCAAATGCATGAAAATACATACAGCAGATATCACAGTTACATTTTTTCAGTCTAAAAGCTTCTAATCTGCCTCTGGGTTCATGCACTCCACTGATACTTAAGGTGGATCTATCTGCGAAGCCGTTTACAGCCGTAACCCTGCATAAGATGCTGGTGGAACTGATGGAGGTTGAAGAGAAGGTGACTCATCATATTATGCGGTCGGTGAAAGAGGTAACCACACCCTGGATTAAAAGAGTAGTCCCCACAACGCCTTCATTCTTAAAGTTTTCCCAGGGTAATTAGGAAAAGTACCTATAAGTTCAGCTAAAGATGTTCTGTATTGATGTGTGAACAGATGAGAGACATTGTGACCCTCCGTGAAAAGGAGACTAAAGAAATGAAGCTCTGGAGCCGAGCAGCTGCCCTCGTCCGCAGCAGGAAACAGAAAAAGGTGAAACACAAGCTGTTTCTTTCTCTGCTGCTCACATTCCCCGACTTTTGTTGCCCCCCTTCCACATTTTTGAGATGTGTTGCTGCCATCAAATTCAAAGTAAGATGTCCCAGTGAAATGCATTTGTATTTTATTTGGATTTCACACAACATTCGACCTCCTTCACAATAGGGGATATCTAACAGCTGCTTTTACAATCTTCGACTACTTTAAGAAAGTTAAACATTTGACTCGCTGAAAATTTAGTAGATTATATATCAAATAAAGACTTTTACAAATATTTACACACAGAAATGTTGTTTAAAAGAAGACCAGGTCCCTCGAGATTCCAGATGATTCACATCTGTTAGTTTGATTTTTTCTTAAGTACAAGTAACACAAACAGTTTACATCCAGATTGTGCTCAGGCTTGAATCTGGATAAACGTTCATGGCTAAGAACTTCCTGGTATACTTTTTTAATGTGTAATAGACAATGATCGGTTGAATAAGATTGTGCGACTGGCTTTCAGAACTTCAGTGTGTAATGTGTAAATGTTCACATATATACAGATCTCTGTACTAGTGATGGGAATTCCAGCTCCTTCGGCTCCCAACCGACTCTTCAGGTTGTTTTGTTGCTTTAATTTATTTATTATCAACAACAATATAAAATTATGCACAAAAGGAATTACTAATGTTAAAAAAAAGTGGTTTTATTTATATATGTTTATATATAAATATATGCGGTGGCCCCTAGAGACAAAGCACGTACAAACTCCAAAACACGCTGCTAGCGTTAACTGAACTTCCAAAACAGCTGCCTAGATCAAATTAAATTACATAACTGAAAGCATATGTGTATTGTTTGTGTATTTATACACACATATTCAGATGATTAAAAAAGTTAATTTACCTGTTACGACCACACACCAAATCCAGTCGTTGGTACTTCCTGGCTTGTGTAGCCACGAGGTAGCAAAAGCTCAACACTGCGCTGAGCATCCTGGAGCACTTCTGTTGTGTTTTCAAATTTGTACGTATTTTGGAGTTTGTACGGGCCATCGTGAATATACTTTTATTTATTTACTCCACATAAAATGTAATAAATAAACTATATAATGCAAAAAACAACTATTCACATTTAAACTTTGAACTATTTAAATTTTCAGGTTTTCCCTTTTAAACAAATATAAAGTGAAACAACACAAAACACTGCAAACCACAACACAATAAAATATAAATTAAAATATGAAAACAAAACGAAGATGCACATTCTCTGTCACAGCGGTCCTCAACCTTTTTTGTGCCACGGACGGTTTAATGTAAGACAATATTTTCACAGAGCCTTTAAGGTGTCGCGGATAAATACACCAAAATAAAATGATACGACCGAGACAAAAACTGTGGCATTTTGTAAATATAATAATAAACGTGAAGTCACTGTGTAACTGTGTAACTTTATTAGCAGCGTCCTCCTGAAATGCGCCAACAACACTGAGAGTAACATCCTCCTCTCTGCCCCTCAATGCTCTCTGGTCGCTATGGTAACGTGTAAATACTTGAGGGGGTAGGGACAAATAAGTAAATACTTCTGCCTACTCCTTTTCAAACAAATAATGGAATGATATTTTGTAATGATTGTGAAGGCACATGTTTGAAATGTTTGAAATAAAAATGAACTGAACTAAATATATCTTTCAAAATAAGACACACAACTACAACACGGGAAAAGACCCAGAGAAACAGAGCTAACAGTAAAAACCCTGAAAACCATAAATTTCACACCCGAGCCTCAACTCTCCAACTCGCCTCCAGGATCTCCACGTATTAACATGCTGTTTTTAGACTTGATGGAGATCATTAACAACCTGCTAGCTGCAAATAATCATGTGCAGTTCCACGTGATTATTAACAGACAAAAAGAAAACATATTACTGATACAGAAATAGTTTTCTATACAAGATCGCTGCAAAAACTGAAGCTTTACCTAATGTCAGCGCTACTGTTACTCATTTTATATTAGGATTTAAACATCTAGCTGGTATTGGCCTGGGGAGTAACCTTCAGTAATAGTAATAAATCACACAGCAATATTACATTCAATACATTACAAAATACACTTTGGGGCATGTGTTCTGTAATCTGTGGTGGAATACATTTTAAAATAACCTTCCCATCCAATTCTATTTATAAAGCACTTTAAAATACTCAGTACAGGAGCAAAGTACAGAAAATAAGTTAAAAACAACAGAATAAATAAAAAATAAATAAAACACATAATACATAAAAATTAAAACAGCCCTATATTTTTAAAAAAGAACACAAGATAAAACAGCATAGGCCTTCCCAACACTGGTGGTGAGTCACATTCCAGGGTCAGATGTGGCCCTGCAACAAGGGAGAAGCTGAAAGCAGATTCTTCATTGTCATTCAGTACAGAGAAGGTCCTGAGAGAAGCACAACAGTGTCTCCACCTATCTAGACCTCCACCTAACACAGTGGAGGCTCTGTCATGGCATGGAGCTGCTTTTTTGCCAGTGGTGTTTGAGATCTTTTAGAGCGGTGGCCCCCAGGCTGTGGAATGCTCTCCCGCCATCATTACCTTGATTGTATTTATTCTTTTAAAAAGCAGCTTAAGACTCATTTATTTACATTGGCTTTTTTGTATGTGTGTATTTTATGTATTTCTGTGAAGCACTTTGTGTTTTTTATCCTGTGAAGAGTGCTATATATTGCTATAGACTGGCAACAGTTTTATTTTTTAGCATAGCAATCAACCCAAACACGCTGCCAGTGCAGGAACAACATAGGTGGGGAGGAAATCACCCAGTGGGTCACTATCAGTACTGGACTGGCCTCACCAGAGCCTGGATCTCATCATTACTGAAGCAGTGTGAGATGGTCTCCCAGAGGAAAGGACTAAAGGCAGAAACGTGGAGTCTGGGGACGGACTTGTTTTCTGAGTCTGCCTCAAGTGGCCATTAGAGGAACTGCAGCTTTTGATACTCAGGCGGGCGTTTCATTTTTCAGCTCTGGAGTTTAATGATGGATGAGGCCCGCTGTCTATCTGTGGAACCTCTTTAATATCAAAACAGCATTTTTAAAAAATGAATTAAACATCTGTCTTTTAATTTGGAGTAATATTGTCTAAATCTCTTGCTGCTGTTATAGGTTTTGATCTTCTTTGTTTTTTTGTTTTTTTTTTAATCTCAGGTGTTTGTTGCAGTTTCTTTTCTTTTTTTTAAATGATTCTTGTTGCATCAATCCTTTTGACTATTTGTGCTTTTTTTCAGGAAAATGGTGAACTTAAAAACATTTTGCAGAAGTATCTGTCTGAGGAGATCGACAAAGACCAAGATGTGAAGAAGGAAGGCCTGAATCCATATTTTGACATCGAAACAGAGGAGAAAATCAAAATCATTCAAGAACAATACATGAAGGTACCAGTGAAGCCTCACACAGTGACTCTGGGTGACCAGTCTTGTTTGCTGCACAGGTGGGCCTGTATAGTAAAATGGTAAATGGCCTGTATTTGTATAGCGCTTTTCTAGTCCCTAAGGACCCCAAAGCGCTTCACACAACCAGTCATCCACCCATTCACACACTGGTGATGGCAGCTACATTGTAGCCACAGCCACCCTGGGGCGCACTGACAGAGGCGAGGCTGCCCGACACTGGCGCCACCGGGCCCTCTGACCACCACCAGTAGGCAACGGGTGAAGTGTCTTTCCCAAGGACACAACGACCGGGACTGTCCAAACGAACCGGCAACCTTCCGATTACAAGGCGAACTCCCAACTCTTGAGCCACGATCGATGGTTCTGTTGTCTGGCTTAATAGAAGTCATTTTTATTTTTGGATGTTTGATAAGTAAATTCAGGTAAATACACTTTACAGAAACTTGTTACAATCCGTCCAGGTTGTTGTCCTTTGGTGGACGGTAAAACCTTCTCGATGGGTGCCAGAATTCTTTCCTTTAATAAAACCCTGGACAACGTCTCATCTCAGACTAAAACAGGCATTTGATGTACATCAGTGTTTTCTTTTAGTTAGATTTGTAAGTACATACTGTCCATTGATGTAACAGGATCCAGAATCTGGGGTAAAAATGTGCCAAACTGAACACGTGACCCGGCATGCTGCTTTAACGGAAGATAAAGGCTATAACAGCTTGTTTTAGGCAGATAAACTAAGAGGCTGTGCAAGATAAACAAGGACTGTTTGGACTGTGAGTCACACAAAGCTCTTCTAGTAAAGTACAACAATAATATGGGGCTGGAAGTCAGAATGGTGACAACAGAAGCAGCGAGGGTTCAGACACAAACTGACATGGTTGTTGTGTGTTCAGGACATAGCAGAGGTGGAGAAGACGCAGGAGTGGTTAAAGATGAAATTGCACGAACTGAGAAAACATCGGGAGCGGGACCAGCAGCATCACTGTGACGAGATAAGAAGCCAAGTTAAAGCCGCCCTGGAGCAGCTCCGCATGTACCCACACCCACCTCAGCCCAATTTTCCAAGACACACCCAATGATTTACGTTTAAAAACACAAACTTATTGTGTGTGTGTGTGTGTGTGTGTGTGTGTGTGTGTGTGTGTGTGTGTGTGTGTGTGTGTGTGTGTGTGTGTGTGTGTGTGTGTTCAGGGATATGCGGAGAGGAGAAGAGACACACAAGGATCTTCAGGAGGATCTCTGCCAGGAACTGAAGCTCTCCTCTCTGATGGACAGCTGAGCCACACACACCTGTCGCCTTTTTGTTTTAACAGTGAAAACAAATATTGGTGTTTATTAGTTACACAACCAAATGATACAACTACACACGTGTCTGTTTTTGTTTGCTTTGTTTTTCTTCATCTTTTTATTTTTGACATTTAGATTTTTCCGACCGTGTGTAAGACTTTATACAGGAGGGTCCTCTGTACACTACTGCCTCTAGATCTGATATTTATGGTTGTTGCTACGAAATCAATAAATAAACAGATAAATACAAATCATAAGGTATCTGGGGGTCCTGCAATTTCATGATTCAGGTGAAGTAAATATAATCAGGGAAGAAAAATGGAATACGTGTGTGTGAGAGAGAGGGAGACAGATGGAAACATTCAAGGAGTCAAGAAAGTGAATGTGGATGTGTTTAAATACTTGGGGTCAATTTGCACAAGAGAGGTGAAGAAGAGAGCACAGGCAGGGTGGAGCGGGTGGAGATGAGTGTCAGGAGGGATTTGTGACAGAAGGAGAGCAGCAAGAGTGAAAGTTAAAGATGGAAGTGAGACCTGCTGTGATGTTTGGTTTGGAGACGCTGTGTCACCAGCTGTCGTCGCTCCCGATTCTTGGATTCTGACCTGGTGGAAACATGACTCGAGACGGGCGTCTCAGTTCAAGAACTTCCTTATTTACCCATGTATAAGAGGAGATGTTCACAGCGTGAAGCCTCCCGCAGATCTGAAGGGCAGTCCCTCGATCTGTCACATGTATACTTTTTCAAAGTTCCTCGTTCAGAGCCTACTTTTCCTGTTATGTAGTACTCTGTGTTCCTGTACCCTTCATACACAGTTTTCATCAGAACATCTCCTTATCTTTTCCTTTTATGGTCTTACACATCAGTTCATCTCTCCTTCTCTGCATGTCCTCATTTTCTATGCACGTGGGTGGCTGCATGTGGGGTCTCTGAATGCGCTAAGCTCTCTGCCTAGTTCAGCTTTTTTTATCTATACTTATCAAGATGTGTTAGTGGCAGTTAGTGCTGCCCTTTGCAACCACACTGTAATGCTACTTCTGCACTCTTTCCTATAATGCTGTTTTTTATTTGTAACTACTTGCTCCTGCAGTTACACAGAGGCCTGCTAGCAGTATAATACTATATACAGTTCCACAGGTGGCACAAAGATGTTGAGATCCTCGGTGTGAGTGAGCAGTACATCAGAGGGACAGCTCACAGTCAGGAGGCGAGGCTGAGGGTTACATACAGCCAGAATTTCATTCCAAAAAACACAAATACACACAAATAGTTACAAACTATGGCTGAAAATAAAGGGAAAAATAAAGAAAAAATACATACATATTGGACAAAGGATGTTAAAGATGAAGCTGATTGACAGGAGGAAGAGGAAGGCCTCAGAGGAGATTCATGGATGGAGTGAAGAAGGACTGCAGAGGTTCTAAAGGGAACAGCTGAAAGAAGAAGGCTGAGAGAACCAGCATCCCTGTGCCGTGTCAGTTAGAGAACGACGGATCTTTAAGATAAATAAATGTCACTGTTCCTTCAGTGCAGCAGTTTGCAAATAAAAGTCCGATTGCACTGTGAGAATGTATTTCACAGGTTTAAAGAAAATACGAACTTTAAAGACCCAAATCAGTTTTTTTCTTTTTAACAGTAAATGTCAACAGGAGTGTAAATATGTGTAACATATAAGGTGGTACACAAAATTTAACTTCAGCAGCAGCTCACACACATGACGCACAGATGGATGTAGAGGCGAGGAGCGTGGAGGAGCTGTGGCATTTGGAGGGGGGACTCTTTCAGAGACGTGAGTTCCTGCTTTCCAGTGAAGAAGAAGAGAGGCAGCAGTAAACCATCAGAGCCTCATCATGAAAGTGCGTCACTCCTCTCTGGCCTGTGAGTACATTCACTTCTTTGTTCTGTCATGAATGTAAAAACTGCAGCACTGAAAATGGGCACAAACCTTCAGCTACATGGTGGATTTTATTAAAGTCAGACATTAATGACGCTGCCGAACTTTCAGAGTCAGCGTTTCGTGTATCACTAAACTGGACTTATGTATAATTCATTTATATTACCAGTGGGCAATGAGTAGCATCTGAATCTATGTTGTAGAGTAATGAAGTTGTAACTGTGTGTGTGTGTGTGTGTGTGTGTGTGTGTGTGTGTGTGTGTGTGTGTGTGTGTGTGTGTGTGTGTGTGCGTGCGTGCGTGCGTGTGCGTGTGCGTGTGCATATGAAGCTAATAAGCTGTATAGATAAGCTATCAGCTCTGCTGTTTAATGTCAGTTTCATAGCTCAGGAACTGAAACCTCATGAGTGCGGTCACTGAAGCAAGTTTTGTTAGATGGTAATCACTGAGTCACTTTCACTGAAACATTTTTCATGAATAATTAAGAAAGTAGAATTAGGAATAATTTAAAAAGGAGCACAAAAGCCACGAAGGTCGCCTGAAACCGACAGCGAGAAATGTTTGTGTTAAAAATCTACAATACACAACAAATAAACAACAAGTCAAATAAAAGTGTCACAGGTGAGAAAGAGCAGCAATATAAAGAAACTTGCATTAATAAATAATATGTACACTATAAATCTAAGAAAAACAGCTGCATGAAGGTATAATACAAAAATGTGACGGGGGTCTGATGCCTGACAGGTGTGTCCACCTGTGTCAGAATGAAGAGTTATCATAGAGCTTTATAGAGAACGGCACCAATTAAATCAGTCTGAGGGAGACGAGCTCTGCTGCCTCACGACTGTGGAGTGGAGCGGCGTGATGGGTTGTCCATGATGGAGAGCGGTTTGTTCGGTGACCTTTGACCCTCACCGACTCAAACGCCTCTACATTCTGACCAATGACGCTTCCAGCCTTGCACATCAGTTTGTTGATCCTGCTGCGTCTCTGGCACTGATGCTGCCCCCAACAGACACTCCACAGATCTCCAGCGTTATGCTGCACACATCAAAGGATCATTAAAGGACAGTCCCCTTCTTGTACACAGCATCACTGTTGTCTTCCAGCCCAGTCTGGCATCCAGGTGAATGCCCACCTGTCCACTGATGTTGGTGGGCCTAGTCACTGTTTTTTTCCTCCGGAAGTCGACCACCTTCTCTTTTGTCTTGCTGAATTTCGATTGAGGTGATCTCTTCCTGACCGCTCCACAAAGTTCCTCAGCGGCTCCCTGTACTCCAAATCCTGACTGTCGTCACCCAAACACTGCAGTGTCATTGGATAACTTGTGCAGGCAGCACGTTTCACTGTTGTGCTGGTAAACAGGAATGCAGATGGGACCTGTTCACTGTAGAAATGGTGACGCCCATCCTGTGCACAGGTATTGAAAGCACTGGAAAAATCAAAAAACATGATTCTCACAATGTCACCAGTACCATTCAGGTGAGAGTGAGCACGCTGCTACAGGTAGAGCATCATCCACCCCATCAGAGGCTATAAGCAAACTGAAGAAGGTCAAGAGCATGTTTCACCTGCAAGCTAAGCTGAGCAAGAACCAGTCAGCACCTTCATGACATGTGACGTCAGAGCAGCTGGTCTGAGAATCAGCCCACAGCCTTCAGAAACAAGGCGTATGGATACCTGCTCAACCAGTGAGCCAAACTGGTCCCCATAAATATTCTTATCAAGCGCTGACTTGTTTGGCCTCAACCTTCTCCTGGATTAATAAAAAAAATCAGTGCTTGTGTTTTTTGTTTTTTAAGTTGGCCACAAAAAATAAACCTTCAGTTTGAATTACAACTCAGCACTGCAGCCTTTACAGAAAAACTTTGTTAGCAGATGCTAAAAACACTCTGTCGTAACTTCTCTGTTACTTTCAGATCGAACGGTGATCCTGACGGGTCCCCAGGACGTTCGCGCCCTCTGAGGTACCAGCGTCCTCCTGGACTGTTGTTTCGTTGTACATCCTCGGCTGAGCAGTTACCAGGTGGTCTGGAGGCAAGGCGACCGGAAACTATCAGAGTCTAGTGTCGATAAAAAGTAAACAAAAGCACACAATCGCTTTGTTTCTGTCCATTCTCAGAACATTCTGAACACATTGCTGTGTAAATACTCGGCTCAGATTCTGTCAAAACTGACTGGACAGAGCTTCACATCCAAAAGTAAGACAAAGTTTCAAGTTCCTGAGCCAGTTACCTGATTTCTGTTCAACAGAAGAAAACTGAAGACAGAGCGAGCCACAAACAAGCAGCAACTGAAGGCCGCTGCAGGAAAGTGAAGGAGAGCATCTCCAGAGAGGAAGCAGCATTTAGTGTGGTTCAAACGTCAGATTATTTTCATCCAAGTATTCAGCTAAATCCTTCAAAATCTGTTAGTTTGTGCAATTACTTTTAGCCTCAGTAGTCACTCTTAGAGAAATTGGTGATTTTTTGTTTCCGGGCACTTTCAGGTGTCACCAACAGTCACTGTTGTGAAACGGCACAGCTCTGCCGATGCTTCGTTTTTATAATCACAATCACTGAGAAACTCTGCCTCTCAAAGAAGCTCTTATTTGTACCGAGCCATGTTACCGACCTGCTGGCAATTAACCCAATGAGATGCAACATGTTCCTCCCACTTTCGCCCTTTCGTCTGTTCTAACATCTCTGTGTTGTTGCCATCAAAGTCAACATCAACATTTCTGGATTTGGGTTGTACACGTGTGCTTCTCCGTCTGTGTGCAGGTACATGATCTTTGACAACGGTACGCTCAGAGTAACGGACGTCCAATTAAACGACACTGCTGAATATTCCTGTGAGGACGGATGTGGACAAGGTTACCACCCAGGCCTCCATCACCGTCATTAGGTGTGTGTGTGTTTCTGCATATTTTGTAATGGGGGGGACCCTCAGCACCTCTGGAACTTCGGCCAGAGTCTAATATTGTTTTTTAATGACTCACCTTCTATTGTCTCACTTTAGACCCTGACAGATTCTCCACAAAAAACTGGCTGATAACCACCTGCACCATCGGGCTGTTGGTTCTGATAGTCTTCATCCTCACATGGTGCAAGCACAGCAAATAGAGGTTATCTTACCAGCATATTCACAATGTGTCACAGACACAAAAATTATTTTCAAATGTTCACATTAGTTACATATGTTCAATTTAAAAAAAGAGCTGCAATGAAATACAGTTTATTAATTCAGCAGATTTCAGCAGGAGGTAGCATCCACATCCCACAGTATACAAAAAAGAAACACTGGAACAGTTTTCAATGCTTTTTACACAGCGAGTCAACAGTCGCTATTTATTCAACTGGATGACGTTTAAAGGTTTCACAGCATAACTGTTACCCCTGCTTTACTGTTGTCCTCCAGCCTCATGTGCACTTTGAATGATTGGTCCCTCTAACAGAGGAACATCCTTTGTTTGTTCCACAGGTTTGAGGACCAGAGGAAACTCAGAGGGCACAGACATGGAGGTGACTTTCTTTCTCTTTGGTTCCTCTCACTGTTGACAGACTGCTGCCGTAACAAAGAAATAAAGCAGTCACAGTGTGATGGTTCAGTTTGTAGACTGTTCCAGAAATTACAATCCAAGAAGGTGAATTCAAACAGGTAGGTGACAAAAATGGCCGCCCAGACGGAGACTCCAACAACAAACAGAGACACTGTTGTCTGAGAGGTTCAACGAGGCAACGTGGAAATATTTACCAGCACAAATGATTTAACCAAGTCAGAGTCTCTTCTTTTTATGTGAAGAAGACAGTTTGTCTCTGTTTCAGGACGTCCACTACGAGAACTGTACTCCAGGTTCTACACGTGAAGACTCGACCTACCAGAGCCTCGATCCAGCCGGCAGGGACCAGGACCAGACCTACTCTACACTCACACACCACACATGAGACTCTCTGGATTCACACCTGGGTTTGTTTTTGTACTTGAAGACTTCAGTCTTTTTACAGACCCTGGAAATTCACAGCAACTACACCCATAAATGTGCACATTTTAAGCCTTAATACAACTTAATAGGTTAAGTTTTAAAAATAAACAACTCCGTGAATGTTTGTTATAAAGGAGGAAATTGCAGATAGAAAGACAAAAACGTCTTGGTCTCTGTCTGTCACCCTTGTAAAACGTGTTTATTTCCGGTGTAAAGTTGGACATCAAGTCTATGGTTGACTCACTGGAGCCTCAAGTGAACATTAGTGAACTGCATTTTTTTTTTAAATCATTTTAATTTGCAACAAGACTAATGAGAACATGCCAGATCAGCTCATTTTTGCATGCTTGTCACTTCCATTTACTTCAGTGCTCACTCCACTGTGCTCCCATGCATTCATCAGCTGTCTCTTACGCTCTGCTTAGCTGTGGTTTTGATCTACTCTGCAGGTTATGTCCAAGTTACTGTCCTAACTTGCAGGTTTTATCTCAGGTTCATTGCTAGTGCATGTTTCTGTGTATGAAAAGTGCATTTAGTCTCAGAAGGCCATAGCCTGATATGATTTTCAATAAGATTTTTGCTGCTGTTTACTTTGCCCTGTCGTTGACACAGTAATACTTATGCTGCTCGGTTTTCTTTATGAATGCCATTAAGTGTTATTGAACATATCTTATTTTCTTTTGTAATTAATTGATTTCTTTTAATAAACAGGCAGAACTTGTAACTGAAGCCACGTCTCTTCTTCTCCAGACCTCACTGTGTGCTGGTTAATGGCCGTGATGTGCAAAGCGAGGCTTCATGAAACACGAAACACGCCACGCATGTGTGCTGGAATTATATTCAGGCTTCGAGACTATCTGAAAACATCTCCACAGTGACACCTGCTGGACAATTTTACTATCGCCACATCTTGGAGATGCTGTTTATGAGATACTCGCAGCAGAAGTGAGACTTAAAAAGATGAAAGAAAAAAACGCATGTGGTGAAAATCGTTAAGAAGTAGGTAACCTGTATTCATGTGTTTTTCTAACATTTCTTTTACACTATAAATAAATTCTTTATGGGAGTTACAGGGAGGATGACGTCACTCAATCCTGCAAATAACATTTTCTGTTGAAAGAAGAAAACATAAAATTAGAGCACAGACGGAGTCAGAGTCGAACATTTCTGTCTGTTTTATTTCTCCTTGAAAGCAGAAAGGAGTTTTTTTTTACTGAGATACTTTAATGAGTTTACAGAGCGCCGACGTCTCTCTCTCTGTGGATTCCCGTGTTTAAGTAATTAGATAATATCGGTCTCCATTAACCACAACGAAAATAATAAAGAGAGAGAGGGCCTTGTTTTCTGTTACACATGCGCGTGTCATAAATACAAAAACATTAATTCAGTAATTACAAATGACTCTGGTTCATTAAAAAAAATGTGAATCCTGACGCCTCGCAGTGCCCGGAAGCAGCAGGTACACCACCTGTCGGAACTGGGGCACCAAAGCCTCGTTTATTCGTGGTCATGTGATCTCTGTGTTCGGTGCAGTATTTTGAAACATCTTCGCGTCGGAGGCTCGACACAGCGAAGAAACGCTTTTCAAGCGTTCCATCCCTGCCAGAAACTCGGCCCTCTTCGCGCATGCGCTCTATAGTCATCACAGTATGAGGAGTGCAGAGAACAAGTAACGTCAGAGGTAAACAAGCTTTTATGTTTCTCGTTTACATATTCCACGCTCGTGTTTGTAATTAAAGTGCAGAGACATTTTATTAAATATTCCGCTGGCCGACAGGAGGCCTGCGGCTGCTCGCAGCGGTCAGTGAGACTTGTCAGCCTAAGCTGCTTCAGCAGGAGCGAACTGTTAGCTGTGTTAGCTTCTGTATTCACAGTCAATGGAGAGGCGATCCAACTCCGCTGAACTGCACCAGCTCAGAGGACAGCTTTAAACATGCGACTATATCTTCTCTTACGCTGGTGTCTTTTACTGAAGTGTTCTTTTAAAGTACTTTCCGCTTCGTCCGGTGTCATTCTGTGCTAATATTTAGAGCTAACATTGATAGCATTAGCATCTTAGCCGCTGTCAAATATCTGTTAAGCTAGAGAGGGGAGGGACATTTAGAGCGACTGACGACCGAGACAGCCAATACAATTTAGAGTAGGCGTCCTTAGGAGTCTTCAAGACCAATTATCTTCTTCTACTAAGAAAGCTAAGGAATATCAAGCGAAAAGTCAAAAAATGTCCGTTTCATTCATTACAAACTGTTCGAGTTTAACATTCGCACATTTATTCAGTCGAAATGCAGACTGCACCCGTGGAAAGCTGATAATAACTACACTAAAAAAAGTTGGGCTGCAACCGTTATCAGAGACGGGCCCAGCGTCATCATATGTATGCCGTCATCACGCAACGTGACGTACAGTAGCGTTCGCGACCTTTGACCTTTGTGTGTTCTTGCTTTTTTTTTTTTTTTTAACTTACAACAATAGTTTGCAAAAATAGAAGAAAAAAGAAAATTCAAACATTTATTTGTTAAGGTAATAAATACAATATGGGGGGAAAACTGTAAATAAAATAAATCTTTGGCATATCTAGAGTTTGAGTTTATTTAGGAATTTGCTTAGTTCAACCTATACTCTGTTTTTAAGTTATTAGAATGGACCGCCTTTGAGTTTTTATTCACCTTGTCCATTTACACTTGTTGTTCCACAAATAATGAAACATAGCAAATAGAATATTTATATCCCACATTGAAGATAACCGCTGTGCTCCATCAAAACAAAAGAAAATGGCTTAAAAATATTGAACTGTCAAATAAACTCTCCACAGTAAAATGACAGAAAATGCTCACATCAACACTTCCTGTGTTTTTGTACCAGATGAAGACACCTCCGGACCGATCAGGCATCACATTTGAAGTCGGAGCCAAGCTAGAAGCTCGAGACCGCCACAAGAACTGGTCAGAAGACTCCTCCCCACCACCACCTTCCACACACACACACACACACACACACTTATTCTTTCCCTTAGGGGTCATCACAGCAGATGATCTGCCTCCATCTCACTGTGTCCCTGCATCCTCCTCTGTTACTCCAACCACCAGCTCCATATTCAACAGCCTTTGCCCAAGATATCCACTCTCCTACACACATCATAACCACCTCAGCCTTTCCTCCCTGACTCTGAGCCCTCCCTCTGATGCACTAATTTCTAATCCTGTTCATCCTGCTCACTCCTAGTCAACATCTGAACATCTTCAGCTCTGCCTCCTGTACAACCAAACATCACAATGGGCCTCACTACAATCTTTTAAACCTTCCCTTTCACTATTGCTGCTCTCCTTCTGTCACTAATCACCCCGACACTCATGTCCACCCTCCTTGCACTAACGCACTCAAAATACCAAAAATTAATTGTTTGTTTTACTGAGCTTCTGCTGTTATGATGTACCCACTCATTCAAGCTTTTAAAGTAAAGTGTGGGTTAGCAACTTCTTAATAGTCCCTTTGTTATGAGTCTGGTCTGTGGAAATCCGATGAGTGGATGATTCATTTAAGTTCCCACAGCAGTTCAGCCAACATACAGGAAACTTTCAGATATTGGTGATGATTTTTTTTCCAGGATTTTAATAAAGTATTTAACTTTTTTATGATTTTTAATCCACCAAATAACAACAAAAAAAAGCAAAAGGAACAGACTTATATTAAATGAAGTAACACTGACTCATTGCCTTAAAGATATGCAACCAGCTGTGCTCATGTGTGAATTCAAAAAGCCCAACCTTTCCTGTGGTGTGTAAATATCCTCTAATTTGTAGCTAAACAAAAGCTAATTTTGAATGTGGAAATTATAAAGATTTTTGGGAGAACATATTTCAAATTTAATGGTGTACTAAAAGTTTGTCCTTCTTTTAGGTACACGGCCACCATTGAGAAGATTGATTATGACAAAGAGCGGGTCCTGATCCACTACCTGCAGTGGAGCCGTCGCCATGACGAGTGGTTTCAGTGGAACTCACCGTACCTGCGGCCGAAGGAGCGAGTCAGCCTGAGGAGGCAGGGCCTGAATCCAACGCGATCACAGCCGGTATAGAACACGTCAGACGTACACAGATGTTTCTTTTTAAATAGTTTTTAAAACATCAGTATCAGTGTCATGGCAGGGATGCTGATACTGAATAAGATTTTATTTTTCTAAGATGCATGAACTGAAATAATATATTTAATTCCTGCATATAAATCCTAGATACTCTGCATTTGAAGTAAATGTGAAAATATCAGAGCCTGTACTACAACTTGGTTCATCGTATCCACAATATATTTCTGTTATCATTTGCCCCACCATCAGTCAGGACGTGGACAGACGATGAGGCTATCATTTTAAATACATTTGAGGAGGTTAGGCTCATAATACAGACTGACAGTGAAGCAGCTGCTGTGGACAGAGCAGCAGAAACTGGGTGTGTGTTTTAGGGCTGCCACGATTAGTCGACTAGTCACGATTATGTCGACTATCAAAAATTTCGATGACAAATTTAATAGTCAACGCGTCGTTTGAAGCTTTGTAAGATCCAGAAAGACGCAGGAATAAGTAGTAGGATTTAAGAGTGTAATAGCAGACTGAAACAGAAGGTGGCAGCACTGCATGTACAAAGATGCCAGCTACCATTAAACCCCGAAGAAGAAGAAGCTGTCTCCAGTATCGTAGCTGTTGTCCAAATTTACGGGCTGCATCGTTAGGAGGTCGCATTTGATTACGTTACAGCGACGCCACGAAGGCTTTCCAAATTTGAAGATTTCTCCAAATGCGTCCTCATTTTCCCCGAATTTGAAGGATGAGTCTGATGTATCCTTCGTGGCCCAAATGATCCCAGAATTCATAGCGCGACCCAGCCAATTCCACTTTCCAACAATGGCGGCAGCTACTTAGTTTTAATATTACTCTTTCTGGGTCACAAAATAAACTTTTAACACATTTTTAGGTGAGAATGTAGCTGTGCAAACTTCAAATGTCTGCTCGGTTTATCAAGACATCACAAATTTGTAAAAGTGCCCCGACGTTTTCGGAGACGTCTGCTACCCACCCGCTCGATAGCTGGAGGGTTCAAGGCTCACTAGAGCTGGCGTAAAACACCAGACTCCCTTCACTACCTGTTATATTTTAGATGGCAAGGAGCAGACGGCTGAGTTTATTAAACTCCACCGAGACAATCTGCAAAATTCATTAAAAGTTTAATAAACTATCATCTTGTCTTTAGTTAGCACAGACCTTAAACACTTCAAGCTGTAAGCTAATGATAGTTATATAAGAGCAGATGCTGCTGGTGCAATAACCTGTACGTTTTACAGCCAATGGATGCATGATCTGACTAGTCGACTATCAAAATAATCGTTTGTGGCAGCCCTAGTGTGTTTTAATAATGTTGGTCAAGAAGACTAGAAAGATTATGACAATAATAAGTTGAAGCTAGGAGAATGTTGACTGTGTAAGCTAGGGCTGCCACGATTAGTCGACTAGTCACGATTAAGTCGACTATCAAAATCGTCGACGACTGATTTAATAGTCGACGCGTCGTTTGAAGCTTTGTAAGATCCCAAAAGACGCAGGAATAAGTAGTAGGATTTAAGAGTGTAATAACGGACTGAAACAGAAGATGGCAGCACTGCATGTACAAGGATGCCAGCTGCCGTTAAACCCCGAAGAAGAAGTAGCTCTGTCCCAGAATTCATAGCGCAGCCCAGCTCAGTTTCCAACAATGGCGGCAGCTAGTTAGTTTTAATATTACTCTTATTATTCTTTCTGGGTCACAAAATAAACGTTTAATATATTTTCAGGCGAGAATGTAGCTGTGTAAACCTCAAATATCTGCTCAGTTTATCAAGACACCACATATTTTCAAAAGCGCTCCGACGTTTTCGGAGACGTCTGTTACCCACTAGCTCGATAGCTAGCCGGGAGCAAGGCTCACTAGAGCCGTGAGAACACCGGACTCCCGGCAAATCGTCTTCAAACCCACCGCCGTCTTTCGCTACTCGGGTTAAACATATATGAGTCACTTAGATCACTTCAAAATGTTATTGTTTGGCTTTTTTTAGTATTTTATTTGTTCCTGAGTAAATCGGTTTGGCTGAGATTAAAGTTATAGTTTTTACACAGCTGAATAAACGTCAAGCAGACAGCTGATTATCAGAAGTGTGAGATGCTCGAGAATTTACTCCGGTGTCCTGTTATATTTTAGATAGCAAGGAGTTTATCAAACTTCACCGAAACAATCTGCAGATTTCATTAAAATTTAATAAACTATCATCTTGTCTTTATTTTTAGTTAGCACATACCATAAACACTTACAGCTGTAAGCTAATGTTAGTTATATAAGAGCAGATGCTGCTGGTGCAATAAGCTGTACGTTTTACGTCCAATGGATGATGATCTGATTAGTCGACTAATCGCAAAAATAATCGGTGACTAGTCGACTATCAAAATAATCGTTTGTGGCAGCCCTAGTGTAAGCTAACAGACTTTTTCTCTGCGTCTCAGACGTTTGTTTCAGGATCAAAGGTTCTGGCCTGTTGGACCGACTGTCGTTTCTACCCGGCCAAAATCCTCCGCGTCAACAAGGACGGTGAGGTTCAGCTGTGACCTTTTACCTCTGCTGTTTTTCTACTGTATTCTACTGCTGGTTGATTTACTGATTTTTGGGGAGAAAAAGGTCAGTGCAGCTGTTTATCACAAGGTTTTCTGATAAATCACTAAGCACCTACCATCTGCACCCCTCACTAACTTTTGGCTATTCAATGGACCCATGCATATGTTTTCTTTCATAGTATATATCGTAACGATTCAGATTTAGCTTGCTTCTGCACTTAAGAAGTAAGGAGGTCTTAATAATACTGGGAAAAAATGAGGTGAGAGGCCCAAAATTTCAGCCCACCCCTCTGTGCTTCTTGTTCCAGTAACTTGACTAGTATGGAGGTAGGATTGTGTGTGGGTTCATTAATTACACGAAGTTACTCTACAATATAAGTCAGCTAATCCTGATTGGTTTTCCTGATTCAATGATATTAATGATATAATGCTGCTTACATTATTTTTACAGTTGAAGCTGATACATTGGACTGTTAAAAGCGTTTCATTAAAGAAAAGTCAAATAAATCCTGATTAATTCATACTAAAAACTCTGGTTTGGAGTCGAGTTGCTGCCTCAGGTGGGAGAGGTGAGGTATCTCTGGGCTTTGTTTGAGGTACTTAGGTGGAGATTGAAGCAGGAGATTGACAGAAGGGCTGGTGCAGCTGGACCGGTCTGTTGTGAAGAGGGAGCTGAGCTTGAAGGCGAAGCTGTCAATTTACTGGTTGATCTACATTCCCTCTCTCATATGTGACCCCGAGCTGTGGGTAGTTACCAGAAAATAAGATTGTGCATTCAAGTGGCAAAAATTGGGCTCTCCCTTCAGACAGAGCTCAAGAGTACAGCCGTGCTCCTTTGCATCAAAAGGTGCCGGTTGAAGTGGTTCGGTCGGCTCTGACCCAGATAAGCTCCAGAAAAGTGTTCAGTGAATGGATGGGCGTCTTTTATGTCCTCCCTTCATGCTGTTTGACTCCCGCTGTCCGTCTTTGGGTTGTTTGTGCTGCGTTCCTGTTGTTACTGAAGCGAATCGGCTGTTTTTGGAACATCATTGATCTAAACCTGGTGTTTGTGTTCTCCTGTTTCAGACTCCTACACAGTGCGATTCTATGATGGCGTGGTTCGGACTGTGAAGCCCACCAAAGTCAAACCTTTCCAGGAAGTAAGAAATGCTTCTCTCTAATTGGTCCTTGTCTACTCAGTGTTTCACACAATCACAACGTCTTTGATCCTAAATGTGTTTGTTTTTGTTTGTTTGTCGTTCTTAGAAATCCAGATCTGAGAAAAGTGCTGTGGGAAGCGAGGGATGGGAGGAGGGTGAGAGTGAGGAGGAGGAAGGAGGAGAAGGACAGGAAGAAGAAGAAGAGGAGGAGGAGAAAAAGGAGGAAGAGGAGGCAGATGAGAAGGTGACAACAGAAGAGACTGATGCAGCTTTGGAGAGGGAGGAGGACAGGAAGAGGAAGGCAGAACCTTCATCCTCAAATCCACCTGCCAAGAAGAAAACAGATGACAGTAAGTAAGATGACCTCTGACCCCCAAGCGCCCGCTGATTGTTAGCACACAGTAGATCTGTCCAGATGTTTGGAGGCTCTGCAGCTCGTCAGCAGGAGCAAATTAAAATGGTTAACAATGGTCTGTCTCTCTTCCAGGCAGAAGCAGTGGAACTCAGAATCAGCCAATCACAGCTGACTCCACCCCCCCAGCAGCAGCAGCAGCACTTAACCCTGCCCACATAGACAGAGGTACACTTATCTCTGTAAACAGATATCTGCACAGGAATATGGAGAATACATAAAGGGTTTCTGGTTTCCACTTGTAGTCCGGGTCTCAGTCCGGTTTGAGTATGCACGAAAAAGTGAGGTCCTGTTTGCCGAAATGAAACCTGAAAACCTTCAGCTACAATCTAACAACAACTTGGGCTTTTATAAGCTTTTCTAAATATGTCTGCATTAGAAAAGCCACAACTGGGGCAGGGGGCTGCAAGTCTCATCCAGAATATCAACAGACGACACCGGCGGCTCTGCACCAGCAAATCCTACAGCAGCAGACTCGCTGATGGTGCCTGAAGTCGACAGGGGAGGACTTTAGACATGCGTGTATTGGTCCAAACATGAGAACTCTGAGAGTGACGTCTCCACAGAACATGTGCACATTTTACATGGTTCTCTTAGCTTTAAGACGATGTCTGTGGGGACTGTCTCACTCAGGAGGACAGCAGAGGAACTCCATATTTAAACAGAGGAGATCAAACTCTGTACTGGACGTAGTTCTTATTAGACCTGGGTGAGATGGACAAAACTGTGACATGTTTTTCATACCAGTCAAATCACTATTTCTGTCCAGCTTAAAGACGACCTCTACTCCAAAGTGAAGATAAAATGTTAATTTTGACTTAAATATTAATTATTTTGTGTCACACATTGAACATGACTAATGTACTGTAGAATATTATACAAGTGTACTTTGAATACATACTGCTAGTGTATGTGAGCATATAATAAAGTAAAATCTTAATTTTGACCGGTAAGAACGTTCAAGTCAACCCGAGGATAAAACCATGGTGAATGTGAGAAAATCCCGTTCTTAACAGATGAAACACAGTTTAACTTTGTTCGGAGGTGCTTCTCTTATTTGGATCAGTAAGTGGTTATGCTTCTGTAACGTACTTGACCTGTTTGTTTTGTTTCAGATGTCCTGCTGGAGCGTCAGGCTCACCTTCCCACCACACACAAGTTCAGCAGAGAACCATGTAAGTCCCTCAGTCCTCCACATAAACACAAAAGATTAGAACGTCTTGATGCATGCTGAATCATCCAGGTAAGTAAATCCCCAAAGTTTGTTTCTGTTCATCTGGTCGTAGCGTTTTCAGTGGGAGAAACGTTTCGTCTCGCATCCAGGTGACGTCTTCAGTCTCAGCTGACTGCAGGTTTCCAACCTTATAAACAGCACATTTGCATAATGACTGAAACCAGCCCACTGAGGGAACAATGGGCTGGGAGGTCAGTTCCTTAATCTTAATTATGCAAATTCTCATGACCATTGATCAACAACTACTGACCAAAAGTGGTTGATGAAGCGTTTCTCCCTCTGAAAACGCTACGACCAGATGAACAGAATCAAACTTTGGGGACAAAAGTTTAGAGTTTAAAAGTTGTTTTTTTTGTCTAATGAAAACAAGTAGGACAGATAAAGACTGTCGGCTGCTCAATCCACACTTGTAATGGGGCGGGAACAGATTGAACATGGAAAGGATATCAAATGTTTTAATTGAGAAAATTTGATGGAAGCGACGCCTCGCAAGAGAACATGTACAGGGTGATGTTTCCTCTGTGTCTTAAACATCTCAGAGCCAAGGAGACCAGCAGCTGGACTCTCGGAAGAGGAATCTTGTCCCATTTTTCGGTTAAAGCTGCTCAGCAGTCCTGGCTCTTCTTTGGTGTCACCGTGCTCCAAATGTTTTCAGCCGTGCTGTTGGAATCGATGCTTTATGTGATTTTGGCATTGTTGTGCTGAAACATGAAGAAGATGTAGAAGTCAGAGATGCAGGCTTTTAAACTGAGCGCTGATATTGAGCCACAGGGTCTCCCTTCTCTTTTTCCAAAAGTAATTAAAACATTTGTCTGACATCGGAACAGTTTTCTGTGAGTTTTGGTTCAGAGAAGACGACGTTGTTTCTGACCGTGTTTAGATGTGGCGACGTGTTTGCATGATGGAGCTTTAACCCGCTGCCTGAGGGCCTGAAGATCACGAGCATCGATGCTGAATTTCAGCCTCGATCCGCACACAGATACTTCTCCAAATAATCTATAATAATAATTTATGATTTTATTTTATTGTAGATGATGAGACATTTAATGTCTTCACAATTTCACATTGACAAACATTATTGTGAATTTGTAGACACAGTTCTTTGCAGATTGCTGAACCTCTTTCTGAGAACGTCTGCCTCTCTTTATACCGACCTGCTGCTAATTAACCAAATGAGTTGCAACACGTTCCTCCAGCTGGTCCTTTCTTACTGTCACTCACTTCTCCAGCGTTTTGTTGTCTGAAACATGTAATGAAATGGTAAAATGTCTCAGTTGAAATATTTAACTTGTTTTCTGCTTTATTGTGAATAAAATTCATAAGATTTGCAAATCATTGCACAGCATCCAAACTTTTGTGGAACTGAGGTTTTTCTTCAGCTCCAGAGGAATTTTAGATGCCGTCTTAAATTGACAAATTGTGCTTCTGAGCAGACATTTAACGTAGCTTCCTGTCCTCTCTTCGTGCTTGGGGTTACAATACAAAGGCATGTTATCAGTGTGCAGCTGCTCCCTTCTTCTTTCTAAGCATGAAAGTGCTGAGGTTTCCTAATCCAGTCCCACAGCAGTTAGAAACACTCGGTGTGTCCTCTCCTCTCAGTGTACAGGGTGATAAAGAACCAGCCTCCACCCATCCTCTCCATTGAGCTGGACCACAACCCCTTCAAGTGCCCTGCTCCTGGGTGCACTAAGTCATTCAGGAAGGCGAGCCTGCTGCACTACCACATCAAGTACTACCACTCCGACCAGCAGCTGGAGGAGCAAAGCAGCGCGGAGGAGGCCGTGAGGTCGGTTTATGTCCCACGGATTAGATATGGTGAGCAGAGGGCGGTGAGTTTAACGCTGACTGGAGCTATTTTGGGTTGTTTTTAGGAGGAAGCGATCTTTTTCAGAGGGCGGCGACTTGGTGTCAGACAGGAGGAGTGAGAACTCGACCAGCGGAGAACATAGCATCGTGGGAACAGGTACAGAGCAGAGCACAACATCAGGACATAGGAGCAGAAAACCAGGCCAACCAGCAGCGTTGCTGTCATTTCTCTCATGTGTGCCTGTTAGTAGAAGCCAAGAAGGATGGGATGAAGGAGAAAACGGGAGGCCTGGATAAGAAGGAGAGGAAGAACTTCCTGCGAATCAAACTGAAGAAGAAGAAAAAGAAGAAGAAGAAGAAGAAAAGTCAGACGGGTGAGACTCATTGTGTCTGTTGACCTTCTTAAACTGAGATTAACAGGTTTGTAAGATATTTGGAGCCTAAAATCAGAGGTCTGCTCTCATCTAACAGTTTGAAATTCGCTGTAGAAGTGTCATATTTTACCATCTGTTTTCTTTCACTTATCTAAGTCAGAGTCATGGGGGAGGTCAGGTTGTCCCAGCTTCCACAGGGCGAGAGGCAGGGTACACCCTGGATAGGTCACCAGTGTGTCGCAGGGCTAACAGAGAGACAAACAACTATTCAGACTCACATTCACACCTGTGACCAGTTTAGCATCACCAATTAACCTAACCCTGTGAGGAAGACAGGACCCACCCAAACACGGGGAGATCATCCAGTCTCCATCCATTTCAGCTACACTGGCTTCCTGTTGAATTTCAGTACATTTTAAGATCCTGGTCTTGACATTTAGAGCCTTGCATGGACTGGCACCAGCCTACATCTCCGATCTGCTACAGCCCGATGTCCCCAGCAGGTCCCTGAGGTCATCTGATCAGGGCTATAAAACAGACTAAGACGAGAACTAAGGGTCACAGAGCTTTTAGCCACTGTGGAACTCTCTCCCTCATACACTAAGACTGTGGACTCGGTCGTTGTTTTTAAAAAACAACTCAAAACTCACCTTTTAAAACAGTTTTTAGTTAAATTTCTGCCTGTTTTATAGTGTCTGTTTTACCTTTTTATTATTTGTTATCTTATGTGCAGCATTTTGTGATTCTGTCTAGAAAGGTGCTACATAAATAAAATGTTATTTATTATTTATCTTCAACTCACATTTTATCTGTTATTGCACTTCTTGCATCCTCAAATTTAAATATAGAGTCCCATCTGACAGAAGTGTGAACCTGCGCATTAGTAACACCGCAGAAAATGAACTGCAGCGTGTTTGGCTCAGATTTGCTGTTGAGGGCGTTTTGGCTGCTCACAAACACGAGTGTAACGGGGAAGTAAAAACATTATTTATGTTTTGTTGGAAACGCTGCAGACGAAGCTAAAGCACCTTCACGACCTGTTTGTGATTTAAACTCCTCTTTTTCAGCTGCTTCTCATTAGTTGTTGTCGTCATTACTGTGAGTTACTGAGCACCAGAACAGGTGTGACAGCGTTCATGCGAGCACTGAGCGTCCAATCACTTTGTTGCTTCACGCTTCTTCTCATCAGGTTTCTGCAGCAGCGACGATGAGAGCTCAGACAGACCTCCCATCACTCTGAAGCTCTCAACTGAACATCACAACACACACATGCAAGGTGGGAACACACACACTAATATCACAAACGCTGATACGATGTAAAAATTCAAAAACTGCGTTTCTGTACTTTTAGCCGACGATGGCAGCGATTGGTCAACACTGACAGCAGAGAGTGGAGAGGACACGCCCTCCTGGCCTGTTGGCACGGAGACGGAGGAGTGTGAGGTGGTGAGGTGTGTGTGCGAGGTGGACGAGGAGAATGACTTCATGATCCAGGTGAGACACACACAGGAATGATTTGTCTGTAGCTGCTTTTAAAATGAATCCACAGAACTGACAAACAAGTCTGAAAGGAGAGAAATGAATCATGGGAAATATTTTACATCATTCATATCCATCAGGTTCTGTTCAATGTGAAAATTTTGCAGATTGTCTTTATTAGGACTTTTGTCACTGAAGGCCTTTGTGTCAGGAAACATGCTCAGAAACACAGGATTGTTTCGTGATGCTGCTGTGAAGTGATCCCAGTGTTTTCTCTGTGTGTGTCTGTAGTGCGAGTCGTGTCTGTGCTGGCAGCACGGGACCTGTATGGGTTTATACGAGGACAACGTCCCACACAACTACATCTGCTACTACTGCAGACAGACCGCAGGTAGGATTCACACTGTGAGCACTTACTGCTGTGCCGAGCCTGTGAAAGAAAGCAGGTAAAGGTGGATTATTTGATAGTTGGTGTAATATAAAACTCAAAGCTTGCATTTTATATGTTACAGCTAAGGCCACAGCAAAGGCCTGGAAAAGTTCCTCCACCCCTTGTCGAGTGGTCGTAGGAGGTAGCTCTCTGTGTTTAGGTGAAATCAGTCCCAAACGTATACGGTGCTGCACCAAGAACAACCTTGCGGCTGCTTTAGTTGCAGTTTGTAGAGGTGATCACTTTTTCATTTAAAGGCGAACGGTCCCCGAGTCGAGTTTTACCCCCACTCAGTGCTTAATAGAGAGAGGTTGCAGCGTAGTCGGCGTCTTCCATTCAAACTGCGAGGGGACCAGCGCGATCACGAGGAACCTGCAGGAAACACTCAGCAGGCGGTCAATACACATTTCTCCTGTGACTGGAGGACGCCACAGAGGTCGCTGACCCGTCTCTAGGTCTGTGTGACCGAAGCCTAAAATAACAGAGGAAATCCATTAGTGTCCAGAAGTATATGGACGCGCTTGTATGTCTTAGATCAGTGAGTGAAACTGCATTTGTGCTGATTGTTTGGTCAGGTTGGTGAAGAACAGCAGCACGAGGAGGCTTTGATTAGATGTGACACTGAAAGTCAAAGTGTGTGTTTGTATTGTAACCTTTTCTAACTGGTTGGAAAAGGACGCAGCCATGTGACTTATGTGACTTTGTACCTCAGTGAGTGTGTGAGGCGTCGACGACACGGGCTCCACAGCTCAGGCTGAAGCCGTTTTCAGAAACCTGCTGGCTCTCCTGTGGGTTCCTGTGTGGTGCTCGTGCTTCTCCTCTCATCTTGTTTTCATCTGTAATCCTCATTGGTCCAGGTTGGCGGTGTGCTCAGCGTTTCCGGTCTGAGCCCGACTTGTTGAAATCCGGTCACATGTTTGGCCTGTCGTGTGTGAAGGAGAACTACTCCGAGGTCAACGCCTCCAAGATCTCACACACCAGCCACCTGCTGGCGCACACGTACGGCATCAGCCAGGTCCTCAGCGCCCTGCAACTCAAAATCAGCCTGCTGCGGTGAGTGCGATCGCTCCGGCGGCTCGGCTCATCTGTTCGAGCCCGCAGAGACGTTAGCTCGGTCTGACTGTGGCCGTCTTTCCCCGCAGCTCGCCGTCCCACCCCGACCAGCAGCTGTGGAGGTCACCGTGGAAGCAGGAGGAGAGGCACAGACTGACGTCCAGCCCGAGAGGAGAGCCGCCCGTCTGCTACGTCAGCAGCGAGCACTGCTATCAGAAGCCCGGAGCATCATGGGAAAAAGGAGAGGAGCAGGAGAAAGAGAGGCCGATGGTGACGGTGAAGCAAGAGCGCAGTGGCGAGGAGAAGGTAGAGACTCAGCAGACACTCGTGTAGCCTTTTAAGTGTTCACACGTTTCCTACTCAGAAAGCTGAAACACTCGTTCACAAGTGTTCACCAACTCGCTCCACTGCCCGAGGTAACAGGACACAAAACATCTGTATTTTCATGTATTTGTGCTGTTCACACTGATGGGGGGAAACGGACGACCGAATGAGTCGTACATGAGCAATAAAATCTAAACTGGGATTTCACTCCTGCATTAAGGCTGAACATCATAAAATCAGAGCTGATTATTTTGAGCAAAGACGATGAATCTCTTTTTCTGTCTCCTTAAATATGAAACTGCCGTTTGGACGTGGAAGCTCTTCTCTGCTGTGAATTTGAGACGCGTGAATCTTTAGCTGTTGGGAGGTTTAGGTGTAGTAAAAAAAAACAAAGCCTGGCTCACAGAGACCTCGAGCAGAAGCGGCGCCTCACGCTCGCAGCGCTAAGCTCCTGCTGTTGCTATGAGACCAGTGAAGACCAGTTAGAAGCTCATTCTGGTGAATGTGGAACTATTTTTACCTTTTACTGAGTGTGAGGGGAGAGGAGCGAGAGCTGCAGAGGATACTCTGTGAAGATACACCAACAGAAAAGCTGTAACAGGCTTCCTCTGCACAATCACACAGCCAGAGATTTTACAAACGTAAGGCTCTTCGGGTAGATCATGAAAGCCTGTCATCTGTTTGATTTCATGGCCAGGGACTTTTTGTCGTTTTTCAGACCAGTTTCTGATCCTGAATTGTTTTATTTCTCTTAACTGTTGGAGAATTCTTGTAGAATAGAAAGAATACATCATTAGTAGCAACGAAATGGAGCTAAAAATAAACGATTGATGGAGAATCAACAAGTGAAACGAGCAGATCACAGTGAATCCATTTAAGTGGACCAGAAGACATGATGTGAGATGTAAGGGAGATTCTTTCATTCCAGAGGGGGTCACAGAAGCAAAAGGTTTCGACAGGTGAGCCTGTGGAGGGATTGTACGCTCCTCCTGTGATTGGCTCATGAGTCTGTTGCCACCGGTGTGTTTTTCCTGCAGTAGAGGCTGTGGCCGTAAACTTTCTTTGAATTTTTATTTAAATCTTAAGGAGATCACCTGTAAAAAAGAAAATAATTATTCATTTATTACAGAATAAGCAGGCCACGACTTGTAAAACCTAAATTTCATATTAAATTGTAAAGTTACTGAAATATAAACTGGAGATGTAATCTAATAATATTCTAATTTCAGTTCGGCTATTAGATGAAAATCGATTAAAAACTGAAAAATGTCCACCTGACCCTTCAGAATCAGCTGATCTCTTTGGACTTTTTAAATACAGCAGAAAACTCCAGGACTCAGAATCCAAAGCCAGCTTTATTATCTGTTTAACCAACTCTGAGCATCACGGCTTGTATCGTAGCTGCAAGAGGTTTAACACTGTGATGTAACAGAAACGAGGACCCTGCATGCGTGACCTGGGGTTCTCCTGGGGGGCGAGGGGGAGACCGCATTTTCTCCAGAAAAGGGAATTTTCAAGCATCATTGGTAGAGTGTCGTTATTCAAACTACAAACTACTACTACAATCTCCAAGTTTGTCAAATTCACTGAAAAACGAATTAGTCTTCGTGTGTCTCTGGCTGCTGTTTGTCAAAAGCATCTGTCATTCTCTCTGTGTAGGAAATAAAACCCGAAGATGTCAACAGGAACGCAGCTCATACCGCCGCAGACGGCGACACCACCGCACTCACAGATGTGCACAACATAAAAACAGAGAATCACGCAGGCGGCGGCGAGCAGGCGCACACTCGGACGTGCGCAGCGGCGCCTCGCGCGGCGTCGGTGGCCGAGTGTCAGCTGAACCTGCTGGAGCACATCGAGTCCCTGCACCAGCAGATCAGCGCCAGGATGGACGTGATCGAGAGAGAGCTGGACGGTAACGCACACGTTGAATGTAAAATACAGAGTTGCACACAACACTCCACATTAATCATCATTCAGTGTTATTAAAATAGTCACGGTGGCTTCGTCTGGTTACAAAAGCAGAGAGAAATAATTCGAGAAAGAAGCAAGTAAGTAATTATCCACCACGAGTTAGAGCCATTCTAGCTGGAGGAGAATAATTATTGAGGCGTGGGAGGAAGGAAGAGGCGAGAAGGTTCGGGTTTTTTTGGGTCGCTTCACTTGGAGGGGTCGTGAAGCTCATGCATCCTGATCACCGTGTTCCTGCCTGCTGCTCTACTTTCACCGTATTGATTATTTAGAACTGACATTATTGTGAAAAAGTATCTATCGCATCTTCATTGCATGTTTGGCCTTCATTTTAATTTGATTGGGATTAGAGAGGTCTCGCTTCACTGTTGTGCATCATGTATCTTGTGTGACTGACAGAGCAGCGCGTGTGCCTGAGCGTGATACAGCAACGCTGAGTCGTGCTGTGCTCCTAAGTTACACCTCGGTGTTAGTTTGTGTCCACATGTGCTCGCTGCTGGTCGTAAAACTCGCTCTTCTTTGTCTTCAGTTCTAGAGTCCTGGTTGGACCACTCCGGCGAGCTCGAGCCTCCTGACCCTCTGTCCCGCCTCCCGCAGCTCAAACAGCGAATCAAACGGCTGCTGTGTGACCTGTGCACCGTGAGGCGCCTGTCGGTCTGCCGCTGACCGCCCTCCCTCTGAACTCTGATGAGACAAAGAGCGTGAAACTCCGAGTTGACTGTGGTTTGTTTCCCTGCAGTTACAGGACAGCGCCCCCCTGTGGTGGAGAAAAGGTGCTCCGCAACAAGATGGTGTTTTTTTTGTTTGTTTGTTTTTAATACAACGCGACTGCTGATTTACGTTCCTGAAACGCCTCCAGCAGGACTTGAGAGTCCGTGTGAGCACCAGGCGAGGACGAGTTAGGTCATTGATCAGCTGTCATCCGTCTCATCGGGACGGGATGATGTTTGTCTCTTTGGAGGCTGAACGGACGCGTCGTCTGCCATCAGCTCGTTGTTTTTCTGCCAGCCAGCATCGAAGTGTAACAACGCACACAAAGGATTTGGATATCGTATATTTTCTAATTGTACTAATATTGCCAGTACTAATAATTGTTTGTTTTAAAGACTCTTGGAGGGTTTTACAGTCTGGTGAGACCAGGAGGTTCTTAAGGGTTGGTGACCACTAACCGACAGTTGAGCTAGTGCTAGTTAGTCGCAGCAGCTCTCAGAGCTCCTCTCTCTCTCTCTCTCTCTCTCTCGCTCTCTCTTTTTTTCATCATTTTATTCACCAATGAGGAGAGGAAGAACGCTACAAGCTGACTTAAAGGCAAGCTGTATTATTTTTAAATCATTGGTTCCTTTTTTTTAATGTTAGGAATCAGTGCGATGTGGAGCAACAACGCCCGCAACAACAAAACAGCTTCAGTGTTCCTCAGGAAGGATACCCTTCAAAAAGCAGCTTATTTTCCTACCCACACATATTTAATCTGACTAATTTACTGCAGGACATATCCCTTACTTTTATTTTGAAAGTCACTGCTTCATTGTTGTATCCACCTTCTGTGTGGTTCCTGATGACTGATGTCATCACCGCTGGGGTGGGGCAGCACCACAGGTTAATTAATCATTGATCAATAATCATTATGCCCAGTGTGAGGCCAAACACCTTTAGTTTATTTGTCACTTCCAGCATGAAGAGACGTTTACACATTTGTGTAAAGTCACGACTGATTATGACGACTCGTGAGCATCTGTGGGACTCTGCAGCAGTTTCAGGTTTCAGCGTTTTTGCTCAACATTGGACTGATTCCAAGCTTTTTTGTCTTCTGTAATAATTTAAACCCAGAATGGAGCAGCGGGCTTTGTACCAGACTGTGAACAGTGAGCCATGTTTAGGCTGGTGTCATACAAATCTTGAATATGGTTCAGTTTTCATGTACGTAAAGCTCTGAACCAGTCAACAAAGATGCAGGAGGTCATCACTGTGCAGACTGCAGCAACAACCAGGCAAAACCTACTGGGGACTCAGTGGTGAGCAATGGCCTTGATCTGTCCCACGGGCCATGGTTTGTTCCTGGCCTTTGACTGAAGGAATGATGTCACAGATACATGCAGCTGAAAGTTTCCCTTCAAAGAACGTGTGGGCTCAGCCGTAGAGTGGACGAGGGGCTGTGGCGTCCCCGAGGGAGCTCAGAGTAGTCGCTGCACCTCCACGTCTAAAGGAGCCCGGTCATGAAAATGTTGCAGAGGGAGTCCACGCCTGGAATACCTACTTAGCCCACTGCCACCAGCAGACGGGCAGAAGGAAGATGGAAAAATCAGGTTAACAGATACTGAGGTTTTCCTTTCACGAGCCGTTTCAGTTGCTAATTTGAAGTTGATGCGGTCAGTTTAACCCTTTCAGACAACTAAAAATTCTGCTCCTGCATTTTTGACTCATTCAGAATCAAACAATATATCTTTTAAAAGCACAAAAACTCGACACCAAATGGTTGAACCGCTTATAAAGACCACAGAAACAGTAGCTCTTTGTACTAATCTGTCGTTTCTCACCTCTTTCCGTTCACCTCTGCTGAGCGCTGTTTGCACTGCAAGTGTCCAACAAACGAAATGCTTCCAGATTTTCAGTGTCTTCAGTGGAAAAACAGGGTTTAAAATCACGCATGTTTAAATGGATGTAAACAGCTAACTGCAGAGCCGATCACATTCAGTTCTGTTAGAAAGTTATTTGGGGAAATTCTGGGAATCATTTTGCAGGAGGAATTCATTCATTCATGGTTTAATTCACTGCTGGCTCGAGCTGTGAGAGGTCACCCAGATGAGGTTGTGGTGACAGACTGTCATTAGAGTGTCAGCTTTGGCGTCCTGTTGGCGTTTCTCTGTTAAAAGCCTCATTGAGGGAACAGTTTTCTTCCCCTCCTCCTGTCCTCGTTTATCTGCTTTTCTGCATTTATTTGTTTGTTCAAATACACAATATCTTGGGTTGTGAACAGCATGATACGTTTTTTATTCTGGACTCTAGTGGTAGCTTTGCTTAATTCACAGTTAATAATTTATCTGCTCTGTTTGAAACTGTTTTAGCTCGTCTGCCTTTAAGGCTACTCTTTCCTAATTGGTTGCTCCTCTTAAATAGAAGATTTGGACAGCAGGTGGGTGGGGCTTATGTGCCTGAGATGACCATATTAGTAATATCCTCTTTCTGTGACATCATACAGATCCAGGGATAGAAAAAAAGCTGCCTGATATGTGGGCTCACAGCGAATTGTTCTTCATGTTAAACATGAACTTCCACTGCTGGCCCTAGAAAAAAGGAAAAGCAGAGTATGTCCCCGGCTTTTTATTTTTTAACAGCTGGCTCATAATAAGTTTTATATGTATGAGTTCTGAACCAGACTGTCCTGCACAGAATCATATTCAGATGGAGAAAACTGCTGGTGCTTTTTGCTGTTGTTGGTGCAGTCTGCCATTAAAGCAAACAGCCTACTGTTAGATTAAGAAACCCCAGCAGCTTTAAAATGTACATATGTCTGAATGAAGTTTTATATTCTTGAACAAGAAGCTAACTGTATATAGCTGTAGATTTTATTTTGATAGAATGGCTTGAAAGTGGAACTTTCCAGGAAAACAGTTGTTCATTTCATGTTATTTTCAGTTTTTCCTTCAGCGTCTCGTTACACTCTGAAAAACGTACCTGATCAACGCTGATGTGTCTTTAATCCAACCTGTTGCTTCTCTTCAGTTTTTAAAAGTTTTATTACCACGCCGGCTAAAGCTGCTCTGTGTTACGTATCGCAGCCCGCGGGGGCGTCTGACTCAGACCACATAAACTGTATATAAAAGATGGACACATAACATAAAGTCACCAGAACAGCGCTTCCTGAGATTGGCAATATCAGGAAGAGTCGCATAGACATTTCATCCAATCAGACAGCTTTTCACAGCCACAGTCGCCGCCCTCTGCTGGTCATCAGAAAGCAGGTTTAAGGCGTTTACGTCTTTCTTTCATATACAGTCCCAAGTTTTCATTTTTTATATTCATACTCTGGTTTAAAGCACGAGGAAATGTGTTTTTCTGAGGAGTTGTAGCTTTGAATAAAGGTATAAAATCCCAGTCGGTGTGGTTGTATCACATTCAAGTGTCTGGATTTAAAGACCGCAGTGCTTTCCAGATTGAATACGTGCCCACGTGTTCATTACTCCTGTTTGTGGTTTGAGTTATTTTTAAAAATTTATTTACTATGGTCAACTTTTTAATTCAACAAATGAGCACATCTGGATGCTTTTCAGCTATTTAAAGATATAATTTGCATTACTGAGACGACTTTTAGGCCACATGTATCCCAGCATTGTTGAGTCACGCTGGGCGAAGGAATTATACAGATTACACAAACAGAACAGCTTGGAGAGCTTTTTTATTTTAACTGGAATTGAACGGATTAGAAAAGATTGATACTTATTGAAGATTATGCTTCAAATATAATCTAAAATCCAGTCTTCAAATATAAGGTGAAAATTATCCATAAAACTGGCAAATATTTATCATTTCAAATGTAATATTCATAACTGACCCCGAGATGTTTACAAGGTAACACACAGAGCACGAGTTACTCCCTAACCCAAAGCATATTCCTGTTTGGTTCATGCAGTTTTGTTGTCCTGCTGAGACACTGATGGCTTTTTCTTTGTGTTTAAACCTAAAATCAGAGGCTTTAATCTGAATGAGAGGTTTCCCAGGCAAAATCAAAAATGTAATAATGATAAAGAATAAAAAGGTTGGAAAATCAAACGAAAAATTTGAGTGAATGGAGAAAAAAAAACATTAACATACAGAAATGAAAAGATGGAAACTGTTAAATGTGTGATCGTCTCTCAAACAGCATCTACAGATTATGGTGATCCAGACTTTAGGTCACAGATTAGTCCTCAGCAGAGAAGTGAAACCTCATGTTTAAACCTCTGACGTCCATCATCTGCCGCTCTTCACTGCTGAAGTATGCGGTGCCGTCATGCTCTGATCTAAAGAGCAAACCAGCGTCATTGATACCCACGAGTGAAGAAGGGATATAAATGGCCTGCAATCTTCAGCAGTTAGTTTACTAGATTTGACCAGGATTTCATCAGTAAGGGATGGGATGAAATTTTATGGTTCTTTCCATCCCATGATCTTCACTTAACTCGTGTTCATGTTAACAATGAGAGAAAAAATGGTGAAAATATTCAGGACAGCAACAGTTTTGAGATACCTGTCCTTTGATAGATGTGTCAGTGTGTGTGCAGTGACACAGAAAGTGTTGTGTTCAGGTCCAGTCAGCCAGATGGTCTCACTGTGCGTCCGCAGACCACTGGGACATTTCCTGTTGGCACAGACTGTGTTACACACTACAGTCCACAGAGCAGCAACATAAAAATGGTATTTCCAGGATTTTATAGACGAGCTGGGACAGTAAGGATTGCATCATTAGTCTGATAAACAGGCCTGTAATCTCCACACAATTTCCAAAAAACCCAGGACAACAGCCTGTAAGACAGATCAGCTGATCAGAATATAAATGCAAAAACACAGTCCTGGTGGATAAAGCTGCTCAGAGGAACTAAGGTCTTTGATCCATTTGTTTCTGCATGGTGACCAATATTTGAGCTTAATCTCATTGTGCTGGACGATTTTCAGCTGCTGCTGAAATAATTTGGACTTTAATTTGGTTTCATTTCATCTGTTTTTACAACATGCACAAAAAGAAACCATTCTTTTGTTTTTTCAGTTTGAAACTAAATGCCAGGATTTTGTTTCTCTTCTTGCCAGAAAACCGAACATCCCATCTGGCTTCCTCACTGGTTAACTCTCCATTACTCCTACATTAATGCAGAAACTACCAACTCAAAGTTGGTAGAGAGATAAAATGTAATCCTGTGTTTTGTCTCAGACTGATTATTATTTGCTGTTCCAACACGACTGTGCACAAAGCAAGGTCCACAAAGGCATGGATGAGCGAGTTTGGTGTGGAACAACCTGACTGGCCTGCACAGAGTCCTAGTCCTGTACTCAGGCCGACAGAACACTTTTGGGATGAATTCGAGCGGAGACTGCGAGGCAGGCAACTGCGCTTGTGGAAGAATGTTCAAAAACTCTAATAAACCTGCACAAAGCCTTCTTAGAAGAGTTGAAGCTGCTATAGCTGCAAAGGGTGGTCCGACATTATATTTGACCCTATGGATTAAAATTGGGATGTCACTCAAGTTCACATATATGTGAAGGCAGACAAGCGAATACTTTTGTTAATATAGTGTGGCATAAATATATCGTAATATAACATAAAGTCATTGCAGGTGTGTTATTAAGGTTTATTAAATATTTAATTCTTTTTTAACACATTTACAGTAAGAGGAAGAACAAACCAATGTCTCTACATACAGTCATGAAACAGAAAGTACACTCTTTGAGTAATAACATTTAATATATCAGGACATAATAAAAAGCATTGTGTCTATTTCAGGACTTGAAATGAGGAAATCCAACCTTAAATGAACAACACATGATATATTACACTGTGTCATTGTTTACTCCTCAAGAGGTGTGTAAAAAATGCAGTAGTCCCTTACTGCTCCCATAAAAGTTAAGCAGGTCAGTTGGTTTGATTAACCGATTATCAGGATTTGGGAGCATCTCTGTGAATTCAACAAGTTTTGGTAGGGTGCTGTACAAGAGCATTCAGGTGTGTGAACACAGTGCCACAATCTTTGAAGTGGTCGATGTTCCAGCAAATTCCCCTCAAGGTCAGACTATACAATGCTCAGAGAAATGTAAAAGATCCCAGGCTGCATTTAAATGTTTACGATCAGGACAGGACCATTAAAAGACTGAATGTTAAACAAGTACAGTTTATTTAGCAGATTTGCAGAAGAAAGTCTTGTCTCTCTAAAAAGAACATGGCAGCACAGCTTAGATTTACTGCATCTTAACAAACCACAAGACTTCTGGAACAATGTCCTTCAGACAGATGAGAGCTAAATGCAGATGTTTGCATATAATGCACAGAACAACACTTGGAGTAAAGCAAACACCTCACACCAACTGTATGCACGGAGGCTGAGGGTTGGTGATTTGGGCACCTTGCAGTTATTGACCATGAACTGTTTTGTATACCAAAGTACTCTGGAGTCAAATGTGAGGCCACAGCTAAAGCTCAGATCAAATTAAATCATGCAACATACATGACAATGATCTCAAGCACAGCAGCAAACAGATGAGAAAGATGAAAAAGGAAAGCATCAAGGTGCTCCAGTGGTAGAGTCTCAATGAAGCAACGCTGTAAAGAAAAGTAAGCAACAATTCCTCCACAACGACGTGCGAGACAGTCATACAGAAAACCATTACTTAGAATTACTGTTGCTAAAGGTGGTTCTACGAGGGACTGAATCAGGTGTACAGGTGTACAAAAAAGACCACATAAATACAAATAAAAGCCAATTTCTAGTAAATATTTTTAACCCCCCCTGTGTTATACTTACAGCAAAGCATCCTTACTCACCAGTTTAACGCTCAGGAAATAAATTCATAAGTTTATCAGTAGAAAAATAAAGCTAAAAGTTAAGTTTAATCATTAAACTTTTTTTTTCGCTAATTTAATCAAATTAAAAACTACAAATAAAGTTTCCCAGTAAAAAAATAAAATAAAATGAATATATATATATATATATATAAATCAGAAACAAAGCTTCTGGTGCTCGTGGAAAATTTTGACACCTGTTGAGAATATGGCGGCTGATCTCGTGACCTGTTGTTTACGCTGACGTAGCTCCGCCCCGGACTGTCCGCGTGCTGCTGGTTGCGAGCTCAGTCAGTGAGAGAGGATCCTCGCGACCACGTCGATCTTAACGGCTGTCTTTGACGTTGAAACGGTCACAGGCGGCTGGATTAAACCGGTAACCTGAGCAGATTCCGGCGTTAACAAAACACGGTGAGTAGCGTCTGGTCCGACTCGGCTCGGCACGAACTAATGACTGCTCTTCAGGATAATTAACCAGTTAACGGGTAAATGAGCGGGTTAGTTTCAGTGTTAACTGTTACTAGTTAGTGGTGGAGGTTATTAGCTCGGAGAACTAGCTTACATGGCGGCGGTGCGTTTGGTAACAGGTGTGTGTCGGTAACGTAGCAACGGTCGGTCTGCGGCTTAGCATCCGCGCTCATTAACGTTAAACGTTAAAGATCCTCCACAGTGTAACTCCTGCCACTGTGTGTGTGTGTGTGTGTGTGGGCGGACAGCCTCGGTACATCCCGTTCAGCCCAGCCTCGCATCTATTGTTGTTACACGTTAATTAGTCGGATGGATGTCGGCAGGTGCGTAGCTGTTTGAGGCGTTTACGAGAACGTCGTGATGAGGCTTGTTTATAGAGCTGGGATTAAATAAATCCGCTCATGATGTCAGTCTCCTCTCTTTTACTAGTGCCGCACGTCCTGATCATTTACCTTTGATTTTATCAGCTCGTTTTCAGCCCCTTCTGATATAAAGCTGCAGTTCATTCCATTTGTTTATAGTCTGGGCATAATCAATCAATTTTATTGATTTCTTTATTCAGGTTCCTGGCTTAAATGGGGCTGTTCCATATACAGTTAAGGCAGAGGGTCTGTGTTATCTGACATAACAAATGTCTGTGCGGGTTTCTGAGATTTATGGCCATTAAAAATGTGTTTCAACAGCATTTTCATAAACCCTGCAAGAATCACCGATAAATATTAATGTGTAGGATGAGACCATGTATGAATCTGTAGATGAAGAGCTACAGAAACGCACACAAAGGCACTAAAAGAGCGAATATATGATGACTTTAAGGACTCCTGTGTTAGGCTCACAGCACAGCTTTCTTATCAGTTTCACAGTCTAATAATAGTAATAATATAATAATAAGATCACCATATATTTCCTGGGTCATTGGGAATTGGAATTGGTCTTTTAGAACGTATTTAGTTGGTCAGTCCTTAAAAAGCAGGTGGACAAGCAGAAGCCCACAGACTGGGAGGCAGGGATGAATCTCCAGAAGCTGATATAAGCATCTACAGTCATTATATCACAGAAACATGTAAAAAATAATAATAAGAGAAATAAAAACTGAAGCTGCGAATAAATGAAACACAAATTTTTTGCCCCTGTGCCACAAAACTTTTGGCCATTGCTGTTCATTTGTTCCTCCTGGAAGTATTATAAAAATAAAAATGGGGATCTTCTTTATTTATGGAGTATTTTTTCCAGGGATTGGAGGAGCTTCACAGGAACCAAAAAGAAACAGATGAAGTTGAGAAACTGCAGTGTATATGACAGTCCATGTTAAAGAAATAATAGTATTTATAATAGTAACTTGTTGAATGATGGGAATTATGAGCTTGTGACTAATCAGCAGTCCTGAATAACAGGAGGGGGGGTAAACTGAGCTTTTTGATGTGTGGCGCGAACCAGGAAGAACCAGCGGTGCAAACAGTACATGAGGAAGAGGAGGGTTGTTAACGGCCCTCAGCAGGAGAGCTGGATCAGGACCAGAGGCACCAGGACCGCTCAGACTCTGTGAGATTACAAGCAAAAGAACAAGGAGAAGGGCCAACTGATCATTTTGGTCCTTAACTCATTTTGGTCAGCCCGTCATCTGTATGTGACGACCTTTTGCAGGTGTTCCTGCAGGTGTGTTTGTATGTGTGCTCTTCTGTCAGTGAGATCAGGTTTGTGGAGTATCCCACTTGTATGTTTACACATGTAGTCACTATAGCTCTGTTTTATAAACCGAGTAGCCCTCGTTGCTGCCTGGAGCACACGTAAACATGGACATGGTGTCATGTAAACAGTCGTTCTGTTAGCAGACGTGTCCTCAGGCTGAGTGATCCACTCATGAATCCACCAAACACAAATCCACTCACAAACAGTACCTGCCTGGTTTGTTTGGGCCTTGGGAGCCTTTAATGAAAAAAGACACATGAAGCAAAGAGTGGAGTGACTAAATCAAACGTGGTTAATAGCCACACATTGGTTAGGAAGCCTTGGCGATCATTTTTGTTGTCACCATCTTGTGGCCATGATGAGAAACAGGTCAATCTGGGAGGCTCGAAAAGCTCATTTCTATTACAGGATGTACTGCTGGTACCTTGAGCTTTAATGTAGGCGTGGCAATGCTCATCCTCGCTCTCATGCTACAGGCATCGCTGCTAGAAACTGAGAGGATAGCAAAGTTTAGCATAAACTTATTTAACCTGTTCTTTGTTTCTGTGTTAAACCTGTGGTAGACAGGAGCGGCTCGAAAAGTCACTTCTTCATATTTCAGTTGATCACACGGTTTATTAAAGGACTCTTAATGGCTTTTTCCCCACTGAGCTTTTAATCACAGTGACGAGTGGTGCTGCTGTCGCTTTGAGTCCTTTTCTTTCTCTCCACCTGGGCTCGCCGTCTCGGTCGTGGCTCCGCCTCGTTGCCACTTGCTGTGAGAGAAGAGGCATCAGCTCACCATAAACTACCACAGCACCATCTGTGCTGCTGTTTTAGTCACAGGTGTGCTGCGAAACACATTTTAAAGTCTGCACTCCATTTTTAGACACATGAATGAAACCGTCACCACAGACACCTTCACTTGTGTTTACCACACCACTAATAACAGCCTCTGTGTTTCAGTCGCCTCACACGCTGCCTGAATACAACACTGAGATACCATCAGGAAAGAAAAACTGTTGGTTAGTCAGGGTTGTTACAGTCTGTTTGCTGATTGGAAACAGCATCAGTGGCAGGAACAGACCAATGGCTGGTCAGTCAGCTTTATTGGGCCTGGACCATCAGGTCATCGGTTTTGTTGCAGCAAAGAGCCTGGGGTGGACACAAACCCAGATTCTCACTCCCAGCTCATCACATAGTGGCTTTTATATGCGAGGCCCATCATTCTCAGCTAGATGAGCTCTAAAAGTGTGCTGTGATGAGCCACATTTGAAATAAATCATGTTGAAATCAGATGGATTTTTACACTAATTTTGAATTTTAATTTTGCACTGAATTCAAGCTCTTGTTGGACTTTGATATAACTTTGATATAATAGGTAATGTCTATGTTTTTCCTCAGAATGGTAGTTAAAATAAAAACTGCAGCATGTCTGAGTTGAGGTGTAGTTTTTGGATTCGCCCCGTGTCTCATATCAGGTTGCTGCAAATGTTCAAAAGGAGCCTCAACTACTGCATAGAAACAGTTATCCTCCCTGGTGTCTGATCCCCGGTCCTGAGAAGACATTTTCTTTTAGAAGACGCATAAATCTGTTTCACCTCAGTGCCGCATAATAAGAGTAAAATCTAATTGTAAAAAAGATCAGTTTAATTTCTGTACCGTTCATGTTTGGGTTTGGGATTGATCTCGTTTTGTTTTCAGTTTGAGCTCCATCTGACTCGCACGCCGATTGTGTGTTTGGGTCGGAGCCAAAGTGCCCACAGGAAGCTCAACATCCATCCAAACCACTCTGCTGAAACACTGTTACCCAAGCTGTCTGCCCACACACACACACACACACACACACACACACACACACACACACACACACAAACAGGAGGATGGCTTACTTCCAGCCAGAGATCACTGTTTCCATTAGAGTCACACAGTTGGATTACACAGGGTGAAATGTCCCACAGGTAGACTGTGACAGAGGCACAGAGACAGGGTTCATCCATCCATGGATGGATGGATGGATAGAATGTCGGTCCAATGGAAATCAAATTAATTCACACCATGACATTTTCTGGTATTAGTGAAAGTTGATTCCGTTCATCTGGATGTGTGGTTTTAGGTGGGAGGGGTGTTTCGTCGCTTGTCCGGGTGACCTCTGCACTCTGAGCCGACTGCAGGTTTCCCCAACAAACGGTGCAGTTGTGTGGTTACTGGAACTAGCATTATTTACTAGCAATGTAGGATTGTTAATATGCAATCCTACATTGCTAAGATGGTGAAAGATGTACTCTAAGGCCTCCTCCTCATTTCAGAGATGTTTCTTTTTCCTTTTCACGTAAGCGTCATCCTTGATTCTCTGTTTAAACCAACGTTCCTCTGTGTTGGCTTAACACCTGCCCACTGGCTTGCAGGTGTTAAATTGACTGCCGAGTCCCAGCCTGATGATTTCTGTGTTCTGCTCTCCTCTAATTTGGTTGTTTGGTTTACCCAATATGTGATTTGCGGTAGAGCAGGGCGATATGGCCAAAAATATTTATCACGATATATATTTGAAAATTTGCGACAACGATATAACTGACGATATAATTTATGCGAGACAAGATACAACTCCACAACTTTACTAGCGCAAAAAACCCATCCATTTATTTTAATTTAAACAAGCAGCTGTTTGTTATGTGCATTAAAGCTATATAAAAATGTAACAGTGCAAATGCAAATTCCTTGCTGAAAAGCAAGGCATTTCCAGTAGAAATGGGCTGACATATCCTGAGTTCACCATGTATAGTATCCACTAAAGTTAAAAAGAGGTGCTTTGCAGCATTAAGTGCAGTGTGCCAAATAAAAAAGTCAAATATGTATTTTTCGGATCATAAGGTGGACGGGATTATAAGACACATTAAGCAAAACAAAGCAGTCAGATAAACTTTACTCAACTCATACTTCTTGCTTCCTCCACGTCTGTACCATTGATTCATTAATGCTGTATTCTATCACAGCTGCTCTATTCCCATGTTGTTGCAGTATATTAATCACTAACCTCATATTGTGGATGGATTATCTCAGTTGTTCTCCTGACTGAAGTTTGGTTCGTTTACAGCATATTATATACCAGCTAGTCCAACTTCAGTAACCCTACAAACGTCACTGCTGTTTGGTTTTCTGTCTTCATTTATGTTGGAAGTGTTAGCAGAGCTGTAGGTTTGAATTTGTTTCAGAAATCTCTCAGTCAGAACATGCTATATCATGTTTAGGTAACTAGCGAAACTAGCGAGCTAACTTCCTGCTAACTTCTAACTCTGTTAAATGTAATAAATTCTGTTTTCATGGATGCCTGGATGTTAAACTTCATAGTTACACCTGGTAAAGCAGCAACGCTGATCGTTTTATTAAAGATGGAAGAATTTAGACAGTTTTTAACTCTCAGTGATGCTGCAGTGATCGTTTGACTTTGGGACCTGAAGTGGACGGAGTTTTGGACCCAGATTACTCCCAGATTTACGAGCGCCTTAGTCCGACAAATACAGCACTAACGACGGCCGCTTGCATGTTCAACAAAAAAAGTGCTTTGTTGTGTATCTGACGGACAAACACCAAACATGTTCCACACCACTGAGGTTGCAGCATTTTTACAAACCAATTCTGGTTCATCCATTTCATTCAACGATCCGCTTTCCCTCATTCTCCGTCGCCGCCATGCTTTTCGCCATGTGCGTATGAAGACAAAGGCACTGCACATGTGCGTTTTACCCATATTCTATCGCGATATTTTATTTTCTTATCGTTGCCTAACATTGTACCGGTATTACCGTGTACGGTATGATATGGCCCAGCCCTAATTTGCAGTGTTGATTTTGGCACATAACCGTGTACGCTATATTAGTTTGTGTGAGCTCACGGCCCATTGTTGGTCAGTGGACAACTGTACTGCTGTTGGCTGGGACTGAGGAGCTCACTTAGATGGGTGAGGAAGTGTTTCTTCCACTGATAGAGCTCTAACTCGACTCTCATGCATCATGGTATTAGGTATTTCATTTATAATATTGTTTTTAAAATAGTCATGAAAATGTTCTTTTTAATTCCATTGAAATTAACCAAGTTAATTTGAAAATAAATTAGATAATTGTGTCATGAATAAGACATCAAAAAAGAAGAAAACAATATTCTCACAACTGTTTTATTACATGATGAAACATATCTGTTCCACACTTACACACGTCATGGAAACACATTCACAAAAATGAAATTGTCTGTATTAAAGGAAACCTTCAGGAAGAAAACTGTCATCGTTAAATACTTGTGACAGTCACACCTGTGAGATCTTCACAGCTGCTGGATGATCAACTTTAATGCCAGCACTCATTTATAAAATCCATTGAATTAAAACGTTGAAATTCTTTAAATTCTTTGTGAGTCTGTTCTAACATTTTATGTGCTCATTTAGCTCACATGTACCAACTGAAACCAAATTCAGCTCTTAGCAAATCTTTATCTTAAAAACATGCGTGTCCGAAGTTTCTTAGTGGAGTTGTAGCTGTAGTGCTGCAGTCCACGCAGGGCAAACTAAAGAGACGGGCGCAGCCAACAGAAAGTGCAGCAAAAATGAAAGTTGATGCTGAAGAGAATTTCCAAGCTAGTTGAGAAACTGGGTACTTCTCCAGTCAGTGTAAAGAGAAGCTGCCAACAAAGAACAAAGGGGTCAAGGCTTTGGCACAGCGGGCTGTTTCTTTGAGTCTACTTTCAAAGCTGGATATGAAAGTTTCACGTTTTTGTGCTGGTAAAGTTGGCCTGAAGGGTTACAGGTAAACTACAGAGCTGCCATGTTCAGGCCTGAGGGGCTTTAAGACACATGCATGGATAAAATTGGATTAAACATTAGCATCTTGATGTGCCACGTACGCCCAGCAGCTTCAGGTCTGAGGCTGTGTGGTTTCCTTCCTGCAGCACAGGAATCAGAAGGCTTAGTTTTAGTGAACTCGTTGTTTTAAAGGCTAATAAACGGTAGTAAAATGAGTCAAGCTTTACTTCCTACACAGTTTGTTCTTAATATTTGTTTGTTTAAAAGTTAAATTGTTGTGGATGTGAAACAGTGTCAGCTGTTTTTTATTTACTTACTTTTGCTTCCTCTTATGCTTCTGACCACCCCCCCAAAAACAAACAGGAACGTTGTTTTTATTTATATATGTATTTATTAGAAGTCTCGACAACTGCAAGTAAAACAAACTGTTCCTCTTCCTGTTTGTGTGCTTTAACAGGTGGATTGTCCTATGATGGAGGAGCTTCATGATGTCCAGCTCACTGAGATCAAACCACTGCTGACAGGACAGGTGAGGGGGCGGGGCTTACAGGGTGCCCTCAGACCTGGATTCCAGGAGTTGGATGAAGTAAACTGTGAACTTTTATTAAGCTACTTCTGAGGAAAATGATTTTCTGTTTCTGTTTTTCAACTAATTTCCGAATGAATTATAAAATACAGAGGTACAGTCGTCTTTGTGTTCAGTTCCTGGAAACTGCGAGTGACAATTTTGTCTCTGTCTCTTCAGAATGGGAGGAATCTCCAGGATTTTGATTGTCAGGTGAGTGACTGACACTTCATCAGCAGAAATTCTGTTCATATTGTATTCATAGACAACATTTAACTGTTTCTGAGATGTAACACGGCCACCAACCGTGAGATTTTTTAGTAATGACCCCAGCAGGGTCTTCTTTTAAATTCTTAGAGTGAACAGTACAAGTTTATTTAATAACCTGTAGCTGAGAATGAAAGTGAGAAGTGGATGAAACCTCAGAGATACTTCATCATTGCGTAATTACAGGCCCATCAAACAGTGTTTGCTGTTTGAAGGCTGCTGTGTGTTGTTGAGCAGAATCGATTTAGGAGGAAACAAGTCCACACTGATCAGTCACGTTCAATATTAGCTATTATTAGAAGCGGCACTGATGGAGGCACATGTTTTATTGAACTTTTGTTCACCTTTACATGCGTGGAAGCAGAGGGGGTGGAAGCATTTACAGAGCAGCCTGTTTTTGTATCATCACCCAGCTGTGGTATGTGTTTGGGCTATTTCAGCACTCTAACTGTCCAGAACTGGAGGTTTTCTTCATTTTGGAGTGTTTATTTCCCCCTCACTTTGATCTAGTTCTTGTGTTTTAATCTGAAGGTTTGACTGTGAAAGGGGCTGTTCAGTTTTTGGACTTTCTCAGCTGATTTAGCTGTGGCCCTCTGGTCCAACCTCAGTGTGAGTTTAGGGTCTTCTAAACCTGCTTGGACCGGTCCTGAGATGACATGCATGATGTCAGCTGATGTGATAATACACTATGCAATCTTCCTGCCTTGTAATAAAAACAAAGGCTGGTCCAAAAAAAGACAAACAAGCAGAGTTTAACTGTATGGATGGAAAGTGTCCCAGTCTGTCATATTTGAGGAGAACTGTGAGGCTGAAGTCAGCAGGACTGCACATGGATCGATCCTCTGGACCCGTCATATTAATGTCACAGCAGGTCAGTCTGCATCAGCGACGTGAAATGTAAATGTAGAGCAGTGAGCTGCTGCTCGGACTGTTTGTTCCCCAGCTGTGTTCGTGTCAGGGAAATCGACATTTTCCTCACAATTTAAAACAAAAAATAAAAACGCCAATAATACAGTAGATGACATTCAGTGTATTTCATATCACCCACTGGTTACAGACTGGGTATTTTTGCTGTAGATCAGAATTAGTCAAGTGGGCACAGTGCTAAGTTATTAGCTAATTCTAGCTAGCTCGGATATCAGCCTGCACCCATAAACTGGACAGCTGCGTCACACAGACACAGATGCCTGCTAGATAGTGCTCCACAACATCTGGAGAAAAAAATCCTAGAATTTGCCAAATCAGCACAACAGCACGGTCCACAGGTCCAGACTCAGGTGTCTGTGTGTTCTATTAGAGGACTGAAGATTAATCAGGACAGTAAATTCTCAGCAGACTTTTAAATTAGTCCGTTTCAAGAGCAGGAGATGAAGTTTAATTAAAAAGTTCCACAAATGTCTCAGGTGGTTCACTCAGAGTGTGCAGCTGTGAGTCTGCTTCTTTTCTAGTGATCTGAGCTTTTCTTAAAAACACAGCCGGGTGGATAAATCCACCGATTTCTGGGTAATGGTGTTAAATCCACCTGTTGAGCTGGCAGCTGCACCTGCAGTACGCCTGTGTCGTCTGTGTGGTTTGTATGAGTGGAGGGAGCTCTCATCAAACCTCCTGCAGGTAGAAATAAAGTACCCGAAGCTGAAGGAGACTGCAGATAGAGAGAAGGCAGGTTCGACTGTTTAGACTTTAAGACCTTCCACTTCTCGGCCAATGACCACATGGATTATGTCTCTTGATCCAATCATACCACCCCCGCTTCCCGTCTCTGTGTTCACTCAGCAGAAGGCTGAAGGACGTCAGCACGGCTGACCTCCATCTTTCTGAAACCTTTTCTCTTCCTCCTGTCCTCTGTCAGGATGTCTGACTCTCTGGATCTGCACCAGATCTTCTGTTCTTTAGAAGTTGGGGTGGTGAGTCAGCTGCTCATTAGCTCCTCTGGAGTCATGCTTCACCAGCTGATACCTTACAGCTGCTGAGCCAGTTTGCTTTGTAGCCTGCTCTCTGCTTTTAGCTGCCTCGAGTTAGCTGGAGAGGAGTCGGCTGCTTTTCCATGCTGTGATATTAATCCGTTAAAATGTTACTTACAACACGTCCGTCTATGTACAGCGCTGTTTCTGCTAGTTCAGACGTGCTTATCGTGTCTGAGGACTGTTCTTCATGACTGTGGCTGCGTGTTTGGGCTCACTGTCACTGCTCTGATGGTACTGCATGAGACCACTAATTCTGATTGCAGGGAATTCACTTCCTGCCTCACACGGTTCAGAGGTCGCCGAAGTGGACCTCAGAACCGTGTGAGGTCCACTTGAATAAAGCGTGCTGTCAAAGCAGAGACTCAACTGTTGCATTGGAAAACTGTGAAAACTAATTTTTGAGTTCAGTTCAGTATAGAGGCTTCATAATGTGTTTTCTTATTCTTTTAAGATATACTGTTTCCCCAAAGTCAGGAACAGCTGTAACAGAACACTTTAGCTAAAGCACTTTGTTTTAAACATGCTTGGAGCTTCACTCTGCTGCCTGCAGACTTTCATCCTACAAACTGCTGTTAGAGGAAGTATCACAGTTTGATTCACCAATCCAGAGAAAAGCTCTCACACTTTCATACAAAGGTGAATCCCTCCACTTGTTTTCCACATCAGAGGTCCTGAGCCCGTCTGACCGCACTCCTGAATAAAGGTCTGCATGAAGCGAGTCCTCAGATTCACATCATCAGCCTAATTTATTTCCAGTCCTCACGTTGAAGCACGTGTCTTGTTGCTGTGCTCACTTGTAGAAATGAGACTCATCAAAGAAACGGTGACTTTTCAAGCATCCTCGTGTTTACGTGCACTGAACCTCACACACAGGCTTGTACTCAGCCTGGTTTCACACAGGAAGTTTCAGAAGAGTCGTCCTGGGATCTTTTCCACAGTTTTCCTCTCTCACATGAAGCACGCAGCAGGAAACGACCTGCTTTAGACACGATTCTGAATTGATACTGATAGTACCTTAAATCATTTGTACAGAAGTCCACGTACTATGGACTTGCCAGAGATCACGATTATTTAACAAGGTTACTCAAAGACTGGAAAAAATTGAGAGTACATCAAAATAGAAATCTGTGTTTTAATTAAGTGGATTTGCTTGAACTTTAATTACAGTTGAACTGGAAAAGCTAAATAAGTAAATCAGTGTGTACTGAAGCAGTTATTCCACAGCCTGGAGGGGGGAGAGTTTGGAAAAAAGTAAAAGAAAAATGTGCTGAAACAAACTTCTGTTCTTGTTCTAATATTAATTGGAACCTAAAATTGTAACTGAAATAAAAAATTGATCATTTTGTTCATGCAGAATTTTTAAAATGGAACTGAATACTGGTGTTACAGAGCCGCTGAGGTTAATGCAGTGCAGGTGTGAAAATGGCGTAGTCACGTGTCACATGATGTTGTTTATTAGCACGTTTATAGTATATTTATTTAGTGATGTGCTCTTCTGTGTGTCCGCTGACTCTGTGCTTTGAGTAAAAGCATACGAATGCTCTCACTGTGCCGCAGATCCAAACATGTAAAACTGTGTGTGCATGTGGGTAAGTATGAACTTCAGATCCATTAATGGGATCTGTCAGGTGTTTCCATGAGTCAGTAATGAGATTACAGCACCCATGAATCCATTCACGGGTCTGTGCGCCTGCCTGTGTTTCCATCTGTTACCAGATGAATGTGGATGATTTCCTACACAGCCTGTGACAGGCTGAGAGTCGCCACGCTGCAGCTTCGCATGGCGTCGTTCGGCTTTTTAAAGGAAACTACGACGCGTTCGTGTAGCGTGGTTCCTGATCACATGAACATGAATGATCTGTTCAGAGCTGCTGACACTTGTTTACTGTTTTAAAATGACTCCAGATATTAGAGCCCCCCCTCCCCCCCTTCCGTGCTGCAGTGCATGTTTGTTGTCGGTGCTGACAGGGCGGGGTTTGTGTGTTGTTCGCGGTGCTGCTCAGGAGCACGATGTGGAGACGGCCCACGGCGTGCTGCACGTCACCATGAGGGGGGCCGCTAAAGGCAACCGGCCCACGATCCTCACCTACCACGACATCGGACTCAACCGTGAGTAAAGCACGGACACGGTTAATGAAGCAACGAATTATGTGACAACAAAAACACAACACATTGTTTTCTTTGTGTGTGTGTGTGTGTGTGTGTGTGTGTGTGTGTGTGTGTGTAGATAAGTCATGTTTCAACAGCCTCTTTAACTTTGAAGACATGCAGGAAGTGACGCAGCACTTCTCAGTTTTGCATGTTGATGCTCCGGGACAGCAGGAGAACGCTCCCATATTCCCTACAGGGTAAAACACACACACACACACACACACACACACACACACACACACACACACACACACACACACACACACACACACTCATTCTGAAACACACTCAGCATGCTCTGTTGGGTATTAACACACACACAGGTGCCGTTTTCCATGGTGTAACACTCACCAGTGTTTTCTTGTGGCTGATCTGTTGTTAACACAAAACTGTCCCCATTGAACAGCTGCTGTGTTTCTGTGTTTTTAAATCAAGAAAACTGCCTCGGAGGATTGTGAGGACTCTGTTTATTGTCAGAGCTGACGTTAGTCATTGACTTGATTTTTATTTTGAAATGAGAAAATGCATCAGATTTGTTTGAATCCAGAATATCAGAGATACTTTCCTTAAGTTGAAGTTTTATGTCGTTACTGTGCAATAAAACCTTCTGGAGTTCAAATCTTAGTCTAAACCTCAAAGACTTTATGCAAAAATAGATTTTGCAAACTCAGAAGAAAATGACTATATTTAATAAAAACAGTTATAATGTTGCAACAACATACTTCAGGAATGCTTGCTGCTTTTTTTAAAAACCCGTATTTAACCTGAAGTGTCCTGATATTTGCAGCATTTTGACTTGTTAGCAGAAACAGGAGCTCTCAGAGAAGCCTGCACCAGCTTAGGAAGAACACTCTTCCTTTACACACAGTTACAGTGATCGGTTACATTAGTAAGTGTCACATTAACACTGGACCCTAAATCTATGCAGAGCTATTGTGTAGAATATGCTTCTTCACAATCTTCTAATTTTCCACTCAGATTTGTAAATAATAAAGCAGAGAGACAGACGGTGTCAGACGGTGATTGTTCCCACCTTCAGCTGTGGAGTAGCAGCTTCTGCTGGTGTGTGGAAACACAGCTCGGACAATCCACCCACAGCGGCTGTACACTGTGACAGCAGAAGCAGTTTGTTGTTATGAATACGATTACATCTGATAAGAATGATTTTCACAGCACTGGATATTATGATCGCTGCACTGCTTTAACTGTCCACTGGTGGCAGTTAAAGCAGGTTTGAATGGGGCAGGATGCTGAGCCCCACGTTCCTGATGCATCCATCAGTGTGTGTGCATGATGGGGAAAAGCTGTAGAACAAAGTGCTGCAGGACTGAGTGTGTGGAAGGGTTAATGTGGCCTGTGATGAATGCCAGTTTTTTATTTCAGCAAGAACTTTGTTTTCTCTTGTTTTCAGGCAATAATAATGAATTTATATTATGTAGAGGGTTTACATTACACAAAGAAATAATAATTCATCCAAACCGGTATAGTACAAACCGGATTGCAAAAAAGTTGGGACACTAAACAAATTGTGAATAAAAACTGAATGCAATGATGTGGAGATGGCAAATGTCAATATTTTATTCAGAATAGAACGTAGATGACAGATCAAAAGTTTAATCCGAGAAAATGTATCATTTCAAAGGAAAAATATGTTGATTCAAAATTACATGGTGTCAACAAATCCCAAAAAAGTTGGGACAAGTAGCAATAAGAGGCTGGAAAAAGTAAATTTGAGCATAACGAAGAGCTGGAAGACCAATTAACACTAATTAGGTTAATTGGCAACATGATTGGGTATAAAAAGAGCTTCTCAGAGTGGCAGTGTCTCTCAGAAGCCAAGATGGGTAGAGGATCACCAATTCCCACAATGTTGCGCAGAAAGATAGTGGAGCAATATCAGAAAGGTGTTACCCAGCGAAAAATTGCAAAGACTTTGCAGTTATCATCATCAACTGTGCATAACATCATCCGAAGATTCAGAGAATCTGGAACAATCTCTGTGCGTAAGGGTCAAGGGCGTAAACCCATACTGGATGCCCGTGATCTCCGGGCCCTTAAACGACACTGCACCACAAACAGGAATGCTACTGTAAAGGAAATCACAGAATGGGCTCAGGAATACTTCCAGAAACCATTGTCAGTGAACACAATCCACTGTGCCATCCGCCGTTGCCAGCTGAAACTCTACAGTGCAAAGAAGAAGCCATTTCTAAGCAAGATCCACAAGCTCAGGCGTTTTCACTGGGCCAGGGATCATTTAAACTGGAGTGTGGCAAAATGGAAGACTGTTCTGTGGTCAGACGAGTCACGATTCGAAGTTCTTTTTGGAAATGTGGGACGCCATGTCATCCGGACCAAAGAGGACAAGGACAACCCAAGTTGTTATCAACGCTCAGTTCAGAAGCCTGCATCTCTGATGGTACGGGGTTGCATGAGTGCGTGTGGCATGGGCAGCTTGCATGTCTGGAAAGGCACCATCAATGCAGAAAAATATATTCAGGTTCTAGAACAACATGTGCTCCCATCCAGACGTCATCTCTTCCAGGGAAGACCCTGCATTTTTCAACAAGATAATGCCAGACCACATTCTGCATCAATCACAACATCATGGCTGCGTAGGAGAAGGATCCGGGTACTGAAATGGCCAGTCTGCAGTCCAGATCTTTCACCTATAGAGAACATTTGGCGCATCATAAAGAGGAAGGTGCGACAAAGAAGGCCCAAGACGATTGAACAGTTAGAGGCCTGTATTAGACAAGAATGGGAGAGCATTCCTGTTTCTAAACTTGAGAAACTGGTCTCCTCAGTCCCCAGACGTCTGTTGAGTGTTGTAAGAAGAAGGGGAGATGCCACACAGTGGTGAAAATGGCCTTGTCCCAACTTTTTTGGGATTTGTTGACACTATGACATTTTGAATCAACATATTTTTCCCTTAAAATGATAAATTTTCTCAGTTTCAACTTTTGTTCTGTGATTTATGTTCTATTCTGAATAAAATATTGACATTTGCCATCTCCACATCGTTGCATTCAGTTTTTATTCACAATTTGTTTAGTGTCCCAACTTTTTTGGAATCTGGTTTGTAGTAGTAACAACAAATAATGACCTACAAAGTAAACAGCAGCTGACTAAATCTAACAAAGAAACTCTGGAGATGATTTTCTAACAGCGCTTAAAATGTTGGTTAGTGATGCTCTTAGAGCCAGATCTTCGAAGTGAACGACGCGAGCCGGCTCTTTATTGGGAGCCGTGGTTTGTTTTTTTTCCTCTCTCTCTCTCTCACTATTTCCCGCTTCACTCCGCACGCGAGCCTTGTGCTTTGCGCTGGGCAGAGGGGGGAGGGGCGGTAGTTACACTCAGTAGCACATTAACAGAGCGGGAGGGAGAGAGAGAGAGCCAGGGACAACAACGTCACATTACAAAGGTATAGTAATCATCCACAACTATTTTCAGCTGTGGATGATAAAGGATTCAGAAAGTTTATTCATACAGGTCCATATGACAGAGAATATGCATCTTCTTTTTGTTTTCATATTATAATTTATATTTAATTGTGTTGTGGTTTGCAGTGTTTTGTGTTGTTTCACTTTAAATTTGTTTAAAAGGAAAAAGCTGAAAATTTAAATAGTTAAAAGTTAAAATGTAAATAGTTGGTTTTTGTATTATATGATTTATTTTATTTTTTATAAATAAAAGTATATTTACGGTGGCCCCTAGAGACAAAACAAGTAAAAACTCCAAAACACGTACAAAACACAACAGAAGTGCTCCAGGATGCTAGGGCGCAGTGTTGAGCTTTTGTTACCTAGTGGCTACACAAGCCAAGAAGTACCAACGACCAGATTTGTTGTGTGGTAGTAACAGGTAAATGAACATTTTTTTTAATTATTTGAATATATATGAGTGCTTGTGTATAAATACACAAACAATACACATATGCTTTCAATTGTGTAATTTAAGTGATCTAGTAGCTCTGTTTTGAAGTTCAGTTAACACTAGAAATGTGTTTTGGAGTATTGTTTATATACAAACATATATAAATAAAACCACATGTTTTTTTTGTTGTTGTTGTTGTTGTTTTTTACATTAGTAATTCCTTTTGTGCATAATTTTATATTGTTGCTGATAATAAATTAATTAAAGCAACAAAACAACCTGAAGACAACCTTCCATCTTTTGGAAGTAAAATGACACACACGCCGCCTACGATGGTCTCTGTCTTGACAAAATAATAACCCACTCAACTATTCTCCAGGCGTCAGTTATTTATAGAAGTCAGTGGCAGTGCTGTCTTCTTTACAAGCTTCTCCCCGAGCTTCCCCGTCTCTCAAAAGTTCCGTTCTACACAAACAAAGACTGTCTGACACTGACACACTATCTGACACACATCTGTGTGTCAGATGTGAGTAACTCACATCTGTGTGTCAGATGTGAGTAACTCACATCTGTGTGTCAGATGTGAGTAACTCCGTCCCGAGTGGGTGTGATGTCCTCTGAAGTGATGTAAACATGACTGTGTGTGTAGGTACCAGTATCCCAGCATGGATGAGCTGGCTGAGATGCTGCCATCTGTCATGACCCAGCTTCAGTAAGTCTGCTGTCTTCTGTTCAGTCAAGTGCATGATGGGTAATTTTCAGACAGACAGCATACCCTAATGTGTATCTGTGTGACATCATCAGCATAAAGAGCGTGATTGGTATCGGCGTTGGAGCCGGAGCATACGTCCTCACCAAACTGGCAGTAAGTAGCAAACAGGACGGGACAGGAGGGTCGCTGGTTTTCAGTCTTGATGATGATGAAGATGATGTAACTGATGACAGTTGTTGTCGTGTTTCAGCTGAATGAGCCCAGTTTGGTGGAGGGTTTAGTTCTGATTAACGTTGACCCGTGTGCCAAGGGTTGGATCGACTGGGCTGCCTCCAAGGTAACGCACACGCACGCACAAACTCTGGATACCGACTCCAGCTGTCCTCAAATATCTGCAGGTGGAGAAATGTGGAGTCAGGATAAAATTAATACGTATGATTTGTTTTTTTAAGTTTGCATCTTTTGAAAAAGAAGAAAGTAAACAAAGAGGAAGTTTGTTAATTTTATTGAACTAAAAGTCAACTTCAGATACTTTCTTATCGTTAATGGTTTGGAAGAAATGTTCTCACCACCACTTTTCCATGTGCATGCATGTAAAGCCAAAAGGAAGAGAGTGCAGTACTAAGACGCACACAGAAAAAAGTGAGAGGATGCAAAGCATGAAATCGAGAAGCTGCAGTGGAAGTGGCTTGCAGAGTGGCTTGCAGAGCCAGCAGCAACTGAAAGCAGGCTGAAGTGGCACGCGCCATATAATATTTACCAATAGGATGCACAGAAAACTGTCACCATGCTCAGTTTTGAGAAAATTATTATTAAGGTGATTTTTTTTGCCACAAAAAGTCTGTGTGATGTCCGAGCGGTAATTATTGGATGGATGCACAGTGAGAGGTTCAGCTGTGCTCAGGCAGCATCCTCGTCTAAACCGCAGACAGCAGGTCGAGTGAGTGAGAATACGGAGCAGAAAGACACATCTGTAGGCGAGCTCTGAACGAGCTCAGGTCTGTCTGCAAGCTCCAGAGTTCAACTGTCCTTACAGATGGCAGTTAGTCACTGTGTGTGAACAGAGACAGCATCCATTAAACTGTCAGCCGAACACCAAGAATCAGTTTGTCTGTTGGTCTTTTGTCTCCTGCAGCTGAGCGGCTGGACAAGCAACCTGGTGGACATCATCATGGGGCATCACTTCAGCACTGTGAGGACAGCAGGCACTGCAGGCTCGTTCTGTATGACTCTAAGCTGTGGTTAACCACCACTGAAACCTGTGTGTGTGTGTGCGTGTGTGTGTGTCTGTGTGTGTGTGTGTGTGTGTGTGTGTGTGTGTGTGTGTTTAGGACGAGCTAACAGAGAACAAGGAAATAATCCAGACGTATCGACTCCACATCTCTCAGGATATACCACAGGACAACCTGGCCATGTTCTACAACAGCTACAGCAGGTAGGACTCTGAACACTGAGTGGATGTGATGAATAAATGCAAATAGAAGTAGAAACAGAATTGATATGAATGCCGCTGAACTGTGTTGATGGACAGATATGATGGAAGTGGGAGAGGAATATTTTGTCTTCCTTCACAGCTTAATACTTAAGGAGCCTAAAGAAGATCTAATACAGCACCATCAGACAACCTTCTACATCAGCTACGTGCGTTACTTACAGCTACCGTTGGATTATCATTTGAAAAAACAGTACAAACAACCAGACTTCATTATGTAATCATATTTTACCTGTTCAGCTGATTTCCTTCCACTAATCAAGCTTAGCGCGCTCCTGCTGGTGTTTGTATACACGCTACTTTGTCTTTATGCTGGAAGTGGGAGAAGAAATGAACTCTCTGTTTACCACATTAATCCTCGCCTCAAATCATCCTCCGCAGCTGTCGGTTTATGTGGTGGAAACCTGGATGTTTCCTGCTTCAGAGCTCGATCTGAAGCTAAAGTGATGCTTCATTTTTCAGAAGCACCCTGATCCAAACACTGAGGTTGTTTGGATTAATTGCATCTTTCAGGGCAACAAAATGCTCCGTAATTATCTGAGAAACAGTGTTTAACAGAGAGCAGGCTGCAGAGCGCACACTGACAGCTTTGCTTTCAAGCCCCTGTAATCATCATCAGTGACAGCGGACGGGAGCTGGAAATAAGAGCTGTGCTGATCTTTAGAAAGAAGACACATGTGTTTTGACAGCTCAGGTGGCAGAACAGACATCCTCACATCACACGTGTGAGCAAATCATTATTCACATCAAGTTTCAGTGCAGAGTGCTAACAGGCTGAAGGACCCTTCAGAAAGCTTCAGATTTTCATTGGTTTTATCGTTGCTTCGATCTGATCCGAGCTCCTTTCAAAGAAAGAAAATCCGAGACTCACTGATGCTGCCGTGTTTTACAGCAGCAGCTCACTGTGTCCACTTCACTGCCTTACTGTGTGCGTGCGCGTGTGTGTGTGTGTGTGTTAGTCGCGCCGAGCTGCAGATGGAGCGTCCTGTCTCTGGTCTGAATGAGAACACAGCCACCACCGTCAGGTATGTCTTCGTCTTCTTTCACCTCGTTCAACATGCCTGACGGTCATGTGACTCGTTCCGTTATTCGGCGTGCTCGTTTCTCAGGTGTCCCACTCTGCTGGTCGTCGGGGACTCGTCGCCTGCCGTTGATGTCGTGGTGAGTGGCTGCCCTGTTTCCATGACAACAGCCAGTAAATGATGTCACATTCTAGTGAACACTGTGTCTGTGCGCTCTGCAGGTGGAGTGTAACTCCAGAATGAATCCCACCAAGACCACATTGCTCAAGGTACCGTCTCTACTCATCATTTTATTTATGAAACCTGATGATGTCACCTGGGGTGGGGGGGCTAGTTAGTTTGATTAGCTGCAGTCGTAAACTATGTGGATGCAACACATGTATCAGCGTACACATACCAAGTAAGGGACCCATAAAAACACCCGAATTTCACTCACTGCAGCTGAAACACAAACATCCTGGATGGTCTGAACTGCACAGCTAACCATATCAGTACTGTTATGTTAGGCTGCACAGTATTTGTTTCTAATAGAGTCTCATATATCATAATAAATACCCTGCACCCTTTAAAACTCCCACAGATCTGGATTTTTAATTTTTGTCCTTCAGCTGTAAAAGGCTGATGGGGTAAAGTCGTCACCCCGCTGGGTGGGCGGATGACACGGTTTGACTTTCTGAGTTTAGAATTTAACTTTTAATTGTTTGTTTTTGTTTCTATGAATTTATTGTGAAAGTGGGATTTTCATGGGGGTTAATTTAATCTTTCTTCCCATCATACTCCACCACCACTGATGAGTGATTATTGAAATGTGATCTGAATATCCAAAAATGAATCTGCTTAATAAATATTTCTCAGACCTGCTCAGACTGTGTAAAAGAGTCTCTGTATGCATTACAAACCTAGACTTTAATGTGCTTGTTAGTTTTCGTCATCGTAGCGTTTAAAGCAGGGGTCTCGTACTCCAGTCCTCGAGAGCCGCTGTCCTGAAACTTTTCCATGTGTCCCTGTTGCAACACAAATGACTACAATTAGTAGCTTATTAGCAAGAGTATAAAACTTGACTGCATGCTGAGGAGGCAATTCAGCCATTTGATTCATGTTACAGCAGCTCATGAGTGAATGAATGTTAGGGGTCGCCACCTCAGCATGCAGTCAAGTTTTATACTCTTGCTAATGAGCTACTAATTGTATTCAGGTGTGCGCAACAGGGACACATGGAAAGGTTTCAGGACAGCGGCCCTCGAGGACTGGAGTTTGAGACCCCTGGTTTAAAGGGTCGCTGTTTTATCCCCATGATGTTTTTTTGTGTCTCCACTAGATGGCAGACTGTGGAGGACTTCCTCAGGTGGTTCAGGTGAGCCTCAGCAACTCCCTGCTTGTTCCTTCTCCTCCACCATGTTGTAATAATAAGAAAATAATCCTGTTGTAATAAAGATTAGGACCAGGATTTGTCCTTCATATTTGAAGTTTTGAAACTTAATAAAACTTTAATGTTTGTAGTTGTTAGTAATTGTGTCAAATTGAGGAAATTTGTGTTTTGTTTTTCACCAGCCTGGAAAACTAGCCGAGGCCTTCAAGTACTTTGTGCAGGGGATGGGTTACAGTGAGTACCATTTCATGACTCCCCTTAATACTAAATGAAAAGCGTCTAACAGTTTGTTAAGTATGATCTCAGCTTTGGTTTATGGTTTGCACATTACCCGAGAGTCGTGCACTGTATTCAGCGTAAAAACATATGAATTCTACGAGCAGCTGGCCAGTGGTTCCTGCATTTGCTGGCTGTCGCCGGGTGAAACTGGTCACAACGACGGTGCTGTACCAAAAATCTCTTTGTGATCACTTTGGTCACATGGCCACAGTCGCCTGTAGTTTACATGGAAGACACCGACGCGTCTGTAAAGCAGTTCAGACACGCAGTTCAGGAAAAAGTGTGACATCACCAGTAATGCAGAATGCTTGCTTTTAAAGTAAAGGTACACATTGAAACATATTAGCTGTTTTGCTGGGGCACAACTTTTACTTTGAAAGTGAGCCGTTTCCAGTTTGTGTTTTTCACTTTCATTACTACTTAGAGAGCAGTTAGCGAGTGTTTGCAGACAAACTACGGGCGACCTCAGCAGTCTGCTGGCAGCCGTAGCAGCACCACCACATTCCTCTTCACCATCAATTTGACTGCAAAATAAAATCAGTCTTTTTCCAATGAAAGGAGTCGCCCCCTGCTGGCCATTAAAAGATTGGCTCACTTCACCAGTCCTGTAATAGTGATGTGTCGGTCGCAAACGAAACCGCTCTTATAGCCGGATCTTTGAAGTGAACGACGCGAGCCGGCTCCTTATCGTGAGCTGTAGGGTTTTTTTTTTTCCTCTCTCTCTCTCGCACTTTTTTCCCGCTTCACTCCGCACGCGAGCCTTGTGCTTTGCGCTGGGCAGAGGGGGGAGGGGCGGTAGTTACACTCGCAGTAGCACAGGAACAGAGCGGGAGGGAGAGAGAGAGAGAGAGAGCCAGGGACAACAACGTCACATTAGAAAGGTCTAGTAATCATCCACAACTATTTTCAGTTGCAGATGATAAAGGATTCATGCAGGCTCATATGACAGAATGTGCATCTTCTTTTTGTTTTCATATTTTAATTTATATTTAATTGTGTTGTGGTTTGCAGTGTTTTGTGTTGTTTCACTTTAAATTTGTTTAAAAGGAAAAAGCTGAAAATTTAAATAATTAAAAGTTAAAATGTAAATAGTTGGTTTTTGTATCATGTGATTTATTTATTACAATTTATGTGGAGTGAATAAATAAAAGTATATTTACGGTGGCCCCTAGAGACAAAACACGTACAAAACACAACAGAAGTGCTCCAGGATGCTAGGGCGCAGTGTTGAGCTTTTGTTACCTAGTGGCTACACAAGCCAAGAAGTACCAACGACCGGATTTGGTGTGTGGTAGTAGCAGGTAAATGAACATTTTTTTTTCAATTATTTGAATAAATATGAGTGCTTGTGTATAAATACACAATCAATACACATATGCTTTCAATTGTGTAATTTAAGTGATCTAGGTAGCTCTGTTTTGAAGTTCAGTTAACACTAGAAATGTGTTTTGGAGTATTGTTTATATACAAACAAAACCACATTGTTGTTGTTTTTTACATTAGTAATTCCTTTTGTACATAATTTTATATTATTGTTAATAATAAATTAATTAAAGCAACAAAACAACCTGAAGAGCCGGTTGGAAGCCGAAAGAACCGGATCTCTAAAAAGAACCGGAAGTCCCATCACTATCCTGTACGAATGAGTAAATATGTTAAACAGCTAGCATGTCTGATGGCAGCACGTTTACAGGTCTTGGCTAGCTGCACACGCCCACAGTGGTTGTGCCGTTACGTTTGTAGACATTTCCTCCTGCAGGACTAACGCAGCGTGTGGTGCCCTCACACTCCTGTCTTTGTCTGTTTGTCCGTCTGTAGCTCAGCTTCACTAGATTTTCTGTGTAAGTAACAGTTACAGCATGACCTGCCTTAGGATTTGTTGTAAACACACACACCTGATACGTGTGTGTGTGTGTGTGTGTGTGATATTAAACTACAGCATGTTGGTTTATCACCCTGCCCTCCTTCCTCTCTGTTCCTGTTTCTCTCTGTTGTTCTTTTCCTCCAGTCCCTCATGTTGCTTTACACCACGTCAGCAGCCAATCAGGTATCAGGATTCCAACCAGAATCTGAACCCCTCTCGTCCTCTCCATCGTCCTCCCCCTCATGTGTGTGCATGCTGTCGATCAGCTGATCACGCTGACATTTTTCTTCCTTTGCAGTGAGCGACCAGCAGGGTGCGCTGCATGCCAGCACATCTCTCTGTTCACACTGTCGGCTCTCGGGCTCGACTCTGAGCTGCTGCTCGTGTCTGAAAGGCTGAAAACACTGAGACATGAGAAAGCTATGAGGCCGAGAACACACCTGTCCCACCGCAGGAATCCAACACTTCCTGTGAACTCTTCTGCTTTGTTTCCACTGCTGTACAAACCTCAGCACTATAGAAACATGCTACACAAAAGGAAGTACCTCTGAAAGTGTCACTTTTAACACAGTTTATCATAACACCGGGACACTCAGAGAAGAGACAGAGCAGGACAATCATGACTCAGTCAGATGGATCTGTGTTCGCTTAAGTCGAAGTGAGTTTTCTCACATGAACGGAGGGCTGGAGAGCTGGTCAGGATGTGTTGCAGGTGATAGTCTGCACCTGAACCATTCGCAGGGCTTGTGTTTAGATGAGGGAGCGTGCAGAGGGAGCCCACACACTGGACCATTAGCTGCGATATTCACGAGCACAGCAGAACATCTGAGTTTGTACTGAGGACCTGCGAGCTTAAAGATCCAGGATTTGCATTTACACAAGCACAGGGTATCAATTCTGCTCATTTCCATATCCATATTTTATTCTCGTTAAAGTAGCTTTACAAGGTTCGCAGTTCAAAAACTCTGTTTATTCCTCCATCTTTACTTTTCCTGTTTGAGGTATTCTAGTTTATTTAAGCTATTGGTTGTGTTTTGTGCTGAAAGGTGAGCGTTTCCCAGTGTTTGGAATATTGATCTTGTATATTGAAGTTAGTAATAAACATGGACCCAAACAGAGGTGAATCCACAGCAACATTATTCTTTGGTCGTCAGTGATTTGTTGCTTTGATTTTGACAACAAAGTACCACAACCTTCGATTCGTGTCCTCCTGAAAAGTAGTCATCCGTCCGGAGAATGCGAGCAGTGGGATGAAAGCAGAACACGTGGACTTCCTGTTGTGCAGAAGGCCTGAATGTCACAGCGGCGTCTCTTCGTCTGTGTGTAAAGTGAGCGTCACGCATGACAGGACAAAGCTTCAGTGTGAACAGACTTTCATCAGATTTGAATCCAGCGGCTCGGCTCACCGCGGACGATTCAAATCAGCCTCCGCTCATACATTCGCTGGCTCCGCCCTCTGTTACTCTGTCACTAATGGTTCTCATCTGTGTCGCCCCCTCAGTGCCCACGGCGGGGATGACCCGGCTGGTTCGCTCCAGGACTCACTCGGCCTCCAGCGTGGGCTCCACAGACGGCGTCCGGAGCCGCAGCACCACCAACGAGGGCGCCAACTGCGCCGAGCCTGACAACACTGCAGTACACACCGTTGAAATGACTGCATAGGACTGTTCCTGTTTCCTCTGTGTACCTGCAGTTCTCTCGTCCAATCAGATCCTTCCTTTCTTTTAGTTGTAAATGTTTTTCCTGAAAATAGAAAGCCCTCAAAAGCTTCACTTCCAGCTGCCTGTTCTCTAAATATGTTCCCTGTGAGTTTAGGGTTCGTTGAATGATGTCATAAACATTTCGGTGTTAGCTGCCGCCATGTTGGCTCCTTTTTCCTGCGCTCTGTAGGCGTTACTGCACACAGGTCAGTCGGTTTGTATGTATACACAGCTGTTGTGTTCCTTCACTGCTCCTTTCTCACTCCTGATTTCTTCTTTTAGTTATTACTCTTATATAATCAATATTTTGTTTATCTTTGCTGGTGGTGTTGGTTGATATGAAGCTCGTTTCTTAAATGAACCCTTCTTTGGTGCCCATTACAAAGTGGATGTGCTTCCGACCCAGATGTATTTTTGTAATCGCACTGACAGAAGATCTGTGACGCGAGTTTGACCTGGTTTAACGACAGAAAACGGCATCGCGAGCTGCGGTTCCCTAAATGGTTCCCTCGGTGTTTGTGAGTGTGCACCATGAAGCCGGGTCCTCGCACAGCTCGATAAAATTGAATAAACACATTAAAACATGAAGGTCAGTGGGACTGAACTTTGAGCTGGTTTCGTCCGATGCTGTTTTGCTGATGTTTAAACGGGATTTTCTTTATTCATTTTCTGTGGCCGTGCAATTTTTTTTGCCTGAGCTTCAAGTGTAAAAACAACTTAAAGAGATTTTTTCCAGATAATTTAGCGAAACATCCTGAAGTCTGCCTGTTACCTCCACAGTCTCCTCTCTTTCCCGTCTCTGAAGCTCGGTTCATTCGGCCCGTCCACAGCATGCTCCTTGTAGAGTGTTGGCATGCAAACTGTGCCGTGGTGTCAGTGTAGTGAGTAATGAGATGTTGTTCAGCTGTAAACCTGCTGCTCTCCATCTGAAACAAACCAAACCTCAGATGAGGATTCTCTAGGCTGAAGCTGGCAGCAGGGGGCGCTGCTGCGTTTATTGTAAAAGGTTCAAAAGAAATTATTTCACTGGGTAAAAAACAGGAGACACCATCCTGATAAAACCACAGCCAGGACACACTACACTATCTGAACACTTGATTTTATTTTCCAAGTAATCTCTCCTAGAATTTACCAAAAAGTTGCCATTCCCAAGACAGCCCGACGTGGTGCGGGACAAGTTACCAGGAAATGGAGGTGGTCGTAGTTGCTGCAGAAATCTTGGAGTATTTCTGGAAATGGAGCATTTCTTGGATTCTGATTATTTGTAGGAATTGTTTTTTGGGAAAAAAATGTTAATGAAAACTTTCACCACAAGGTGGCAGTGTTTTACCAGAAAGCTGTGATGACTGTGAAAGAAACGCCACTGTACAGATGTTACAGATGTTACAGCTCCATCTAGTGGATCAAAGTGGTATTACGTGATAGTACAGCTCAGCCTTGTTTCAGCATTGGCTGAGATCTCTGCAGTACGTAGATGTTGTAGACGTGAGATGGGAGCTGCTGTCAGTTTTCTCACTGCATAATAAAAGTGTCACACTTGGCAGAAGGTGTTTCTACTGGAAACAAACAGCTGATGTGTAAAAGAAACAGAATGAACCAGGGTTTTTTTCACCCACTGAGAAGCTGCTTTTCTCCTACAGTTGACAGCAGGCTGTTTGGCTTTCTTGGAAATGTCCTGCAGCTTTCAAGGAACATTTTCTTGGAACGTGATGGAAAATACAGCCGAGGCCAAAGGGTGACCTTGGTCGTGGCAGTAGTGTTGCTGCCCCCTGCTGGACGATTCAGCAGGAAACAAACGCCAGCGTTTGTCAGCAGCTTTTCATGTTGACTCTTATGAAACATTCAGGTTTGGCGGGGACGGCAGGGTCGACCCATAAACTGTTCACTTCCTTTCTTCTCTATATTCTGACTGTGGTTCTGTCCTTGTTGTATTTATTACACTTATTTGTGTATTATTACTTTGGAAATTTCTACTGAAGCTTTGGTAGCGGTTCTGTTACAGAGAAGTTTGTTTCACTGGATGTTCCACGATGTAAACACTGTTTGTAATGAAATAAAACTCGTTATCCAGAGACACGGTCGAGGCCGAGCGTCTCAGCTTTTCTTTAGTGGGTAAAAATACTCACATTCAGATTCTACTGGAAATAAATCAGCTGTTCAATGAAGCTGAGTGGCACGTCCATAGTGGGACGTGGTCCAGAATAGTCCCACAGCGAGAGAGATTCTGATTCACGTGGGCTTTCTATGTCCTCTGTGGTTCAATTAAATTTTATTTAACAGCGCCAAATCACAACAACAGTCACCTCGAGGCGCTTTATATTGTAAGGTAGACCCTACAGGTTCAAATAAGTATCAGTGATATCTCATGTTTACCTTCACAACAGTCTCACCTTTATTTTCTCAAAGATCTCAAAGCATACAAAACACTTCTGCTGGTCAGCAACAAATATTTTAACAGCTTTTGAGGTTTGAATTTAAAACTTTTTTTCACAGCTAAAAACCAGAAAGCAGCAGAAGACAAACCCTGACCGATGAACATTTAATCCAATGATGCAGCTTTAAGTTTCTTTACATTATTTTGCAGGAATGAGTGATGTGCTGTTACAGTCTTGACTGTCAGCAGTGAACAAGTCTGATACTGAGCGGGCAGCTTCGACGCGCTCGGCGGGTCGCTGGGGTTTAGCTGGCAGCGGCGGGCGCCGTCTTGCTGCAGAGCCGTGCGAGCAGACCAGCCATCTGCAGCAGGGAGTTCACGCCTTCAGCTATCCGCATGTGGGTGTAGCCGATCTCCTGCAACAGAAACAATGAGATGGGACGAATCTGCGTGTAAAGTCGTTGTTAAAGGAACAGCTGAAACTTTTAGGAAACGCAAAACTGCACGCCTGCTCGACTCAGACGGTCAGAAATGAGACAGTTTAAATGAAGTTACCTTTGAGTATTGTAACTGAAGAATCACACAGTCACAATACTCAGGTTACCAACAGTTTTTACTTCAGTCACACATCTGACCTGGTAAAGTTGGTTTGTATTTTAATAACTTCAGATGTTTCCCACAAAAAATATAAAAGCAACTCAAAGTAGCCTGAAAATACACCAAGAGTATCCCAGTGAAATTAAAATGTACAAGGATCCGTGAGCTCTGAAGCCAAGACTTGCTTCAAGAAATTATTTAGAATAAAAAGTAAACAGGGATTTCTACAAAGCAGATTTCAACACTTGAGCTCCTCCAGCTCAGACTGACCAGCAGCTTGAAGCTTAAAGCTGCTGCAGTGCTCGACTTCATGCTCCGTCAGACCGAAGCGACACCATAAAGTGCTCACGGGTTTCTGCCTAGAGACGAGCTGATGAGTGGGACTGATGGATGCAGACGGTCGGTCACGGTGAAGCTGTTTCACTCCTCGATCTGTTCCCGTCCTCACCTCAGAACAGGACAACATAAATAAATCATGGAAGCTGGAATGAGTTTCCAGGGAAGGAGGTGGCTGTGGAGAGGAAAGTCTGGATATCTCAGCTCTGACATTTGCCCTCAGGAACACGATCCAGGTAAAAATCAATGTTTGGGTGCCTGAGCTCAGAAAGTTCAGAAAAAATTTCCACTACGAAAACCTAAAACATCCAGATCTGTAACAGCAGCGGGGAGCAGTCCATCAATGATGTTCAGCACTTTGTTTAAGCTTTCCTTTAATCAGTAGCCATCAGTAGAACTGCTCCTCAGTTATTATTCATATTTCCTGAGCGCTCAGATGTATGCAAGTGGCCACCGTCCGCCCAAGGCAGCAACCCAGCAGACAGCAGCATCGTCCTTCCTGTTTCTCCGCGTGACAGGAAGCTGAAAAGGAAAGCAGATGACAGCTGCTCGAACCAGCACAGTTGACAGTAATTTAAATTTAGAAAATAAACAGCGGTACGTGAGCCCAGTGAGAGTAAACAGACATTCAACTGCTCTACCGGAGCACTGAGTAATCACATCCTGCATGGGCGTGGCTTAGCAGCCGCTGACTTATGCCTGGGTGCCGCTCACAGTCTGACAAAGATTTGCATATTACAAGTCAGCCTTGCAAAGAGAAGCAGCTCTGAGTCCCGTCCCCGTTTCCTAGTTAACAGAAAACCTCCAGAGTGTGTGAACAGCGCTGACAGTCCCCCGCGGGTGCCTCCTCCATCCATCCAGTCAGCAGGGGATTTCCCCGTCAGGTGACTCAGGAGGGAAATTCAGTCACATCTGGTGCTCTAACAGGGATCTTTGTATAGCAGCGTGAGACTTTACTTCCTGTTCTGTTGCGGAAGAAACCTTTGGTTGAAAGTTGGTTTCAGTTCATTGCCTACAGTGCTTAAAAACAAGAAATAAGCAGAAGCCTCAAGAACCTGAAACACAAACGTCAGAGGAGGAAGAAAAAGCAATGAGTGAGGCGTTTCCTCTGAGTGAGGGTGGGTAAACAGAAAAACGTGACCTCACCGTCAGATGCACACTAATAAATCTGACCTCTGCTACTATTCTGAGCAAACGTCTCAGACCCTGATCACATGATCTCACAGACCCGCTGGGCATGTTTGCATGTAAAAGTTCTCAGATGTATGCTGGTCCTCATGCGTGCAGGACCTTCCAGAATCTGGAGTTCCACTCTGAAGTTAACAAGGAGCTGGTGCAGTGAATTAGTAGCTGTGACACGCGAGTACCTCGCAGAGTCCTGAGCAACCTGCTGACGCTCCAAGGACGCTTTGAGTAAACGATGAACGTGATGAAATAAAGGAACTCAACTGTAAAAGATTTCAGTGATTTAACGTGAGCGTTTAAGTGAAAGCTGAGTCAGAAGTTACACCAAAGAGGAAGCGGCCACAGAAGGACGCGCTCAGGGTCAGCAGCAGCATCTGTTCCACGCGGCAGGATTTCACCGTATCCAAGTAACATTAGGGTTAACTCTCGGGTTTCTGTACTCCGAAGGTGGTTCACTTCCTAATGGGGTAAATCGCCATGGCAACTATACTGCAGACCAACAGGTATGAAATCATCGTCTACTGACCAATCAATTCTCCAGAAAAAGACTGTCATCACTCCTGGAGGACTCTCTGCTGGGAGAGCAGGAGCGTCTGAGGAATTTGTGTTTGCCTGATCACTAACAAATGTTTACTTCTTTTTTTCCTGTTCGCAGCACAATCAGACACTTTTCTGTTAGCATTAACATCTGAGGTCGTGTCCAAATTCATGTGCTGCATCCTCCTGAGGACCCGGCCTTCGCGGTCTACGTGGGCCGGGTCCTCAGAAGGTCGGGTAAGCCGAAAGTAAACGGCTGTGAAATTGGACGGTCGAGCCTTCAGATTTGTGTCACCGCTGTCTCGGTGGAGTTTAATGAACTCAGCCGTCTGCTCCTTGCTATCTAAAAATATAACAGGACACTGGCGTAAATTCTTGACCGTCTCGGTCAAGAATGTGGTGTATAAATGTAGTTCTACCTGCTCGTCCCCGATGTCTCACACTTCTGTTTAATCAGTTTTCTGTTTGACGTTTATTCAGCTGTGTGAAAACTGTAACTTTAATCTCAGCCAAACCGATTTACTCACGAAAAAACACTGAAAAAGCCAAACAGTAACATTTGTAGGTTGTCTAAGTGACTTATATCACGTTTAACCTGAGTAGCGAAAGACCGCGATGATCTGAAAATGATGTGCCGGAGTTGTGCCGTTCTCTGCAGCTTCAGTGACCCTCGAGCTCCCGGTCAGCTATCGAGCTGGTGGGTAACAGACGTCTCCGAAAACGTCAAAGCACTTTTGCAAATATGCGATATCTTGATAAACCGAGCAGATATTTGATGTTTACACAGCTACATTCGCGCCTGAAAATATGTTAAAAGTTTATTTTGTGACCCAGAAAGAATAATAAGAGTAATTTTAATTTTAGTAGCGGCCGCCATTGTTGAAAACTGGAATTGGCTGGGCCGCGCTATGAACTCTGGGATATGGTGGGCCACGAAGGACACACCCGACCCATCCTTCAAATTCGTGGAAAAGGAGGACGCATTTGTCGGCTGCATTCGGAGGAGTCGACGAATTTGGACAGCCTTCAGCGCGTCGCTGTGACGTAATCGGTCCACGAATGCGGCCTCAGGAGGAAGCAGCCCATGAATTTGGACACCCCCTGATACTAAAACAGAACAACTACACTCTCAACTCATATCTTGTACAAACACTATATTTGAATTCTGTTTATATATTTAATCTCAAAAGTGCATCATGCTGTCACGGGAATGTCCTTGAATTAATGTGGTGATGTATAAGTGTAGTTCTACACTGACTGCTTACCTGCTCATCCCCGATGTTTGGTTAAATGAGTCCAGATAACGACACCTGCCTACGAACTCACTTCTGAAAACACTAATGGCGGCGTACGAGTGAAGGGCTTTATTTATTTTTATAAACTGCTGATGCTGATATAATAATCTGCCTTCACAGAGCAGCTGCCATGTGCCGGGACCACCAGAGGTTTACAAGTTGTCACGATCAGCTGATTTTTTTCGGCGCCGTTGATGAACTCACCTTGATGAACTCCAGCTTCAGGTACTCGGCCATCTGGTAGGTCTTACAGACCCTGAAGATGTTCCCGATGATGTCCACTGGAGAGTAGCCCAGCGCCCACAGCTGCTCCACGACTTTGTAGGCCTCGTCGATGTTCCCGTCCACGCAGTGTCCCAGCATGCTTTTCACCATCAGGGGGTGGGGCTCGTCGCACACCTTAAACACGTTCTCGCTGTTGATGTAGCCAAAGCCGGAGTGAGTGGACTGCAGGTTGTTCAGCGCCTGGAGAGAAAAGGCCAAAACAAGTTCAGAAAATCCATGTTCAACCTCTGGGATGAGCGCCTGACTAAGCTCCGCCCCTCACCTGTCTCATGTCTCCCTGCGCAGTGAAGATGATGGCTTCCAGTCCATCGTCGGACACTGAGAGGCGCTCTTTCTCCACCACTTCCTGCAGCCGGACGAGGATCTGGCCGTCGGTCAGTTTGGAGTAGCGCAGCACGGCGCAGCGGGACTGGATCGGCTCGATGATCTTATCGGAGGCGTTGCAGGCGAGAGCGAAGCGCGTCGTCTTCGAGTAGATCTCCATGATCCTCCTCAGTGCCTGCTGAGCTCCGTCTGTCATGCTGGGAGGATGGAAACGTCACAGAAACTGCTCTCAAATCAGCGTTCACACAAGACTGACTATTTTACTGTCAAACAGCTTCACCTACACCCCCACCTGCCCACCCGCGGCCTGAGGTAACCCACGTCACTCAGGCCACTCACACAGACTCTATACTCACATCAAGTCCTTTGCACTACTTATATGTTTTTCTCCTATTTGTTGTTTATTGCTGCACAGCGTGGAGCACCCATCATTTTTTTGTACATGTACAATGACAATAAAGGGCTATTCTATTCTGTTCTATTCTAGTCTTTACTGTCAAACAGCTGCTGCCGAGTCACATGTGATGGAGGGCAGGTACAACTGAGCAGGTTGTCCGGCTGCATCTACGCATCATGACTTTTTATTTTCATTCACAGCTTATATTAAGTTCACTCTGACGAACAGCTTGACTAGATTCTCACATCGCATGAAGTTTATTCACCAAGCGTCCGAGTCTAACGATGTTAGATCCACTTCAAAGAAAGTTTCACTAAAACCAGTTAACAGAAACAAAACCAGCAACAGTTACTGGCAGCTACGTTCATCACAACGAATCACCTCAGTATCGCTGCCATCGGAAACAAGTGAGCTTCTCCGACTCATCAACCCGTATCAGACTCCTTTCACAAACATTTACAGCCTCTTAGAGTAAATAGAGACGAACGCTTCTGACCCGGCATTGACAGCCGAGGTAAGCGGTGGACTGACAGCCTGTACAGGTGGGGAAAACCTCTGGGGATGACCTGGTCCGGAGTCACTTTGCAGTCGGAGTACGCTCGCCACAGATGAATGGAGGCCAGAGTTTTTGGGGTGACTCGGGGGTTAAAACGTAAAAAAGCCGACAGAATATTGAAATTCATGTATGTTTTTATTTATTATTCAATTATTAGTGTTGATATTATTCAAACATGTTAAAATGTTGTTTGTGCAAAATGTATATTATGACACAAACAGAAGGAGTCGGTCCCCACCGTTATGGGACGATATCGATTTAATGTTTTTGATATCTTGGCGGACTAAAACCGATTTGTCCTACAGCAGCCACCGTAGCCAGGAGCACACCCTAGACTTGGAGGGATGAGAAAATAACTCCGTTGACTGCAATCTGCTGACATCTAGTGGTGGGATTTTCCACCTCTGATGAAGTGTGTGATGTCAGTAAAGTTTTACTTGCTTGTCATTTTCACTCTGCACAAACGGACTTCACGAGCGAAGGACCTCGGCTTAGAGATTTGTTGGTTTTTTGTGCTTTTTTAGAGAACAGTTGACTTTCGCCATTGTGGGCAATGCAGTGCTACTGAAGCTTGACTCGTTCTGTGTAACTGGCTTTCGTGGGAGCAAAGCATGTTTTCTGGAGCTTTCACAAAGACGGGGACCAAGAGACAAAAACTCAGTGTGAACATGACCGACGAGGGCACTGCCAGCAGAGCTTTCTTGTTGTCATTATTCCGTACTTCATGTTACCTTGAAGTTTTAGCCGAAGTATTGGAATTTCCTTATTTTTGCTTACCTGTCGGCTTCGTCCAGAATGATGATCTTGTGCCGTCCTTTGGGCAGTGTGACCTTCTGCTGAGCAAACATCTTGATCTTGTTCCTCACCACGTCGATGCCCCTGCAGATAAAAAGCTTACAGTCAACTCCCAGTCCACCAAACAACCAGAGGTCGTCCTGAGCGGCGCCTCACCTGTCGTTGGAGGCGTTCAGCTCCAGCACGGCGTCCTTCATCGAGGTTCCCAGCAGAGCGCGGGCCAAACACAAGATGCTGGTGGTCTTTCCAGTGCCGGGAGGACCTGAATAACAACATGCATGACTCAGCCAGGGTTTCCCAATTATCTGCCTGGTGGTAGGTGGTGATTATACAGCACACATCTTTAATGACTTTAAAGCGTGAGAACACAATTCTTGTTTTGTTTTTAAATTGGATTTTTTCTAATCCACACAGGTTCATATATAGAAATATTCCCAGACTAATATTTGGTTAAATGTCCCTTAGCAAGCTGCACTTTGACCTGATCCTTTTAGTTGCCATCAACTAGCTTCTGTTATAACTGACTGGATATTTGACCGCTGTGGTGAATTGGTGAGTTTCCTGATACAGGCTTTATTAGCCTGTTGCACAGAAGAGTGACAGGAAAGCAGAAGGAGAGAGAGAGGAAGACAGGCAGCAAAGGGTTCGGATTCGACCCTGGGCCAGCCGCCCTCAGCCATACGGCATATGGTCACCTGCTCATCACTGTGAGCTACACTGGCGGCCCCACAACCAACTTTTAAGTGTAGTTCAGAATTCTCAGAGTTGAGATCAGACTTTTGGAAAGGCCATTGCTTAATGTTATCCAAAACTACTTTTGATGTGTGTTTGGCCCATTAGAACCAACAACAAACACACAACTGTGTCTTAGTTTCAACCATCTAATTGATTTGATTTGAGATCAAGCTGACTAATTGGGAGATTGTCATCCTCCTGCATCCTTTGTGGAATGTACCACTGGCAGCAAAACAGTCCCAGAGCATGATGCTGCCATTACTAACGGCTTGACAGTTGGTGCAGTGTTCTTGGGTTTTCAAGCATCATATTAACTCCTACAAATATACCTCCTTTCATTGAGTCCAAACAGCTCAATCTTTGTCTCCTCTGAACATGAAACTCTTCTCCAGAAGGCATTTGGCTTGTTCATCTGGGCGGCTGCAAATTTCAGGTGAGCTTGAAGGCGTCGATTTTGGATTATGGGCTTCTTCTTTGGTCATCTTAGTTCACGGACATGCAAAACTGGCTTCACTGTGGACAGTGACACTGGTGGTCCAGCAGTTTCCAGCTCATGGTACTGTTGGGCCACGACGGGTCCTGAGTTGTTCAGGAACATCCTAACAAATTTCCTTGCATCTGAGGGGAAAAGTTTAGGTTTTCCTCCAGACACATCTAAATAACTTTACCTACGTGCATTTGTCCAACCTTACAACCTCTAAACTGCAGTTGTTTACAAATTACTAAAAGATAACTCTCCAACTTGTAAATTTACAGTTGTCCTTGTTAGAACTACACCAGGCTCTGAACATTCATAAATCCAATGAATACATATATTTTTTTTAATTTTTACATTTATTAAAGATGTATGCTGTACAATCATTTCATCTTGGAAAAAGAAAAGGTCAAAGAAATGAAAGCCCTAAATGACCCTGATAGTCATACTCTGATGACTGGATGCACAGCTGTATTTGGGATCTAGTTTTTTTAAGTTGTGCGTGACTGAGCTCAGTCAAAGAAAGCGTGATAAACGGCACGTGGTCTTTAAAGTAAACCGATGAGGAACATAACACCATGTGTCAGAGATCTGTAATGTTGCATTACATTTTGGTAAAATGATGGTCAGATTTCCATCATAAAAAGAGTTGTGCTTCTCAACTCTGAAAATGTGCCTTTTTCCCCCTGTAGGTACAAAAGTCATTTAGGAGTTTCTCAGCAGGTAATCAAACTTTTGGTAACTTAGTTCTTCCTCGAAGTAGCTGAACTGTTTCTTCTCCTCCATACAGGCTTCCTGTAAATTCATCTCTAACCTAGCGGCAGCCTGGGGAGCACGTAACCCTTCCAACCCTGTGCATGAGAAGTCCTAACCGTGTAAAAGTCCTCACTGACCTGCGATGATTATGTTGGGGACGTTTCCCTCTCTGGCGAAGACCTCCAGCCTGCTCACCGTCTCCTCGTTTCCCACAATCTCGTTCAGCTTCAGCGGCCGGTATTTCTCCACCCACGGTAGCTCGTAAGCGCTCCCGGAGCCTTTAGACGAGGACTCTCCGGCCTCCGTGTCCGCCTTCTGTCCGCTTTCTGTGGGTTTCTGCTTACACTCAGTCTCCGCCATCTCCACATCCATGATGTCTGTTTCTGCTCCCTGACAGCCCGCGAACGGAGGTTTCCCTCCCTGACAACAGCGCCACAGCAAACAAACTCCTCATTGGCTGAGTGTTTATGGGCGAAGGTCGTGATTGGCCAAAGAAAACCTCGCGATGTTTCACATTCACAACAGTATAAACGCGAGATGTCAATAAAAAACAAAAAACGTTTCACGTAAAAACGAATTTATTTACTCTTTCAACTACATGTAATTGTATTTTTATTTTTTTTTATTTTTTTTTGGGGGGGGTCTTTTCAAAATCCAACATGAATGATTTACTTTAAAAATGCAACGATTAGTAGATTATTTCAGTACAGAACCATATTGTTAACAATTTAAATAATCATTTTAATAGCTTTAACTAAACATTTACTCATTCCTGCTCATTTGTTATTGACATTTTAGGACCTTCTTGTCATGCTTGAAGTTTTTTTCCTTCTGTATAAACAAAAAATACATCAGTAATGCACATTTCTCACCGTTTTCTTGCTATTTTACATGAAAATTATTTACACGTTGTTTTCAGTGGCTGCACGTAGTTTTGAAATGGGTTATATCCTTACACACAGGCGCACTCATGCTCAGTATCAATTATTAGGTACACTGGAGTTTAAGTTGGTTCTAATGGGCCAAACGTGTTCCAGGAAAATTACACCAATACCACCACCACCATCATACCACCAGCAGAAGTATGAACTGTTGACACAAGGCTGGATCCATGTCTTTATGTTGTTTATCCCAAATCCTGAGTCAACCGTCTGGAAAATGCAGAACAAATCAAGGCTCAGAGCACGTAACATTTTTCAGTCTCAGTTTCGTGTTATTAGCTGACAGTAGTGGTCTTCTGCTGCTGTAACTCATCTGCTTCAAGGTGTTGTGTATTCAGAGATGGTCTTTTACATGCCTCGGTTGTAACTGGTTGTATGGCTTGCTGCCTTCCTATCAGCTCTGACCTCTGGCCTCAACAACACATTTTATCCCAGAGAACTGCCAAGATACAACACAGAACGGGACAAATTAAATCGATCTTCTAATTGAAATTATTTTCTTAATTTTTTGCTGTGTTCAATTTTGTGACGTTTTATTAACTTAAAAAAATAAATTTATTTAAATGAATTCTTTACGTTTGCTGCTATTTGTTTATGATTCTCTCCATATAAATTTTTATAAAAATTATATATTTTTATTTTTTATCTTTTCTTACTTATCTAAACGTAGTCTGTTTGTTTTATTTAATATATATATTTTAATTTAATACATTAGTTATGGTGTTTTGCTTCCCCTGCTGGTGACTCCGGGGTAGTTCGCACGTCTCCTGCCGGAATTCGTCATCGTCCGGGTCTGAGCCGTTTCCTACTTCCGCAAACAGAGGGCTGCGAGCTTCCCCGTTTATCGGCAGATCAATGCGGCGGCGGACTTCTGCTTCTCATTTCCTGGCTCTCTTTAACATTTCCGACACCTCTGACATTTATGAGTGATTGATCGGCGTCATGACGGCCAACAGCCGCTGCTCCGCCGCGGAGTCCCCGGGCCTGGAGACCCAGCGACGTGAGATCGAGTCTCTTCTACGGGAGTGCGAGCTCCGCGCTGGGGAGAGCTGGTGAGAGTCCGACCGCCTCTCCGCTCCACACATACACACACACAGATAAACACGGTGACAGGGCTAACGATTATCTCCACACGGGTAACGCTGCTAAACGGTGATTAACCGCTTTAACTGTGGGGTGGAGCAGCTTTGGTGTGGCTGCTGGAGTTTTTCTGGGACGGTTTAACGGCTCAATGCTACGTGTTAGCCGTGTTAGCTTATGCTAAGCAGGCAGACGTTGCTCTGACCTAGCATGCGCTGTTAACGTTAGCCTGTCGACCAGCTGTCTCCGGTGAGGCGTTCAGGGTCGCCTCGTATCCCCCGGATCGTGTTTTTATTTATCACCGAAGCCGAGCCGGTCTCAGTCCCAGTTTATTCTCCTCTGGGCGACCTCCTGCTCATTTAGGAGTTGGAATGCAGAGCAGGGCCGCCAGTAAATATTTTCAGTTTCATTTTCCAGTGAAGAAGGAAAGATTTAACTTGCAGTTTTGTAAAACTATAAAACACTCTGTCACGACTGAAAGTCAAATAGAAAAATATGATTGAAACATTATCAATTATCAGCAGGAATGATATTTGTAAATCAGCTGATCAGTCAGCTCTTCATCAGACCGGCTTTTCAAAATAGTCTAATTAGTTCGTGAAATAGTGACAATCTATAATTTATTAACCTGAGTTTTCATCTGTCGTCTCATATATACCGATCTCTCTCCACTTACTCACAGTTAATATTTTGCCCTTTTAAAAGGAAAGAAAGTTCCAGTGAATTAGCTTTAACACCCAGGTGAGGTGAGGACACGAGGCAGGAGTCTTTGTGGACTGTGATGTTCACAGAAGACATTGTGATTTGAAAGACAGGTGGCTGAGCTTAAGGTGCTCAGATCTTCACAAGGAGTGAGCAGGATGGGCGGGAGTGGAAATGAGTACACAAGCTCAAAGTTAGAGTCATGGGTGAGATGGTTTGGACACGTGCAGAGGAGGGATAGTTGATATACTGGACAAAGGATGGTGAAGACAGAGCTTCCAGGCAGGAGGAAAAGGGGAAGACCTCAGAGAAGATTGATAGATGTAGTGAAGCAGGACATACAGACGGCTGGTGTGACAGAGGAGGATGCTCAGAGGTGGGATGGGGTGGGCAGGAGGCAGATGATCTGCTGTGGCGATCCCTTGTTAGGGGCCGACTCCACAGTGTAGTGGTTCAGACCGTTTGTGCACACAGCAGGAAACACAATTCCCTCTGGTGCCCACGAGGAGCAGCTGGAAGTAGCTTTATTTCTACGTGTTAGGCATTAAAAAGAACTTGGGTAGGCTATCATCACACATCCTCGACAGTTTGGTTTTTCCTTGTTTGCTCGGTGAGATTAGATTTGACTGCACAAACAGGAGAAGCGTGCAAAGTCCACACCATGAAAACGTCTTGTTTCAGCCAAGTGAACTTAGCTGACCAGAGAGTAAAAGCAGCATTAAATGTCTTATTACTGAATGTTATAACTGCTGCGTTTTTATTTTTGACCTTTTCTGGATGGATGGATAAACTTCAGCAGACACTGAAGGAATCAGCGCTGTGTGAGTGCAGCCTTTATTAAACCCGGCAAGTCTTTGAAAACACGTTTTTATTTCGAGTTATTTCATTTGTAAAAAGCTTTCAGTGAAATATTGTTTTATTAAAACATTTAAAAGACGATGACGGTCAGGGAGAATTCTGCTGCGATCACAGAAAGTACCTTTAAAGGGAAACTCGGTGTGTTTACAGGTGCAGCGAGCTGCTGATTAACTGAGATGCTGATTGACAACGGCTGCATCAGACATGCGACAGGAAATAAACAATAAAATCCAGACGCTGGTTAGAATCAAAAAGCAGGCCAGCGGCTGCTCACAGGTTTACAGTGAGGCCATCCAGGCTGACAGTTTGATGCTTCTGTTTGGGGCTTTTGCTCTCATTTACACCTTCAGGAAATCAGCCACAGATGGAAAATTATTTATCCATACAAGAAAGTGCCAGCTACATTTTTTATGAAGCGTCGGCAGGCAAAGTGGTTTTCTGTCAAACAGGAATAAAAGAATAATGAGTCCTTAAAAGCAGAACAGCACAGAGACCGAACGCTGCAGTCTAACCTCTGAGGACCGATGCTGCGATGGATTTTCATTCCAATCCAAACCATCAGATTTATTAACGCCTGCCACTGTGACGCTTCCTGCTCTGCTGCTTTGGTTTTAGCAGCTTTGGTTTCACATCTAATTTTGGAGCAGGTCGTGTCTCTGCTGCAGCTTCAAATATGACAGAAAGTCTCCGGCTCGATGAAAACAGGTTAGAAATGTGGGATCATGAAGTAATGACTATGTTAAGCTCCGGCTTTTGCTTCTGGTCACAAAGAAAGCAGAAGAAATCCCAAACATTAAGATCAGCATGAATTTATTTTAGCAAAACATCCGATATTTGCTGCTTCTGGCGTCTCAGGATGCAGTGATGTCACACTAATGTGAACTGTTTACGGTAATTTATGTAATCTGTTCTTGATTTTACATTAGTGTGATTTCCCAGCCTGCTGGTTTTGTTTGGACTGTTCTTAAAAAGAAAATCCACTAAAATAAAACCGTGACAGAGAAATAATGTTTCTGACACATCATCCTGTCACTTCATTTTTAGGCAAAAATAATGAAAATAACAACTTATTTAAAGGTTTTGGTGCCTTCATCAGGATATTTTGGGGGTTTCCACACTTTGTTTTTTTGTTTTATTTATCAGGTATTAACTGATTATTTAAGTAATTCTTACTCCCATTCCTGGGAGTAATCTCAGGTAAGACGTCGATTCATTCGTGTTCGGCTGATTTGTTAGCGGTAAAGTTTATGATGGAGGCAGCAGTGTTTTATGAACGTGTCCTCAAAGAGCAGTGTAATAATCTGTGTGTGTGTGTTGTAGGTATGTGGTAGATCGCCGCTGGTTTGACCAATGGAAGGAGTTTGTGGAGGCTGGAGATCAGAACTCGACGTCTTTCCCGGGTCAGATCGACAACGCGGAGCTGTTCGAGGGTCAGTTACGCTTCGTTTGCTTCAGCGAGACACAAAACGATTTGTTTTCTTCAGCGAAGTGTCGTGTCCTGCTTTCAGATCTGGACTCGTACCACCTGAAGGATCGTCTGGTGGAGGACGAGGACTTTGTGCTGGTGCCGGCAGAGGCGTGGCACAAGCTGCTGTCTTGGTACGGCATGGTGGACGATCAGCCGCCGCTAGAACGCAAGGTAACGTCACCACGCGCCGCGCGGTACCCTGAGTCCAGAATGAGAGCGGAGAGTTTTTGTTGGTGAGGGTTTGAAACACATAAAAATGAAAAACCTCCCCTGATGTAAATCTGGCTGCTCTCGCCTTCAAGGCGTCTCCTCGCACTGCTCTGGGCTGCTTGGAGTCTGGCTGCTGTGTTTACATCACTTCCTGGAATCCCTGTTTTGCATCTCTTTCTCACATCTGAGCGCCGCCGTCAGACTGAGGATCAGTGCTGACCCCCGAGGGCGGAGCAGCAGGGCAGGAACGTCACCGTCACTCTTTCTGTTTCTCGTCCTCCGACTGTCAACACAGTTTTCCTGTAATCTCGTGAGAAAGGACGAGTCTTTTAAGCAAAACTAATATTGTCACTGATATGACGGGTGGAATAAAATGAAATGATAAAGAAACAAGAGGGCGAATGAAAACGTTGACTTTTTTATTAAGCGTCCGTCCTTAGGCAAACATTTGTCTGCACGCCATCACCGTCTTTGTTCGCTACGTGACAGATTTGGCAAATTTGTCTCTTGACTGAAATAAAACTTCACGATGAAGACTCGTGTTTCTGATGAGACTCGCTGCTGCGAGGTGCGAAACAGCAGCAGCAGCCAGAGCTACACGAGGAGGCGAGGAACGGCAGCGAGCAGAGAGCTTTATGGGCAGACCCGTGAACTTTTACCATAATGAGTCTGCTGGCAGCCACGCTGTGGTGAGCCGACCCTCAACTGGTGACAGGAGGAAAGTCCCAGCAAAGTAAATCATTCACTTGTGTGAAGCATTGGTTTAATGTTGGATCAAAGGGTAGGAAGCAATATTAGTAATGGTTATGGCTCAGACAGGTTAGTGTAGTGACAACTGTGTGTGTGTGTGTGTGTGTGTGTGTGTGTGTGTGTGTGTGTGTGTGTGTCAGGTGGTGGACCTGCCCAGCACTCTGAAGGTGGAGGTTTACCCCATCGAGATCTTCCTCTGCCTCCACAGCAACATGGAGAACGCCGTCACCACAAAGTTCAGCCGAACCGACAGCATACGTGAGTCCGTCTGTAGGTTTGTGTGTGTCGGCGAGGTTAATGCTAACGAGAGGAGACGTTCACGTTTAATCGGCCTTTTCTCTCCCTAAAGACAAAAATGCTTCGTAGTTTAGTTACTTTCTCAGACTTTATAAACCACGCTCGTCCAAACCTGCCGGCTGCCGGTGCATCCATGTCATCCAGGTTACATGCACAGGAGCGGCTTCACACCGCGTGACGCAAATCAAACACAAACAAAGGCGGCAGACAGAGTTTGGAAACGAGTGAATAACCGCCTGGTAACAATGAGTCGATAAAGCTCAGGCTACCCAACCTGTTCTCAACCAACTAGCTGTGAAGGGGAGCTGCTGTCAGTTCATTCAGAGGTTACCTGTTTAGGTAAGGAGAAGGCGGGGCCTGCTTTAAATGTGAGCTCATTTTCTTTTTATTAATCAGATTCAGTTTTAGAGCACATTTGACAGCAGCAGCTGTGAAGATGTGTGATAAATACATATATAAAGTAATAAAGAGGTCACTGCTTACAGTTACTTATTACTGAGGAAAACTGAAGCCTGTGAAAGGTCGTCTTTCTACAAACTAATAACTCAGAAAGATTTAAAGACTAAAACTGATGACATTCACTCATGAAACTTCACCTGAGGACAGATTCCTCGGTCACCACATACAAAGTCACGCTGCGCTGCAGTGTTTTGGGTCGAAGCATTAATTAAAGGAAGTTTAACTTCCACGGCGTTACAGAGTTCTCGCATCAGTTTCAGTGCTGTGGTCTCTCTGTTTCACGAGCAGGAAGGGGGCGGTTCATCACGAGCATCGTGTTAACACGTGTTCGTCTTTATGTTAACAGGAAGCTGATGGGCAGAATATGTTCCCCTGAGGGTTCGCGAACAGCTGTTTCAAACACGGTGCTTCCTCTGTGTGTGTGTGTGTGTGTAGATTCGATCCAGAGGGCGATGTGTCAGGCCTTCTCGGTACCTCCGGGCTCAGAGTGCCGCCTGTGGATGAAGAGCTCGGACAGCAGCTGCGAGCGTCTTAGGAACGTGCACATGAGCGTGCTGGACGCCTGCTTGAGCTCGGGGATGGTGAGCATGACGCTACAGTCTTAACGTCGCTGCATGTGTGGAATAATTCTCCATGTCCGGATGACGTTTCCCACTTCCTCATAGCACCACTCTAAAATAACAAGCTGTCCACCTCAGAGATAAGCTGGAACGTGTGTGTGTGTGTGTGTGTGTGTGTGTGTGTGTGTGTGTGTGTGTGTGTGTGTGTGTGTCAGACGGTGATCATGGAGACGAGGAATGCAGACGGCACCTGGCCGAGCTCCAGGCCTCAGATCATGTAAGCGCACTCGCCTCTCTCTCATCGCTGTCATCGTTCTCTCCACGTTCCGTCGTCTCTGCTTTTCTTCACCTGCTTAGTTTTAGTTTTTTTGCAGGAATTTTTTTCTTGTTCCTTTTTTTATTTGTCATTTCCTCATCTTTGATTTCACCTCTTCCTGTTTGGAGAAGTTGCGTGATACCATCACCATCGTGATGTTTGTCTGTCGCTCTCTCACAAACCAGATGTCACAAAAACTGTTAAAATGCTTCTTTCATTGACTCGACTGTTGATCTGAATGATGAAATGTTAGGACAGCTGTGCTCTTTAATGAATTCAGCTGGTCTGAGCATGTTTCTGCTGACTTTCCCACATATTTGGTCAGCTGACCCTTTGTTTTGGTTTCCTGTTAAAAAGCAAAAAGGCGTTTCTGTCACCGTAACGCTGCTCAGGTGTTGTAAATGCTCCCATGTGCGAGTCTGCTGCTGACTCTGTTCTCGATTGCAGGAGGAACTCTGTGGAGGAGCAGGACTCGTACAGAGGGCAGCCGGGCGTCTGCGGCCTCACCAACCTGGGCAACACCTGCTTCATGAACTCAGCGTTACAGGTTTAAACTGGTTTTTTTTTTTACTTTGGTTGCTACACCAGACACATGGATCATGTGTTAGAGAGAGATGTCACATGGCTGAGCAGGTGACATCCATCAGGGCGGGGCCTGGGTTGGACTCCAGCCGGGACCACTGACACAAATACCTGATACTTGCGAGTGTCAATCAGGAAGTGCAGTCCAGACCATTAGCATGCACCATTTGTATAAATGCAAGCCCGGCGCTGACGATGTTGCTGCGTCGAACATGAATGAAAACAGGACGCTGTGATTTACAAACCTTTTGTTTTTATCTTCTGCTGTAATCAAATATGTGTTTTTGTGATTTTACACGGCGTCCCGACTTGTTCTGTTTTTTTGTTTTTGTTTTTATTAAGTATGCAGTGACTTGTTGGTCGTGGCAGAGGCTGCAGGTTTCTTCCTGTTAAAAGGGAGTTTTTCCTTCCCACTGTCGCCAAAGTGCTCATATGATTGTTGGGTTTTTCTCTGTATGTGTTATTGTAGGGTCGACCTTACAGTATGAAGTGCAATGAGGTGACTGTTGTTGTGATTTGATGCTGTATAAATAGAATGATTTGAACTAGTTTAGTTTGTAATTGGACATTAGACGCTTTTCTTCTTCTTCCAACTTGTGGTTTGTCGTTTGTGCTACGGTCCCGCTCGACTAGAGAACCAGATTAGAAGACTTCATTGTCATTCATAAACGTATGTTTGGTGTTTTCATTGTTGTTTTCATTTTGGCACCTTCAGTGAGAGACGTTTGCTTCTCTTTCACTCGTCACTCTGACTGCAGCTCAAACGCCGACACGTGTGAGCTGCTCGACACTGAAATGATGCATTTGGCAGCTGAGTGTTCAGGTACTGTTGAACATGTGCAGGGTGTGAACCTCAGAATAAAGCGGAGGGTTAGTCCAGACATGTGTAACTGTCTAAATATGGCACAGACTGTATGTTTTGGTTGTTTTGTAAAATAGTCAGATAAAGGTTTTCTGCATTTCCTGGCAGAGCAGAGGTGAAATGCTGCAGCGTCTTCCTCCCTGTGTCTGATCCCTCTCGCTCTGTAATTATGTTGCTCTGACGCAGCGCCGAGCTTTGTGAAGGAAATCCCTGGTTCATCAGAACTCGAGGACATTTGTGCATCTTTGAAGTTCTCTAACTGGATTTTAGCAGTTTCAGTTTCACAGCGAGTCATGAAACCTGCTCGGTGCATAATTAACCCTGTGTGGTGTCAGTGTTGCTCCTTGGATTTCTGCAAAGGCACTTGGAGCTGAGCTTCAGTTTAATATTCACTGAAAACATCACTTCATGCACGAGAACACTTTTTTAACGTTTTAATCAGATGCCGTCACTGCAGCGTGCTCTGACCAGGCGCCGTCAGCAGCAAAGTTCTTGTTTAAAATAATAAAAGCAAACAGTCGTCCATCTCTGTGTAGTTTTATCCCCGGACTAAAGTATCGTTGCAGAACTTGCAGTTCAAACGGTTTTCCTCTGGCCCTCGAACTCCTCAGTTTATCCTCGGGCTTAAGCAACTGTTTCAGCTCCTCCCCCCTTAAGCTAACTCTGTTCTGATTGGCTGCCCATCACTAACAGATGTGTAGTAACTCCTGTGTCCTCGTCTCTCTGCAGTGTCTGAGTAACACCCCGCCCCTGACGGAGTACTTCCTGCAGAACTCCTATGTGGATGAGCTGAACTTCACCAACCCTCTGGGAATGAAGGGAGAGATCGCCGAGGCCTACGCCGACGTCATCAAGCAGATGTGGTCAGGGAGGCATTACTCTGTGGTGCCGCGCGTCTTCAAGGTAGCCGCACGTTACCCTGACAGGTGTCCCGTTACACTCGGGTGTGTTTCACCTGTAGAGTCGAGCCAAACAAACACACTGACGTACCCTAAAGCTGAGGCTGCGACGTCCAGAAGAGCCGGAGTTTGTGACTCGGCACGACAGAAATGACACAAACTGACCTGAAAACATTTTAAATGAACATTTTTAAGTGTGATTACATTTACACAGGAAACTACAACAGATATAAACACAGACTTTATTAATCCCACCTATTACAGCAGGACAAACAACAGGAAGAAATGTGAAATTAGAGATTTAGTAGAAAACTTTTGTCTCTATTTTGTTCCCAATTGAAGGAAATGTCATGAAATCCCAAATAAACTAAACTATCAATGCAAAACAGAAAAACTCAAAAAGTAAATGCATAAATTCAGTGAAGTGAAAGCCTTCAGACTCAAATGCTTCATTTTCATGTCCCAAAACTTCTCTGCTACTCTCACAGTGTTTTACAGAGCACATAAATATCTAAATGATATACTAGAGGATGTGTGTGTACATATATTAGTAGGCTGATGTTTCTGCAACTAAACTAAAACTTGAAAAATGAAACGTTAACATCCCAAATGTACTGAAGGAAGAGCAGAAAGCTACAAACGTAGAAATACTTCAAGAAATACTTGAATTTACTTCTTATTTACTTAAGTAAATTGTAGTACATTTACATCCAGTGGTGTTGGGCGGAGGTGAGAGACTGGGGGGCAGGGAGTAATCTCTGATGCGTGTGGCAGAAGCTTCGGTCTGACTGAAGTGGTACGTTTCCCTGCTTCCTGTTTGTGTGCAGACGAAGGTGGGCCATTTTGCGTCTCAGTTTCTGGGCTACCAGCAGCACGACAGTCAGGAGCTGCTGTCCTTCCTGCTGGACGGGCTGCACGAAGACCTGAACAGAGTCAAAAACAAAGAGTACATCGAGCTGCGGGACGCCGATGGGCGTCGGGACCAGGTGAGCGGTGCCAGAGCAAAGGCCGACTCCAGCTCGGCGTGTGATGGGCTTCATTTCACTTCCTGTCTTTAAATTTCACCTTTCAGTAATTTTCTCTGTTTGAAAGCGTCTTCGTTGGTTTTAGCTGTGATCAATTCAGCTCCTGTTTAATCTGACAGGAAGTGGCGGAGGAGGCGTGGCGTAACCACCTTCGGCGGAACGACTCTGTGATCGTCGACACTTTTCACGGCCTCTTCAAGTCCACGCTGGTCTGTCCAGAGTGCCACAAGGTTTCTGTGACCTTTGACCCATTCTGCTACCTGAGCGTCCCGCTTCCTGTCAGCAAGGAGCGTGTCATGGAGGTGTTCTTCGTCTCCCTGGACCCGTACGCCAAACCTGTCCAGGTAACCGCTCATCACTGACCGTGGTCGTGTAGTTCTCTGCAGTTACACTGAATAAAGAGATCCAAGTGTGTTTCTGGTCTTTGGTTCTCTTCTTATCCAGGAAAATTCTAACTTCTGTGATGTGTGTGTGCGTGTGTGTCTGCAGCATCGTGTTGTGGTTCCTAAAGCAGGAAAAGTGTCCGACCTCTGCTCAGCTCTGTCAGAGATGACCAGCGTGCCGCCCACTCAGGTCAGTGTGTGTTCAGAAGGTTTCGGTTCGGTTAAACACACTTTTAACCTAAACTGAAGATTCTGATCACGTGCAGATCAAAAGTGGTTTCACTGACTGCACATTAATCCAGCCTTTGTATGTTTCTGGCTTCAGTTTGTAACGTGTGGGCTCTGTTAGGGCAGCTTGGCATGACTCAGTTCAAAATAATCCTTCTTTATCTTACACTGGGCCTCATTTCATCCTGTATGAAGCAGACTGTCCCTTAAAGCTCCTCCCCCTGACTTTATTTTCCAGATGGTGGTCGCTGATGTCTTCAATCATCGTTTCTATAAGATCTACAACATGGGCGAAAGTCTGAGCGCCATTCTCGACCGAGACGACATCTTTGTGTAAGGAAAAAAAAAATCAGTCCTCTAATGACCAAACACAAAAGACTTTCTGTGACTCACCTGCTGAACCCGTGTTCAGGTACGAGCTGAGCGTGCTGGAGGAGCAGCCTGAGGAGCAGGTGCTGCTGGCGCTCTACCTGAGAGAGCGCTCGCACTACAGAGACTACGGCTCGGGCGGCGGCTCGTACGGCACATCGCTATTCGGACACCCGCTGCTGCTCAACGTGCCGCGCAGCAGCTGCAGCCAGGAGGCGCTCTACAACCTGTTCCTGCAGAGACTGGCGTGAGCAGAACACGCACGCACGCACGCACGCACGCACACACACACACACAGTTTTTGAATATACTGAGTTTTGCTGGGCGGTGTCGCTGTGTGCAGGCGCTATGTGCGACTGCCTGATCCGTCTGAGGAGTTGGAGGAAGAGGAGGAAGATGATGAAGAGGAGCTGTACAAGACTCAGACCAACGGCATCAGTGATGGTATAAATCTTTACGTTCTGAGGTCTGATGCTGCCTTTCGTTTCATGTTGTCATAAATGTATTTGTTTGGCTTCTGCAGTGTTTTTTTTTTTAACTTTTCCTCGAGCAAATATAAAAAACGCTGACACAACGCGTTTGTGCGTCTTTCACACGTTTTTTTGCGTTATCTGGGCTGAGTGAGCTCTGCAGCTGCTGCTGGCTGCTTTTGCGTTGTTTTCTCAGATGACGAGCAGGAGGAAGTGGAGCCTGCTGGCCCGTCCCAGACCGATTACTCCTGTGGTGACGCGACCCCCAACAGGAAATCAGACGGCAACACAACAGAGCCACAGGCTGAGGAGAACCACATTCAGCCTTTACCGGACCACGGAGACCCCGGTGAGAACAGTAACGGCTCCCAGAGCCAGACGGAGCCCGGCTGCAGCGGAGACGCCAACAGCGCCGATGACATGGACCCCGGCGAGCAGTCAAGCGGCCCCGCAGAAGCCGACCGCGGCTCAAAACCTCCAGCGGAGCAGCCTCATGAGCCAACCGAGGAAGAAAATGAAGAAAACAAGCAGGAGGAGGCTTGCTCTCCCAGCCCGCCAGCCAATGAGCATCCGGCTAAGAGGAGGGCGTGTCACGTCAGGAGGAAGCGTCTGTTCAGCATCCAGGCGGTCAACTCCAACGGGACGACCGAGAGGGGGATGGGAGAGGGAGGAAGCGCCGTGTCCTTCAGCTGTGAGTGTGAACGCACAAACACAACCTCTGTGACATCACACTGATGTCACTCATCAGTGCGATGATGATGATGATGATGAAAGAGCTTCACAGACGGATGAGAATGAATCAGAATAAAATGAAAACATCTGAGTGGAGCCATTTGCTGCCCCTCAGTTCAACCTTCAAGTAAGCTTTCTTCTGATTGGCTGCCTCTGCTAAACAGTAGGTTTGAACAGCAGATGGGCGGAGCACAGCTTTTGGCTGATGGGGATTATTGGTAGATACTGGAAACTTGAACCATGCTTAACATGGATCAGTGCAGCAGGAGAAGCAGAATAACCATGTTATCAGACGATGTCACATCCTGTCGTCAGCGTATCAGCGTAGCTCACGCTTCCTTTGTCTCTGCAGCTCAGCCCTACGTGGCCATCGACTGGGAGCCCGACATGAAGAAGAGATTCTACAACGAGAACGAGGCTGAGGTCAGCGCCAACATTTAAGCCCTCGATAAAGCACAGACTGTATGTAACACATTCACAGGGCGTGTTCTGAATCACTGAGGGTAATGTGTTTAAATACAAATGGCACTGAGTGGGTCACAAAAACAACATGACCTTATGTGTTGGTTCATATAGAGACTGATCTAAATTATCTGGTGTTTGGTCAGTGGTTTAAACAGAGGCTCTGTAAACATCCAGCGTACAATAACAGCATTCCTGTAACATCTTGACAGGCTGAGCGGTTTGAGGACGTGATTTAACACACAGGTGCAAACAGAAGGACTCTGACTGTGATGAAACCTGAATGACAGACGTTTAACACCTCTGACATTAAAATCTGTCTTTCCTCCTCCTGTGTAGAAGTACGTGAAGCACGCCAGCATGGAGGTCCCTCAGCAGCACATGACTGTTCAGCTGCAGCAGTGCATCGAGCTGTTCACCACTGTGGAGACGCTGGAGGAGGAGAACCCATGGTAACACACACACACACACACACACACACACACACACACACACACACACACACACACACACACACACAGAGTAGTGAGAGTCTGAGGAGAGCTGACCACACTGTGAGAAACCAGTGAGAAGTAAACTGGTGGACAAGCTCGATTAAAAGACTAAATACTGTGAAGGTTTCACCTGTTTCAGGTAAAGACCAGCATGAAACATCTGCGTCTGTTACTGTAACGTCCAGATCCAGGGTGGAGCTTCTGTCCCGAGTTTGAAAAGCAGATGCCGTCCACGTTTTCATTTCAGTGGTGGTAATTTAACCTGCTGCGGTGCTGGGTGATCTACCTCACCCAGTGCCCTCTAGTGGTAGCCGTGGAGTCAGATCACACTTTCAGTCCAGTCAACAAAATGAGTGTGGGCAAGCGTGCAAACCTGTATGCATGCGTCAAGGTTTTACATTCATCAACATGTAAAATCTGATGAACTGAGATGCTGGGCGGCATGGTGGTGCAGCGGGTAGCAAGGCTGCCTCACAGCAGGTCCTGAGCTTGAATCCAGTCTGGTTCTCCCCGATTACTCCGGCGTCCTCCTGCCTCCTGCTTGATTAACCCAGCAGCGGCGTCCCCGAGGGGCGCCGGCATGATGAGATATTCTTTGTTTCATAGGTTTGCTGTTGTTTGCTTCTTTGACTGAATGATGAAAACCTTTCATTCAAAGCAGCAAAATCTATCAGCAAAATAACACTCAGCTGGATAGTTTAGTGGTAAGACTACACGCCTTCGCAGCAGGAGTCGCAAGTTTGATTCCCATCCGGTATCGAAAAAGGGTCCTGGCTAGACGCCCCATGCTTAAAAAAACAACGACCCCTGAATGTCGCGGCTACATGTGCAGCCTGTCCGCAGTTGGGACACAAGCATGTTCAGTATATGTTGTACTGCGTATGTGACAAATACAATTTGTATTGTATTAAAAAAACTTTACACTGCACAGCTTTACTGCAGATACTTAATCTGCTCCGTGTGTGTGCTTCAGGTACTGTCCGGTGTGTAAGAAGCACCAGCTGGCCACGAAGAAGCTGGATCTCTGGTCTCTGCCAGAGGTTCTCATCATCCACCTCAAGAGGTTCTCCTACACCAAGTTCACCAGAGAGAAGCTTGACAGCATTGTGGAGTTCCCCCTCAGGTACACACACACACACACACACACTGATGGAGGAGTCGCACACTGAAAGCTGACATGTGTTCATGTTACAGAGACCTCGACTTTTCCGGCTTCCTCCTGAGGAAGACGCTCTCCAGTGAGGAGCCTCCAAGCCGCTATGACCTCATCGCCGTGTCCAATCACTACGGAGGCCTCAGAGATGGACATTGTAAGTTCGTCGTTCATGTTGTGGTCAGTGATTTGTTTGTCACATGACTTTAACCATCACGTGTTTCTGCAGACACCACCTATGCGAAGAACAAGGACAACGGTCAGTGGTATTACTTTGACGACAGTAAAGTGACCTACGCCATAGAGGACCAGATCGTGGTCAGTACCCCCCGCCCCCACGCTTTCATTCATTCTCGCACACACCTGTTCAGTCGTACTGATTTCACTCTGATCTTGTCACCTGACTAACGATCATTGGAAGCGGCAGCGCGTTGTCTTTATTTGAATCAGGCCAACGTAATGTTTGTCTGCGTCTCTCCTCCCACAGACCAACGCTGCCTACGTTTTGTTCTACCAGCGACAGGACAAGATCAGAAAACCCACACTGCCCGCCCCCAACACAGGCCCCACCTCCTCCAGCCAGACATCCAGTGACACTGCTTCCTGCAAAGACGACGAGGATGCCGCAGAGCTGGGCGCTGCCTCCGCCTCCAGCATCACTATGGAAACAGAATGATTGAGTAATTTGGTTTTCTCCATCAGAGCAGCCTTTTCTTTGGTTTTTGTCTTTATTTTCTCAGTTTATTTATTTTTTTAATTTTATGGTGACGACACTTGAACTTCCTCTAACGACGTCTCTTCATTCCAAGTTACCAAAAGCAGGAAAAAGCACATCAGCAGGCGGAGCTCGCAGCTCCTCCTCCTTCACCGTGAACTCTCGACACTCAGGTAGTTTGGTGCACAAAGACTGAAGGTGACGTTTGCTGGAGGGCGGAGCTTAAACTCACACCTGAATACAGAAAAGCAGTCTGCTTCCTGCTTCAGGGAGGAACTGAACTCTGGCATTTAAGCTCTGACTGTTCACATTTATAAGTTCATCTCCTCTTGACTCAGTTTTTGTAATCTGACATTCAAACGTTTGAAAAGCTGTTTAATTAAAATCATTTGAATTTTTCTGGATGTCTGATGCTCGTCCAGGTTGGGAAGACCAAACTCCAGATTAGCGCGCATTCGGAAGACTCTTTGGCCAATCAGCAGCAGTTCTGCAGTCAGCTGACTTTTTCTTTTCCTTAAACTGTATATAAAAGACAGACAGTCTCATTATAATCATGAGTGAGGCTTAAACAGCGACTCATCGAGCAGCGTTTAGTGAGGTCACAGAGAGCGAGGGTCGTTGTTCCTCCACACCTCCATACAAACACAAGTCGCCCCCTGGTGGTCGTTAGAGGGCCGATTTAAAATACCAGCATTAGTTTCACTTTCACACATCTGTTTTATTTCTGCAGTCATGCAAACGTCTGCGAGATTTACCACTAACAGAGGTCAGAGGTCACCGCACACTTTCACCTGCACTGAGGTCATTCCAGTTCATTTTTTTCCCTCTTTACATCAACAAACACGATGCCGACGGGCGCCGGCGAACGTGCCCACCAGCATTCGTTTATCTGGGGTAAACCTCGCAGACGCTCATGCGTCAGCTGACTGAAGAGGCCGCGCTGAGAGCAGACGAGTTCACGTTCACATTGTTGCATTTTCCACATTCAAAGTTTTTACAATTATTCAAGCTGAGCGAGTTCGAAAAGCCAGTTTCTCGTAGCAAATGTTTGAGGCAGAAACTAAATGATAAAAGTTTTTAAAGTCATCTTCCTAAGACACGTTTAGGAAACGAGCACAGAGATGGTTTCAGTTAAAGCCTTAATTCGCGAGCAGCTCAAACCTGCGACGACCTTTTGTATTTGCTGTAAAGTATTCGGAGATGCACTGATTACAGCGGCAGCTTTGATCCGAGTCTAAAACAGGCCAGTCTTTTTTTAAGTTGTTGATTTCACAGCGAGTTCATGCTGAATCTGATTTAACAGAACTAACGATGATCAAACTGACTTTATGACTTTAATGCAGTGATTTTTTTTTTATTATAAGCGCCTGTAAAAACGCCATCCTCTGAACTAAAGGACTGAAGTTTGTTTTTCCCCTCCGAGTTTCGATTCGTCCTGAAGCGCAAACATTTGTTGATCTGACGTCGTTTAAAAATCCAGCTCTGAACTGCAGCTCAACGTCGACCTACGACAGATAAAACTATTAAATACTGATCCATAAAGCATAGTTTCACTTCCTTATTTCTTCTTTCTAAACAGGCTCGCTGAAGGGGATTATGGGTAATCAGAGGATCAAACAAAGCTGTCAGGGATGAGAAATGAATTTTTCTCTGTATATTTTGGTCGTTTTGTTTCGGGTATTTATTGTTTTAATGGAATAATTGCAGCTGTCACATGACTACAGGTGGTGTGGGACATTTTTCGTATTTATACGCAAACCTTTGATTCAGGCTGAAAACACAGGACGGGTGTGCGCGTGCAGAGGCGGGCGCAGAGCGAGCTGCTCACTGATTTTTAAACCAGCGCTGTGTACAGTATTTTTGTATTGTAAGTAATGTAAGATTAATATGATCATTCCTGGGTGGAGCAGCAGGGAGGCTTGGGGTGATTTCTTTCTTTGGTCTTCCTGTCAAATATCAGATGAGAATATTTTATTGTACTTCAATCTTTTGATATGAATAAAACACGATTATTACCAGACATCCAGTTTTCTTGTACTCTTGGCTTCTGTCTCGTTATTTTAGCTTGAATTGCGTGTGTGACGAGGAGGACGCGCTCACACATCGTACAGGAGACGCATCCGTTTTTAAAATGACCACAGCTGAACGAGAAGTAGAACTAAGTTAGCAGCTAAGGCGAGCTTACTGCACAGGAGCATGAGGCGCACAGACACCCGCTCATCAGTGCTCCATAACAACCACATCAAACCCCAAAGTTCACTCAGCACATCTGGAGCTCAGACTTCTTGGATGGTCTGTAAACAGCACAGCAGCCGTATGATTGGTCAGATTATTAAAACAACACAAAGATATGCACGACTCAGATGTTCAGATACAGCCACCTGTCATTCAAATAGGCCACGCCCCTAAATTTGAGCTTTACTAAAAATTTAAATTGATCTCAAAACATCCAGACACCAAAAACTGTCAACATGTTTGCTTCATGTGAACCTTTAACACGGGGACTGACTCACTGCTGGAGCCTCTAGTGGACATTTGGGGAATTGCAGTTCTTTTTGCAGGCTTTGTTTCACTGACATCAGGTTTTTACCTTCCTCCACCCGTGTGTGGAGCCACACTGAATGTGTTCCCACCACCACTGAAACAGACTCAGCTTACCGGGTACAAGCAGAAAAACAAAGGCCGGCAGACTCAGGAATGAAGAGCTGAATGATGAAAGGATGAGAAATGTGGTTAGTTGTGATGGCACCTTTATTTCACTCACTCCATGCTTCACACCACAGCATACAGAGGTACATCCAAAACGTCCCGCGGGACGACATGAAGCCTTCGCCCGCTTCGTCCTGTTGTAAACGTTCCAGCCGTTTTTTAAAAACGATGCTTCGGTTTCCAGCGTTGCTCCGGAGAAACGTTTCGGATCTCGGCAGGTGCTCAGCCTGCCGGTGTGGAGGATTTTAAAGCTCCGATCTGTGTCCTGAGTCACTACTTCCTGTGTAATGGATTTGGACTTGAATCGCTGAATTTAGATGTAAAAATGTGTAACTTAAACACCCACGACACAAACATCATTTCAAAGTAAAATCTCACGTACAAATAAAATCTTTTCTTTTAGATTTTTCTCAAATATAAACTAACAACAACCCAGGGAAGATCCGGAGCCTGGCTGGAACTCCAGGAAACGTACAAAAGCTGAGAGTGAGCGAAGCGCCCGGGGCAGCAGAGAGACGATTTCAGAGGCAGCTCCATAAAAATAATTCTCTGTGTTTAAATCCTGCACTGTGAAAACTATCCCGGAGCCTTCAGGACAGACTGAGGGGAGAGCAGGGCGGTTCAGGAACACCCCCGGGATTCCAGCGCGTCCTCGTGGTCCTAGAATACAGCAGACTTGTCCTGGCTGAAGAAGCCCCCAAAGTTTAGGTCTTTGGACATCAGCTCCTCCTCCACGTTCTCCAGCGCCCACTTATGTTCCACGACCTCCAGCGCCTCCCACTCGCTCTGAATCAACAACAGGGACACGAGTCGCAGCATTTAACTCCACAGTGACGATCACTTTGTCTCAACAGAGCTTATCTTTATATTTTTACTGTAGTGACATTTTTGCAGCATTTCACATTTTTATTTTTTATTTTTTACACATATTTGTAGTTACAGAAATTTCAGAGGTTTATCTCTCAAAACTGTAAATGCAAGAAAGTTGCAAAATAGTTTCCGATCACAGGAAATGTATTTGGAGTGTCTTCGTAGTTTCAGTTTTAAGATACAATTATTTTTATAAACTGCAGGAAAAAGGAAAATAAATATCACTGCGTACAATTTACAGAAAAACAGCATAAAACTATTTCCAACAGTGCAGTTTGTGTTCTCCCACAATCTACACAGAAAGGCACAAAGTCAAACATGACTTTTAAAACACCCTGAAACCTCTGAAAGGCCCTGCAGGGAAAAAACTACACGTCCCACGAAAAATGACGTCACTTCTGGGTTTTGCAGGTAATGGTGGACTAAGAACAGCTGATCAGATCAGCAAAGCTGATGTTTCTGGATTATAATACTTTTTTTTGTATTTGTTAGCGCTTTTTATGTGATTTTTGCAAAAAGACATTTGTGGAAGGAAAGTGCGACCTGGGTCAGCTGCATGCATGACGTGTAAGTACAACTCGTCCGGTTTTATATGCAAAAAAACACGATTGCGCTAGCTTATGTGGTTGTAATTGCACTGGGATTTATTTGATCAGTGGTTGTGACAATTTGCATATTAATGATCAAGGAACTGACCTCCCAGCCCATTGTTCATTCAGTGGTGCTAGTTTCAGTTAATGTGCAAATGTGCTGTTTATAAGGTTGGAAACCTGCAGTCAGCTGAGACTGAAGACGTCACTTGGTGACGAAACATTTCTCCCACTGAAAACGTCCTGATGAACAGAATCAACTTTTGGGGTAGCAGGATTTAAAAACAGTTAGGCAAATCAGAGCGTGCACACTCTGATGGGCTTTAAAGGGTTAAACGCGTTTCCCTGGTAATCCTGATGATTCAGGTTCAGGTGAAGGACGCAGACGCACTAATCCACGTCTTTACAGTTCTGCTATGCTAGCTTCAGGTGTGAGCTAACACTGAGAACAATCATGCGCCCTCACACCACAGCGAATGCTTCAGGGGCCAAAGCAAGCTCCAGTATTTTGCAGAGGGTGACCGGCTCTGCCTCCTGAGCCACAGACAGGTGAGAAAACTGCAGCCTCTGCAGGGCCGATTCTAGAACGTGTAAAACGTGAGAAAGCAGCTCGCGTGTGGGAAACAGGCTCCGTCTACAATAGCCCGGATAAATTTGAAAACGGTGCATATGTCTGAAAATGTTCCGCGTCCACACTCGTTTTCATTCGTTTTCACAGAGTTGTTCGCCCACATTGAAACGGCTGAAAAGTCCTGCGCATGCGTGAAACGCAAGAAGATTCGGCCTGCCTCATTTCTGTCTTACGTTTATTTACTTTCCAGCTCTTTGAAACGCTGCGGCAGAATGTCGTGGAAAAGCAGCAAGTTTTTTGAACAGACTAACAATGAGGTGGAGTTGTTGCTGCGAGTAACACAAAAGTGCAAAGTTGCAAAAGCGAGAGAGAATTAAAGAATGAAGAAAAGCTCTCTGGAGCACGTACACACTAGGGCTGCCACAAACGATTATTTTGATAGTCGACTAATCAGATCATCATCCATTGGACGTAAAACGTACAGCTTATTGCACCAGCAGCATCTGCTCTTATATAACTATCATTAGCTTACAGCTGTAAGTGTTTAAGGTATGTGCTAACTAACAATAAAGACAAGATGATAGTTTATTAAAGTTTAATGAAATCTGCAGATTGTTTCGGTGGAGTTTAATAAACTCCTTGCTATCTAAAATGTAACAGGACACCGGAGTATATTCTTGAGCATCTCATACTTCTAACATTTATTCAGCTGTGTAAAAACTATAACTTTAATCTCAGCCAAACCGATTTACTCAGGAACAAATAAAATACTGAAAAAAGCCAAACAATAACATTTTTAAGTTATCTAAGTGACTTATGTATATTTAACCTGAGTAGCGAAAGACGGCGGTGGGTTTGAAAACGATTTGCCGGGAGTCCGGTGTTCTCACGGCGCTAGTGAGCTTTGTCCCCGGCTAGCTATCGAGCTAGTGGGTAACAGACGTCTCCGAAAACGTCGGAGCGCTTTTGAAATTATGTGGTGTCTTGATAAACTGAGCAGATATTTGAGGTTTACACAGCTACATTCTCGCCTGAAAATATGTTAAACGTTTATTTTGTGACCCAGAAAGAATAATAAGAGTAATATTAAAACTAACTAGCTGCCACCATTGTTGGAAACTGAGCTGGGCTGCGCTATGAATTCTGGGACACAGCTTCTTCTTCTTCTTCTACTTCTTCGGGGTTTAACGGCAGCTGGCATCCTTGTACATGCAGTGCTGCCATCTTCTGTTTCAGTCCGTTATTACACTCTTAAATCCTACTACTTATTCCTGCGTCTTTCAGGATCTTACAAAGCTTCAAACGACGCGTCGACTATTAAATCAGTCGTCGACGATTTTGATAGTCGACGTAATCGTGACTAGTCGACTAATCGTGGCAGCTCTAGTGCTGACTGATATTAATCTTTAATAGGGCTGTCAAAACTGAGAGCAAACAAAACAACATGCCCTCCACTATCTTAGTTTAATTGGTCACATGACTGCATCACATGACTAAAATGTGTCATCGTTTTTGAAAAGGCTCCGTTTTCGCTGTCCACACTGCAACTCGAAAACCGGCATTTTCAAATGTATCCGCTTTGGAGAGCGTTTTCCTCGACCGAAAACGCCGTCTCAGTGTGGACGGGAGGCCAAAACGGGGAGAAAAAGATGCATTTTCAAACGAAAACGTATTAGTGTGGACATGGCCTGATCCTCAGGCTTCACTTTAATCACTTTAAATGGGAGTTACTGGTTACTGAGAGGATGAAGGCTTTGCCCCCACACAAAGTTTAGTGTGGTCACGAACAAACGCTGTTATTCTTTCATAATTCATGTTTCACTTTGGAGAGGAAACAGACAATCAAAGCAGCATTTTTGTGCAGTTGTGTGTAAATGTCACCTTGAAGGCCTTGTTGGGGTCAGGGGGCATCGCCATGGCAGCGCCTGTCATCTGGTCCTGCATGATCCGGGACTGGTCAGCAGCTGAGAGGGAACGCCGGCGTTAGTCCGTGAAAGGAAACAGAGCTGAGCTTTACGAGAAAGTGAAACCTCACCGTTATCCTGACCCAGAATCAGGCTGTACATGCTCCTCAGCCCGAACACGTTCAGGAAGTACCAGGACGCCGAGCTCACCCTGCAACATCAAATCACGTGACTTTAAAGAAGCTGCATGTCAGGAAGTAAGATGACTCAGATTCAGCTGCTCCGGGAAGGAAGGAAAATACTCCTTCATGAAACTCACAACTAAACTTTCATCACATTTCATTCACACATCAGGGCCAAAGCAACAGACTGTAAATAAAAAACAGATGTATGTCCTGTTTGATGCTTTTGAAACTGAATAAAAATGAACTGAACTGTTTCTAATACACGTACGCTGCGGATTACAGCGGTAAATGTTTGCACTCTGATCTCTGCTGTGCTGCATTCACGGTCTGCTGAGCAGCTTGTGCGTTTCAGTGTTCAAGTTGAGTTTTTACCATGAGGCATCCAGCGACAGCAGGTCGATCCCTCTCTGCAACATTGGCTTGAACCTCAGCGTTAACGGGAACGGCACCTTAGCTGTGAAAAAACATCGGGAACCAGTGAGACGAGTCGGACCTGCTGGGAGCCGCTTTGTTTACAGATGTGATTGTAGTGATGCGCATACGTGTCGGGTATCTAACAGCGCTCACAGATCATTCCTAAACTGTGTGTGTCATACATCAGGATGTGGACAAACTCACTAATGACGAATCCAGAGAAAGCCCAGTTGATCCATCCACCAATCACAATCATGGGCAGGACGTTGGTCAGGTTTCCCTTCATCATGTCTACCATCATGCTAGAGTCTGCAACAAACAACAGGCTCAGAGCACGGCTCCACTGACGGATAAAAACATCCAGATTCTTTCAGCTGCAGTGAAATGACGAGTGTGTTCCCTCATCATCTCACAGCAGGTGTTTCCATAAAGTTTAACGTCCAGATGTGCGTAAAGGAGAAGACTTATGAGGCTGATTTCCATCCAAAGATTATAACCAGACTGTGACTGAAGGGAGCCTAAAACAATACACATCTGTTGTAAACGGACGCAAACAAAGACCGCAAAGGTAGCTAACAGACAATGACCTGCAGTGGTTCGATGGACCTAAACACACAGCACGGGAAGATGAAGGATGATGAGCTTAAATCCGACCTCAATCACAGGTCGTGCTGAGGGTCTGATGGGCGGAGACAAACGCCATCACGGGGCAGGAAGAAGACGCAGAAGACGGACTGAACTTCAGATGACGGTGATGTCATAACTGCGGGTTCAGTCCGTTTAAATCAAACTGTTTTATTCACCGGAGATGTCACTCAGGTGTGAACCAAAACAACTGTGCTGAGGAAGTGGTCTCAGTCAAATAAACACCTTCTCATAGCCAGGTGTGCTTTGCATTCTGGGACGTGTGAATCGGTCGGTAGAGGTAACTAGCCTCTGCATGTTGCCCCTGCATGTTGCCTCTACATGTTGCCCCTGCATGTTGCCTCTGCATGTTGCCCCTGCATGTTGCCTCTGCATGTTGCCTCTACATGTTGCCTCTGCATGTTGCCCCTGCATGTTGCCTCTACATGTTGCCCCTGCATGTTGCCCCTACATGTTGCCCCTACATGCTGCCTCTACATGTTGCCTCTGCATGCTGCCTCTGCATGTTGCCCCTGCATGTTGCCCCTGCATGTTGCCTCTGCATGTTGCCCCTGCATGTTGCCCCTGCATGTTGCCCCTGCATGTTGCCTCTACATGTTGCCCCTGCATGTTGCCTCTGCATGTTGCCCCTGCATGTTGCCTCTGCATGTTGCCTCTGCATGTTGCCTCTACATGTTGCCTCTGCATGTTGCCCCTGCATGTTGCCTCTACATGTTGCCCCTGCATGTTGCCCCTGCATGTTGCCCCTACATGTTGCCTCTACATGCTGCCTCTACATGTTGCCTCTGCATGTTGCCCCTGCATGTTGCCTCTGCATGTTGCCCCTGCATGTTGCCTCTGCATGTTGCCCCTGCATGTTGCCCCTACATGTTGCCTCTGCATGTTGCCTCTGCATGTTGCCCCTGCATGTTGCCTCTGCATGTTGCCCCTGCATGTTGCCTCTACATGTTGCCCCTGCATGTTGCCCCTGCATGTTGCCTCTGCATGTTGCCTCTACATGTTGCCCCTGCATGTTGCCTCTACATGTTGCCCCTGCATGTTGCCCCTGCATGTTGCCTCTGCATGTTGCCTCTACATGTTGCCTCTGCATGTTGCCCCTGCATGTTGCCTCTACATGTTGCCTCTACATGTTGCCTCTGCATGTTGCCTCTGCATGTTGCCCCTGCATGTTGCCTCTACATGTTGCCTCTACATGTTGCCTCTGCATGTTGCCTCTGCATGTTGCCCCTGCATGTTGCCTCTACATGTTGCCTCTACATGTTGCCCCAACATGTTGCCTACTCCCTACTAGCACCTTCTTCTTGTTACTTTTGCTGCTCCCGTCTGAGACACAGCTGACCAATAATCAGAGCGAACGCTCTCACAGGTTTGAGTTTTTATCTGGGTTAAAGGAAAAAACAAAACATGGAAAAAAAGCTACACGTTTACAAACTTGTCAACTGATTAAGAGCAAAGTAAACGAACTACAGACGTCTGAGGTGATCCATCCACAGCACAAGGTTCGTCATTAATGCTTCTCACTATGCAGACGTCCCGATCCTGAGCTTAATGTCCACGGCGAGTTCACAGGCTGCAGTATCACAGTGAGAATTTAACACCTGAGCTTACAGACTGAACATGAACAGAGCAGCTAAACCATTTCTGAGGGACTCGCGTCTTTTTAGAAACCACGAGACAAAGAACTGAGGCGCGTTAAAAAGACGAGAACCAAAGAGAAACATTTACACCCTCCAACAGATCATCAGTTAGTTCACACAGGCAGACCTGATTATAATGAAGGGACGATCATGTGTTCAAACACACCTGTCATGGGGTTCTTGGGGACAACCTTCCTCTTGACCTTCTTGAAGAAGCCGGTCTCGGCGTCGTTGAAGTAATGTTTCCTCATGGCGAAGGACTAAACCAGCGGAGACACTTCACTCAGCGAGTTTTACACTTCATGCACTCACAGTCAGACTGTGACATTTAAACACAGCTGATTACTTCTAACAGAACAGTCTGTGGTTACTTTGCAGACAGACAAACATCCGCTGCTCTTAATCAGAAGTAAATAAGATTTATACATGATGCATGGAATAATGACCCACAGAATAAAGAATACGGAGGATGTACTGAGGGGAAATTTGACGCCCTCAAGCACAGGGTAAAAATGTATTAATATGTAATAGGTGAAAGGTCAAATTCTACCTTAAACTGAAGGGGCTCTCACCTGTCGGGGAATGTACTTTCCGTTCTCTCTGAGGATGCGGCTGCGCATGAGCACCTGGCTGAACAGAAACATGAACATGGGAGCGGTTAGGGTACGATGCTGCCCGGGGCGCCACTTTCACTTCAGACACACAACATAACTGCGAGGAGAGCTCAATCAGGGATCATAACAGGTCAGATATGAGCTGAGCACCTGAAGGCAAACAGTGTTAACTTCAAACTTTTTTTAGAAGTTCTTCTTGTCGACCGGTCTGATAAGTAAACATGGAAGTAATACACAATAAAGGATCCTGTAAACAGACACGGCTTAAGTTTTCTTATGAGTCCAAACTCAGCAGCTCTATCAAAGCTTCTTAACTGCGTAAAAACGAGGTAAAAGGTAACGATGGACTCCCTCCCTCCCTCTGTTCTTTGTTACTCCCTCGACCAGTGAACACAGCACGGGTCAAGCTGCGTCTGGGTCCTGACACATTGTTGATCTGCAGCTTATGTAATGGTTATATTTGCCAGCTAAAAGGGAAGCAGGTTCACCATGACCTCTGTGAAAAACAACACAACAAAACCCCCAAAACTTTTTACTGCCGAGGGGTGAAAGAAAAAAGAAGAAGAAGAGGTGAAAATTCCAATATATGTGATCAGGATGCTCAGCAAATTGCAATAATACTCTTATGTGACTGATGTACTGTAATATATTTGTATTACTAAATCTGCTGGACTCAGTTCTCTAAAAAAAGAAAAAAACAAACCTCTGAATGTGTGTGTGCTCTCAGACTCACCTGTCAGAGACCTGCTCCAGGTTGACTTTCTTGTCGCTGTGGAGCAGCTGGGTGACATAGTGTCGGATGACCCCAACAAAGAAGGTGACGAACACGATGGGCAGGACCACCCACATCCGAATGCTGGAGTCCAGCAGGAGCTCCGGACCGGCCATCGCTCTCTATTTAACCCACGATCCAAGGACAGACAGGGAGGCGCTGAGGAAGGTGTACCGGACAGTTTGGAGGAGGAAGTACAACATGAAGTGATGCTCAGTGTTAAATCATTTTACTAAATTATGAAAACCTGAACCTCAGCATGCAGAAATAAAGACTCTCCATAGTATCTGGAGGCTCAACAGTTCTTATTTTATCAGCATGAACTATGACACACATGTGAACGCATGCTGAGCTGCTCTCTCCTGGTTTATTTCAAAATAAGAGCCTGGAGAGAATGAGCAGAGGGTATTTTTACCCTGACAATAGCACGATACAGCGGCTGAAAGCTTCTGCATATCACCGCGTTTCCGTGATCGACACTTCACTAATAATCCTTCTTGTTGTTGGACAATGATTACAAATCGCTCCGACTCCTAAATTAAATTGTGTGAATTAAATCCGCCGCTGACCTACCGGCAGCTGAAACGTCACGATAACTGCTGTTTCCTTTAACGGAGCTAAGAGGTGCTAACTACACGAACCTGTTACTGACCGCTGACCTCTGCTCATTCATCACTCAGCGGCTACAGTTAGCATTAGCCCGGTGTAAACTAAACGCAAAGACAGCTAAAGGTGCTAGCCTGCTAACTCAGCGGGTTACTCGTGTTAAATCTTCAGCTTTAAAGGAGCGTTTGTACAAAGTGACAGCTTCTGCGGCCGCACAGGTGAGTTTAACAAGTCCACCAGGTCACCACTGCGTGAAAATAATCTGTAATTTATGTTGAAATGACCGCAACTCACCACATTTATGAACTTTGTTAAACAAACTGCACAACGCACACGCGCAGGAGTTAAAAGAAGAACTTCCGGTTTACCGGAAACGGAAGATTATTATTTTATATTTTCGAAATCAATTTAAAAAAAATTTTTAATTCAATAAATCACATAAAATTTAAAACATTTTTTTTTAAAATTTTTCATTAAAATGTTAAATAAATGAATCATTGTGGAAAAATGGGCCAGACTGAGATATTTAGATAAAGTTGAAGGTTGTTGAAAGAATAAAAAATATAAACTGCTCAAAATAAATAAATACAATAAGAGAACACAGCATTTTATGATGTTGTTTTCCACTAAGCGTTGTTAAAACCTTTTGTTCTCAACAAATTACACAGTGCATTTCTGTAACGCTTGAATATTTATCAAGAGCCGATATGTGATTTAAGTGTTCCTTTAATTCTCTGAGCAGTACATAATGCTTGATACAAAGTAGTAATTGTTTAGATTGTTTCTTTGCTGTAACAATGCTTCCCGCATATAAAAACCTGTTTACTTCCCCTTAAATGGCGCCATATTTGTGAGGAAGGTGCATGTGTGGGTTGAGCAGCAGTGTTGAGTTTGTGGGTTGCACCCATGAAAAACACATCTTCTCTGCCACAAATGTGTCACCATTTAAGGGAAAATAAAGAGTTTTTCCAATAGCATAAGACTTATTGGCAAGAAATGTTTGACCAAACACAAATTTCCTCAGTTTTTGTGCTAAGATTATTTAGACTATGTAATTTAGTTATCTGAAAAAAGCTTCACACAGTTCACGTTTTTGGTAAATTTCTGTGTGAGAACCAGCTGTTATGTTTTCACATTAAAAGCATATATACGCTGTGCTGATGAGAATATTGATGATAATACACACAATGCTGGGTGGACTGGAGGTTAGGTTGTTACAACAAAAAGAAACTGGACTGTCCATGTGTGAACTGTAAAACCATGAGAGGAAACCAGTTTTCAAATCCATATGGAGGCTGATGTCGGGGATAGATCCTTATGTAGATCCACACATTTAGTGTCTTCAATTTCTCTCCATACCTGGGAGACTGTCGCAGGTTGGATCCTCCTGTCACTGGCTTGATAAGAAGAATTACAAGCTATAAATAAGAATTACGCTCAGAAACACTGACGAAAGCCACAAACTGAAATGCATCTTTTTCTCTCTGTTCCTATGAAATATTAAAAGTATAATCAATCACCTGGTCTTAAGGAGGCAGGAGCTAAAATGCTTCTTTTATGTAGTAAAAAACAGGACACTAAACAACCCACAATGAGGAAATTTCATTCTCGTTATTTTCCGATATAGAAGGCTGGCGAGCACTTATGTTATTCTGCACCGACCCACAGCACCTACGTCACTATTTATGTAGGAATTTCTGTATTTTATTATTTTTACCAGCTTCTGATTGGACTCTTAATGTGATGTGACTTCTTGCGTATATAGGCAGCAACAGATTTACAGTTTTATGATGAAGTTTGGTGAAGATTGTGATTTCCACCCGCTGTAATGCTGTGCTGAAACAGCACTTGAATGAGAAATCAGTGAAACAAAGAGGACACGTGTTTCCATCCACATGAACAGATTTTTATATCTTTAGAGCAATAAATATTTCCACTTCTTCCATTTCTCTGCAATTTCAAAAACAAAGTACAAGTAATATATATTTATATACACAGCTAAAATTTTCCATACGTAATTTTTAAAATAATGTCGTCTCTGTTGACACATATTTGACACTTTACTCGTACAATTTTACAAGGACTATTCCAGTCTCTCTTTGCTCTACATTATAAACAAGAAATATGTCCTCTCCAGAAAGCGGTCCAGCAGCTTGGACACGCCCCCCCGTCCAACGCCATTGTATAGATGCACACAACACAGACTGTCTTTACACAGGAACAGAATCATCCAACATTTTTTAACTGTACTTGAAGCAGATCTGATGTGCTTTGAATCTTGAAAAATGTTCCCTGTTTGCCTGCTGCAGTCAGACCAGATCTGTTTCTCCAGGTGTTTAAAAAACATCAGACCTTCCATTCCCGATGTAAACCCAGCCACAGACAAACTGAGCAAAGTGAGTACTCGCAATGTTATTTTCATTTAACGGCTGCTATGTACATTCATGTTATAATACAGTTTCATTCAGTGCAGATACTGTAATAAATACCACATGCAAACCGATAGTGGAGAGCAGACCCGGGCAGGAGAAAAAGACCTAATTTAAGCGTTTAAAGGACCATACCTGCTTTTTTTCTGCATGTTCTTAAACTGGATATACTGTAAATTACTTTCACAAGAGTCCCGACGCGGTTTAAGCAGATTTGTGTCCTCCCAGACTGCAAGTTCATGTCTTCACAGACACTTGAATCCTGCTGCAGATAACTAATCAACCACAGTGAGTTTTGTTCATATCTCTTGCGTGTAAGTGTTGCACCGACGGCCTCCGATGGTAGCAAAGCAATCCAAGAACTAACAAAAAAAAGTGGCCTTGAAACACGAGGAAGCAGATTTTGGCCTAACCCTAACCCACAGACACTTGGCACATGGTGGGCAACAGCTCGCCAGGAAGCCAGGACGTTTATATGTCACCGGTTACTGTTTTGGTCCACAAAGACTAAATCAGGGGTTCTCACAGTTTGGATGACCAAGTGGCAATTTAGAAAGAATTTAGAAAGCACACAGTTTAAGGCAGTAGAGGCAAAATCTAGCAAACACGAGAGAAATCTAATCTGACACGTGCATGTTAGCAGGTGAAGTTTGACACAGCAGTCCAGCAGTGTAACTATTATAGGCTGTTTCCAGTCATGCCTGCCATGGGGCGAATAGACAGTAATCAGCCTGTAGTATATATATATATATATATATATATATATATATATATGCTTTTTAAAATTTCTTTCTTTTTTACTGTGGACCTGTTGTAAAACAAACCCAAACAAACAACTGAAATTTCTATAGCAGAAAGTGAAAAAACAGGAACTTTACAATCATTTCTCTGTTTCCTTTATGTAATTACTGTGGTATAGTGGGAATGGTCTGGCCCCCAGGCCTTACATTTAACACCTCTGACTTAGATCCTTGTTAGATGTTACCAGTGATGGATGATTTATCTGCAGCAAGTGTCAAGTTCTCTGCAAGTGAAACTTAAACCGAACAGTGGACGTAGGAAGGTAACAAATCTCAACATGGTAGCGCCGTAACACAAAGTAAATACGGTTTGAAGTTCATAAACATGCAAACGAGGGGTATGGAGCTTTAAGATGGGATGTTTACTGAGGATGTGCTTGGGCATGCACTGAGACTGAGTGAAATGCTGTGTATTCCCTTACGAGGTAGGTTTGATCCAGTGCTCCTCGAGAACTTTGTTTTGATGTTTCTGTGGTGTTTGCCGCTTTAGTCTGGAGTCGACGTGGTTACTGTAAGGCCTTTAGAAAGAGACAAAGTCTTTCTGCAGGTGATTGTAGATGCATGCTATGGCCCTACGGTCCAAAAATTCTTAGCAGCTCAACATGAAGTGTTAATTTCAATGTTGTTTGATAGCAGAGGTGTCGCTTGTTTCCATTAAAAGGGTGAAGAGAGGCTTTGTGATGATTCAGAGGTGTGCAGGCGTGTGTTTGCTTGAGCATGCTGTGGGTTGAGTCAAAGTAATTATCACAGTCTATAATCAAAATATTAGAAGAACTTGTATGTCAGTTACAGAAAATCATTATTGTTTGTTTTTTAAATATATTAAAATTAAAAAGGATTGAATACTTCCATAAGATGCCCAAATCAGAAAAGAAAAAAAATCTCACATTATAAGCACATAACAAAATTAAAAATGCTAAAAATACAAAACAGCCCAAGGAGTACAGTATGTTAGTAGAAGCTTGCCACACAACAATATTGATAATAATATCAGTAGCACGCTCTAAAAAGTCAAAGGGGTTCTTCAGATTGAAAACAACAGGGAACCCAAGATGGTTCCCTGAGGAACGCCGTCAAACGATTCCAATATGTGACTGTATTCCCACAAACCTCGCACACTAAGGGCTTTACTGTTCTCACTAAGAAGCCCGAATAGCCCGAAGAACCCAGATGAACTTTGGTTTTTAGAGCACACGTTTTGTTAATTCAAACAATTCTGAACCTCAGTTACAGATTGATGCTGTTGGCCCCACTGAAAATAGAACACACTGTACAGTTAATATCTACAGTTGGTGCATTCACGTCATCACAGGGAGACTAAAAATATGTCGTTAATGTTTGCATTCAGAGGAATTTCCCATCATCCACCAGTTAAACTCTGGCAAATATTTATATGAGGCTGACTAGCAACCAACACTGAAAGTTTCATTTCTAGTCAAAAAATGCAAATGGCTGGTAAAATCGTTCAAGTGGTGGAAGAACTTTCTACCAGCCATCACGGGCCTCCTGCCCTGACATCCGGTGAGACTGATTAAAGGAAGAAAGGAAAGGAAATACACTTCAATACTGGCATGGTAGATTTGAACTCAAAGTGCAAAAATGTGTAAAAATGAGTTTGTTCAAGAAGATTTCACTCGGTGTGACACGGAAACATGTTCTGCACTTCAGTCCTGTGAGATGTTAGCGAGTCCTTCGAATGAAATTCGGTCCAGGTTTCAGGCTCCTTTGTGTCTTTGTTGGATGAACAAGGCGACGAGCGGCTCAGTCCTTCAGCCAGACTTTTAAAAAATGCAGTAAATGGCTTCGATTTGCTGTTTTGAATGGACACAAATCATTATATTATTGATTTAGACGCTGAACTGTCTTTGTATTCCATGGAGGTCTTTTGTGAACATTATTATTTATATTGTACCATCACTATGTCTGAAGGCACCTTATTCTCTATTTTGCCACACATCAAATGGGATTAAAGTTGATTCACCCTCCGAGTTTTTCACACGCTAACGCAGTTTGGACTGGGTGGGAAATTAACCCTTATTTTCCATTTATCATATTTTCTCAATTGTTTTATATCTTAGTAAAATAATAGAGAGTTTCTAACTACTGCTGAGAACCCAAGTAAGTGCAGAGGTGAATCTGAGATCATCTGGATGAGTAGGTTCTTATTTATTTGAATAAAGCTTGCTCCTTGTTACCAGTGTTTTCTACTCATTACATATGAAAACAGGCGTAGGTGCTGAAGCGCCTTAAATCCAATTTATTTCTGACGGCAGTCAGTCAGAGGGCAACTAGTCTGGTTATAAAACAAAGGCCGGCTGTATCAAGTTTATTGGAAAAACCCCCTTTGACCCACTTGTCTGAACCTCAGTAAAGACTAACCTGAGTTGCTATATTTAATTCTATGACTCCGTCACACTGGACTAAAACTGGGACCGCAACCTCCTTATGGGAGGCCACCTGTCTCCAAACAATTGCAGTCCGGCTCAGACTGACTGGTGAAGGCTTGTACAGAGACATGTTAATCAGTCCGAGTCAGTCTGTCCTGATAGGCGTACATATTCTGCATCTGTGGTGGCGGTTGCATTCTGGTTAAGCTCCTCCACCCGCGTCATTCTGGAGTTAAATCGTCACCCTGCAGCACTACGTCACTACTTGTGAAGGAATTTCTGAATTTCTGTTTCAAATCAATGAGGTTCGACTGTAAGGATTTCATGTGAACTTCTGTGTCTGTCGATGGCAGCAGATTTGCACTGATCACAAACAGATTGCATGTAAATGCCTCATTCAGTCACAGACTGGCAGCAGATCGATAGCAGACGACTCGTCATATTGCATTTTTATCGATATCTCGATGCACCAAAGTTGCTCTGACGATGGCAGCTAGAGACCTGGCCCCCATCTTTGAAACAACCACTTCAAAGGCAACAAGGTCACAAGTGGTGGTGCCACAGTGTCTTTGCCCTAGTGTGACTGAAGCATTCGTCCAAGCCTCCTCTTCTGCTAAGTGCCAAAGCTAAAGCAAAGTCTTAACCCTTAAACGTGCCATTAAAGAGTTGTAATAAAGAGAGCGGGACAAGAGGAAGTTCTGATAGTTTAAAAAAATCCAGTCTGATTGTCTAAATCTTGTTTATTACAAATGAAACCTGGCGAGTTTTATTGAATTTTGTTTCACTGTCGTCTTTGGTTTGTTGTGACAAATGACTTCAGTCACTCACTCATGCAGTTAAACACACAATCACACATCATGAGTCTGTTTATAGCTGCCAGCTTTTCAAATCAATAACTTTATGATCACCTGCATGCGATGAGTTTAGGGGATGTCAGTAATTGAAAATAAAAAAAGTACTCTCCTGAAATAATCTACATAATATCTGTCTGTGCATCTAAAGACAATCACTTGTATTTATTTTCTTTACGGCTCTGTCTCCTAATCCTGATTTCAAGGATCTTTATCTGAAGATGTTTAACATAATTTAGCGAAGCCTCATCAGTGATCAACGTTCTGCTGTGAACCAAAACAAAAAGGAACCAACAAAAATGAAACATTTGAAACTTTTGGTACGTTGTGATGAAGATTGATTATCAGAATTATTAAACGAGTCTTGCGTCAAAATGTTGGTTTCGTAAAGTAAATTCAAGCCTTTAATTTCCCACCCAGTTCTGTTAAGATGACCATCGATAAGTTAGAGTGAGAGTTACACCTTATTTAACTTAACCTGAACTTCGTTTAGGTACCGCAGCTCTCATTTCCCTGTCCGGCAGCTTTGGGCCCAATCTCCGTCTGTGGCAACGTAGAGGGTCACATACAACATGGAGCATGAAGTACAGCTGAAAGCTGCAGTATTATATTATCTGAGTATATTATAATTTGTGACAAATTCAGGCTTATGCTTTCATATATACTTAATAACAAGGGAGAGCATTCACAGGTTTAGCACAAATAATCAAATAAATTCCCGTTACATGAGGAAATAATTGGGAATTTTTTTAAAGTCCCAATCCAAAACAACAGCGTAGCAGTCCCTGCTGAAACCCTGTAATCCACAGACGCTAAAGGCTTTTAGTTATTTTTGCAAAGGTAAAAAGACACCTGGAGTGTTTGTTATGATGGCTTATTTAAAGGTTTTAGAAAGTTTATTGTCCACCTAGACGGTCAAGTGTTCCGTATTCTTCACTTCTTATGGCCAAATAAATGCTGGATTGGGGCTTTAAATCACAACAACTCCCTCCCCCTGCATATAGAAGTTTAACCACAGTCACACTGACACTTATTAGCTATTGCACAGGTCATGCATGCCTGTCTAAGACACAGAAACTGCACCATATTAACGCTAACCATCTCTGCTTGTCCGTAACGCCTCATGGCTTGTAAATATGTCAACAACCAAAACAAGAGTGCTTTTGTGCGGAAAACAAGGTGGTGTAAGACGACTGTGTTTTTTGGAAAACGCGACCCGGACTCGCTTCGTTCTCCGCTCTCTGTACATTATGTCAGGCGTAATCCTTGGGATATATATTCTCAGGCACTGTTCCCTTCACGTCTGGTCCCTGAACCGTTTTTTTCCACAGCAGCACACAAATTCCTACAATGTGGCACGAACACCTCCCCTGTCGATGAAGAACTACAAATATGTCCTCCCAGCTCACCTCTGAAGGGCACTACGGGGGGAAGATGAGGACGTTTTCACCAAGACATCGGGACAATGTGGGTGTTTTTTCTTCATCTTCACGTGACTGAAAACGGCATGATTCACGTTCTGGATGCTTTTCGCTCCGCGAGCAGCTTTTTCTGGGAGGATCTGCTCCCTGTAAGAAGCATCCGTCAGTGTGTGTGCGTCTTTCTACCTGCGGGGGAAGTGGATGTGGAAATAACACAGGCTGAGAAGTTTCCTCTTCCCCGCTCTCACCGTTCTCCTCCTCACCAGGCGTCCGCTTTCATACGGCTGCATTTGTCCTCCCCCTCCTCCACCTCTCCTCCTCCCTCTCCTGCTCACTACCACCCCCCGGCGGCTCACTGCAGGGTGACGCGCCACTGTCCTAGACTTCTGCCTCCTCACACGACCGTGCTGATCCGGCTGACGGGCTTGGATTTGGGGCCGCCCCCTTGGCCTCCCCCCACCCCCGGGGGGTGCGGGGAGAGCGGGGCGGTTGACGGGGGAGGCAAGGGTGAATGCGGCGGGGGAGGCGGGATGGACGAAAGCGGTGGGTACTGGGGGGTATATGGTTTCGGAGGCGTCTGGGTGACGAGGCGTGCTGAGGGAGTCTGGGGCGGCGGGGTGGAGAAGATGAAGTGGGTGGAGGGGGAGGCGGACGGGGACGGGCTGAGCGGGGAGTGTGTGTGCACGGCGTGGTTGTGAGAGTGTGTGTGAGCGTGGGGGTGGGGCTGCGAGTGCGAGATGGTCAGCGGGAGCTTGGCCCCTCCACCTGGCCTCCCCGCCGCGGGGTGCGAGTGGAAGAGTCCGTGTGGGGTAATGGGGGTGACAGGGGAGTGCGGGGACAGCGGCGGCGGCGTGGTGAAGCCTGACGCCATGTTGTAGCGCGGGTGCGGAATGACGACATGTTGCATCCTCTGATGCTGCTGGGTATGAGAGGGAGCGCAGCCGGACGGGCCTTGCCGTCGGGGTGCGGAGAACCTGTGCGAGAGGACGTGGTGCTGCGGGACGCTCTGCATGTGGTAGCGGTGATGGTGATGGTAAGGTGGGGGTGGTGTCTGCTGCTGCTGGTGCCCAGTAACACTGACTCCGCCTCCTCCACTGTTGGCGTGGCAATACTGGGCGTGCAACGCTTGGAGCTTGGATTGTGCCCCTGCCGTACCGCCTCCCCCTCCAACTCCTCCCGAGTCCGACTGCCCGAGGTTGGGCGATGGGGAGGGGCATGGGGAAGGGGAGGATGGGTGGGGGATGGGAGGCGCGGGGGCGGGGTAGTGGGGGGGTGATGATATCATCAGGGGACTCGGGGGACCCTGTGGAGGGGGTGAGGTCATCGTCAGGGGACCAGGAACTTTGCCTCTGCGGCTGCCGAAGAAATTCCCTAGTCGGCCTCCGCCAGTCGGTCCGCCCCCTGCCGGCATCCCTCCGCCGCCCCCAACCCCTCCCCCGCTCGCGAGTGGGGAGGTGGTGACCCCTCCCTGGTTGTGACAGAGCCCCGGCCCACCCCCCACCCCCGTACCGGGGCTCTGAGTAGGGCGGTGTGGCCGGTAGGCTGCTGGAGATGTAGGAACCATGATAGGGCTGTAGGAAAGACCTCCATCAGGCAGAGGGCGCTGCTGGTGAGGCCGGGGGCTGCTAATAATGGAACCCTGAGAAGAAAAGAAGGAGGAGAGTTTAACATACTGGGTCAGCATTTACCTCAGATTCTCACAGACCATCTCATCTTTCTGATGGAAAAAAAACCTTGACATGAATCATGCAGATTTTAGGACAAACGTGCAGAAGAATCACTGAAGAGGTTAAAAGACAGACAATAGAAATGCACACACTGAGCTCCCGAAGGTAACGTGTCTGTAACGTGCTTTTCTGCCACAGAGCAAAGTAATTATTGATGACTGAAAGATAGATCACGAAGGCCTGTCAATCAAAGCAGCCATGCACCAGATAATTGAAGTGTTAAGACGTAACAAAATCCAAAGGGACGAGCGTCTAAAGAGCCTCAAGTGGCCACTAGAGGAACAGCAGTTTTGCGTCTTCTCTTCAGTCTTGATCCCAAGGATAGAAGCTCCCTGAACTCGAAGCTCTGACCTGATATTCTGGCTCACAAAGCTGTCAGTCATCCTTAAATCAGCTGACTAACCAATGGGGCCCCAAGGTGGACTGATTCTAACACGTGATTGAATTATTTTAACATTTTCAAATATGCCTTATAGGAGCAACTTTACACTTACGTTACTTTTCATTTTATTCTTCACTTCATGTTTTACTTATTTCACAGAAAAGGCCTCAGTACTCAAGAGAACTTTAGAGAAAGGCTGACCCATCCTATTTTGAGGCTAACACGGTGGCTAAACTCTGAAATGAAAAAGGGACATGAATACAAATGAAGCCATGTTTCAGCGCTCACGTCATACGTGCACAAATATTTTCACAAACACAAGTTATGAATCAGACAAACATGCATGAGCAGGGTGTGTGACAGACAGCATGCTGGGAAGTCGTGTCCCACCCGACTTACTTCGATGGTACTGTCCAGTGACCCCACACTGTTCCTACGACCCCGCTTCCCTGTCACCCAATCAGAACGAGGCAGGTTAAAACGTGGTTTCACATGCATTCTTCACTCAGTGTAAACACAGTTTTTTCCACTCTTTGATCTGTATGATGTCATGAAAAGGAAATACCCTTATATGGTCATCACCTGCACCTTCTTCCTGCTGTTCAAACTTTTTATTAATGAGGCTGACCAACCTGATATTTACATACTTAAATATTTGTGCATCAGTGCTAATTAACAGAAGGGTGCATTACTTGTATTGGCTGATTAACTCACAGCAGTAAACCACACAGTTTCCACAGTAACTTTTTGCATTTTCATGCTGTAGTTCCTACAGTTATCCAGCAGGTGGAGACAGAGCACCACAGCATCACATCAAACTTCCATCTTACAGGCATTTTACCATTTTAGATTTCATCAGTTGCATAAGAGCACAGGTTTGCTCTGACTCGATACATCATACTAAAAGAGCTGCAGAACCTCTGTCGCAGAACAGGCAGAGCGAAAACCACACACATCTGTAACATGTGAACAAGGTGAGCCTCGCATCGTACACCTGTCCTCACCTGTCTCTGAGAGGTCTCTGAGCGACGAGCTGAGTGCCGTGCGCTTGAGTCCGTCCACTGTTGCGTATGTGTCGTCGAGGCTTGGCCTTCCCAGGGTACCGTTCACCACATCACTCTTTAAGGTTCCTCCACCGCTGTTTGCCCCGCCTCCTTGAGTGCCCATGCCTCCCGGTCCTCCCCCTGTCAACACGCCAGGACGCATGACACCTTTCTGCTTCTCGAGCTCAGCTGAAAGGAAAAAGGAAAATCAGGAAAGCTGTCATTAACAACACCTCGCTGGATCGCTGTTCACTGCAGATTTGGAATCTACTGCTGGTGAAGTCAGGCGTGGAAGCTTGAAAGGCAACACATGCAGGCTAAACAATGCATTTATAACACTGAAATATTTGAATTTGCACATAAATAACTGAATTATAAGGCTGGAGCCACAGTGTCAGCAGTAAATTTCACCCATCTATTTTCTGCCCCTTATCTTGGGGTGTGGGCAGTCCTAAGCAGAGATGCTCTCCCTGTCAGACATCAGAGTGTTCTCAGCTGGACATGCCTGACACCCCTCACCTAGGACGCGTGGAGGAGGAATTCGATGTGTAGAAGGAGCAGCTCTTTCCTAAATAGCCGAGCTCCTCACACTGCCTCTAATTAAGAACCCAGAAGTACGCCACTCATATTCTTCTGCTCACTAGCCGCAGCTTGAGTCCACAGACGAAGGTCTGAATGTAGATCGATCGGTAAACCGATAGCTCAGCTACCTCTTCACCACAACAGGCAGGTACAGCATCCTGCAGACACCACACCAATCAATTTGTCAATTTCTTGCTCCCTTCCTCTCTCAGTAGTGAACAAGATTGAGATACTTGAGCTCTTCCTCATCCTGAGGGAGCAACTCATTCCTCGGTTGCTGAAACCAGCAGCAAAAGAACTTCAGAAACCCCAAGGACGGTCCACGCTGATACTGGGAGGTGTTGTACTCGCAGACATATGGATGCTAAAATGCTAAGATGAGTTGACAGATATAATCGAGAGCGTCCTGACGGCAAACATCTGCACCTGGTTTGGGAACAGCTCCAAGCAGGACAGACGAGATCTGCAAAGAGTGGTGCGCTCAGCCGAACGCATCATTCAATCAGAGCTCCCTGACCTGCTGTCCATCTACACCAAGCGGTGCAAGTCCAAAGCTAGGAAGATTATGATGGACCTCTCCCATCCCAACAATGGACTCTTCTCACTGTTGAGGTCTGGGAAGCGCTTCCGCTCCCTTAAGGCCAAAACAGAGAGAATGAGGAGGAGCTTCTTCCCCCAGGCTATTCGGGCCCTGAACCAGGTGTAGGACTGGACTCTCCCACACACGTCACTATAAGACTGGACTCTCACACACATCACCACACGCACCACCACACATTTCCTATAATCCTATAATTCCTATAATTTATAATCTTTATAATCTTGACAATCTCTTCTGCTATTTGCACATTCTTTACTGTAAATTCCTAAGTTAATTTGTAAATTTTGTAGTGACCTGTAAATTGTAAATATTGTAAAACTTTTCTTCTGTCATTTAATGGTCGGGCATTGTACAGCTACAAGCATTTCACCCCCATGTCATACTGTGTATGGTTGTGTGTGTGTGACAAATAAAAGTTGAATTTGAATTTGAATTGTTTGGCTGTTAATATATGTGAGCAGCCTGCCAAAGTAAAGTCTGTGTGTGGGAAGTTCTTCATATACCGTGACTGCTGGCAACCAGCCTGAACTCTAATGGTATAACATTTGATGTATTATTAGCTGCAGTGAGCACAAATCCAGAAGAGAAAAGAAATGAGAAAACAGATTCTGAAAATAGTCTTCCTCCAACGGCGCACCCTGTTCTAAGCCCCGCCCACCCCTCCCACAGTGCATACTCCAAATCAGCTCATGTGGAATTCAAACCCCGCTCTCCAGACTCAGAGCTCTACTGGAACTCCTCCGCTGTGTATGAAAACACCTGTGATTGGCCAAGGTTTGTCTAAAGCCTGTGAGCAGAGCCCAGACGAGGTGCAGAAAAATGGTTATTTAAAAAAAAAAAAAATTTGTCCAATGAAGCGACTTTAATTAAATAGTTATTTGTACCTGTGCAGCAGACACGCTCAAAGTAAAGTATCTGGTTCTGTCCCTGTAACGATCACCGCTAACAGCTTTTAAAGCTACAACCACGTCCACCACAACCTTTGTGTCCACTGCTGGTTTCAGTACTGCTTTGTGTAATTATCCTTAATTTAAGGTCCCACTGAGCCTCCCACTGCTGTGACAGGAACACTTACACTCCACCCTGTACTTCTCCATTTCCTGGACCTCTGCGATGCTCTCTCGGAGGTCAGAGGTGAAGCGTGCCCGGTCCTGCTGGCTCGGAGCGTTGAAGACGATCAGAACCTTCCTCTCTCCTCCGGGGTTCGCGGACGTCAGCCGGATACCGTGAGGATAATCTGAGTGAAACACAACACAAAGACATTCAACCTCATTAGTCCTCTGATCTCTGGATGGTTGGGGGTTAGAAAGTGCCACGAGATGATTGTTGATTAACTTGAACTGTAATAGTTTCCTAAAAAGTAAAAGGACCCCCAAATTTTGCAAACACCAGCCACTAGATGATTGTTAGCATTTGGCGCACCTGTCAGCAACATCCGGTTAGATTTGCGTCATGCTAGTGTAGCTCAAATGGTCTCAAAGTATTTAAAGAGGACATTTTGCCACGCCCTCTATTTTCGCTCTCCTCCTTTATGTTTGATTACATGATTGGTGGCACGTACCCTGGAGCTGGGACGGAGTGCCACCAGCTGCAGCTGTTTCAGCAATCCAGTTCCCTTTGAAGGCCCAGCTCACCAGCACAATGTCATCTCTGCATCAGCAGTCAGTCCTGGTTCGGCCGTCTGTTGTTATCTCTGCTCGTGAGACTTCTGTTTAATCGCTCATGTTTCCCTTTGTCTGCACTTCTTTTGGTTCACCCACCTCCAGTTTCCAGACCTGCTTTGTCCTTTCGATGCTCTTCCCTGCTTCGTTCTAACCCGAGCCCCAGCTTTGGTCTCAGTCTCAGGCTCTCACTTACAAATCCAAGCCTAACTCCCAGTTTTCCATCCTCCATTTCTAGCTCCTTGGTATTTTCTCTGCTAAGCTAACACCAGCCCAGCTCCTCACAGGCTCTTTGTCAGCTTCCTTGCCGTGTCTAATAAACTGTCAGTAACCTGTTTGGGGTTCAGACTGCCTCTTTGTCACGTTTTTTTGTGATTTTTTTTTTCTGGTGTTGATAAATGGTCACAATATGTAAAAGAGAGAGTAATTCAAATGAAAAAGAAAATACCTGCAACTCAAATCTGAAGTGATGATCGTGGAGGCAAGAAAGACGCTGCTGCACGCCCGCGCGCTTCAGGGGGAGCAGAGTGTCTTTTCTTCTCTTTTTTGGATGTGGATATTTTTTGGAGACACAGTGGAGAGGCAGGTAAAAAGGCCTGCTGTGAACAGAACTCAGTGGCTGCAGTATAACATAAATAAGGTTTCCCTGCAGAGCTGAGAATAGGAATATAACTCTGATGAAGAGCACAGTAACGCTCCCTGAAAGTAGAATTCATAGTAGGAGTCTGATCTAAGGGACATCCAGAAGGATGGATCTATTCAGTTTTTTTAAAGGGCTCTTTTTGCACTGATTTCCTTCCCTCAAATCCTTCCTCACATCTCCAAGCTCTGCAAATCAAACAGATGTAATGTACGCCTCAACGTGTATGGATGGAAAGCCGGAGGCAGACATGCATTAAAAGGAGGAGCTGGGGTGGAGGTGGGTTCCAAAGTGGCTTGCAGATGTGCAGCAACTGTATGCATTAAAGCGCGTTTTATGTTGTATTTTTTATCTGCTTTGATTGACAGTTGTACAGACTCTAAACTTTGTTCAGTAATGAAACTGAAGTAATTTAACAGCCTGTACTTTGAAAATGATGAATTGGTATTTGGAGCAGTCTGTGTTATTTCAATTTCATCAGAAAACAGTGTGCTGATCTCTGAGCCTCACCCCTCCTCACGGGCGGCATTAATCTGATTGAGAAAATAAGATTTGTGTACACGCACACACAAACCTTCCTACCTGCCCCCCACGCGACGCGCGCACACACAAACACACGCACCCACGCGGCTGATGCATGACTGTGCTGATGAATCACATGGGACAATCTGTCCTGGTCGCAGTCATCAGCGCCCAAGACCCATTTAGCTCCAACTGGAGAACCAGAACTGTCAGCAACAAAAAGCACCAACTGAACGAGCTCCGAGGCGACACTGGAACGGCCGACTTATACGTGACACAATGTAATGTGATGCAATCCAGTCAAATACAGCGTAAGGAACAGAAGACAGCTCAAAATATTATCATCTCTGTCTCACGAAACCTACAGCTAACAGTGTCAGTCTTCTTTCTTTTTCAGAAGGCTGCCAAAGTTTAGTTTTAGCCATGATGATGCTGAGAAATAAAAATAGGAAATCTTTATATCATGTGTTTATTGAGACTAGGATGTCATGGCTGTGAATCAGTTACCTTAATGTTCATCACAGCAGCTCATGAGACTGTCCAGTCCTGCTTTATGGCTGGAAAGATCTGGATTATGTGAGAGCAAACCAAGAATCATCAGCTTTCTTACAGCTTTGGTTTGATTACTCCCCCTGGATATTCTTCTTGTCTAGTACGGCTTTAAACTGATAGCTTGTTGTTGTTAAAGAACCTTTCACTCTGAAACCTAAACTGAATTAAAACGAAATAAAAACAGAAGCTAAAGAAAATGAAAACCCTATAACTCTATTCTTCACATCTCTGGTATGGAACAGTTGGTTAAGTTTAGGAAAAGATTCAAATAGACTCTAACATAATGCCGACCACAGGTTTGAAAGCAAATGTCTCACATGATCACAAATATTTGTCTGTGTAAAGAGCTCCTTTAACTCTGTGAACCATACAAATGGCTGTTTGTGCCATGATTAGTAGCACTGCCTGACACATTGCAGTGGTCTGCCACAAGAAACACACTGCAAAGACCCACATCACTGCCAGGTGAGAGCAGAAGAGATGAGAAAGCCGAGCATTGAGAATGCAGCTAAACCTGTGACTCTGCAGAGGTTGTTTCAGAGTTAATGTGAGTGTGTGGAGCAGACTTCATCCATGTGTGCCGGCACAGTCTCAGAGATAATCTTATGGCTCCCTACAGGTATGTAATGTCCCTGTTAGGTAAGCCACGAGTTTGTGGGCGGCTCTGCTACATAATAAACAACCTCTTTCTGAATTTGGGAGCTGAACTCTCTCTCTGAGCGAGGCTTCCTGTTAACAGGTGCTCAGGCAGATCTGAAACGCCAACAGCTCCAATCTGCTGCGTGCAACTGAGAGCCAATTCATCTCTGAAGAAGTAGAGTCTTGGAAAACATGCACACTTGTGTCAGGAATGACAGGAGATTGCATAATCGTGAGCTGTGCAGAGGCGCAGTCTGATTTTACCCAAGCAACACAGGAGGATTTCTATTATATCAGGAATGCTCCCGAGAGTGAATGAAGCTCTGTGGAGCTGTGGGATACAAAATGTCATTTTGAGGGGGTAATCTTTTTTTTCTGATGACGTCATGGCAACAGCCACGGTAAAGCCTCCATGATGTGAGGCATACAGCCTCCTAAGAGCATCACCTTCAACCACCACCAGCAGCTGCTTCTTATACACAAATGTTTCTGCTGTGGTTTCACAGACACTCCCACTGTCTCGTTAGATTTTTTTTTTTTAACAAGGTACAACAGCTGTCTCCTTTTGTAAATCCTTAATGGACCAATCGGTATGCATTAGCATGAGTTATCTTCTAATGCTGCTGAGGAAGGACTGCTCAGTGACATTTGACAGACTGGATAGTTAAAGCTTACATGTTATGGCCCTCATTTATTTTAGCGTCTTTGAGCAAATGTGATGCTGGGGTATGAAATTAAAGTACACTAATATTTTGTTTATTTAGATGTTGCATGAAATTGCTAGGCAGGTTAACTATACCGGTTGGTGGTACTGTGGTAATGTTTAGTAATGCACTCTGTGGGACTGGTGCAGAGCAGCTGTGGTGTTCATGGTCAGTGTAAGGCTATATCACTGAGAGCACAAAGTTCAATTAAATTTAAGATGTTGATGCTTACTAGATGATGCTTACCCTAATCAAAACAAATAGACGCCTCAAGGTGCTTCATATTGTAAGGTAAAGACCCAACATTAGCACAGAGAAAACCGCAGCAATCAGATGAGCAAGCACTTGACGACAATAGAAAGGAAAAACTCCCTTTTAACAGGAAGAAACCTTTGGCAGCCATCTGTGACAGTTGGGGGTGATGGAGGAAAACGGGACAAAACAGAGTGGAATAAAAGCCACGAGAGTCTGTGTAATATCTGTTTGGATGTTGCTGAAATCAGCTGGTTAGATGCCCTTTGAAGAGTACTTTACTCTTTTCCTTTTGTACTCTGATTACAGTTCAGCATCTGTACTTTTTCACATGTAGTTCAGTAAAAAAGTTGAATCAGTACTTCAACCTTCATCAGAATATTTGTCAGGACAAGTACCTGCACTTTTATATGAGTGTTTATTTTGGCCACCTCTGTCAAACTTAGGGTTAATGTCATAAAGTGGCACATTTTAATCCAAACAATCTTTTCTTGACCAAATCAAGTGGTTTTTACTGTCTAATCATAACTACTGACTGAAAGCAGAAATAAGAGACCGACCACAGTGTTTTAGCTGTTATGGCTGTGATTTATGTTACAGTGTTCTCTGTAAAACTGTCCCTCAGACCAATACTGTAGCAGCCTGTACGACAGAGAGAGTCACCAAAGGATGCTCGGTGTGCAGCTGGACACCTCTGGGGCTGAATAAATCCAAACAGTGTAAAATGTCCAACCTTATACAAATAAAGAAAGAAAGACATTTAAAGCCTGACACAAAAAGCTGTGAGGTGGGTTACTTTTTATAACTCGGATATCTGGTTACTGGAGTTATGGGTGTAGTAGCTTACACTGACAAACTTCCTCACTGTCATGAACCTTTCCGTCCATCTTCGTGCAGTTGGTCTCCTCTGGAAAATAGTTTAATGTAGTTTTCTTACAAATAATACGGCTTACAGTGTCACCTATTAGCTCGTTTACTGTTTGCACACTTTTAATTTGAAGATGATAACTGCCGGCTCCAACAATAAATAAATAAATAAATAAATAAACAACACGGCAGGTAGCAAAATGCTAGCACTGGGGATTCAAAATGTTCAAAAAGTGTGAGACACATGGTTGATTCCCATAATCTGAGGACATCAGGAAACCCCAGTGCACGCGCGTGAGACACGGTGTGAATTTGTGCCCTTTTAACTGCACCCAGCAGTGGTGGTGGTGTAGGCACTTCTAGGTGCTTCTACATCACTTAGCTGTTAAGATCTATTTAATGGCTTCAAATGAGACTTTAGTTTTGTGTCAGCTGAGATTTTGTGGGAGGTTCTGCATCGTTTCACGTATATATTTATACATACAGGCTCTTTGAAAGAAAGGGGTGGGTATGTAATTTCAGAGCTGAACTCTCTCTCTGAGTGAGGGATCCTGTTAACAGGCGCTCAGGCAGATTTGAAACACCTCCAACTCCAATCTGCTGCGTGGAGCTCAGAGCCAATTCATCTCTGCTGAAGAAGCAGAGGCTTGGAAACCACACACGCCCACACACACACAAACAAACATAACTCTATAGGACTGTGTTAACGTTGTTATTGAAAAATGTTTTGAGAAACGTTGTCAAGCAGCCTCGTTTTCAGGTTGACAGACGTATATTTAGGAAATCCTGTGATGTGCTTCCACCGTTCCTTTCAAACACGGCTTGTGTTGTTGGTGCTGTGCTGACTGACGCTGTCTGTCTTTTAAAGAAACGGCTGGCAGATCATTGTAATTGGAAAAGGAAGTAAAATAATGTTTTGCCAAGTGATTATTAACAGATTGTTGAGAATATTTCCAACTAGGACAGAACCTCCAATTTTTGTTTTTTATATGAAATCCAAGAGAAAGTGTCCTGCTCGTACCAAACGAAGGCACGCGACCTGAAAAACACAGCCTGTCGTGTAAATGTTGGTCAAGCTTTTACAAATGAGCTGCAGTTTTAATTATTAACCCACTGAATGCATAAGAAATAAGAACATGTTCTTTTGACTGCCATATCTAAGCCATTATTAACTTTCAGGTAAGTTAATGTATTTATTGTTTCCCCTTTTTTCGACTCGCTGACATGTATAATATGTATTACCCACCTGACGGCTGTGTCTGGATGTTTTATGGCACCAAACTGCAAAAACTCACCTTCACAAGCCCAAAGGATGAGAGAGATGTAACCTAAAGACGGCATTTTTGGCTGGTTCGTTCAACACTTATGAAATGCCCCAACAGATACCAGATGTATTGTGATAATGTTGAAGACGGATCCTGATGAATTCCCGTGACTCCGACATTTGGGACGGTTTTTATTTGAAGCATCGCAGACATGCTGAGTGATACAGGCACCTCGCAGGGTGACGTCTCGTCTCCTTAAACCCTCCTTGTGGATATGCTGTTACCAGATCGCTACACTTAGCTACGCTGCAGCTTTCCGTCCCCTCAGACTGTACACACAGCAGCTGTACAACAGCCCTTGAGTACTAACTCTGCATCTTTTAAACCTCTGTGAACCTCTTTTACATTCTGCCATGAGTACAGCGATAACACAATCGTCTGTTAGCATGGACGGAGAGTCTGACATTATGATCAAAGAAATCAAGAAAGCTTCATTTTGAACTTAGCTGGTATTTTACTGTAGCTGATACCTCCAAGCTCTTTGTTCATGTGGAAATAATATAAGGAAATGGAGACACATTAGTTTAGACTTTCCACATTTTTTTATGTTTTTCAGTTCCCATATTCATAACTTTTATTTTTATTTCTTAAAACATGAAGTTAACTAGCAGGTATTTGCTTACTGAAGCAACTAACACTTTCTCCATTTCCCCTGCAATCAGCGATACCAAATTACGTAGGACGTTCTTGGAAAGAGACCTGCAATTATGTGAAAAGCTGCCACAAAATTAGCAGGAAGTTGCAGGACTTGTAAATTAAACCGTTGTAATTCTACAGAGATTCAGCATGTTCAGATTCAGAGTTTCTCATAAAGAACAAAGTATTTGAGTAGCTCGACAACAGCAGCTACTTTTTCAGTGGGATGTCAAAAATATGCTTGGAAACATCCTTAAATCGAGCAAAGCACTGAGAAATGAGCTGGCAAATCCATACAGACAACACGTGTGCAGCGATCAGGGCATTCATATATTTACAGCACCATGTGTTTCATGCATGTGTGACTGTTTTCAGTGGGCCTGCTGACTGCTGGGTAAAAATAGAGTCAAGCAAGTACAAAAAAGAAAAGGAGACATAGAGACTAAAACGAGAGAGGCGGAGGAAGATGGATGAGAGGAGGCAGCAGAGGCAGAGAGCAGTACTTACAGGTGTTTTGGAAAGTGTGGACCTGCATGTCGACCAGAGGAAACGATTGTCTGAAACTGTACGTCACAGAAGTCTTCTTCTTTTGGAAGATCTTTGTCACCTGAGGAGGAGGAATTAAAATAAGGGAAAAGAAGGTAAAGAAGTCCTGCGTGAAAATACACACAAACACCAAAACACCGACAGGTACTGTGTCGAAAACGCAGATGTGCATCTGTAAAAAAGTGAAAAGAAAATATAATTCAAATCTCTCTGTGGGAAGCTCCTGGTGACTGCAGACACAAAACACTGTCTTCCCTCAGAGAGTTCAAACCATAACCAGCGAGTGAAGACTAAACGAATCAGCGAGTGGAGAAAAACGTGAAATTGGGTATACGAAGGTCAAAGGTCGAAATCTAAACCAAGCTCTCCCAGTTGATAAACCTGGGGCCTGTCTCAACGTGCGTACTTGTGCGTACTTGCGTTCTCGTGTACTCGTGATACGTCATCAGTCGGAGACCAAGTACTGTTCCAATTCGAAGTACGCATCAAGCCGAGAACGCGAAAAAGTCCCGGATGTGTTCTCGCTCCGCCCGTTTTATCGAGCATGCACCGGTGGTGACTTGTGTGGACTTGGTACAGCTAAATATCCCAGAATGCATTTCGTCCAAAACTCAAACGCGGGAATGGCGGACGAGCGGGGCTAAAAACTTTTAAATATTACTCTCTCTGGGTCACAAAATAAACTTTTAAGTTATTTTCAAGCGTGTAAACTTCAAATATCTGCTCGATTTATCAAGATATCATATATTTCCAAACGCGCTCCGATGTTTTCGGAGACGTCTGTGACCCGCCAGCTCCATAGCAGACAGCGAGGTCGAGGATCATTAGAGCCGGCGAGAACAGCGGACTCCCGGCACATCGTTTCCAACCCCCCCGCGGTCTTTTCGCTACTCAGGTTAAACAAACCCCAGCAGCTGTCTATTGTATTGAGTGTCCACTACAATAAAAATAAAAGCGTTCTAACATCTCACCTGCTTGTTTTTATTAAGACATACATGTACACTATTTTTATTAACTGAGATTTCGCTACTGAGGTTAAACATGATATATAAGTCACAATTAAATCGGTTTGGCTGTGATTAAAGTTCAGCTTCATAACATATTACTCACAGTTAAATTAAGAGGGGACGGCAGTAAAAACTCCGGACCTGTGACATCATCAAGTACGCTGGTGTTCCAATTGTACAAATTGCGAGTCCGTGCTCGCGTTCTCGGCAAGTCCGGACTCGCGTACTTGAGAATTGAGAAAGGGCCCTGGACTTCTTACTGATTTTGCTTCAGCTACTGAATCTTAGCAGCAGTGCCTAAAAACATAACAGCAAAAATCAAGCAGCATCTGACCAGAAAACTGAGAATTTGAGCCAAATACTGAGCGTCTCCTTTAGCTGCGGTTTGGTCTCCACTCTTTCCAGTTCAGCTGCACTTGCTCACTCGACTCTAAACTCTGCAGTTTGCTGCTGAGCAGGTTGTTGAAGCATGCATGACGAAAACAGTGGAGAAAACCAGAAACGTAAAGTCTCAGTGGAGAAACATGAGACCCGATGGGTAAAACTCGCTGACAAATCCTGGTTTTTTTGGTCTTTTCTCGTAAAGTCACGCTGTCAGACTTCCTGACATTTCTGCAGCACTGCTTAAACATGAGCAGGGCATTATGGGATAAAATGGTGCTCCAGTGATGCAAAAATCCTTTTATCTCACATGTGAGTGAATCTTAAGGTTGTGCAAGAATCGGTGGTCACACTGGTCCTTAAATGGTGCAATAACCAAACACACACTCTGCAAAGTCACACTAAATGACTCTGTTTTCCACTAAATCCACAGCTGACGGACCAGAAGCGCAATGCAAACTGAAACCTAACCTTGGTTTAGATTTAAGTGAGTTGTTCTTTATATCCCTGTGAGAAGCAAAAGCACATGTCACACACAGAGTGCATCGTTTACCATAAGCAGGTCGTTGAACAGGAAGACTTCTCTCTGGTGGACGCCGCTCCTCTGAGCTCTGTTTGGATCGGGAACCTCGAACAGCTGACAGCAGCACACCAACCTGCGATGAGGCAGCGACAGCACCTGCAACACACACACAGACAGACACACACCTCTGTGACCTGCCCTGTATCAAAAGGTTATTATGTACTAAAAAAGAGGCAGGGATAAAAAAGAGCATAATTGTAGTTAAATGCAATGATTTATGTTAAAGCATGTCGGATTTTTGATCTCTGAAATGTGACTGAATGACTGAATGAGCAGATTTATGTCCCTCCAACATAAAATCAACTATATTCTCATGCATAACACAGATAACATTCCTGACACTGATGTGGGACCTGCAGAGTCACATTGTCAGTGGACTGAGTGATAACTCAAGACTACGGATGGTGGAACATACACAGTTTTATCATGTCACTTAAAAAGTCATTATTGATGCCACTTTAGTTATTTACAGCTATGGTGTTGTAATAATAACAGTAATTACATGTAATTACATTAAAGCATCAAACTGAAACTGATACTGAAATCCTACAGCGATGAAATTCATGAAACCTGTTCGAACACATGCAAAGGATCCATTCATCCATTGTCCTGTCCATCCACCCATCCATCCATCCCTCCATCCACCCACCCACCCATCCATCCATCCATCCCTCCATCCACCCACCCACCCGTCCATCCATCCATCCATCCACCCACCCATCCATCCATCCCTCCATCCACCCACCCACCCATCCATCCATCCATCCCTCCATCCACCCACCCACCCGTCCATCCATCCATCCATCCACCCACCCATCCATCCATCCCTCCATCCACCCACCCACCCGTCCATCCATCCATCCGTCCATCCGTCCACCCACCCGTCCATCCATCCACCCACCCGTCCATCCGTCCGTCCATCCGTCCACCCACCCGTCCATCCGTCCGTCCATCCACCCGTCCATCCGTCCACCCACCCGTCCATCCGTCCATCCATCCATCCACCCACCCGTCCATCCGTCCATCCACCCACCCACCCGTCCATCCGTCCATCCACCCACCCACCCGTCCATCCATCCATCCATCCGTCCATCCACCCACCCACCCGTCCATCCGTCCATCCAACCACCCGTCCGTCCTTCCATCCGTCCATCCATCCCTACCGATTGTAAAGCACTTTGGTCAGTTCTGTTGTTTTCAAATGTGCTATACAAATAAATTTTGAATTTTGAATTTGAATCTGTCCATCCATCCATCCATCCACCCACCCATCCATCCATCCCTCCATCCACCCACCCACCCGTCCATCCATCCATCCGTCCATCCGTCCACCCACCCGTCCATCCGTCCATCCATCCACCCACCCGTCCATCCGTCCGTCCATCCATCCATCCATCCATCCACCCGTCCATCCGTCCACCCACCCGTCCATCCATCCATCCATCCATCCATCCATCCACCCACCCATCCATCCATCCATCCACCCACCCACCCGTCCATCCGTCCACCCGTCCATCCATCCATCCATCCATCCACCCACCCACCCGTCCATCCGTCCATCCATCCATCCACCCACCCACCCGTCCATCCGTCCATCCATCCATCCATCCATCCAACCACCCGTCCGTCCTTCCATCCGTCCATCCATCCCTACCGATTGTAAAGCACTTTGGTCAGTTCTGTTGTTTTCAAATGTGCTATACAAATAAATTTTGAATTTTGAATTTGAATCCGTCCATCCATCCATCCATCCATGTGATTTAAAAGACTGAATAGACTCGGCGGTACGAATATGAACAGGGAGGTTATTCTAGGTGCTACGGTTGCAAAGGCCCGGTCACCTCTCGACTTCAGTTGAGACCTGGGTTGAGCTAGGAGCATCTGATTGGACGATCTTTGTGCTCTATTGTGATTGTACAAGTGGAGGAGTTCGGAAAGATAGCTGGGCGCTAAATTATTTAGAATTTTAAAAGTGAACAGAAGAATTTTAAAATCGATACGATATGTAAGTTGGCTAAAATTGGAGTGATGTGTTCATAGAGTCTAGTACCTGTTAAGAGACGCGCAGCTGCATTCTGAACTACCTGAAGCCGGTAAAGAGAAGAGTGTTGGAGGCCCAAGTAGAGGGAGTTACAGTAGTCCAGTCTGGATGTCATAAATGCGTGGATATGGATTTAGCGGGTGGATCACCCGCTAAATCAAAAGCTTTGCTGTTGCTATAAAGTTAAGTTATAAATAAAAACCCATCATGGTGCTATTTTTAAAAGCATCCACCTGAAACCTTTGTGCAGTGTAACAGATATTTTCATCTCGGGGTGTACGAGCGTCTTACGGGTTTCTTGCCGACCACCATCCTCTCCACCGCCTGGACCTGGGACACGTGGTCATCGTTTGTCCTAAGCTCCCACTTCTGGATTCTTCCATAGATCGCCACCAGCAGGTCCCGGGGAATGTCTTGACCATTATCGACACCTGTTGGGATCACAGGTAAGAGTTCAAATTCTGACATGTATCTTTTGTGCAGGCACAATGTTTACTCCTGTTTTATCATCCAGTGCTTCCTTTCCTCAGTTCATCCACATGGCTGGCTGCTGTCTGCGACTGTGATCTCAGTGACTGTCTGTGCCATGCTTAGTCAGATTTGTTCCAGCTGTCGTCAGACAAAAATGTGTCATTCTCTAGAAATCTGACGTTAAGCGTTTTGGCTAAATTGCTGAGTCACAGACAGAAACAGCACAAACACCAGCAAAGTTTCACTCTTAGCTTCAGAGCACACTGCAGTGCTGCACCGAGTGTTTCACTCTGGATCTCATCAGTTAAATGAGATGAGAATGAACAGCAAACTGCACATTCTCTCCACCCGTGTTGTTTTAGCCACATGCTAACGGTTAAATAATGCTTCAACCGGGTAAAAAATCCTTTAACATGGAGCGGACATTGTCCACACCAGGAGGAGGTCAAGAGGTTTCAGCCTCTTTCCTAAATTGTAGTTTTACCATTTATTTGTTGCAGGTTTATGAGTGTTTACATGACGACAGCCTGCAGCATTTCTGCTGCTCTCAGACTCAAACACTGATTTTAACATTTTACAGCCCTGCATCGTTTCAGACTGATTATGGGGGCGCTGCTATACGGACCACGCAGGTTCTTGATGAAGTCCTCGAGCTTCATCTTCCTCTCCGGCTTCACGTTGGGGCTGTACATGTCTGTGTTGAGGAGGATGATGGCAAAGGCCAGGATAAAGATGGTATCTGGATTCTGGAACTGCCGGATCAGCACCGGGTTACAAACGCAGTATCGCTGACTGCAGAGCGAGAGAAAGGGGAGCATCACGAACTGCACAGACGACTCAGCTCTTTGATATTTGATCAAACCCTCCATGACGCAGTTTAATACCTGAAGGCCTCCACCAGCCGCTCCACCCGCTGGGCTTCACCCTGAACTTTAATCTGAGCTTGGAACTTCCTCAGAGCGTCGTCCAGATCCATCCCTGAGAAATCCATCTCATCCAGGACACAGCTAAAGAAAGAGACAGAAAACGCTGATCATTATCCACAAACGCATTCCTTAAGCCTCGTCTTCACCTACTCCTGACAGCTCAGAGGCCTGTGAAGCAGGAGTCGGGGTTTAATGTGGTCCCTTCAGGTTTAAGGCTGTGTTTCAATACTATGAAGGTAGTTAATGATTCTCTGAGGTACATCACCGCTCATACCGCCTTACCTGGTGCAGAGCATGGTATGTTTAAGATAAGATATGAAACCACTGCCTATTGACCCACCAGTTCTCTGGAAAACAGTGTCAGCATTTCCAGAAGATCCCCCCGAGGTAGCAGGATGTCCTGAAGAGTTAGAGGTTATCTAAAGTCGTCTTTCTCAGTAAATATCAATAAAAAAAACTCCTTGCATGGATGAATTTATTGGATGAGTCTGAGGAAACGCTGTGATATGATTCAACACAGTGATGTATTACAGGCTTTGTTCATGTTCTCAGTCATTTCTCTCAGACTGTGAGAGCTGCAGCTGAAACGATCTGTAAAAACAGACTTAAGTCACTGGATACTTTCATTACAGTCAGATCTTTCTGTGCTGTTAATGATAAACACATTCACTGCCAGCTTTCCTCCCTGTCCACAGTAAAACATTCACTGAAAGGACTTTAACATTTGCACTCACTCAAGGACGTCTTTGTTGAACTGCTGCCGGCTTCCCAGAAACTCTCCGATCATCTGCCTGCTCAGGCCTTTCCTCTCCAGGATGAAGCGGGCGATGCCCACTGGCGTGTCTGACACAAACCCCCTCTCGATCAGGTACTGGATCCCCTTCTCCGGCTTCCTGTAGACCAGAGGAAACACGGCCTCTTAAGTTGTTTGCTCTGGGACTGAAATTCTTTTTATTGGTTGTCTTGTTTTAGGTTTGTTCTGTTATCATTTCTGCTCTGTTCTACGCTGCTGAGAAGTCTAATATTTTGGCTTTTTTAAATTCTGATACATAAAAAAACTCCTCTAAACTTGGAAACTTAATTTCAGTAAAACATTCAGAGAGTCCTGAGAATTCTCTGTACACATGGGAGCAGGTTAAAAACCAACACTGGATGGCAGTGCTCTCTTCAGCCCCTTGGGGAGCACCGCATTACAAAGACAAAATGATGTAGCGGAAATTAGAGCTTGGGCTCAAGAACACTTCTGAAAACCACCATCGGTCATTCACAGATGTTCAGAATCCACCATGCAAAGAAAAAACAAACAGAAATGTCACCACCTTCTCCTTTAAGATGTTTCTTAGTAGCCATTTTGACATAACACAGTCGGGAAACACGAGTGGTAACGAGTGGATAGAGTATATGTAACACCTGAGTTTTCTTTTACTATTTTAAGTAAACGGTAAAATGGACCAGTTCTTTTATTCTCCATTTGAGCACTTTATAAAACATGCCTCATTCACCCGTTCACACACATTCATACAAGCACTTTCTATCTATCTATCTATCTGACATCCGATGACCACATCAGAGAGCATCAGGTTCAGTATGGCCAAAGCTACTTTGGCATGCAGAACTATCAACCTTCAGATTAGTAGATGAGCTCACAATCACTCCCTAACAATCAGATGACCCCCTCTCAACAAGCACTTGGTGGAGGAAAAACTCCCTTTTAACAGGAAGAAACCTCTGATAGAACCAGGCTCAGGGAGGGACCGGCTGGGGTCAGGGGAGGGAGACAGCACAACGCTCTGTGGAAGAGAGCCATCAAATAAACTAACGTTAGTTTTTGGGATCATGGAGGCCACATAATCTAACATTTAAAGCTAACATCTAACTTGTTATCAACAACAGTACGGGTAACTTAGACGTCTACGAAGGCATCATTAATGCTGAATGAAACATTCTAACAACATGACTCACTAACTTCCTCAGAGCGTCGTCCAGACACTCTGAGGAAGTTCCAAGCTCACTATGTGTTAACAGACCTCTCTGCATTGAATCATGCTTGTTATTAATCTCTGTCTCTCTTCCACAGCATGTCTTTATCCTGTCTTCCTTATCTCACCCCAACCAATCACAGCAGATGGCCCCGCCCCTCCCTGAGCCTGGTTCTGCCGGAGGTTTCTTCCTGTTAAAAGGGAGTTTTTCCTTCCCACTGTTGCCAAAGTGCTCATAGGGGGTCATATGACTGTTGGTTTTTTCTCTGTATCTATTATTGTAGGATCTACTGTACAATATAAAGCGCCTTGAGGCGACTGTTGTTGTGATTTGGCGCTGTAGAAATAAAATTGATTTGAATGACACTGCTGCTAACAGTGTGGGTGCTTATCTCTTCACCCCCCTGCTCAGAAATAAGGACACAACCAAGAAGGCTCTGAACTGTTGTCAGACGAAGAAGAGATGGTCTGACACTAAGCAGCCCCGATTGCACACTCGGGCTGGGTTACATATGTTGTTCTGTTTGCTGCAGTGTGAGCAGACAGTTTCCTCCATGTTGTATTTTTGTGTCTGACATCAGGTGTTACTGATCTGACTTATGTCTGGATTCTTTGAACTCACAGGAGGCCGATTATTGCTCTGAGTCTTCTGGATGATGTTTGCAGACGTTCTTACTTGTTGAATAAGTTGAGTCCAATGCGGTACTGCCGCCGCTGCACCACGTCGTTGTTGAACGCAGGCGAGTCCCAGCTGTGGCGGCTCTCCCTCTGATAGGTCTGCTTTCCCAGCGCAGCTCCTCCGATTGGCTCCCGGAGGCTGTCGCGGGACGAGGAGCCGGAGCTGCAGTTGTTGACCGTTGTGTCATCGTTGGAGTTGGTGGTGGTGGAGTTGACGCTCTCGTTGTCTCCGTCAGAGCAGAGCAGGTGGTGGTGGTGGAGGTGGGGGTGGTGAGCGTGGTGCTGCTGCGCCTCCATGCTTTGGAGCGCAGAGGAGGACGAGGACAGCGGCGAGGGCGTCAGCGGCGGCAGGGGGGAGAGAGGTGTGAGGGGCGGTACGGGAGATGGCAGCGGGGAAGAAGGGGGTTCAGGGTAAGCGTGAGGGAGGTGGTGGTGTTGATGGTGCAGGTGGTGGTAGTGGTGCTGGGCGAAGTGGTGAGCGTGCTGCATGTAAGGGCTGCCGCCGTGTCCGTGGTGCATGTGCATCATGTGATGCTGGGTGTACTGAGGGTGGTGGTCGAGGATGGTGGGGAGGTGGGGGATGGGTGAAGGGTGAGGGTGGGGGTGCTGGAGTGGGTGAGGGAGCGGGTGCGAGGGCAGGGTGCGGGCCGAAGGCATCGGCAGGGGGACGTTGGAGGGGCTGCGAGTCTGTCCCTGCGCCGTGGCGACCGAGCGACCGTTGGGTTTGTGTTTGATGGTTCCCTGCGGAGATTCGGCTTCGCTGCTTCCTCCGCCTCCTCCTCCTCGCTCATCTTCTCCGCTTTCACCTTCCACTCCTCCCCCCCTCCTATCCCTCTCTCCACTTCCTCCCCGCTCGACTCCTGACGGCTCCTGTTCGTACACCAGGCGTCCGATAGACCCTCGCTCTGACCTGAAGATGGGAACGATACAATGAATTACCACTGCGCATCTTCTAGTCACCTGATTCTAATGGAGCAAAGCGGTAATCATGCTGACGGAGGATTTTAAGGATGTGGAATGGAAAAATACAGGCACAACTTTCAGATGAGCATTTGCCTGAGAATCTGTGGACACTGCACGGTTATATGATAGAAACCTGTCAGTCCCAAGCGAGCCACGCCCTAAACGACAGCCCGCTTTATCATCTGTCTCTAAATGGGACCATGATATACAAAATGAACATTGTGCTGTTATATAAAGTAAAACTAGAGGTTGAGACTATAAACATATGAGTAAAATCACTACATTAGAAACACAGCAGGCACTTTAATAAAGTCTCACTTTCATTTAGACCTCCTTTAAAAGGTGAACGTAGCTTCCAGGCTTGACCGTGAAGTAGAGCTGGGCGATAGAACGATAACGATATGTATTGTGAAATAACTTTTTCTCGATAGAAAAATTTAACTATTGCGATAGACCTCACCGCTCTTGTCCTCTTAAAAAAAAAGAAGAACAGCCAATCCAAATTAAGTAGCGCAGAGCCGAACCAATCACAGCCGCAGCGTCACGTCACGTGACTTGTTACGTACAGCACAAGTGCCAAGCCGCACATGTGTATTTGTTTGGGAAGCAGCCAGCCGCCGTGCCGCCGGGTAATGGAGGAAACGAGTGTGCCGACTAGAGAAAAATCAACCGAGCGTGACCGAAGGTTACCGAAGAGAAACCGATGATGGTTCCAATGCCGGAGAGATTGTCGAACGGAAGAGCCACAGAAGTCCCGTAGTGTGAAGGTGTTTCGGCTATTTCAAGTCTGACAAAAACAGAGCAGCGGCACTGTAAATGTGCCGAAAGCAAGTCTGGAAATACAATAAAGCGGTGCAGCTCAGTCTCTGACTGGAAGCGCTAATTCGTCATTCGGCTTTTGTCAGACTAAAGTAACTGTTAAAACTGTTTGAAAAGCTCAGCTATACAACAAGGAGAGATGGAGAATTTCCTTTTAGTTCTCAGTTTATTTGATATTGACAAAAGTTAGTCAATTTTGTCTGTTCTTCTGTAAAACAAACTAAGATTTATTTTTAGAATTAATATTTGCCTTTTGTGTAGTTTGCCATATTTGCCTTTATTTATCTGAAAAAGTCTCATGTTCCTTAAGTGCATCTCCCCTGTTGAACTTATTATGGGAAAGAAATATTTAAATCAAAACAAGCTGCTGATTATTTCACATTTTACTTGTGAGCAACGGCACATTTAAATCTTACAAATATAGTTATTTGGCTTATATCGTGATATATATCGTTATCGCCTGAAATGAAAAAAACATATCGTGATATGAAAAAATCTTATATCGCCCAGCTCTACGGTGAATCATACATTAAAGTTCCTGCAGTGTTTCTAAGGGTCAGCCGTGACGAGCTGGAAGCTCACCTTTTAAATATGGACTTCATGTGTTCATGTGAAGTATTGACTAATTTCAAACGTCTTGCAGGAATTTTGTGTTTTGACCGTGCATGCGACCTTGTTCTACAGCGCCCCCTGGTGAGGACGCTCGCGTCTGCGTCTGTTTTCATGCAGATTCTGAAACGAGACGTTTAAATGCTGCTGACCTGTCGCTCATGTCCACTGAGCTGTCGCTGGGCGGTTCGATGGTCAGGACGGGGAGATGTCCTCCTCCTCCACCCCTGCCTCTGTACTCGCCCCGACACTCTGTGCAGGGGGTGCTGCTCCTCCGGCTCGTGTTGCTGCCTCCCTCTGTCTCCCTGCTGTCTTCTCTCCCCCCTGCACTTCCTCCTCCCCCTCCTCCCCAGTACTCTGTATCAGAGCTGGAGGCGGGACGGGACAGCGGCGAGGAGGGGAGGCAGCCTTCATCCATGTACAGGGTGACATCACTGAAGGAGGTAGCGGTGCTGTCCTCATGCATGGAGGCACCTCCTCCTGCCCCCGCCCTCCCCCCTCCTCCCCCCGTCCGGCCCGCAGCACGTCGGGAAGATGTCGTGCTGTTGCGCCACGCACACTGTCTGTAGTCTTCCTCCTCGTCTTCCTCCTCATCCTCTTCCCCTTCTTCCTCCTCCTCTTCTTCCTCCTCATCGCCCTCCTCTTCGTCCTCGTCATCGTCCTCCTCTCCATCTCCTCCCGCTTCCTGCGAGTCTTCACGGCCGGACTGGCAGGTGAGGGAGTCGTCCATGGAGTCTGCCAAGGACTTAACCTGCAGTGCACGAACGTAACGTCACGACACAGAAAAATACAGAGAAAATATAAAGAGAAAAAATATCCCGAGCTGATGATGAGAAGGTCAGAAGAAGAAAATCGCTGCACAACTCCTGTCAGGAGAAAGACGGCTGTGGAAATCTGCACTCATGTTTCTTTCTGTTTGTTTGACCTTTGCTGAGAGACGGCCAAGAATCTGCCGCAGGATGGGAAGAGACTCCCGGGGATCCGCTCTAATCACTTCTGATTCATTTTCATTTAGCTTCAGGAAACTCTGAGACATCCAGCACTTTATAACAGATAAACAAAATATCAGCTGAGTTAGGCTGATTTCTTTGTTAGTTTTTAATATAATATACATCTGTGTGTGTGTCATTTGCATAAAAAAGGATAAAATCATGTTTGCAAATGACATGAGTACTCGGAGGCACAAAAATAGAAAATGGAAGATGAGCCAGGGAAGGGGCAAAAACAGAAAATCGTTTCTGGTTAGGAAAGGATTAAAATGATTACTTTTCTGCTTATCAGGAAACGAATGACTCCACCAATCCTCACGCTGAGTGCCTCGCCTACTCGGATATTTATTTGTTCGGTTTTAGGCTCAAGGTAACAGTTCCTGCACAATCCAGCGGGCTTTTAATTTGAAACATCTACGCATACAAATATGTTAAGGTCTGCCTATTAGCATTTTCTAAAACTTTGAAACGCATCTCCTGTCTCAGAGGACGGAGATTCCTCAGCGTCCATTGGTCCTAATCAATGAACATTTACTTCCAAACCTGCACTTCAGTGACTGTTTCAGTGTTAATTGCTGCCCTGACCGCTGGGACAGCAGCTGCTAACAGTCCTGTAGTTGAAAGCTTGTTTGTGGGGCTCCACAGGGATCATTGTCTGGGCCAATTCATTTTCCAATAATCGCGACTCTTTTAAGACCATCCAACATTTAGCAGAGATTTTCTGTCTTTTAAACTCAGAATATTCAAACACTTCTAGAGGTTAACTGCTGAAAATAAAGCTTCCCCCAGATTGTATTTGTATTTACTGGCAACCTCTGATTTAGTAGCTTTATAAACCAAACTGAGCAGTTTTGTTTCAGCTTTGGAGAATCTCAGAGACTCAAAGACTTTAATAATCTAGATAGTATTATGTGTGAACTAAAAAATGTACAGACTATGACAAAATTAGTTTATTTTCATTGATCAGCAGCAAGTCTGAGATTACTTTTGAAACTTTACATATTACTTTTAAAAGGTCGGATGGTCCTGGGCTATAACTCAGACCTTTTGAGGACTTAAAAAGAAGCAACTGGACTTCTTTAGGTTCATGAAGGTGTGTCTCCAAGCAGACACATCTATGGCATCAATTTCAAAATCCTACGTCACCTCGTTTTCAAGTTATTTCATTCACAAGATTTTCAGAAGATTTGACCTCTGAACTCTGACCTTTAGGTCAAGGTTACTGAGATTTGAACTCGTCTAAGAGTTTTAGTAGCTACACCTATGGCATCAATTTGAAGATGCCTCGTTTTCCAGTTATCAGATTCACAATCTTAGATGTCCACGCAGCCCCCGCCCGTCCATCCACCCATCCTTGCAGCTTGGTGGGGTAATAACAATACCCCCACATCCTTTTTTGCCTGAGGAATAATAATTACTATGTATCAACAAACTCTTTTATGAATGAATTATAATTATATTCATTTATTGTAATAATGCTGTGCACGTTTTGCACATGTGTACTTCAGACCGTGTTCTTTAAATATTTTTCATGACTGTTGAAGATGCTCAAACATCTCTACCTGCTTAGAGAAGGAGTCGTCCACATCCCCTGCGTCCTCTGAGCCCTGCTGACCTGGTGGTCCCTGACCCTGTGGTTGACGCTCATCAAATGAGTACTGCAGCCACCGAAGAAACAACGCATCATTAGAACAAACCGAGCAGAACCTGGTGTGTTTCATTATGTGCTTTTTTACAAGTGTGTGTGAGAGTGTGTGTACCTGCATCCTCATGTTGGACAGGATGATGCGGCGGGTCATCCTGCTCTCTGAGGCGGAGCTGCGAAGCCTCTCAAAGTTCTTGTTCATGCGATATTGCCTGAACGCCGTCTGGATCGTCTTCGCTGCCCGCCGGGACACGAACGGGCCCCCGTACTTCCTCTCCAGCATCTCCACCTATCAGGCCGTACGATCACGCAACCAATCAGAGAGGGAAGAGCAGAAACGATCTTTGCATTTACAGGAAACAGGAAACAAAACAGTAGAAACTTCCAGCGAACCTTTGTGATGTTGCGTGTTGGAGCACGGACCAATAAGGAGGTTTTTTAAATGACGCCTCGTGCCTCCAAAGGCAGCTCTGCTCCTTAGCTGCTAACATTTCTAACTATATACCTTTACTTTTGCTTCATTTGAAAGTAAATACATATTCTTTCACTAATTTTTCTCTTCCCTATGTAAACCTCCTTATTGGTCCATGCTCCACGTTGCTGTGTCTCTGCTTCTGTGTGCATTATGGATAAAAGGAAGGGCAGAATATAAAGGTGTCCTGATGTGTCCTCTACCCTGCGGGTGATTGAAAAGGCTGCTTTGTAATGGAGGCGATTACATGGAAAACCTCTCACAGGAACCGCTGCAGTGGTGTTTTTAGAGGTGTTACTTATGAGGCCGACTTGTTGTGGCATTGTACCTTCTTGTCCTGGAGGTCTGTAGAGAGCTCATAGCTGTCAGATAGAGCCTTGCAGCGTTTGCTCTCCTCCTCCTCTTGCTTGCGGAGCGCCAGGCTGGCTGGCTGGTGTCGGCTGCGCTGAGCCCAGGCGAGGCTCGCTGGGCTGGGGGGCGAGATGGGTGAGCTGCCCTGGAAGAGGACATGATGAGAAGACATGTAATCAGATTTGATTTACTTCTGCTTTTATTTATTCAGGGTGACAGTACACATAATCCACTGATACAGGTTTTACTGTCAGACTGTTAATTTGGTCAAAAAAAAAAGTAAATGGTTTAGTTTAATTAGCTCTCAGCCGAACGTTGGATTAAAAAAGAGATCAATGTGTGTAATTTATTCGTTGGAATAATTTGATCCACGGTTTGAGCTCTGAATCTCTGTCATACAGCACCAACATCTGTTCCCCTGCCCTGGTGACCCACGAGATATCGCTGCTGTTTCAACCATGTTTGCTGGTTTAGATCAACTTTGTGTTCCTTTGAAGCGACCCCTTCCACCTTAAATGTCCCACTACAGCAGAAAGGGGCCACCAAGCTCTTCACAGAGGGGATTAGGATTTTTACAAATGTGGCTGAAGGCGACACTTCCTTTCATAAACTTCAGAATAAACTTCAGACACCTTTAGTAGCTGCAGATAGACGGTGCATGTGTTTTAGGGTCGGTACCTGTGTATGTGTGTGGGAGGCTCCCAGGGGCCCACCGGAGGAGGGAGAGCCGTAGGGGTCACAGGGGCTGGAGAGGGGGCTGTTGCTATAGCGATGGAAGGGAGGTGGATGGCCAAAGGATGAATCAGAAAAGGTGAGTGCCTCCGGACACTGAGAGTCGCCCTCCACACTGCGAGGAAAGAGACAAAAACATGAGGAGAACGAGAGGACGGGTTATCCATCTGCAGATGCTGCTGATTTCAGGTGAAATCACGCTGAAATAATGAAACAGAAGGTGGGAGAGAAGCTGTGGGATGCAGAGAAGGAGGAGGAAACTTGATCCAAACAACTGAGAACAGAATCAGGACGGCAAGAAGGCAGAAGAATGGACTTAAAGAAAAGGAAAAGAAAGGAAATCCGTGGGACAGATGGTGAGGTGGGGAGGAAGAGAAGGGAAAGGAAGGATTATTAAGGAAAGGAGGTTAAAGAGCAAAGTGGAAGACAGGGAAAAGAGAAAGATGAATAGATTCAGATAAAATAGCTGCACACTGACTAAACCTGACAAACTGGACCAAACCAGAGTAAACTGGCCTAATCCTGACTGCAACGAACTGGAACGAATTTGTTCAAATCGACCATAATCAGATAAATCTCTGTCTCCATCTCACTCCATCACACCAACACTCTGCAGGTCCCTTTTCACTATATCCATGAATCTTCTCTCAGATCTTCCTGTTTTCCTCCCTCCCAGCAGCTCCATCCTCACCATCCCTTGGTCCAGAATATCCACCTCCAAAAATCAAACCACAAAACTGGACCTTACATAAAAACAAACCAAACACATCAAAAGGGTCAAATTAGACCCTTTGAACAGAGTAAATCAGCTGGATCAGCAAGACTAAGTTAGATAAATACAAACTGAATGAAAAAGACCAAACTGTAGCAAACTCCAATAAAACAAACCACAAAAGAATGTTACTGACATTTATTAAATGGTCTCATCACAGTTACAAACCAAACACAGTGGAACAAAAGTTCAACTGCACCTAACTGGGTCTAAGCTTGAAGAAACCCAGCAAAACCATCCATCCATCCATCCATCCATCCATCCATCCATCCATTCATCCATCCATCCATTCATCCATTCATCCATCCATTCATCCATCCATCCATCCATCCATTCATCCATCCATCCATCCATCCATCCATCCATCCATTCATCCATCCATCCATTCATCCATTCATCCATCCATTCATCCATCCATCCATTCATCCATTCATCCATCCATCCATCCATCCATTCATCCATTCATCCATCCATTCATCCATCCATCCATTCATCCATCCATCCATCCATCCATCCATCCATTCATCCATCCATTCCTCCATCCATCCATCCATCCATCCATTCATCCATTCATCCATCCATTCATTCATCCATCCATCCATTCATCCATCCATCCATCCATCCATCCATTCATCCATCCATCCATTCATCCATCCATCCATTCATTCATTCATCCATCTTCTTCCACTTATCCAGCTGACAGGCTCCAGACTAAACAGAACTAAAGAAAACAAAAGGAATGAATTGGACCAGTTAAACAAAGCCAATAGGAATTTGGCTTAACCCAGAATAAAACGGACTAAAACCGGAAAAGTGGAATAAAAGAGCAGCTGGCGCTAATCTGGCCTAAGTGGAACAACCCAGTCTAAACAAATCACAGATTCAGATGAAGTGGACCAAATCAAACCAAATGGGATGTTCAGACCAACACATGGAAAGCTAGGGGGAAAAAAAGACTTAATCCAGAGTAAAACCAAATAAAACGCTCTTCTTTTCTGTCTCATCTTTGTTGTAGGAGACGCTACTCTTCCTCAGCCTGGTTCTGCCAGAGGCCTACTCCCATTCAGAGGGAGTTCTTTCTCCCCACTGACTCCAAATGACTGATTGGGATTCTCTTTCATGTTTTATGGATTTAGCTGCACACTCACATTGAAATCACTTTTAATTGGCCAAATCAAAACAACGTGGAACAATTGGATCAAAGCAGAATAAACAGAAAAAGGGACAAAACAAAACCACTTCTCCTGAACTAACTGTCATGAACTGGATTAATCCAGATGAAACTGGACAAAATGTATTAGACCATCATACTGTGGTCACCTAGCAGTTCACAGTGTTTAATGCCTCAACAGAGACGTCTCGGACAGACTGATGCAGATTACTGCTAAGAGAAACGCTGCGACAGATCAATCAACTTATTGATAAATAAAGGAGACGAAGAGAGAAGAGAAAAGAGGAGCAATCTGTGCGACGGGCGTGTGTTTCATCATCAAAGAGGCTCTTCAGTGTTAATCTAAGACACCCGTGAAGCTGGCACAGAAGCTAACGTGGGCAGTGCCAAGCTAGCAAACACACACACACACACACACACACAGAGTCACATGAGGGTGACTCATGGCAACAGCAGTGTGAGTGTGTGTGTATATGTGTGTGTGTGTGGGTGTACAGTATATGTGAATGTGGGTGTGCAGTGCGTGTTTGCGAGAAGCACAGCGTGAGTGTGTGGGAGACAATGTGTGTGTCTGTGTGTTTGCACAGCTAGCTTTATGAGGACCGAAGTGAGTTTAAGACCTTGGGAAAAAGGACATTTCTTTCAAAGTGAGGACGTTCAAATCAGTCCTCCCTTCAGGACTGTTTGACGGGTTCAGATCACAGACTGTGTGAAACTCGTGGTCACAGTGGAGTCACCCACTGGTTTCTGAAATCTCATTTTGCAAACTCCACTTCAGCTTGATGGCTGTTTTCATCCCGATTTTACTGAAAACAGAGGCGACAGTCTTTGGATGAAGGGTAGAGTGGAGAAAAGGGAGAACACCAGCAAGCCTGGTTAGCAAACTGCATCGATGCATTGCAAAGACACAGACACCTGCTAAATAACATCTAGATAAGCATGCAATTACCCTCACAACAAGTCATTTTGAAGCCATATTATTTGTCAGAACAGAGTCTAATTAAGTGGCTCAAATTAGCAGAGCTGAAAGTTGTTATAAAGACAGAAATTAGCTATAGACACCACAACATGTTGCAGTGTATCAGGCTGTAACGTGTTTATTTCTGCTGTGTTTTTAACGTCCGAGTCTCATGTTTGAAGCCAGATTCAAGCGGACGTTAGAGGAACTGCAATTTTTGACACTGGGTTTATGTCAGCGATGGTCCCCACACAAACGGTGACTAGCCTGCCACTGAAGTCCACCGAAGCAACTTGAGGCAGCTTTTACTTTGTGCATCTGACTCAAAGTAGCGTCCATAGTTATTAAACTGTGTCTGCAGCTGAAATACTGAGGCCAGTGTGTGGCAAGGAAAACGTGACTGATTCGTATTAACAAACCAAAAGTGCAGCAAGAAAAAACACCAAGCATCACACCACTACTAGTCCTGACTATATGCACAAGGCAGGTGGGTCCACTGATTCACGCCGCAGACAGCGAATCCTGAGCTGTCAACAACAGGCGTGCAGCCTCATCAGACCGCACTGATTTGTTTAGCTCAGGTGAGCCTATGCATCATATCTGCTTCGACCTGTGCAGGGCTAAGAGATGTGCAGAGATGCTTTTCTGCTCAACACTCTTATAAAGAGTGACGCTCAGGCAGTACTCAGAGATCCTGACGTCTCATTTTTCCCCATTCTGACGTTTGTGGACATTCACCGAAGCTCCTGGCATGTATCTGCATCACTTCATGTACAAAGCCACATGTTTGGATATGACCAAATAACTCAAGTCAGTTTATTTATGAGCACTTTTAAGAACAAGTGTTGATCAAAGTGCTGCATAACAGAACAAAATAAATGAAAGAAAAATGAAATGTCAAGATTTAAAGATGCGAGTTTAATTGCCCAGACTGTTCTGAAGTTTAAGGGCATGTTTTCATCTGTGAAACTAGAAGTGTCTGCTCAGCTGACCTCAGTGATCTTTTGGGAACATGCATTGTTAAAAGGTCAGAAAGGTAAGAAGGTGCTAACACATTTAAAGACTTAAAAACCAACAATTGGAAATAAAGTATTGAATTTCAGGAGCGGGACCACGCTGCCAAACACGCTGTTTCCGGTTCTCCCCCAGTTCTACAAGCTGTTCATTCTCGTTTACATGCCCCCCCCCCAAAAAAACAGGAAACTGGTGCACCGTCATGAGTTGCAGATGAGAAAGAAGAACTGAGTTATTTACAGAGGTCTGAACAGTCTCACCTTAGTTTTTCACTTGTTCAGGTTCAACGAGTTTAGCGCCATCCATGATTTCATGGCAGCGAGACAGTCCAGCAAAGCTTTCGGAGGAGCCGTGGTACGCAGACAGATTTGTGAGTCAGATGCATAACAAGGAAATTCAATTCCATATTTTTGGAAAATTGAAATCAGGAGCATAGAAATTGAAAAGAGTACTGGACCAAGAATGGAGGTCATGAGAGTGGAGCAGGTGATGATGAAAACCCACCAACGTGACAGAAAAACCTCTGCCTGTGAAACACACACACCTCTAACACACACCTCTGCAGTGCACAGACCAGGAAACACGATGCACTGTATCGAATGCAGCAGCTGAAAGCATGAAAATGGTTGAATCTCCAATTACTAAAAGATCATCAAAAACCTTTCAAAGTGCTGATTCTGTGCTGTGAAACTGGACTGAAATATTTCAGTCTGATATTCGTGTCAGGTATTTATTTCCATCGGGGCCTGGAGATGGTGGAAAACAACTTTCTCCAGTATCTTAGACAGAAAGGGCAGTTTAGGGATCGGCCTAAAGCTTCTTTGACAGACGGCAGAATGATGGCATGTTTAAAACTCAGCAGTCCCCGATACTGTCCAAGACCTCGTTTTACAGATGGGACATCGAGGGAGCACACAGCAGGCTTCAGATGACCGATCACTTCAGAAAAAGTCTCAAAGTGGTCAAAATCAGCAAAATATTTGGGGAACAGGGAGATCACAGTCAGGGGGAGTGATGTGAGACCTTATACCTGCAACGTTATCACCTATAACTGCTGATAAGTTTATTAGAGATAAGGCCAGAAAAATACTTCTGCTCTTCTGCAACTTTGTAATTAAACATGTCAAACTTTAACAAGGAAATCTGAAGTTGACCCATTCGCTCTCCAACCAATAAGCAGGTGTTCCTCTGCTCTCCTCAGCCAGCCGAGGATGAGCCAAATGTAGGTGAGGAGAGGTGTGTTTGATTTATATCCCAGCTGTGCGCTGAGCCCCATTGGCAGGCTGCTACACTTCACTGAGGTCAGGCAGTAAACTTCAGGTCACCCTGACATTATAAACCATCACATCTGCACCAGATTCTACTTTGCAAACTTCTATCTCTGGAAATTTCTCCTTCCAGCTCTTAACTGGGAAAAACTGGTTTGCAATTCACAGCTCTACTGGAACGTGTCTCTGAGCAAGTGAAGAAATGAAATATTTGAACTGGATGTTTTTGCATTTAACATCTTTAATGACAACTGCAGAAATCAGAAGGAAACCATCTGCTTTAAATAGTTTTAAACATTCATGTCTTGGTAGGGTTTTCCTGCATTTATCCATCTGCGTTGTTCTGGTGTGTTTGTCTGCATTCTCTTAAAAATAATGAAGTTAACGGCTCTCATCTTGTGCGTGTGTTCAAAGCCGCCTCCCCAAAATGCATTTGCTTAGCAACACGACCCGGTTACACAATTTTCCTTCTATCGAACTACACCACCAGCTGTGCCACTACAGAAGGATGCCTCCATCCACAACCAGCGGCTGACGCCTGCGACAGTGACAGGATGTAAATCCCGATGACTCTCCCACGCTTCAGAGCTGGAGGGTTTATTAGTGGCACGCTCCTTCTGGTTGGGGGATGTCGCCGCTGGAAAACAAACATTTCCTGCATGAAACTGCTCAGAGCAAGGTTGGACATCAAGATGAATAAAAGCACAACAGGCCGGACATAAAACACATAAATCTGAATTTAGGGGTGAGCTGGAACTTTATTCGTTATGGAGCATTTAGGATTTTGCCGATATTGTGATTATGAATACTTCCTAGAACTACTTACTCCCACCCCTCCCCCCAGGGACTCCCCAGATAATGTTGTTATCTAACATTATGTCTTTGCATCGTCTCCTCCTGCGCAGCAAACAGCACAGATTACATGAAAGACTCCAACATAATTGACTGCAGCCTGGCTCTGCGAGTCGTGCACGGAGGCTGTTTGCAGGCTTGTGGTAAATCCGGCTGTACAGACGTGGAGGTGGGTGGTGGGGGGGTCTGAGCTGTATATCTATATAAGATGGACCTGATACTGGTGGATGTGAGCCGTTCAGTATTAAGACACTAAAAAAATGAATAAATAAAAATACTGCAGAGTTTTTTCCTCAGTGTTGTTCATCTTGACTTGCAGAAAAAAAGCTATCGCAGAGAATTTCATAGATTTCTCCGAGTATGAGATCCAGGACGTGAAGTTACATATGCATAATGTAAAAGACAGCAGAGTGAGGCATCCTATTGGCTGAAAGTGTCTGATTAACTTCACCTGTGATAAACTCTCAGCTGTGTTTGTGATGTGGTGGTGGTCAGAGGGCCCGGTGGCGCCAGTGTCCGGCAGCCTCGCCTCTGTCAGTGCGCCCCAGGGTGGCTGTGGCTACAATGTAGCTGCCATCAGCAGTGTGTGAATGGGTGGATGACAGGTTGTGTAAAGCGCTTTGGGGTCCTTAGGGACTAGAAAAGCGCTATACAAATACAGGCCATTTACAGGCCATGTTGGTGCATTTTGAATGATCTGACAAGTAGTATGGCTTCCTTGATAAAGACTGTCCAAGCTGTGGGTGAATTTCTAGCATCACATTCGTGTGTTTCTTAGCACTAATTAACAGATTGGTGTGCATGTGGGATGCACCCAGTCTGTGGATGCTGTTTATGGATGCTGCTCACTGAGCACGCCGCCTCTAAAAACCAACACGGTAACGGCCAAAACACTGAAGCTGAGGCGTCACAGCGGGACTTTATGAACAAATGGGGAACATCGATCTCTTACACACAGCTTAGAGTGCTCTACTTTCTCTTTTAACCTCCTAGGACCTGCCGTCCACATATGTGGACGTCACATTTTGGGTTATTTGAGTTCGGGTCTTAGGAGGTTAAATGCATAAAATACCACAAACATGACTGGACTCCATTATAAAAACAACCCAGCAGTCTGCACTGTAGGATGATCCTGCAAAAACCTGCCTGTACAACCACAACAACACGTCACACTGTAGAATTTTATTAGAGTGAGAGCAGCACAGCACATATAAACCTGCTGCAGCACATAAACACAGCAACACTCACATGTAAACCTTGGCTCTGCGCAGCAGCTTGTTTTTCCTGAGAAACCACATGAGTCCGGGGGAGAGGACACACACACACACACACACACACACACACACACACACACACACACGCTACGCAGTACAGCTGCTCATATTTACCATAGTTTCTGATAAATCTCTGGTATTCCTTTCAAATTTTTCATCCACACACAGAAGACGTCACACGCTGTTTCTGTTTGGTATCCTGCATTCATAGCCAGGGGCAGTAACTAACAACACACGCACACACACGCACACACACACACACACACACACACACACACACACACACACACACACACACACTAAGTTGATTGGAAGCAAACTCCTGTGCCTGCACACACACATAGATGATGATTAGAAATCTGATTTATGCAGGTTACAGTGTCAAAGCAATGACTGCACTTCCTGCACAGGCCCACACTGATACACCCGAGCTTGGGCACACTCGCTTGTAATTAATAACACACACTGCGTCTCTCTCAACTGCTGTCCTCCCACGACTAACAGTCGCCTCCACCAACGAGCCAAACAGACGCAGAATATAAAGACAATCAGTCAGTTAGGCAGGCAGCTTCCCACAGGAGCAGGAGACCTGAAATATTCACGTCACAAAGTCGATCCTGGGCTGCACCTCCAATCAAACACAATTTAATGCCCTCATTTTATGAACTTCAATTTAATGCTTAATTACTTGCATGCAGACATCACAGTTAACTTACTCTGACATTAAATAAGAAGACTCCATCCATCCATCCGTCCGTCCATCCATCCATCCATCCATCCATCCGTCCGTCCATCCATCCATTCATCCATCCATTTTCTGCTGCTTATTTGGGTCGTGTTGCAGTGGCAGCAGTCTAAACAGAGAACCTTCCACTTCCTGTCCACCTCTTCCAGCTCATCTGAGGGGACACTGAAGCATTCCCAAGCCAGCTCAGAGATATAACTTCTCCAGTGTGTCCTGGGTCTGCCTCTGGGCCTCCTTCCAGCAGGACATGCTTGAAACACCTCACCCAGGAGGTGTCCGGGAGGCATCCTAGTCAGATGCCTTAACCACCTCTGGATCCTTTCGGAGTGGGGGAGGAGCAGTTCGGCTCCAAGTCCCTCCTGAATGACTGAGATCCTCACCTTAGCTCTAAGGGAGATAAAGCTTATTTCTGCCACTTGTGAGTACAGCACTACTTCCCCCTCCTGAGGATTCGCCAGAATCACTTCGAGACAGACCGAAAGCTTTGTTTCATGGTCGCACTAAACTCCTCCCACACCCAAGTTTTTCTTAAGCTACTCCCAGAACCCCTCTCCACCCGGCTGCAGGTACCCGTCAGCTGTCCTCTTCTGATCCAGAACTTGGTTTTTATTGGAGAACAGCTTCTTTTTCTTTATCTGTTGACATAAAATCTCAGAGGAAGGGTGCGGTAAAGACTCCCTAAAGATTTCAGTCCCTACGGGTTCAGTCTGGAAGATAAATAAGCCGTACACAACTTTGCATCTGTTCAAAGTTCAGTTTTTGCTAAATTAGAGCCGCCTTCTTTTTCTTTCAAGAGCTTCCTTTAGTGGTCCCCACAGCCAATGATCTGCCTCCATCTCACCCAATCACCAGCATCCTCTTATGTCACACCAGCTGAGTGCCAAGAGTTGACAAGCTGACGGTACAATAAGGTGGAGTTTTGTCTCTCAGCTAAGCAGATTTAGCTTTCACACACACACACACACACACACACCAAAATACCCCATCTCATGTCAGACCCTCCCCCCCCCCCTCCACCCCACTGCTGCTGGGTGTTATGATGAGGTGGAGGTCAGGACAATGATAATGATGACAAATATGACAGCTGTCATTGTTATTGGCTGCTCTCTTTGTCACTGTCACACAAACATGTGGTTTTTGCACTAATAACTCCAGTTTTTAATTCACAAAAATATTTTTTTCTTGTTGCAACACTCGTTCCTTCACATCTCAGCTTTTTAAAATATAAAAGTAAGAGGAGCTGAGATTTTAAATCGCTCCCCGTAGGCCGAGTGACCACACGAACCCGGCAGGCTGCGGTGTAAACAACAGCCACGACAAACAGGAAGTGAGGGTGCAGCAGGGTGACACAACAGGCAGCGACTCCCAGTGAGACGAGGTCGGTGTCACGGTCTGACACCCGCACATGAAGGAGCAGGAAGAGGAGCAGGGTGAAGAATGACCACATGATTCACTGACCTGACTGTCTCACTGACTCACTGACTGCTTTCAAACCGACAGACCAACAAATGCTTTCCTGCTCCAGAGCGGCGTGAAATATCACAGAGACCAAAGGAAGAAAAACAAATGAATACAAGAAACATTTCATATTTAAGTTTTTGAATGATGAAAATCTCTGGGTATATTAAGGTGACGGTGGGTCCCTCCTTGTGCCTCAAAATCCTTACTTTTCCTCTTGCGCCCTTTATCTACCAAAAAAGGGAAATAATCCTTCCTGTAATGAACACTGCAGCCTCCAGGTGGCACCACCGAGGGTGTTGAAGCCAAATTAATGTAAAGTAAATTAACAGTTGCGTAACAGTGTCTTTGCATGAGAGGGGCTTTTTATTTGGCTACTCTTTACTCCGCTGTAAATGTCCCCTGTGGGCTTCTGTAGCCTCCAGCTACAGCGCTGCAGATGCTGTGGTTCATAACAGGCTGAGCAAGTGGAAGTAACTGATTTATAAAGCTCAGAACATGGAGCCACAAGGGAACACACACACACGCACACACACGTGCAGCTTTGTCAAACCTCCTCACACAGGAGGAGGTCAGTGTATCACTCTGCTGTAATTAATAATGTTCTGTGATTAACTGTTGAGCTCAGTAATTACACACACGCACACATCAGGGCAACACCTGCTCATTGTGTGTGTGTGTCGGTGTGTAACTATCAGCCATGTTGTGGGGACATAAATCTGTGTACACACTCACACTGTGGGAACCCGCCTACCTGTGCTCGTAATCTAAGCCTAAGGTTGAGCCGAGGTTGAGTTCAGATTAAGGTTACGGTCAGAAACACGTGACAAACTGTTGTCAGCGCAGCGTCGCTTAAACTTGCTGATGTGCTGTGACACGAACTAAGAACAGAACGACCTCTTTATCATGTTAAGATGCGTGCGAACTGCACTTACATATGTGACCACATGTAAACAGCTAACATAGATTCTTTGTATGACCGGCATGGCTGACTCCTCGGCGCCCCCTGCTGACCAGCTGTAAACAAATCAATAGGAAAACGAGCACTCTGCTCACTTGATCTGTGACCTCAGGAACACTTTCCTGTTGAGTTTGTGATCTCAGACATTCATGTTTTTAAGGTCTTACTGAATGAAACATGACATTAAATCATGGTCCATTAGAGACAAAACAGATGAAAAAGGAAGACGAGGATTTTGGGCCAGACCGCCTCCTGCAGCTCAGACAGTCTATATATTAGAAGGTCGGTGGATCGATCCCTGACTCCTCGAGTCCAGATGCTGATGTATCCTCGGTCAAGTTAGAAACCTGAGTTGCCTCCATTCAAGTGCAAGTGTGTGTGCACAAAACACTGGGTAACACATATGTGTCTCCTTCACAATGGTTCTGTGTTGTTCCCATGCAAACATAGTGAGCATTTAGAAAGTACTTATGAAGTAATGTCTTGATGCAAGCTCAATCATCCAGGTCAGGAAATCTCAAAATGTTTTCAGTGGGACAAACGTTTCGTCATTCATCCAAAGTGACTTCTTCAGTCTCCTTCAGAGACCAGTGCTGAAACCACCAGAACAGAGTGTCTGACTTGCTCTAACTATCGTTATGCTACAGTCACAGTAGGAAAACACTGGTTGGAGACTGCAGCATGACCGGTATTATTGCTACTGTGCACAATGAACGTGCTTCTCGTTGGTTTCTGTGGAAACACGAAACAAGTTTTTAAAGGGACTTTTGTGCATCAAGCCGATAAAAGGCTGCTGGAGTTCACCTGCGTCAGTTTGGGATTCAATACGGTGAAGTTGACAAATGTGTGCAGTCTGTTCGTTATAACACGGCAATTAACTGTGATAAATTTGCAAAAATCACAAATCTGTTGCTGACAGCATCCAGAGAAACTTACACTAACTACTCTTTTTAGAGTCTGCAGGGCAGCGATTTCACTGCAGCGTGACACTCCATAATCTTGTTGTTATGCAGGAATTGGTCCAAACTGACTGTGTTCATGAATAGATATAAAAAGATAAACAGAGATCTAACAATCCATCTGTGACAGACAGGTCGCCTCCCACCAGGCAGGCTTTGTAATCGCCTTGCAATCGCCGTGGTTGCCCAGAGGTTGAGGGTCTTGCACACTCAGGCAAAGACATGGTTGCCACAACTACTTGCATTCAGTCAACAAATATGGAAAAACTCATGCAATCATCAGGCAACCAGTGAGAAATCTTAGTGGGAAGAAGGTTTTCTGTGGTATTTTTATTTTAGTGCGACTGAGCCACAAAGTCGAGTTTTTCCTCCTCTGTGTCGTATCAACGGGCAGAGACAAACATCTGTGCAGGTGTTTGAACTGAAGGACTCGACGAATCCTACCCCTGACCAACATTTTCATCTAACAGCCATTAAAACACCGCAGCGACTCCAGAACTTAAAATATCACTGTATAACATCCCTGTTGCTATGTCAACATTTGTTCCAACATAATGACTGTGTCTAAGAGAAAAGGGAAGGCAGTGAAAGCAATGTGATAATGAGAAACTCAAAGCAGAATAATAATAAAGAGGCTAATGGCATCTAGAGAAAGACAGTGAAATGATTTCTACTTGCACCGCTTTGCACGTGGACACTGTGCAGATGGGCAAAAGTGTGCACATTCTTAACACTTCATTAAAAACCTGATTCACAGCGATGGAGTGATGGGAGGGGATGTCTGAGGCCATATTGCGTGAGGGACGGGAACCAGCAACCTCCCTGCTCGTCTGCCCGTAGGCTCGCGGCGCTCTACATTAGGACACTGAGCGAGTCTCCGGGAAAATGTGTGTTAGTAAGACACGGCTCACCCAGGCCCGAGTGTGTAATTGGTTTGTGTTTCTGGATGGACGAGTTAGTTCGTGGACTTCTGTGATTGTGTGTTTGTGTGTGGTTTCTGTTGTTGGTCCAAACAGGCACCAAATGGCACCAAACCCCGAGGCATCGAGCTGCTACTCACAACAGCTACATGTGTGTCATCCCCACCTCTCTCTGCTCTTGTATTCTGCCTCGTTCTCCCCTACAGACGGTCTTATGCCTTTCCTTCTTACTACCACTCTCGTGTGTGTGCATATGTTCTTAGCTCTTTGGCTACATTTGGCTAAATGGCCACTAAAGCTCCAACCAGTTTTCTATCCAACAGTTCAGCTCGGATACATAAAACCTGGACTTTCCTATGTAGCTACATACAGCAAAAAAGCCTAAATCTGTCTCTAATAACAACACAAAAAATATGATGTTCAGTAGTGAAAAACGCTTTCTGTCTATCTGACGGCTTGCAGGGTTTCTACCAGCATATAGATGGATGCAGCCATCATGATGCCATCCCACTGATTCTGTACTGGCATCTGCTAATTAGTGCTAAGCACCAAACGATCAAACGTTTCAAAAAGCACTAACAACACAAGACAGAGGTGAGTCAGCTCCTTACGCTGGCACAAGTGAAAGCAAAGCGTGTACAGCGTACAGCTGTTACAAATATATGTGACTGAGACCAAACACACTTCCTGAACTGGACTGTAAACACAAAGAATATTTTAACATACGAGTCTATGGGGGAATTACTTAGACGTCTGAGCCTCTTTTTGGCACTTTGGTGTTAGTTATTTCCTTTGCCCTGTTGCTGCTCGGTCTCCTCGTGCCACCGGCACCGAGTACAGGCTGGGACAGGTTTAAACCCATGCACAACTCTGGCTGGTGAAACAGGAAATACACGATGGCGTGAAACAGCAAAATTTCCAGCTCCTTGTACAATTCTATAACTAAATAAATTCTCTTGGCTTTTGTACCGGAGAGCCATAAAGTGAGCGTTCCCTCACATTTTCCATATATGAACCAGAACTCACCGGCTTTTAAAGAAAATACAAAAAGACTCATTTTACAGTTTATTTAATGTGGTATAATTTCATATTTAATGCTTTTATATATAGAACAATAATTCCAAAAATATAATGTAATAATTTACTTAGTGAGTTAAGCTTTATGGCTGTGGAGGTGCTGCATGTGTGCCCTTTATTAACAGGCTGTCGCTGGTTGTTACAAGTCGATTAGGATGACAAACGTTAACAGCAGAAATGCCAACGACTGCAATCATTTCAAGCACACAAGAGAGACCCGCCGCAGCCATGAAGAGATTACATGCCGTGAGTTTAACGGTCCTGACTGAGTTTGTTGCTTCTGTTTCCTGTCCTCGTCCCGTTTCCACCCGAGCTGCACCCAACACCTCGCCTAACAGCTGTCAGCCACCTTCACTATCCACCAATCAAAGAACAGCTCAGAGTATTTTTTTTCTTGCCTGTTTTTAATCTTGTTGTTTGTCATAGTCCCCTATTTTTCCAGCTCGTCGTCTCTAGTTTTCATCTTTGTGTTTGAGCAAAGAGCAGCAGAATAATGAACCATGAAACTCGAGTCTGAATATTAATATGACTGAGGAGGATCAAGTTAAGACGAGTAATCTGACTGGCCACCTTTCAGACTTGCCCTTCTCCCCGTGCGCACGGTTGGCTGGTGGACTTAATGAGCTTGGACAGAAAGCCGTGGTTGGTCAGATGAGAGATGGCAGAGATGGGACTGGATGAACAGAGATGACAGCTAGTTGATGAATCAGCCTCAGGTTAGTGTAAATGTATGACAGCTACAAACAAATAACCTCCTCACAGCTGCTCTTTTCCTGACAGACAAATATGCAGTTTACGAAGAATATCTGAGCAGATTTATCAAAAGTTATACTGGAAGCAAACGGTCAGTTTAACCCAGAAGTGCTTCACAGTTCTGTCCTTCGGGTGGCAGGAAGCCCTCTAAGGAAACTAGCTGGCTGTATTCTGTCGTATAGCGTGAGGAGTCTGGACTTCGTGGTCCAGGTTAGGATGCTGCTTGAGAACATTTCCGGCACTCGGCCTGTGAAACTGAATGCAGGGAATACTTATCTGGACTATTCTCCTCAGGCTGCTGTACTGACCCTGCCAAGCATGATGGGAAACAGATGGATGGATGTGTTGTTTTATGAATTAAAAGAGCTTCAGTGTCCAGAATCAGCAGCAGGATGAGTGGTGACATGTTTTTCATTCAGTATATGAAGGTCTCCGTCCTTCAGCTGACCTTTAACCATCCATCCATCAGGCTGTCAGAGCTCCAGCCTCTCCACTGTGTCATGATGAGTAATGGCTCCTGGACATTTGGTCAAACCAGTCCTAAAAAAATAGTCTCTCATCATCGACTTCAGCCCGAAGATGATGGATGCATAAGCAGCTGCGAATTTCACTCTGCCGCCTTTATCTTTTATGGAAATTGAGAGGAATCAATAGAAATATTGATCAGTACTTGTGGTGTGTGACTGAACACAGAGCTGAAGTAGCTGTGACTCATCCCCCGTGGGCACGTCCCGTGAAATCCAAATGCTCTGGACATACGATGATCGTTATCTTGAGAATATAACAGAACTTTCACCCTATTTTGAACACTTGTAGAGACGTGAAAGGCATAAATCCCGTGACCCGTGTGAGGTCAAAGTTTTCAGTTTCTGCTTCCTATCAAAGGATTTGATGGATTTGATTTGTTATTTAGCTGATGGCATGGAGGATGTTAATAGGCTCACATCCTTCGTTCAGGCCAGATTTCCTTCCGTTGCAGCTCGTTCTTCTCGACAGACCTGCAGGTACTGATTAGAAATACACTTGTGCCTCAAGTTTGCAGCAGAACATTGCAGACTAAACATTATTTTGATGGCAGAAGACTGAGAGTCAGAACTAAGTGAAAGAGTCTGCAGTCGGATTATTATCCTCAGCTAGAACGAGCCATCTCTATGTCAGGCTGAGAGGTTCTAACGCTGGAACGGCCTCTGGACACCTGATCAGTTAGATCCAAAGCAGGATGTGAAGTGAACTTCATCACTAACACAGAAGCTACTAAATATAGAGCATAAGCTCTGTCAGAAGAAGGCTGTCTAGCCATGGCCTCAGAGGACACGAAGCATCTCCAGAGCATTTCTCAGGAGGGGAAGCAAGGTCAAACCATCAGCCCCGGCTTAGACATACCAACAATTAAAGATTCTGGAAAATGTCACCTTTACTCATGAATCCCAGTTAAATTTGAAGCTTTGAAGCCCACAGAGTGCTGACCATAGCATACTGTCCCTTCACTCATCAGGCCTAAACTACAGGAAACTCTGAAGAACATTTTAGATTTTTTATCTTGTATGCTAGAAAGTTGTGGAGGAAATAATATCAGGTGTTGCAGACGTCGAGAGCTGATCGATAGAAGCAGGGAGCTCTTTCTGCTGCCCAGCTGTGCACATCTGTAAACCTGCCAAAGTGACAGAGGATGGTGCCAGATGGAAATGGAGAAGAAGCACGTATCGCTCACACTGATATCTTCCAGGCAGCTTGAGCCAAGATGCTGTCATTAAGAAAAAGACTTGTATTGTTTTAATGAATGAAATGACAGCACCTTCCTTTGACTGTATATTTGCTGTTTTTGTATCCAGATGTTGTTACATACGATGCCTTCTACAGCGGGATGAAGTTTGACATCTTGAAAACATCTCCATCCTACAGCACTGCTGCTCCCCTGGGCGTCGGCTGACGCAGGAGGAATCAAAGTCAAAGAGATCACGTTATCCCAGTGAAAACACTTAGATCAACTCTAGTAGAAAAACTGTAAAAATAAAAGGATCCCGCTCAGCATGTGGTTGCACTGTCAGCCTCGGTTATATAACTGCTTGAGCTGACTGAAGATGGTGACGGGGCCTGAGGTAGAATGTGGGGTTAATGCACTGACATCTGAATAGGCCATTACAAAACAACAATTGCAGAATATAAGCAGCTTAGTATAAGACGAGGCTCCAGGCAGAACAAGGCTGGGATGGAAGACATGCAGCAAATAATAAAGAAGAAAAACTCAATATTTAAATAAACAGTTTTAATTTTCCAGATCTACTGTCATCTGGATCAAAGCCTGTAAAGAAAAGATAGCTGTAGCCACCCTGACGTCACACCCACCATCCTGCAGTCCTGAGACTGGACATGTGACATGTGACGAATCACACCCAGAACTCAACTGTTAGACAGTGAACATTCAGATTCACCACACTGGCAACCTGCTGGGTGTGCACTTCATTTAAAGCTCTTATTAACCACGTTTAAACCTTACATGGGTTTGCTGCGTCTTACATGACAGATTTGTTTATTGCAAAAGAAAATAAGAAGTTTTCTGTTAGAGCCAGACAGCTGTGGAACTGAGGTTAGCAATCAAAACAGCACGGCTGCTGATATTCCTACTATTGATTCATTCATTCAGTGGATATTACGACAGGTAGAACACACTAATAAATCCATTATTCATGGATTTATTAGTGTGTTCTACCTGTCGTAATATCCACTGTTTGATCAGGTTTGTCTAGTTCTTATTTGTTTCTGTGTTGCTGTTTTAACTGTGTTAACAGTTCCTGGAAGCAGTGAGGTCGTTTTTTCTGGCAACCACACATTTCACCCCCTGCTGGCCATTTGTACAAATGCAGATTTAAAACAACCCCCTTCTTTTATATACAGTCTTTGGTTCTGAGTGAATTTTGACCTTCAAAGCAGCTAAATAATTTCTCCTCAAGGTCCAGTTAAGGCCCTAGGCTTCCAGCTGTTTCACGAGTGTCCTAACCAGGGAGTGGAGAGGTGAATAATCAACCTGGACCTTTGCTTTGTGAACCGCTGTGTCCATGATTAGGAATGAAAAGTACTTCTCAAGCGAGACACAAATAAAAACTCGCAGTCTCGTTTTTTAATTCCCCTGTAATAGGCTGTTATCTCTCCCTCTGCAGATTTACTTATCAGCAAACAAAGCATTAACATTTTATTCTTGCAGACTGAAGCAGAGCTGCTCTGAAAACATACACACCAAATAAACCATTACTGCCTGTTGGCTTAATGAACAATGAAGCCCTCCAAGATCTGCGGCTCTATTTACACTGCAGATTAAACTACATTCTTAATAAGAATAGAATCTCTGCTTTTCAATGAGTCGCCTTTCATCGGCAGAGCAGGAGAGAAAAGGCCTCCACTTAAACATATGTCCAAGAGAGCTTAATGGGAAAATCACAACATGATGAAGGAGGTTTTCTGCTACCAGGGGCAAATAAATGAAAGGTGCTGCAGTGACGTCTAAAACAAACTGAATTGTCATGTGATGGTTCAAAATATGGAGTAAATCTGGGTTTAGTGTTGATTTTCTGCCATTTTTGTTCAGATATTCACAGAAAACCAGGACGACAAACCTCTGTGTGGAACTGGAATGAATCTCTGGTGAACACTAGGGTTCATCCTCCGGGGACCATAAAGACCTTCACACTAACGGTGAAAGCGGCGCAGTGACCTTACAGCAATAATGAATCTCAGAGTCTGTATAGCAAAGATGGACATAATCCCTCTGACTCTGCATTGGATGAGAGGGTAGAGCGCTAGGTTTGTGCAAGCTTGGTTATCAAACTGCATCCAGAAACCATCCAGACCTCCAACTGCACAAACATGTCCACGGTTCAGTGACTCCAGTCAGCTATCGGCCAATCGAAGCATCCACTCCTCTAACTCCAGCATAAACGTGGAAGATTCTCCTGAAGTGACCTAAAGAAGCTGAAGTCAAGCTCAGCAAACAGCAGCTGCCAGAGCTGGGGTCAAATCAAAGAGGCCACCAATAGCACCAGCAGAGACGCAATCAAGGACAACCAGACTTTGCAGTATTTCCTGTGTTTATCTCAAGTTCACTGTACAGAAAATATCTTTCTAATTTATGTCTCAAAAATCAGTTTCATGCAGAGGAGAACACTGCTAATAGACAGCGCACTATTGTGCATCAAATCCTCGAGAGGAAAACCTCCACACAGCACAGCCACACACCTGTGGGGGCGTGACCTGCCCGGTCATCCAATGAAACGTGGCCTCCATCTCTGGTCTGCGATGAGCCAACGCTGTGCGGTTTGTGACTGATTTGATTTATTGTAATCAGAAGTCTAATCATATATGACTAGTAGCTATTTACTCGCATTAATGCTGAACCACTATAACTCAAACATGTTTAAGCTAAAAGAAAAGAAAAGAAAAGAAAGAAGGAAAGATCAAATAAATCTGTGATTCTGGAAGGTTTGAAATATTAGGAGGTAAAAGACTTCAGCCCAGTTATCTCTGCAGCAGGCTGTGAACGGTTTATTTCTGTGGTTCAGTCAGATATTTTAATGTGTTTACTCACTTTTGGAGCCTCAAGTGGCCATGAGAGGAACTGCAGTTTTTAGCGCTTCCATGTCGGCTTCATGTTTGAGCTGCTCGCTCTGTGTCTCTGTGCTGGGCTCTTTCGTTCTTGTTATCCTGATGAATAAACTGCGGTTTTAAGAGCCTTTGATGCATATTTTCCATTATTTTGCGATTAATTATCACAATCATTTCTAGCTTCATCTGTGCTGACTTGAACTGATGGAAATAAACTGTTAGTTGCTGCCTCATTTGTACAGAATTTCATGGAAATCCATCCAATGGTTGTTGTGAGTTTCAGTCTGGCGTTGCCATCCCTAGAGCCATGCTGCTAGCGTAGCTAAAAATAATCAGGCAGCAGAGAGACCCGTTACTGAGCCTTCAGTCCAACAGAAACGATCACAGATCTGACAGAGACGAGCGCATCCTCAGGTCTGTGCCACAAATCACAACAAATGTGGCTGAACACAAGAAGCTGATTTAACTTAATCAACCTAAATCATCACAAAAAAACTTTTTTATTTTAATATTTCTGTGGCCTGTTCTCCACTCGGTTACCTGCTCTTTGCTCACTGCCATAATTTGATTTCCTCTCAGGGATTCAGAAAGTTCATCTGGTCTTATCGCAGGACAGCGATCTCATTTATGTCCACTCATTCATTAGAAGGTGGTACAACAGAAAAATAGAAATCAATATCACAACGCTATTATAGCCAGCGTCATTAATCTTAACGACAGCCACGAGCCAGCCCCGAGGAGCGACTGTGCAGCGGAGCAGTTTGGAGGTCTATTTCAGGAGGCAGCTGAAATCATTTGGCTGGCTCGCTTTCGTCCAGCATCGTTGCCCTCTGCTCCCTCTGAAGCAGGATGAATCACGGCTGTGTGTGTGTGTGTGTGTGTGTGTGTGTGTGTGTGTGTGTGTGTGTGTGTGTGTGTGTGTGTGTGTGTGAAGGAGGATGAATTCAAATAACAAAAGAAGAAATGTCAGATTAGTAAAGCAGTCTTTAAAAGCATGCTTCTTCTGACCAGTGCTGAGAAAAAATTGGCGTTCAAAGAAAGTTCAGAGTGATTTTTTACTCCTGCAGAGGTCTGCTACAATTTTCACTGTAACAGGACATCACTCACCCTGTACTCCAAAAGGAAGACGATCACAGAGGCGAGGAAGGAGTCACTACACCATCTGAGAGGCATTTCAAACATTAGCACACAATATGTTCCTCCTCTGCCTTTTTAGTTTTCATCTTCACGTCATTGTCTCACCTCCCAGCTGGGCGAGCGCCGGTTCTGCTGGAGGAGCGTTCCCGTTAAAAGGGACTTTCTTCCTCCCCACAGTCGATAAGTGCTTCTCATGGGGTGGAGAGAGTTTACTTTACAATACATGCTGATGGGAACTGCCATTCTTTAACTGAACTGAATTAACAGAATGGGGAATGAACTTGCAACGCCTTGTAAATATAATGGACACTGAAAGAATTTTAGTTTTTCTCGCACACTTATAGCTTTGCGACTTAAAAATTGAACATTTAAGACATCAATGCAATTAAAAAATGATGAGATCGTATCTTATCATTTAATAATCTGCTCTCTCCAGCTTCCACACAGTTATGTTTCACACAGACCGCCGTCACTACGAAAAACCTCAACTTCATCCGATCAACACTGAAAGCGACATTTATTTATTTTATTTATTCACATTGTTAACCTCCCCCAGAGGCTGCTGGGGTAAAAAGTTCCTGCTGGGTGTGAAACTGTATCAAACTGCACTCTCTCTGTTTTTAGCTGTGCAGTGAGCCTCTGAGCAGATGCTGCGTTTGCATTTTTTGTTTGGAAGTTTGTGGCAGGTGAGCATTTATCATGTTTTAGCCGGCTAATTATTCACCACTATGCACCTACTGTTATGTGCCAGCCCTTCAAACAGGAACAGATATCATTTGTGAAACCCTAATAGGCTCTTTTCATGTTTTATTAACAATCTGACACACAGGGTTGGTGACATCACGAGGGAACAGATTGATGAACGGCCTCCTGCCGGTTAAAGGAGCTGTCGGGAGAGAAAACAAAACTGCGAGCTGAGCGCTGAGAGAGTCGAGGTCAACACGTCACCATCGCCACAGACGACGAGCAGCTCCGAGGACAAAGGTCAGAGAAGGTGAGACTTCACAGAAACAAACGTACGAGTGAGATCAGGAAGAAACGTACGTTTCTCTTCTTCTGGTAGACAGATGTTTAACTTATCCAGCTCGCCACTGAGTGCGGCCATGGCAACCACAGCACTTCCTGTGGTTTTCAAATAAGCTCAGAAGAGATGAGTGTTTGCTATCCAACCAGCATGAAAATTAAACAACCGGCAGCTGAAGAACAGGAAAAGGTACCGAAACCGGGGGCTGAAGGTGAAGTGGGCTTTTCCTTACTTCCTGTCGTATATCTCCTGTTCACATTAAACACAGTTGCTAATAACGAAGCCAATGTGTGTACAGCAATCCCTGTGAGCCAAAAGCTCCTCTAAACACTCAGTCGGCTCCCAGCACAAGCTGCTGATGACCATGTCAGGGACACGTGGTCTCAGTGACATCACACAGACTGCCGCAAACATGGTCTTAGTCACTATGAGACCCTCTGCTGTTTTGGGGAGTCCTATTCTTGGAGCCTCAGCATGATGCAGATCAGACTGTGAAACTGAAACAGTAGCACACCCTGCTTGGTCATCCTTCTGGACTCTAATGGGGCCGTCTTTAACAAAGTCGACACCACAAGAGCTGAAACCTGCGACTGAGGCAACAAACCCAAAGACTTGGCTGCGGTGAGGATCAGACGAGAAGTCGGTTCGTCCTATCAGAAACAACCTGGCTGCTTCTTACAACCAGAGAAGCTGCCCCCTGCTGGCTATTAAAAGTAATACAGCCATAATGTGCACTTTTTCTGATCTTTGTGTTATATCCATCTTTCCCATACAGTCTATTAAGCCTGAGCTTCGTCATACAGGCATAATATGAATATCCATCATGGGAACGGCATCTATATGGCAGAAAAACAAAAAAACAAAGCAGAATAATAATAAGAATTCATCATCAAAACAACCAAAACAGCATTATTTTAGTTTATTTTCCACAGCAGCCACTGAGTTTGATTCAGAGTGCTTCTAATGACAGGGGCGGGTTCAAAAAGCCCTCGACACGTTGCTGTGAACTGTTTTTATTCAGCTGGGTGGAGATCAGGTGACAGAAGGCCACGTCACATGACTCACATCTACTTTCATACCTATTATGTTCGTCTCCTCACGTTTGCTCCTGCTTTTCTCTCTTCAGCCTGACGGTGAATATGCTGGACTTAAAATGGAAACGCTCCACAGGATGACAGGTTGTCATGTCTTTTTGCTCTGGTGGTGTTTTTTTTTTGGCATCGCTCGTGTTGTTGACGTGTGTTGGCCACTTTGTCGACTGATCCTCGGTGCTGCTAAAAATAACTACTCTCTCTGTCTTCTGTTCACAAGTGGCACTGTTGCCAAAACACTACCTGCATCTATTCAGCAGAGTCACTGCGGGTCACCGGCTGCACACGCTGCTGCCGCTGCCTGCTGCAGGAAGCCACCAGACGCCACCGACTGATGGCTGAGCCTCAAAACAATCCGATGAAGGGCGTTGGCCAGAACGAAGAAGAGGATGGGTAGGAAAGAGGAAGGGGGAGGCCAGAGATTCAAAAGAGACTCAGGGGCTGGATTTTAGGAGGACAGGGATGAGAAGAAAAAAATAAGAGGAGGAGAAAGGGAGTATTATGGCAGGAGGTTAAAGAAGCATGATGATGATGATGAAGGAGGGGCAAAGAAAAGGCAGGATGGAGGCAGGACAGGACAAATAAGGAGGAGGGGCATGAGGAAGAGGTTGTTTAGATGATTAGAAGGAAAAACAAAGAGGACGTTAACAAGCAGGATGTGGTGAGAGGATTGTAAAGGAAAGGAAAGGCAGAGTGAAAGGAGGAGGAGGCAACATAAAGATGGGGCTTGGTGGCAAGACGCTGGAGGGAAAATAGAGGACAGATATTGAGGGATGAGGAGACGAAAAAGTGGACACGCTTAGAGAAGGTTGAGATGATGGACTGGCCCGTGCTTTGATTTAACTATGATGGAAGTGTTTTATTCCACTTCCAACTCTGTGTTTGTTTATTTATTTTGTGATAAAAATGATATCTGCTCGAGAGATGGCTTACAGTTGCTAGGAGCTGTTTTCATACCTTTGAAATTATTTTTATTGCTGTGAATTCCCCCAAACAACCTACACAGCTGTATCAGGTTCAATCAGGCGTCGGCTTCACGTTCCAGCCACGCACGTCGCCGTGGTGACTTCTGTGGATATGAATGGCGTGGAGATGTTTCACAGCAGCATCGAAATTAAACTCCAGGGAGACGTTTCACTCTCTGAAAAGTTCCTGCTTGGCGGCGATCTTTTGTGAAGGTTCGGGAACTTTTTACATCACTAAATTAATTGTTATTTAGCGTATCGAACTGTGACACAGAAACCTTAATTATATACCACCAATTCACCTTATATATGGCAGGGTAAAAACCCAACATCGAAGAGAGAGAACCTCGACAATCATGAGCATAACAGTTTGAAACTTAATCTTAAAAGTAGAGAGGATGTCTTGTCTCTTGAATCCAAAGGAATCAGGTCTCTACTCTGATATAGAGGAAATGATGTCATAATACACTTTAACTAACCCTGGTCATTGCTTCGTAGTGTAGCAGTTTTTTAATACGTAAAGACTCACATACGCAGAGACCGGTCAGTGACCCCGGCTGCTTGTGGTTGCTGAGGAAAAAAGAGTACAGGGTGAAGCTGGTCGCAGAGAAGGTGCACTACTATAGTTTGAGCCATGGCTGGAGTGGAAGATGGCATCATGTCTGCAAACACTCACTAACTCCTCGCTAAGTAGTCGTGCAAACAGTAAGAAGACAAACTGCTCGCTTTCAAACCAAAAGTTGTGTCACTTGAAACATGTTTTGATGGTAAGGTACAACTTTTATTTTGAAGGTGAACAAATCCAGGATTTTGGGTTTGCTTTGTACAGGTTTAGTGGTCTTCATTATTTTCTTGGAAAGCTGTCCAAGAACTAAAAGTACTGTGTGTCATTCTAAATGTAAATGAATTTACTCGGCGCTGCAGGTGACTGGTTGGATGCAGGTGGTGCTGAGCTGCTAGATGATGAAGACTGCTCGCTGCCTGCACTAATCCTGCCTTCACAGCTCTAAATGGCTGAAGCTCACAAAAAAGCAGCACAAAATAGGTTGCTGTGGTCCAGAAAACATTTGATGTCATGAAATATTTCACCTGGAAGCTCATAGTTCAGTTTTCTATCAGGAGAGGGTCTCTGCAAAATCCTCCACTGACTTAAGTTAAGCACAGCACAAAAGTCATGGGCGTGATTCTCGGGTCTATTTCTGAGCTGACAGTCAGATGAATTTCAGGTGAGAAAGTGAGCGTGTTTTTAACGGTGATGAGTCATAGAAGAAAAAACACAGATTCAGATCGATTACCACAAATCTCTCGTGTAATTGTCGCTATAAACGCTCCTATTCTGCAAAACGCTCGGTGAATCATTACCAGCAGTAAAAGGTAAACGTTCCGCTCAATAACAGGACATCTCAGAGTCATTATTTAATTATGTGTTTGACAAAATAATGTCAAATCTATAATGTTGCACTCAACCTTTCGGATACATTATTAGCGCTGTATTTTATGGGACATAGTCTCCTTTTTATTTCCAAAGAATCTGAAAACTGATATGCAAGTCCAATTTCCACAGTTCCCGTAGAGGAAAGTGCCACTAATTACAGAGGAAACCAGCACTCGGTCAAAGCACGCAACATGTCCTGCAGGATTTTTTGCCGTGTATCTGATAGGATGGAAAATTCAGCACTTCTATCACGTCCAGCATGTAAACTGAAGGCAGGCTTACAGATTTTTGTCTGCAACCAGTCAAACCAGTGATATGAACTAAAGTCCAGTCACCATATAAACCACTAAACATCAGCTCAGATCAGATGAATCATAAAAGTCTGACCACTTGTTCTGATACCTTTTACATTTTAATCAAAAATAAGACAAATATTAAAAATGACCTGTGATTTTAGGACAAAGCCTCAAGTCTGTAACTTTGTATGTAAAATTCTGCAGATTGAATTAACAAACCAATGTTGCTGTTAAATAAATAATATCAATAATTTCATGGACATAAAACAGATGATGGTGCTTATTCTCAGGTTCAGTTCATTCAGGTTTATTTATATGACACTGAGTCACAACAACAGAGACTCGAGGTGCTAAACACACGATGAAAGTTCACTCAAACGTCAAAGAAACAAAAAACTGTTTAAAAAACTGGACAATAGCATCTGTTGCATTGTGCATGAATGATTTACTGGAGCTTATTTGCTGTGTCGCAGCTCGTGTGCATTATGAGCGATTTGTTATCTGTAGCAACTGAACAATTAGCATTCTTATATTTGGACACTGGTGTCAGTTTCCACTTTAGGTTGTCGCCTGATTCTGAAGTTGTTACTATAACAAAATGCATTTTATTTCTTAATTTTACGCTGAACCGGTAAAGCTGATCAGTGAAGCTTTTATATTTTACAGTTTTCTGCCCAAATTTCTCTCATTCATATCAGCATTTCCTGTTAACTTTCAGTGACAAACATGTGGAGCTCCACAAGGCTCCGTTCTTAGACTTCTACTGTTCAGCTCCAACGCGCTGTCTCCAGCTCAGCTCAGACTGGGGGGCTGATATTTGTGGAGAAATGTTTAAAAGAATATAATCAGCATAGATGATAGATGATGCTCATCATCATGCAAGTTAATGGGAGAAATTGTGGAGTTTTCATTGTCCAGTACTGATGGCCAATAGTTCTATAGTTATAGCATATGAGAAAGTAGAGAGGATGATCCTGACACAACGAATTTTAAACGATGGAGAAATGTTGTGACTGGTAATGACTGAGGCTGTCAGGTTACTGTCAATTATTTTAAATATTTTATGTTTTTATATGTCGGTCAGAAACCAGTTCAATTCAATTCATATGGGGCTAAATCACAGCAAACAAACAATGAGAACATTCCAGCTGAGACCATGAAAGCCTATAAAAATATCACCGAGCGGTTCCGTAATAACACGTTCTCAGGACATCAGTCACTGGAAACATTTGTCCAACTAAAGAAAACTGAAATAGCTTTTGGTATCAAGTAAGAATAAAAGTCGATGCAAACAGATCCAGAAATATTGTGGATCTAAGACAAAAGCAGCAGTTAGTGGATTCTCTCCTGTTTCCAAACGTGGCCTAATTTTCCTTTTTGAGTTTTCGAAGTGTTCTCTGTCAGCGTTTGAAGGTTTGCCCAACTGATCCTGGGACAGTTCCTGGACAGCTCCACACTGAAAAGTAGGTCACATAATGATTACCTGAGCTAAACTAATTCAGTGTAATTAGTTTACACTGTGTGACGTTAGAGTGACTCCTTTCAAAGTAAAAAGGTTTCAAAACCTGAAAGCTCCTGTTTCAGATGTGACGACACAGTCGTACTTTCTAACTTCACTAAAACCATCCAGTGTGTGACTGACCAACAAACAGAGACACACACCACACCCACTCATCACTAACACCTGTTTGTTATGTATAAAATGTGGGGGAGTAAAACATTTGCATCGCAGAGACCCATGCAGCTCATCATACTTTGTAATGTCTTTAAATGGCTTCCAGGTGGTGGAGCAGCCTCCAGCGGCCATGCTGGGAGTCCCACGCACCTGAATGACTGCAGATGACATCCTTGAGTTGAGATCTGTGTGTATTTGGAACAGGAATCAGGAACCGTTCTGTACAACTGAATGTCTTTGATATACTGCTTAGAGATGCTGGTGACTCTCCAAATGAAGGAAGTGAGAATCGATAAGTGAGATCGATAATGGAATCACATCAATTCACATCCCTAATTTGAAAGGTGATTGATGACTTTAAAACCCAATATTACCAAACTGTGGTGGTGTTGGGTTCTGATAAAAGCAGCTTTCCTCCTTTTGATGCAACTCTGGGGACAACAGCTATCGTTTCATCACAAGCATCCAAGAAGAATAAATAAATAAAGAGCTATCAGCACTAACGGCTAATGGTCAGCGCTGGTCATTGGGGAAATGAGCCTTCGGTGCCCATCTGCATTTAAATGTGCACACGGCTGACACACAGTCTGTTTATGAGGAAACAATAAGGAAGCAAAGCAGAGCTATGCTTCTCATTTCCAGCCACATTTTTAAAACTTGTTCTCTTCGAGAGCAGCCTCGTATTAGCCACAGTTATTGAATTAAGTTCATCTTGTACACAGCCCTCTGTCTGAAACAAGCTCCTCCCCCTTTAATCCAGATTTGAGCATCAGGTGGGCGAGGCTTCTGGACTAGTTACCTGAGATGACCATATAAGGATGTCCCCTTTCTATGATGTCACACAAATCCAACAGTAGAAAAAAAACCCTGCAGGAAACATGTTTGGAGCCGTCTGCAGCCTGAGCGTTCACCTTTGATATGAGCGTTCACTATCCACAGAGTTAACCCTTAAGTGTTTGGACCACTCATTGATGACCTGCTTGGGTCACAGTGGTAGCTTCAGTCAACCGCAGAGTCAGCTGTTAAATGAAACTCAGTATCAGGTAACAAGCTTCCTGTTCCACGCAGGCAGCAAGGACGTCTGAACCAAACGGGATATTTAAGCAGTGTGAAAGCATCTGACGCAGACACACTCCTGCTGAGTGCTACATGAGACCCAGTGGACGCAAACAAAGGAGACTTTAAGACAAAAGCTAAAACTGTTAAGCCAATGTGCTCATTAACCATTTTAATCATTACAAACACAGATGGTAACCATATTAGCAGGTTTGTGTAGGTAGGTTAAATCATTGTAAATGAGTTATGACTTACTGCTCTCCTACTTATAACTATATGAACGTTATTTTGGTAAAACACGTGGGAAATAATTAACCCCACAGTGTCCTCCTGTCCCCTCCTCTGTGATTGTTTCAAACCACCACATAATGAGCCGTTAGTGTTACAGTAGCAGAACAAAAAGAATTACGCACAACTTTAAATTTGACCTTCCCCGTCCACCCACGCCTGCACACAATGTTACACACGATGACCCGAGTCTCTCAACCCTGTCAACACTGTACTCATGTGTGAAAACATTTCAGCAATGGAGGACTAAGTGAAATGGAGATGCCAGGTTCAGCCACATGCCTGAAACAAATGCTTTTAAATGACCCTTTGGCACCAAGTTTTCTTAAAAGTAACCATGTAGCTTTTAGCACCAAACCAGGGACTGAAGACGCCAGCAGCATCTGGATCAATAGCAGTAAATGAGTTAGAAAGTGTTTTTGTAGCGTTTTGAAGCCAATTTGGTTACTTTGTTTCCTTGCGTCGTTTCTTTACAACAAGAACTGTTTAACTTGCTCAGAAACCTACGGGCCCTCCTTCTTCAGGGGTCTACGCCCTTGCAATAATCCATCCACGAGTTTGTGTGACGCGCGATGCTGACGGCCAGCTAGAAGCTTAAACTGAAACCTTATACGTGGCTCTCAGAAGCAGAGAGTAGGAATATTTAGACTCTGATTCAGTCATGTTTCCTGCAACGTTAGTTCAGTTTTACCTGCACTTGGAGGGTTGGCGGGTGTTAATTTCAGGCTAACTGCTGTCGTCATGCTTAGCCAATTATTTTCTCACTATATTTAAACACACAAACACACATCTGAGCACCTTCTGGCTGTTCTGGGGGTGTTTGAAGCCCACAAAATACTGCAGAGCACAAAACACTGATTAATCTCCCTCTCTCGCTCTCACACACACATTTTACAAGCCACAGTTGTAGCAGTGCGGGCTGTTTATGTGAGCCCATCTCTCCTCTTCTGCTGCAGTAAAGCTGGTCGGTGTGTGTGCATAGGATCTGAGCTGAGCAGACATAATAAGCCCTGATCATCCACCCACAGCCCTGCACACACACACACACACACACTGTACAGTGCAGGGTAGTTAGCATTTTGCTGCATCATGTCTCAGTCTGTCTGAGGAAACAGGAGAAACAGAGAGAAAGACTCAACAAGGAAGCTGCCAAAAACACTTTCCTATCCAACACAACGGGACTGTGATGACCTCAGGCCTCTGCTGTCCATTATTTCCACTGTTTCCATCATTAGGACATTTTCCAGTATTTTGGGTCTGTCAGCAGAGATGTCAAGTCAGGCAGGTTTGATTATAGCAGCAATACATAATCTTGATTATGTAACACGGTGAACCAACTTTCAGGGAACTTCATATACAATGAAGACGAAAACCTAAAAGAACCAAAGGTGGAGGTGGTGGAGCACGCAGGGATGTCGGGTTGGGGTGTTTTGCCTGTTAGGCACATGGAGATCATGTCCTGGGTAAGCTGATAATTTTGGATTTTTTTTGCATTGAACTGACAAACAGTGCACTTTTTCACTTTAATGCCATCTTAGAAAGAAAACGTGCTCCCATTTGCAACCGGCTCCTCGAGCTCAGCATTGCTCTGCATGGCCATTTTAGCACGACTCAAGGGGTACGCAGCTAAAATGGGACCTCAGGGGGTCTCGACCAATCAGCAGTATTTGAGGTGTTGGCAGTGAGATCACCCTCGTGACCCCAAATCCAAGCTGTACCCTTTCCATACTCTTAAAAAAGATTTCCACTGTGACTGATTATGACTACAGAAACACGTCGACAGAGTGATGACTGATGTGAAGAGAGAGAGGCTCTTTTGAAGAGAACCTGAGAGTTGGAGGTTCCTGTTGGACGAACAGTGTAGAATCACGCTCTGTGACTGATGTTCAGACAGCTGTGAGAAATCCTCAGAAACCTGACGCGTGATCTGAGAGTCTGACGAGTTCAGAAATCCAAACTTAAATGTTCCATCAGGAGAGAGAAACGGTTAATACTGAACCCAACCCGCTGAAACCCAACAGCCTGAACACAGACGGCTTCTTCTACCTATTGATCTTTTGATTCCTACTATGAATGACAGTGAAATTAAAGAAGCCATCTTGTAAGAGCTGCTGATGCTTCTTCAAAGCTTTATTTACGACTCTAACAAACCAGCCAACGTGTAAACCTCGCTGCTTTGGACATGACGTCAACACGTGAGTCAAAATCAAAAGAAGCTTTGAAAAATCTAATTACAACAAGCTTTATTTCCTTCTTCCTGTTTTCATCTCAGATCTACTGAGATCAAGGTTAAAAACAAAAGCTGCATCATGAACAGAAAATCAACATGAGAGTAAAAGAGAAATTTGGTTTTTATTCCCTCCAGGTTATAAAACTGTCGTTCTTCTCTCCTGTAGTATGGCAGGATGTTTCTCTAAACTGGTGATGTGCCCTAACTGACAGCAGCAACACACCAACTGTTCCACTGATGTCCTCCTTTTCTTAAACAACATATTCTCTGTGTGCTAGTTACACCTGCTCAGCTGCTCAGGAACAGACAACCAGCAAATCAGTGCATTTAGGCACGTAGACGTGGTAAAGACGACCTGCTGAAGTTCAAATCGAGCATCAGAACGAGGCAGAAACTTGATTTAAGTGACTCTGAACACTGGTATGGTCGTCGATGCCAGACGAGCTGCTCTGATTTCAGAATCGTCCCACACAGTTATCTCTAAGGTTACAGGCAACGGTCTGAAAAAGAGAAAACATCGATGCACAGCAGATCTTTGTTGATCTCAGAGGTCAGAGGAGAAAGGGCAGACTGCTTGAAGCTGAAAGGAAGGACACAGAAAGTCATGTGACCACTTATTGAACACAAGATGTGCAGGAGAGCATCTTTGGATGCAAAACATGTCAAACCTTGAGGCAGATGGGCTCCAGCAGCAGGAGACCACACTGGGAGCTCGATTTCGGCTACGACATTCAAATTAGGGTTTGACCGAAACAACATGAAACCATCCAGCTTTGTATCAACGGTTCAGGCTCATGTTGGTGTAATCGTGTGGGCGGTACCTTTTTAGCACACTGTACTGTTTTCTATCCTCCCACCGATGCCTCATTACAGCAGGATGTGTCACAAATCTCACATTATCTCAAACTGCTTTCTTGAAAATGAAAATCAGTTCTCTGCACTCAAACGGCCTTCAGGGTCATCAGATTTCCATCCAGCAGAGCACCTTTGGGACGTGGTGGAGCGGGAGATGGGTGTCAGGCATGTGCTGCGGCTGTGTGGCGCTCACAGGTCAGTGTGGACCAAAATGTCTGAGGAAGGTTTCCATCATAATAGAAATAGTTGGGTTTTGTTCTTTTGTTTTTCTAAAATCGGTCTTTCAGTGTCTCCAAAGACAGATTTCATTTTCTGGTTAAATAGCAGCTAAATAAAGACCAAACATAATACAGCAAGTATACCTGAGGATGGTTTCCCACAGGCATGGACTCAAAGCAGAACACAAAACCCGTCCAGACCATAATGAATTCACTGTTGATATTCAGGGTCCCTGAAGGATTGATTGTTACCCGTAGCATCAAAAATCAGAGCCTAAAATATCATCATACATATTAACACATCACCTTCCTGCTCCCCAGAGGATGCACCATTCATATTTAATATCTTGTCTTTAAGCTTTGCATCCTCTGCTCTGCTGCATGTAAGGCTCAAACAGGAGCCAAGTCCTCAGTATGTTCCCTCTTACACAGGATAATAATGTCTGTAACGAGCGCAGCAGCCTGTAGGATCCTTCGCCCTGCAGCGTCCGTCCCGCTCGGCGTGTCTCACAGGCCTTACAGCCCGAGCGTGTCCCAGAAAGCCTGAGCGAGGAGTCGGGTCAAAATCAGCTCGGAGGTTTCCAGGCAACAGCCTCGCTCCTCATGGGATTAAAGCAACAATGCCGCTGAGTCAACTCCTTCAGCAACACTCCTCCAACAGCCTGCATGACTCAGTTTATGTCTTTTCTTCCTCAACACTCCCACTGGCAGAGCAGAGAACTAATGAAGCGCAGCACTGCTGGGGCTGAGGGCCGGATTCCCACCTGTGCTGCCAGGACGAACACGACTTCTCTATGGTACTGGAACGAAGCTACGTCGTGGATTCTTAGATCAGCAACAACACAAAACCGCGGCTCTAATGTCTCGCTAAGAGTTCCTGAAAGGAGCAAACGTACACGAGCGACGCAGCGATTAAACACAGTCCTACTCCGAGAACAGTGCACATCTGTTCTGACAAAAACAACACCGCCAGTGTCCTCCGACTTCACCCGACTGTGGAAAAACAATCCATGCTTTACTTTATGTCATGTTGTGCAGAAACACAGCTAAAAGCAGCATAACAAGTGAAGGTTTTGGTAAATGACAAAAAGGAAGGTATGAGTTCACTTTAGTGACATCTTTTTGCTTCACAGTGTTTCCAGCTGGTGTCAGTGTTGCAAAAAGATGTTTCTTTCTAGAAACCTCCAACAGCTCTAAGTCCCTGTGAGACTTCCAGATACAGATGGACAAACTGGTGATGACTAAACAACTGGACAGAGTAGTGGTGGACAAGCAGAAGAAGACGGCTGTAGTGATACTGAACGACAGCAACATCAGGAAGGAGGAACACGTAAAGCTTGAGAAATACCAAGAGCTCGAGAAGATGTGGAGGGTGAAGGTAACAGTGGTCCCCGTGGTAATTGGAGCACTCGGTGCGGTGACTCCCAAACTAGGCGGTGGCTCCAGCAGATCCCGGGAACAACATCGGAGATCTCTGTCCAGAAGAGCGCAGTCCTGGGAACAGCTAAGATACTGCGCAGGACCCTCAAGCTCCCAGGCCTCTGGTAGAGGACCCGAGCTTGGAGGATAGACCGCCCACAGGGATGAGAGGGGAATCTTATTTCTCAAATCTCATCATTAGAGGTCGCTGGTCTGGTGCTGCAATGTTTTAAGACTGTTCATGTAAACCAAGAATGATTTGTTCAGTTGGTTTCTTTGTATTATTTTTCCTGTGTAACTTTAGCGTATGGATCATAACAACTGTTAAAGGCGTTAAATAAAAAAAGCTGCTCTGTGCGCTGTCGCTATAAACAGCTGATGTCTGTGATTACACTCACTGTGACTGTCACATGATTCAAACTGTGGATCTTAACGTCTGTCTGTGGGAGAAAGGTGTCCGACAGACAGACAGACCGTCTGTTAGCAGGATCGCAGCGAGAGTGTGAGGTCAGAGAGGAAAATGTCAAAACAACGGTCGTCTGATTCGTGCCGACAGCAAACTCATTACTGAAGCAGATTAACCCACAGCCTTGTATGACAAGAGAGGGAGAGGAAGGACGAGCACCGGACTCTCAACGTATGTATACAGCCCAAAGACGGGAATAATATAAATGTGTGACCTCTCTCACTTTTACATAAAAGTCATGGAAGCAATATTTCTGAACCACTTTAAACAGAGAAAGTACATAAACGATGTTTTTAGGAGAAAAGAGAAATTGTTGAAGGACAGACAATCCTGTCCCACTAATGTGTCCACTGTCTTATTTTCTTGCCTCTTTTAGACTTTTTGAAACTCAGTACAGTCAGACTTAGAGCTGTATAGGGGGGCCCACTGGTTTCTGTAAGTCAGCCTCATTTACTTGCTTCCCAGTGGTGTAATGAAGGTCATGACTAACATTAATGATTGCCTGGGGGCCAATAAGTGAAACACTGAAATAAGAAGCGGATATTAGCTCAAAGGCTGATATCCTGGCTACACCGGAAGATTCAAAAAACAGTCCGCTGCCTCCAGACTTTGAACCTGGCAATAAATCATAGCTTTGCAATTTTTCAGGTGTTTCTTTGAAGAATAAATGATATCGGGATTTCTCCCACAGGTACAATATTTTTCCTCTGACTCTTCCCTGTACAGCATCTCTCTGCCAGCTTAAGTAGAGGCACAGCAGTGGAAAAGACATCGCGTCTACAATGTCAAAGGACCAACAGGCGGAAGGAAAAACTGGGAGCAAACACCACAAACACGTCCACGGCCACTCGTCCATCCTGTGTCACAAGTAGCTGGAGCCGATCCCAGCCGACACTGAGCGAGAGGCGGGAGCACCACGGACAGCTCCCTGGTCCGACGTCGAGACAGACGCTCGCATCCTCACCTACCGCCAATTTAAAATCACCAATGAACCTAACAAGCATGCATGACTGTGGGAGGAAGCTGGAGCACCTGGAGCAAACCCACACAGAGATGGAGAGAACGTGCGCACAGAAACCCTCTGTAGTGCACAACTATACGGCCCGTCAGACCGACTCACGACTGAAAAACAACAGCACACACTTCTCTCCTCGCACGCTTCAGAGCCCAGAATATCCCACAATCCATCACTGCCTTCAGTGTGACACCAGGCCAGCTGTTGCAGGCACCACAACCAACAGACACGAAGATGTTTTTAAAGGTTCACATAATGCATTCAGCCTCAGTCGTTAAGGCGTTTCAGAGAGATGAGGGCAGATTGTGTTTCAGTGCTCGTTTGTTCTCAGTAGTGTTTTTATCGCACACGTTTATTGTTCATCCTCATAACTACGGCTGTCATTCTAAATTCTCTACAGCACAAAACCCTCTGAGCAACACAAAGATGCCGCTAAATGTGCTGTTTGCAGTGATTGGTGGTAACTGTGAAATTAGCCCTCCTTCATTTAGGACATTATCAACACAAACATCCAATAACTGGTCCCCTAAGATGTCTCTCAAAATAATATCACATTAAACCTTCTATGCACAGGAGGCCTGCATGCTTCAAGAGAACTGAATTTATTGATTTAATCCTTCCTGTTTTTACATCTTCATGTGAAAATAAAATCAAAACAAACCACTTGGGTGCTGCTGGCTGCAAACAAACATACACAGTGTGCATGACGGATACCAGAACGAGCCCCACAGTTAAAGTGACCGTGAGGAATGAAGAACAGACCCACAAAACCACCGCAAACACTTTCAGTTTGAGCACAAAGCAACCACAAACATGCACATTTACCACAAAATAACCAGAAAGCCACAACAAAGTGATATGAAACAACCAGTGAGATACTCAGCAACCAATGAGTTGCAACAACACCACAAAAAACAACAGCGACAGCAAAATGACAACCACTGACAAAAAAACAACTGAGAGAAAATCAAAACATCTGCAAAATGATGTGAAACAAAACTAGAGACCATTACAAAATCCACCGACTGTAAAACAACCACAAATGGAAAACAAACCACAGCTAATCAGCTCGGAAATGTCAAATAAGTGCTTTCACACTGTCACTGACAAAACCTGAGAACTGATTAAAAAAAACCTCAAAATGACCAAAAAATTATGAAAATCCGCAAAAAACAAAACAAAAACAGGCTTCAGTGAAAACACCTGAGAACCAAAACCAACAACGTGATGAAAGAAATGTGACCATAAAGTGAAGAAAACGACAAAAAACATCCACATAGACAAAAACAAAAGAGAAACTAACCAAGAACAAAGTGATGTCAACAAAAACGAGTCCAACAGGAGAAAAGGACCAAACAGCGAGAACAGTTAAAGAATGAGCAGAAACATGGGCTGAATGTTGGTGTCTTTGTTACTGTGATCCCGGAGGGCCACTGTATCATAATCCGCCCGTGAAAGTGCTGGCAGTGGGATCGATCCTGCATCTAATGGTGATCCCAGCTCTCTGTGGATACAATCAGCTGATGAACAAGAGGCCCATAACTGAGCTCATCTCCTAATGACCTCTCATCGCGAGAGAGGGAGGGAGAGTCGTTAAAGCACATCTGAGTCTAGATTTCCACGCACATTACATGAAGCTGCCACACGAGCAGATCAGGAGCACCTCGGTGCTTCGAGTCTGAGACCAAACAGGTCCAAAGTCTCCTTTAGAGAGACCGAAAATCACTTCAAACCTTCTAATTCAGCGGCCCGAGTTCCGTTTGTGCCCACTCAGCGCGCCCCGCCGTGTCTGCGCCTCCTTCACGTGAAAAGTTTGACACGTTACGAGCTGCGGCAACGACACACCTACACCAGAAAGGTAGAGAGACATGCACCAAGGGAGACAGGAGAGAGAGAGAGAGACAGGTAGGCAGGAGGAGGCGCACACGCACGCTCGCACACGCACAAAATGACAGGTGATTAGCGGTGACGGCAGTGACATCACCTGTAACGACGCCGTTAGTCTGAATAACGTCGCGTTTCATTAACAGCCACGAGCATCAGCTCGTGGCAGTGCGGCACCGCGGGCGGAAAACACGCAGAGGGTCCGCCGCTGTGCGCGCGCCCGTGTGTGCGCGTCGGCTTGTTTCTTACCAGTACAGCAGCTTGTTGTGCAGGATCGCGGGCGTTTTGTCCGAGGCGCAGTTGATGCACCACATCGTTGCTGCTGTTGATCAACGCGGCGGCAGCAACAACAACAACCACCGGGAGGAGACCGGAGAGAGGGAGGGAGGGAGGGAGAGCCGAGCGGAGATCCAGTGCTGCCTCAGCCTCTCTCTCCTGCTCTGTGTCCTCCTCCCTCCACCGCTCTCTGCTACCCTCGCGCCTCGTCAGAGACGCATCATCATCATCATCATCAGCCCTCCTTCATCGCCTTCTCTCTCTCTCTCTCTGTACTTTTACAGCTCTGGACTTCCTCCTCCTTCGTGGCTTTCTTTAATCTCCCCGCTGGACCCCAAAGTGAAGCATCAACCCATCTGCGAGCTCAGTGATGATTCTGATCATCCAAATATGTGAAAACATCCGAAAAGTTTCGTGTAAAAGTGTCAGAAACACTTTGAGAGAGCAGCAGGTGTTAAAGGTCTCCACAGATGTGAAGAAAACACGTGAAAGATCTACTCAAGCACATCTCAGAGGGCATGTCCACACGTGCTGCTTATTAAGCTCTACTTACTGCACTACATTTATTAGTCAGGGGCTGACGGGTGGTAGATGGCCCCGCCCCTCCCTGAGCTTGGTTCTGCTGGAGGTTTCTTCCTGTTAAAAGGGAGTTTTTCCTTCCCACTGTCGCCAAAGTGCTGCTCATAGGGGGTCATATGATTGTTGGGTTTTTCTCTGTATCTATTACTGTAGGATCTACTGTACAATTTAAAGTGTCTTGAGGCGACTGCTGTTGTGATTTGGCGCTATATAAATAAAACTGAATTGAATTGAAACACCAGAAGTTCGTGGGTGTTGGTTTCTGGTCTTATTGTTTCCTTAATGTGGTGCAAAACATAAAAAGCGAGAAGCTATGTTTTGTAATTGGGATAAAAAGGTGAATTCGTGTTGACCGGAGCTGTAAAACACGCCTAAATTGTTCACAGCTCTAAGGATAATTTGGTAATTAGAACAAAAGGGAGGAAAAAAGTTTTTTTTATATTTCTATTCATTTAAATTTCACATATTTGCAGCTTGTATGCTTTGAATAATTCAGAACAAAAACACAAACAAACCCACCTTGTTTTACAGGTAAACCTTTGACCATTATCATCTTTGCATGCAACCTGCATGAGTGTTCCTGTGACAGACTTCAGCTCCTGTGTCAAAGATGCTTCTCTGCTGCAGTTTTACATCAGCTAATAAACTGTAAATGAATAAACATACAGTCTTAAGAGCTAAATCTAAACTCTTTTTAATCACTCTTGCCCAGTTTGATGCCATTTATTGGTTAAAGTATCTAAACTACCATCATCAACAAAGCCTGATGAGCTCTTTCTCTCTCATGGAGCCAGAAACCAAAGTATACGACAGCAGAAGAGAGACCATCGATCGGGTCACTGTCACACGCATCAGAAAATCATTTAAAATGATTATACAGTCATCTGCAGGCCCATCGTTTCTCATAATGCCATTTAAATCAGAGCCTCCTGCTAGCCATCATCATAAAAACAGTAACGAGGTTCATCCTTTTTGCTTCTGAAACCAGCTTCGTGTACACTTCAAAGAACACAAAAGGGGACTGTTTGCTAGGCAATGTCGCCTTAGTCACTGAAGATGGAGAAAATGCTCAAGGTCACTTTTACTGAGCAAAGTCTTTAAATGACAACACGAGAGCTGTTTGATGCCTCATAGACACAAGAAAAACATGCAAACTCAATTCAGTTCTATTTATACAGAGCCAAATCCCAAAAACAGTTACCTCAAGGGACTTTATACTGTAAGGTAAAGACCCTACTATAATACTGAGAAAACCAGACGACCCCCTATGAGCAAGCACTTGGTGACAGTGGGAAGGAAAAACTCCCTTTTAGCAGGAAGAAACCTCCTGCAGGGGCGGGGCTGCTTGGTAGTCGGACACAGGCAACCAGCTGCATGTTGGAACGTGACATCAAAGAAGATAACAGAGTTATATCCTCAGAATGAGCTACAGCACTTTCAGAAAGACATCTACTGTAATGAAATGTATTACCCATCAATGTAATCCATTGTTGTAAATTTAAATGTTATTAAGAAACAATCAGACAAAAGTCTGACCATCAAACTTCAAAGGTCCCAGCGAACCCTTCTGCAGCGAGCCACGGCATCACTGCTGTTTCCTGTGTGAGACTTCCCACTGCACAGATGACAAATGACGTCTTGTGCTTCATGATGTGATTACTAAACTCTGTCAGAGAAGAAAAATCCACAAACATCTTGGTTTGTTTTGTATTTGTGAAGTGGGTAAAATGACCGCACCCTCCAGGGTTTAGACGAGCAGCATGTTTGCTTAAATCATCATCATTATCCTCACTCTAAAACAAAACACACATTCATTTTTAAGTAACTGATTTATATATTACAGATATTGTTTCTATTTAAGAATGTAAAAAAAAACATTCTTGGAGAAACAAGAGAAACTAAACGAGACCATCGCTCTGCATTTCTGAGTGTGGATGAACAGCCTGTAGTTTTGAGTATGAGGATGTGTTTTTTCACACTGACTCATTAGCAGCGAAGCCGAAGCTTCATTTTTAGCTGAGGACCAGAAAAAAGAAGTCACACATTTATTTCAAGTACTTAAAGAAAGCAGCAACAGACGTCAGACTTGTGAGAATTTACGGAGTCTGCTGGTGTCTCGTGACCATGAACTGAGAATCTCGTCGATCGTAGCCGATAACCCAGCCTGGTTTTGGTGAGGAGATGCTGACCGGCTGCAGGGAGCAGCTTTCTGACAGAAGCAGCGCGATGAGTGGCAGCTGACTGCAGCCAAAGTGGGCGAGACGCCAGCGGCAAAACGGCCCAAATATTCCAACAAAGCCTCCTCTCCGTGCACGTGCTCATCCACTGACATCAAGGAAAACATATCCATGTAGTTAAAAAGTGCAGGCAGCTTTCTCTTACATGAACTTCTGTGTGTTAACACCACGTGATGTCGTTTTACAGAAGACCTGACATACGCAGCTGAAGGTGCACAGAAGCCTCGTGTGGAACGGCGGCATCGCTTCACTGTATTCAGGGGATTGTGTGATCAATAGATACAGGTCCTTATTTAAAAACAAACTGGTGCTTGTGCTCCCAGAGCTGCTGCTGCTGATGTAAAAGAAGCTTTATGTCTGATCGATTGATAAGAAAGCCAGAAGTGTTGCGACACGCTGTCACGACGCAGCTCGCTGAAGTGTGAGGAGCTGCTTCGGGGAACCTCTTTGTTGGAAAATATCTGAGTGAGCGATAAAAGGTGAAGGCTCGAAGGTTAAACTGGAAGCAGAGCACAGACTCAAATGTGACGTTTTGTCAGCTTGACTTTGAAACTGACGAATTTCAATAGGAAGCATATTTCTGTCTGCATGTATGTGCAGACTTCAAAGTACATTTCACCATGGCAACCAAGAAGACAGAGCTGTTTTAACTATCATCTTCTTATCAAGCTAACAAACAACTTCTTTTGAGCTTTTATTGCAGTTTGTAGATGATGAATGATGCAGTGTAAAAATCTGTCATGTGCGCGGCTCGAACTGCAACAAATTAATTCCATGTCCAAATCAGCACTTTTCCACCGTTAAAGTGTAAAATAGTCCAGATGAGTTATGAAAATATTAATTTCATGTAGTGATCAGTAAATATGAAGGACAGACAGATTACATCGGAGGGTCGGCTCTCTGTCCCTTCTCGTTTGCAGTGGTGACGGACAGGAAGTCAGAGCTGAGGTGGTTTGGACATGTGCAGAGGAGGGAAAGTGGATACACAGGATGATGAAGATGGAGCTGCCAGGCAGGAAGAAAAGAGGAAGAACACAGAGAAGATCCGAGGATGTAGTGAAGGAGGACATGTCGAGGGTTGATGTGATAGAAGAGAATCAAAGGGGTAAGACATCATCCTACAAAGCCAGCAATGGCTGATATATCAGAGAGTCACCGGTACAGCATAAATCTGCAGGGTTGGTACTTTGTTAAGGCTGGCAGGTATGAGAGATTTTTTTTAAAAAAAGATGCAAAATTAGAAAATATAACAACATTTTCTGATTTTGCATCACTAAAGTCTGATATGTTGCATGAAATATCTTGTTATTTGTAGCACAGAGGGACACAGGGTTGGTCAAATAGTTTGTTCACTGATTTGTGGAAACAACTCAGAAACATAAAACACCAGTGAAAGCAGCGATGTTTTAATGCCTAACAGACTCTGTTAGTCGCACAAACTAACCAGCTGCAGCAGCAGATGAAAACCTCCCCTCGTATTTGTGAATGGAGTCTAGTGTAATGCAATACTTTCACCTCCTCTTCAGAAAGATCTGTCCGGCTGCAGGTGAAGTGGTTAAAAGCGTCCACTATCGATTCTTCCAGCAGTGTAACATCTGCTGAGCGTCCACAGGCGATCACCGCTTTAGCTTGTGTGTCTGCAGTGGGTGTGGCCTATGCCGTCTACTACAGGTAACACACAGATTCTGAGCTGAACGTTATACAAAAGCACTTAAAAAACACTGCACACACGGTGCTATCCTATTAGTAAAGAGAGCATTTTTATGTTAAATATCAGATAGAAAGATGTAAAATAGTTTTTCCGTGTCCTGAAAACCGCAGCAGCTCCTGACTGAGACACCAACAGATTTTAAACATGACCTGTGACATCACAGATGATCTGCACTTTACATCCATCAGTAGCAAACACACAATGTGTATTTCTGTTTATCTGATTAATATAGAAATATGGGTTTTGGTCCATACGTCCCAGTCCATGATCCCGGAGAGCTTCCTGTGTCGGAGGTCAAACTTTATAAGACGGAAATGTCAGCGGGAAACCCAGTGGCTCCTCCCACTTTTTTTCAGTGAGACAGCTGTTTCATGCTTCAGAGCAGATAAGAATATTTCTCGGTGTTATTCAGCTGATATGTTTTAGACACGATGCAGGCAGGCTGTTTCTCACAGCCTCAAAGTTCCACGAGCTGAATATTTTCGCTGCAGATGTAGCCCAGATGTGCACGTTTCAGGAAACATCCGGAAACAGCTGGACCAGAACCCAGGTTCTGCGTATTCCTCTGAAATTATGGCCTCATCACCCCCCCATCGTTTATTCAATTTCATGACAGTTACCGTGGGCAACACTGTGAAACATGAAAGAGCTTTCCTGGTTTCCATGGCAACAGGAACTGGGGCTTTACACAGTTTTGTGCTCTGTGACAGAATGCACTGACCCACACATGGTTCTCCCTCCTCCTGTCACCCGTCAGTATCTTTTCTCTGACCACTCGTCCCTCTCCTCCTTTTATCCTCTTTCCCAACTCTTCCCTTTTTCAACATTTGCTTTGAGCTACTTCTTTTTATTAGCCTTTTCCATCCCCTTTCTCCTATCTCTGTCTTTTTCTCCATCCATCATTGACTCACCCCCACCCCCTCCATCCCTCCCTGCACAGTGACTCTTCAGCCTGGGGACAAGCTTCTATAATTCATCATTACTTCTCATAAGCTGCCCTCTTCCCCTCCTCCTCTTCGTCATTATTTTCCTTTTCTCTCTTTTTCCTTCCTCATGTTCTTCAGAAAAAGAAGTACAAGTAAAGAAATCTGTTTTGACACTGATTCTTGTAGTTTGTTGGGGATATATGAGGTTAAAGGTGCCGTATATAGAATAGTTAGCATAGTAACAGAACTAAAAATATGAGACGTCCCCACATTTCAGTTTCCTGTGGAATGATTATTAAGGACCTTTTCCATGAAAATCCATGAAAAGATGTCTTAGATGCTTAGATTCAAGTTCCTTTCCTTAATCCTTCTTCTCTGCTTCATCAAGACACCAACAATGTGCAACACTAGATACTGTCAGCTTAGAAATAGCTGCTTTCAGCTGCTTTTAGCAGTTGGTGAACATTGAATTTCTTCCCGAGTCTAAGTCAGTGTGTGCTGTCACTGATGCCTGTCCTGCTCTGTATGGGGCCTGACTGCTGCTCTTTGTGCCTTATGCTCTCCATGTTTGCACATGTGAGGCCACCATAAAAAAACAGGAAAGGAACAGAGTGACAGACATGAGGAAGACATATTTACATAAATCGTTTTAAACAATGTTTTCCTGTAATATTAAGAAGGATGTGTAACGTCACTGTGTGGAAACATACTGGAAAGTTCTATGAGAACTCTGAAGGTCACCCAAGGTAAGCGGGAGCAAGACGTTAGCAGCAGATGCTTGAAAGCCTCAGTGTTTCCTGCCTCACAGACTGCAGCTGGATCGAGGTTTGTCCTCCTCTAACCGCTGACCCAGGCATAACCTCTCACACTCATGGCTTCAAACCTACGTGTCTGTCCCACATGCAACACTCTGAGGTGACTACAACATGTAATCTATGCCAGGCCCCGACGTGCATCTTTAATGACATCACGGTTAAGTTGTGAGTGGTAATCGTGTGTTTTAATGTCAAGCATGACAGCTCTGCTCAGAATCACCTCCAGATGGGATGGTTCTGGTCTCAGCAGCTGCTTTTCCTCTTTATCATTCCTCCTCTCCTTTCCTCTCCTTCTCTCCTGCATCCTGTTTCCTTCCCTTGTTCATGTTTGTTTCAACTTCGCTGAGACAATTACAGAGAGAGAACGAGATGGGTGGGAGGAGGATGTTGCTGGGAGACGGTTGCTGTGTAACAGGAGGGGTGGGGCATAGGGAAGGAGGGTGGTTGCAGGAGTCAAGTGAGGTGTTGCTATGACAACCGGGGTTTCATGCTGTCACTCCGCTGCTGTGTGTTGCTGATTTTAGCATGCGTGTGTGTGTTTGTGTGTGTGTGTGTGTGTGTGTTTGTGTGTGTTTGTGTGTGTGTATGTGTGTGTTGGGAGGATCACAAGCATATGGGGGAGATGCAACACACACACACACACACACACACGCACGCATGCACGCACACACACACACACACACGCACGCACGCACGCACGCACGCACGCGCACGCGCACGCACGCACGCACGCACACACACACACACACACAATGCAGCGTAGCTAACATATTCTGGCAGAGCAGAGCGAGAAAGATTGAAATGAAATTCTGAATGTGCTCAGCGCTGAAAGGTCATCTGTGCCATTTGAAGCACAGCGCCACCTGCTGGGAGCACAGAAAGCACGACTTTAGTGGCAACTTCAAAACCAATCTTCGGTCGCTGAACTAAAAAAACATGAATGCTGACCTGTGTGACACCAGGTGAGGCTCACTGCCTGTTGCCACACTGCTGTTTATTGGCTGTTTGCTACAAGCTACTGTCATCACTTGCACAGGCATAACAGAAGTTAGTCATTCTTGTAATTCTTGTACTTTTGTTACTGCACTGTCATGCATGCTAGGCTAGAAGACGTCACAGCACATGTGATGTCACCTTTTACCCAGAAACTGAAAAATCAGCTGCTCCTAGCTACGCGTTAGCATCATTATTGCTATTAGCCCAAATTTGCCACTATCTGCTGTGTAGCCCGCCGGTGACCACAGAGTGCAGGTCCTTGTTGGAGACTTCATAGTCATACTTTATAACTTAATGCACATACCATGCTGTGCAAAGGTCAAGAACAAGCCCTCATTTCTTTATATTTCCAAGGAGCCACACTTTCATGAGTCTTGAGTAATAGTTCTGCTGCCTTTCTGAAGGTCTTTCAAAGTGTTTTTTGGATGCTTCCAGACCAGTCCTGCTACCTGACACATAACAGACAGCTTAGCAAAGAACCAATTTTAGATATTGTATTTGTATCTTTAGGCACTTTGTTATTAGGAGCCTTTTGCAAAAGCACATCATTTGTGCAACTTTCTGGTTCAACAAGTTGTCAGTATGTAGGGAGGTGCTCAGGAGAGCGTCTACAGCCATCTGACAAACACAGCGGAGGCTTCCGTGTGGTTCGGGGCTGATCTGCAGCCAGTGGTTTGGAGATTTTGTTCAAACTGATGGAAAAATGAACAGAGAAAAAAAGAGATCCTTTCCAGATTCTCAGGAGCTTTACTTTTCAACATATCAGTGACCCCAAACACACTGGCAGTAAAAGTGCTCCTGGATAGAACAAACCACAACAAAGGAACACCATCAGTCATGGATCGACCTCCTTGGAGGCCATCATTAAAGCAGTGTGGGGTCATCGTGATGGAAAAGCAGCCAACATCCAGAGAAGAGCTTTGAATGACCTTCAAGATGCCTGAAGAACTTTTCCTGAAGCCTCCTTATAGAAATTACAGGAAGCTGCCTCCGAGATGCAAAATAAAAAAAGTGATCAAATATAAAAGGAAGTGGAGAAACTTAGTTTTGACTTTTTTTGAGAGCACGTTTCAGAAAATAACTGCGTCTATTTACCACGTTTCAATCAAAACATACAGAAATGAGGGTTAGCTCGAGATTTCTGCACAGCAGCCATGTGAACTCAAATTTAATTAGATTTTTTTCATTTAAATATGTAAAAATGCGACTTGAGAAACAAACATGACTTTCTCATGTCTGATGTCTAACCTTTGCTCTTGGGAATTTTTCTCTTTATGGTTTCCAGCAACATTAAAATATTAAAATATCCATGCACAACACTGAAACCATGCCCAGTGTTTTCTAAGCCAATTTTCAACACTGTCTTTATGTCTGATGGAGGTTTTTTGATTTCCTGTCTGAATGCTCTTTGGTTTACCTGATTTAAAAAATCCTGGAATGGCCCCTGGCTTCATGCCCTCAAGCAGCTTTCACAGAAGAATATAAAAAACATGGAAACAGCAGGAGGGACGAGACGAGAGTGCTTACTTGTTTCTCAGCAGAACAAACATGGCCACAGCAACCTGAGACGAGCGGGTCTCAGCCAGGTCATCAGCCAAATCCCACCAAGCAAACAAGAAACGATATCGTTTTTCTGCTGAGAACAATCTGACCTGCATGAAATGTGATCAGCTGGAGATTCACCGCAGTACTGCAGTGCTGCAACACACACCCACACACACACACACTAACCCTGACATGGTTGCGCACTTAGCGCGTTACTTCAAGCTCATTTTAAATCGTGAACTTAACGAGTTACCTTACGGCGGGCGGGGCGTGGACACGGAGGAACCAGAGCTGAAACAATGACATGTGCTGATGTGCTGCTCTTCATTTCACTAAAATGAACTTGGATTCTTTTTTCCCAGTTCATGATCAGTGATAACTGTGGGGTGTGATGGTCAGACCCACTTCCTTACAGGAACTTGGTCTTTGACTAAAGGAGAGGCCGTGTCACAGTTCAAGCAGCTTCATGTCCCTGAAACATCCACCCATGTTCTACTGTGTGTCTGGGTGTGTGGCAGGAGTCTAAGGCTACGTCCACACGTACCCGGGTATTTTTGAAAACGCAGATTTTTCTATGCGTTTGCACCTTCCGTCCACACGTAAACGGCGTTTTCGGTCACTGAAAACGGAGACTTCTAAAAACGCCTCCCAGGGTGGATATTTTCGAAAACTCCGTTTTTGCATTTACCTGTGGACGAGAAAAACGCATAAAACTCAGCGTCACAGGTGTGCGCCTTTTTTGACGTCACACTGTGCGCCACGTTATTGTTTCGGTGAAATGAATTTCTACAATACTGTTACTGTTACTTGTACTCTCTGCAGTGTTTAAATGCTTACATATACACACACAGTTACTGTCCCTCCACACATACGACTCGGTTCTGCTTCTATGCCCCAGCTTTGTTTACCAGGATACTTGGGGTCATGGGGGTTCAGTTATTTGGGGAACATGTAGAGGCCTTGTTGGCGCGATTTTCGACTGCCCAAAACTGGACTGAGGGAATACCCCACGAGTAACGCAAACACACAAAAGAACAAATGTTTGACATTAGTCAACTATCACAAGCTTAAAGCCTAAAACAAAGTCTGAACCCAAAAACACCTGCAGCAAGAAGCAGAGCGCCAGTTTGTGTGTATACGAGGCTGCTGCATGTATGTGTGTGAATCTGCAGGTGTGTGTGTGTCACTGGTGCAGACACACACACCTGAAGCCTCGTGTGTGTGTGTTTGTGAGCAGCAGCTGGAATCACGCCTCAGGACAGTCGGCTCCTCTCAACAGTGAAGTTTTATTACATTTTCTCAGTGGAGCTGTTTTTAAAATTCAAGCTGCTGAGCTGAGGAGCAGAGTACGATCTGCGCCTCCCTGCAGGAGGAGATTAGAGCAGACGCAGCAGGAGACGCGACCAGAAACAGTAACAGGAAGTAGTTTGATGCAGTAATATGCTGCCTGCTGAACTGTACAGAGAGCATTTCAAAAACATCTTGAAGACACAACAGCAAATCAGTTTGTTTCCAAAGGTTGCACCTGCGTATGCTAACACCTGTTCAAACAGCAGAATTAGTGAACAGAGACTCAGGCATCATACAGAAGACATCACATTTAATTATGCACAGAAAAACTGGATTCATGCTACAAAGAATTAGATGAAAAAAACTTCACAGTAACAAGAAAACAACCTCATAAAACTGTAAAAGACTGAGCTCAACAAACCACCTGCTCCCTGAAATACGACTGACTGACCAATCAAATATTCACTCCACACAAATATGAAACTTCCCATAAAGTACCAACTATATCTGGGCTTCACATGAACCCGGAAATCTAATTTATTGTGGAACAAATATTCGGATTTCACCTGCCTTCCTCAGCGTGTTCCTCCTCTGTGCCACCCCATTTAAAACCCACCATAGATCCAAGTCTGCCAGAGCTTATCTTTACATTTCTACCTGCTGTAGTGACATTTGTGGGAGCATTTCAAGTTGCTATACATCAATACAACCGTTATATCACAAATATTAATAACATGTCTGCATTAAGTCCATAGTAACTACATACATTGAAAATAAGTGCAATAAACTACAAAAAAAGTTGAAAGTCGTTTTTGTTTTTTACACATATTTGTAGTTACAGAAATTTCAGAGGTTTATCCCTCAAAACTGTAAATGCAAAAAAGCTGCACAAAAAAGTTTCCAAGCACAGGAACTTTATTTTGAGTGTCTTCATAGTTTCATTTTTGAGATACACTCAGTTTTTCTAAACTTGGAGACAGATACTATCTCTACTTTTAGGCTTAAAATTATGCTTAAAACTTTCCTTTTTGCTAAAGCATATAGTTAGAGCTGGATCAGGTGACCCTGAATTATCCTGGTTTCCTTCTCTCACCCCAACCAATCACAGCAGATGGCCCCGCCCCTCCCTGAGCCTGGTTCTGCTGGAGGTTTCTTCCTGTTAAAAGGGAGTTTTTCCTTCCCACTGTCGCCAAAGTGCTGCTCATATGGGGTCATATGATTGTTGGGTTTTCTGTGTATGTATTATTGTAGGGTCAACCTTACAATATAAAGTGCCTTTAGGCAACTATTGTTGTGATTTGGCGCAATATAAATAAAATTGAATTGAATTGAACTGCAGGAAAAATGAAAATAAATATCATTGTGCACAATTTGCAAAAAACAGCATCAAAATATTTCCAACGGTGCAGTTTAAGTTCTAAGCCTCCCAGAAACGATACAGAAAGGCATAAAGTCAAACATGACTTTCAAAAATACCAGGAAGCTGTGGAAAGGCCCTATAGGGAAAAAAACTACGTTTCCCACTTCCAGTTTGGTAATGGTAATGGCGGACAGTCCAACGTAGGAAGTAGGAAGATTTTAGTCCTACTGAGGCAGAACCGGAAGTGGTGCCATCCTGATGGGGAAGAGACTGTAGGGGTAAAAAATGGTGGACATCAGGCCAAGAAGTGCAAAAAAATTCAGGAAGCTAATTTTTGTAAAAACAAATCTGCACTTCTTTCATTTTGCGTGTTTGGAGAGCTCGCCGTGACGGACAGCTGCTGACTGGAGCAGAAATGCTTCACAGGGAGCGCCGCGCTGCTTCTGTGTGATGTCTGCACGCTGCTGACCCGTCTTAGTTTTTCACACCTGGTCTATAAAACCGACGGCAGGACTGGTTGAGCCCAAAGTCTTTTCATCGCCGGTATTTTGTAATACATTTCCAACTTTTCCTGTTTAATTTGTATTTTTTAAAGGAGAATGAATATGATTAAGAGAGCCTTTTAGGTTTCCACACAGAAGTTTCAAAGAGAGCACATCACAGCTGAAAAACACAAACTTTTAAAGTGACTCATGTAAAAATCATGAGTCACTTTAAACTTCAAAAGGCTTCATTATTACAACCCTCGATACGACAGCAGATTTTTCCTTTAGGTAACAAGTGCATGAGAAACTGTAAATGTCACAGCAGACGCTGCTGTTTTCGCTGATTGCATCTATCAGCCAGTACATCTTGTAATTGCTCTTTATTCCAATGAAGCTACTGCTGGTTGCAGTTTTTACATTGTGAGCAGTGCATGGATATCACAAACACCCAGCATGCACCTCTGTGCCTCACGCTGATGCCTGAACATGTTTAATATGACCGTGCTGTGTTCAGTTACACCGAAGCTCAGGTTCAGGACTCAAACTGAGGCCTTTGATGAACGAAACAACGCGCATGGAAATTGTATTTTATGGTGGATTTCTTCCTTTAACTTGGTCCCATTTGCCAGTAAGTCGCTGCTATCCTGAAGCCAAAACCCATTAAAAACCATTTAAGGCGTCCCAGCTGACTCTGAGGATGGAGCTCATTTCTGCACCAAATCATTTCAGCTAACTGCTCCCTGACGGAGGCTCGGCATGTTGCTCAAGGGCACTTAAGCTCAGAGAAGGAGGTAAACCTCTGACATTTCTGCAGCGATCCATCATCTCCGTTATCTGTGGGGATCCCGTCCGTTTCCTGCACCTCCACGCCTTCGGCAAAGTGCGAGCCTCTGTTGTTTTAGTTCTAACTACAGGAAATGATGTGCACTTTAAAAATAGAAGGAGCTGGGGGAGCAGCACAAGCAGATGGCAAAAAAAGTGTTTAATTCAAGTGTGGAAATTGTTATTAAACAGAATGAATATTAAAGAGGAAATGTGCATTTTAGGAATCCAAATAAAAACAAAGCAGGGAAGGAAGTGGTGGTCTGGAACAAAGACTGCAGAGAAGAACATCAGCACAGCCTGCAGGTTACCTCCATATATGTAACACATTCAAATCAATGCTTTGCTTCAGTTTCTTTAAAACCGCTGCCTGTGATATTTGAAAGGCCCATGAAATATTCCCTCCTTAAAACAAAGTCATCAAAAACCACTTGAAACAACACTAAACGCATCTTTTTAACAATAACAAGGAGTTTATTTCCACTCTGCTCCACATGAACCATCCTGCTGTTAGAAACAGAGTGCAGAGTGGCCAATGTGGAGGAATCCTCTGAAAGTAGAGCCTAACATCTGGAGTATTCAGAGAACAGCTGTTAGACAAACTCTATATAAAAGCACTAAAGCTGCTGGTTGTGTCAAACTAATCATCAATCAAAGAATCAAAAGATTTTTGGCAGAGTGGGATCTGCAGGTGTTTGCGTGGTGCCTGGCCTGGATATACATTTCATCTTATTAGCCAGTAAAACATTTCAATGCACTGCGAACATGTTGTGTAGCCCACAAATTAAAAGGAATGAGAGGCGCTGATGCTTTAAGAAAAGCACATTTATCCTGCTAGTCAAGGGACAGAACCACTCACAAGTCCACTTCATGAAAAACCTCCATGTGCTCAAACAGGTTTGTCCAGTATTTACAGATTCTGACTCTAATTGATTTGTGTATTTAGAAACAGGAGAAAATAGATTCATACACGTTTTTATGAATTTGTTTTAATTTTCTCTTTTATTTCTCACATTATGCCAAATTTACTCATCGTTCATTTTGTCACATTCCGTTATTTTTAACAGGTTTTAATCATTCTTCCCTTCTCTCTATCATGTGATCAGGACTTGCTGGTCGTCCATCGCACCAGGCTGAAAACAAAAGTAATAAAATAAATAAATAATCTGTAAATATGGTGTATTTGTACAACTCCAAGTCAAAGAACCACCATCATCAGGTGAAGGTGGAACCACTGCACGAACCCCCACCAGCATCATTTCCTCCCAGAGCCAATGAGGCCTACAGCTTCCTCTAACTTTCAAAATAAAATATCTATAACTCAGAGCTGAGGAAGTCATCTGTTAAGAACTGGAGATTTCTTCAATCGCTTCACATTTTACACGAGAATTTTCGTCTACATGTGAAAAAAAGTAAACACTTGTACTTTCAACAATACTTTTTTGCAAAGCTATTTGCACTGCAGAGTCGTCCGACAGCACACGCACTAAACCTCCTGCTGCTTCTTTAAATGGTAAATGTTGAAGCTGAGATCTGTGTGAATGCATCTGATAAATGAACATAAAATACAAACATGCAAAACGTCAGAGGACAGCCGTTTATGTAAAATGTTTAAGATGAAGAATATGAAGAAATGTTGAGTAAAAATAAACAAAGCAAAAACCCAAACTCCCTCCTGACTGCAGCAGGTGCCTCAAACATTGATGACAAACAGCGCCACCTTCTGCAGGATGGCGGCACAAACATGGAGCAGCTCCACAGCGTCTCTGTCTCTCTGTAGCTGTGTGTTGCTGAGCCGTCCATCAGCGTGGGAGAAGAGATGCTGTTACACCTGATTCACACCTTTTTCTGTCTCCCCTCTGCTAAGTTGCAGCATCTCCTCTTTTTATTTAGCGTTTGCTGATTACTGATCGAGTCGCAGTTGTTGCTTTGGATCCAGCTTTGCTCACAGCTCACGTTCTTCTGTCCTGCTGCAGGATGTTTTAGATTTAGCATCGTTTGTGACCGCCAACATCTTTTTCCCTACATGCTTCTTTCCTGTTTCTTCTTCCCCTCGTCCTTCCTACCTTCTCTCCCCACACCAACCAGCTGTATCCCTCTGTCTTTCTCCCTTTCTTTCTCCATCATCTTCTGTAATGACCTCCTTCGTGTAAACCTGAGAGGATCTGAAGCGACAGGAGACTCGTCTCGCCCCCGTTTGCTGCTCTTTTATCTTCCTGTTTTTCGGCTCCTTTTCTTTCCATCCCCTTCTTCTTGTTTCCTGTTCCTCCCCAAACACATTCTGCCTCACTTACAACTTTATTCACACGTAACCTTGTTTATTCCTGACTCATGTGTGCGGTTGCTTCTGCTCTTGTTTGCGCCTCTCGGTCTTATCTCAGAATCTTTTCTGAGGAGAAGATGAGACACAAACAGAATCTGAGAGAATTTAAAGGTTTGCTGAAGGTTTTGTAAGAATGTACTTCACTGTAAAAACAGTTCAGTCTCTTAAACAAGAAGCAGCATTTTACCAGATATTTCACAGCTGTCATGTAGACTTTTTATGCTGGAACCAGCACACTGGCTGATTCATCCTTATGCACGGGAATGTAATGCTGCCGGCTTTATCTTTGCAATAATCCTCAAAGCAAAGGTTTAGTTTCTGTCAGCATTCAGAGTTCTGCTGCTAATGCCCACTTACACCAGATCTTATTCGTCACTATTCCAAGCAGCAGTATATCCTGCTGTGAATCTGGCAGTGTGCAAAGGATTTCATGCCAAGTTCAGACCTGAGGGTCCAAGAACTTTAGTGACCAGGTCCAAAATTCCACTTACTCTAATCAGGTCAGGTAGGGTCTTCTTTTAAAGAGTTCTGTTATACGTGCTGTAACGTCCAAACGAGCCTGTGCTATAATTGTTTTTACTTATCCATAATGCTGCTCCAAAATTTGGAATGCCATGTGAAATATAAATAAAAACACCATGAAAGCCCAAAGAACTGTGCAAGAGTCCTGAGCTCCAGTCATTTCTCTGTACGCTGGATGGTGGCTTACTTGTTGTTCCCAGAGTATTTAAAAGCAGAATGGGAGGCAGAGCCTTCAGTTTTCAGGCCCCTCTTCTGTGGAACCAGCTTCCAGTTTGGATTCAGGAGACAGACACTATCTCTACTTTCAAGATTAAGCTTCAAACTTTCCTTTTTAGTCAGAGATGGATCAGGTGACCCTAAATATGTGTTTATACAGCACTTTGTATGTAAATTTGTTATTATTGGCCCCGCCCCTCCCTGAGCCTGGTTCTGTCTTCCTGTTAAAAGGGAGTTTTTCCTTCCCACTGTCGCCAAAGTGCTTGCTCACAGGGGGTCATATGATTGTTGGGTTGTTCTCTGTATTATTGTAAGGTCTCTACCTTACAATATAAATCCTCTTAAGGTTGGTGTCATGATTTGGTGCTGCATAGCTGAAGCACTGAAAAATTAATACATTTTTTATTTTTGTGCAACAAGGTGATTCCCAAAGATCTATTAGTCAAAAACTTATCTCAGTATGGAGTGCAGTGTTGTCTTGAAAAAAATTACAAAATACAAAGTGTGAGGCCTAAAAAACCTCTTTAAGATGATCCGTATCTTAAAGTCGTGTCCTTAAGAAACAGGAAAAAAATCCAGCAATGACCTGACACAGGACCTGACAGATGCATCTGGACCTTCAGCTGATCGATCTACTGTTCACTGAAGCCTCATCAGAAACGGTCTGAGCGGAAGGACGGCTGTCAGGAAGGCAAGGCTGAGGTTTAAAATTACGTAAGAACTCGACTGAAAATGAGCGTCAGCAGTTTTTATTGAGTGAAGAACCAAATTTGAAATGTTTGTTCCCAATCATGGTCAAAGGTACAGCAGTGAGTGTCTGTAACACCTGGGGGAGGCTCTGTCATGGTTTGTGGTGTTTGAGATCTTTGATCCATCATTAAAACTAATGAAACTATGAATGCTGAAAAGGACCATCAGATTTGATCCACCATGCAACAGAGTCTGTAAAGCATCTGTTTGGCAGGAAATGATTAATTTTTCAGTATAACAATGATCCCAAACACACTATGATGCCAATGCAGTCGTACAAACTCTGTTTTATAAACTGTATTTCCACATCTGTTTGCATGTTTCAATAAATCACTGGATTTATTTCTAATTATTCCAAGCAAAATATGAAGAAATGACTCAAGACTGCTGCACGGTACTGCATATTTCAGAAGAGAATATATTAAACTGGAGATTGGGACGCCCTGTTTGAGCTGCTGAATGGACACAATAATGGGAGATGAGACTTCGAGACTTCATGTTTAGATTCCACAGTTACTCGTTTAAGTTTTGGCAAAAGAGCTTTGAGGTGCACTCGTTCACAGGATGAACGATGACTACATAATCTGCGTTGCTCTCTGCTTACTACTGATTACAATAGACGATAACAGCCTCTTGAGGGTGCTGGAGAAATGAGTCTACAGGCCGTATGTATGAGATTCATAATAACTGATGACAGCTATTTAAAAGCCTGACATTATGCAAATACGGTAATTTTATTTGGGAATGAGATCCCGACGTTTAAAATGGAAAATAATGCTTCCACGTGATGAAGCGGATTCTTCAGTTCATCAGTCTGTTCCCTCCTGCCGCAGTCATCCTCTCACTTCCTTTCTGACATCCAGTCTCTCTTCGGCCCATCATTTCTCTGACAGCAGACAGTTGTGCAGCGTCAGGCTTTACATTTATAGTTTAGGTTTGATGGTGTGTGCATGCGGGGGGTGTGTGGTTGTGGATCCAGTCCTATGAAGCTCAGCAGTCTTCACTAACTGTGTTAACAGTCCCGCCTTCCTCCTCGCTGAGGAGAGGCTTGATTATGGTTCGTTGAGAAACATTCACGTCATTCCTTCGGAAATAAAAACTGACATAATGGCTCCACTCAAAGCAGCGGTCCTATGTAATCAGTGTTGGGGAGGTTACTTTTCAAACGTATTCCACTACAGATTACAGATTACATGCCCCAAAATGTATTTTGTAACGTATTCCGTTACGTTACTCAATCAGACTAACGTATTCTGAATAGGACTGGGCGATATGACCCAAAATTCATATCTCGATATTTTTTTAAGCCATAAAGTAAGAACAAACAGAGAGCTCTTAGTCACAGCTGTGTCCCAGATGTCACACAGGCACTTTTATTAACATACAACGTAGATGCACATGAAAAAATTACTCAAAAATAAATTATGAGCATTTATTAAACAATAATGCTCCATAAATAAAAGAAAACTGTTGTTTTTGTGCATAACAAAGAGCTCACAACTGTGCAGTCAAAATGTAAACTAACAGACGCTGAGCATAATAACAAAGATTTCACAGCTGCTCTGCTCTTAACTTCTACTGCGTGACTGACAGCCTGGAGTTTGAAATCCTCTTTGTAACCGTGTCTCTTACAGGTGCCATTTATGGTCCTTATACACACAGTACGGTAACATTACGTTGAAGCACAGCACGTATCACTCCGCGAGGCTCCTCGGTAGCCGTAATGCTCCAACAAGCCATCAAGCGCTGCAGCTCCGTAGCTTAGCAAAGTCGAACTAAAACATTTTTTGACAGATTGCTGAGCGCCGTGTACCACATAAAATCGGTTCGCGGTCATCAAGCACAACCAGAATTCATCCATAAGGCGCGCTGTCAACTTTTGAGAGAATGAAAGGATTTTAGGCCGTGCAGCACCTCTGGGCTGCATGGCGTTAGCGTGGTTAGCTCGTTAACACGTTGACGCCGTCCAGCCCCACGCACGGGGCGATGCGCAGTAACTCGCTAACGGAGATTTGCCGTGTCCATCTTGTCACTGCCTGCAGGTGACGCGATGGGGGAGGAGGGGGAGTTGTGTTCAGTGAAGGAGAGGCGAGGCCGAGTAACGTTGCTAAAGACAAAAGTGGACGAAACAGAGGCAAACTTGTGGCTCCACAATTATAATTATAACGTAACATAGATATATCGATATAAAGGATATTGTCACATCTTATATCTCGTATAAAAATATATCGATATTTTTAAAAAACTCGATATATCGCCCAGCCCTAATTCTGAATATTTAATACTTAATATATTATCAAGCTTTTTACAACCACATGAATCTACTATTGCTGTGTGATTTATTACATTATTACATTAAATCTTTTATGTAAATTTCTTTTCTGATTTATTACTATTACTGAAGGTTACTACATGTTAAAATCTTAATATAAATGAGTAACAGTAGGTGGACATTAGGTAAGGCTGCACTTTTTGCAGAGATCTCGTATAGAAAACTATTCGTATATAAAACAGGTCTGCGGCTCCGAACCGTAGTAAAGGGACCTCTGGCTGATACGTCGGGTTCGTGTCGGGCTCGTAGCTGAAAACTAGCTTTACTTTGTTGTCTGGGTCAACTTTGCTTGCGAGAGACAGAGAGAGGCGTTGAAAGGCTGCTGCAACAGAGCTTATTGTTTCAGAGGAAAACACGAACACAGCGTACAGTCGAGTCTTAACAGCTTACTTACAGCTGGGCTCGTCAGGCTCTCTTCTTGGCTGCAGTGGTTATTATTATATTTACATGCTTCCAGCTCCCGTTTCTGCTCCGTGACAGCTCGTACTTTTCCTTTTTCTCCCTCCTCGCTCACAGACACATCACGGGTATGACAGCCCATCCTCCCTGCAGCACGGACTACACTGCCCATCAGGCTGCATGCTTTAGGGCGATGCCTGTAACACTCTGCCTGTTGCTTTCATGTTAAATAATTTTTTGAATAATAATTTTTAAAAATATTTCTTTGCATCATTATGAGACGCGAGATTGAGACACAGGCATTAGAGCCTCTTAATGCGCGTTTTGTTTGGGTTTCCACTGGTGTGGAATTACCAAAAATAGAGAGGGCATAGCCGAACATATGAAACAGGAAAAGACCGCCGTGTAATCCCTTTATTTGAACAAAGTAACTGTAATCTGAATACCACCTTTTAAAACGGTAACTGTAACGGAATACAGTTACTCATATTTTATATTTGAAATACAAAATATGAGTTTAAAACCTCCACTGGCAAAGAAATGACTTCAGATGGTTGTCCAGTTTTATTTGCGCACATAACAGAACTCAATGCTATTAAACAGGCACAACAACAACAAAAACCTCATCTTTTTATAATTTACCAGTTCACCTTGAGTCCTTCCAGACATGCACCACAAACCAAAACAGAACAGGAATACACCCCACCAATGCCAACGTCGCTCCCAGTTCCCCTCACGCATCATAGAAACTGCTTGGGAACAGTTTGAGGAACACAACAAAGAGATCAGAGCTTTGTCTTATTTGCCCAATCAGCTGAGCACAACCAGCAACATGAAGTTCCTGCAGTTCCTCCAATGACCACTTGAGGCTAGCTCCAAAAGCAAGTCAATCCCCATACAGTACATCTGCTAGGCTTCACCTCCACTAACGCCATCACTCACAGAACCAGGCTAATAATATGGGTAACTGGTTTTATTGGTTTTTCTATGTAGCATTAATTAGCTGACTTTAACTGAACCAAAGGATGTGCAGCCAGTATCCCGGTGCCAGATCTGGCAGCACAAGAGGAAACTACACAATATTAGGCATCATTTATTAGCAACAAAAGCTAATCGTGCATATCATGGTCATGGAGTCATTTGGCCTTGGCAGCAGCAAAGGTTAGCAGCATGGCTATCCAGCCAAAGGCAGAACCCAGCAGTGACAAACAATATGTGCTGCAGTTTAACAGCAGAAGTGGCAGACGTTAGCATGTTCACAATTCTCCCCCAGCATAAAGTATGACACGCTGAACACAGGACACATGGTTAAGGACATTATTTACTGCTAGTGCAGCTTCAGAGAGAAACTTTTAAAACAAAACACATTATCAAGAATTGCACTGAACACTGAAAAGAAACGTCGTCAACGCCACATACCATTTTTTTTTTTATTAAAGCTCCTCTGTCTCTGCTTTCGCCACCAAACCCCCTCCTGGCTGCACTGCTAGCTGCTAAAGAGGCTAGCAAAGATCTCAGCCTGCTCACTAAATAATTGAGCGGCTGTGCACTCGAGTGCCATAACACTTCAATTCACTTCACCATAGCCCTGATGGGAACAACTTACTTTTGTTCTGCAGCCTCCACTTCTAAATTAAAAGAAATGAAATGCTAAACGGCCAATATCAACTATACTTTGGGCTGCAAGGCAGGAAACAACACCAACACCAGCCCATCAATTCAGCCTCGAGAAGAAAGGAATAAGGAAATAAAACAAAGCATGTGGTGGAAATGGAGACGACAGTTTGGTGTTTGTGCTGTGAACTCTCCTCTGTAGTTTAAGTTGTGATATGTGGACATCTGAGCTGAGACGCGGTTGTGTTTTTATTGTTTTTTAGGTGAGCTGCTGGGTAAATAGGTCAAGTTATGAATTTTTCATTCTATTTACAATTTTTCTTCAGATGTGCTGAGGGTATACTGTGCAGCAGGAAAATAAATGGGGAGCAAACACTGATGAAATTGACTTTCTATATTGACTTCTGCTGGTTTTCAGTGCAGTTTTCCATGAATTCAAACCTGTGCTGAACTACATCTCCCATGTGAGCCACGTCTGCTCAGCAATGAATATTACACTGCAAATCAGCACAGACAGATCTTTGACTGGATCTGTACTTAGATCCTAGCGTAACATTTGTCAATAAGTTAAAAATACAAATCTCTGGAATCCACACTGGAGCTTAAAATGAAATCACAGTTATCTGCTGTCCATCTGTGGCAGCTATATTTGACTTTCTCAAAAAAACACGACATTTTTTCAAGAACCAAAGCATGAAAATATAATGCATAAGCTTTTCCCCGCCTGTATAACAAATGCAGGGCTGAAAACAACGATTGCTTCCATTTCTGTACAGTTATTTCTTCAAGTTGTTTCCATGCAATTATTTTTCATTGAACTTTCTCTTTCAAAACTCAAATGGAAAACCTACAGAGAAGAACTGCAGGAACAAAACGCATGGACGAAACTTTATTTGAAGGCGTTTGTTTAGCTAAATCAGTTCACATATCACTCAAAAATCACATATTTTGCTCATCCTGTTATCTGAAGCTGTGGCTGTTTCAGACTCTAACCCACTGCAGTTCCTGAAGCCTCCGAGCGGCCAAACTGTGATAGTTTCAGTCACCTCTGAGATAATGAAGTATCTCTTGATATAACAATGCTGTTGATGGAATTCTGAATAATAAGCACTTGTGAAACTTGCCTGAAATCTACCCAAACTACCTGTGCTTAGCACTGCTGCAAAAACTATTGGTTACAGTCATGACTGATTAATCTACTGAATGGTAATAATGACTTCCATAGCTGCAAAAGGCAAACTGATTGACTTTCCAGTGGTTTACTGCAAAGGCCCTCCTGCAATGAAAGCTAAACAGAAAAATGGCGGGAGCACTTCCAAGCTAACGAAAACCAGCGTACCCAACAACAGAATCCAGGAAGTCGAGAAAACTTCGTCAAACTTGTCAGACAGCTGTAAAAGGGTTTGATCCGAGTTATTCACAACCTTCTGATGTTACAATAAAGTTACAGTCAGTAATTAGAAAAAAAGCGCGGTTGGAAGATGAGAGGCGTGAGAGGTGGGCACTCTGACCTTTGCGACTCTGCTTCTGGGAGTTATTTCAATCAAATGCACAAACGTAGTAACATTTGTGACACACAGTTTTCTGCTAATTGTGCCTATGTCTAATGGCACACAAATGCATGTATTATTTTTTGCAACTGACGCTGAAATGAAACGAGTGTCCCTGTGTTTACCTGTAACAGGAACCAGATGTGAGCTCTGTTTGCCACATTTAGGGATCCTGGCCTTTAGTCTGTGGATGCTAACAGACCGATCATGCAGACACAATCAGACACACTTAAGTTGACTCACAGTGATTCGGGCTGGGAATGGCCCCTGTTTTTCAGAGCATTTTGTTTATGATGCCATAAATGTGGTTTCATAATATATGAAAAGAATAATGATACCAGCGTTCACACTGGGGGGCGCTGTAGGGAGGGTTATAAAAACAAAAACACTTATCCCAGAACAGCTAGCACGATACATCTGTGGGCTTTCAGAAGATGTGAAAACAACGAGAACAATAAGATCACGATGCGTTCGCTGACCTCACGCGAATCTCCAGACGCTGCTGCTGGGTGGAATATGTTTGTGGACTATTTTTAGTGAGTTAAGAAAACCCAGTGTGGAGTCTGCCTTAACTCATCTGTCTTTTTTCATCTTGATGCTTTTTCTGACAGCATGCCGGTTCTCTGACGAGAATGAAATGTGATTCCAACCCCTGGATGATGCAGACTCACATCAGCCATGTGGGGACACCAGGCCCGCTGCCTGCTTTGCTTCAGTTATTTGAGCCGTGTGATGATTCGACTCCAACACACCTGAAGTAGGTCAGACGAACTGTTGGAGCGTCCTGCCTACGCTGCTTAAAAGGAATCTTTTCATGAAGTCACAGACTAATTTGGGAAATCACGTCACTCATTCTTTAACCGAGGACGACTTTTTCATGTCTTGCTTTCAAAATACTTCCAGATGAATTCACAGCTATCGTGATGTTTTCTCTGTGTTTGTTATTTGACACAGAGGAAACAAAATGGAAACGGGACCTGTCACTGTTAAATTGTTCCTCGGTGGCTCCAATTTCAAATAACTGCTGTGAGTCTTGAGCGGCTCCTCGGGGTCCTGGGCCTCTGGGCAGTCACTGCTCTGTCTGGTTAGCAATCCAGCCTCAGCCCAAGCTAACTCCAGCCTCGTCATTTCTCCCTCTTTGTCTGAGCGCCATTGAAAACATCTTGAGAAAGCATAAAAGATGCAGGATGCTGGAACAGGCAAATGGCTCTTTTATGCCCCAGTTGCTTCAGTGTGCTGGTGTTGCTGGTCGCCTCCCAGCAGCTGCAGCTCAGTACAATCTTCCTCAGCTGAATAGGACAAGGGAGCAGAGCTGCTGCGCTCCTGCGTTTGCAGTATTTAACACGAATTCATGTTTGATTCAAAACGAGTTGCAAATTTATTCAGCTGCTCCACACGAGTCTGCTTGATAAGGGTGGGGGGAGGGGTGGGGGGGGGATCACTCTACTTCTAAGGACCGTGATAGATAAAAATGCACTCCTCAGCAGCCGCCTGTCATAGCGACACTCTAACCTCAGTCTAAACACTCTTCTGATCACGTCTACACTTATAATCTCCAGAACAGCAACACAGTGTGATTTCTATCCCACAGATCAATGACAGTAATCATCTTAATGAGAGATATGGGTCATTTCACAGAAAATGAGAATACTCCGTGAAATTGTAAGAATTCGGATCAAAACCACAATCGTTCCACCCAGTCGCCAATGTTCCCTCTAAGCTGCGCGCGTGCGCATGAACCTGAATTTAAATTAAAATTAAAACTTCAACAATTCTGTTAGTCAGTGAGTGTTAGTCAGTGAGTGACTGGCTGCTCCCATATGGGATTAGAGTGATGCCACCTTATCCCACAGTCCAGCCAATGATGCGATTCACATTCGTATATACGCAGCTAATCAACGTCGCTGACAGGCTATGACAGCGTCCTTATGTGCCGGTTTAGCGAGCAAAGCGGCTGATGTGGAGTGAAGCCACGTTAATGACAACGTGTACAACCATTGGATATGTGAGCAGGACAGACGGAACAACTGACGGGAAAAGTTTGGACTTTATACCAGTTTTTAAATTGTGTTGATCGGCCACGTAAAACCAGAGTTATGATAAAAATATCTGCAATGTTTGGTTTTCTTCCTGAATACTGTCGTTGTTTATATTTACTGCAGGAAGAAAAAGCTCGAAAGCCTGTGAGCAAAAACAACACCAAAACACCCCGCCCTTTCCTATTGGTGGAAAAATGTACCATGTCGACCAATCAAAAAATGATATGGCAACATGGCATTTAGTTGTTTAGGGAGGGGGAAGTTTTAGGAGTGACGGTGTGTTTGGGATGTGAGAGATTTGCGACGTTTAGCACAAATCTTGTGTAGTTAGTGTGTAGTTAGTGTGTAGTTAGTGTGTAGTTAGTGTGTAGTGTGGTCAATAGTTTTGTTGTGTGTGTCAGAACAATGAGGCGACTGCTGAATGTTACAGGTGTTACAGCAGTGATACATCTGCTGCTGTCAGGCCTGCAGGTATCAGGCTGTTGTTCTCCTTCATCTCATAGTGGACAGAAATTATTTTTTGGAGTGGCACAAATAATTTGTGTGGCATCAGATTTGATGCAGAACAGCTGATTGTTCTGTAAATAGTTTGAAATGTTTATTTAAAAAAACGCCTTGGCTGCATTTTTAGGTAAACAGCTGCAAAACACTTTGTTGTTTGCAAAACTCAGTTACTTTTTTGAAGAAGTAACTATATAATTAATTGCCCAACATTGGTCATTATTTACTGTATTTTGCAGACAGAGAGTTTCAGGACTCTCCCAGCTCACAGACTCATAATACAAATCAGAGCTTTATAAAAAAAATAATAATAATAATAAAAAAAGAAAGGACGAAAGTTGTGTTTTCAAAATTGGAGTTCAAGTTATTTTTACTTCCAATACCCATATGGAAAATAAATAGAAAAACTTATAAATGACTTGCATCAGATTTGGCTTGCTTCATATAGTTTATCATATCAGGCTTATATGATTTACTCATGAAAGTGGCCACTTTCTCATTACTTTCATATGTTGTTTTAATTTTTCAAGGGATCTTATATCTGTTTTCACACTTGTATGCTTTTCATACAAGTTTCACACAAGACAGATGCAAACTTTATAAGATTTATATATATCTTTTCCATATGGGAAGTGTTAACATACTACAAAGGTCATGAACAAGATTCTTTTAAAATTTTCATTGTAAGTGGACTAAAGCAGTTAATTAAAAGTCGTCTAACATAAATGTAAATGCTGTAATTTGATTACTTTAATAAACCATGTAACTTGGATGGATTAGATGCTGGCGTGACCACAGTGCACACGTCTGCTGTTGCTCACAGTGGTCCAAGGGATGCTCAGGGAGTTGGTGTGCTCGCTCAGACACATGAAACATTAGAGGGAACATTAGAGGGAACATTAGAGGGAACAGTCAGTGAACTAAAGCCTGCGATTAGGTGGGAAAAAATAGGGAAAAATCCTGTATGTGGTCAGAGATAACAGCACACTTAGCATGTGGCTAAATAACAGAGGTGGGTTCGGGAAAAGCAACTGTTGTAAAACCAAATCCAAGAAGAATCTGAATCATTTCCTCTGGTGATCTCTGCAGAGATGAAAACAAAACACGAGAAGTCTGACGCACATGTAACCTTTAATCATTGGCAAATGTTCAGAATGGACACGAGAATGAGTCTAAGCTGCACCACCCGTGATCATAACCCCAACAGCACGTCTAACCCCAGGTAATCAGAACATTTCTTTGAATTGTTGTCTCAGCTCTCACCAATCAGAGAACAAAACAATCTCATTTAAAAAGTTCTGAAACTTCAAAAATGTTAAATCAAAAAAAGCACGTTTTCCTTTGTTGGAGACTGAAATTTAACTGTTTTATAGAATGTCTCATATAAGTGTAGGGTTACCTTAACTCATCTAAGGTTACTCTGACCCTAATATTTGTCCTTTTTGTTTCCTTGAGGGGTGCACAGCCGGCTGCAACACAGGTGAGTTAGTCGGGTGGGTATCACTTTTAATGGAGAGATAAAGCAACCACAAGAAACGAGAGAGAGGAGGAGCAGAGGAGTGACAAAGGGACCAGTGAGGACCAGAGGAGAATCAGGAAGATCCAGTGGACCTCCTAGGACTGCCCATCTAACTTTCACAGCAAAAGAACGAAGTCACACTCTCTAAACAACTAACTTTAAGTCTGTTATCTCACGTGAAACTTAGAGTTTCCTTCAGCTTTTCACAACCAGACCTAGACCTAAGCTCAACCTCCACCTATTTCCAACATGACTCTTACACAGCCTGACAATAAAGTAAAATTAGTCTGACCCCCAACGAGTTTTTAACCTTAGATTCAGTTGAAATCTTATCGTAATCTTAACCTCCATCAAAAACGATCCTTCTCACCCAAATCTTTCCCTTACTTCACTCTGTAAGCTCACATTATGATAATACTTACATGAGTGAACATCGCCACGTCGTCTCATTAAACTGGACGCCGCGAGGGGTTCGTGCCCGCTGTGACACATGATGATGTGGACTAACGTGGTTCCTTACTGGTCGCTCGTCACTTTATAAGCTCTTAAATGGCTAACCTGCTAGCTCTGTATTAAGCATTTTAATGTAGTAGCAACCAACTTGTCCCCGATGGAGAAAATCATGAAAATAACACTGCCACCATCTACTGCCTGACTGGTCCTGACACAAAGCAGCACTTCCAGCTTCAAGCAGCCTTAAAGTGCTGATTTCAAGGACAACATGTGGCCTTATTCTGGATGGAGGATTAAAAGTTAGCCAGCTTAGTTTCTGAGACTGGTCTTTCTCAGGATGTTAGTATTGCATACAGCTCTGCAGCCTTGAGGCTTATATTTGTGTGTTATCGTCGGCTTGGTAATTATGGTGCAGATAGAAAACGGGTTCAAAGAAAATGCTAATTAATGCCTGTTTTCCACCCACAAATATCAGAGGATGGTTCGCTGTGGTTGGCTGCCATCAAGCAAGCACAGAGCTCAGTGAGACGAAGCTTCAGTCAAAGCTGAAGCTGTTTGCCTCAAACATAAGGTTTCCTCTTTGCTTCACACAGACATCCTTCACCTTCTCCTACGTCCTTCATCAAGTTAGTGAAGTTTCAGGTTTTTGTACTGATCTTTGCTGTCTCTCACTACAGTCGGTCTTCCCGATTAAACCTGAAATTAATCAAAAAGCAAACCAGTGCGAGCACAGTGCAAGTTACCCCCAAACAGCACATCTGAAGGTCTTTCCAAAGTGACGACTGTCCTCTCGTTCCACAAAACGTCCTCATTCCCAAAATTTAGTGATCCTCACACACTCCAAACTCACCATAACCTGATCTTAAACCAGCCTCAAGCCAATAAATCAGTCATGTGAATGATTTCTATGATGACTTGCTTTTTTTATCCCAAACAATAAAACCACTAATGAACACACACACACGCACACACACGCACACACACACACACACACAAACACACGCACGCACGCACACTCCTATTATTAGCAGCCAGATGCAGCAGCAGCAGCAGAGCTTCTTACCGTTGTGAAGACAATGGAGACGCCTTCCATTCATTTACACTGGAGAGAATAACACACACATACACACACACACCTCCAGACATACACCTCTGCCTATCACTTGCGTGCACTGTCTCCTCCTCCTCCTTCTTCTTCTGCTTTATTTCCTGAGCCTGCCCTGCCTTTACTCCTTTCTTCCCTCACCCCTTTTCCCTCTCTCTCCTCTCTCACCTCCCCTCTTTGCTTTGTCTACCTCTCTCACCCAGCCACTCCCCCAACTCCTCCTCCTCCTGTGCTTGCCTAACCCTCCCTCCTTTCCTCCCTTCTGTCTCTCCGCCTTTTCTTTTAACCTCTGTCCTCCTTTGCTTTCCACCTCGCTCTCCTTCTCTGCCCGCTCTCTGCCTGCCTCTCTCGCCCCTCTCTCTGGGTGTATCCTCCATGGAGATGCATGGTTGCTTTCTTGACAGCCTCTCCTCCACGTGTCTGCTTGCATGTGAATGTGTGTGTGTTTTCACTCTCTGCTGCACACACTCAGCCTGTCAGTCACATTCATGTGTACTCAGCCATTCTTGCAGACACACAAAGCAATATTCCTTTGGTCCCAGCAGCGTGTGCACTCATCTGACCGCTCCCTGCTCCTGACACACACACACACACACACACACACACACACAGGGTATTCATATCTTGTGGGGACACCTAATTGACATAATGCTTTCCTTAGCCCCTAATCCTAACCATAACCGAACTGTAACCCTGACATTAAAAAACACATTTTCAGTCTCAAAAATGCCTTCAAACTATAGCAAATTTCCCATCTTTAGTCCCCACAAAGATATCAATACACACACACACACACATCTTTCTCTCATTTACTCGTCCTCTCTCTCTCTGTTTACACACCTCTTGCATATTTTGCAGCTCACGGCGGAGCAGCTGGCAGATTCACAATTCCACATTTCGCCCACTGTCACACCCCACAGCACACACACACACACATTCAGGCATACGAGTGGGTAAGGGCTCCAAATTGATGCGTGCATCATGGCCACGTGATCACTGAAGATGTATGCGGCAGGCAGAATTAGCATGCATGCTTCTGAACAGACTCGTGCAGAGCGCCTGGGTGACAGGTGTGGCTGAGTTTGGGGCTGTAAGCCTCAGTGATGTGACTGCAGACTGGAAATGCTGCGGCCTCTTCACCAGGAAACTGCTCGGCTCCATCTGCAGCGCAGACAGCTGAGAAAAAAAGCTAAAAAACAAACGGCTTGTCTTCTTCTACCTGCTCCTTTGCTTTATTTTCACCTGTTTCTCACACATCTCCTCCCCTCCTTCGCTGTAGACCTTTATCCTGTTTGCTCCTCCCGTCCTTGCTAAATCTGTGTCACCTTCCCTTTCTTTCCCGTGTCCTCACTCTTTTTCCCTTCTGTCCTGTATTTTCTGCAACTCCTCTTTTCTTTCCAGCCAGTCTTGTGCAGCATCAGCCACAGGCAGCATCTGCACAATATATGATTAACACCTTACTCACTAATGTAAGCTTAGAATAAAATACAAAGTCTAGTCCTGACCTTTTAAAACCTCAAATGATCAGTTGAAGCATCCATCGGTTCAGTTTCTTGATTGTTTATCAATTCGGGGGTCACGGGGGTGTGTCTCTGTTCCAGCCGTATGCAGCTCCGTGCTTCCCTCCACTTTGTCCTGTCTTTCCACCTTTACCTTCTGAAGTCCTCCTGCTCCTTCTTATCTGATCGTCTCTTCAGTTTTTTCCTTTCCATCTGTTACACACCCGTGCCTTTGTTCATTTTCTGTCTGCTCATGCCCTTGTCTCTCATTTCTACTTTCTCCGCCTCATACTTCTTTACGCTACAACCCAATCCCCATCCCTAAGCTACACAAGCAATTCCTTTATTCATGCATTATGCTTGTAGCTCAGAGTCTAGCACTGCAGACGTGAGGAGGAAACAGCAGCAGAAGATGCATCAAGTAATGAAATTAGAAGATGTGTTCAAAGAGAAACAAGATATTCTGTGTCAGTCGGATTTTACAGACTTTTGTTGTTTGATCCAAACACCTGCACAGTTTATTTATTAAAACACATCCTGGGATATTTTAGTGAACCAGGGCAGAGGAAGGAAGCTCGTTTTGCCACTTCTACTATGATATGATGTCATATGAAGACTACAAATACCCAGATCATGTTTCTATGTAAGCCCTGCGACAGACTGGCGACCTGTCCAGGGTGGACCCCGCCTCTCGCCCTATGACAGCTGGGATTGGCTCCAGCACCCCCCAAGACCCTGAAAAGGATAAGCGGAAGTGAATGGATAGATGAATGTTTCTATGTAATAGATTACTTTTTAACTTCAATGTGTTTTAAATCTTTTTCACCAGAAAAGTTAAAGGGAGGTCAACTTTTCACAGAAATGTAATTTACCCCCCAAAAATCAGTGAAGGCCGCAGCATCCGTCTGGATCTGAGGTCGGAACTGAAGAAAACAGCAGCAAGGAGGAAGAGGCAGAGAAGGTGGGGGCAGGGAAAAGATGCAAGGTCACAGGAGGGTCTCAGGTCATAAATAATGAACTCAGGGTTCAAAGGTCAGCCAGATGGTCCTCCTACCTGCGGAGAGGTGTCCAAGTCCCGGAGGAGCGCAGGCAGAACAGAGGGCAAAGGTCGCAGACGGCCTGCACGCTGAACATCCCAGTGAGCTGTTGATTCACCTGCCTTCTGTTTCCCCAAAATCCTTGTGATGACATCACTAACCTGTCATCTCCATGTCAGGTGTTAGTGCCACACACACACACACACACACACACACACACACATAACTGCTCTGTCTCCATGTTGGAGACTTTTCATCTTTCCCACCGTGACCTTCCTCTCAAATCCTCCTGTTTCACTCCAGCATGGCGGCTGCAGTCTCATCGCACCTGTCACTCATCAACAATCATCTGACGAAACAACCAGCTGTTGTTGAAAAAGGCAGATATTTACCTGTTAAACTGATTTTCTCTAAAACAGTGATTGTGGATTATTTCCTTTCAAGTTCCACTTCCTAAAGAAGCTGCAGGTCAGGGGACAACGCTCCTATAAGGAATGGTTTTCCTGGAGGCTGTGCACAGAGGAAATGAGTTTACATCCAGCGGTTTCCATGGTTTCCCTGGAGGTGCTGATTGGCGGTGCACACGGATCTGTTTCCCTGCTGCGTGCCCTTGGAGAGGGAGGCGCGGGCAGGGGTGCCAGGTGTTTTTCCAGCCGGTGTCACGTCTTTCTGTTGATGAATGCCGTCTTATCTGCCAAAAGCTCGCTGTGAGAGTCAGTTTGTCAGTCAGATCGGCAGACAGTAAGTCAGCGAGACTCTAATGAAGGCGGTGACTCAGAAAGTGAAGCTGAGGTGTATTTTTTGAGTGTTCCGAACAAATGTGACAAAGTTTCCATTGGAAAATAAGTTAGTTCTCCTGCAGCACTGCTAGAATGATTAGAATGATTTTAATCAGAATTACAATCAGCCTGGGTTTCTCAAATTTTATTTTTTCTGTTGCTTGACTTTATCACTCAGGACTCCACCAGTGAGTCTCTATGTTTGTAGTGTGACCTATTTATTTAGATCAGTGTCAAAGAGCTGAACTTGAACTTGTATCTAGAGAAACACCTGATAATCGGTTAATCATTGGACTCTTTTAAAGCAGAGCTGGGTAGAGCTTTTTGTTGTCATATATGATGGTGTCATTAACACTTGTGGGATTTTAGCTGCTGGTGAGATAAAAGAACCAACTTCACGATTAATAAAGACACTTGCAGAATTATTGTGAAATGGAAATAATATACAGCGAGTTATATTAGCTGCCCAGTCAGTAATATTAACGTCTATGGCTAAAGCTGGCCTGCAAACTCAGCATTGACGGGGATCCAGTAGGTTGTCATCAGCCTTCAAACTCAGTGCTGTCTGATTTCAAACATTTGCACATGTGCTCGTGTATCTGCTCAGTCAATAAGGGTTCAGAGAGGCTCGAGCTGACAAAAGCATGTCGCTTAACACGAAGGCAGACAGGAACTATTGACCTGCATTGCTAACTGCCCCAGCTGGCATGTAGTTGACTGATTCTGGGACAAGAAAACAAGAAGAATCAGCCACAGTCTCTGCAGACAGCTCTCACTGCAGAGGCCTGGTAAGTTGCTGTAAGCTAACAGGCAGGAAGATTTAATCCTTGTGGGAAGCTGCAGCTTGTGGCTACAGATTAGCTACTTTGCTAGCAGATATTTTGCACAAACCTTGTTTGGCTGTTGAAATTTAGTCAAAGTCCCCGAAAGGCAAAAACCTGAGTACACAAAGCACCAAATCAGACTATTTATTACCCATCTCCCACTCGTCTGTCCATCATGATTAGCTGCGGGCTACAGATTAGCTGCATCGTTAGCAGGTGAACCATCTATTAAAATTCATTCAGTTTAAAGTCACTGAAAGATACGTGAGGCCACAAGGAGTGTGCCCAGAAAAGTACAAATATCACTCGTTCATCTCCTGCAGTCCTCTGTCTGCACTGTCACACTTCTGAGTCACTGATCAGCTCATTAGGAATGAGTGTGCGTTGGCAGGATGAGTCAGCAGGATCAGTCGGGAAGTAGAAACGGTCATAAAAGATGTCAATTTTAGTCACATAAAGAGCTCGAGCAGTAAGCGCAGGGCCGGCTGCGGTCTGAAGGTGACCGCCTTCCCTTCGTCGTACTTTCAGAATTCAGGACTTGCTGCTTCTGCCCTCAGCAGGTTTTAACGACTCAACAGGAACAAACTCCAGTGAGGTTGTTGAAAATCCAATTTGATCCAGAGATTGAGAGAAAAAAGTGCTGATGTGCTCCTCCTAAAGCGTGAACGAGTTCGATCTGCTTCTCTCTGCCCACCCTCCTGATTCACCTCCTGCTACCTCCTCCTTTTCTCTCTCACTAAGACTTTAATTGAATTAGCTCTCACTTGCAGGCTCAGTTCACCTCCCCTTGACCCTCAGAGCCATGACTGGCACTCGGAGCTCTTTTCTCATACGAGATAATGATCATGATTTAAGGCTTAAATGCTATTATCACTTCTTTCTATTATAGACATTCCAGTAGTGTTGATGTTGTTTTTGGCAAAATCGATTCAGAACTTTACAGACTGAATTTATTCTACCAAGAAGTCATTGTGATGCATCCGTGTCTCCTCTGCCAAAGATAGCCATAAAGTCGCTCTACAACAGGAACTAATCAGGATAACTTTCTTTATATAAGAGGAGTGCAGTAACATGCCCACAGCTATGGTGCCTCTGCAAGCCACTCTGCAACCCTGCACCGCTGCTCTTTTCATGGCTGAATCGATGTCATATCTGTTGTCATTGATGACTAGTGTGTGCTGTTCTGTGGTTTTTCTGCTGCCTGATGCTTTCACAGCATGACTGTAGAGGAGCCACGGGATCCGAGAACAGAGCGTTACCCCCCAAATATAGATCACTGCAAATGGAAACAGTCTAAAGATGTTTAGTCACACTCTGAGCTGTTCCCAGCCCAGTCCACAGATCTCTACAGCATGTCATGGATCATCTTTGGGGCATCCTCCTGGTTGGACATTCCCAAAACAACTCACATAGAAGACATCCCGGTCATACCTGCACCACCTGAGCGGGCTCCTTCTGATGTGGAGGTGTAGTGGCTCTTAGGCGCCCCCTGAAGGAGCTAAATGACCCCATCAGGCAGAGCCCAGATATTCTGAAATAACCAACTAAATAATCTGTGTTCATTTAGTTTGTGATTCGATAGAATTAAGTAAAGCAGCAATTTAATAAGTTCATAGTAGAGAAGAAGAAAGATGCCAACAGACAGCCCCAAACTCAGAGTATATCAGGGTTGTGTTGATATGAGATGGGCGCCACTTTGTGCACCTTCTGCAAATTTTACATTCTTTTTGGATTCATTTACGTCTAAAACTGACAACTAAAAATGAAACATATAAACATATAAAAACATTGCTTTAAAGAAAATCAAAAGTGTCCAAGAAATTACCTGGAAAATGAAAAACGGTTAATAAGACGCTGTGATTGATGAATAAATAATTAACAAAGCACTTTGATTTGACTGTGTTTGTGTAGATCTGCACGTGATAAGATGACGAAGGTGTCAATTAACGTGATTAATGTGTCGCGTGCACTTCCTGTTTGAACATCACACAAAAACCCCACAAGAATAAGACAGATTCATGGAGCATCTTTAGAATCATAAGGGTTTTTAATCTTAATCTTCATCATTCACCACCGTCATCCTCATCATTACCGACCATTGCAATAGTCGTTGTCGAGACATCATCACAGTTGTTAATAACTGCACAGAAACAATCATCACCACCTTCGACATCATCATCACTTACATTCTCATCATTTCCAGTTTTCAGTTCTTTTTTTATTTCATACTTTTTTAATATATTGTATATCATCCAAGGTCGATCTCTTTTTTAAATAATTTACATAAGAATAAAGTCAACAGACTGAAGGATGACTATCTGTATATTTACATAATGAGACAAGCAGAAAGAGAGATCATCGAGAAGAAAATGACTGGAAACCAAACAAAACAGTGAGAAAGAGGAGGAGGAGGAGGAGGAGGAAGGGCAAGAAGCAGCAGCACAAGGAGAGAGAGGCGGGGAGTGAGGGCGATCGACAGGGAAGCCCCTGTGTGTGTCTGTTCATCTAACCGCTTGTCGAGCACCAGAACGACCCTGAATGAAGCTAATGACGTCCTCTCAGGATGAGGACCTGCCAGCCAAACGTCTGGTTCGTCTCCATGGCAGCAGGTTACACTGACTCTTGTATGGTAGCCTGTAGCACTCATTACCTGCCATAAAGCTAAAACAATCCATAGATAAACTGATTAGCATCACGAGACCAGCCGGCTTGTGGAACTTCAACATTAACTGAATTAACAGCAGCAAACAAATCCGAGCTGATGTGAAGACGACCACGGAGAGTATAAAAGACGGACGCAGCTGCTGGAGCTGAAAAGCTCCTAAACTAGTGATACTGTTAATAGCCACCAGGGGGCGAAACCTGCGGCTGCAACAACGGCTACAGGGAAACAGCCCCAGACTTGACTTCTGTCTCACTTGCTGAGTTTATGGTCTCAGTTCCTGGTTCATGATGAATAAAACACTGAGTCCAATCTACAAATGTTGGTCAGTGAGTGCGTGCTTTCACAGTCACGTCCTGCGTTTGATCGACTCATGACTCAAAGCATCAAAACAGGACTTCAGAGTAGCTTCATCCATCGCTTATACCACCTGGTTGTAGCAAAGCTGGCTTGTGATTAAAATTAATGTTCAACAAAATAAATACAATTTTCTCCAATATGGGTTTTGTCTCGATGTTTCCTCTGCTGATTATTGGTCTGATTGCTCTTTGATGCTATAAAATGTGTATCTGAAGGACTGAAACTGTTCTACGCTTTTTAGCCTTTACTTAACCAGAAAGTCCAACCTGAGAGATTAAGAATCTCCTCTGAGAGAATGAGCTGACATCAACACAGCAGCTTGTTTGGGATGTGAAGGATGAGAAACTCTTACTACAAAGAAAAATGGGCTGGATTTTTTTTTTTTAAAGGAAAAAACCTTTAATCTAAACAAACTTCTTCAAAGTTTTGGAAAGTTTTGATTTGACCTCCTCGAGTTGATTACTCAGGAGTGGAAGTAATGTGTTTTTCCAACTGTATTAAATTAGACAAGTTACAACCAATTTTACATGAATATGTCACGTCACCGCAAATCGCTTCATTCATTAGTTTTACTCCAAATCTCACCCCAGGTGATCATTCCTACAGGACAACTATGAAGGAACTGTGACTACCGTAGGGTCAGAAATTCTGATGTTGATTAGAAGCTGTGAGTAAAGTTTTGCATTAAAGCAAGATAATTTCTATGAGCGCCGACGACAACTGATGAAAGGTTCTCAACCAACAGAGGGACGAGGAGCGACGACCCGAGCAGTGAAGCAAACTAATGTTAGCAGTGGAGAGGCTGAGTAGCCCGAGTCTGAGACAAAGCTACGGAGGAAAACACTGGTGAGGAAATCAAACGAAAACATTGGGATACGGGGGAGAGATGGGAAGCTTTCCAGCTTTACATTCTACTAAATTACACTTCCTTCCATCCTCGCTATTTGAGTCCCAGAGACTGTTCTCCCTCCACGGTCATACTGGTGCTCCAATCCCAAAAAGGAGCCTTCAATTGAGACGTTTTAAAAAATTTAGTTTGCAGAATTGAAACAGACGGTGCCAGCAGCATCACCCATGTAAATGTGTGAGGAAGTCTGTGTGTAGGCTTTTCCGTCCTCCTCTAAATTTCCCACTGTACCTGCAGAGCAACACTCACAGCTACTCACAGTCCATCTGTGGACTCACTAAATATTTAGGCTATTGATTTTTATTGCTGATTTTATTTCTCTCTCACATCTGTTATTGTTGAAATAATAAAAAAGTCCATTTGTGTTCATGTCGTGTATCATTGCACTGTAGCTCTACTGTAATTATGTGCAGCACTCAGCAGGTGCAGGGGACACATTTAAGGTGATTTCTGATCTTAACTCTTCTCTGGGCCTTGTAAACCCGCCTTATTCAGCCTAATTAAGAGGTGCACTAATTAAATCAGTTAGATAGAACAAACAAACAAAAACTCCTGCTAGAGGACTGATTAGCAGACCGATTTTATAGGATGTGTATAAATGAGATGGTTCACAAGCCAGTGAATGTTGAAGTAACAAGAAAAGGTCAAAACAAAGCTGGTGTCACAGCGACCGACCGATTTCTGGAACAAACTTGTTGCTTTATGCAAAACATGCAATTCTGATGGTAACAATACTAGAAATCTTTCTATATGTAAAGACTACAATCACCAGATAGATCATTAATTACATGTTGCTAGTCTTAATGTAATCAAAGCTGTCTTAATCTTTCACTTTCATTTTTTATTTTGATCTTTCGGACCACGTCGATGTTTCTGTACAGACTCCCAGCAGGTCATCAGTTTCTAAAATACATTCAGAGTCACTTCAGTCACTTTTCTTCTTCCTCATTCTGATTGGATTTGGTGTCTGCGGCTCAGGTGGTAGAGCAGGGTTTGTGGTTTGATCCCTGTCTGCTCCAGTCTGCAGGCAAGAAACTAAACCCAACGCAGCAAACCGTGTGTAAATGTTACGTAGGAAAAGCAAAAGTGTGTGAATGAGGCGAGTTGTTTAAAAGCAGATAAGAATTCATCTATTTACCATTTACTCAGTTTAAACTTCAGCAGGTCGTCTGATTGGTTGATTAGATATCTGCAGTAACGTCAGTTAATCAGTGTACCTAATAAAGTGTCTGGTAAATTTAGATCTAAGGCTAACTGCACAGCTGATGTCGGAGGGTTACACTGAGTGACTCCTACCTGCTAAAACAGATCATATCTACAGATTTAAGATAAACATAAAGAGAAACAAATATGAAGGACACTAAAGCTGCCAGCAAACTGTCACAAACTACATGATAAAAGAAAAAAGAATAAATGACCCCAGTTTCATTTCCAATGGTGCTTCATCATGCAGATGAATTTAGAGCCAACACTTCACTGAGTAAAGAAGCAGAGGCGAGGAGCAGCTGCTGACGGTCGGCCCCGTCTTCATACGCAGGCTGCTTACTCAGGGTTCAGTAAGGTTTTCACATTATGTGAACATTTATGTATCACAAAACTACTCTGTACCACAAAGATTCATTCTTTGCCACTGTGTCTAAATTCCACAGCCGTCCGCGGGTCGCAGAGGTCTCCTCCTTCTAACACGGACTGTTTCGTAAACGGGATTCGTGAGTTTCAGGCGGTTGCCGGTCGGCAGCGTAACAACAACAGCGGCGACTCCAGATAAAGTGCGGAACGAGTGTGACTATTGTTTGAACATATGCCGTTCATCAGGGGAACACTGAGCACGTTTTCTATGTAAAACCTTATATTCAGTAACAGTAACAGATTTTTACTTTGTCCCATTTAAGACTTTATGATTTCACATTGATGTTCTCTCTTTTTAATGAATTAATGTTCTTACAGATGAGGGCCGGTACAACAGGTCTGGACGGGTTTTGTTGTTTTCAGGACTCACCAACAGGTGCTGCTGACGAGTCCTGTGATGTGAAACAAACATCTTTGGTACCGTGGGTGCACGTACCTCGACAAAATGGCTGCTTCAGTGTTAGACTCGTTTAAGGGCGATAAAGTCGTTGTTAGAAGCTGAATTTGTGAATTACAGTAAGTTGCCAGTTTGTCAGGATATCAGAGTTTGTTTTACTTTTTATTAGTGCTGTCAGCGTTAATCTCGTTAAAATGACGTTAACACCATAACAGCATTAACGCGGCAAATCTCTGTTAGCAAGTTAGCGCGGGCTGCACGGTGATCCGCTGAGCGCAGTACTTTTTATACTTATTCTGTGAGAAACCCGGGATCCACAGCTAAAACACTAAACTGAAAGATTTTTGCCTGTCCCGTTTGGATCTTTAGCCATCAGAATTGTTGTCTGAAGGCCAAGAAAGGTGCCAAGTGGATTTACTTTACCAAGTGGATCATCATGGCCTTGCCATATTGGTCCATTGGTCCATTTGATTGACTTTAATTATAATTATGTATTTATTTGATTTGATTTTCGGTTGTTTCAGACGGGACAGACATGACTGGGGGAAAGGACAGGGAGGAAGAATGAAAGAAAGAGAGGGAGAGAGAGAAAAATAGAGGAGAGAAGAGACGGTGAGAAAGGGGGAAGAAAAAAAAGAAAAACAAACAAAACACCTGGATCACCTGTACGGAGATAAAAAAAAACAGAAGAGAAAACAAACAAGAAAGAGCAACATAATAAAAACAACACCATCACAATAAACTAGCTAACAGCAGATAACAGTAGATGCTAAATATTACATGTTATTGTGCAGCACGCAAGATCAACAGCACACAATGTGCTTTGAGGTAGCAGCCAAGAAAGGTGTAGTTTGTGTCTGTGTACACCCGTGTGTACACCTGTGTGCACACCTGTGTGCATCAGCACGCTTGAATTCAAAAGGTTTCTCCATGTGACGATCTGCTAGGGAGTGTGGGGAGCCATAGCCCCGTCCCCCAGGGCATGAAGCAGGTAAGGAGGAGATCCAGGCCCCAGACATCCAGAGGCCTCAGAGTACGAGGACCCAAGGAGGACCACCAACGGGGCAACCGTGCCACCCTCCTGGGAAGAGTTGAGGAGAGCCCCAAATGAGAGGTCACCCAGCAGCCACGGAGCAGAGGCCAGACGGGGTTGCAGTGACGTGCCCGTGGGCTCTGCTGGCAGCCAGCTGTGCCAGAGAGGACCGAGCCTCAGGCCCAGAGGCCAGAGGGCACCCCAGCCCCCAGAAGGGGCCCAGCCAGGCCACAGGCGCCAGGCCCCGCCAATCGGCCACCAGGAGTGAGTCGGTACATACATGAGCGCCCAGCCCCAGACGACAAGGACCACCAACACACCAACGTCTGAGGGCATCAGCCACCGACAGGGAGTGTGGTGAGGGGAGTAGGGCCTCCATACCTTGGAGAGCCTGAGATGTTCCCAGAGAGGTGGAGTCTAAGACCCAACCTGACATATAGACACAGACGAACAGGCGCACGCAGACACAAACGTGCATTCCCACCCCCATATACACAACCAAATACTCGGCACTCACCCGACATGGAGACAGACACAAATAGACACTGCACAGACAGTCACACTCCCCACACATACGCTATATCCCAGGTCCAGGTACCCCCGCCCCCAGAGGGGCAAACCGTACCCGGACCCAGGAGATGTAACCCTTCTCTCTGGGGTGGAGGAAAGCGGACCCCGTTAACAGAACGGGGGTGAGTGAAGACCCCAAACCTCCCTCCACCCGCTCATATGTAGTGTTGCTGCGTGCTGTTCTAAAGTGCATTTAAAACACAGGAGGGCATGGTGCTTCCTGCCAGAGAGCAGCACGGCTCCTCCCGAAAACCCTCAGTGTCTATATGCATTTAAAATTGAGGGCAGGGCACCAGCGCCAGAGGTGGGTTTGAATACACAGACCATCCAACGTGCCCGCCCCCAAGGCCCTATATGTGTTGGAAATATTTCTAGAATAATTTCTATAATTGCGTATCCAGATTGATTAAAACTGTATATTAGAACATTAATAGAAGCATTAACATGAGTCACTGCCAAATCTGATGCAAGGCAGTTCAACATGTTTGCGTATTGCATCTAAGTTTTGTTGAGTTTGTAAGTAGGCCACAGTGTGCATTCCCTTTCAGTTATTTCTCTTCTCTGTGTGTTTAACCTGTTTATGTAAGATTAAACAAACTGAAAGTGGGCGACAGCAGCAGTGACAAACAGAAATTTAACGATTAAATGACTCCATGCCAAACTAGATTACCACGCAATGTTGATGACTGCGGCTCCGCTTCCCTATGCATACACCTCTGACTTTACAACATGACTCATCTGCCGTCCTGTATGCAGGAAAGTACTTATATAATCACCACAGAGACCAGCAGAGCCAGGCCGTCTGTCTGCAGATGCAAGGTGACGTGTGGTAACGAGCTGCAGCGGAAACAGACGAGAGCCGCTGACGAGGTCGCATCCAGACAACTCAGCAGAAATGAAACGAGCAACGAGCGAGGACCGATCACGACATCAGCACCACGCAAAAGATTAAGATATGAATGATGGTACGCAGACACACTTAGAGATATTTAAAACAAAAAAATGTTACTCAGCATCCACTAAGTCTCTGATATGGTACACATGGCTGTGTAAAGTGATGGGACGAGTGTAATGGAGAGCAGTGGAAAGGTACTGGTGCATGTTAGATTTGGAGACATTTACATTTTAATAAAGATATGTGATACTGAGATATTGATCCCAGCCAGTCAATGAGTCAGACTGGGCTGTACGATGATCTCCTGGCTGAGCTGTTATTAGTGGTTAAAAGATTTTTTTCGTAGCAGTTTAATTGCTAATGTCCGGCTTTGTTCCCTGCATGGGCCGTGCTTATTAGTGCAGGACGCTGGTGTGTGTGTTTTAGCACCGGTGTGTAAATGAATAGAAAACAACAAATCACTGGAGAGCTGGGATGAATCTACAAAGAATTACAGCTCCTAAAGAAGTTAATATCAACCTGTAGGGCTCAAGCTGATTTTAAAAAAGTGTATGAAGCAATATTTTGCAAACAACCTGCATGAAAAAAAGTCCAAGCTGAAAAGGTGTTGCTTGTAGCTAATGGCCATTTCAACTGAGACTCAGCTTTGAGCTACTGAAACTTGACAAATTCAAACTAAACACAGTTTTTAACAAACTCATGGACAGCTTCTGTTAGCCTGTAGAACTGCATTTAAACGACGACACGGCAAAGCGAGATACCGAAGCAGGAGAACAAAATGAAACTAAGCCTACTGCACATGCACGCCACATTAATGTTAAACCTGCTGTGTTGTTCAACAACAACAAAAATACAGATTCATAATAAAGGCTCTAAAATTATTGCATTGGTTTATAAAAAAATTAATAACAGGTTTTGTAATTATTTACTATGTAAAATTACTCAAGTTTAGGCATCGCTGTTTCTTGGTTAAGTTTTGAGAAGAACACGGTTAAAATCAACTTTATCAGTTTTAACAGGCTGCCACATACAGCAGTTTCACAATTATCACCTTTATTATTTGTACTTTGGACCAGATCAGCTGTAACTAACAACAGCTGAAGCATGAAAAGCAAACAACTTAGTCAGGAGAGCTCAACGAGCTAAGAGCTATTCAATTCATTTTCATTTATATTGCGCCAAATCACAACAGTCTCAAGGCTATATTGTAAGGTAAAGACCCAACCATAATACAGACAAAACCCCCAACAATCATATGACCCCCTATGAGCAAGCACTTTGGCGACAGTGGGAAGGAAAAACTCCCTTTTAACAGGAAGAAACCTCCGACAGAACCCGGCTCAGAGAGGGGCGGGGCCATCTGCTTGGGGTGAGGGTCAGTGGGTGAAGATATGACAAAGACATGCTGTGGAAGAGAGCCAGAGATTAATAATAACAATAAAAAATGCCGCAAGGTCTATTAGCACATAGTGAGTGAAGAAGGTGACTAAAGTACAAATACTTAATGCATCATGGGAATCCCCCGGCAGCCTACACCTATTGCAGCATAACTAAGGGAGTGGACTTTTAAATACTCTAGGAACAACAAGTAAGCCTGCAGTGTGAGAGCGAAGTGCTCTAATAGGGTGATATGGTACTACAAGGTCATTAAGATAAGATGGGGCCTGATTATTTAAGACCTTGTATGTGAGGAGCAGGATTTTGAATTCTGGATTTAACAGGAAGCCAATGAAGGGAAGCCAAAACAGGAGAAATCTGCTCTCTCTTTCTAGTCCCTGTCAGGACTCTTGCTGCAGCATTTTGGATTATCTGAAGGCTTTTCAGGGAGTTTTTAGGACTTCCTGATAATAATGAATTACAGTCGTCCAGCCTGGAAGTAATAAATGCATGAACTAGTTTTTCAGCGTCACTCTGAGACAGGATATTTCTAACTTTAGAGATGTTGCACAAATGGAAGAAAGCAGTCTTACATATTTGTTTAATATGTGCACTGAAGGACATGTCCTGGTCAAAAATGACTCTAAGGTTCCTCACAGCGTTACTGGAGGCCAAGGTAATGCCATCCAGAGTATGAATCTGGTTAGATACCATATGTCTGTGAAGGTTCTCAGTCATCCAGGTCATCGTAGTCAAAGGAGCTTGCAAAGAAAACTTCTTTAAGTTGCTTGAAGACATTTCACCTCTCATCCGAGAAGCTTCTTCAGTTCTAAGGTCAAATGGTGGAGAGTCCCATATACTCCCACTGGGTTTAAATCTGGGACTCGCCGCCATTTGACCTTAGAACTGAAGAAGCTTCTCGGATGAGAGGTGAAATGTCTTCAAGCAACTTAAAGAAGTCCAGACGCTTTTCTTTGCAAGCTCCTTTGGTTAGATACCATATTTCTAAGATTTTCAGGGCCGAGTACAATAACCTCCGTTTTATCTGAATTAAGAAGCAGAAAGTTAGCGGCCATCCAGGTCTTTATGTCTTTAAGACATTCCTGCAGTTTAACTCATTGGTGTGTGTTATCTGGCTTCATGGACAGATAGAGCTGGGTGTCATCAGCATAGCAGTGTAAATGTATGCTATGTCTTCTAATGATGCTGCCTAAGGGAAGCATGTATAATGTAAACAGAATTGGTCCTAGCACTGAACCCTGTGGAACTCCGTAATTAACCTCAGTGTGTGAAGAGGACTCTCCATTTACATGCACAAATTGGAGTCTATTAGATAGATATGATACAAACCACTGCAGCGCAGTACCTGTAATACCTACAGCATGTTCTAATCGCTCTAATAGGATATTATGGTCAACAGTATCGAACGCTGCACTGAGGTCTAGCAGGACAAGCACAGAGATGAGTCCACTGTCAGAGGCCATAAGAAGATCATTTGTAACCTTCACTAAAGCTGTTTCTGTGCTGTGATGAGAAGCCAATTGAGTCTAATAACAGATTAAATGCCATGTTGAGGCTGTCATTTTTAGCATCTACATGGATGTTAAAATTAGCCACAATAATTATTTTATCTGAGCTGAGCACTAAATCAGATAAAAAGTCTGAGAAATCAGACAGAAACTCTGTGTAAGGCCCAGGTGGACGATAGATGATAACAAGTAAGACTGGTTTCTGAGTTTTACAGCTGGGGTGGACGAGGCTAAGCATCAGGCTTTCAAATGAATTAAAAGTCTGTCTGGGTCTTTGGTTGATTAATAGGCTGGTGTGAAAAATTGCTGCCACACCGCCCCCTCGGCCTGTGCTTCGAGGTTTCTGGTAGTTAGAATGACTCGGGGGTGTTGATTCATTTAAACTACATGATCATCCTGCTGCAACCAGGTTTCTGTAAGGCAGAGTAAATCGATTTGTTGATCAATTATTAAGTCATGTACTAACAGAGACTTGGAGGAGAGAGACCTAATATTTAATCATCCTGTTTTACTCTTTGGTTCAGATGTGGATACTGTATTGTTCTTTCTTTGTGGTTTTTTATGTTTAAGTCATTTTTTGCTGGTTTTTAGTTTGTTTTTTGTCTGTTTGGGAGCTGACACAGTCTCTATGGAGATGGGGTTTTGGGGGGGTAGCAGGAGGAGAGAAGCTGCAGAGAGGCGTGTAAGACTGCAACTCTGCTTCCTGGTCCCAACTCTGGATAGTCAGGGTTGAACGCAGCACAGATAAGATCTTGGAGAAGCTTGAGGCTGCCGTGAGCACTCAGACTAAGATCTCTGAGCGAAGATTGGATAACATCTCGGAGAAGCTCACGGCTCTCCAACAGGAGATTGAGAGACCAGTGTCGGACTGCTAGATCGGCTGTGAAATTGACATGCAGTTGTTCGCACTAAAGGAATACCACCATCATTTCATGCGGCTACCATATCGGCACCAGCTGTGGTCTCAAGGCTGGAGCTGAACATCACCCTGATAACAGACGGTGTTTAGACTGTTCCTCCCTATCCTACGCAAGGCCACCCAGGTCAGCTGGAAGACTGTTTACTTAGCCTGGCAGGGCGAAGGACACTCTTTCAGCTAAACTCAGGACACACACACATACATATTCACTGATACACACTCATCCCCCCTCCCTCTCCAAACGCCTTCGATGCTTGTCCCCTCCCGGGTCAGATGGCGGGTCGACTGGACCAGCGCAGACATGCTGCATGCCGGATGCGCTGTCTACACCGGCTCTCTCTCACCTTTACCCACCCCTTTTGCTTGCCTTGTGTTTCTATGGTGTATTGACAGTCATGTGCTTTTTGTGCTGGGGCGTTTTTTTCTGTTCTCAAACTGTCCAGGTCCTCCGAAGATCGAGAAGGCTGGAAGATCAATGTGTGCAAGTCTCACTAAAATCTGGCCGCTCTGGGAGGAGCAGCTATTCTTATGAACTGTGGAGGGACAGACAGGCAGACAATGGACCCCTCACCATCAAAGAAGCTCATCAGTCTTTCAGATGGATGAGCTAAAATCCTAAAATCTAAGCAGCTAATGTAACGTTTAACTGGACAAAATGAAGATTTAAAGTCTGATATTTTTCACGGTGAAGAACAAAGAAAGACAAGTTTCCATAAAGTTCTAACCATCGTACAGAAGAATAATATCTAAGCCTGCAAAACTCATTTCATTTATATTTAACATCCTTTTTTTAACATCCCACAATGATTGTCACCACATCATTCAAGTCAAACTTCATGTGTAGAAACATATTATTAAAATAAAAGTGCTTCATGGATAATCATCAGGTGATGAGAAGGTTCTACACAGGAAACAGATTTTTTTTAAGCCTATTATGCTAATATGACTATATTACAACAATAAAACATTACGTATTCCCTCGGGTTAATATTAGCTGAATTAACAAACAACACTAATAAATTCGTACTGGACTGATTTGGGTTAATTGCAGCATATTGTCGTTTAGTGGTAGTGCAGAGTGTCCTAGGTAATAAACTGTTAGAAACATGGCACATTAGAAGTCCTACAGTATCTTATCAAACTTGATATTGTTTCCCTGCACACTGAGAGGACGGGATGGTTAGTATCGCTAAGGTTTGATCATTTACCTGTTCTCACCTATTGTTTTACTGGCGCAGTTTTCCTCAGTTTCACTGGCAGTTTGCACTCAATGTGATGGAAAGTGCATCATAACCAAGATGAATAAGTTGTAAAGCTGGAGGACTGTCGCTCAGGACGAATCTAAAAAAAAGGTGATAAACTGCAGTGGAAAGACTTCTCATGCTGTGCTAACACGATCTTTCACATCTCAATAAACATTTTCACAGCTAATTCATTTACAGCGAGAAAAAGTAGGAACACACTGAGAGACAAACAGGAAGTAATCATTTGCATTAAAACTCAATTAAGTGAAACCGTCAAAATCTTTCTTGTCACTATTCACCATCATTAGTGCACAGCAGGAGGGCGTTTGGTTAAACACTGCATTTAGGAATAATACAGAGGTCCTTTACGTCACTGCAAACCTCACCACATGACCAATTAAGATGAGTTTAGTGTGCACGAGTTGCAACTGCAATTCTGTACTGTATAAAGGCAGAAACCTTCACATTACAAGGCTTTCAGATTAACAATGATTCAAATAATAATATATGATATACAACGTAGCAAACTGGGCGGCCCTGTGTAATGGGCAGGTATGCCTGTTAATGCTTTTCCGCTTGTATCTGAGTATTATTACAGTGTGGTATTTGTGCTTTGCTTGAGTTAAAGGGGACCTATTATTTCTTATTTACTTCTTTCTGTCATGTACGTTAAACATACCCAAGGTTTGAAATGATGAAGTCACCATGTGTACAAAAAATCCCTGTAATCCCTTCTGAGCACTCAGTTTCTGAGAGTTTTACTACTTTTGGGCACAGAAGCCCCGCCCAACTGATGTTCAAGACTTTGGCTTATGAGGGGCAGCCAATCAGAAGAGCGTGGAGGAGAGGAGTTAAAGGGGCTGCGCCAAGCAGCAGTACGAGATTAATAAGGGTTATTCTAACCTGTGAATCAGGCAAAGCTACTCTGCAAAAGTCTAAGCGAAATAGGTCCCCTTTAAGGATCTGAGAAGAGTCTGTCAGTAAAGAAAAAAAACTGCAATCATGCAAAGATGGAAAAAAAAACGTGTTTCACAGACAGGCATTTTACATCTCTGAAAAAATAAAATATCCACCACTTTCATCTGTTCCACAGTTAAATATTAATACGTTTTTAATACTGATAACACCACTGGACTCATGTTGTAAACCTTTGACATCGTGTCAAACGTCGTCGTGCTGCATACAAAACTTTGGATCAAAGCGCATTTTTTTATTGATAAATCAGCTACTACACGGGTGTGACCCCCTCCCACTCAATATGAGTTTACGTACACTGGGAGATTCTCGTTCCAGACTTGGAAAACAAACGTATTGCTTTTTAAATGTATAAACGGCGAAAAGGAGCTACAGACAAAACTGTGGGCAGCTAGCTATGAAATAAAGATATAGATGGGACTTTACAGCTAAAAGATGACTGGATGAACTCGTCAGAGGATTTGCTCATACAGCATACGGCGTTTTCTGCTCATAAAACATTACATTTGCTCGAGGGTTTGGGTGTCAAAGACGTCTTTTTTTTTTTTTTTTTTTAAACTTGGCACTGCGACAGGAGGATAAGACCCCCCCGCTATCAAACTTGGCAATGAGACAGACTTTTCACCTTTTCGTCTTTGATTTTCTTGGCACTGAATCAGAAAAATGTCTTTCTTACTTTCTTTCTTTAGGAAGAGGAAAAAAAACAGGAAGGAGAGGAAAAGAGGAGGAGCTTGAGGGAGTCAAAGCTACAGAGTTAAACGCAAAGAGAAGATGGATAAAAGAGTGTACACAAAAAAAGATGAGAGACGACACAAAGGGCTCCACTGTTGCTCCCTTCATCACCGCCTTCATCAGCTTCCTCTCGCTCAGAGGGTAAGTCACCGAGTGTGTTTACGTGCACTGTAGTTATTAAGGCAATACTGCGACTCCTGAAACTGTCACATGAAATCCAATTATTTGAGTTTTTCGTGATCTGAGCAACAGCACATGCAGACCAAGCTTCCCTCCTTTGAAACCAGACATGTCTATTTATGGATTTCTTTTACCTGAGCAAACGTCTTGGCTCAGTGCAGGCAGCTAATTAAATGTGACAGCGATGGGACAGCAAAGCTAGCGAAGCAGTAACTGCAGGTTAGGTTTACTGGAGCTAACCGGAGTTGGGTGTAGCCTTATTTGTGGCACCATGACTTGTTCTGCGGTGTACCATATTACCTGTGGATGGCTCAAATGACAATAAAAGCCACTTGATGTCACTTTGATCGTAAAGCATGATTTGTATGTATGCACTGCTGATGTCACTGACAAGGCAAGCTAACATAACTTTGATCAACAGTTAGCATGGCGAGCTCACGGTCTTTTACTACCGTTCTTTTATTTATTAGCGAGAAAACCTCCTGTATTTTGCATTTGGACCCTTTGACGTGATCTGATTTGACTGACTGGTCTCACATGCTCCTTACAGTGAGTGACATTTTAAAACCTTGGCTCCAGGCTCAGATATCTCCTTTCAAAGACCTCTGTAGAGATGGCTCTTATGGCGTCACACTAAGCTAAACAGCTTAGCAGAGCTTGGTCTGCGTGTAGGATCAGATCAGAAGTAGTCATCATATTCGTGAATTAAGAACCCTTTCATTAAGCATATATAGTAGATTGTGGTAACGGCTACGTGACATCATGAAAATATTGCCTTAAAGCCGATCACCGCCTGTGATCAGAGGACTGATGTGCATGTAAACATACTCCAGATATCACTGATATCATTTATGATCTCTGAGGACTCTTGCAGCTGCTGTGTGCACATCTGTGTGTATGTGTGTGTGTCTCTGTCCAAGTGCACTGTACACATCAGGCACCAGGGTTCTCCCTAAAACTGGATCGCGGGGAGGGGGGAAGCACTTGAAGAGTTTTCAGTCATGATGGCTGCTTCACGTCTTAAGTGGTAAAAAGGACCAAAAATTACTCTCCTAATACGGCCGTTTTTATACATTTCTCTTCACACGACCTTATACATCAAAGTGCTAAGTCTCAGTTTGGCCTCCTTCAGCTGTCAGACTCCAAAACAAGAGTACAAACTTTCCCTGATGTACGTCGGTACGATTTTATTCGTGCTGCTCACACTCGCTCCGCTGTTAAAAGTGTGTGTCAACAGGATGTTAATGTTAGAAAAGAAGCAGTTATAAGGAGAACCCAGGGTGCAGTATGTAGGCAACAAAACAAAGAGCAAACTCGGGACTCCGGTGGCCGGCCACTGTGCAACCAGTCGAGCAGCCCGCGTTTACTGAAGAGGAGCTCCGAATGATGTGTGGTTACCTGCCAGAGTGACTCGTACTGTTCACGAACTCGCTAACAAACTATCGGTCCCATAAAGACCTGACGAGTCTTCGTCCTTCGTTCCAAAGAGTTTGGTGTGGTGACAACATGCAACAACCAGAGGCCTGCGTATACAGAGTTGGGACACAGATAGCCCCGCAGCTTGTTGTTGCATTGAGTGCTGTCCAATCCTCGCCGAACTCTTTATACAGCGGGCTCTCGACGCAGCGTTGCCAGGAAACGGCGGGGGTCATGGCTTCATGCTCGGACAGGGAGGATAAACCGTTAAAGTCCCCGTTCTGACCCGAACTAGGAGACGAGGGGAAGAGTTTCCTTTCAGACGGAGGTTAAAAAGCGCCTGACGAGTTTAAAATTATGCACAAAACTGCAGACTCATCGCCGGTGTTCAGCCGAGTCACCCTGTGAACCAGCTGAAGCAGGTGTGAGCTCTCCAGGTAGGTCAGACTGCAGAGGTGATGATCGGTCCTTGTGGTTTTAAAGCTGCAGAGCAACTTTTACTGTCTGACTCAAGGTGTGTAAGAAAATGTGTTGCCAGATTTAAAAGAAAAGAGATCGGATCAGCAGCAGAGTCGCAAAGACAGCTTCATTGTTTTCTTTTAAAGCTCCAGTTTTCTCCACAAACAGGCTTTTAACGAGGAAGTTTTAAATGAAGGATCGCCAGATTTACTCCATATCTTCTCATTTCACACGTCTCTTTTTTTACTCCACAGTTTTCTTGCTGTTTGGTGGTCAAACGACAAAAGAGGAAGAGAGAGAGAGACAGAGAGAGAGACAGCCATGGTGGACGGAGGACAGGGGCTCATAATTACCCCTCAGTTTACCCTGGGACAGTTGTGTGGGGCGGAGCTTTCTCACGGTCGCCCCTGGTTACCTAGATGAGGGGCTACTGCACTCGGAGGCGGGGCAACAGAACTGATGGGCGATGTCATCATCTTCCTCCTCTCTGAGAGACAGACAAACAGACAAGAGAAACAAAAACAGAGAGGAGGAAGAGGAGGAAGGAAAGGAGGTGGAAGAGGAGGAAAAGGATGGAGCAGGGAAAAGCAAAAGGGAAGAATAAAAGATAGAGGAGAGAGTAAGGGATGAAGGAGGAAGGAGAAGAAAAGAGAAAGGCATGGGAAGGAGGAAGAAGGAAAGAAAGGAATTAAGAGAAGAGGAAAGAGACATAGGAAGGAGAAGGTGAGAAAAGGATTAGATGGGAGGGGAGACGAGGAGAGAATGATTGAGGACAAAGAAGAAGGAATAAGAAGACAAGAGAGTAGTGAGAGTGGAAGGAGACAAGAAGAGAAAAGGGAATAGAGGACGGGGGGGTTGGATCGAGAAAATAAGAAAAAAAGGTAGAACAGGAAGAGGAAGGAAGAAAAGGTGAAAATATGATGGGGAAGAGCGGAGGAGAGAAAAGGACGGAGAAAGAAGAGAATCATCAGAAAAGAGGGGATAAAAGCAGAGACTGTGACGGGCTCTGACGTTCAGACGTGCAGTGCAGCAGATGGCCACCAGATGTCAGTGTTTACACATGGCTAACTGAAGGACTGACCTTCTGAGTTGAACTTTTTCTCACAGAGGTGAAGCAGCGTTGCCTCGGGACACAATTGATCTCTAATATTACAAACTTTACAGAGTCAGAAGTGACCAAACTTAGTTCTGAGCCTGCATGTTTTTCCTTAGGGGGAGAGGACAGTGAGGGAATGAGGCAAGGATGAAGGTGGGGTGAATGGATGATGTGAGCCGAGGGGTGAGGTGATGAGGAAGTCGAGCCTTTTGGTAATTCTGAGATGGCATCCGGTGCAAAATAAAACACATTAATGCAAATGTAACGCTAGTGGAAAGTACAAATTGGTGCGATAACGACTGTGGCTGTGATTTTTAAATCAGGGCAGAAATTCATCACTTTGATCCCATTCAGCAGCTTTATGTTCCTCGGTCTCATTTAAATAATCGAGCTGCAGACTGAGGATGGTGGAGATCACCAGAGGTGGAAACAGGAAGAAAGAGCGAGTCCAGATTTCTACACAAACCTTTTAAGTTTCAGAGTAACATTTAAAATATGCAGCAGAAATCAGAGTTATTGTTTAATTCATAAATGTGTGGATAGTTTGTAACTATGCTGCTCTGGTGCCTGTATTTGTGCAGGTTGGAGCCCAGCAGGCTGATGCACACAGTGTACAGAAGTGAATGTGAATTATGCAAATGGTTTAAATCAACCGTGAGACTTTAAAGGGAGTATTTATGTTAGGTTAGGTAATTATGATAAACAGCAGGGCTGCTTTTTTTTCTATGATTCATTCTGACCTAAATTATTTTGTTGCGATGGCAGGACGTCTGTCAGAGACAAACCCACTGTTTATTTACTTACTGAGAAAATCAAGGGGAAAGCACATCTGCCCTCGGTTTACTGTGGACGGTCGACATTAAACTATAAAGTCAACTTGAGATAAATGTGCTCCAATGAACCTTTTTACCGGAATCTGTGTCTGTACAACATGTTCTGCTAAGCACAGCGTTGCATTATGTTTGCAGGCTTTCTGGTGCTGATCCTGCACAGTGACTGTTTCACGTGTTTGTTTAATTTAAGGATGTTGAGGATGATGTGATTTTTGAAAAAACTCATTCAGGAGCTTTAGAAATGTTGTCTTAACACCTCCTGACATCTTTACTGCAGAAATGAAGCAGCAGAAGATCCAAATCAAATTAAACACAAATTCTGATCATCAATAATCTTCCATCAAAGCAGAGCTTCTTCTGTCGTTACGACTTAAAAACTGAAGGACAAAAATGTTTCTGTAAGTTCCTGTTTTTTTTCTTACTGTCTGTGTGAAAAAAAACCCCTAAAAGTTTAATCAGGTAAAAAAAATGTTGCAAAAGAAACGTTTTTAATGTGTGAGAACAGCTGATATGTTTTATGATTATTTTTCGTAGTCAGCGTTTGGCTGAAGTGCAGGTGAGGTTTTATAGAGGTGTGCACAAAACAGGAGACTGAGGTCAAAGGTCACAAAAACCGCTGTTTACTCGTTACTATTACACTCACTATTTTCACATGTTAGCTGGGTTAGGTTAGGGTGGAGACCTGCTTGCTTGTTAGCACGAGATCAAACAGTGTTCAAACATCTTCATCACCTCCCACTCCACTGAGCCCCCACCTCTGGGTTCAGGACGTAGTTGCTATAAAGGTCAACGTGACTCCGCGGTTCACTAAGAACGGCGTATTCATCGAAGAGGCCGGCTGCTCCACTGTGACTAAGATCAATGTAGGATTTGAGCTTCATTTGTGCTGCATTGAAATTAGAACGGGCTCAACAACGTCGCCTCATGACTCATTCGTTTTGGGTGTTATTTACTCTCAATTCCAGTTTTGTTTCGGTGGAAAAAATCTCAGCGATTTATGGAATTTTATTTAAAATCACAGGTAAAAAAAAAAAAAGATTTTCAAACGTTTTTTGCGAAGAACCCAAAGTTGCTAATTCTGGCCTCACAGTCAAATCTGATGCTTTTAAACAAACAGGTTTGTGACAGGAAGTAGGCGGGTTCTCGATTATGAGGTGAATTAAGTGTCAGCCAGTAAGACTTGGCACATCCAGCGATACCTGTTTTCTGAGGTTTGCTTAAATGCCAGCTGCAGAGCGCAGCTTATGCATAATGCATGTCGTTGGGTGCGAAAACAAGTGTCCGTATATCTGTGTGCGGCTACGCCTGCATAGAACGCTCTGTGCTGAGGAGCTTGACTGCTAACATGCACAGCGTGGTCGTGTTAACGTGCAGTTTACAGTGATGCTGCTGGAGAATGCAGAGGTCACATGACTTCACGTATGTCAACGGGTGAATCCCTCTGCTCTCGCTCTGTTTATGCATAACATCCTGTGAAAACCTCCCTCCCTGCTGATGGCGCATGCTCCCAAAAACCAGACACACACACACACACACACACTTCACAGAGTCACTCTGCATCTTTAATGTGAGACTGTAAATGTGCCGTTCTGGCTACGTTTAATTCAAGTGTGGCACAAATATTTATCAAATTAAAACCAATAAAAACAACAAAGTAAGAATTTCAGATTTCTTTGATTATGAATATTGTTACATGATTGATCAGAACAAACAGCTGGTGGTGCTAATTTCTCATTCTCTTAAACCACCAAAGAAGAAAAAGACTGAGCAGAAGTCTGGCAATAAAACCTCAAAGGGAGGAGTTTTCTGTGCTGATGCGAGGACGCTCCTTCCTGTTCAGACCCGACTCTGACGACCCTTCCGGCCGCGTTCCAGCACCGCTCACAGGATAATCAGGAATTTACTATTACAGTTAAATCGGTTACGGCAGGTGTGTAAATACTTTGCGCCGTCAGCATCTCTCACAGGACGCAAATGAAACAAATGATGTCACTCGATGATGCTGCGACGTGACGTGAGCCGATTGAAGTTTTTTACATTTTACATGATTAAAACAGAAAATTGAAACTTTGGGATAATTTAGCACACAAGTCAAGAAAAAAATGTAACACCGGCTGAATCATTTCTAATGCAGAAATGTTTATTACTTTTATTATATTTAGTTATATGTCATATTTTTATTTTATTGCGCTTTTTTTCTTTTCCACCACCTTTGTTTGAACCCACCTCAAATTTAATTACATTTAAATAAATTAAATTTATGAATTTAGGCTAAAAACATAAACCCTCATCTATCATCTCTGACCTGATTTAACATAAGTTCACTGAACAGCTAAAACATCGAGCATCTGTCTACGTGGCAACAGTAACAGCCTACTGTGATCACGTAGACCCCACATTGATTTAACTCATGAAATTCTACCACATAAATGAAACCTTTGAGATGCTAAATGAAAAAATGAAACACCGTCTGCGTAGATTAAAAAATGAAAGAACACGATGCACCACGACAGCCTGACAGCAGAGGTCAGACGAGGCACGTTGATCAAACCGATCTGATCATGCAGGTGTTTTTTTTTAATCCAATAGGAGAGAAGACGGTGGACATGCTCTGTAATATCCTTTCTATTCTATTACAGCGTTCTTATTTATTACGCGGCTTCTCTTTTGCACCACAGCTGATTGTTAACTGGGTCGGCCATGACTCGACTCAGATCTAATTATCCCAGAGTCTATTCGGGTCGGGTCTGGCTGTACTCGGGTCCCCCTAAGACTAAAACTCCCCGGCGTTTTCCATTTTTGTTAAGTCAGCGAGAAGAAGCCGTGAGGCCATCAGGAGAGTTTCAGAGACCATCCTCCTTTTCAAACATCACAATGACAGGATCTGCATCCAGCTGTTTCTGCCGCTTTTCAGTGGACGACCGGATACGTGCGTCCACGTCACATCTGTCTGTGCAACGTCATCCCAGGATTTAAATATCTCGTTTTGTCTATTAGATAATAAGATTTCAGTTCGTGGGAGCATTCAGTGGTGTGTTTTTAAATCTCGGAAACAACGCCAAGTTTCCCACCTGGAGATCAACCGCCTGATTTCCTCTCAGCTCCAGCGTTCAGCTGTCCAGGGAGCTAAAACTCTGCTGGACCGGACATTAAATTATCACCCTGCACACTAATCAAAGTAGTGATAAACGAGACATTCTTAATCACAGGTTAGGGAGTAGTAATTAGCCCATATGATTACAGTTATGTGATTACTGGTTTGTTTACCAGTGGCTGAGCACGAGCCTCTGTTCACTGTGATGATTAAAAGCTCAGAGTGCTTAGGACAACATAAACCACTGACAGAGCTGACTCTCAGGTGTGCGCTTAAAAACTGCCAGATTCACCAATGATGTTCTTCCATCAGCTCTCTATAAAAGAAACAGAAGCTAACATCCAACTTGCATTCTCCATAATGGCCAGCAGGGGCATGATGGCTGCAGGTGGGAATCTGACAGACGTCTATGACAAAAACACCGCGCTAATTATAATCTGCGGTCTCAGCTGGAGGTCCTATTAGGGTGGAGCAAAGTACGCGATACCATGTCTGTATTTAAAGACAAAACGAACATTTGAATATTTATCACTTTTAGCAGTTAAAAATCTTTGTCAAACATTACTGAAGCTGCTGTTTTCAGCAGTGGATTCATCTGCATGTGGAGCTGCAGCTGGCACGAAACAAACAAAGCACAAAACCTGGATGTTTAACTGCAACATGTCAGCGCAACATGTCAGCGCTGATGCTGACAACATACTTGGCAGGACACGTGTGTGTTTAAATCATGGGGAGAACAGGAAATTTAAAATACCGATGTCGAAATAATGAGTGTTTGTGTTTTAATATCAATGATATTTTAGCATTGTGACACATTTTTGTATTGAGTGTGTGTGTGTGTGTTTAGATTATTTACTTCAGAGTAATAATCCAACATACTGAGTCCTAAAGTACAGACATGCATCTAAGTATAGATAAAGTACCTAAACTAAGGGGATTAATGGGTCTTAATGATACTGAGTGTGTGTGGATGTGATCTGAATAACTTGCACGCTGCTGCTTTAACAAATATCTCAGTTGTTTGTCTTCATCTGCTTGAGACTCGTCCTGTTGCAGGAAGCACCACAAAGATGGTTGTTGGTACTCTTGGCGTGTTGTGTGCACTGTGTGAATGTGTTTGCCTCAGGCTGACGTCTACGTGTGAGACCGAATCCTCCTTGATTGACACTAAGGTCTGTGTCAGAGAGAAATATGTGAAATTATAACATTAGAAATTTAGCTTAGAGATACTTTTACTGCCTGACATTCAAAGTAATTTATGTTGTATGTACTGCATATACTGTACATGTAAGAGTATAAATGCTTTCTGCGATCGGTCATGTTATAAATCAGATATTTCTTATTTCAGAGTTTATTTGGTTTGTTTGATTTTCTGATATTACTACACACTCACCTCCTGTATGTTATTATTTTTATTTCACTTGTTATTCTCTGTAAACTTTGTGAAAATGTAAAAAAGAGCCTTTCTGCTGCTGGTGAGTCATTAGCTCTTAAACTGGTCTGTTTATGGTGCTCAGCTTTGAGATGTGATGCTTCAGAGCAGCATGGAGGAGGTGGAGCACGAGCAGGAGGAGGAGGAGGAGGCAGGTGGGGGGCTGATGAAGGTGATCGAGGAAAAAGAGAGGGATGGCTGATGATGTTTTGGGGAGAAGGTGGATGAGAGGGCAGGAGCGGCTGGAGAGGCTGCTTCACCTTCAGTGCTGCAATGTTTGTGTGAGTGGGGGAGGCTGTTGTACTGTGAGGGGAGGCGAGGGAGCGGGTGAGGCTGAACGTGACGACACGATGCATTTAGAGCGAATTTAAGTAATCCAGGCAAACTTTAGTCTTTAGATTTGAAAAAACTAAATAATTCAAGGTCCGTTATTCTGGTTCTTTAGGCAGTGAGCCGGCCTACAGCCATACTGTGCCTTCAGTCAGCAGCACTATGAAGACAACAATAACGTTGGATGGACCCTGGATCTTTATCCTGCCGTCATCATGTCGGCTGGGGGCCAATCAAAATCCTCCTAAATTCCCACCTCCTGTGCGCTAAAATTTACAGAGGTGGAAAATCACACCATGCTATAAAATGTGCTTAATTAAAAACAAATGATTTTCATACAACTATGTGATTTTTGCATCCCATCTAGCATTTTTCTGTTACGAATAAAGCCGTTAGAGCCGCAACTAATGATTATTCTATTATCGACCAATCTGCCGCTCACTGTGTCAAGTAACGGATTATTTGTTTCACATCACAATGCCAAAGATGAAATTTCAAACACTTTCAATCCCAGAAGAATACAGGCTGTAATTAGATAAATATAAGAAAGGCTACAAATGCACATTTGAAAGACGGAAACTGGGGAGCAACTGGCAAATCTGTCTGAAAAATGTCATTTGATTATGAAAAGACTCGCTTCTTACGATTCTTGTTCCGCTCTCACAAAATAAGGGGGAAGGATGATGGATTTGATGGAACATCTGTGCAGACTGGGGTGATGTAGAAGTGCAGAAACAACTGTAAAAATTCGCTCTGAGTGCACGTCAGGTCACTGGCCTCACCGCTGCTGCTGGATGAGCTCTTGGGGTTGGGGGTAAAGAAGCTACCAGGGCAGTGTGGTGGGTGGAGGCAGAGTTGAGAGAGAGTGGGTGGGGAGGCTGGGTGTTGAGGAGGGGGGACTCTGGCCCTTACCTTGCCTGCTCGTGATGCTTGGCGGGGGGCAGGGCGCAGGGAGGCTTGGGCAGGCGGAGGCGCGCGGGACAGCAGTACTGATGGTAGGTGGCGTGGCTGTTAGGAGGTAGGCTGGAGGAGTAGAGAGAGGAGGAGGAGGAGGAGGTGGAGGAAGGAGTGGTGATGCTAGTAGGGTTGTTGGAGGAACGACAAGAAGTGGTGGTAGTAGAACAGGTGGTGGAGGAGGAATAAGACCTGACAGAAAGAGATAGAGAGAGGCAGAAAGATAGAGAGTTGGGGAGAGGGAGAAAAAAGAGAGAAAAATAAAGTCAAGAGAGAAACAGAGAAAGGTAGACAACAACAACAACAACAACAACAACAGACGGGCACAGATAAACAAACACCATTAGCACAGTCAGCATTACAGCACACTATCAGCATTAGCTTAGCACAAAGTATTAATAGCAGCATTAGCAAACTAGTGAGGATAATAATATGGAAGCAAAAAGCACACTTAACTCTATCAGCATTAGCTTAGCGCACAATAATTAACAGCGGCATAGCATTAGCACACACTTACAACTAACATTCTTAGCTTAACATGTTAGCATTGCCTTAGCACACAATATCAATGGCAGCATACAGCAGTTAGTATAGTTTTATAACTAATCATACCAGCATACAGCACTAACATTTAATCACAAGTGTTAGCTTAGCAGTTAGAAGATACACTGTATTAGCTTATGGTTAGCACACAGTCAGTCTCGGCCCGTAACACTAGCAGTTAGCATCAAAGCAGTACATGTAAAGTGTACAGTGAGTCAGGAGAGGGAGGATGATGCACAGATAAAGATAGTCCGCTCTATATTCAGAGGGGAAGAGGACGACCAGTCGTTTCCCTGCTCGATAACTGTTACCGTCACCTGGCTGCTAATTTCTTGCCAAACGGTAAGCCACATTTTGACTGTTTACTTCATGTTTCCATTAGTTGCAGGTGCAGGTTTAGTGCTCGGTGCAAGGATATGCATTGTGGACCTTGAGCTCTGAACCTCAAGGAACTTCCTCTAAATGCTTGCTGAACTTTGCAATCTGTCAGTTAACAGTCTGCATGTCCTTGTGTTACAGGTTATGATCTATTATGGTGTGTGGGTGGTTAAAGAGATGACGGAGCATATTTTTCTTTTCCTGCTTTCAAATGTTCCTTTTGTCCTGTACATCCACACGAAGGCTTTCAGGTTTTTTATTATGACTTAAGATGTGGAAAAATACCAAGATTTTAATATGGGTGAATTAAAAATTATGTTTATCAAAACATTTTAATATTATATCATTCTTGTTTGTCTTCTTTACAAGCAGAGAAATCTAGAGAGCCACACTGAATGCATAATCATGACACTAGACCATGTGAAAAATAGGTGTGGAAGCATTTGGGGACCACACACCATATGTCCACACACTGTGGACGAGTCTGCCCTTTAAACACAGATCTGCTAAAAGAGCCTGTAAAGGCAAAGTGAATTAAATATGAAACACTAAGCAACACGAATTGTGTTTCTTTCAATTTTTATGAAATTCTGTGTTAAATATTTCTTAAAGGGACAACAGTCTGTCTTTGGACTGTTGCAGCTTGCCATTTGACCATCTGATGGTCGTCTCATCTGATGATGAGAAAGAGGAGAAACATTTTGCTGGCGGGAAGAGTTCACCTTTAAATACAAGCTCAACACTTTTAAATGGTCCATCTGAACTCAAATCATGAGCCTAAAAAAAGCTGGAAAATAAGTGAACTTCATCTAGAAAGAGCGTTCAAACCTGGGTCGCTTCACATTCACACGGTCACCATTCATTCCTCTTCTGAATGCAGCTTTTGTGACCTATGTAACTGATGCTAAGTTAACTCTGCAAGCAGACCATCCCCAACATACAGCTAGAGTCATAAAGTGTTTATGTGATCCATCCCGTAAACACACTGAGGAAACCTCAGTCCACAGAAGGCTTCTCTGAGATACCTGGAACATCTTTTCTGCTAACTATCCTGTATGGCATCGTTTCCACAACACTCTCATTCTAAATTTAATACCAAGAAGCTTTGATCAGTTCTGAATATTAAACACAACTAGGACAAACATGTTACAAATAGCAAAGACATTTTGATGTTTTTAGTTTTAGCTCACTGGCTAACGCGGCTAAAATCACGCAGGAATCTTTTTACTTTCCAAAGTTCCAAATGTAACAATCTGCTACTACAGAAATTTGGGGATTTGCTTAAAAACAACATAAACTGCTATAAAAATGATTTACTAATCAGATAATGAACAATCTAAACAGTGATTGGTTTGCTCGAGCAAGTTTCAGGGCTGGGAAACTGATGAAAATGTGAAGTGCAGTTCCTCTAAAGGCCACCTGAGCTCCAAAAGTGAATCGACTCATAGCCACAGGCTCCTGTGTTAAAATTGTATTAGCACAAATTATACATGAATTATTTATATATATGTTATTTTTTAAGTAGCGCATCATTGAGGCATAGTTGCTTTGAGAGATAATGATCTACTCTGCTCAGTCTAACCAGTTTTCTATCATTTTAACAATTCTTTCAGGTGGTTTTTACTCTTTAACTCTTTGCGTTTCCCAGTCTAGAGGTGTTTTGTGAAGCCGTCACTAAATTCCATCTCCTAAGATGCAGATCCTGCTTTACCTCAGCCTGAGTCCGTCCAGCATTCTCGAGTCACTCCTCATTTCTTTATATCATATTTATAGTTCTCCAGAGTTCTGTAAGGTTTTTCAAAGTGTTTTTGGGCAGCTGCTTTTTCACGTAGTTTGTAGTCATGTCCTTTTTTTCACTCCTTTTTTTTCTTTTCAAATCACTCAAACATAAAAAGGCACCAAACTCTACACATAACAGACAACTTAGCAAAGAATTCATTTAAAATAGTAAATTTGGGCAACAGCAGCTTGTTGCAAAAGCACAGTGTTTGTTCCCATTTATTTAGTTGAATCAATGAAAAATGACAAAGATAACACGTCTGTAAAGCACGGTGGAGGCTCTGTCATGGTTTGGGCTGAACTGTAGCCAATGGTGTTGGAGAGCTTGTCAAAATTGCTAGAATTATGAACGCGGTACATGATGCAATGCCATCTACAAAGCATCTGATTGGCTTCATTTTTCAGCATGACAATGATCCCAAACACACTGGCAGTGCAGTGAAAGCATCCCAGGACAGAAAACCACAGAGTGGAACGCTATCAGTCAAGGACCGGCCTCCACAGAGCCTCAACATCACTGAAGCTGTGGGGATCATCTTGACACAAGAGTGGTCCAAAAGTCCGAAACATCCAAAGAAGAGCAATGAAAGTCCTTCAAGAAGCCTGGAGAACTGTTCCTGAAGACAACTCAAAGAAAGGACAAGAAAGCTGCCTCAGTCACTTCATGCTGTGCTGAAGGGCAAAGGTCATAACTGTACAAACTCTGCTAATGAGGCAAATTAGCTGCACTTCCATCAATGTTTTGAGAGGTTTAAAAAAATCACTGCACCTATTTCCCAGCAAAATATAAAGACATGAGTCTGACTGAAAACTTTTGCACAGAACCGTGAAGAGGGAACAATCCAAGCCTGTCGAGGTCTTCCCTGCATAAAACTCAAGGTTGGGACACGTGTGAGAAGTCAGCGGTTATAAACTCTCCCTTTGTTAAAAATGAAAACTATGAGCTCTCTCCCTGTGTTAGCACATGAACTCTGGGGTTCATGGAGGTTCACCTCTGTAACCTTTGCCTCCCAGCACAGTGAAGATGGCTGCACAGACACCAGAAACAGTTCCACAAAGAGCCCAGTGCAGCACGCTGCAGTTCAGCTCGAGCTGCTGCGTCAACGCTTCACCGAGCTGACGTCGTATTTCTCACATTTCATCCCACTCGCTGTGACAGGGTGACACTTTGCTGGTCTGCTGCACGCTGCACACTCCCTGTCACGCTGTGTAGCTGCAGGCCTGATGTATGCCACGCGGCCTGCAAGCACACGCTGACACAGTGCCGGATGTACAGTGTAAATCCAGGCTGATGTACACATTGTGCTCAGTGCAGCGTCCTGGTGACCCTGACATTACATAATGTTACCTGTCAGCGCGTCTCCCTGCTGGCGTTCGCTGCAGTTGGTCTGCATGTTGGATGAAGTACTTGTAATCTGGTTTTCTGGTTTGCTATCCCAGAAAATTTCTACATGTATAGAAATCATGATGATGATTTCTCTTAATGTTCCAGTCTTTCTCCATACTGTGGTATGTAGGATCCAGCACAGAGAGCAGCAGGTGGGAGCTTCACTGAAATGAAGCAGGTCAGTGATTCGGGGGTAAAATCTACCCTTAGACGTAGCGTCGCGTGTGGGCGCCTCACAAATATGTACAGTAATAACTTAGAGCTGATTATTTTTAAGCCAAAGCAATCTAAATATTTACAGGATCGTCTCTTTTTAAGATTCCTGTGTCAGACAGTTTTATCACAACGAGGCTTTAAAGCAATCAAACCTTCCATCTGTTTCTGATCTCAGATCAGTGTGAGGACACTGATGTATGTGTGTGAGTGTACAGGCTCCATACGACGAGCCATGACGAGCCTTTTGCAGCACAAACCACTGTTCCTGCAGTCTCTGCTGACAGTCTGCAGCCTCACACAAATGAAAAGTGACGTTATTGTTTACAGCAGAAAAGATAAAATAACAGTCAAGTCTTTTATGAATCACCTCATCTTTCTCCTTCTCTGTCCCCCCCCCCCCCCAACCACGCAGCAGTGGTATGAGTACGAAGCGAGCGAGCTGCTACCACTGCAGAGCGAGCTGGAGCCATTCATTACCATACTGCTGCCACACTGCAGAGGGCAAGAGACACAGAGACCTACAGAGAGAGAGGGAGGCACTGCAGAGTGTGAGCCAGGTCAGGCTGCTATCACCGTACATAAGTCTAGGATGGTTCATAGAGGGGATCGGGCATTTGTGGTGGAGCCTATCCCAGCTACCACAGGGCGAGAGGCAGGTACACCCTGGACGGGTCACCAGTCTGTCGCCGGGCTAACACATAGAGACAAGCAACCATTCGCACTCACATTCACACCAATGGTCAATTTAGAGTTACCATTTAACCTATCCCCACTAACTGCATGTGTTTGGACTGTGGGAGGAAGCCGGAGCAGCCGGAGAGAACCCAAACAAACACGGGGAGAACATGCAAACTCCACACAGAAAGACCTCGGCCAGGTCAAACTTCTTGCTGTGAGGCAGCCGTGCTGCTCATCGTGCCACCGTGCTGCCCTAAGTGTACAACATATATGTAAATTATTAATTAATGTGTAACACATACAGTGCTGCCTCCTTCCTGATTTCCTTTTTTTGCATATTTGTCACAATGAAATGTTTCAGATCATCTCACAAATATAACCAGAGTAAACACAATGCAGTTTTTGAATGATGATTTCATTTACTGAGAGAATAAAAGTGATCTGAAGAGGTCATCAATGACAAACCCAGAACTGCTCGCCTCACTTTGCCTCAATCAGTGTTCATGGTTCAACAAATAACAAAGACACAAGGCAAAAACAGCATCTATGTGAGGGTACTGAGGATAAAACCAAAAAAGAACACAAAGGCTTCAAAGCTAAAAAACATCTGGAGGATCACTGAGACTTTTGGGGAAATGTTCTGTGGCAGAAACTGAACTATTTTGGAAGGTTTGAGTCCTGTTACATCTGGCATACAACTAACAGCATTTCATAAAAGAACATCACACTAACAGTCAGACATGGAGGCGGTAATGTGATGGTCTGGGCTTCTTTGCTCCTTCGGGATCTGGACGACTTTCCGTAACTGATGGATCCATGAACTCGACTCTCTGCAGAGTCAAAGTCTGGACTTAAGTCAGATTGAGATGCTTTGGCACAACTTCTCTCTCTCTCTCTCTCTCTCTCTCTCTCTCTATATATATATATATATATATATATATATATATATATATATATATATATATACATACATATACACACACACATATACATATACTAGGGGCGCAACGATACACAAAATTCACGGTTCGGTTCGATACTTTGGTGTCACGATTCGATATTTTTTCAATACAAAAAAATGTTCATGCCTTTTTAATTTGTCATTTATTAAAATTATAAATATATATTTTAACTCAAAAGTACAGTTTTTAAATTTAATGTTGCTGAAACAACAAAGTAATAAAAAAATAAATCTATCTGATGGAGAAATCACATCTTTGGAAAAGAGAGTTTATTACAGAGAAACGTCTCTTTCCAAAATAAAAGCTATACTATACGCTTCTTCTGGGCTATATTCTCAGCAGCATATTAAACATATCAGGTCCCCATAAGGAGAATCCTGTGCTAACAGCTGTCTAAATGACTCGGGTAAAGTGTGTAGCATGCGTGCTTGTTGTTTTTGTCTGCTTCCACTTGTCTTTGCACGAGGATGATGTCGGAGTAAATGTGCAGTCATATTCGTTGTGTTCCCACTAGTGCTGTCAGCGTTAATCTGAAATGACGTTAACGCCATAACGCGGCAAATCTCCGTTAACGAGCTATCGCGGATCGCCCCGTGCGTGGGGCTGGACGGCCAACACGTTAACAAGCTAACTGTGCTAACGCAGTAGTTCCCACCCATGTAATTGAGCATTGCGTGGCACATCCGACATACTGTTTTACTTTTGTCCATGACGCGCTTACCTTCAGGGTCATACGTCACATGAAAACCAAAATAGTTCCAAACGTCAGATCTGAATGAGGGTGGGGGAGGTTCAGTTTGCCATGTTGCAAGGAGAGCTTAACTTCTGTCTCGCTAGCTTGCGCTGTGCTCAATGAATCTGCGCTTGACAGTGCAGCCTAGGCGGATCGCAGATCCACTGAGCGCTCAACACAGACAGCAGTTGATAAATTAAATAAATAAATTAAATTAAATTAATTATAAATTTTGTATTGTTCGATACATATGCGTACTGAACCGAAAGCACTGTATCGAACGGTTCAATATCGATACCAGTATTGTTGCACCCCTAATATATATATTTTTTTTAATATTAGACAAATAATATATATATATATATATATATATATATATATATATATATATATATATATATATATATATATGTATTTGTCTAATATTAAAATTTGTTTGAAGATCTGAAACAAAAAGCTAAGAAATCAGGAAGGCAGCACATACTTTTCCCCAGGTCTCTTCAGTACTAGTTAAACTGATGTTTCAGCCACTCAGTTCATTTCTCTAGTAATCACGAGGGGATAAAGCAGTGACGAAAACACAAAGCAGTGACACAGCTTCCAGCGTCTGACAGAGTCCATGTTGCTGGGAGACAAAATGTCAACTCTATTGTACGCCACTCAGTAGATATGTGAAGCCCAGCGTATAACCTCCTGACAGTGGTACAAAGACTGTTTCAGCTAGTCCACATGGTATTAGCAGTCATTACCAACCACATTAGAGAGAGAAACGGGCAGATAGACAGACTTTAGAAAGCACAGTTTTAACAGCTGTTATGTAAGCGTCAAAATCTGAATAATTCTGTTCAGTGAGCGAGTGTGTACAGCCAGGAGTGTGCAATTTCAAAATGTCAAAGGGCTCGTGTGAGTATGGAATAGGGCACTCAGCATGTGCAAGTGGAAAGGTGTGTGTGTGGGGGGGACTGAGTCATGTAGGGTGACAGATGTGGAAATTGCCTGGTCACAGAAATGTAGTGACACCAGGATCATCGTGCAGGAGAGACTCCGAGACGTGGAAGAGACTCAGACGTCTGATGCAGAGGCATCGATGTTACGAACAAAAACAAGCATGTGTGTTTTCACTACAAAATACTGCTCACTTTATCCTTAAGGTCCAATTTAGAGAAGAACACAGGATAAAGCAGGGTACTAATTAGGCTGTGGTGACCTTATGAATGACTAGTTGGTGATGGATGACAATGCAGTGCTTGGATTAGCTGCTTGGTCACGACTTCTGGTTTCCAAAACCAAAATGATATCAGCAAAATGTACAACGCAAGGCTTTAAAAAAAACTTTGAAACACTTTGTTGAAACACCTTTAGCAGTAATTCAATTCAGTTTAATTCAGCTGCAAAACAAGCCGAATGATGAGCCCTGCATCGCTGTGCTGACAGCTGCTACGAGGCGTCTGTGCTGATTCGCCGTGTTTGGTTTTCACCCAACATGGTGCCGGGTGTTCTGGCCGAACACCTCCACGTTGGTCTCATCTGTTCAAAGGACATTGTTCCAGATATCTTACGGTTTGTTCAGAAGCATCTCTGCAAACCTAAGCTGTGCTGTCATGTTCTTTTTATAGCTGAGATTTTCTCCTGGCAAACAATCATTCGTCTTCATTTTTTAACATGCTAACTGAGGCCTGTAGCGTCTGAGATGGAGCTCTTGAGTTTTTTCCAGTTTCTCCAAACAGTCTTCCAATCCTTGGAAAATTGTGTATTTTGTTAGCACACACCAGATCAGTAAACTACCAAATCATCTGTTTTACAGACGTTGTTACATTTGCTGAAAGTTTGGTTAGCAGGACCCGGCTGGTACGACCATTTTAACTACTCGATGCACTGAGGGCATAAAAATCCTGTAAAAACTTTCTTTTTCACACGACTGTAGTGATGTTCTGTATACAGCCTCACCTGCCTGACAGAAAACTCTTTGCAGTGATCAGTGAACCAAACTCAGTATGCCCGGAGAACACGACGGCCCGTGGGGTTTACACAAGTCCCACTGGGTCTCTTAACCAGATGTGCAGCTAGACTTGTTCACACTGTTTCACTGTCACATCACGCCATGACACAGCTGATGAATTCCCTCTGAAGGATTAAATGGGAAAATCATTTATTCCAGCAAAAACAACAGAAAGACCTGAACCACCAATGTCTTATTAACAATGATACTTAGAGCAGTGTAACAGCAGTAAACTTTGGTACTACTTCATCTTTAATGTGCCCAAATGTATTTCATACAAACTGCTGCCAGCAATGTGTCATTTAAAAAATGTTCTTAACACACATATGAGCAAACGAGAAAACTGAGACATTAAAGTCAGTTTATAAGATAATAAAATCATGCTGAAAACAGCGGCTGCACCATGTCAAGCTACAGTCTGAGCTTTGTGTCGTCATTACTGTCAGTTAAGCAGAACAAAGCATTAAATTTAAATCGGAAACATTTTCTTGTTACAAGTAACGCTGCTATCTTTATGCTCATTGGCCATTAATTTTTATTACAGAGTTAAATACATGAAGGAGGTGATCACAAGGCCAGAAGATGAGGAAAGAGAGGAGGGTTTACACACACACACACACACACACACACACACACACACACACACACACACACACGTGTATTTATATCCTTGTGGGGACATCCCATTGACATAATGCTTTCCCTAGCCGCTTACCCTAACCATTAAAAATGAATGCCTAACCCTGACCCTTACTCTAAATACCTAACCATAACCTAACTGTAACCCTGACACTAAAACCACATTTTGAGTCTCAAAAATGCCTTCAAACTCGTGGGGACCGGGATTTTGGTCCCCACAAGTATAGTAAATTACCAATTTTTGGTCCCCATGAAGATGTTAATACCCGTCCACCCTTGACCTTATTATCACTCACACAGCTTGTCTTTTCGCCTTCCTGTTTTGTAATTCTTCATCTGCCATCAGTTCTAAATGTTATTTTTACACATTTTTACTTCCACTTATCTGAAACATGTTGCTGGCATCAAAACAGAATATTAATTTTTTTAAATGGGTCTCTATTAAACATCTAAAGTTTTTAAATAAAAAGCTTTAGATTATCTGCTTCTAGTTTTATTTACAGTGTTTTTTAATAATAATGGATTGCATTTATATAGCGCTTTTCGGGGCCCTCAAAGCGCTTTACAATTCCACTATTCATTCACTCTCACATTCAAACACTGGTGGAGGCAGCTACAGTTGTAGCCACAGCTGCCCTGGGGCAGACTGACAGAAGCGAGGCTGCCATATTGCGCCATCGGCCCCTCTGGCCAACACCAGTAGGCGGTAGGTGAAGTGTCTTGCCCAAGGACACAACGACCGAGACTGTCCGAGCCGGGGCTCGAACCGACAACCTTCCGATTACAAGACGAACACCCAACTCCTGAGCCACGATCGCCCACGAAAGCAGTTGTATTTGGATGAAGGACTTTGCATTGAATAAATTGATGTTCTACAATAGAGAATAATTTTTTTGAACCACAAACACACATGGCACGCTCTTGGGTCACTCCTGAACTGATCCAGCCCTGCACTGTGGACACTGTGGACCAAACCTGCTGTTTAGTGTCTGGCTCGTAGACGCAGCTCTCGTCCTCCGTGATCCTCCGTGTGAAAGTTGGTCAGTTTGAAACAGAAGTTGATGTTTGAGTTCAAGATTTGAATTTCAGGGTGAAATCACAAATACGAGGGGTCTGAATACGACTTTCAGCTCCAAGCAGACCAGCTTGAAGGCAGAGCAGCCATATTTGAATCAGGCATGTTTTTGTTGCTTTTCTCTGGTGGAGTGACAGAATTTTATGATCATTGGGTATAAATAGGTGAAAATCTAGATCCAAAAGGAGAGCGAGGACTCGTCCCATCATTACCCATCATGCCTCCTGTCTGTCCTCGGCCTGCTCTGTCAGATTACAGCCCGCTCTAATCTGATTAGAATCTCATTAGCTCATCTAACGGCGGCCTGTCGCCGAGTCACTGCCACATGTCAAACAGCCTGTCATAACACACACACACACACACGCAGGGACTCAGCCGTTAGTGTGTATTATCGTGTGTGTGTGTTACTCAGTCTTCAGTCATCAACATATGAAGGCTTTGACTTAAAGTAGTCCAACACAAACATTTAGGATCGTCATGCTTTACACACTGAAGCCAGTTTTCCACACTGAGTGGAATACACGATTAGAGATGTTCACATTCAGAATTTAATCGTGTAATCGAATTTAACTGAGGCCTTTGTGCCACATGTCATGAGCTGCTGTGTTTAAGATAAACATGCACCACTGGAACAACGTATGTATGACACAAAAGACAAACACAATCTGCCTTTAACAGTTTCATATTTCTATCTGAAGTATTGTAGAAGGGACACTGAACAAATCCTGCAAGGATTCCTGCTGCACTGACTCTGCCCGCAAACAGCCAAACAACAGCTGAAAGCAGCCAATCATGCTGCTGCGTTGACATGTGAACAGTTTCAGCTGTGTGGTGGCAGACAGATCTACTTTTTGCTGATAAAGGCGCAGGTAAGATGTACTTATCATTTTTCATTCCCCACTAAGACCCAAATGTGAACAGGCATGGCTGTTCAGTGCCAGAGATGCTGAACTCACCAGTCCTCACCTACGAGGTGGAGCAAAATCACAGCAAAACTTTCTTGCACAACTTCACCTACTTCCAAGGTGCATGGAGAGGATGAGAAACTCACAACGCAGGGACTCCAGCAACACTTAAAGTAGAGAGGAACAACTTTATTAACTGACCAACGCATTTCGGCTTGTGGCCATGACCCTGATGAAGGCCAGAAGCCAAAACATGTTGGTGACTTAATAAAGGAGTAAATGGAGCCCCAATGACATGAAACTGTAGGAATGTGCAGTAAAACATGCTTTGCAGAACACTTATGAAAACCTATTTGGTGCAAAGTCGCCTTATATTTTACACGTTAGCCACTGTTAGCTGCTGTTAGCCGGTGTCAGCCGCTGTTAGCCACTGTTAGCTGCTGTTAGCCAGTGTCAGCCGCTGTTAGGTGGCATCAGTGAAACTTTCTTTGAAGTGGCTCTAACACTGATGACTCTGATGCGAATAATTTCTCATACGATGTCAGAATGCCATCAAACTTTATCAGAGGGATACTCTAGTCAAACATTAGCTGGCATAGTGTTAGCTTATTACCAGCTGCTGTTGTTGTGTAGCCTGCTCTGCTCACAATAAGTAACTGCAACAGTACTGGGAGTAAAAATCATGTTAATGCATCATGTGTTAGAGCTCTGACTTCAGTTCAGGAGATGAGGCTTGGGGTGAGGAGGAAGAATTTGAAGTTTTATCCAGATGCTGGTTATTTTATCTCTTTCCTTCACATTTTTTCTTATTTGGTGAAGAGGACTTCTTCTCGGATAATAAATCAGAGGTACGATCCTTTGTATTTTGAGTGTGAAGGTGTAGACACAAATTAATATTTGCCTACATGTTCTCTTTTTCTCCACCTTTAGCGTACTACACATGTGGCGGGCCACATACAAAAAATGTAACAAGGCATTTTCATAAAATCATTTAATTAAATGACTGTCTGCACCTTTGAATAAAGAAAAAGATTGTCAGCCTGACAGAATCAGGAAAAGGGGCTGTTTGTCATCACACACAGGTCTCCCCCATTAAAGAGGTCGCTAACCTCAGTGGGAAGTTAAAAACCTACTTATATCACATCACATGGAAAGTATGTCTCAGCTCCAACGATGCCACCGCAACATGCAGCCAGCGTGTCTGGCCAATTAACAGTCAGTGAGAGGTGTGAAAGCGGTCCTGAGAGCTCACATGAAGGACGCAGGAAGAGATAAGTGACTTTAACTGACAGTGATCAGTTAATGGTACGATTAAACGTGGTTACTCGTCAACCACAGAGACGAGGAGGAAGCTGACACTGGCTAGCTTTTCACCCACTCATCCAAATATGGTCATTTCTGGCTTCGATACACCCCTATAGCAGCTCACCAGTGAGTCACATCATGGTGGCTGTGTCCATCTGTTATGTATTCTGTGGCTCTGTTATATTTGTTTTGTCTCTCGATTAAATTTTCAGCTTTCAACCTTTAGGATTTCCATGAATTTATATTTCAGTGATAGGAGTTACATTGGGTCATCTGAAGAGGAAATAAGAGTCGACTAAATGTGGAAAACACTTCATTTCAGACATTTAAATCCTATTTATTTAAACTGACAGCCTTGGCAATGAAGTATTAGCAGACTTTTTATCGTCCATCTTCAAGATGGGATTCACTGAACACCATAAATTCTAATTTACATGTTTAATCTAACTCATGATGTTCACCACGAAGGAGCAGTGATTAGGAAAAGGAGGTACAGGGTCATCTTTGGACTGTCTGACTGCAGCGGGCTGTAGGCAGGTTAGTGAGCAGGCAAACACAGTGTGTATGATTAATGTGTACGAGACACAAGATAGTCTAAGAATAACCACACAGCCAATCAGATCATATGGTTTTCTGGCCAACACTTCCTATCACTAGGGTGAAGGGAGCCCTGCAGCCTGTAGGGGGCGCTAGAGGGGTGAAAGAGTTCTCACACGGCTTTCTTTCTGATGATGGCGTGTTTTTGTGTGACGCTTTAAACACACACTAGTTGCTTCAGTTTTTGTGGCGTGCTCTGCACAGGCTGCGTCTGTCACCACGTCCTGACCTTTAACCCCTAATCTGCAGGATCCATGATAGAAACAACAGAGCCAAAAAAAGGTGGATGAACAAACGCTCAGAGTGAGAGAGGCTGCATTTCAGCTTCAGCAGCTCCCGAAAGGAGGCCATGCCAATAGTGTTGTTAAGGGCAACCATTGCAAATGAAGAAACATGTTGTCACGGTAACAAGGACTGCGTGTGTAAGTGAGTGTGCGTGTTTTAAATAGATTCTCCACTGCTGCTGCTCACAGTTGATTTACTGTTTCCAAAGGGTTACGTCTGTAAGTCCACACACACACGCACACACACACACACACGCACACGTGCACACACACGCACACACACACACCCTGACCCACACCTAATCTCTCAGACAAAATGGCACAAAGTGAGAGAACTTTCTTAAATGTCCCCACTCTGTTTAAAGATGCTGTGGCATTCAACTTAAGGCCATTGCTAAACCAAAGGAGGGAAAAAAAATCATCAGTCATCATTCTGTGTAAAACCAAATGCTAAACTGACATGAAGTCTAGTGAGGTAAAATAAAAGTTAAGCACTCTGGATTAAAATCAAGAGGAGGAGCGATCTCATTCCATAATCCCATAACTTGAGCAAAGATCATTTTTGCAGTAGTTTCGCCTGCGTGGTGGCAGACTCTCTGTACATGTTGCCATAGTAATGATGTACGTAAGGATGTGAAAAGTGTGGCAGTTGTTCAGTGTTCTGGTGAGAGGAGACTTTGATCTTGGACTGAACCATTAACCCTATCCCTTAGCTGTGAAATGTTGGACATGCATGAAAAAATAATAAAAGTTTTAATTCTAAATCAGCCAGAGAACCACATCTTACCATCAGGCTGCCATGAGAGTAATAATCCTGGGACCAATAACTCATAAAGGGTTTTAGAGCACCAATGGTATGTCCTTCGAGTCACATCGTTCAGGCAGAAATAAACACTACGATGAGCCGCGCTTCAGCCTGGACGACTGGTCCAAGCAACGTGCTTCCTTGAATGAAAAACATAAAAACATTTTTTGGTAAATGTAACAGTTTTTTCTCAAATTTCCAGTGTTTTCTTTTTACTTGTTAAACTGTACCAGTTCATACATTTAGCCATTTTAGTGGCTAAATCAACTTTTCACACATGGGACGCCCCAGCAGCAAATACCCAGGCCCACAGTGCTGCTTTATTGTAGGTCTGTGTGCTGTACGACAAGAAGACAAAGCCACAGCTCTCAGGTGCTTTCTTTCTCCCTCTACAGTGAGCTTACCGCCTAACTTTTGTCTATACATCCTGTGCCAGCAGACACCTCTGCATACACGCACACACACAGTGGGGCTCCAGGGTGTTGTCCTGCGGCTCGGCTCTGAGAGGTAATTCATCACCTTTCTATTCATATCAGCCAGCCCAGTTTCCCCTGCAGCGCACCCACACACACATTTACTTACACTTAGGGCACGCACACGTCGTGACACAGTGGCAACACAGGCCTGAGTGCTAACACACACACACACACACACACAGGTGCATGGCAGGCCGCTGATATTTAAGTACTGTGCACCTCCATTCAACAAGCCTGCGGCACTCAGTGCAGCTGAAGCTTCTTAGCTCACACACACACACACACACACACACACACACACACACACACACACACACACACACACGGACACAGCAGCTGCAAATGTCAAACCCCGGGATGAACAGGAGCAGATAGTGTAGCTCACACTCACCACTCAGTTGTGCCAACTCTGTTCCTCCCCAGAGTTTTAAAGGGTCACCAAAATCACACGAAACAAGCATCCCCAGGTTCTTTTGGCAGGAGCAAAAAATAAATCACATCTAAATATAAACCTGCACAAATGTGGACCATGTTCCTTTCTTTTACCCTAATAGAGCAACACCATGCAGCACTTATTTTACTGCAGTACAAAAAACATGAGTGATGCAGCCTGTAGGGGGGGCACTTCTCTGTGATGCTCTGATCTAACTGCTGATCTACTTTGCAGTTATATTTTGCACTACCCTACATATACTGTACTCCTTCTATTCTCACATAGAGGAGTGAAGAATACTCGACTCTGCTGCTGCAGTGACCCAGTTTCCCTGCAGAAAAGATTCAAGTCTTATTTGAATCTAATTATACAATAAAGTTTGGTTGCACGTCATTTTCATCTGGAATCCTGTCAGTAGTTTTGGGATGGGTTCAGTAACAGTTTCTCTGACGCACTCAGATAAACTTGTTGGGGTTTCCTCCGTGCTACTGTACGATCTTAACCTTCCAAGGTCAAGTCCTCTGAGATGACAGACATGCATTTATCTTTGGTGTTCCTGCAATGTTCAAGCAGCAGTTAGTAAAACCCTGTTCAGAAGAGAGCAGAGTCGAGTCAGACACGCAACGAAAAGGAGGAGCTGGGGTGGGGGTGGGCTGCAAAGTGGCTTGCCATAGCTGTGTTGTGAATGCAAAGAGGCTACAGCAGCTTAATGTGTGACCTGTGTGAGACATGTGGAGGTGTGGACAGGTATCACCTGAGCCATCAGCTGATGTGTGATCTCACCTCGACTGTCACTAATTTTTTAAGTAAGTAGATCAGATTGAGCTCGACTCAGCACCGTGAGACAGAAACTGAAGCAGAATCTTCAAACGTGGCTGTGAAGCAGTCAAAACAAATCTTTTACATGACCTAATTAAAACGTGAAAGTTGAAAGAATAATGTGAAGTGACGAAGGCATCACACAGGAAGTGACCCGCTAAAGTCTGCAAACACTTATGAAATGTGTTAATCAATATATTCATAAAATGTTCAGCCTACAATGTAACTCATATTGCAGTGATGCAAAACAACATTATGATTTTTTAGGTTATCATGAGTTACAGTTACATTAAAATGTAACTGTAACTGTAAACAACACATGACCTGTGAGGCAACCGCCACAGGCCATGTGACCGACTGCAGGTAAAATCTGCAGTGATGTTTTCATTGGCACTCTGGCTAAATTAAAAAGGTGGAAGGTTTCTTCATATGCTTAGGTGCTCTCTATCTAACATTCACACTCTGATGACTGCACTGGCCAATCACAGTTCAGCATCTTGCTCAAGGATACTTTGGCACACAGACTGGTACTCTGGAGAGATCAAACCACCAACCTTCCATATGATAGAGGACCTGGGCCTGCTTCACCTCCTGTGTGAAGAAGAAGCTTGACCGACCTGTCTTTGTGCATAAACTGTGACTGAAAACAAGGGTAAAATCAGCAAAAGTGAAACACGGCCTGGATGACACTCAGACTTCAGTTACTGTCTTAAATGTTGGGCGAGTTGGTGCCATCTTGCTCCAAATGCTGGTTTTGTAGCCTTTGAAAGGCTCGAACAGCTGTGTGTGTTTCTGAACGCTTGCTTGGCTCATTGGCTGCAATCTTTTAGTTGTTGGACTTGCTAGTATTCAAACAGCTAGCTGTGTGCACGTGCTGTATCTGACCAATGAAGCGTCTTATCCAAAATCTTATAGAATTCAATAATGAACAACTCAAAAGACCCCAGGACTTCAGGTCTCTCTTTTTTCCTCCATGTACAGCAGCAGGGCTGAGATCACCTCGCCTCCCCTTCGGTTCGGTTGCTGTTCAAATAACTGTTTGAATGCTATAATGATGACATAGAGCTCTCCTAAATCAGACAGTAGGGGGCTTCAAATCAGGTCTCAATCTTCACGTATGAGACATGTCAGGCTGAACCTATTCACCAGTTTAAAAGTCACGGGCATTTTAAAGACACTGTTTTTTGGGGTGTTTTTTTTACTGGTATGCAGTATTAATAATAACAATCTGATAATAATGTCAGTGAATCTTTAATTGATCTGAATCACAGGAACATGAGTCACATTTTGTAGAAAATTCAAGGTTCTATTTAGTCTCGTGACTCGATTATGAAGTTGTACATCAGTGCAGCACATTGAGGTCCATTAAACAGCCAGGGACTGCAGTTCATTTAAACCCCTCCTGCTCACGAAGAACAAAGGTTTCAGCTGCCATGGCCAGAAGAGTTTAACGACCTTTAAACGTGACATTAAAACAGCTTCTTGCTGTTAAACTTGTTCTGACAGTAGAAACTCTAACCTCAGCCTAAAACACCACAGACTGGGGTGTGATTCCCACTCGTGCGCTCTCTGTCAGCACACATGTACCATCCAAAAGGCAACAAGATGGGGCCCACAGGCATTCTGGGAAACGTAGGAAACCAACGAGGTACAGGCGCAAAAACGACACCAGAGAAGTTTGTGGAAAAGCAAACTCGCTCTCTCACAGACTGAACAAAACCAAGTGAGACTGCTGGCAGCTTCTTTCCCAGCATGCAGTGCGTGCGTCCTCTCGGGTTTTGCAGCAGCGTGGATGGATTACTGGCGATGTCATCAGACTGAGACGCACAGCAGCAGACATTTTCTACCAGTGACAATGAAGATACGGCACCGCTGGCCTCAAAATGCACACAAACGCACACCCATCTGGACACACTGCAGGGCCTCTACTGTACCAAGTCTGCTTTACTTCTCATGTCATCATGTCTCACCCAGACCAGACAAGGAGACACTGGAACAAATCTTCTTTTTGGTTAAAGAGGAATTTCAGAACATTCTCTCAAAGCATCAGTCATTAGTAGAATAGCTGCAAATGTGGAACACTGAAAACGCCTAGATTCACAGAAAACATCAAAGGAAACTACAGCAGACGCCTGCCGGCTCCTTCAGTCTGAAACAAGCTTCCCTCTTTAAAATAATCCTCCCTTTAGACTAGCTTTCTTCTAATCGCCCGTCCCTTGCAAAAGAAGATACATGGGTGGGGCTTCTGTACTTCCTGTGTGCCTCAGATGCCCATATATAGATGATCACTTATCACGAAAATAAACTGTCTGAAACTGAGCACTTAGTGCTGTCTGGGCTTTTAGGGATTACTATATTATTAATATTTGAAACATGGGGCGCTTAATAAAAACATTCTCTACTGTAACAGTAACAAAAGCGTGACAGTTCCAGTGTCAGGTCAGGGAACCACTGTGATCTGGTTCAGTGCATCTGGTGAGCAGTCAGAAGCAGGTTACAACCATACCTGCTCACATTTGCAGTTTGACCTTTTGAGGATTAAACGTTGTTACTAAATGTATCCTATTTGATTTTTGTGTACAGCTTTGTCATAATTAATGTTGGAGTTCTTCAGTTATGACCAAAACGTGTTTTGAAGTCAGAGCGACGTTTAAGGATGAAAATCAGACCCGTCGATCCTTCAGTCCAACTTAACTTGTGCTTCAAATTACAAGAATCCTTCAGGCAGTTCAAACATCACGCCTGTCATGAACAGGGACGTAAAACTTTTGTAAAATAAAATCTGACCAAATCTTCACTCACACTGAATGATTTTCTTGTTTGAACCTAACCACACGTGGGCTGGTGGATGGCCTGTTTTCCTTCTGTCACCCCAACCAATCACAGCAGATGGCCCCGCCCCTCCCTGAGCCTGGTTATCCTGGAAGTTTCTTCCTGTTAAAAGGGAGTTTTTCCTTCCCACTGTCGCCAAAGTGCTGCTCATAGGGGGTCATATGATTGTTGGGTTTTTCTCTGTATCTATTACTGTAGGATCTACTGTACAATTTAAAGTGTCTTGAGGCGACTGTTGTTGTGATTTGGCGCTGTATAAATCAAATTGAATTGAATTGGTCTAACTGCTGTATGATCGCCATCTACCCCAACTACCCCCGCCCAGCTCCTGTGCAGCAGACGCTAAGTCCATAAAAAGTATTCACACAGAGATGGAAGTATGTGTTAAAACATTAGTTCAAAGAAATCATTTATGCTCTCTGGCGGTACACTTGAAGAACACAACAAGGGAAATTTAGGTTTTCAACGATTTATTCAATCATCCAAACATTATTCCATCTGAAAAGTAAATTCATCTTTGGCATGATAAGCTAGCAATGCTCCCTTTGAGCTCATTAAAACTTTAGACCTTTATGCAGACTTGTATGAACAAAGCTGGACTTTTAGACGTTTCACAAATCTGTTTCTTTCAAAGCTGACGTGAGCATTGCACACAATGTGCACACTCAAAGGCGTCATATATGCATCCATTAAAATCAAAGAAAAAAGTTCAAAGTTCCCTAACATCATATCCCTAAATCCCAGAATTCTTCAAAATTGTGCACTTGATTACATTTTAGTCCATGGCAACAACTGTGCTCAGGAATTATTTCCTGTTATAGGAAAACCTAAAGTTAATCAGGCAGCACAGCACACAGCTAGCATGCTTCTGTTTGAGTGCATCAGCTGGTAATGGTTGTTTCAGAAGCACCAAACGTTTGCTTTTGAAATATGTTTTTAAAGAGTTAACTGTTTTTGGTCGTTGACGAAAAGTATTTATTCCTGCTGTGACAAAGAGAAGAAAGGAAAAGTATTATGGCATGAAAAAAAATAGAGGGATGAACTCCACACAAACATGAGAGGAAAAGTTGACCTGCACACAGGAAGACCTCGGCGGTCCGGAATCATCAGGTCTGACTCTCCATCAGCTTAAGCACCGTCTGCCACCTTCTTCTGTACGCACAGAGTAAATCTGTAGCAATAAGTGTGTCGACCGGCTGACCGCACAGTCTGAAGGCTTCGGTTTGGCTCAGTCTGAATGTCTGCAGCCTCGCCTTTGAGCAGAGAGCCTGACAGACGTGCTGTAAAATAAAAGTCACATCTTTACATCAGCTGGCTGCCAGATTCTTCCCTGTACCATCTGCGTCCTGTGAGATCTGCCGCCAGAAATCAGTGTTTACAACGAGACTTCGCCCACAGATTAATGTGCTTTTACTGAAGAGCACATCAGATTCACACTCAGGTGAGGAACTGACGGGCCTTGGTGGGAACAGGACCTTTTATTTTGAAATTTGACTCTCTCCTTTCACGTCTTCTGGATACCGAGCTGTTGCTATGACAATGCAGCACTGGACCCCCTCCACCCCACCTTCCCCAGCAGCAGCAGCAGCAGCTCCATGTCTGATTTCCATGTTTCCAAATATAACAGACAGACGGGCTGACGGAGGGAGGGAGAAACAAGACGCTGCGAGCGCTTTGTGAACAGATGCCGTGTGCGTGTCAACGTCCAGGTCAGCTGATGAATGATTACACCATAAATCACCACGAATGATGTCATCTCACTCCTGTCTCTCTCATACACACAGGCTCTAATTAGATTGCGTAAGGTGCAGAATACGGCGAGCCAGAGGGGACAAGTGTTTGGCGTTTAGAGATTTTGAGTTTCCGCGAGTCCCTGCACTTAAACTGGGACTGAAAGTGCTTTAATAAATGATGTGATGCAATTAAAAGTTATTTCGAACTATAAAAAGATGACTTTTGATGAAATGCAGAAATGTTTTTAATAAAATGTGTCCTAAAGAGACAGAACAGGGCGATAAAACAAGACGCTCAATATTTAACCCTTATAATCGTGTCATTTTAGTTCGGTTTTTGCTTTCTGTTTCATCCTTTTACATATATTATTGTGATGACACAATAATATACACAAACAACTGAAGGGAAGAAAATCAGTGGAATATGGTGTCAAATCTATAGTCCTAAAAAAACGAGGAGGATTTGCTGAGCCTGTTGTTTTGTTTCTGATCATCGTTTCTGTGGAGCAACAGAATAAAAGATCAGGATCAGGTTTGTACAGCCAAGGACTTTGGTCAGTGTTTGATTTAATTATTAGCAGCTCGTCGTTCCTCAGACTGTCTGGCTTTTTCTCCAGATGGTCAGCGTCTCCCTCGACTCTTTCAAATGAACCTTGGAATAAAATAAAGACAACATCGTTTTTCACTTTTTCACTGAATTCTGTGAAAAAACAAAAACACCCCAAAAATACTCGAGTCAAATATGACGCGAATCACGAATCATGAGGTTGTCTTAGTTTCTTTCATGTGATCACAGATCGTATGTCTTTAAAAAGTGTTTTAACCAACCACACTTACACAAACACACCCAATCAACTCACATGGTAACCCCCCCACCCCACAGCGCTGTATCTACACTCATGCCTGACTGACACACGCTAAACAACCGATCGATCAAGAAGCCGATCTATTGCCTCGATCGGCTCTAACATATTGATCCAGACAAGTTTAACGCTCTGCCTGAAGGTGTGATTCATCTGTAGGGGAGTGAAAGACGAAACAGAGCAGAGTGCCTATTATTTAAAAAAAACATAATTCCTTAAAAGCTGGAAGGATACCAAAATCACTCCAAATGATCAGCGATGATACACGGAGGCTTCTCACATTGTCATAACAGCCATTTCACAACTTTTCCTATAACAGGATTTTTAGCTCCACTGTTGATGAGGAAGCGTGCGAAACAGAAGTCGCAGCACATCCGACAGTTAGACTGTAACCACGCAGCTCGCTGCGATCGTACGAACTGACTTCCTTTAAACGAGCCTCGTCTTTATTACGGCTGCTGGTGGAAATGTGTTTAGGTCAGGGTGAGCAGGCAACAGTCAGCGCTGATCAGGTGCTTTAAATCCACCTCCATTAGAAAAAAACTGAGTCATGACATTTAGCCCCCCCCCCCCCCACGCACTTGTTTTTATATCATAGTGAGGACATCTCATTGACATAATGCTTTCCGTAGCCCCTTACCCTAACCTTCAAAAATGAATGCCTAACGCTGAGCCTAAACTTAACCACAACCTGTAACCCTGACACTAAAACCACATTTTGAGCCTCAAATATGCCTTCAAACTCGTGGGGACCTGGATTTAGTCCCCATAAGGGCTGTTGGTCCCCACCAGTATAGCAGCATGCTAATTTGCTATCCACACACACACACACACACACGGTGAAGCGATGCTGCTGACTGAGCTCATTTACTCTCCTGCTATCATCATCAGCACACAGAGAACCAGATGTCTGATGATGATCCCTCCCAGATGATGTATAAATAAAAATTGTATTGTATGTCAGCAGCTGTTTACAAAAACAGGGTCAGAGAGAGAGAGGGTGAGCGAGAGCAGGAAGTGACCAACAGCAGAGTGCGAGGACGACTAACTGAGACCTCGACAGAGACACTTGATATCTGAAAATGTGGCTTGTTTTAAAATATGACAGCAATCGGTTTATTTGGGCAACCCACGCGCTCTTATTTTGAAAGTTCATGCTGCCAACCAGTCAGCCCCAGCCCTCCCCGTCTTGTGTTTCCCCCGAGCTGGCTCACTGATGTTGTGGCGGTCGCTGAAATCACTCTCCTGCTTCTGCAGAGAGGATCTCACCTACGCCGAGCACGTCTGCGTCCACCAGCAGTGGAAACGAGCTCCCTGGAGAAGCAGCTGATCAGCGCTCTGGATAACACAAACTCCTTGTACTGTCTCAGTCTTTAACATAAACTTTGATGTAATAATGTCAGGGTGCAAATAAAGATTTTTCATTCCACATCAGTTGTGAATATTTGAACATGTTTTAAAACCTCTTACAGCACCAGCTGCACTTTTCTGCTCTCGCTGCGCTCCGTGGCAGCGAGCTGACACGCCACAGCACCCACGTGGCCCCGCCTCCTCCCTCTCACTCAGCGCTTTCTTCTTCTCGTCTCCGCTTCAGCTGAAAAACGTTTTTGTTATGGTGTCAAAAACGTGGCATTTTTTTGTTCTTTATTGCCGTTTTATTGTGTGACAATCTTGCAGGCTCGTTTCCACCACTGTAACACCTTCCTGTCATGTTGTACCTTTCTCAGACTTTTATTTTAATGAACATCTTAAATATTTGTTAATGTTCATGTTTGTTTTTTGTTCTCACAGTATCAAAAACCTGGAAAAACTACTTTGGACCCAGGTCAATGCCACAAGGTGATGTCAGTCAGTCACTGTAGTTGGCTGCTCCTTCCAGAGCCTGGTTCAGTTTGAGCTCTTTTCCTGTTAAAGAGGTTGAAGACAAATGGTTTGAGAGCAGAGTAAGGCCGCCATTATAATCGCCATGCAGCGCCTGAAGAACGGCATACACGAGTGTACCGTCTTGTCAGGTTTTACGGTCATGATACATCAGTACAGATTACACAGATGGAGGATGTTACAACAGATGAGACTTTGTAAAAAGACAATAGATTTGGACTTTTCTTACATCGGCGCTGTTGTGGAGATATCGTCTGAGTGGCGACACCCATCATTCAGAAGAATACCGCAGCAGCTACCTGTGCCATAACGGCGAGCACAAATGGGTGCGGCTGTTTGATGGCGGCACACAAAGCACTCAGCATGGTGAGTATACTGGTGCTCGTGGACAGCCATCGTTGAAGAGAGGTGGTGGTTTACGATACAGGTGTCAGCCACCTACAGTGCAGGCCGGAGATCCTTTCTTAGGTGTTTCAACCCCTGTGGGCTGAAACACAGAGACCAGTGCCTCCTCTTTGACTCCCACCACCCTCTGGAACACAAACTTGGAGTAATCAGCACCCTACAACACCGGGCAGAACATGTTCCCTCTAAGCCTGAAGGGAAAGGAAGCTCCTAAAACTCTCTACACTGGAGACACCAAACGGCCACTTCATAAACACACAACATAGAAGAGCCACCTCGACGGGACCAGACTCAGATCAAAGGCCAATGTTCACATGTTGGACAGAGATAGTTTGAAGGAGTGAAAGAAGCCATCAATGTCCACTGTGAATGACCATCCATGAAAAGAGGGCGGGGCTTACAACACCAACTACTGTCTGCCAGCTATAACCAGTTTTGAGATCCTTCCCAGACGCCTTAATGCCCACTCACATGTTGCATCAGGTGATCTCAATAGGTCACATGATGGGGTGAGCACAATGGTTTCGTCCAAAACACGTGATCAATAGTTGGTCCACGACCCTCTTAAGGGACGCCGCTCACTAGGGCTTACCTGGGACTCTCCACCATTTGGTTTTAGAACTGAGGAAGCTTTTCAGGTGAGAGGTGAAACGTCTTAACAATGACGTCCAGTCACTTTCTTTCTAAGCTCCTCAGAATACCATGACCTGGATGACTGAGAACCTACACAGACGAACCAGATGACCTCAGTAGCTCACGTCAGGTGGGGCGTGTCTTACAGAGGTTTTCACCTTGGTCCTCCTGGTGATAACAACAACTCACATGTATGACACTGGTTTCATGACATAAATAGCCACCTTAAACACCTGGGACTGTCTGCCCCAGGTGTTTAGAAATGCAGAGGCCTCTTTGACGACAAGCAAAATGTCTTCATGAACCAAAAGAAGTCCAGCTGGCTTCTCTCAGTCCTGAAACCACGGCTGAAACTTCGAGGAGACCGAGCTTTGGAATGATCTTCATCTACATCAGTGGTGTTTTTTTTAAATCCAGGTTAAAAACTCATTTTCATTCGCTGGCCTTTGACTCAGTGGGTAACTGACACTGTTATTTTATTGTTATTATTACTGTTTTTTATTTATCGTATTTATTATTGTTATTGTACCTCATATTTCTGTTGTGCAGCACTTTGGTCAGCCATGTGTTGTTTTTGAAAGTGCTATACAAATAAACTATGGTATGGTTTTCAAGCACTCAGGACCAAACAACTGAGACTTTCAAACTGTGATGTTAGAAAACTTAAAACTATAGAATAAAGTGTTGTGTATGGGTTTGTATGAATGGGTGAAAGAGGGTGTAAAGAGTGCTTTGAGTGCTCAGAGAGGAAAAGAGCTATCCAAGTACCAAGCAATGTACTATTTACCATCCACTTACTGTTCTATCTAAAATAATGTGTCTCAATCTGTGGAAGGAATATTAATGTTCATCTTTGTCTGTTTAGCTCGTGGTTAGTGGCAGATGATGGCTGTGATGTGGACCTCCTGCTCCAGGCCAGTCAGGTCCACATCACACATCTGGAGACTTAATGCAGTTTTGAAAAAGCAATACAAAGTCTTTATTTCAGTGGGCTCATCGTGAATAATAATCATCGTCTTTTTGCTGTAATCAAGCAGCTTTGTTTCTGGTCTAAACAACCTTTAAGGCTGGAAATCAGGGCCTGACTTTCATTCCTACCTTCAAATGACGTTTAAACTGTGAGAGAAACAACTACTATCTGTGTACCAACAGCTGTCCACATGTGGGTCCACAAGCAAGTATAATCCCATGCTGTGACTTTTCAAAAGTGACTTTTGAAAAAGCTCCTCGGTGGCCCTTGAAAAAACTGCGTTGACCTGAGACGAACAATTGTCTGTCGGTGCATCTGCTAGCTCCTCCTACCCAATTTAGATAACAAGATCTGATCACAATGTAGGCAGAACGGAGGCAATTAGGACTCCCATTAAAACTAGGCTTTATATGCAATAGTCCCATAATCACATGTCAGCATCCAGATCAGCCAGGTACAATTCTCAGGTTAATAGCAGAATGAGGTGGGTCAGAAAGCAAGAACAAAAGATCTTTAAATAAAGAAGGGAACAGGATGATACATCCACGTTTCATTTTATGTTTCTTTTCTTTCTCCTCTCTTCATCCATGTGAATCCTACAGATCTGACTCCTGTGACTCCTCCACACCCACACTGCAGAAACAACATCACTCTCTCTGTTCATTACCATAACCGTCCTCCATCAGTCTTCCCTCGTGGATCAATGGGATGGAACAGCACTGATTACGGTTACGGCCTCCTCACAGTTCATCGCGTGAGCTCTGGCAACTGATATTACTTAATACTTAGCTTTACTTAATGCACAGAAAATAAAACGTCACCATCAGCCGAGATTGTCTTTCCATTTATTTGAGAAGGCACAAGCGTGCATACTGTACTCCAGGGGTAAACCAAGCAGTTACAAAGTGCATGCCTTTTTCTTCAGATACGGTTCCTGCCCAGATGTGAACAGATGTTTGGGGCCACCGTTTCATGCTGCACTAGAAGATGATGAGTTCACAGAATCCTCAGCAATCTTTAATAAAAACCATTCAAGGTTCTCTCAAACTCTGTGCAGCTGACTATTTTTGTACTGCCGAATAGGCATTAGGTTTTCCAATCTGCCTCATTAGCCCAACAAATGGGGTTTGCTGATGCTTCCTTTGCATAAAATACTAGAACAATTAGCTAATATGTCCCATCAGAGGTACAGTTTAGCCCGACTCCTGACTTTTGCTCAACACGACAATATCGGGCTCTCAGCTCTGCAGAAGAACCACATAAACCAGGCTTGGGAACAAAAAAAACAACTGGTGATGCACTTGATCAATCAATGGTCTATTTCTCCAGTTGCCCAACTGTGATGTGCTGTGGTGAGGTTTATTTTTGTCTTAGTATGGCTGTGCAAACCAACTGATAAATAACTGATGCAACTTACACCTCGGACATTCTTGGATCTGTACGTTTCTGTTTATGTCGATGTGCAGGTGTTTGATCTTGGAGCAAGGACACATTGTGGATAGATTTGTTGGCAGTACCGTAAATGAAAATTGACACCGACATGTAGAAAATCTCTCTGACAGAAGTTGCTGCATGCAGTCGGGCTCTCATCAGTTGAAACATTTCAACTGCTTCGTCATGTTGTGCAGTATTTACTGCTTCCTAGTGTGGCTCGTGTTTCTCCCCGCTTCAGCCAAGGTGCTGCAGGATTAATCTGTGTGAGGGTGTTTTGCAGTTTGCTGCATCATGCCCTAAATGAAATCGCTCAGAAACCAGTGTAGGCAGCTCTGCAACATGCTGTCATGCCTCTGTGCCATAATCTACCCCAGTGTAGTGTGGGATTTATTGGATCGCACTCAGTCAGTCGAAGAGGCAGCGAGCAGCAGATTGTGCTGTGCGATTTCATAACGAATCAGCCTTATCTCCGCTGCTGTCAGACTTCATCATTGTTCTGCACATGTTACATCATTTGCAAGCTTGAGGTCGGCTTTTTCTCACAATATCGGCTGCACCTGAGCGTCCCATGACTCAGGGCTCAGAAGGATTTTTTTCTTCCCTGCACTTTGATTAATCACACGAACCCATATCTGAGAGTCTGACTCACCCTCTATCAACCTCTGTGTGCAATCCTGCACGTACGAGAGCTTATAAGACAAAGCTATAGTACTATAAAATCTTTCTCCATGAGTCATCACTGCGTTTCCCCAGCCTCATATCTGCAGGTCTAACGGGAGCCTCACTCCTGCAGCTGCTCTGTGCTTGCAGAGGGAAGAAGGCGATGCTCCATGTTCCTCTGAGCGAGGTGAAAACCATTCAACTGTTAGCCAGAGTGCTGTCCTTCAAACAGGTTTTCCACAGTTGCATAGCAACAGAGATCACCATGGCCAACACTTCCAATGCTTCGGCGTTACCAGCTACGAAGGAAGTGCCCGATGGACGCACGGGACAGCCGCAAGCCCGCATCCTGTTGCCTACGGCACCGGAGACGAAAGTCACAGACGGCAGCGAGGAGCCGTCATTCAACACTTCCTGATATGATGCGCGCAAGACAGTGTTGCCAGGCAACAAAGCCGATCCAAGCCAACGAAAAACAACTTCAGGGTGACAAAATTAAAACAAAATATGAGCACAAATCAAAAGAGGAAGCTACCATGGTGATCAGTACAGTACACAGTGTTTTCTTTCTGGCCTCTCAGCAAACAACCGCTCCTATTCCAAAAGTATCGGTTGCATAATGCTTTCGAGTCGTCGCTCCACCAATTATCAGTGTTTGAGATTTGTAGCTGTTTAGTTCATCTGTCCCTGGAGTCCCACACGCTCCCGCTTGTCTGCAATTTATAAAATTTTCACTCTGCAGCTCTATTAGCTGATAAAAGGATGACTGTTTATCAGTCCGGTACACCCACCAATCACACTGTCTCACAAACCTCTCTGGTTTGGAGGAGGGAACGCTCGAGTGGCAAACTTCACCTCTCCTACTTGTTTGAGTCCTTTAAAGTAAATCCTGTTCAGCTTGCTCGCATTGCTGCACCAGCGAGGAATCAAGCAAAACAGATGTTTCCTGGTCAGACTAAGCAAGAGCGCTTGCACAAAACCTGAGTGAGAGAAGCAGCAAAGTTAGTAGCGATCAAAGCCAAAGATTTACACGAGTTTTGGCAAAGCAGACAATGTAGTGACGGGCTTCAAGCCAAGGTTACGTTTGAAAATTTAGTGATAGGATGCCATATTATAAAAACATATGTGCAATACGTGTTCCCTAGTAGTTAAAAGATTTTTACTGCAAGATTTGAAAGCATGTATTACACAAAGAAAAGGCAAAAGGTGATCTGTACAGACACAAAGAGATGTGCTGGGGGAGATGCACCCCCCTCAGGATAACTGTGGCAATATGGCATCCCTTATTTTTCCCCATGAAATGAAAGGAATCTCAAGAACTACAAGGCACTTTTCACCATTTTACCGTCAGCTCTTTGCCTGGTTTGCCATCTTCTCGTGCTACCTTTGGCCCTGCTTGTAGTAAAAATACAGTGGAACTTACAATTTGTGGTGGTGGAGGGTGTGGGCGTGATGGTTGTTGGCAGCGTTGGCTCTATGCAGGCGCTCCAGCCTTTCCTTCTCTTTCTCCACAAAGTTGGTGTTGGTGCCAGTGCTGGTGGAGGGCATGCGGGTCAGCCGGCTGTGGGCTCGCGGCTGATCCCTGGGTGGAATCGGAGGTGGGGGAGGAGCAGCCGGGGCTGAGGAGGAGATCGGAGCTGGAATTTGGGTCAGTACAGAGTGAGGTGTTGGGGCGCAGGTTGGAGAGGGAACTGGAATTGGAGTCGGAGCAGTGCTGTTGGTGCTATTATAGGAGTGGGAGTGGTGGGTGGAGGAGTGGTAGTGCACCTGATGATGCTGGTGGTGGAGGGGGATGGAGCAGGGAGGCTGTGCCGGAGCCTGATGCTGGCTGTTGTGGTGATGGTGATTCTTTGTGGAAATGGAAGCCGATGTGGTCTGAGCCGGCGGCGGTGGTGGCGGAGGAGGAGGGAGAGGAGGCTCGGGAGGAGGCGCAGGTGGGGGAGGAGCGACGGGCTGCCGGTCCAAACGGAGGTCCTTGTTCTCTTGGCTGAGCCGGTCCAGCTGGACCTCCAACTCCTCAATTCGGCGCCGCTGCGTTTCTAAAAGTTTCTGCTGGCTTTCGATGATGTTGTTGAGTTCAAGAAGATACTCCACGGCCCGGTTAGGGCTTTCTGGACTGCCCTGGCCTGGGCCCTGATTAGCATCCATGACTAATAGGTCTGAAAGGTAGCACTCAAGCTAATGGCTAGGGAACCTCAGGCTAAAAAAAACAAAACAAAAAAGAAAAACAGCTATGGAAATGCCCAGTGGACAACGGTCACTTTTAGCCTAAATGCTGTCACAGTTGTTTAGATCCAGGTAATACAATTCAAGGCAGCACTGAGTCTAAATGCTAAACTTCCGCACCGAATGAAATGCTGCCTGAGTCACAGCCACTGCTAGTGCAGAGCCAAAGGCTAACTCAAAGAGTGGTGACACAAGAAGAACTTGGACCGGATCTGAAGTTACGCAGAGCAGAGTCGCCTAACTCCACAGCCTAAAGCCTACTGTGTGAAAAATAAATCCTAAACCTTAAAACAAAAGTACCCTTCACCCTCCCCCCCACCAGAGGTAAGTGGGGGGGAGAGGACTTTTTCTTCTTCGAGTTCTGAATCAGAGATCAAGATGGACCTCGCCCTCGCGTGCTCCAAACACAGAGTTTTATTGAGCTGCCGACCATTCCCTGGTTCGGTCAGATACTCCTGCCGGGGTTCAGACCCATGACAGTTAAAACCAGAACGAACGGGTTAGAGTGCGAGATTGCCTCGTCTCGCCCGACAGTCAGAACGGTCCGTTGAACTTCCTGTTTTTCAATGAATCAGTTGAATCCGGACTCTGCACTCCATACAGCACATCAGAACATCAGTTTCCCAGAAGCAGGTGTGGAAAGCACAGCTGACAGGGGATTTGCTTGCCCCTCTCTATTAAAGATATTGCATGTTATCATTGCTGACTCCAGTCTATTGAGATCTTGTGAAACTAGTCATTTTTTCCACCAACGGTTCACTGGAGCCGTGAACTGTGAGTTGACTAAGCATCGGCTTCCCTGCAGAGTCTCATAATCCTGGGGTCAGAAGCCACGTGCTGATTTTCCAAATCTCACAGTCAGCAGATGGTTATGTTAGCTCAGTTCAGACACTCGCCATCATTAATATGACCTGGGACCGAGGTTGTAGAAATCAACGCAACTCAAAGCTCCGCAAATCAAAAAGTGTAACGTCAGTTGAAAATCATCTTCTAATGAGCATGGAAGAGCAGAGCTTCACCTCCTCCTGGTCCATGGACTCACCAGCAGGCCTCAGCCTGTCTTCCTGCAGTTGCTCTGTCACAGGAGGTGATAGGTAAAGGTCAAAGGTCATGTTAAATATTGGTGTTCTTCCCGAACGCTGCGAGACATTTCGGTTTCACCGTCATCACCGTAATCCAGCTGGATGGCACTTCTGGATCCTTCTTCCCGTCATCCAGCCGTTACATGTAAAAGAAGAAGAGAAGGGAAAAGGCATATAAGAAGCAGAGTCAGCAGGAAACACCAGCATTGATGCTCTCAGTCGTTTCTTGTCCTTCTTTCATCACCTGCTCTCTGGTCCGCCTTTCATCATTACCTCTCTTCTCTCTTTTGCTTCCTTCTTTCGCTGCTCTCTCCCTGATCTTTCTTTTCTCCATGCTTTTCCTCCATCTGTTGTCTTTTCAAATCTCCGGCCCTTCCTGCTCTCTGACAGAACAGTTGCAAAGAGCGTGAGGTCTCTCAGCCCATAAACACCAATGACATGCTCCGTCTCGGTCGTGAGAGACACGAAAAATGATCACACACACCATCGGCCTCTCCTCCTACACTATCGCTATCGCTCATCTGTCTTTATCCACCTCGTTCCTTCCATTTCACTCAGCTTCAGATCTTCTGCTAACCTTCTACGTTGTTCTTTTTGTGCATCAGAGCAACATTTAAACACACAAACACAACATGCTCGAACGGCACAAGCTTCCACAGTTTGGTTATAAGCAACAAATTTCAGCAAGAAACAGCCAATCACTAAGCTTAAAAACTGAGAACAGCGTGTTGATAACAGTGGGAGGAAACAAAAGATAATGCTGCTGAGTAAACTGATATTACCATCTGCAGCGTATATCACTTCAGTCTTAATTTCAGGCTTTCAGGGGCCGCTTGAAACTGAAGGCTTATACAACAATATAAGTTTACAACAATACACAGCAAAGTACTCGTCTTTTATGTCTCACAGCGTGTCATAAAACCAAAAGAGGTATCATAGCAGCTTTAAATTAGTGAAAATCATTAATAAAAATTTGATAAAAGGAACTGGAAAGCTGTTTGTTAGACATGTGAATCTTGTTCGGTGAAGGCATCGCGTCCCTGCAGGGCTGTGGGAAAAATGACCAGCTGACTATATTTGTTTCTGATCCTTGGAAATTATTATTTATTGCGTGGGTGAAAATCACCTGACAGGACAAAAACTGCATTCCAATAACTCCAATTAAGAGCGATGGTGTCCAACATGCAGCTCCTGGCTATAGCTACCTGTGATGATGTCCACCTGTCAGTTAAGGTGGACACACCCCTAATGATGGAAACATTTAGTTTCAAGGTAATTCAAAAAGGCGGGACATTAAAAAGGCCAGCGAGGTGCTGCTGCCTCACATTAAAAAGAAGTTCCATCTGTAGGTCTGCGAGTGAGGTGTCTTTGAGACTGTTGCTGTGACCACGGTCACTAACCAACTGGACTGTTTAGTGACACCAAACTGCTAAAAACACCCACTAATCAGCACAGAGAGGAAAACAAAATGTCTTCACAGAAAACTGAAATTATCTGAATGTATTTGTGGGTAATGGCACTTTAAACACTTCATACTAGATTGATCTTGGGGTCACTGCTGTGCTTTAGAAGACATTTCAGCCATAAGGACTGCACCATCACAGCCAACGTCCTTGTTTGCATGGCTGTTTTGTGGACGTGTTCCCTGATCTACTGGCATCATGGAGCTTCTTACTCCAACCTTAAAAATGACCACTAACTGCATAATTCCCACCCAAACGCAGAGCTGATCCTAAACCAACCCTAAGCCAAGGCTTTACCCTCACACAGCCTGAAGGCAAGTGGGAACCAACAACGTCCACACTGACGGTGTAAAAGTGAAACCGGTCCTCAGAAGAACAGCTCTACATGCTCACACACGAGCGCTCAGCCTTCTGGTCTCTATTGCAGCGCGGCCAAACAGTTTCAGTTTTTATATCCCTTCCCATTAAGCTCATTCAATTATTCATGGCTCACTAACTGACCACCATCCCTCTCTCTCTCTGCACATCACTGCTTTATGTCTGCTCCACACAGAGCGTTTGTGTGTAACTGTTCACTCGCACTGAATAGGTTTTAAGTTTGTTCCTGCCAGTTATCAGCGTTGATATGAAGCCGAACTTTGAGGACAAAAACTGACAGTGTTTCTGTTGATGACAAAGGAACTAAAGAGGAGTGAGTTAATGATGAACAACTGAATCATTAAACATTTCTTTACAAAGACGTTGATGGTGGAATTGCACTTTAACCCTTTCTTGGCTGTTTGAGCGTCTAAACTGTTAAAGCCTTCGGCACTGGCTGGACAAAGGCTGCATCGGAAGACTTTTCAAGCTTACTGAAAGATCAGATGGTTTTACTCGTTTAATTAGCTAACATAGGATAACTGAAATGGCTAATTTCTTACTCTAACATATTAACAATCATCCTCAGTTAGCCCAGCAGATCCTCAAGCACATCCTTCTCTGATTGTCCATCAGAGGTTATAAGATGAATAAATGCTTGCAAACTAACAACAAAAAAGTAGAAGCAGTCTTCTTTTACACAGTGACTTCATTAACGGACCAATGATCAGATGTGCACAGCAGATCTGGTGTAAACAGTGTTGCATTTAGCAGATGAAGAACCAATCGTGTCCCTCGATGTAAACCAGCACAGGCCATCATTACTCACTTCTGTCACAGTTTGCATCCATTTATTCCTCAGTCGCACTGGAACAATGTGACCAGGAACAATCTGTGGATGCACAGTGATTGCGCTGAATGTCTTTGTATTTGGTGACTGACAAAGTAGTCATGGTAACCAATTGGTTGAGTACAGGTTAACCATCTAATTTTATTTTATTTATATGGCACCAAATCACAACAACAGCAACCCCGAGGTGCCTTTTATTGTAAAGGCCTGAAAATAATACAGAGAACACCCCGGCCACCCAGCCTGTTGGTGAGGCCTGGGGGCCCATTTTAACAGGTGGGAAACAACCTCCAAACAATCAGACTGACTCACTCTCAGCCAATGAACACAACTCGTCAACAGGGGACTTCATTCAACTGGTTACCCACTGGCTGTATTCTGGTAATATATTCTATATAAAAGAAAAGTTGCTCATGGAATTTTGCAGTTAAACTGTTTTCCTGCAGCAACTACGTTGTCTATGATGTTCTTGCTGGACTCTGAATATAATATATTATGGAGAATTCCTGTACATGCAGGTGAGTGCCTTTCCATGTACTTGCCAACTTGGCAACATTCCTTTGCTATCTGATTAGACCAGGGGTGGGCAACTCCAGGCCTCGAGGGCCGGTGTCCCTGCAGGTTTTAGATGTGTCCTTGAACCAACACAGCTGATTTAAATGGCTAAATTAGCTCCTCAACATGTCCTGCAGTTCTCCAGAGGCCTGGTAATGAACTAATCATGTGATTCAGGTGTGTTGACCCAAGGTGAGATCTAAAACCTGCAGGACACCGGCCCTCGAGGCCCCTGGATTAGACTCTTATTGCTGTTTTTTGCCATCTTTATGCACCAAAGTTGCTTGAAGCAAATGGCTGTAAATTGTCACAGACTCGGTCTCTTTCTTCAGAGTAACCATTTCAAATTCAGTAATTTTAGTTGTGCGGCGATCTCCAGCCACTGTTCTTTTTGAGTACCACTGTAACATTAACTAATTGCATCCCCACATTGTCTTTCTTGGCGCCGTTTGTATTGCATCCACAACTGCTGAACCCAAGTGGTCAAAACAATCACTTATTGCAGGCTTAAGTGAGTTACAATGACTTTTTCAGATTTTATAAAAAATCTGGGGATGCATTTTCTCCATTTGTCTTGTTCTTTGACTCAAACCTCCTACAGCAACTCAACCGTCACAGAAGCTTGAGAGATTTAGTGACTTCAAAAAACCAGCAGCATGGCTCCAAACACAACACGCGGTGGATAGCTTCTCTTCGTTCTTTGTTTATTATAACGTCTGTTTTCTCTGCACAGGAGCCAAGCTAAAACATGAGCAGCACAAACATTACAGGAGACCACATTACCTTTCCACATATTTCTCACACTGCCCCAAGTGGTGCTACACAGTTAAAACATCTAAGCATGGGTTTGCAAACGTCTGGTAGACACAACAAGAGAGGTAATCCATCCTCGTGAAAGATGCTGCACTATAGACCTGGATACAGTTTGACCATATTAAAGCAGAAAGCTGCAGAGGTGGACTTTGGATATACTGGACAAAGGACGTTTCAGATAGAGCTGCCAGGCACGAGGAAAAAGAGGATCACAGAAGATTCATGGATGTAGTGCAGAGAGTTGGTGTGACAGATGATGCTAGAGGATAGGATGAGTAGATGATCTGCTTTGGCAACCCCTAAAGGGAGAAAAAACAAACAAACCTGGATACATAAGTCTGTGAAGGTTCTCAGTCATCCCGGTCATCGTAGTCTAAGGAGCTTGGAAAGAAAAGCGTCTGGACTTCTTTAAGTTTCTTGAAGATGTTTCACCTCTCAGCTTCAGTGTGTTGAAGAAGCTTCTCGGATGAGACACTTTTCTTCCCAAGCGCCTTACAATACCTAGATACAGTTTGTATTTTGAGTCTGGTGTAAGAGAGTGCACTAAGGTTTGTGTTACTTTTACTGTTGCAGCACTTGTTGTGTTTTAAACAGTGTTTTTCTGCAAATAACAAGGCAGGCTACGTGTCGTATGGGTGGTGCAGGCCTACTCATAACCAGCAGGAGGAGGATACACAGTTAGCACTGATGGTGGCACAATTACCATGATTGTAGCTCTCTGTGTTTCTGCAACTCAATTTAATGAAATTTATATAGCGCTGGTTTACAAGATGCTTCACAATGTAAGTCAAGAACCGCGCACCATCACGACCTACGTGCTCGTTATAAATCTTTGCTGTAGAAGAATTTTTAACTATGGTTGACGAGAGTCTCAACAAGTGGAAACACAACCTGCTTTATTCGTGGACGGTGAACTACATGAACATATAGAAAAGTAATTCATTACATTTATTTTCTTAACAGCATATCCATCGCAGCGCTGCGGTGGGGCTGGGTGGTGTACACCTGGACAGGTTGCCAGCCTATCACAGCACCTGGTATTTCCAGGCAGCCCCTCATCCAAGAACTAACCCGGCCTGGCACTGCGTCATCAGATGAAATCAGGGTGTTATGGTATCAGCTGCTCTGAATTTTATTTTTCCTGCCTTCACCATGGAGATCACAGGATTGGTTCAATTTGTTGGGTTTTCAGAAAGAAATCTCAAAATGTTCAAGACTGACATAGACGACATGTTTCTAGAAGTGAGGCTTTGCCTAAATTAGGATCAGAAATAGACCTTTATTGTTATTGTACATGTACAACAGAATTATGGGAAGTGGATTTCAGGCAATTTTAACTTTTAATGGTCTTTATGGTCTAATCTGGATCCATTCATGCCGGACATGGAGGAAATGCTCAGCCTTGGTGGAGGTACGGTAACCCAGACTGATCTTGTTAAACTACAGTTTCTAAAATCGCTGATGAATTTTAAGTATTTCCATAAATCTTTGTTATTATGCACTGGTTTCATGGGGAAATGCTTAAGAAATAGCAGAAAAACAGTCATTTACTGTGTGACATAATCCTATTTCTGAGTTCTAAATCTTACACTGAAATCAATCTTCACTCTTTGCTCTGCATGTGCACACAATTCATCGGTGTGTGGGCGGCCTGAACCCTTTTTCCTCTATGATCTTTTACATAATTTCGATCTTATTTAACAGCAGCGGGACTATTTTAATTGGCCACTTTCAGTCATGTTATTTGCCACAAACACACAAGTTCTTACAACCCACACATTTCACATACAACAGCCTCATTCCACTTGCACGCGCACACACACACGTGAAGCACATGCAAACATACACACGAACATGTGCAACATATGCACAGTTAAAAAACAGGCTACACACACAATAATGGTCTGTGTGGCCTATATAGTCGACAGCTACACGCACATGATACACATACGAGAGCGCACACTCACTGACACACACACACACGATGCAGCATCCAGAAAAAACAAAACAAAAACAAAAACGAGTCTCACAGGTTTCAGCGGCTCCTGCAGAGGTGATGGAGGGATGAAGGTGGAGGAGGAGGAGGAGGGAGGATTATTGATCCAAGCTCATCCCTCTCTCCCCTCCTTCGCTGACGCTGCTGTCACCATCATCTCTCTCAGAAAAAAAAAAGAAAAAAAGAAGTGCTGCTGATGCTCCGAGGTTTCGCTCTCTTCTTTTTCCTCTTCACCAGATTACGATCACTTCAATCCCTCCTTCTGTTCTCGCTCTCCGTCTTCACGTATTCCTCTGCTCGCCTCGCTGCTGCTGCAGGCCGGATCCTCTCCTCTTCTTGCTGCCGAGTCAATCTCTTTCTAATTATCATTCCTCTGCGTCTGACAGCCGAGGGATCCGCTGCTGCGGCGCTGATGATCTCCCCTCTTCGTCCGTGTGAGCGTGTGAACAGACGAAGCTTTGGTTAATGTCACCGATGAAATATTAGTTTCTTCTAATCCTCTGCTATGTTACTGTAGAAAGAGGAGGAGGAAGGAGGGGGAGGTGTTGTGTCCAGAAAGGCTGCTTGGATGGATGGATGGATGGATGGATGGAGGAGGTAGAAACCATAGAGAGGGAGAAAGGAGGGAGGAAGAGTATGTGTAGGTAGAAGAGAGGGAAAATGTGCACCGTCAAACAGCGACACATGCAGAAAACACATCAGCTGCAAGCGCTGGTTTACCGCACGACCAGAATCATTGCACCGATATCACAGAGGGTGTTAGAGGCTGAATGCAGCTCTGTAGTTCCTGCATATTTTACTAATACTGTGACAGTGCTGTGGTCCAAGGACCAAGTGCAATAAAATCTATCCATCCTTGATAAGAATGCAAGGAATAAAAACTTAGCTGGTGGACCCAGGTGTGCTAAATTAACCTTTAGCATCTCATGCTCGACAGTTACATGTCAGAGTCAAGGCTTGTTCACATCTGTTCTTTTATAAGGAATTTTCACCTATTTGTTCCTTTTGACGGGATATTTGTAGCCAAGAGCATGTTAAAGACTTGATCTGATAGTTAGCATCTTTTAGTTTCTACAATAAGTCTAAAATTTAGCATGTGGCTAAAACACGAGCTAACCCTAACCCTACATGGTTTACTCATGACCTGTTGTTGGTTAATGGCCTTGTTTTAGATTTATTATCTGGTGGTTATTTACTCACTGCAATAACAGGTCACTTTTAAAATGTCTGATATTTAACAACAGGTGTTTCTCTTGTCGACTGTGCATAAAATCACTTGTAGAAATGCCTTAAACCTGCATTCTGCCAGCAGGGGGCGACTCCTTTGCTGCACTGAACACACCCAGCGAACACTTTCCTGATGAGTTTATGGGCTACATCAGCAGTCCAACCTTTTTTGCGCCACGGACCGGTTTATGTCTGACAATATTTTCACGGACCCGCCTTTAAGGTGTCGCGGATAAATACAACAAAATAAAACCAGTATCTGTACCGAAAAAAAGGAGATTTATTCATAACACGTGAAAAGACCCAGGGAAACCAAATTAACAATATAAAAAACACAATAAAAACCCTGAAAACCATAAATTTCACACCCGAGCCTCAACTCTTGCGGCCTGTTACCAAACGACTCATGGACTGGTACCGGTCCGTGGCCCGGGGGTTGGGGACCGCTCGGCTAAATCACTAGTTTCAGGCTGCTAATGGTGCTCCTATTAGACTGAGAAGGGCTTATAAAGCAGCCCATTCTCAGTGACAGCTCAGACTAAGTCTTCACAACAAGAATTCACTAACCATCGGGTAACGTCACAGCTGTGTTCATCATTCATATACAGTCTATGTTTGGCTCTGGTATTATGTGTAGTGAAGGAACCATAAACACTGTGTTGGAGATATTAATCAGTAACTTGTGTTTTAATGTCAGAGTAATTTTTGGCTTTTAATCATTTTTTAAATTGTTCCTTTTCCAGAGAGGAATGATTGTAGAGCGTACAACTGTCAAGCATGGTGGTGGTAGCATCAAGCTCCGGCTTTGCTGTCTGTGGTATTGGTGCATTACACAAAGTGGACAGAATGATGAAATCAACTTGCACACAGTTAGGTGCTCCAACAGGACAATGATCCCAAACACACATCACAGCTGGATTTAAGAGTTCATTACCTCAAAATACAATTAATTTCAAACTTGCGAACCAAATTCATGCATTTTAAAGCCATTAAGGATGTATGCTGTACAATCATCTGATCGGTGAAAGGAACAGCTCAGCAAAACAGTCACGCCTATGATGACAGTATGTAAATGTGTATCCGCAACTCCAGTAAATACCAGCTAACAATAACATACAAAAACACTTTCTTTTATTGGCTTATCTAAGTGTTACCACTAATCTGGCAGCAAAGTCAATGAAAAACAGCCCACAGACACAAATCTGAGTTAACAGTGAAAACGTAGGAACATGGAAACAAATGTGATGTGATTACTGTGTTTCCCACCTTCTGGAGCTGCAGCACATATTTCACATTAGCCTCAAAACAGAACCTCATTCACAGTGCCTATGTCCATCCTTCATATACAGTCTGTGGTCTTTCCAGTCATATTTGATCCTTCTTCATATTTAGTTCGTGTGTCCTTGTGGTCTTTCATCTCTCATTACAGTCGACTTTTTCTCATTTTGGTCAGCAGCAGCCTCTGACCCCTCAGGCCTGCACCACGTTTCGGTTTTCACTAATCCTACCTTACATAAATAAATGACAGAAGCAGCACATAACAGTTATGACATTAAATAATAACCTGAGATATAAAAACAGTAAGAAGATTAGAGACACCATGGTTCTTTAGCTCGGTGGCTGCAGTTAAGCTGCACTGGCACAGTTTGCGACATCTATAAAATCATATGTAATTTGAATAAAAGGCCCACACTTAATAGCGCAGGGTCAGTTCACACGCATCACAGTGAGGATTTCACTGGACTCGTGTACAGGCTGATTCAGGCCTACAGGCTGCTGACATGATTCAGAGGATCGATACAGCGGATCGCAGATTCTGAGCGTCTCCGCGGAGATCAGGACAATGTTTTCGGTTATGGTCTCATTCTGCGCGCGCTGTTTTCACGCTATGTGACAGGAAAGCCAATTAACCGCCAGCGCTAATTAACGATGACAGCACGAGCGCTCAAACGTGACAGCAGCGCTGACAAAACTGTTTTTAATAAAGCACCAAAATGAAAAGTTGACGCTCTCTGATGTCTGCGGTTATTCATACACGGCAGAAAATACGCACGCGCGCGCACGGTCCATCACAGCCGTTACACACACACACACACACACACACACACACAGTCGCCTTTACGCAAAGGTTCATGAAGGACTTGAGAATAACTCACCTCGTCCTCTGTCCTCTGCTGTGAAATGAGAATAATCTCCATCTCACACACACAGACACACACTCTCTGTCACCGCGATCCGCTGCTGGGAGCTGTGGCCGCAGACGGAGCAAAAGATCCTCCACATCCAACAGGATGCACCACTCTGTCGGTAAAAGCAGGCGGAAGCATTAAGATAAGGCGGAGGCGCGCGCGCGCCTGCAGTTCCTGTGATGGCTGCTTGAGGTTGACTCCAAACTGAGTCCGTCTCCACAGACTCGTGTTAAACTGTACCTGAGGTTTTTTTAATGGCTCATACTGAATGCAGGGAATGCTTCAGCTTTGGCTGGTTGGCTGCTTTGATTGTCCTCACATCCACTAACACAGGGGGTCCAACTCCAGGCCTCAAGGACCGCTGTCCTGCAGGTTTTAGATGTGTCCTTGATCCAACACAGCTGATTAAATTACTGAATGGCTGGGTTACCATGGTAATATAGCTAGTGTCAGTCAATCAATAGTTTTCACGTGATGTTAGACCTACAGGGACACGCCCACTTGGAGGACAACACAATACTTTGGTCCTTTGCCAAACAGACATCCTTTGAAAGTCATTGAGTTTAACTCAGTTGCTGTGCAACATTTATTTAGAGCTGTCAGCAGGACGTAGACTGTGGCACCAGCATGTCAGCCCTTCATGTTTTGAACTTCTGAGACCTTTTCTGTGTTTCGTTCCAAACTTGGACAAAATCTCACAAAGCTGAACATTAAGAACCAGGAGGGGGTGAAAACGCACCAGAGTGAGACCTCCTGGCTTTGTGACACTCTCTGATGGCTCGATTAATCAGTCCTGCATGCACCTCTGCTGCTGCACCTGCTGCAGCCCCTTCCTGCTCAGCTTCCGGCCCCTCTACCTCCTATTGGTGTGTTCCATCACCCATGCTACCATTCGGTCTACATTGTTTTTTAATGCACAGAAAGCATTTTAGTGCTGCACTGTTGGTGTCACAAATAAATGCTAATATTTTAACATCTTAAGGTTTAATATCATATTGCATCACCATTTGTCTTTGAGGTAGAGTGCACAGCTATATCCTGCTGCCAAATACTAATAAACATCATAAATGACTTCTGTGCAGCTACAGTAATGTATAATAGAAAACATCAAGATTAAGATTTGTATTCTTTTACAGAAAGCCCCCAGATGCGATTTTCCACCAGGATAAGGTAACTGTAACCAATAATCCAACTGAAACATCAATATGAAACTCTGTAGTCTGGATGGAAACAAGCAAACATTTGTTTTCTTCTGTAACGAGTTGTTACAACCGTTCACCTCACCATAATTTTGCTCTTCCATCCTCCATGTTTGGATCTTTTCATAACCCTCCTCCTCCTCTGTGTTCTGCTCTGCCTCCCTCCTACTCTCTCTGTAAAAGCTGATTGGAAAGAACATATTTCTCTATGGGAGTCGATAGATCTGAGCACACGGACCAAACCGAGATCCTGCATGTTTCCATGTTTCCAAGATTGTTTTCAAGGTCAGCGCAGAGAAAACAAGTTAAAAAAGAATCTGACTTCTGTAGAGCTGCAGCTTCTCCAACAGTAAATCTATAGTCTGTCCTCTGAGAGCGCACACGTGTGGCATCATAGTGGTGTTTGAACAAAGACCTGCAGGAGTTTTACCAGCAAAAATTTCATATTTTACAAACGATTTATAACAGTAGCATTTTGTGAATTATCACATTCTAGTGGGAAGAAAAACAGCACAAGATTGGTATCATTCTTGTATCTGCGTATTTAACTGAAGCGAGGACCAGGTACGAGTCAAACTAGCCCAGCTCAAAAACTAGAAGCATCAGCAGCAAACACCTGACGTCCTCTCATCCAATCACGGTCTCAAACCAACGAGCGGCAGGCCGGAGCGCTAAAGTCGAGGCTTTGAAATGTGGAATCAATGGGTGATGAGTCCACTTTCACTCTTGGCTGTGTCTCACAGAAACACCAGCGTCTTCTCTCAGAGTCTCATGACTTAATTCTTAAAGTCAAAAGCTTTTCCCTTTGCTCCCATGGAGATAGCTATGATTCATATTCCCAGTGTAAAGTGTTACAACAGCCTGTAAACATTCATACATGATGAATCTTTACAACAGCCTGTGCTCATGGTGGTGCTTAGCTCAGCGTAGCAGTGACTGACGCTGATAAACATCAGATATTCTGTAAGACTCGACATTAAATCGTTACTCAGATCAGTCTGAAAGCGTTTTTTTACTGTGATGAAATGAATGCCTGTCAAACGCTTTGCCTACTACTATATATTTTATATGAATACCAGCTAGGCTTACTATGAACTCAAAGGAGCTTCATTATTATTATAACAACGATCATTATCAGTTTCATCCCTCAGAAACTCGGCGCTGCTCTCTGTCCTCCTCTGCACATATTTATAACAGCAGAGAGTTCAGCAAAGTATAATTAGTTGGAGTGATCAGTGGGAGGATGAGGTGTGTGTGTGGATTGTAATGCCATGATTTATACAGTTATGTTGTTGTGTGTGTAGGTGTGTAATGTGCTTATACGTTACAGTGTTTGCGTGTGCAGTGTCTTGAAGAGGCAGCAAAGGAGCATCAGAGCTGTGATTATCCCCGCGGCTAGCTTCAGTGTATACATGCATTTCTGTACAGATTGATGTTTGCACGGTTGACTCCGTGGGCGAATGTCAAATGAAGCTGTGTATATCGTGTGTGTACATATACACTGTCCGTACAGAAGAACAGCTTCTACAGCTCTAAATATTTTCAACCTTTCGTCACATCAGCACATTTTTTGTGACTTTTTCAGTCCTAAAAAACTTGAATTGGTTACTTAAAGAGGTTTTTGAATAAGCAGCTTTCTGAGCCGACCTGTAACACAATCCAAGTTCCTCCTATCAGTCAAAACTGAGTCAGTCCCCACAGACTCCCTGTTCAAACAGCCATCATTGCAGCAGAAATTAAAATGTTTACAGTCTGTTAGACATCTTTTCTTCTTCTTTTGTCCCCAACTGTTGGTCAGCAGGGGAGGTCGTGACTGTGGGTCCCGTAGGATTTCCGTCTTGGTCAGCGATGCACTTCCAGGCCTTGTGATCTCTGGCCTTGACCTTTTCTTGCTCGAGGGTTAGACATCGTTGTTTAAGATAGTCTTCAGTTTGCTCGATCCAAGTCTTCTTGGGCGCATCGCGCTTGATTCTCCAGTGGGCGGGGCGCTTCTGCAGCAGAAGGCAGCATAGCAGGCGATGGTTACTCATGTGGCAGACATGGCCAAACCATTGCAGTCGTCGCTTCTGGATCAGCTCTTCCATCGAGGGCTGCTGGTGACATTTACTACGTATCACGCTGTTGCTGAGACGGTCACGGAGAATCTGATGCAAACAGCACATTCTGGTCATTCCCGTCTCGACTGTAACATTTGAAACTCCCTGTGATGATGTACAAAGTAAAACTACAAAAACTGTCTGTGTCCAACAAGTTTGCTTCGTGCCTGGTCTGAAGACTTCTGTCACTTTATTACCTGAACCTGTGAAGCAGGTTAGCCATGCACCATAAACCTTCATGATAATCTGCTCTTTAGAAGTCAGCTTTGTGAGACCAGAAATCTAAAGAAAACAGGGTAACACGTTAATCTCTGATTGTGGTGCAGGCCCAATCTATCTCCACACAAGTAGTATATGAATGGTAACCCAAACACTCTTTGGTCCAAAAGCACACTGATGATAATTCTGTTTAAAACTCGAGGCTTGGTGAAGTCCAAGTCCAAAGAACTGAAATCCGCCTACATAGAGCCCAGATTCTGTGAACTGTGCGGCCATGAAAGACCTCAAGGTCACACACGCAACATTTTCTTTTGTTAAGGTTTGTTAAGGTTTAGTATTCTGAGCCACAGTCCATCATAAAACATACAACACTTCACACTGCAAATGTTTCAAGGTTAAATACGTTGTATAAAAGCTTGTAGCTTCATCCCCGCACACCTGTACTGTACATGTGAACATGCCTCTGTGTGTGCGGAGGCCGAGGTGTCCTCCCCTGCCCTCCGTGCTTTCAGATAAGTTGCTGCTGGTCCGTCACTTCTCTACTGTTTGCTAATACAGACCCACCTCTGAACCCTGATCAGTGTGTAGGCTGCAGATCTGCAGGCTGTGTGGGAGAGCAACACAGTGTGATCACACTCGACATCTGAGGCAAGATGCACAGCAGATATGCTATACAATGGTAATAATAGAGATCCAGCACTTCTACACGGTTAGAGGAAAACGCTTTTCAGGTTTCAGTCCCCTGAATGATTCTTTATTAAAAGTTCAGAATGTAAGAGTGAAACAAAACCCCAAAGAATTTTTTAACTCTCATTTTTATGCAAAATGTATATATACCTGTGTGTGTGTGTGTGTGTGTGTGTGTGTGTGTGTGTGTGCGTGTGCGCGCGTGTGTGTGTGTGTGGGCGTGTGTGTTTCACTAATACATAAAACGTACAAACTGATGTCATTAAGAACAATCCGTTCTGCGACCATAACTGAAAGCACCCAGCTGATCATCGTTGAGATGCTCGGCTCTCATCTACACGAGCAGGAGAAGGAGACTAGAAGCCAAGATCAAGGCAGCATGAAGGGAAGTTGGTCGACTACTGGAGCTGCTGAAAGGTGCAATGAAGAAAGGATAGTGAAGAGTGCAACAATTATCTGATGTGATCCACTCTAGAATGAAATTTTGATAAAACACGGCAGCTAGCAACCAGCAACCAGCAACCAATCCAAAAGGCCATTTTTATTTATTTCTTTTTGTCTTGTACAGCTGGTTGGCCAAAACAGAAGGTCGTCACTGACCGAATGAAATCAACTCCAGGCATTTTTTTTGTTGTTGATAAGATTAGCTTATGCTAGCTTACCTGCAAATATAAAAACAAACAAACAAAAACTACAACAACAAAAACACTGTAATCTACTTTACATTTCCAATGTTGTCGTACTATTGTACGAGGTATGACTGTGCAATGACAATAAAGAGTTATCTTATCATACATAGAAAATGTGTATTGAGTGGATCAGATAAATGAACCTGGAATCTTTGGGGTGATCTGCTGGAAAGATAATTGGAGGATGGAGCCATTCATTTTAAGCTCCTGTTTTATTGTTCCTAATAACACTTTACAGTATAAATGTTTGATGATGTTCTGTTGTTTGATTTTTGAATATTGATTACATCGATAGTTTTGTATTCTGGACACAAACTTGAAATATAGTTTTATTTAAAAAAAACCTCAGTACTTGTACATTATTTGTACATCGATCTCCTCACCACCCCATCTCACACAGGAGTGTGTGAAGTACCCTCAGTTGTGATGTGCTGCCCTCTAGGGGACAACATTTTGAGTTGCACATTAAATAAACGGTTTATCCAAATACATCAGAGTCAAAATGAAGGAGTGAAGGAAACAAAACATACTTAATCAGAACTTTTGCAAATAAAAGAAAACTGCATCGCCAAGTCTAAGAAATCTTTCTCAAAAACAAAAAGCACAGGAATGAGGAAAAACAGAGTGTGTGTGTGAGTGTGTGTGTACTTTAAACAGTACTGCAGAACCAAAGCCACGTGCACACCCCAACAAAGAAATAAGGAGGAGAAGACGAAGGGGAGAAGGCAGCTGTAGGGAGGGGGCAACACCCCACCCTCCTTGACCATGGCCCACAGAGGCCAAAGGACAGCAAGCCTCAGACCAGGAATAGAAGTGGGAGTGAATCTGCTCCACCAGTAATCAGAGCTCTGACCCCGAACACACACACACACACACACACACACACACACACACACACACACACACACACACACACACACACACTTTTGTAATGTTACTGTTACATTCTTATGCTTTTTTAAAATCCTTTCTAAATGTAAACAAAATCAAATCTCTGTAGTGATTATCAGCTGTGCCCTCGGTGACCGGGGAGGGGATCGAATTCCCAGCCTGAATTCTTCTGGCGGTGATTCGGCGTGGCTGCTTCACGTGTTTGACCTCAGAAATAGCTTCTCACTCCAGGAACTTCCACGAAATGAGAAATGAGAGGGCCTGCAGTTGTTGCAGTGGGTCTGAAGCAGTGGGGAAGAGGAGAAACAGGAGTTGGGTGAACCAAATAGTTGCTGGGTAGGTTTGAAATAACAGACTGCAGGAGGAGGCAGGAGGAGGCAGGCAGATAGGCAGCGGTTTGTTGTAGCGTCTGTGCAGAGTCGGTCTGTTCCCATATGACAGAAGACACACAAGGTAACGTATAAGAACTGACACTATTCTGTGGAAGCGGTTTAACTGATAATGGTTTATGTAATCTGCATGATTATGGAGTGAAAGACATAAGAAGACTGAAGCGCTCCTGTCTGTCTGTTGTTTTCTTGATTTCTTATTTTCCCCTCCCTGCTGAACCTTATTCAGGAAGTAACCTGTTACATCAGCTGTGAAATCCATCAGTTACAGCAGTTTTAGTTGTGTTACTGTGAGAGTCGAGTAGAACGTAGTATGTAACCCTCAAGTTACCAAACTCATATTTGTAAATGCACACATTTTATATGATAGAAAGTTTAATGCCAATAATTGCTGCTTTTATATATTTTTTTAAAATCCAAAAATAAGTTAAAAATGTACAAACAGTTATTAAAACTTACTTCTTAAAAAACAAAAGGAATTTGTTCAGAACATTTTCATTCAGAAAACTGATGCTCACAGCTGCTTATAGATAAAAACATACACGAAAAAATGTGATTCTGTCCTTCGGTTCTGATGCTGAGCTGTTCTACATCTGAGGATATGAAGCCTCAAAAATGGCAGATATGTTTGGACTCCCGAGGCTCTTGAGCCTAAACTCGGGAGTCCGTAACTCAGAAAATATTCCTAACAGGAATCTTGCTAATAAACTAAACTTATTATTGTGATGTTGAACATTTTACCTACTGTGAAAAAAACAAACAGTTTTTTTGCCCCATTTCGCAGTTTTTATACTTCTGCCGTAGATATAATTTATATGCATTTGGCCCCCACAAGCGGGCCCTCTGCTCTGAGGGACTGAGGAGAGGTTGTCTGGGTTTCATGTGTTCCTGGTGCTTCATCTCTGTCTCCTCCTACAGGAAGATGATCGACAGAGTCCTGCTGCTCATCATCCTCCTGTCCTGTGTCTGTGGTTGGTCTAAACCTTCTCTTCATCATCCATCATTTACAGAACCTCACTCACTGATTCGACTGCTTTAAGCTTTTTTCTGTTCTCAGCGTGGGCTCCTCTGGTTGTGTCTCCTCCACAGGATCGCTGATCGTGACGGTGTCACAGAGCTTCTATCAGGCGGAGGAGAACGACAACATCACTCTGGAGTGGAACTTCACCACCAGAACGAACAGCTCGCCCAGTCTGCTTTTTGTCTTCTGCGACCTGATAGCCGATCAGGAGCTCTCAGTCCTGTATCGTGTGCAGGATGGTGTCGAGGTCTCAGAGCTTCAAGATAAACGGTTTGCAGGGCGAGTCTGGAGCGACAGCGATGCCCTCGCAGAAGGACGAATCGCGCTTCAGCTGTCCGGCCTGACGACTCACGACTCAGGTCTGTATGTGTGCAAAGTGAGCACGGATCACGGCTACGGCTCTGACAGCTGCCGGCTCAACGTCACCGGTAAATCTGTTCAGTAAAACCTTTCAAACATGTTTAACAATGCAGCGTCTTTAAAATCAAACGTGTTTCTTAATGGATTGTTTTTAAGATGACCATGAATGACATGCTGGGTCTTTCTACAGCAGCAGGGGACCTGACTGAACCTGAGACGTCACACGCAGGACTGGTCGGCATCTTCGTGGGAATAGCTTTGATGGGAACGACGGTGCTGGTTCTGTTCTGCTATCTGTTCATTCACTCTCTGCCTAAAGAGCAGGATTACGACTCAGAGTCCAGTTACGAAGCTGAGAAAACTTTCAGTGCGTCAGACGGATCACTTTAAAATGAGTCCGTTTGGTTTCTCGGTGCAGGGAGGATGTGTGCACGGGCGTGCTTATGGCTGCCCCGGCGTCAGGAGCCATTTCCCAAGACGAACCTCATCCCTCATTAGCTCGTGAAGGCTGCCATTGGTCAGAAAATAAAGCCAAACAGATAAAAGCTATTTTGGATCAAACTTATTCACTGTGATGCAAACCTGATGCAGAGGAGAAAGGAAAGGGAAACTTCACATTGAGCCGACGTCATCAGTGTATTTCTGGGAATTTTGTGTGAAAGTTTACAGTCACAAATTATGATTAAGGCTGATTCTGATGCTTCCTCACTTAGTTTGGTGGATCCACACTTGATGAGAGATCAAGATTTTAAACCGTCCTCACCCAGTCCCCCCATTTATCAGGGTTTGGTACCAGCACTACCAGTACACTGGTCTGTGTCTCCTTCATGTGGAAGGTGACTCTGCAGCTGGTCCATAATGCTATAGAAAGAAGGTTATTGATAAAGCAAAACTAAGTAAGAGTCGTAGTTTGTAGATGGTCTTTCTCACTCGTCTCACAGCAGAATGCATGAAAATAGCAGCAACTTCAATGAAGACAGCAAAAGGTGTGAAAACGTGCAGCTCAGTGCTTCCTCATATGAAATATAAGAAAAGCTGTTTATAAACACAGGCAAAAATAGAACATGTGAAACAGGTTTAGTGGAAAAAGATTAGCAGAGGCAGAAATGGTCATACACACGCATGAATGGTTGACAGTAGCAATGTCAGCCGTCATTTATTTTGCTGGAATAACTCAAACAGGTCAGGTCAGTAGCAGTGTGCTCATTTCACCTGCAGATGGCAGTGCTTACATTACACGTGGAGCTCATGTGACTCTTATCATTTTCATAACCTTTAATAGCGTGCTTCTCAGCCAGGGCTCCCTTTAATATGAAATTTACATTTCATGAAACTAAAAAGAAACAATGAATAAAAAAGACAGTTATTTTTAACCTGTTTCACTAACAGTTCATTTACAGTTTCAGCTCAGTCAGGATGTTTTGCACGAGCAGTGATGGAGGACGATGTACCTGTGAGGGAGGTTTATCCAGCTCATGTTTATGGTCGGACGAACATAGAGGAGATTTCTTAGCCTTGTAGATCCATAAAAGAGATTATTATCAGTAGATCTCCACAGATTTTACTGTGTCAAATGCTTCAAATGACGGATTCCATGTCAGGGCTCTGTGTGCAGACGGATGGAGAGGAGGATCCAAATGCGAGACTGAATTGAAACTGAGAACCTTAGCTTTATTGCTGGTGATAAACAAAAACGTGAACTGAACACACAGGCATAATACTGAGGGTACGACGCGACACCGAGCATGGGAAAACACAGGGCTTAAATACACAGGGTAGTAATGAGGGAATGGGCAACAGAAGGGAGACACAGCTGGGGGAGATCAGGGCTAACGAGACGGGGGAGCTAAGCTGCACACACTAACATAAGACAGACTTTCACAACAAGAATTACTAAACCAGATGCAGACATGACACTGAGAGACAGACTAGACACTGAACAGAAACTGCAATACACATGAGAACCCAAAACCTAAGAACTGATCCCTCACCAAGAATAACAGAAACAGATCCATAATGATAATAATAAACAAAGCACCAGAACATCAGAAAACAATCCATAATGCAAAAATAAACCAAAAGATAATAAACTCAAAACACTGGGCCCAACGGACCCAGAACCGTGACATTCCAAGATAATTTCAAAATAATTCTCTTCGCTACCTTATAAAACTTCATTATCCTCACAGCTCTCACAATGATTACACAGACTCTGCTCTGCCTTACTGCTTGCCGAAAAAGCAGTTCAGACACGTGTGTGTGTACGTGTTTAGACATCTTTGTGGGGACCAACAGTCACTCCCCATGAGTTTAAAGACATGTTTGAGGCTCAAAATGTGGTTTTAGTGTCAGGGTCACAGTTAGGTTATGGTTAGGTTTAGGCTCAGGGTTAGTTCATGTTTGATGGTTAGGTTAAGCTGCAAGAGAAAACATTATTTCAATTAATGTCCTCACTAAAATGTGAAAATGAGTGTGTGTGTGTGTGTGTGCATATATTGTGACTTCCAGTCATCAACTGCAGTGCTGAAAGTATAAAAGGCAAAAGGTTCTTTTATAAACAATAAACTTGATTTTTTAAATTGTCCTCACATCTCTGCAGTGATTTTTTTTTACAGTGGCCTGAAAATGGAGGTGCAGTTCCTCTAATGGCCACTTGAGGTTGAATCTAGAAGTGAGTCAGTCCCCACAGACGTCCATGTTAAAATGTTCATCAGAAATAAACATGTTTACAGCCTGCCACAAAAAGGTACAACTGTACATCTCTTTATGTTCTTTACTCTCTGTGTAACTCTTTATTGACTCAAGGTTCGACATAGGCAGGAGTAGCAGCTGGCAGTCTGCTGAGGCCTCATCTCACCTCACCAGACCTCTGCAAAGGATTTGGCTCCAAAAATAAAGACATTTGCAGTCAAAATAGAATAGAATAGAATAGAATGTCTTTATTGTCATTGTCACAGGTACAACGAAATTGAAAGGGGCCCCCCGATCCATGCATCATCCAAAAAATTAAAATGCTTCAAATGTGGACATCGCTATGGCCATGCCATCTTTTATATACAGTCAATGTTTTTTCCAACTTTTATTGTGTTGCTGCAGTTAATTCTTTTTTTTTTAATCTACAGTGCTTAAACTGCAGTAAGCAGTTCAGAGTGTTCAAAAATGTGCGATCATATTTCTGAGCACATCTCTCAGCTCTTGATTTGAATCAAACGGTGACCTTTCCTCTGCACACACCGTCAGGCCCAGTGAATGTGATGTAAATTAAAATTCCTTCTGACAGAGAGGGAGAGGTCGAAGCTATTGACCAGTTTGACCTCCTCCGGCCTCTCGTGGTCCCTGCTGATCAGTTAATGCAGCCTCCCTCTCACACCGCTCGCATTCACAAACCGGTCAAATCGACGATGTGAGTCTTTCTGCGAGACGACGGCAGCATGAAAGCGCCACTGAAACATCCACACATTCAGTCCACGGCGTCTCCAGGTCCCGCTGTGCTGTTGCTGGTTTCAAAGGACAGCTGAGACGAAAGCCAGAGCACCAACTGTCTTCACCGAGCTGAAGAAAGAGCAACACGGATGAAAATAGAACTCATCAAATATATGGAAACAGCGAGGAGCTGAAAGATGTCATGTGATGAATATGTTCAAAAAGAAATACATTTATTATGATCACGTTCAAGATGTTATCAAGGAAATTACTTCTTTTAATAAGTAGAAAAATATATGAATAAGACAGCATGAAGAACTCAGAGGGGCTTAATGAGGCCGTACAGCAAATTAAGAGCAGATTAGGAGAATATCAGAGGATGTGGAGACGATTAAATGAATTCTTTTGTCTGTTTTAATGTTCAATAGGCCACAATTATTTTCTTTTTCTTTTTTCCATGGCTGGTCTTGATGAGTTAGCCTGGAATATAAAATCAAGCAGCAACCGTCAGAGCTTAAAATGATGTGGAAAACCAAAAGCTGCAGTTCCCTCGATGACCACTGGAGGCTGGCTCCTACAGTGAGGCAGTTTCTGCTCCTATGAGCTGTGTGACGTATTCACACATTAATGGACGCACTGGGGGCAATTTTTTATATCTTGCTCAAGGACACGTCAACAGTAATAGCACACATGAGGGTAAACATGACATTTTAATTAATAAAAGACAAATTCAGCATTAACTCTGCAACAAATCTACTCTGTTATGCTGCAGAGAACATTTTGGATTTTTTACAATCTGAAAAAAATGTTTTTAAATTTTGCTTGTGTTGCTGTTTTTTTTTTTTTTTTACCTGTCCATGAAAATGTTGGTTTAACTGCTCTGAAACCGACTGAAATATGTGTTCAAAACATTTTTATTGAATAACCAGGAGGAGCCGGCCTCAGCGAGTCACTTCCTAAAACTGAACAAAAGCGTGTTCAGTTATTTTAGAACCACATTCAGCTCTCTCTCTGTCCTCAGGTGTGATAGAGCATCAATCAGTGCGGTCGCTGTTTGATCACACACTCATTAACCTGCAGGTTAAACCATCAGCAGGCTGCGTTTTCTGTCCAGCAGGATAATGAACTCTTTCATCATCAGAAAGGCTGCTGCAGCACGCACATCTGCACGTTTTTGATCATAATGGAAAATCATGCTCTGTGTGAAAAACTAAGAATATTTTACATGAAAAATATTAAATATACTCCAGGATGACCAACAGTGAATATGTCCAAGTCTGGTATCAACCAGCATCTATTAAAAACACATCAGCATAACATATGACACGGCTCTGCAGTGTAGGCCCTGCACTGTGCTGCCAACAGAGCGAACGTCACGTGGATTAATCCATAAGGTTTAATATGATGTTGAGCCTTTGCAGCTATAACAGCTTCAGCTCTTCTGAGCTTCAGCTTTAGGAGTTTTATGGGAATTTCCATCATTCTTCCAGAAGAACACTTGTGAGGTCAGACCTGATGCAGGACAAGAAGGCGTGGCCTGTCTCCGCTGCTCTACACCTCTTCACCTGATGCTTTGCACTTGGTGATGTAAAGCTTGGATGCAGCTGCTCAGCGATGGAAACCCGCTCCATGAAGCCCTCTATGCGCTGTTCTCCAGCTAATCTGACAGCCACATGAAGTTTGGAGGTCTGTGGTGACTGACTCTGCAGGAAGCTGGCGACCTCTGCACACTCTGTGTCTCAGCATCTGCTGACCCCGCTCTGTGATTTGACTTTGCCACTGAGTTGCTGTTGGTCCCAATTAGTCTCACAGTGTTATTATACTGAATGAATTCTAAAACCACAGGTGTCTGTGGAATATTTAGTATTGTGGAAATTTCATGACTGGGCCTGCATCCTGTGACAGTTCCACGCTGAAATACTCTGAACTCCTCACAGCGTCCCATTCTTTCACATATGTTTGAGCCGTCTGTGCTCGATTTTAAACACCTGTGGAAGTGACCGGAACACCTGATTTCAATGATTTGAATGGATGAGTGAATATTTTTGGAAGCAAATGCAAAAATGAAGACCAAGCAAATAAAAAAAGTAATCCACAGAACCTTGAAGTCCTCACAGCAGGTCAGACAGAGTTATATTCTCAGTACATCCTCTGACTTTCTCCTCATTATTTCACTGCATGGTTTTTATTTAGAAAGCCTTTTCTTTAGGATTGTTCACGTTAACACGTCTTTTACTCTGAGTCCATTCCTGTGTTGGTACTAAAACCCCCTCTCTGTGCTCCCTGTGACCTCCCTTTAATATAGATCTCAGATACCAGGAGGACAATTAACAAGATTTACTCCTTCAGCCTTAAAGCTCATCGACTCGCTCTCTAAAATTCATTATGAGCTCACAGAGAATAGATTTTTTCCCCTCCCGACCTGAATAGAGCGATCACACCTCTGTGAAAAACACCCCATTTGTTTCCTTCTGAGTGCAGAGCTGATCAATTTTATCAGGAAAAAAATCCATCAGGACTGAAGTGTTTGCAGCCTGGCATCATGACGTGTCACATCGCCAACACAACGAGTCACTTTGTGCAGAATCACAACTCGCTTTTTGGTTTCCGTGTGAGAAAAGTGACCCCTAACCTGAACATTGTCCACGTAACACAGAAAACAGACAAAAAAGTGCAATTTTCACCAAAACTATAATTACTGATAAATAAAAATAACCCTCAGTTCTGATGAGTTAAGAGAACGAAGCTCCATATTTGTGTGACTCGGTCTGCTTGCGTGCAGCTAACACACTAACACACTAACACTAAACCCGAGTTCAGAGTTAAAGAAGTGTGCAGCACATTTAAATGTAGGAAACAAACATTGCGCCTCAGCTGGGAGAGAAAAGTCATTTACTTTTGTTTTCATTAATATTTCACTTTATCTTTTGTTTTTGAATAACTGAAATAATCCACGGGTATTTTATTTTGAAAGTCAATCCCGCAGATTAATTGAACTGATTAAAAGGTGAACATATAAGAGAAATCGGATTGAATCTTTGTTGAAAAAGGCGAACTATAACTGGATAAATAAAATAAATAAAATGATAGTGTGGCCTCCCGTTCTGCATCTGCGTTTCGATTATTTTTCTCATTCCTTCCTTCTTTGCTCCTTTTCTTTTTCCAGCCCATAATCACTTCATCTCCTCCCTCTAACCCCCCTCTTCACCGAGATCCCTGTCAAATCATTTCAACCATCTCCTCTCCTCTTATTTTCTCCTCCCCCCTCTTCCTTGCGTTCCTCTTCGCTGCCTCTCCTTCCTGACCTCTCCTCTTCTCTAAATTATTCCATCTTTTTCCTTCCAACATTCCTCCTGCTTGTAGGAACCTGTCAAAGCAGCTGCACAGGGAATTTCCGTGCCTTGTCAATCAAACAGCGTCTCAGGTCGTGTGGCTGCAGTTTCTTTCACTGCTCCTTACATAACCTGTGTCGGATAATTGTGTTGTAACGCACGTGATTTTGTTTTAGGTTGAAACGAAGCTGTTCTGGGGAGCGAGCTCTCCTCCGCCCTCGTCACCTTCTCTCCTCGTTTCGTCTCCTCTCCTGGTCTTTACTTCTTCTCTCTGTAATTGCTTGTCAGAAGCCGCCGTCTCTCCCTCCCTCCCTCCCTCCCTCTCTCTCAGTGTGATTTTATGGCAGATCTTCCAATCTGCTGCTGTTGAACTGTCACCCTGTCAGCCCCCCCCGCTGTCCTTGTGTGTGTGTGTGTTGGTACAGTATGTAGTCTGTGCGTGTAATCGATGATGATACTGTGTGTGTTTGTGTCACCTTTAACCTTCTGGAGACTGTTGAGGCTTTCAGTCTGTCAGCTCGTGAAGATTACAGGCTGTAGGTGCCGCTGCTGCTCGCCCGACAAACACACTAATTCATCCCTCGACTGCCACTTACTATGTCTGCATCCCTCCTGCACACACACACACACACACACACACACACACCCTGACCTCCTCTCTGCATTATGCGACTCTGAGCTTTGAACAATGACTGAAAGCAGAAAATGGATTTCAAAATGTCACAAATGGAGAGAAAATGTCATAAAAACATGTTTCAGTGTTGATACAGCTCAGTGATGAGGACTGAAACCAGTTATGGACGTCATTGAGCTTCCTCAACACCACAGTACAAAAATACACACACACACACACACACACACACACACACACACACACACACACACACACACACACACACCATTGGTGTTATTTTGATTTGATTTGCATAAGAAGCCTAATAATATATTTTATATGCACTTTAGCAGAAGAGAGGAAACAAACAGAGAACATGAGAGAGATAAAAATACAAACAAAGCGAACAGAACACGAGGGATGAAGAACAGACTCACGGAGGCAAAACATACAATCTGACAACAGACAGCAAATACAAGCTGATTAGACACAAATGAAACTACTGAGGAGGGTTAAAGGAAGGAGCTCTGACACAGACAAGCAACAGATGGAAACAATCGCAGAAGACGAAGGCAGGACGTTAATGCACAGGTGACACACGAGGAAGAGCAATGACTAAAAATAAAATGGGAAGTGGAAACAAGGAAGACGAGACAACGCAAAGGATCACAAAACGAGGAAACACCGGAGACTCAAAAATGTATGAACACAAGAAATAATGTCAATAAATACAAACAAAGATTACAGAGACCAAATATTGAATCTTTAAAGACCAACAAAGGACTGAGCTTTGAACATTTAGAAAGTCTTTTTCTGACTGAGAAAAAAGAGAAAAAAAGTATTTTTGGCGGCTTTTAGACGCAGATTCTGTTCTCATCTTCCTGATTTTGACTGATTTTAGCATCTCGTACTATCAAAGCTTAGACATGATGGAAGAGCCCAGCTCAACAGCTTCCAGTCCTCCTTGTTTCCATTATTTGCTTTATGTTTTTGTGAGTGCTGATTACTAGAATCTTATTTCTTTAGGAGACAGGACTTGGGACTTTAGTTTTTGAAAGTACAACAGAAAATATCTATAAAACTCTTCTCGCACTCATTTTAAGATTTAACTTCAGAGTTGATCAGAAGAGTTTGCCTGAGCAGATCGGTGCTTCTCTCCCTGCACCGTCTCCTCCGTCACTCCAAGCAGTCAGGCAGACGGCCCTGAGTGCTTCTGTTGGATGAAATCTTTCCTTCCAGTGTCTCCAAATGATTCTGTAAGGGAATAGATGATACAAATACTGTATTAGCTTAAAAAACTATAAAGTACTGCAGAGATGGACTGAGATGACTTCTGATCAGAGATGGGCAGTAACGCGTTACTTGTAACGCGTTACTGTAATCCGATTACTTTTTTCAAGTAACGAGTAAAGTAAGGGATTACTATTGCAAAAACGGTAATTAGATTACCGTTACTTTCCCGTAGGAACGCTGCGTTACTGCGTTACTAAAACTGATTTTTTTGCGAGAATGTCTCATGACAGTGACGTAAGCGAGTGCCACGTTCGTGACAACAGCTGTGTGCAGATCAACAATGGATCATATATCGAGTGCGGAGAGAGTATGAGCGTGCAGCGTTTAAAGCGTGGAAGTACTGACCTTACTTTGAGTTTGATTCCATAAAAAGTGACAAAAACATTAGCGTCCGTTGTGCGTGGGAAGAAAACTTCTTTTTACAGCGAAAAAACCCCCTAAACTTCCGAGCAAGCACCGAGTAGCTACGAGGTAATGGGAAACTCACAGAGAAACTCGCGGATTCTTCCACTGACCGCCGCGGCTCACCTGCACCAGGGGAAACCTCCGCCTGCCCCACTCCTGCTTTACAGGTGAAAATAGAGCAAAAGGACCGCTGAGTGTTTGATTTTATTTATTTTCTGCTGTGTTTTACTTGCATCTATTTGAAAGACTGAGTGTAAACACAAAAAATTTCTTTTATGTGCTGGAATGTGCAGAAAATAGGTTTAAATGTTAAACAAACTTCTTCCAGTCAGAGAATGTTGCAGATAATTACATTTTTGCTTGATGCATAAAACAAGTTTTAAAAAGAGACTTTTCCATTTGATTACATTTTGTATGATGGATTACGTAGAAAAAGTAGAATTGGGCTGAAAGATCTATCGCTTTATCACCTATTCAGGTTGTAAATCGTGTTTTTAAAAAGTAACTAAGTAACTAAGTAATTAATTACTTTTGAAAATAAGTAATCAGTAAAGTAACGGGATTACTTTTTTGGGGAAGTAATCAGTAATTAGTTACTGATTACTTTTTTCAAGTAACTTGACCAACACTGCTTCTGATTGAAGTGAATACAGACTAATACATGTGCACTGTACCATGTCTGCTGGGTCCTTTCAGGAACTTGACAAACTCACACGCGTAACCACAGGCAGACAGTGTTTATGCTAAAGCGACAGAGATAAATGGATGTTTGGGCAGCAGACTCACTTCAGCACACACATCACCATCGCGTTTCAGACAACAGCAGAAATACACACTAACCACTCTGTGTGTGTGTTTGAATAGTGAGTGTGTGCAAGTGCAGAAACCTTCTAGTTCAAAATAGCAAGAGTGTGTTGTTTGAAGAGATGTGCATGCCTGTGTGTGTGTGTGTTTGGTGGGTGGGTGTGACACACTGTAGACACTGCAGAGGCATCTCTCCCTCTGTCGATGTAATTACTGTGTTGAGCTGATAAACTGCTCTCACAGGACTCACCGTCAGCAGGAGGGGGGGCAGAGGAAGGTGGGAGGAGGAGAGGAGAGATTACAGGATGGAAGGAAAGGAGAGAGGGTTAGGAATCAGGACAAGATGACAGATGAGCAGAGGAGGATGCAGAAAAATGGAGATGACAGAGAAGCAGCAAGAGAGGGAGAGGAGTGTGGACAGATGGAGGTGAGAGGAGATGCTGTGCAGAGAAAACAAAGGATCTGAAAAAGGGTGGAGGGGAAAGAAAGGGTTGGGGAGGAGAGCAGAGCGAAAGGAGGTGAAGAGGAGCGAGGATGAGTTAAAGCATGGAGAAGGAAGAGAAGATGAGGAGAGGGGAGGTGTATTGATTCAGTGCTATGACAGTGTTGTGTATTTCATCTGGACAGGGCTGGAGCCATAAATACACACACACACACACACACACACACACACACACACACACACACACACACACACACACACACACACACACACACACACACACTCACTCACTACAAAGTGACCTTTAAGATGATAAAATGATAAAAATGAAAACAAAGTGAAATCGACGTCCATTCTTAAAGACTCTACACAGCAGGTGATGTGTTTAATGACCTGCAGTGAAAGTACGCAGAAATATCAAAGTCTAATGATTCCTTTGTTCATCCAGTTTGAAACATATTTGCCATCTTGTGGATTTGGGGTAATGCCACTGATGCCCACTGGATGCTCTGACTAGGGTTCGGTTTTCCTCTCTAGGTCCAGTGATTCATTGATCTGATTGGCTGAAGTTTGTCCATGATAGACACTGTTAGCCAGATGGTTTATCCAATCAGCTGCCAATTTTTCTTTGAAAGTGCCTGACCGTTTCCAAACCGTTTCCAAGGACAACTTCCCAGATGGTGTAACTAAGCATCTGGCACGTGTGGTTTTGAACGTCTTTAATTTAAGTCAAATATCTCCATATGGTTTGCCATCACATCGTGCCTGGGCATTCATGTCCCCCTGAGGATAAATTATAACAGTATTTTAAGAACTTCCTCATTTGACACCATCATTAAATGAAGAAGATTGATAAAGAATTTCCCAGTTCTGTGTTTCATGGAATCTAATAAATGATGAATGGTCCTTTTTTATAGAGCAACTTTATACATAAAAAAGTTATTTTCATTTCTTTCACACACACACACACACACACGCAAACACGCACACGCACACACACACACACACACACACACACACACACACATGTAACATGTAAGCCTTGCACAAGAACATTTTTGGCACGTATGCACTACAGCCTGAACCACAGCGGCCCATAAATCTGAAATCTATCTATCCAGGCACTTTAAATTGTAAGGTAGAGACACTTCAATAAAAAGATCAAACCCCAACAATCAAACAATGAGTCAGCACTTGGTGACAGTGGGAAGGAAAAAGCCTTTAACAGGAAGAAGAAACCTCCAGCACAGCCAGGCTCAGGGAGAAGAAGACGGGTCAAAAGCAATGTTCCCTCTAATGTTTCATGTGTCTGAGCGAGCACACCAACTCCCTGAGCATCCCTTGGATCACTGTGAGCAACAGCAGACGTGTGCACTGTGGTCACACCAGCATCGAATCCATCCAAGTTACGGTTTATTAAAATAATCAAATTACAGCATTTACATTTATGTTAGACTACTTTTAATTAACTGCTTTAGTCCACTTACAATGAAAATTAAAAAAAAAAATCTTGTTCATGACCTGTGTAGCATGTTAACACTATTGGAAGTAAAAATAACTTGAACTCCAATTTTGAAAACAACTTTCTTTCTTTCTTTCTTTCTTTTTAAAAATAAAGCTCTGACTTGTATTATGAGTCTGAGTCTGTGGTCTGGGAGAGAGTCTGTAACTCTCTGCAAAATACAGTAAATAATGACCAATGTTAGGCAATTAATTATATAGTTACATCTTCAAAAAAGTAACTGAGTTTTGCAAACAACAAAGTTTTTTGCAGCTGTTTCCCTGAAAATGCAGCCAAGGCGTTTTTTTAAACAAACATTTCAAACTATTTACAGAACATGAAGGTTCTCAGTCATCCAGGTCATTGTAGTCAAAGGAGCTTACAAAGAATAACACACAACAAAACTATTGACCACACTACACACTAACTACACAAGATTTGCGCTAAACGTCGCAAATCTCTCACATCTCAAACACGCCGTCACTCCTAAAACTTCCCCCTTCCTAAACAACTAAATGCCATGTTGCCATATCATTTTTTGATTGGTTGACATGGTACATTTTTCCACCAATAGGAAAGGGCGGGGTGTTTTGGTTTTGTTTTTGCTCACAGGCGGAGAGTGCTTTGTAGCGTTTTCCTTATAAAACGCAGTTTTTACCGTTTCTTCCCGCAGTAAATATAAACAACGACAGTATTCAGGAAGAAAACCAAACATTGCAGATATTTTATCATAACTCTGGTTTTACGTGGCCGATCAACACAATTTAAAAGCTGCTATAAAGTCCACACTTTCTCCGTCAGTTGTTCCGTCTGTCCTGCTCACATCTCCAATGGTTGTACACGCTGTCATTAACGTGGCTTCACTCCACATCAGCCGCTTTGCTCGCTAAAACACCGGCACATAAGGACGCTGTCATAGCCTGTCAACGCTTAGCTGCGTATATACGAGTGTGAATCGCGTGATTGGCTGGACTATGTGATAAGGTGGCATCGTTCTAATCCCATACGGGAGCAGCCAGTCACTCACTGACTAACACTGCAAAACACAATTGTTACAGTTTTAATTTTAATTTAAATTCAGGTAGATTTGTTTTTTTTGTGCGCAACGCAGATTTTCTGTGCGCAGAGACCGTGCAAGCAGTGCGCAATTGCGCACGCGCGCAGCTTAGAGGGAACATTGGTCAAAAGGTATTATGAGGTCTTTAAGAAAAGATGGGGCGGATTGTATGTGAGGGGAAGGAATCTAAATTTTGTTCTGGGTCCAGTAGCAACCCAAAGAAGGGCTGCAATGTGTGTGTGCCCAAGATGGGCAGGAAGACACAGGATACATGCATCAAGTGCAAGAAGCAGATATGCAACACTCTCACTCAGGCACAAACAGGTTATTTGTCCATTGGTGCTGGTGGATAGTGTAGAAGGGGTAAACCTCAATAATGATCAGAAACCCTGCTTCATCTGTAGTTAAACATGTTGCTTCAACATGTTGCTTCAACCCTTGTCTTAGTTATGATCGATTTTTCTTTTTTATTACATGTCATCACAAAAAAGGACATCAATTCATAAATTAGTTTCAAGAGGTGTAAAAGCGAATTATTAACCATACACGTGGCCTGTATTGCTTGGAACTCAGTTAAAGTAAACACCTTTTTTTATATAGATTATTGTTGGTGCATTGATTTAATAATCCAATAATGAGGCGGTTCCACCAGACCTGCCAATATTGGCTGAGTAACAAAAACAAAAATGCCTCATGGGGCTTAATTACAGCTCAAGTGTTAGGACCTGAAATTGAGCGTAGTGCTAGCTCACAGCTGGCACCCTTCTTCACACCAAGTAACCAAACCTCATGTAGGATGGACTGTTTAAGCTGCGTCAGAGGCAGGATACTGTCCCTGTGGATCTGCATGCCACTTTGCAACCCAGTTCACCCCAGCTCCTTTCAACTGGGTTCCACTTCCTACTTATAGAAGGACTTCCTCTATACAATCTGTACTTTCTATAGATTAAACAAATCCAGTCTGCGGTTTTTGGTAGTTTTCTGAGCTGTTTGGAGATGCCATCACTTTAATCACTCAGCCACGACACACAAATACAAACACAAAAAACAGGCTGACAGACAGACGACAGTCTACAGACATGTCCTGATTAGCTGAGTGAAAATATTATTGGCTGTTGTTTCTAGCTAGGTCAATCAATAAATGAACAGCAGTGCAATACCAGCCGATGGTCTGCTTCGTAATTATTTAAACCATGATTATTAGAGTCTCGCTGGGTTGGTGCTGTGGTGGTCAGGAGACACTGCTTTAATAAAACAAAACAACAGCTGTGTTCGTCGAGGCCAACGTGCTCCAAAGATTTACCATCGCATTCAGATGTCATGAAATGACATACTCATTCTTAAATGATCCAACTCCATTAGCTAGCTTTGTGAGGTGATGGACATTGGCTGTTTTTGCAGTTGCCTGGCAACAGCAGGTGGACGCTGTCTGTAACCTGTGTCGTGTGTGATCAGCTTCACCTGGTAATTAAATACATTAGAAATCGATATCTGTTGCTGTGGCACTATAATAAAATCAGAGTGTGATTCCTCCGGGCAATGGTGCTGCTCATTGTTCACACACACACACACACACACACACACACACACACACACACACACACACACACACACACACACTGTTATAGCAGGACTCGTGGTGCCAGTGACGTTTATCAGTGTTTATGAGGACTCATTAAAAACAGATTCACATTAACACAGAGGCACAAGTTTGTAATCTTCATTTCATGTTAATATGAAAGTAACTCATGACTCTGTGTGTGTGTGTGTGTGTGTGTGTGTGTGTGTGTGTGTGTGTGTGTGTGTGTGTGTGTTAGGGTAGGACGACTAAATTGAATTAAACTGGATACATATAAATGTCTGCAGAGTTAATTTATAAGAAGATTAATTGGTTAGGAAACACACACACACACACAAACACACACACACACACACACACACACACACACACACACACACACTGCAATCCTGTAGTTAAATTGTTGAAATGTTTGCTGCCCCTCCCCCTCTGAGCCATTATCTTTTGCCCTTTCTGTTTCTCTCCTTCCTTTCTTCTGCTGTCACCATGTTTCTCTCTTTTTCACCGCACACACATTCAGTAGAAGAAAAGCAGGCTGCCGTGGTAACAAAGACGGGAGGAAGGAAATGAAGACAAAGACAGAAGAAAATGAGAGAGTTTGAGGACTTGAGAAATTCGGGTTTCATGGTTTTTATTCCTCCTCTGCAGCTGAGATTAAATTATTTAAAAAAGCCTCGGGAACATTAAAAATAGCAACAAAAAAGTGATGATTTCACTAAGCTCAAAGGGCAGAAGCTAGAAGTTTAGCTAAAAATCTAAACTTTGTGGCATTAGAGAAGCAGCAGGATCATAAACTGGAATGTGATCAGGAAGTTGAACAGAGGACGTTTTGTGTTGCACAGAGGATTCATTTGGAATCAGGAATATGTGCACAATATGGATTTGGCTTCTTTCTCCCAATCATTTCTTCTCAAACTGCCACTTCAGGCAGGGCATGGATAATCAGGGGAGTAGAGGAGAATCTGATAAATCTCAGCTGAAAATAGATTTCAGCAACTCTCAGAACAACAAACAGCAGCATGACCAAGAGTCTGTGTTTCACAATAAAGCACAAGGTGGACGAATGAGAGACCTCGAACCCCAAAAACAAAGTTAAACCGTTTACACGTGTTATCTCACATCTAACAAGGTTATCAGTCAAGAAAGTCTCCAACTCCGCTTTTGTCTCATGTTAATGACACAGATCCCTCGAGACTCACAGAACTAAATGATTTCTTATGCTGTGCAGATAGAGAGGAGAAGACGGTGAATGGCAGCTGATGATCACAGGGCTACATCTGTGCCAGCATCATACACACGCCTACACCAGGCACACCAACATACATGTGATCCAGAGAAACACTGGAAATTAATATTATTCTCACAAATGATCTGACCTCAGGGAAGAATATAAAAAGAGAATTAAACCGAGCCGAGGCTCATCCCCTGCTGTTCCCCAGGACTTCTTCCTCTTCTCTCCTCTGCTTGCCTTCAGCCCACAAGGCAGATGGCTGCGCCCCACTGAGCCTGGTGCTGCTGGAGGTGTGTTCCTGCTAAAGGGGAGTTCTTCCTCCCCACTGCTAATTCTGTCTATGTACAGTGTAGAGAGCCTTGACATAACTGTTGGTGTGATCAGTGAGGACGTCATCAGACTGATGCAGACTACTTCTGCTGCTGTGTCATTTGTCTTTTTGGGTGTTTATGTGCATAAATTATGACCTGAATTACTTTTTACAGAGAATTAATTAATACCATTAAATTGCCTTCTGTTAAGGCTAATGGGGTTACTGGTTTATTGGACTGGAACCAATTTATACCAGTGTCTGTATGGTGTGTTTGTATGTGCACAGTAATCGGTGTACTGTTGTCTTCATTTTGAATCATAAATCATCCTCAGTCTTAAATCAGCTGTTTTAAATCCTCCCACATTTAAGACCACTTTCTTCTGATTGGCTGCCCCTCAGCATCAGAGGGTTTGAAGAGCAGGTGGGTGGGGCATCTGTACTGACAGTCAGAGACTGAGATGCAGGAGATGAGCTGAGTGTTTCACAGAGTCAGCAGCTGGAGCTGTTGGCTCAGGCACATGTGGACTAAGACACGTAGGACAGAAAGTAAGAATAATAAAGAAAATAAGGTCTACTTACAGATGTGTTTGGTTACAGACTGCTTAAACGGTTTAAACTAGAAGATTTATTGTAAATATGGGATAAATACACTAGTGTATTCTGGCTGCTATCAGTGGGTCTGAACCCCCCCCACACATGCCTGCTGTGTTCTTTACTGTGATTTTTTTCGTCTTGCCAGAACACAAAGCTGACACGTTGACCGTCCTCTGCAGGAGGAAGAAGCCGGCCGTATAAAACTCACATGTTCCTGCTGGTTTAAACTGTTAAAGTTGACATTTTGAAGATGAGAGGATTCCTCCTGACAAACAGCATGCACAGGCAGACAACAGTCTGCTCGGTGTTCTTTTAACCGCAAAGACAACACAAAAAATGTTTACATGCATGCACGCTGAGTAAGAGTTGAATGTCAGAGAGATAAATGAACAGGTGAAGAACAATAAGAAGAAGAGACAAAAAAAAAGGAAAGATGGGAGGGCGGCCAGAGCAGGTGGGAGGGAGAAGCAGAGGAGGAGGAAAGAGCCATCGTGGAGGGGAAAATTAATTGCCCGCTGCAGGTTATTGGCTGGCTGCACCGCCACGGAGGCTGCTGTTGTTCCAGCGTGGGGAGGATGCTGCAGAAGAAGAGAGAGCGGTGAGCAGAGAGCTGCAGATCTCTGCTGATTCCTGATGCACCGCCGGCTCCTTTTCATCCGTCTGTAGAGAGCCACGGCCGCTCAGACTGGGAGGGAAACGCCACATATCTGTTTTAATTTGGGAGAAAGCAGAAGGAAGACGAGCAGGTGGGGACACAAGTGTGCCGGTTTTACCTACTTCAGGATCACCTTCTGTGGGAGGAGAAGGCGACTGATTCCCCGGGGAAATCAAGGAGTGGACGGTTCCCAAAACATCTGGAAAGGTGCAGCTGGAAATATTCTTTAAATGAGATTTAAAATGAAATCACTTTGGCTAAATCCTGTTTAGATTTGTTTTTTATTCCAGGGGGGGCTTTGGAGTTTCTGAATTTTACTTCTTCTTGTAAAGCTGAACTTAAATCCTCTTCTTATCCATCTGCAGTTTCAATTCCTACATATTTTATCTATGAAAGTCTTATTTTCTGGTATTCCAGTGCAGTAAATTGTCTTTTATCACTGGGATGCTTTAACAAAGCTGAGATGAAACATTCTTCATGATCTTATTTGATCGACTGATTATTTTCTCGATTTCTCCCAGAATGTCAGAGTCGGTAGTTTTGCATGACTGAACTTCAGGTTTTGATCCTTCAAGTTAAAGAAAAAGCCACAAATCTTGCAGTTTGACAAACTGAGCCTGAACATTGTTGGTCAATTTTATTCAGTGTTTACTGATTTACTGTTGATTTATTCAGTGATTTCCAAATCACGCTTTCTGCCTTGAAAAAAAAAAATCCCCACCATTTAAAATCTTTTATGGTCGATCTGCATTCCTGCTCTCACCAACAGCTGTGAGCTGATGAGCAATGAGTGGTCTCATGTCGTGGATAAACCTCTTCTTAGGTAAAATACTTTGTAGCAATATTAGTATGAAATGTCAGCGTTAGCCTTAGCTGCTGTTCATCTGCAAACCACTTTGGAACCCACCCCCACCCCTTCACACTGTATCTGACTGAATCGGTGTCATATCTGATGTTTGGCTTTCTGAGGTTAGAGTGAAATTAAAGGGCGGGGTGTCAGAACAGAGCTATACCTACAAATGCTGCGAGAAAACAGGATTGTGGTTGTTTTGTGGCAGTTTTCTGCTTTCACAGATTTACCTTTCAGACGACTCACTCCGGATAGCACTGGATTTATCGACTCATGGTTGTAGATTTGAAGTTTAAAGGTTGACATATTTTCACTGGATTGATTCTTGAAAATAACTGACAGGATGAGCATGTCTGTGGGTCTGAAAGGTCAGCTGCACTGATAATCTCTCGCAGGGCAAAAAACTCAATGACATTCGAACAAAAACAAAAAGCTTAAAATGGAAAAGATTAAAAGATTTTGACCAGCGAGATCAGCTTTTGGCTGCAGACATGTGAGTCTATTCGCTGCTCTGAGCAGAAGGACAAAGAACAAATTCATAGAAATTCAGAGAAATGAGCAAAAACCAAGCCTGTGTGTGTTCATGTGCTCATTCAAGAACCTCTTTCTCTCTGTTTTTCTGCGTCTCTGTGTCCAGGAGCGAGACTAAGCCGGATTTAACCTCTGTAGAGAAATGACGGAGCAGCAGAGGAAATCAAAGGATGAAAGAATAGAGGAGGAGAAAGGAGAGAAGGCCGGTACTCTCAGGGTCTAACTCCTCTCAGAAAACCTGCCGGCTGCTCCTGGAGGAGGATTTTTTGGGGAGATTACGCGGAGATAAAGTCAGCTTCATGGCAGACAGAGGGCGACTGTTTGAGGCTGAAGTTTGCTGAAACAAAGCCGGTCTTCACCTGTGTGGATTATCACACCTGGAGGAGGATTTTTGGGGATTGAGGAGTTCACAAATTGATTTTTCTTTCTGGTCGACAAAGATTTAAAGATACTTGGAATTCAGTGTGGTGACCTAAACACTGGAAATTTCATCGACTGAGGAAAATAATTCGTGTAATTTTCTGTTTAGTGGCACATTTGGAAAATACAGATCCAGCAGCCTTGGGTCATTTGCTGAATTAGACGCACGTAACTGAAAAACAAACTGTCAAAAAAGGGATTTTGAGAAATTCCCAGAATGGCATCTCTCCATTTAAACGCCTTTCACGCTGCAGTTTTTCTCTCCCTCTGTTTGTTTCCTGTGAACACACTTTTTTAATCCTCTCTCTTTGTCTGGGTGTGTCTTTTGCTCCTTTTCCCTCTGAGACGTCTGACAGGAATCCTGTGTTGGATCAGGGTGCATAAAACAGGTGCTGATGACAGATAACAGGTGCAGAGAGGCGCAGGTAGACTCTGATAAAGCCAGATAACTGATGCTCGGTGACAGAAGCAGCAGGTGATACAGGCTGAACGTGCTTCTGCAGAGAGTCGATCCTGTCTGTCATCTTTCTGCAGGCTAATCGAGGATCGTCTGTGGGCGAGGTGGGCGGTGATAAAACCGGAGGGAGACGCTGTTCTCTGCAAAAAACCAACATGCAAAAGGAGAAAAGTTAAACAGCCCCGAGCAGCAAGTGAAAAATAAATCTTTACTTAGAATGAAAAAGTGAAGGAAAAGATTCAGAAACTGCAAAGCACTGATTTTTAAAACAACCTTTTACACAGAAACATGCAGGCACAGGAAACACCTGTCAGTAAATATTCATCATCAGATCATTTGGAGCTCACAGGTTTGTCTTTGAAGAAACTTCAGCTCTTTAACACAATAAAACACAGTTTACAAAACTAAATGTGCTTCGAGACTTTGCAGCTAAATTTAGATTTTTTGAGGGAGAAACAGCAAAAAGGACTGAAATCAGGCTCAAGAAGGAAACAACATGTGATATTCAACTGGATATTAAAACACACAGACATAAACTGAGAGACGCAAAGTGCACGTGGCAGAGACCGATGTGAGCCGTTAGTGAACCAGGAGGAAATGTATTTTTTAACTTTATAGTAGACACACAAAAGTGGCCAAAAGTGCACAAAAATGACAGATTTACTGATATAACATGGGAGCATTTTCCATCTGCACACATCAAAGCCGAGTGCAAACGTAACACTTTAGATGGAAACGCTGGATTCAGAGAGGAGAGGCTGAAATGTGGAGTCACTGCTAAAAGCACAAATGCTGCTTCTCCTTTCTGACCCTACAAACGCATCATTAATGCCACGGTGCTCAAAGCATTCAGCTCTAAACACAACCAACCTTTCAAAAAACACAAAAGCACAAACTTTGATACGTAAAATAAAAAACAAATCTCTTGTTTGGTTTGTTAGGTGAGCGGTTTGGGTATAAAACCACATTTTAAAGTTCAAACAGTAGAAACAGATGCTGGCTGTTTCAAAAGAGAAAGAAAGTTCTTTTACTTCTGCACAGACACGATCAGCTCGACTTTTGGACAAAATGTTTACAGTGGAGCCGCTGGCTTCTTATTTCTTGTGGTGATTCAAACCCTCAGATGAATTATTGAGAGCTCTTGATCCTCTCTCATCTAGAAATGGTTCCAAACTTTTATTGAAGCTCTTGGCGTTTGCAATATTTCAAAATTTCAGTCAGTTTGGGGGAGAAGGAACGTCGCTCTAAACGCTCACTGATGTTCACATGAATTATTGAAGCGAACTGAAAACAGTTTACAACCGGGAGAAGAGTTCTTTTCTTCAGTTCTTATTAACCGTCACAGGCCTCGATTCCAAACGCACCTCAGGAGACACACAAACTAACATTTAGCTGCAGAGTTTGTGTTTGATTAGAGGCTCAGATTTAATCCATTTTGGAAAATCAGGAAAAAGAATTTTTTAAGCTAAGAACCTTTTCCTTCCTGTTTGCAGGAACACACACTTTATTTAACCAAACCAACAGAGACCACACAAACGTCATCCTTCATTGAGTTCGAAGTTTGTCGTCTATAAACTTTCAGCTGTTACATTTACTCTAAACAGAAGCTGAAAACACACAATTTGCAGTCTTTTTCTTCTCCATCAGCTTTCCTGCGCTCATCATTTTTTAAAAGCACCACGATTTGGATCTATTCTGTTTTTATTCATCACTCTCGCAGAAGCTACCAAATTTATTCAAAACAGAGAGAGAAGCAATTTGTTTGGTCATAAAGATAAAATATTCAGTGCAAGACAAAAATCAAACCGTTTCTGCTGCAAACATCCAACAAAGTGAAGCTTAAGTTGATTTAAATGATTTGATATTTGCACTGAGACTACAGCTGAATGATGCTGTAAGCACACGTGTACACTCTCCCTGTGGGAGCCGTGAACCAGCACTCGGACTTCATCCTTCCATCAGGAGAGATTCAGCCGCTGTTCGTTTTTGCTTAAACAAACTGAACTGATTTTTCATGTTAACAGTTTCAAGCACAAACTGGAGATCGCCTTCCTCCTCCTCCTCCTCTTCCTCCTCCTGCTCTTTCCCCCTGTAGGGCTGAAACAATCTACCGTGCATGAATAAAAATTAATTTTGATGAAAAGTGTCTCGCCTCCTCGCTGGCCGCAGGACGCCAGATAAAAGCTGTTTACTGCAAGGAGCAACAGGACGCAGCCTTTTTACGACAAAAACGGAGCCGAACGGCGTTTGTGCTGCTTTTGTCTTCGTTTCATCATTATTTCTGCTTGCGAGTGGGAAACAGTGAGAAACAGAGAAGTGGGTTTTACTTTTGCCTTTAGAGCAGAAAAGAGGACACGACGCAAACTCAGCTTGACTCTCAGCTGGGGTTTCCCTTTCTTGTCTTTGAAGGAGAACTTGTGACTTTGAGCTGATAAAAGGAGCTGCACATGTTTGGAGACACTTCTGGGGCTTCTCAGATGAAGTGGAAATCTCACTTTACTGTATAAAAACTACAAGTACCCTACTTTGGTGCATGTTTGTCTAAAAACTGACTGAGTTTGAAGAACAAGCACAGATCTGCTATATAGATCACTGCAGCTTTTACCTGTTTGAAATAAATCAGCATAAATTTGAATCATTTTTTGATACATTTCTTGACAGATTTCCTCGCAGCCTTATGGTTAACACAAAGAACAAGAATAAAACTTTTTAGATACAGGATCTTTATCACAGAATAAAGATTTCACTTCATTTTGGCTCAAACCTGATGATTTGATCTCAGTTTGGAACCTCATTTTAGGCCAAAGGTCAGTGGGTGATTAAAAAAGGTTAAACAAGCAAGATCGCGAACACTGACCCGGACACATCAGATTTGGAGGTCAAAGGTCAGACAGACAAGCTGGATTATCGATACGGACTGGCAGCTGTTTCCTGAGGGACCTGCGGTGACAGAGAACAGACGACAGAGATTCAGATCAAGAGGACAGACAGACCGAGACGCCATCATGGGCTGCAACATGTGCGTGGTCAAACGTCCAGAGGAGCAGTACAGGATCATGTTCCAGGTAAGAAACCTGAGTGCTGGTGGCTGAAGCTTAAGCTGCTAAAAATGCTCAGTTTATTTTATGATGTAAGCATTTTTGAGGGGCAGCCAATCAGAAGAAAGTTAAAAAAGGACATCAGAATGGCTCATTTCAGATACGGATGTGTATCATCTGAACGGTGAAGCTTGCAAAGAAACCATGTTATTAAAGAACTGAGGCAGAGCAAAAGTTTGGTGTTTGCCTTTGAACCGTGCTGTGGGATAAAGTCCAAAGAGTAAAGAAGGAGATAAAAATAAATGCAGATGGATTTAGGATTCATGAGCGCTCACAGCCGAGAGGCGAGGTGGAGAATGTGAATTCATCAGCTTTGGTTTCGGAGAGAGAAACGAAGGTTGAGTAAAGACTGTGTGTTTGTGTGTGTTGATACAAAGCGTGGCACCATTCATCACTGCAGCTCGGTCCAGTTACTCTGTAAAGGTCGCGGTGTTATTCTGTCCAGTGGAGGCTGAAAGTCACGAGAGACTCAGCTTTCAGCTCGTTTGTGGAAACATAATCTGACTCTGTCCTTGTAATTTGCTTTTTTAGCATTTCTCTCAAATGAATCCTAATTCTGTTGGCGCTTCATTGATCATGTTATGAGGATTATTTATTTTTCAGGAATGAAACAACCAGTTCACGACTCCAGATTTACCTCACAAGACAGCTGAATTTTATTACAGTTTAAAAGATAAATGAAACCTTTGATGTTTTCCATTCACAAAGACTCTTTTCAAACTTTAACTTTACAGTTTTGGTTGCTGTTTTCTTGGGCGTATTTGGGTTGTCTGACGATAGCTAAAACAACTGGCAAGAAGTACTCATGAAACAAACAGACATACTAATAACGGGAATTTCACTCACCATAACTCCATAGCAGTACATATTGTTTTTTATATAATTGCATAATAAACAGCACAAAGTCCAGTTTATTACAAGTTTACAATGATACGATAACCAGTGTAAATAACAGTGAAGAGTGCTCTCTTGAGAATAAAAGCAAAATAAAATAAAATAAAATGGGTAAGTTTCTTTAGACCTGACTCCTGATGAACAGGATATTGTGAGTTCAATAGTTTTCCAGAGGAACGAGCTGTATTGAAGCAAATGCTTTTGTTCTTGCTCATCTGAAATCCTGCGATTTGAAGTGGTTCAGTCTGTAGATCTACACTTGCATCCAAAACAGCTGGACACGCTGCTTTTTGATCCACCAAGAGTTTTCACAGGGTCTGGACTCACCATCAGTACCTGGAACCAACTTCAGGATCACAAAAAGCCAGTCTGCACATACAGTACAGAGCAATGAACAAAAACAGTTTGTACAGCTGTTTCTAAATAAAATGAGATCTCAAGTGTTCAAAATCAAGAACACTTTTGTTTTAACATCGTTTCTGTTTCTATGAATTCAGTTTGGATTGCTCTACAGCACTACAATCAAATATATTTGCACACCCCTTTTTGAGGCATGTGTAATCAAATTATGAAATGTTTGTAACTTAACCTCTTAAGCCCCAAGCCTGACTGATCTCCTGCCTTTTGCCCCCTTATGAGGGGGCGTTGGGGCTTAAGAGGTTCATTAGTTTAAGCAACTTATTTATATGAATTAACCCACAACTGAAATGACAAAGTGCAGAAGTGTAGTCATGTAGAGTGACGAGTAACATGTACGACTAAAAGAAAAGTGCATCTTGCATTATTTTGGTGCATTTGTGAAAGTGCTTAATCAAGTAGACAATAAAATAAAACAATTTCACTCACAGTTCAAGTACTCTGACTGGTTGTAGCTTTCTTTAGATAATACAGAGTTCACACTGTCGTAGTGGTTACCACGTGTAAAATTAGCATAGTTTTCCCTGCTAACTTATCAGTTTTAGTAACTCGCCGGAATTTCCAAGAAAAAACATCCAGTCTATCTGGTTTGGTTGGGAGCAAAACACATAAAAGGCTCTGGAAAGTGAAAGACTCACTGTGTAGCTTGTTAGTTGCTCTCCCTGTCTTGTTATGCCGTGTCTAGCTTACCCCGCAGCACCCTGTGCTTATGTTGCATTCACAGGACTATGAAACATCACGGTGTGCTCAAGGGGTGTCAGAAATAATGATATAAGGCAAAAAATATTAGTAACAATGTCTGTGGGGTTAAAATTTCATGTTAGATATTTTCTGTTTATTTGATTGATAGACATGCGTCAGTAAGCTGCTTAGCATCTCACTGAGCTTGCTGTAACGCAGGGGTGGGAAACTCCAGGCCTCAAGGGCCGGTGTCCTGCAGGTTTTAGATAACACCTTGGGTCAACACATGTGAATCAAATGAACAGTTCATAGCAGGCCTCTGGAGAACTTCAAGACATGTTGAGGAGCTAATTTAGCCATTTAAATGAGCTGTGTTGGATCAAGGACACATCTAAAACCTGCAGGACACCGGCCCTCGAGGCCTGGAGTTCCCCCACCCCTGCTGTGGAGTGTAACATGAAGGGAGGTCTGCAGTGCTGAACTGCAGACCATTCTTACAGGAGAGAAGATGAGGAGCTGTCCCTGGTGCTGATTCGGTTAGAAAGACTTGTTGTCTGTGGTTCTATGACTGGAGCTGTCCATGGTGCTGAAACGAGTCAGACTTTTCTTCTTACATCACTAACTGTGGGCGACCGTGGCTCAGGGGGTTGGGAAACGTATCTGTAACCGGAAGACTTTGAGTACTTTGAGAACTGTATAGAGTCAAATACCAACAAGCTATGAACAAGTGTTTGAGTTATTAGGAGTGAGTAGCTGTACTGAACTGCACTGTATTATTCAAAGAGTTGTTTCTTTTACTTAGCTAGCTAACAGGGTAAACGTCAGAGTGAACATAACTGGCTCCTTTGAACACAGAGAGTTAAAGCAAGCATGTGTGAAAATGTTACACATGGAGCAGAGCTCAGTCAGAATGAATGAATGAAGTCAGTGACATAACATGAAATATACATGAACACACGTAGTTACTGCAGCTGAAATTCAAATTGGTTAAAATAAAAATCACACACACACACACACACACACACACACACACACACACACACACACACACACACACACACACACACACAGAATAAAAACTGAACAAGAACCTGAGCTCAGGCACAAAATGTTTCACAAAGAGTAACTTAATTCATAATGTGGAGATTCAAATCAATTCAGTTATATGTATGGCACTAAATCACAACACCAGTCACCTCAAGGTGCTTTATATTGTACAATATATCCTATAATAACAGATACAGAGAAAACCCAACAATCATATGACCCCCTATGAGCAGCACTTTGGCGACAGTGGGAAGGAAAAACTCCCTTTTAACAGGAAGAAACCTGAGCTCAGGGAGGGGCGGGGCCACCTGCTGTGATTGGTTGGGGTGAGAGAAGGAAGACAGGATAAAGACATGCTGTGGAAGAGAGACAGAGATTAATAACAGATATGATTCAGTGCAGAGAGGTCTATGAACACAAAGAGACTGAAGAAGAAAAACTCAATGCATCATGGGAATCCCCCGGCAGCCTACATCTATTGCAGCATAACTAAGGGAGGATTCAGGGTCACCTGGTCCAGCCCTAACTATATGCTTTAGCAAAAAGGAAAGTTTGAAGCCTAATCTTAAAAGCAGAGATAGTGTCTGTCTCCTGAATCCAAACTGGAAGCTGGTTCCACAGAAGAGGGGCCTGAAAACTGAAGGCTCTGCCTCCCATTCTACTTTTAAATACTCTAGGAACAACAAGTAGGCCTGCAGTGCGAGAGCGAAGTGCTCTAATAGGGTGATATGGTACTACAAGGTCATTAAGATAAGATGGGGCCTGATTATTTAAGAATCAGGAGGAGCAGGATTTTGAATTAAATTCTGGGTTTAACAGGAAGCCAATGAAGGGAAGCCAATACAGGAGAAATCTGCTCTCTTTCTAGTCCCTGTCAGGACTCTTGCTGCAGCATTTTGGATTAACTGAAGGCTTTTCAGGGAGTAAGCACTTGGCAAGAGTGGGAAGGAAAAACTCCCATTTTAAAGGAAGAACCAGTCCCTTCAGTTAAACTGAATAAGAATCTGCGCTGTTAGTTATAAAACTGGCCATATGATTCTCATCTTTGTGAGAAACTAACATCACAGATTTCAAGATTAAATGCTGAAGGATTTCTCTCATACATATTTTTCATGTTACCATCATTAATCAGCGCAGGTGAGTTCACTGACGTAGTCACCGCCCTCTATGGCAGATCCCTGTGGGTGGATGTGGGATTGTACTGCCAGACTCACCTCTGCAGCACTGTGCGAAGGTCTGGGGTAGTTCCTGTGGAATAGGATAGAATAGAATAATCCTTTGGGGAAATTTGGTTGTATCAGAAGCAAAAACACACATATACAAACAGAACAGAAACACAATTTCTACATATTTACATCATGGACAATAGTTACCAAAACAGTACTGTACAGTTATTACACTTAGAGTACAGATAAGTGGCAAACCCAGGTTGTAGAGTGCAAACAGAGCAGGATACTGAACGATGTTTAAATAGTTTAGAATAGTGAATAATTAGAAAAGTGCAGATTGTGTGATTGTACCTGTGGATTAAAAAGTAGACACATGACTTCCAGTAAGTTAGTGTATATAAACTGAGAAAAGTAATGTGCAAGTGATGTAAACATCTATGTTTGTTGGGAGCAGTTTTGATTGTACAGTCTGACAGCTGCAGGGAGGAAGGACTAGCAGGCTTGGATGGCAAAGGATGTCCTCTAACGTCAAGGAGATCCCACTACTCAGCCTCCCTGGAAAAGTGTGCACCGTGTACTGTTACTTGTTCTTGAGTGGAGGGAGAGTGAAGCAGAAAAAACAAAGTTGTTGATTTACTGGCAGATCTGCTTCTGTGTGTGTGAGGTGTGTGTGGTAAAGTGAAGAACAAGATAAAGGATTTAAGTGGCTGGATGAACGTCCTCCACTTAGAAGCTCGGTCATTCGGGAGGAGCTAAGAGTAGAGCTGCTCCTCCTCTGCACTGAAAGGACCAGCTGAGCTGTTGACTCTGATGAGGATGCATGAGGTGTTTTTGGACATGTCCAGATACAGGACATGCTGCAGAGATTACACCTCATTTGTGGCACCGAGCAAAGTAACGTCGGAGTGACATCTTTAATAAGTCATTTTTGGATGTACAATTTTGGTCCTCTGAAGGGTTTGTTCTCTAAGGCCTGATGACGCCTTTTTTTCAACATCTACTGAACGTCGAGTGCTGACATCTGTAGGACCTCCGTGTACAGGCTGATAGTCCAAATGTGGTCGATGGGGACGTCTTTTATACTGCTTCTGTAGACTCTATATGTTTCCAGAAGGTGGGGGAAATGTGTTCTGTAGACGAACAGTTATGTGTGAAGGAATGCAGAGTGATCAGCCGACATCTCCACGGTGGGTTTGGAGCAGAAATGTCTCCAGCTTCTCACAGGCAGTTTCAAAATGTGATGAGATGATTTGTTATGCACAGGTCTCTAATTTGTGAAACATAACTGGAGAAATGACCATAATCATAAATAAAATGTGTGACTAACTGCAAATTTAACAGCATTTCCTTAGAGACACAATTAGCTTAGCCAAATGAAAACATTTCAGGATACACGAATGACGTGAATTTAAAGCTGAAAATGGAGAAGACTGTTAGAGGTGTTGTTTTTGTCATTATCATCATGAACATTTTTATGTAGGAACTAAATTCCACAGACAGGCGACACCACACTGACACCACACTGACACCACACGGCCAGCAGACACAGGCTGTTTTCCCACTCTGTGGCACGCTATTTTTGTGTGGATGCTTTAAGCATCCACACTATTGAGTTCCTCTTGGGACTTCCGTACACTTTTTGGCACTTAACTACTTCCACAATTTTCAGCCGATTTTCACCGTTCAAATTTTAAACTATTCTGCTATTTCTGCTAATGTGTGCTATGTCTTTTGGTATTTTTCACTATTATACTTTTTAAAATATTAAGCTTAATTTGTCCCATTGAAATGAATGGGAAACTTCTTCAATTCTGCTAAAATTTGCTTGTTTTTGAAACTTAACTACTTCCTCATATTTTCACGTAGAACAACCATTCAAACTTTAAAATGTTCTCAAATTATTGGGCTATTCAGGTATAAATCAGCTTTTTCAAATCTTTTACCATTTTACTTTTATGCCTCTTAAAGTTTTCAGTTGCAAAATTGTGATTTTTCACAAAATACATGCGTTGTTATGGTTGCTATGCACTTGGCTTCCAGTGTGCCACTGAAGGTTTTGCAGTCTTCTCTTCATGTCCGAACAACTTCTTGCTACTTGCTCAATTTTCACTCAACTTCCACAAATTATACATCAAAACGTAGGTATTTCTGCTGGCTTTCCGAAAATGTCACTATCATTGTTGTGGGATTTATAGAATTTTGGCAAATCTCCTCAGACCAACACAAAGTCGCAAAACTCTCCATAGAAAGTCAATGGAGAGCTTGTTCAAAATCACCGCTTGATTTCTGTAATGAGAGGCATATTCGAATCGTCATATCTCCTTAACGAAGCAAAGTTAAGACATAAGGCTTGTCCCAGTATATCTTCAGACACTCCTGACGCTCACAATTCAAGAATTATTTTCTCACCTATTACCGTTCTGAAATGAGTTAGACTTGTTTGAGGGTACCAAATTCGTCCTTCACTCAGATTTCTTCAGATTTCAAACTCTGGAAATGAACCACTTTTTTCTCTCGTCATATCTTTTTGATAGATTTCCACAAAGACCTGAAAATTTCCATGACTGTTCACCAAAGCCTGCTGTCTCTTACGGTGAAAGAATGATATCGATACTCCAAATAGATTTAGAGTTAGAAAGCGTTGTTTGAGGGCAAGTCGAGGCAGTTTTTGCTTTGCTCTACTCAGTTATGGTGCATTAGAAGTCAAATATCTTTAATAATTCATATTTTAATGATAAATTGTCAACACTTAAAGATTCCCCCATCTCTTCTGAACAAAACGGTGTAAGAATGACCGTTCTAGCCCCTACGGTTAGGAAATTATGGTCATTTGTTTGAGGGGAGTCGTCACTATGAGAAATAGACTGCAAAAATCCTGTGTCTCTCTGTGCTGCGTGCACCTGTTTTGGCGGGAAAAAGTACACAGACCTAGAAACTTACTTCTCTCTCCCAGATCGAATCTAGCCTGAATGGCTTCAAGTGAATGTCCGAATAACCCAGCCGCAGACACTGGTGCGTCCAGATATACAGCTCTGTCCCTATCCGGGACATCAGAGAGGGTCAGCCACAGGTGCCTCTGCGCCACTACTGTCGAAGCCATCCCTCTGCCCAGGGAGAGCGCTGCACAGCGAGACGCACGGAGGATGTAATCTGTGGCGACTCTGACCTCGTTAAGAAGAGGTGCCAGCGGGCTGTCATCAGGAACCAGCGATCCGAGCTCCGCCAGGCACATTGCCTGGTACGTCTGGAGCATGGTGACAGAGCTCATGGCACGAGCAGTGCCGGCCTGAGCTCTATAAATCTTCTCCAGCTGCGAAGCAGAGAATCTGCAGTGCTTGGACGGCAGAGTTGTGGGGCCGCCGACACCATGGTTATGGGACGGGGCCAGATAAGCAGCCAGAGACGGCTCCATAGGGGGTGGGTTAGCTAAGCCTGCCCCCTCGGCGCCGTCCAATTCCATGTACTGTCCATAGCCGGGCACAGTGACGCGGGTAGACAGAGGTTTGTCCCATGATGCTGTTAGCTCGCAGAGAAAGTCTGGGAACATGGGAAGGCAGTTTTTGGCCGTTGCGGGCTCCGGTGGGAGGAAAACCCCGCGAACCGCGACGGCTTCTGAGCTGGCGGAGGAGAGGGCCAGTCCACCTGCAGCTTCTCAGCAGCACGGCGAAACAGGGAGAAAAGAGAGGTGGCCGACCGGCGCAGCAGCGGCGGTACATTGGGCCGACAATGAGCTCTCCTGCTCATCCTCCGACAAACCATGGATGTCCAGGCCGATGTCCAGCACGTCATCATCGTCCTGGGGAGCGCTGGCGGGCTTCAACCCAGGCTGAAGCCCGTCAGCGCTCCTGCATGGTTCCGGCTCGTCATCGGCTAACCCGTCAACATATTCCATGTGGTCAGCCCAGCTAATTGCGGGCACATCGACCGGAAAATCCTCGTCTTCGGACTCGGACGAAGCCGGGGCTCCAGACTCGGAAAGGAGAGGGTCATGCCGTGCGACAGCCGAGCGTCCCAGCACTTTTTCCACAAATGTCACCCGTCTTTCCAGGGTCGAGCGCCGGAGCTGGCGACAAAACGCACAGGCTTCGGGCTCCGTCAACGCTCTCCTAGCATGGACGATCCCCAGGCAGACAGGGCAGGCATCGTGCTGGTCGCTGTCGTGCAAAGAGAAACCGCATCCCTGAGGACAGGGGCGAACAGAAGATTTCTGCTTTGCTCGCTTCGGTTTGGAGTCCATTCCAAAACACAAAGCAAAACGCTGCACGGGAAAACTTGAAATTGGCGCTCCGCGGGCAGCCTACACACCAACTGCGCGGTGGAAGCTAACACCAACAGGGGCAGTTAAGCTAAGTTCAAGTCGGCAGACAACGGAGCTAACTAGCAGCAGCTAGCTAGCCCAACTCAGCAGAGGTGTTCTCAGCGAGGTGAAGAGCGTAAGAACTGAGGGATGACTGTGATGACAGCGGCTATATGTGCAGGCGGGGCCGTGCGCGTGTCATCACACGTCATCTGCCTTAAAGGCGTGATTAAAGGTTTCTTCAGCCAGGACACGCAAGGGCGTGATATCCCATACTTATGTGTTGTACCGAGTGAATCGACTGAAAGGGAACTTACTTCTCTCACCCTCTGTGTTTGTGTGTGTGTGTGTGACAGAGAGAGAGAGAGAGAGAGCCTTTTTATGGGATGATCTCATTGTAAGATTCAAATTCAATATATTTAGACTGGTTGACTGAATTGGATCTTGTGTGTGTGTGTGTGTGTGTGTGTGTGTGTGTGTGTGTGTGTGTGTGTGTGTGTGTGTGTGTTTGTGTGACAGAGAGAGAGAGAGAGAGAGAGAGAGAGAGAAAAACTTTTTATGGGATGATCTCATTGTAAGATTCAAATTCAATATATTTAGACTGGTTGACTGAATTGGATCTTGTGTGTGACAGAGAGAGAGAGAGAGAGAGAGAGAGAGAGAGAGACCCTCTTTAGGGCAGCATCTCATTGTTGGAAAAACATATAATATATTCAGACTGGTTGACTGGCATAGACCCTCTGTGTGTCTCTCTCTCTGTGCATTTGTGTATACATATTTGATTTTGTGTGTATCTGTTGGCTGTTCCTTCTTGTTTTTTAAATTTATTTTTATTTCTTTATTTTTTTTTCACAGGTGAACAACAATTAGTTTTGAGGGAACTTAACCATGTTCCGTTTTTTTTTCAGCTTGTCATCTTACTTTTCCAGTATTTTCACTTAAGTTATTACTATTCTGCTCAATCATAGTATTTGTTCTAAATCATTGTTATTATGTTATATTGTAGTATTTCTGCTAAATCATACTATTTCTACTATATTATATTTTTCTTTCTAAATATAGCATTTCTGCTATATAATTGTATTTCTGCTATGTTATAATATTTGTGCTAAAACAGAGTATTTGTGCTGAAACATAGTATTTCTGCCAAATGATAGTATTTGTGCTAAAACATAGTATTAATTTAAAATGACAATATTCATAGTTCATCACAGTGTCTCTGGTAAATCACAGTATTTCTGCTATGTTGTACTATTTTTCTAAATCATAGTGTTTCTGTAATGCTTAAGTATTTTCGGCTAAATATATTCTTTCTGTTATCTTATACTATTTCTCCTAAATTCTTGTATTTTTGAGAAGTTATCATGTTTCTGGTAAGTTACAATATTTCTGCTAAGTTCTGCTATGCTATTGCATTTCTGCCAAGTATTATGTTTCCTCTAAGATATTGCAGTTCTGCTAAGTTATTCCATTTTAGCAAAGTTCCTTTACTTCTGCAAAGTTTTTACAATTTCTGCAATTTTTCAGCTTTTTCAGCTAGTTTTGCATACAGCTTCAGCTTTAAAGCATCCACACTGCATTTTCGCAGGAAATGCAAATTTTTCTAGTTTACAACAGTGAGTCTGAATCTTTGGTCATAAAGCAGCTGCTCGGCTTCTGTTGCTGTATAAAACCTTATATTGTGGTAGTAATGTTCACAGAGTCACAGTAAGACCTGACTGACTTCTCTCTCTGTCTGTCACACACACACACACACACACACACACACACACACACACACACACACACACACACACACACACAAACTCCTCTGAGGGTTGTGCTTTCATGCCATCTCGATGATTGTTAGACATCATTACTGCCTCCACTAGGTCACCTTAGGAGAAACACACAGACACACACCTGGGATTCACATTCATTATAGAACAGTGTTGGCCTGATTGATCTGAGCTCTCAGGGAGTTACAAGACTTCTGCAACCCCCAACAGACACACACACACATGCATGCACGCACACACACACACACACACACACACACACACACACGCATGCACACACATGCACGCACACACACACACACACACACACACACACACACACGCATGCACACACATGCACGCACACACACACACACACACAGGTCCACCTTCCTGTGTTATACACCTCCCCCATCCGAATAAAGTGTTTTTGTTCATGATCCGGTCTTGGTGGAGACACGAAGACACGAGATCACGGTCGAATCTTTTTTTCGTTCTTATTAGAACAAAACTAAACATACAGTTTGCTAAAGAAATGAGGTAGGAACCAGCTGTAGCTTTGCTTTATTCATGTGTTTAAAATAAAGAAACGACCGTTCTGGCCAACAGCAACCTCAGACTGAAAATTGTGTTCGTTATTACATCAGAGAAAAATGATCACAAGTTGTTGTACAGAGACAAAACCACCTCTGTGTTTTTGTTGTCCGTTCATCTGTCAGCTCACTTGTTTGTTCTCCCTGCTGCACACTCATTTCTCCAGTACTCACAGGACACACACACACACACACACACACACACACACACACACACACACACACACACACACACACACACACACACCTGCCTCCCCAAGCAACAGTTATACAGTTATCACTTCATTATGCAAAGCTGTCTCACACACACACTGAATGCCCTCTGTCACCTTGTCTATATATGGGAATAAGTGTGTGTGTGTGTGTGTGATTAATTATGTCTCTAATAGATTCTGATGACCTCGTGGGGAACAGTTGATAATCACACACACACACACACACACACACACACACACACACACACACACACACACACACACACACACACTGGTTCATTCATTGTGAATATGAGGCTGATATTAGTGTTTTATAGTTCTTACAAAATCAGTGGAAAAACACTGAGGTGGGTGGTGAGGACATGTTCTCAGTTCTGTCCATCAAAAAGCCGCCATGTTTAATTACACCTGTTTACCTTCTTGGTAACCCGAATATCTAATCAGTCAGTCACTCAGTCCATGGATTTAGGTTTATAGATGTGCTCAAAATGACCTGCTTTAGTTTAAATCGATCGTCGGGAAGGTGATTTAAAGATTCCTCGATGGTCTAATTTGATGCCACAGATGCTGGAGAACATTATTCTTGTTCCTCTTTCTTGTGTTGTTTTTGGTTTTCCATTTTTTTCACAAATTTAATTTCAAAATGTTTTTTTTCACTTGAGCCACAGTGAGTGTGGCAGGAGAAATTATAATCAGAAGCTCTGTTATTTCAGTGTCACTTTTTCTTTCTTTCTTTCTAAACATCATTTATAACTGATGGGACAACTTGGACAACTGTCCTTTACATCCTGTTTTTAAAAGCTGTCCTTTCAGGCTTCCTCTTTGGACAAAATCCTTTCTTCAGTCCGACTTTCTCCTTTTTTCGTGCCTTAGAGGTCTCGGCTTCTCTCTGAAACATCATCACCACTTCCTCCACTTCAGCTGGAGGCAAATGTGTTTCCTATGTAGAGAAATGGAAGCATGGCAGTATGCAGATGGCATAAGGCTGTTGGTTTATAATGAGTCTCATTTACTAGCCGGCTCATGGTGGTAAGAACAAAACAGGCCGGTCCACATGATTCAAGAGTCTGATGGCACTTTTGTGTTTGCACGTGTTTCTTTGTGCAGGGAAACGATGTTTCCACACACGGCAGTGAATGATTGTTTCAGACGTCTTGTGGCTTTTTTCTGATGCAGCTTTGAAAAATGAAGCTCAGGTGCCAGCTTCATTTTAGAGAGAAGAGGCTTCCTCCTGCAACCCTTCCATACTAGCCACATTTGTTCAGTCTGTTTCTAACCATACTGTCATGACCTTTAACCTTTAACATGCTAACTGTGGCTTGTAGAGATGGAGCTCTTGGTTTTGTTGTTTCTTTTTTAGCTCCGCAGAGTCTGACCTTGGGGTTAATTTGAATTTACTGACTGTAACTTTAAATTAAAATCCTTAAAGTCTGTTGGTGTGCTGGCCAAACCTCACTGATACAACACTAACAAGTAATCTCAAGGTCAAAGAGTCTCTTCCAGAAGCAACTGTGAGAGTTTGAAGCCTTTCATTAAATGATTATTTAAACCAAAGTCCTGTCTCCTACCTGGGCTATAAAAGCACTAACACTGGAATCCAGTCTGTTAGTGATGTTTCCTGTTCCAAGTGCACATTCTTTGTTCTTACAGTTGTCTTTGTCAACTCTCCTGAGATTTAAATTGAATCCAATGAGGTCTTCAGTAAATTAGTCCCCATTTCATACAAATACTTGCTATGTAGCATTTGCTGTAACCAAAGCGATTAGGTCAGCATCCTGCTTTGATTTATTGTCCTGCATTTCACTTCCTGGTTTCATTTCAACTGCTTCAAGTTTATATTTGTACTTTGATGTTTTTCTCTTTTGTGGAAGGAATCCATTTGTACCCCAAATGCGAATGGGTGTTTGATTTGTCAGTTAGTCATGCCTGCCAGCCGCAGCCTCTGGTTTGTCCAACACTGCCTCCGAACATTTGAACGGCCCTCTCGTGGCTTCAGGCTCCATCTGTCTGTCTGAAGCTAAACGACTGCCAGAAAGCAAAAAAACCCTCAAAGTCTGAATGAAAATCAAACGTCCAGATTCAAACTGAGCAAATCAAAGAAGGTGTGTAAGTGTGTGTTACCCTCAGGGCTCAGCAGAGCTGTACAGGTGTGTGTGCTGAAGCTGGCGGCTGTTATTCTGATTTCTTTTCGATTTCATTTGATTTCCTCGCTGCCCGGCCTGTCAGGAAACCACACAGCGAGTCCTTCCACACTCACAGTTGGATGAAGATGCACATAAATACACATAAATGCACACTGCCTTCTTTTGTTCTCTCTCAGTTCCATGTCTCTTTACATCTGTTACTGTATTGGCTTTGCTTCGCTTTAAATGCGTGTTTGACTAATTTCTTCTCTTTCTGTAGACTAATTTTATTTTTGAATTGATCTCCAGACACGTTTTTTCTCCTCCCCCTTTCTGGAACATCCCCACCCTCTCTTCTCCAACAACCTCTCAGCCTGCTTGCTTCTATAGTAACCCTGTCTTAAGTTGCTGCACATACAAAAAACTAGAACTTGTTCTGTTTGTGTAGACACACACGATTGATGCTGTCCCCATATAAGAAACTCTGCAGTTGTGGAATAGGAAGGTTTTACTCGAGCAGCCAGGAGAGGGTTTTAGTGGGACATACACAGAGTTGGTTTGAGCTGCATAACAGTGACAATGAATTTGTTGTGTGGGTCAAAACAACAGTAGTTTGTGGATGGACGTCTGTGGGTGTATGACACAGACTAACTGCTTACTTACAATGCAGATGCTCAAACTGAAACCAGCTGCATAACTCACATTAAGCTTTTGCTTGTTCTTTGGATCAGAAATACTATATATTATTATAAATACGTTAGCTACAGTCGAAACTTCAGACATGCAGTTATGAGTCTTACAGAGAGTTTAACATGGAAGTCGACCCAAAGAAGAAATTCATTTCAAGCAGGAGGGGCTCGTAGATTTATTTCTTCTATTTTAAGAGTAATTGATTATTGCATTAATTAAATATATATATTAAACTAAAATTACCAACAAATAATTATTTAAAGGACAGAATCTCCCCGCGCTAACAACCACAACTCATCATGCTTTCAACAGGAGAAAAGTGCCAAAAAATTACATCTTGCATTTACAAACTCTGTAGTAGAGCTAATATTACACACTGATCATTTTGATACACTTGCATAAAACTGTAATTGCTTTAAAAAACAGCAACAAAACGAACAGAAAAATCTATTGAAGATTCTTCAGTTCTCATGATTTTTATTAGACTCTCTGTCCTGATAAATGCATTTAGAGGTGCTGCCTCCTTCATCTGATACAGTGGCTGCACTCATGCATTACTGCCAGAAAGAGCAGCAGCCAGTTATCTGCGGGTCTCTCTGTGTGGGTCTCTATTGGTGTGCACATATTACAGGAAAGCCTCGTTCTCTGAGTCAGGAACTGACAAAGGCTCTTATTTCCCACGCTTCAAAACTGAAAGCTTAAAGCACCAGATTCCTGTGGCAAAAGAAAAGGTCTGAAATTAAAACTAGTGCATGCAGTAAAACGTATGCATCTCATCTGTTCTCAGTCTCTATTTTTACATGAAGTCGTCCTCCACCTTCCTCGTGTTTGTCTCTTAAATGTAATCTCTACCACCGTCCTCCCTCCTGCTCTTTCTCCCCCCTTCGTTCCCCAGTAACCCCACTGCCTCTCCATCTCCGTCGCCTCCTCCACTCACTTCACTGTCAGATTTGTCTCAATGGGATGCTGTTGCCACGGTAACCAGGGTCATTAGGAAAGCTGTATTTATGCTTTCTCACACTGGAGTTGGCAGATCTGGTGTAATGAACACACGTGCATGCATGCGCGCGTGCACACACACACATACACACACACACACACACACATGCACGCACACGCACACACACACACACAGCTGCTTTTATAACACACAGAGAAGAAGAAGGCGAGGTGAAAGATCCACAGTCATGTGCCGTTAAAACATTTCTTTAGCAGATCAGAGAATCAATCAAAACACAAAAAGAGGAGAAGAAAACAGCTGATGGTGATTTTAAACACATTCATCTATTTTTTAGCTTCAATCTTACATTTTTATAATTTCCGCTCTTCTTCCACCAAAATGAGCCACGTTACATCCATCTGTTCAATTCAGTTTTATTTATGTGATGCCAAATCATAACAGGAGTCACCACAAAGCGCTCAATATTGTAAGATAAATATCCCACAATGATAACCCCAACAATCAGACTTTGTACTTCGGTGACAGTAGGAAGGAAAACCTCCCTTTTAACAGGAAAAAGCTCTGGCAGGAGCAGGCTCAGGGAGGGCAGCTGCCATGATGAAGGGAAGGAGACAGAATGAAAACATCCTTCATGTCACATATTGTGAGGGATCACGCCTCACGTGTGGATTCTAGTTTCAAAATATCTGTTCTGTCAGATGTGTATGAACTCGATGATAAAAAACGTGCCCGCCTGTGCTCGCCAACTGTCTCTGACAACAACACCAAGCACACAAACAGCAGATACACCCTTGTTTGTGAGGAAGGCCAGACCAGGTGTTTCATCCTGCTTCCTGTCTTTATGCTAAGCTGTTCATAAACAGCTCTCTAAAAGAATACTGGAGATAATTTGTGTGAATTTCAGGAGCGACGACACCTCCTGGTTCTCTGTGTATATTTGCCTTCGTACACTACAAGCTGTTTGGTCTCAGTTTATTGAATGTTAGATAGAAATCAGTTAAATATAGTAAAAGAGTTCTGGGATGGATGTGCTTGTGAATGGGTGAACGAGACATGCTGTAGTGCTGGAGCCCAAAGCTAAACACACACTGACTAAACAAAGTAAAAACAAAGCCTAACTGTTCAGCCCACAGGACACTTACACTGTCTGCTTTAACGCAATGAGCTCATCGGCCACTGGTGTTTCTTTTCTCTGTGGGACCGATTCTGCTGGTTTCTGAATGAAAAGAGTCAAATGTTCCAGTGATGTCATTTGATCTTCTATCATACTTTTGTGTCGCAGTGATAGAAATGCTTCACTGTCTGACTCTCAGTCATTTCAGAATAAAAAAGAAAATCCTCTTTTTTACATCAACGCGTTTACATGTTGCTGTTTATTCTTTATTATCTGAGAGTCGTCAAAACTGCATTAGTCTTAATGAGCTGCCGCCTCATTAGGCCTTCAGCAGCTGAAAGAAGCAACACTCCAGGGACCGAATCGGCTTGTTTGTGTTCAGCTGTGGATCTGAGTGGAGCACCAGGTGGTAACGTGTTGCTACCATTCCCATGCTGCACTGCTGCTGCACCGACAGGAAGTTCTCATTGGAAAGAACTCAAGTCAGAGTTCAGAGTAGAAGACCGACTGATGAGCACTCGCTTCAGCAGCTGGAAGACTACATTTCAGAGGACTGAGCCAGCGCCCAAATCTGGGTTTGATTAAATGCTCAGAAAATTAACGGCAAATTATTCTTGCCATTTGTCAGAGAAATAATTGGAAGGAGAGAATTCGAGCTCTGGGAAATTAAGGTCTTTTCTTTCATAACATTTAATAAACAAAACAAATATCACATTTTATTACAAATGTTAATTGTGGAGGCCTTAAATAATAAAACCCATTTAAAGTATTACTTGTGTGACTGTTTCTCAGCTATTGTGTGTTGGCCTGGTGGGTCGGGGGGCGACAGACACGAAACTTTCATTACATCACATTTGTTTTTCTAAAGGTCTCAGAGTTGGTTTAAAAAACTACAAAGAGATAAAATGATCCCAGAACATCCCCAAAATTTCCACAGCAATGACCACAAAAAACCAAGCACACAGAGATGCAAAACGTCAGTCAATAACACAATAACATGCTTATCTTCCACCAGCATGTATGGGACATGAAGCTGATCGTGTTTTCGGACAACTGAGCACAACAGGGAGTAAGATTTGGGTTTAATAGTGCTGGAAGGAAAAAAAAGAGAGATTATTTGTGCTGCGTCTGCCAAACAATCGTGAATATCTTGATCATATCCTGTACTTATTTTGCGGAAACGTGTACTAAACAATTGAATTTAAGGACTTGGTCAAATCCGAGCTTGCCCACAAGGACTTGAGCTTCCTGGAAACTTTATGTTCCGACATATTGAAGGCAAGTAAATGATTCAAAACCTCGATAAATGAGGTGTAAGAGCATCTTCTGTGTTTACAGTATAGAGGGTGTGAAATGTGTCCACAAACACCATCACTGGCTCAACATGAGCGTTACAGGGACGTTGTTGTCAGAATCCATTATCTGTAACGATGGCTCACATCATCGGAGAAGCCCCCGGGGGCTGAGGAGGGGGGTGGATGATGGCTTGGATCGGCATCGTGTTTACTGTGCAGTTATGAATCTTAAACACACAAGATGGAGGTAATCTATGTGTTAGTATTCAGATTATGTTATACAGTTAAACTCAGAGCAACAAAGCATGCATAACCAGCCGTCTTTATGCAGATATTAAACTCAGACAGCGCAGAAAGCTCTAAATCAAAGCTGTGAGGCTGGAAATGAAGAAAAACAAAGTTTTGCGTATCTGAAATGGATCTGTCAGAGACAGAGGCGGGAGCTGCTAGCATACCCCGTATGGAGCAGGTGTGGGTAGTTGGATAGGTTAAAATATCTCGTATCCATCACTTTATGAAGTAACAGCTTTCACATGTTTTCCAAACACGTGAATGTTTCAAATTCAATGTAATCAAAATGTTCTTTTGTGTGACGGAGTCGGTCTGGCAGCTACTGTAATTAGCCGAACCACCAACGAGGGGAAAAAGGTTTATGCACTCAGACTGTGGAGGTCCTGCATACTCAGAATGCTTGAAACCTCCAGTAACTACAGGTTTTATAGAGGTCAGAGGTCAAATGTGATGTGATATCAGCATGCGAACTATAATGTGATACTTCGAGTCCCCATATACCAGTATCATTTCTTACATGTTGCCAGTACAGCAGATAATTTTAAAGATTAAAGATTTTTCATGAAAGTTTGACCTTATTTGATCTTGAAGAAGAGGTCAGAGGTCAAAAGTAATGTGATACTTAGAATCCTCCGTGTCAATTTCTATTTAATGTAAATATAAGTAATGCCATTATAAAATATAATTCCTTACTGTCACTTATTATCACTTTGACCTCCAGGTTAATCTATTCAACCTAAAGGAGAGGTCAGAGGTCAAATGTGACATGAGATTTTAAACGTTTACATGGTTCTTTCTGTATGTTGACAATACACAGAACACTTAGTTTCTAGTTCTAAGGCCAATAAATCATCAAGTTGGATTTGAAGACGTCGGTTGATGTAACACAAAGATTCCTGCTAACATGACAAACATAATATTTTTCTGATGCTGACTCCAAATGTGAGTTGATCCTTTCAGACTCTCATCTTAATAACAGAAAGAAATGACGATGATGATGAAATGGCTTTTGTTTTATTTGGAAAGTTTTTCTCCTTCGTGGAAACCGTACTGTCATTTTCTTTTCATCCATTTAGATGCTGACAAGTTTGAACGTTTGTGGCTGATGTGTGTGTGATACAACCTTCTGACCAAGTTTGTTAGCATTAGCTGACAACACAGCAGCTGACCCCGTCCTTCTGAATATGGTCACATCTGGATGTAAATTAGAACACATAATAAAATACAGAATTGTGTCCTCATAGGGCTGCATCAGGGTAAAACTCTGCCAAATCAAACATGTAAGGACACCATCATCATCATCATCATCATCATCATCATCATCATCATCCTAACTGTTGTAATAAAGGTTCTCATGAAACCATGCCTAAACGTGATGACCTTTATGTGACTGCTGTGTGACTGCAGGAATGCAAAGTTGATAAAAGAAATGATTTTTAGGTCATGAATATTAAAACCCATCATTGCAGTAATGTATGGTTATGCGAGGGCAGTTTTATAGCAAGCAGTGTGGATTTACATAATGGGCACATGACTGAGAATCAGCATAGATATGTTCTGTAATATGTGCCAGTGCCCATCATGTGCAGCTGAAAGCTAATAAAGCACAATCTGAATGATTTGTGTTCATATTTACATGCTACATGCTTTGTTTGCGCTTTCAAAATGAAATGTATGTCTGTATGCTGGTGTGAGCACCAGGGGCAGGCTGAACGTTCCGAGCCACGACTCAGTAATATCGATGGTGGATGGATACGTCATACAAAAGAGAAAAACTAAAGGAAGAAAGAAAAATGGTGATATTCTTGCGGGCGAGTTTTTCATAAACCTTTGGGAGCTCTGTTTGGAATAAACATGTTTCTGTGTTTACATACAGTCTGAATCTCAACCTTTTCCCATGGTGCTCATCATGGGAACAAAATGCAGAATGTCTGAAACTAATGAAAAGAGTCTGCTCTCCCAAATCACACTCTCAGGTTCTTCTGCTTCTCCATTTATTTGACAGCAGGAGCAGGAAGTTGGCAGAGAGTTTGAAGTCCTTAAACTTTGGTCTACAGTTCTGTGCAAATATCTTGAGCAACATGTCTTTTTGCTTCCAAAGAGCTAGACATTTAGTTCAATTTAACTCAAAGTTACACACACACTCATGCTGGCTGTGTTTCCACACAAACTGCTGCTCTTAACTGATCTTAGAGTCAGCGACAGCTTGCCTCACACTCTGGTCTCCATCAGTCTTCCCACCAAGAGGTTTATCAAACAAACTGCAGAGCTCTCAGCTTGACAACATCCAGTCTTTGTTAAGCGTGTGGACACTCCTGTGAAATGGAGGCACGCTACAGTCCCTAATCGGATTTAAGTCAAGTGTAAAGGATCCGTGCAAACAGGCAGGAAGCTTCATGACTGAACGGTGTTTGAAATAACTTTGGTACATTTTCGTTGAGGTTGATTTTTAGGTAAACTGGGCTGGCGTCCGCTTGCCTTGTTTGTTCTGCATTTAAAGAAACCAAAGGACAAAAGAAGACGAAGAGTGAAGGTCATGTGGTCAGGAAGTAGGAAAACAAATCTAGCAAAGACCGGACACAGGTCCTGAGTGGAGACCAACACATGTCGTAGTTTAGTGTTGCATTTCAGGCAGGAGTGCTGGAGATCTTAAACACATCTGCAGTGCAGTAAAAGCAAACCTGCATAGAAACACACACAGAGCTCCATCATGGACTGACCTCCTCAGAGTGCAGCCCTCAGTGTTACTGAAGTGTGGGATCATCCTGGCACTGAACAGAACGAAAGGCAGAAACATCCAAAGAAGAGCTTTGAATGTCCTTCAAGAAACCTGAAGATCACTGCAAGAAATTACAAGAAAGCAGCAGTTAAAGAATAAAGGTGGTTAAACCAGATATTGACGTTTGAGCTTATTGGAATCGTACAAACTCTGTTTTGCTTTTATATACTGGATGTACATAAAAACATTTTCCTAGCAAAATATCAGGTACTTTTACCAGGTACTGTGGATGTGTTTCTCAGTGGGTGTGAGGGCCCCTCCCCCCTCTCCTCTTCCTGCAGGTGTCTGCAGATAAGGAGGATTGTTGGGCTAATATGGGAACGCCTGTGCACACTGCCGCTCAAACAAGCCCGGGGCACTTTCAGTCTGAACACTGTGTAACGTTTTCCTCTGGTTACTGAATCGAAGGACATTGAAGGACGTAGGATTTAAGTCTGTTTGCTCGATGTGCCGGCGTTCCACCTTAAAAAACCTCTGATTAATCAGGGCCTGGTCTGAGACCGCCTCCACGTCACTGAATCCTCTTCTCCACAAATGTTTATCATTTTTTCTTCTTATTTATGTCTTTGTTAAAAAAACAACCTAATAATTGGCATCGTTAAATGTACGTTTTCCCCTCTGTCACTAGCCACCAACTGACTTGGAAAAGTGCACACACATTTCCACACAGACACTTGAGTGGAGCAGTGCATTAAAGGATGGCATCTCAAACCCTTGTATGAAACAAAAGCTTTCTGTAAAGCTAGAAACCATTAGAGAGTAAAAAGAGTGTTTTTGTGGTTGTTTGAGTAAAATGATCCTTAAAGAAAAGCTCTGGTCTGTAGCAGCAGTTGGGTGCCAGGACACACGCTCAGTGCGAACACTGGTGAATTGGCTGGTGTGAGTCAGATCTCAGTTTTCAGTCTGATCATTTATCTACATGCACATGGGCAACAGTCCCATTTCTGCAGGGAGCTGATTTCTTCAGTGTCAGAGAGGTTCTTGTAATTGGGTAAAAGGATGAGGAAAAAGTATCCAGCTGTGTTTCTTCTTAAAGCCAGATGTGTCTACAGTGTCTGAGCAAAGCGCACGGCAACAGAGGCAGAGAAAGTATGGATGCGACAGCGGAGCTGGAGGGGAAAAGGATGCACACGTCCAAAATGATTTCCTCCTTCCAGAGGCTGAAGGAACCTGCTAGAAGTCTGAATATGTCGTTTTCCCTCCTTTGTAAAATTAGTCTCGTTCCATTAGTACATGTTTGTGTGCATGCTGCCTCAGTGTTGGAAACTTAAACAATGGCACATGGACAACATCATCCAGAGTCTCCAAACAAAGCGTACAGACTCATAATGGTCCTCTTTCACAAAGGGTCAAAGTTCACGTTAGGAGGCTGGAATTCTGATTCAGTAAAAGGACCAGATGTTACAGTCCCTGATAATGCATTGCTTTAACTGGAGAAAATCTTAAAGGATGGCTGTTAAGAGGAAAGCCCAGAAACTTTACCAGCAGCACACATCGTTGTGCGCCCCGACTTTCGGTCTTTTACCCAGGCTAACCTTGGTTAGGGTTAGCGATTAGAGATCTGATCTAGATTATCATTTTAAAACGTGGGACACATCGTCAGTAGTGGACCTTGGATTCATCGGCTGTTTCGGCCGTTATCACTAGACACTCTCATCCAAGGAGGCCCTGCCAGGGTTGATCAGGCCCCGGAGTGTCTCTGGTTTATGTTAAATTGTTATTTTCCTTTCCTCTTTCTTCTGTTTAGACTCAGTAAAGCCCGGCGTTCACATCTGACAAAGACGATCAAACTGCAGCTGGTCTGTTTGTTATTACGAGTGCTGAGTTGCACCACGATGGTGGTTTAATTACTAGTAAAATGCTGTAATAGCTTCCAGCTTGTACTCTGCCAGTGTGGACATACGCTGCGTTTTCATTTTCATCCCTCTGATGTCCGTGTAGACTTCATGTGTTTCAGTAATTGTTGTTCTGTGTTTGTTACCCTGATTTCATAGCCCTGCAGAGTAGTTTGCATTTTGCTTTGTCATTTTTATAGACTTTCACTTCCACAGGACAAACCCCGTCTCACTATTATGTCTCTGTACATAATAGTGAGATTGCAGACTGATGCTGCCAAAACAGCCGCATTAGTCTAATTATCTCCTAACTTTATTGGGTTATGGTTTATAATGTTTCAGTTCACATTTAATCACTGTTGTATATTCACCTTGTTTATTATTTTACTTTATTTTATTATTTATGTAACTTTGATGTTTGTGCATTTTAAAATCCATACATCCACTTTTTAAATAATCTGTTTTCTCATCATCACATCAGACCAGAGCAGCACCTGCAGCACATCTTTCACTCTTTCCCTACTCAACTCGTCTCAGCTCTTTTAAGATGAGAAACACGGCCTCAGACTTCGAGGTGCTGATTCTCCCCCGACTCACTTCACTGGGATGCAAACCCTTCACAGCTCAATGAAGATGAAGCCAACAGGACCACAGGAAACAGTGATGAGATGCTGAGACTGTTAAATCTGACATTCTTGGCTATTTCTAGAAACCCTGTCCATAAATGGTTTGAACAGAGTCAAAGGGCAGCGATTCCACAGGGAAACAAGTCTGACATACCGCTGCCCATGAAAACCAAGCTCTTGCTGGATCGTTTCAATATCCATGTCTATGAATAGCCTGAATATGAGCTTTTATGTGATGCCCAAGCTGACCTTAGCAAACCGAACCATCAAGCTATCTGATCATAAAATGCTTTTGTGAGTTGAGGAGCTGCTGGTTTCGATGCTGTTTAAAGACTTGTTGTTTCCTCCTGTCTGTGTTACAAACAGCCTCCATCAGTCAGGCCGACAACAAGGAACAGATGTTGTGTAGGAGGAACGTTCTGGATTATTGCTGCTCCGGCAGAAGCATCAGTGAAATGCCTGGAAGCTAAAATGGAAATGTTTGAATCATGAATCATAATTAAGAGTGTTTCAAGGAAACGCTGGAGGTTTTCAGTGGGTTGGAGCTCTGTGGAGACTCCACTCAATGTTGAACACAACAGATGTGATTTTGCTCTGTGAGAATGTGAGCTGAGGTGTTCGTGTGAACAAAGGTTGGACAACGTGTGTCTGCGTTATTTGACGGGACGTGCAAATGTGCACGTTTTTAAATTCTTAGATGTCCGTTCTTCAAAAAATAAAAAAATAAAAAATGCAGTAACCAAGAAAAAAATGTCACGTTTACTGAAATCCCAGCTCGATTTAAATGTAAACGTTGATTATAATAATCACGACTGAGTGTAATTTGAGTATAATGACTGAAAACAAGTTGGACGGTGTCCACTGAAGCCTGGCCCAGTTTCAGATGCTGGCTGTGTTTCAATCACAGTTCATTTTGCTCATTGATTATTTAATGATTGCAGCGATTATGATTCATTTTTAAAGCTTTGAGTCTGGATCATCATCACAGGTGTGAGCTGGGAGGACTTTTTAAAAGTTTCAATTACTTTTTATTTTATAATAATAAAGCTGAGATGTGGGGTTGCTATAGAGACACAGACCTACGGTCACCATGTTTGGATGCTCGATGTCAGTCTGTAAAAATATATTAAAAATGTTTGAAATAAATAAGAAACTCGGTGTAAGAAAGGCCTCACTGGTGATTTGTTTTGTCACTTCCTTCTTCTCTTTGGCCCAGTTATCTGTGTGAGCAGGAAGCAGCTGGTCATTACTGATTTTTTAAGTTCTGTGTTAAATAAAGATTTTTTTCTTATGACAACCTGTCGGAAAACATTAATATCACTTAATTTTCAGCAGCACCAGTGTTAGTACCATCCTCCCCCTGCTAGCAGCTTCACTGGTTTACCATCACCTCGTTTTAATGGTGGTTGTTCTGCTTTGCTGAACAAAAATAATGGGCTGAATCTGTGTGAGGACGCCGGAGCAACGATTCTCAAAGTTCAGATTCAACTTTGACTTTTCACAGCCCGCTTGGTTAGGTTTGGTTAGTGTTGTTGCGTCACCCGTCCATGTGTCCATGTGTGCAAAGAGATTCTTAATCGCAGTCGTTTTATGGATGCATTCAAAAGAATGTATTTGCTTTTTCCACTCATAAATGTATGTGCAGAAATTAGAGACCTGTCCAAAAACAGGTGGATGCAGACTGACCACAGAGGCTGTGCATGCCGCGGCAGCAGCCCTCCTCTAAATGAAGTCAGTACTCCACTGAGGGCCTCTTTGTAGTTTCCACTAATCTTCAGGTCTACTCTGAGCTTCAAATCTCAGCTTGACTGCTATTAGACTCTGAAAGTCCAGATGACTGAAAGAGGTGAGAAAGAGAAATCAGAGTGCCATTCGCTCCTTTTTTCATCTTCTTTGTCACCATCCCCCATTTTCTCTCTTTCTACTCCTCATTTTTCTTGCAGTTTGTCCTGATTTCATCCTCTATCTCCTCTTTCTTCCTCTCTGACCGCTCCCGTCTCCTCCTGCTGCTCCCTCTCTCTCCCTCGGGTATGATTATAGTATCTCTGCTTTCCCCTCGACGTGCTCTGAAATGAAAAATGGATCCCTCACACATCTCTCTCTCCTGTGTGTGTTTGTGTGTTCATGCGCTATAGAGACGGGGTGGGTGAAAAAGATAAATGACAGGAAAATGTGTTCATGTGGAACTAGTTCTGTGTGTGCGTGCATGCTGATAGATGTGGTGGAAGTGTGCGTTGATGGCATCAGTAAATAGTTAATGAGCAGAGAGAAGAAACGTGTTGAAGCCCCAGGAGCTGCTGATGCAAACCGAAACACTGAAAACACGGCAACAACAATACAGAACAATAAAAGGAGTCACCAGTGGCTCCACGTGCCACGACGATCAGAGCAGCTTAAAGCTGATGGGAGTCATTTTACTCAAAAGCCCAGCAGGCCTGTAAAGTCTCAGCGCACCGTCTGCTTCAGTGGCAGCTTTTACTCGCCTCTACTTTCGCTCTAATCAGTTCTGCTGCCTGTTTGCAAGTCAAGTCCCATTTCAGACTCGGCTGTGACGGCCGTTTGTGTCAGCCGGTGCTAAACGTTGAGCCCAAGTGCAGGAATAATAGAGTCCAGGTTTGTGTTTTTCACATGCCTAAAACTGCACTCTTCATGCTGAGCTTCCTGTGATGGTTTTAGGGTTGGGGTTTTGTTAATTTGGTGTTGTGGTACTATAAAGTCATTAAGATAAGATGGGGCCTTTTATGTGAGCAGAAGGATTGTAAATCCGATTCTGGTTATGGGAGAAAACATTTGTTTTTCCCGACAAACTGAACCTGCTGCGCCTATTAATTAAAAAGGAGCACATCATGTGTTCTTTGTTAATGTTGGCTGAAGAAGTCAGGAGCCAAACAGTAATGGAGTCTTCCCCACAGGGTTAAAAAGGATGATTTAAGAATGCTTTCCACTTGTTGAATACAATCAATAATCCATCTTAAACACAACAGGCTTCTGATGGAGATTCATCCAGCTGAACTGAAAGCTCCATCGGATGTCGGGGTTCTCTCACGGGAAAAGTAAAGTACAAAAAGTAAAAAAAGAAAAAAAGTAGAAGGGCTGTTTCCAACAAAGGGCAACAGTCAGCTCTTTTCTCTCATTCAATTATTAATTTCACACTCCACTTAGCTGTGATTTCTGTCCGCCTAATGTGGCAGAGCCCAGTCGGGACGAGTATTGTCATCGTCCTGTACCCACATGTGCACGCCGCCGTAATGAGCCGGAGCGCGGCGGGGGGGTCGCTGAGTGCTGTAATTATCATGGACAAGAAAATCACACACTCAGAGTCAACTTCCACATCCACACAAACAAACACAGTGACACCAGCGTGCTCACCAGCCGTGCCATCAGTGGCGACAGCTAAGACACGCACGTGTTAGTCGCTCACGCACAAAAAACCCCAAAAAGCAACTGTTTAAATATTAAATCTGCAACGTGAAATAATTAAATAGAAACATTCTGCCTTAAAACTTCATTACTTTATTTAAATGTGAAACATTCAGAGTCATATAAAAGGACTTAATGGCGCTCTTCAAAAAAGTCCAAATCGCTCAGTTATTTTCCAACAAGCATTAAAACAGAGGACACTTAAACATGAGCTCATAGCCTTCGTACAACACACTAAAGAGCAAATGTTTGTGTCCCATATGCACACACACACACACACACACGCACACACACACAGAAATGTGTTTAGTCAGTGCAGAGATTCCAGGCAGGCGTGTTTAATGGGAGATGAAACACACAATAACAGTGAGAACACCACAACAGGCCTGATAGATGATTGTGATTATTGACTGGATATTGACCGTCTCAAGCCTCATGTTCACTGACAAACACGTACAAATGTGTGCGAGCGCGCACACACACACACACACACACACACACACACACACACACACACACACACACACTGCCAGACAACCTGCAGAGGGCATGTAATGCATAACAATTAGCTCTGAAACAAAGGCAGGGAGGAGGAGGAGGAGTGTGTCCCTGTGTGTCTGTGTGGGTCCATGCATGTATTCATCAGCTGGTGTCTGTGTGTCTCACCTGGAAGTAGCAGGTTAGGCTGTACGTTTAGTTGCTTCCTGCATGTGTGTCTTCAGGCATTAGTTTGATGAGTGTGTGTCTGCACACATTAATCTGATGAGTGTTGACTCCAGCACGCCTGAGCAGCTAATAGATACAGTGCATTAATTATTACAGCACATACCTGTAGAAACACTGAACATTCTCATAAATAATTACCTGCATGTTCATTTCTAAGCAGGTGCTTCCTTTAATATCTCCCCCCGAGTGACGGCTGCACACCCTCTGTTCTGCTTACAGCTGTATTACTTATGCTAATGTGTGCAGCTCATTGCGTAAATGCTTGTCACGAGCTGTTGATTGAGGCGGGAGCCAACTAGAGGTGAGCGGCTAGCTTGTAAATTGGCGTCTGTTCTGCCTTAAGTGTGCGCCTTTGAGCAAAACACTGTGTGGGTTTCATTTGACAGTTTGTGTGCTGTAACATGTGGCACTAAACCTGAAGTCTGGACGTGGAGCAGGTCCCATCATAATGTCCACCATGAGGTATATTAGTGGTAATGTTTTCACCAGGGCTAAAAATGCTAACACCAACGATAACGATGCTGCACTTTGTGACATCACATGAAAACAGGTTTTCTGCTATTTTATATTTTTGTCCACAACAGCCATGTTTGCACATCTTCCTGCTGCTGATTGCTCACTAAATGGATGATAATTGTCTGATAATCATTTAAAACAGCATCAATAAGCAGAAATGCTTCATGAATGAACTCAGTGTAAAGCTCATGGTTCACTGTGAACAGATCGCCAGCCCCTCCCAGGGCTAACACAGAGAGGGCACCATGCATGCTCACACCCATGACTGAGTACTGTGAGCCAGAGAGAACCCACACAGCCGGCCCGTGGATTCAAACCCAGGACCGTCCTGCTGTGAGGCAGCAGAGGCGCTTTTCTGATGTCATCTGAGCCTTCTGTTTGTAACGTTGAGGGTGGCGTCTTCCTAACACTGCATGAATAGCTTAAAATGACTGAAGGCTACCCTCAGAGTACAGTATAGGAGTACTGCATGCTGTTCCTGAACAATAACTTGAAAAAATACCAGTTATGAATAATTCCAAAAGTAATTAAACTGTAATTAATTGAGTAAAAATACACAGATGGGGAAAAAATGTTTACTGCAGGTGAAGAGCTAGTTTCAGATGTTGAAAGGTGAGAAAACTGATTTGTGATTGAAAAGCTGAACACAGACAGGAGCGATGTCCTGTTTGTGAGACGCCTCCTTTTCTGATCCAGACCAAAACAAAAACCGGGAAAAGTGTTTGATCACAGCTCTCCAACAGCGACACCAAAAATCCACAAAGATCCTCAGCGGAGCAGAAGCTCCTGTTTTAAGCTCAGCTTGTCAGAAAGATTCTGTCGAACATGGCTATAAATCTGTAAAGTGCCAGAGCACAAAGGCAAAACAGTGGTTTGCCATCATCTTAGTGACGTCTATTCGACTCATTTCCAGCACATCATAACGCTCCGGGTACTCCGACTTGCTCCCACAGTCCAAAGACATGCAGTCAGTGGGTCAGGTTACACGGTGAATGTTTGTCTGTGGCTCTGTGTCAGCCCTGAGACGGGTACCTGACTAAGGTGTACCCCCAGCCCCAGACAGGCTCCGCCCCCACACGACCCTGAATTGAATAAGCAGAAGAAAATGAATAGATGGATGTAATGCTCCTTAGTCTGCTCCTTTAGTGCAGCCCTCAGTTCAGCCTCTCTTCTTCTCTTCTTTTGTTTGGCTGCTCCTCACAAACAGCAGGTGGGTGGAGCTTCTTACACCACCTCACGATGACATCACACAGATCAAAAAGCAGAGGTGTTTCAAGCAGCCAGACAGAGTACTTCTACACACACTGACCGCATCACAAACTGTTCATCCATAAAATCAGCAACAACAGAGCTGTGCGTCCAGTTTGTAACAAAATACAGAAAAACATTTATTTACGTTTATTTTATTTTTAGACGTCATTTCATTGTTAAAAACATTAGACCCTGATTGTGTTTGTGCGCCTTTTATTTTATAGCCTTTATAAAATAACAGGTGGAAAAATGAAATATTTGAGTGGTTTTTAAACACAGTGCAGCCAATGAGGAATGTTACACTTTATCCTAAAATGTGGAAAAACCCTTCGGAAACATGAAATCTCTCCACGTGTTAGACAAGAAAAGAAAAAAAGGAATTTTGTCTCTTTTTCTGTTCCTGGACAAACTCCAGGGCGCCTCTGTGACCTCACTGACCATCAGTCTGTGTCTTTCTCTCTCTTAGCAGAAAGGCTGGAGTAGCTCCCTGCGGCCGATGGACAGACACGGAAACGTAAAGGTAGATCTCACTGCTGCCATCCGTCAGCTTCCAGTGATCCTCCTCCGTGTCTGACTTCTCTTCCTCTTTGCCTGCTGTCCTGCTTCCCTCCATCCGCCTTCTATCTGTCATCTTTAATAAGGTTCCACTCCCATAAAGCTGATGACACATAGAGAATATTTCCTCCCACTCTGCCGCCTACACAGTTTTTAATAACTGATTTATCGGAGGAAGGTCTGATAAGTGTGCGCCAGCTCTCTGAGCAACCAGAAGCTCTCTTTCATGTTTCCACATCTACATTTTAAGCTTTCTGTATTCACTGCCTCCATGTTTCAACACCTTCCTTTACTCTTACAATACAGCTTCCACCTCTGATTCCAAAACCTTTAATCTCACAGGAACAACATTTTAAATAAAAAGCCCTCAGCAGAATGTTACACAGTGACAGGTGGAAAGACTTGGCTTAGAATATTTTATTAAAGAATAGATAAGCGGAGTGTTTTCTTCGGTTTCCTGTTGGGCTCTGTCACCGTTTCTCTTTAATAATATCATGCTGCTTGTCAGACGCCCATGCAGCTCTGCATGCTTTTCTGTCTGCCTGTCACCTGATGACACGCACCCTTCTCTGTACGTTCCACTAAAAACCAGTTTACATGCGTGAATGTAAAATACGTAAAGGTTTTTCTGTTGCACATTTCATTGCTATCTGTATGGCTTCACATGCTAGAGGTCACAGCCAATGCAGCACACTCATTGTGTTGTAAGCATAAATTATTGACTTTCTGTTGTGGGTGAGACATGTCCAAGTGACAGAAGAGGATATGATCCAATATGATATCAATATCAACCCACGATCAAAGAGTACTTCCAATGGATCAGTTCTACTTAATGTAATTCAAATAATACAGGTGCATGGAGAAATGACATGAGTGGCAAAATCCATTCAATAGTGACTAGAACATTATGGACAATAAAAAAGGAGCATTCCTGTGATTTACTATTAATAGTGTTTAATGATAAAGCAGCAGAAAGAGTAGAATTTTCTGTTTGTAGTGTGCACATCTAAAAGTGATTGATGCCAAGAAGATTGAGAAGGGACTAGAATACCTAGATATATAAACATGCATATAGTTTGCTACAAGAATTACAATCTCTCTCTCTCTCTCTCTCTCTCTCTATATATATATATATATATATATACTTTTTAAAAGCGAAATTCATATTGCAGTTGCACTTGCAGCAAATGCAATCCTCTTTTTTTATTTTGCTCTTAACATGGAGACTGGTCAATATGACTCAGACTAAGAGCAGACTACAGCGAGAGCACCACCATAAATCATGTCTTGTATTTACACTCAGCAATAAGCATGTGCAGAGATCTGTTTACAGTGATTGTAGATCCAGTGACTGAAATTTACACATGGCAGTAATGAAAATATTTAGCTTTGTGTGACGTATGATTAGAAGTTAGCAGTAGCAACAGTATGTATTTATACTTTGGTAATGGTTGAGGAATGTCTACTTAGAGTGTTGTAATTGGATACATATTCAGTGGTGATCATAAATCAGAATTTTCATGTCTTTACCAAGGATTTGTCATTTTTTTCTCTCATGCTCAAACATATGTGTACAGTACACACTGAGATGGGTTAATCATTGCTCAAAGAATAGGCTTCTCAGTGCATCAGTGTTTCATTTATTATTCATTTATTTTCTAATGCATCTCCCATGGATGTTAACCGCCTAACTCAGAAAAATGTGGGTCACTAGAAATTGGGCTAAAGCACTCCTGACCTGATATAGTTTGTATGAGTTCCTCAACCAGGCACTGAATGAACATTAGTGAAGGGATAAGAATCATTGAGTCATCAGCCCTCAAACTCTTTTTGATTCTACAGGAAACTCTGTCTTTAATCAGTGTTCATAGCTCACCAAGAAAGAAGCTGTTTGTCAAATGTAACAAATTAATAGTTTTTCTTGGAAACAAGCTGGTTTTGACAGCTTTGGTGATTAAATTGATGCATGACTTGTGCGACAAAATACACACTGCTGAGGAAGCATTTTTAAAATGCCAGTACATGATTTGTGCATAGTACCACAAACATCCACGATTCATATTTAGATTAGATTTGAATTAGTAAAAGACTTGGATACATAATTATATAATAATATATAATATATATAATTATATAATGAAGACGTCATGTTCATGGTCAGAGGTTCAAAGTTCAGTAAGTGACCGAGCAGCAGTCATTCTAAATAGAACCCACCAAGAAAGTTCCCACCTCGTCCACTCACAGCTCGGGTCCTCCACCAGAGGCCTGGGAGCTTGAGGGTCCTGCAGTATCTTAGCTGTTCCCAGGACTGCGCTCTTCTGGACAGAGATCTCCGATGTTGTTCCCGGGATCTGCTGGAGCCTCTCGCCTAGTTTGGGAGTCACCGCACCGAGTGCTCCATTACCACGGGGACCACCGTCACCTTCACCCTCCACATCCTCTCGAGCTCTTCTCTGAGCCCTTGGTATTTCTCGAGTTCCTTCTTCCTGATGTTGCTGTCATTGCGAACCGCTACATCAACTACGGCCGTCTTCTTCTGTTTGTCTGCCGCCACTATGTCCAGTTGGTTAGCCACCACCATTTTGTCCGTCTGTATCTGGAAGTCCCACAGGATCTTAGCTCGGTCACTCTCCCCCACCCTGTGGGGCGTCTCCCACTTTGACCTCGGGACTCGCCACTTGGTTATGGCGTTCCATGTATGCCCTGCCTGCTAGCATCTTGCACCCTGCTGTTATGTGCTGGATTGTCTCAGGGGCATCTTTACACAGCCTGGGGTCCTGCCTGGTGTGATAGACCCCAGCCTCTATGGATCTGTGCTCAGAGGTTATATATACACATATAATGAAGCATAGCGAAAAACACCACAACATTAAACACATCCAGTATTAGTGAGCTTTTAACAAAGATAATCAGGTTAGATGTTGATTCTTCATACAAGAAAATAGTTTAACACAACTCAAAGAATAAAAAGAGCCTGATTGAATTAAATAAAGTAGAATTTATTCTTTTCTTTTTTTTCTCCTTGTTTTAAATGTGTTTTTGTTTATTGATTTTAATCCAAATCCATGTCCATGAGTTTGGCTAAAGGCTGTTTGAGTTCTTTTTCATCAGCCTCTGTGTGCAGACTTCCCTCAGGACAAAATCAGAGCTGGAGCTGATTTCCAGCTGTGTCTATCGTAAATGTCTCCATCTTCTATTATATGCAACACTTCCTCCTACAAAATACATTAATCGTCCAACTATAATCAAGTTACTACTCCTTTTTCCTGATTTCTGTCATTTTCTGATTTTATTTTGAAAAGTTGTTAAAAATGTATTTAGGGAAAAAACGTTTGTTAGACTCACAAAGCTTTTAAAAACCAAACGGATTTATTCAGGTAACCCACAGAGACCCCAGCGTGCTCTATCCTGGTTATTAGTCGACCTTGAAACCTTTTTCCGGTGCTCCACTGCCACCATTTTACTTAATCAGATTCTTCAGACACCTGATTTCTAAATTCGGGCTGATTCATTAATCACAGCTTTTGTTCGTCTGACTCATTATTCCTTTTGCGGTTGGTCCTGGTTTGTCGGGAGCTTTTCTGACTCATCACCATGCTTCCACTTTCATTCTCAGGAAACGTGAATAGGAAATATTAGACTCTGCTATTTTATATTCAGCACGAGGTTTCAAACACTGATCATATACGAACATCTGCCGTTGATATTAGAGGTCACCGCAGAGTGAATCCTAATAACAGTCATTTTTGTGCCGTTTAGCGGCACAAAAATGACTGACTTGTATTTCTGAAAGTAGATGATTGCTGTTGTATTTACTGCACCGCCCCACAGATGATCAGCTTTTCCTGCTGGTCTCATTACTCCACATAAAGATATTTCACTGTAAGGCAGGCACACTTTTCCCTTTAGCACCACAAACAGCAGAATAACAACATTTCTCCTCCCTGCTCTTTAAATATAAGAGCAGATGAATCAAACCAGCATCCTTCTGGTTTGTCTGTTCAGTCACACTTTACTCTTTTAGTTTTTCCTCATTCAGATCTGTTTGTAACAGAACCTCATGATGCTTTTACATTTTGTTCTTTGAAGACTGAAGCTGTCGGTCTGGGTTAAACTTCTCTTGTATCTGCAGCTGCTGGAACTTCACTCTAAATTTCAGCTGCAGCTCAGAAAGCAGCGTGACATCAGACACTATTGACATAGACAACCATTCACTCCTCCAGGAAGGCGTTCATTGTGTGTCTTATAAATGGGCTGTGACTGACCCACAGACACTCATATCAGTGGGCGACAGTGGCGGAGGCTGACATTTTTATAAAGGTTTCCGTCCTGCTGTAAGTGCAAAGTGCTGCAGCTGTGGTGCTTTGAATGATCTCTGTAGATCAGCAGGGACCCAAACGTCTGTGATATGATGCTAAATTATTGTGTCTGCATACATTTCATCACCGTCTCTGATTTTTGTTTTCCTTGTGAACTTAATTTATTCTTCATGCGTTCATTGCCTGCATATAAATGAAGCTGGATAAACCTGCATTCTTCTTTAGCTCAGAGGAAGAAGACCCTCTCAGCTGCCGCTAGACCGATCACACAACTCCCAGGAGCCTTTGAGCCAGTCTGGGCTGGGGTGCAAAAGTCACAGGAGGAAAGGTAAACAGTTTATCAGATATTAGACACATGCAAGAGCACAGACCGTGTCAGTGCTTTTACCTGCTTCTTTTCACAGGTGCTTCCTCTTTTTACTTACTCTTTTCTGCCGTCTTTGAAGTTTTGTGTTTCTGTCAGACACAAATCCTTTTTCTTTTCTTCCCGTCTTTTTCCGTCTCATCCTTTAACCTCACTTCTCTTCCTCACTTTTAGCCCAAACCACACTTAATGCTCTCTCTGTCACCGTTCCCATATTCTTGCCTCGTTACATCTCAGCTAATCTTTTCATCCTTTTCTTTTCGTTCTGCCTCATTTAAGCTAATGTTGCAGCTCTTGCTTGTGATATTTTATCTGTCTGGTCTTTCTCCCTCATTTCTTTAAACTTTTCATCTCTCCCCCTCTTAGCATCAAATATTCGTGTCATTGCTGCAGTTCAACCATCTTTTCTGATGTAACTGCAGCGTTTTAATATCAGTGCCTCCGTTTCACTATCACTCACGTCACCTGCCTCCTTTCAAGTCTGCTCACTTCAGTTACTCGAGCAAACAGTTGCTGATGAAAACACATGTATGCTGCAGTTAGTATCTCCTGCTCATTCTCCAGCTTTTACTTCATCATCCACTTTGCGTATGATCATGTTGGTCCTAAAAATGGGTTTTCAGACATATTTTTCCATGTGCTGTGACTCGGCTCGGGTCGTCCTGATGAGGGGATAATGTGGGAGATTTTATGACAAAGTTCACCTTTGAGATATTGTCACCTTTGCCTTCCTTTAAATGAAAACACTCTGACTCTAAAAATGATGTCACCAAGCTCAGCATCATAAAACCTATTTAAAGGACGTCGACTGTGAGCCAGTTACAAAGAAATAAAGAAATCTTTAATTAAAGCTGCAATGTTCAGTTCAGTTGTAAAGTTCATACTGTAAAGGTCCTACAGTATTACTATGAAAAACATACAGTCACCTGTGAGCCACACATGATGACGGTGGGGAAAAAGAAAAGACCTCCATCAGTAGGTAACATTTCAGACAACTGCAAAGTGAAAGCAAGGCGATCGAAAGGTCCCACAGCCAGTGAACGCATCTACTGCCACTTGGTCCTTTCATATGAGTCACAGTTAGCCCGGATTAGGCTCTAAATCAGCCACCACAGCAGGACTTAGTGAAGGCCAGTATCATGGTTTGATTCAAAACCTTGTGACCGGGAGGGGTGGGGTCATCTGCTGCGACCGGCTGGGGTGAGAGAAGGAAGACAGGATAAAAGACTTATAAATGTAATGCAGCTGTTATTGAGAACGGAGAGGTGATTTGTGTTTGTGAGAAAAATCTCCAGCAGATAGAAAAGACAGTCCAGGTCTGATGTGGACGAAAATGTTGGTGAGCAACAGATCACAGGTGCAAATAGTCTGTAAATGCTGGGAGTCTGGGTTTATGGTGTTCTACAAAAAGGTGAGATTTCCATTTCTCTGTAGAGCTTCTGAAGGTCAGCTGAGTAAATCTGAGAAAAAGCAAAGCCTGAAATGTGAAGGCAGCGTTTGGCTTCAGATGGACTGCTACTTTGTGTGATATCAGGACGTCTGAACTCTTCATCGTGTTAGACGCCACCTCTGAAGGTTGTAGCTCAAAGCTGCTCCTTTGATTTCGCTGACCTGATCATGCACCACCAATCTGGGACTCTCCACCGTTTGACCCCAGAACTGAAGAAGCTTCTCGGATGAGAGGTGAAACGTCTTCAAGCAACTTAAAGAAGTCCAGATGCTTTTCTTTCCAAGCTCCTTAGAAAACATTCTCAGGTTCACAGTTGGAAGAGTAAGACAAAGACAAAATGAAAGGTTGGAGCTAGAAGTGACCAACAGGATAGGACTGTGTAACCCAGTTAACATTTATTTCTGCTATGAAGTCAATCATTCTAATATTAGAGTCTAATGAGGAATGAGGAAGGGCAGTTTTTAACACGTCTACATTAGTTACACTTTTCACATCTTTCTGCTGTACATGATAAGACTGGGTTAGCAATAAGCACCCCAAATTATAACTATTTGTTTGGATACAGTTTGTTTGGACGTGGTTCCATGTGGGACATCTTCAAATCATCAAAAAATATTATAACGTGTAAATTTCAGTTTGTCCAAAGAGTTTCGGTTTAAACTCGGCTCCTGAATCTCCTGCGTCTCCTCCTCAGGTACGTTGGTGTGCGGTAACGGGACGGTCAGCTCCTCCGTCTCTTCTGTTGCCATGGTGGCGATCCCTGACTGTGTTGACAATGCAACGCAGACTGACATCAGTTTCCAGAACACTCTGACCCTGGGGAGAAGCAGAGGTCACCATCACCACCACCACCATGGTGAGGGAGGCTCCTCCTCTCCCCCACCACCTCCTCCATCACCTCCCCTCCCTCACCTGGCAGTGCCGTACGAGATCAATGAGTTGTACGTTCTGACTCGTGGTCATTTCTTCACACTAAAACAACATTGATTTAAAACTTTCCACACATTCCACAAATGTCTCAAACACTGGACACGATGGTGATCGGTTCCTCTGTCTCCCACCTCTCTGTCTCCAGCTGTGTGTTCGAATACAACGACCCCAATGACTACTTTGATGTATCCAACCACGAGGTGGACAGGCAGGATGACCTGGAATATGAGGTGAGAAAGCTTCAGCTGCATTTCCAACAACCAAATGACACAAAATGAAAGAGCTCCAAAAATTCCTTCGGCAGTTTTTCCCATTCATTAACACAATGGTTGTCAACCTTTTTCAAGCACTGGACCCCATCCTGAGAGGAACCTCCACATACCCGGAGGCAAATTTGTGACTCCATGAAAAATACATGCACAAAGCCACATGCAAGTCACTTATCCTGATGAATACGTCTGGAATATAAAGCAGGGCTCCCAGCTGTGGTTCATCATGTCAGCTCAGAGCAAAGACTCAATTTTCATGCATTTTCAATCACGTGTCTCCCCTGTGAAAGCAAGACAGAAGATACCATTCACTGTTTCCCTACATGTGAAGGATATCCAGAATAAGACTGAAACACATTGAAAAGCCTGGCTGTGTTCACATTTTAATTTGATCCATATGAGCCACACAGTGGACGGATTTGACTGCAGCGTAGGAGACGGTACTTTACGTCTCCGAGACAAATCTTTGTTCGTTGGTCTGGAGATAATTTTGCACCACTGATGCATATTAAGACTTAACCTCCTAGGACCTGCGTCCACATATGTGGACGTCACATTTTGGGCTATTTAGACCAAAATACTCAATTTTGCTCTACAAGGGCCTGATATCCACTTACGAGGACATTAAACTGCTACTGTTCTATCGAAATTTTAAATGAATATCCTCGTATGTGGCTCTGATTTTTCATAAAAACAAAAATAAGGTAAAAAAAAAATCTGGTAATTCTTTGTTTTTACATTCATCGGGCCCCAATATGACCAAATATCAAAGAGAAATTAAAAATGCTGCTGTGGAAGAGTTCGGGTCTTAGGAGGTTAAAGTAGCACACTCTCTATTTGAGTCCAAACTAAACTGTCTACTGCGCTCACTCTGCATGCACCTTTGTGGGCGACATTTCCATCGATCCACATTTTCTGTTGCTCATCCGGGACGGGTTTCAGCAGTCGCCACCTCCTCCAGCTCTTCTGGTGGGACACCGAGCTGCTCCCATCCCTGTCCAGTGTGCCTTTGAGCCTCCTCCCTGCTGGGCACAGCCAAGACACCACACCTGACCATTAGTACTCTGATACTAGTCTGTTTTTAATTTATGAAATTAACTTGTGCATAATATTTATCAGTATCAGATTTAGTATTTTTGCATTGTCCTTTTCTCACGATGGAACCAGTTAAATGATCATTCTTTTAAAGCGAGCATGAAAAAAGACGAGGGAGATGTCAGAGACAAAAAAAATCACTGGAAATAAAAAATATAAGAATACAGACATTTATACCTGTGCAGCAAAAATCATCGAGGCCATCGAGAGCGTGACTGAAACAAAATGACTTATTTTGTGAGTAAAGGTCAGATCAGTCACATTTTTGGTGTATAAATATCTAATGGGCCGCTGTTTTAGGCTGAATGACGCTTTTCTTTGTTTCTGCTTCACTGGTTTGACTGTTTCCTCAGACAAATGACAGTTTGGTCATTAGAGAGGTCAGCAAAGTGGAAACGTCTTTTCCAGCTGGTATATCAGAGACTTCCTCTGCCATTCAGTTCTTCAAATTACAATCATTAGATAGCGTGCCCCCTTACTTACATCCTTATCTCCAGATGTAATTGCCTTCCTTGAATTTCATCCTTCATTTCCTTCCTAAATCACCTTCTCCTCTCTGTCCATTTCCGCTGTTGATGCCCTCCAGCTAAAACCAGTGAGGTGATTGCTGGATATATGATGGTCTTAACTGGTCTTTACAAGCCTCATCTTATTATTGATGGTTTGCGGTGGTCTTTGAAGCGCGCTCACTTGCTCTGTCTACTCAGTTTTATCCTTCAATAAGGTTTCCATTCAAAGTCAGTTCGATCAGACATTTTAATCGTTTTTTGGAATTTTTATCACATTTTTCTGACCTCATTATCGTTCCTAACTCCTTTGTATTTGCCCTCTTGTTCCCCTCACAAACATGGATGCTCTCACCCTTCAACATATTTGTCACGTATCAATTATTAGCAAGTTTTGGGTGTCAGCGTATGAAATACAGTGAAAGAACAGAGCAGATAGCACAAACTTTATCTGATCAGGTCTGTGTGAAGTTTCAGGTTATGGGTCAGTAACTTTAGAAAAGCATTTGGGTCTCTGTTAGAGTGGATGGACCTCAACAGTATTTCAAATGTTCAGATACAAAGAGCAGTGAGATTTTTCACAGGCAAGTCATGTTGGACCGTTTCAGCTTTACACTGAGCTGTAACGGAGACGGGAGCCACTCAGATAATATTTATGATAATAACTGCTTCACACTTGCAGAATCACAGAATTGGCTATTGAACAAACAAAGCTACGTGAAGAGCTGCGAGGCTCACCAGGAAGCATCTAACAGTGTTACCTGTGTTTCCTGCAGGAGGTGGAGCTGTACAAGTCCAGCCAGCAGGAGAAGCTGGGTCTGACGGTCTGCTACAGGACAGATGATGAGGAGGATCTTGGCATTTATGTTGGGGAGGTAACAGGAGACAGGAGCCTATCTTCTTTTAGCCCTTTATTTGAAAGTCATTAGTGCATTTACCAATTCACTCACTAAACTCACTCTCTAGTAGTTTTTCTGTACATCATTTGGTAACACTTTATAACACGACCCTTGAATAAGGCCCAAGTACCCTGTACTTATGTGCAGTTTGCAGGATTTTACAGGGTACATGAGGTGTAAAATGGGGAAATATTGCTTGATTTTCTGGAAATTTACCATGAAATGACCCAGTACTTAAATTTTTATTTTTGTTATTATTTTATTGTTTCCTGTAAAACTAAAAACAAAATTGTGCATAATCACAGGGTACTTGTGGTCTAACAGCTTAATTATTTTATTGTTTCCTGCAAAAACCTGACACGTAATTACAGGCTACTTGTGCGTTAGTCGCTGTTGCTACTGTGTCATTGCACGTGACTCCATAATATGTCTCGTACTCCAGAAAGAACAGAGTACTTACAGTGTACTTGTTTCATTGTTTCCTGCAAAAACCTGACTTGCTGCCTGTAAGTACAGGGTACCTGCGCCTTATTCACGGGTCGTGTTCTACAGTGTTACCGCTCATTTAATGCATCCATTTAATGACTTCATTCATTACTTCTTAGAACCAGCCTCTCCTAATTTCTATTAATTAGGCCAGCCTATAGTGACTTACTCATGTATTTATTAATTAATTTATTATTAATGGAGCTCTTTCCTAACTTATGAGGTAATGCATCATTTCTCACTTTCATGCGAGGTTAATCCAAACAGCATCGCAGCCAAGAACGGACGCATCAGAGAGGGCGATCGAATACTGCAGGTACGCAGACTCAAAACAAAAGGGAGGTCATTAAGAAACACCTTCACACTTTCTACAGAGCACAGTTATTAATAAACACAGGTGTTGTTTTTAACTGATTTGAAATTTTGAGTTTCGTCCTTCAGGTAAGTCAAAAACACGTCCTCCAGAAAAAAAGCACAAACGTGTCCTCTCCCAGATTTAATGACTGTGAGGGTTAAAACAGACTCAGATCGAACTATGTAAATTTATACCTGCGACCCCTGGGACACTTCTGTCCAATCAGAGCGAGCTGTCAGCAGCCCAGTTACTGCTTCCCTAAAAATAGACTGCCAGAGAGAAATGGTGGGGGAGACAACATGTCACCCTGCGCTTCCACCGCTGTTCCTGAAGGCTGTGTGCAGGCAGGAAAAGGACCCAAAGCGCAGACACTCGGAGACAAAAGGTGAACTTAAATACAGCTTTAATGCTGAACTCCAAAAAGGTAACAAAACTAAGACTCCAAGGTAAACTCACACAAACAGAACACACAGCAAGATAAGGATAGATCGCGACACAGCGAAACACAGGGCTTAAATACACAGAGGGAGCAATCAGGGAAAGGGTAACAGGAGGGAAACACAGCTGGGGCAACTCAGGCCTAACGAGACAAAGGAAGCACAACCAGACGCATTAACATGAGACACGGACTTTCAAAGTAAAACAGGAAACATAACACAGACTCACAGGCAGGCACTGCAACAGAGGGAACAGAGACGTAGACCGACACCGCGATACAGCAACAGAACAGAACCCGAAAACACAACTGTGACAAAGAAACCAAAAGACTGGAAATGATAAATAAAGCAAAAATCTAAGTCCAATAATAATGAACACTCAGAACCCCAACAGTTCCTCTCTGTTTGTCAGAGAATAGAGACCAGCATAAAACAGCTGGCAGTCAATCTTAATGTATCTCATTCTAATAGTTCTTGTGCATGAACGCTGTGCTCTAAAACACAGTGATGGAGAGACGCTGAAACACTTTAAGTGGGACGCAGCAGTAAAATAAAGGTAATTAACCTCGGGTCCAGACTAAAAAGGAACCAAATTTGAGTTAGACGTTGTTTGTAATCTGTTACAGAGTGAATATAGACTCAAATAACAAACAGTCAGCTCCTGCTGCCAACATGATGCAGGAAGGAGAAAGAAGAAGGTGTGAAAGCCTGATGTCAAGTTTTGAAATGTGAAAACAGGAAGAAGGATCCCAGAGAAGGCGAGCGAGGACAGCTTCGTGCTTTAAGTGAAAACTGGACTCGCAGTAGGAAGGAGGGGAATCAAAAAACAGGACAAACAGGAACTACATGGCAAGAGCAGACCAACAAAGGAAACGAGAAGGACGCTGCAATCTGAAAAGCTGTCAAATGAAAATGGTATAAATAGAAAAAACACAAACACGTCACCTACAAACTCGGAGCTTAAAACGACCTGCTTGATGGCGTATCGATGCCCAGGCTGCCAGCTCACCGGCGATGACTCAATAAATCTCTTCATATCAGAAATATGTGCAGGCATTTTTCCCGACAGAGGAAATGTGGAGACAGCACCATGGACACCAAGTAAACAAAGCTTAATAAAACAACAACTGTGTTTTTAACAATAAAGTATTTTAAGTGCCTAAATTAAACAAGTCGTTTTAAATTGTGGACATCTCTGCGGTCAAGCCTCACATAAGTGGTAAACGAGCTGTGCTTCCACAGCCCTCCCCACCACCAAACGCAGACCTACAAACGTACATGAGCACATTAAAGGCTGTCACTACTTTACCCACCACTGTTAGGCTACCGTGAGGTTGGGCCGTCTGCAGGAGCTTTAAGCACATGGAGTCTGTGGCTGATCCTTTTCACGTGTGTGTGGTTCTTCATGCTTTACGGAGTGCTAACTAATGAAAACCTCACACTGAAGCTACTGTCTGCTTATCATTGTTGAATCCTTAATGCTGATTTAGATCTCCTCTTCATGGGAAACCCCCAAACTCCACAGCCTCATATGTGATACTGCACAGTGAATTCCCCGTACCTTCTGATTGGATGGGAGCTTACAGCCTGCCTTTAACGTTTTCTACTGTCGTGCCCATCCAGACAGGAAACACCTCCTCACAGAATAATCTCTGGTGGCTCCAGCGTGCCAGCATCTGGCATTGAACCAGCAACCTATTGACTGCATTCCCATTTGGCCCAATAAGAATAGACTCTTATTATTTCTAAACCTAAGAGAACAAGTAACAGCATGAGAACATGAGTGCCGCAGATGGACGGGTGAAATTTCGGAGACTATTCCACCAAAAAATGTAAAGAGATACAAAATTCAAAATTCATTACATGTGACAAAGACTGAGTAGTAGTAGTCTCAACCACTTTACTGTCTGAGGTGGCTTAAGTGGAAGTTTAATTAAGATTTTAACCCTTTTAACATCTGACTGTTCTCAGAGTTTAAAATAATAAATAAAATTTATCTTCCTGACATTTCTACTCTCAACCCGCCGACTCACGACCCTGTGAAAACAGTGTTGGGGTAAAGGTAAAGCTGCGATGTGATAAGAATAGAACAGCAGCACCATCACCATGGTAATCCTGCTGTGGACAGATGATGTAAGCACCAGTTCCCATGACATCCATCCCCACAGGGAGGAAGGCCCTTTAAAACAGATGTGCTGTCTCCCTACAAGTGTGGGAAATCCACCTATGTGGGTATTTTAAAATAAGAAAACATTTAACAAAAGACTAGTTTAAAAAAAAAGATTCTTCTAATGATTCTAAAATAACTCCTCTCTTCTCTTCCAGATTAACGGCGTGGATATTCAGAACAGGGAGGAAGCCGTGGCCATTTTGACCCGAGAGGACAGCATCAACTTCTCCCTGCTGCTGGCCAGGCCCGACATAGAGGTAGCAACACGATTCAACCAGCCTCCTAAAGTGCACATACTTTTACTGATGAATACTAGTCCTCTTTAACACAGATGAAGATTACCAAAAGATTTTAGTCCTGTTAACTGTGTTTAAAAACACTAAAGGAGCACTAAATTGTCCCCAGAGGATGAATCCTACAAACTTTGATTCATCCTCTTTCCAATCCCTCCTCGGTCTGTCCTGGTGTTGTGTCCATAATGCATCCTAGTTACAGGAGCTCTGTAACTTCAGGTTGAACAGTGTCGCTCCTGTTTCATCACTCAGCTCGCCTGCAGCCCAGTTTACTAACCTACTTTCTGTCACTTGTGCTGCTGTGGGTGGCCGACACGAGAGGAAACCTTCATAAAAATCATATTCTAGTTCACAGCGTTCTTACAGTCCTGGTTTCCTCCAACAGGAACGATATGTGTTTGCTGCTTCTATCCATCAGTCTGTGACCAATGCAGATGGAAAACCAACAGCTGGGTTGACAGTAAATTGATCTTTTTGTTCAAATATTAAGTCTGAAGCTCCGGTGACCTTTCCTGTCTCGCTACAATCATAATGAAATACACCATATAAAGTTTCACGGTCACATGAATTAGGCAAAACCTTTAGTTTCCTTTGGATCATCACTGAGCTGTAAATGTATCAGCCATTGGGACACACACACACACACACACACACACGCACACACACACACACACACACACACACACACACACACACACACACACACACACACACACACACTGTCATGATAAATGTCTCTGGGATGACAGCAGGTCCCACAGTGTGTCCATATCTGCTGACAGAGGAAGAACGGCAGCCCACCATATTCACATGTCAGCTCAAACACACCTGCACATACATACTTATGGATGAACGTTCACAGAGTGTGTGTGTGTACTCACATCAACCAGACGAGTGAGCTGTCAGTCAGTTACCAACACGCACATTTATGACATCTGCATGTCTTCGTTTACATCCTGGTAGAATTGCAACCAAATGAGCTAGAGCAATATGTTTTGCATATATCATGCATGCAGCAGTTCATTCCACTATCATGTAACTCATGTGTAAAATCATGTAAAAAGCATACGTAACAATGAAAACATTAGAATCCTAGAAATTCTAAGCAATATTTTCTTTTATTCAATGGACAAACTATGGCTGCTTTAGTTCTGACACCCATCTGTCTAATCAGAATAAAACATCTGGATGCTGCCGTCAGCACTACAGTTACTGACCATCACATTCCTGCAGATGAGGAGCTAGTTTACCTCTTGCCTCTGTCACACGCCGCAGGCATCAGTGCAAATATGAAAGCTTTTTATAATGACTGTATAAAACAAAGAACAGTAGATGAACACACCTCTTAAAATGAATAAAAAATAAATAAAAAATAAATCAATAAAAAGATAAAATAAATGATAAAAACAAAGAAAATCCCTAAAAAACTCGTAAAATGCCACAGGAGGGGAAAAAAGTGGGTTTCAGAGCTGAAAAGGGAAGAAATGGATCAATAGAGGAAAATGAAGGTTCAATATTCCTTCTGTCAATGTGCTCACTGCATGTATGACTCCCACAAAAAGTCCAAGCTCTTGTAAATAAAGGCTCATAGTGGATTGGGCCCTCTTCAGTCCAATCACATAAAATACATTTTTAGACTTTAGGAGCTCTGAAATATCTCTCATTATAAATATTTACCATCTTCAGGTGGCCTTCCCAACCAGCTGGTTTCTGTACTTTTCAGCAGAGACTATTTTCCACCATGTTTTTATCCATATTTGGGTTTTGAGTAAGTCGCTGGGCCACAACACATTTCAGTGTTCATTTAATAGTTTTTAGCTAACAATGAGAATTTATGTAGACAGTGACAAAACAACCAAGCCTCTGAAAGCGTGAGGGTTTAAACACACACACACACACACACACACACACACACACACTCAACAAATCAGTACTGTGTGCAGATTTTAACAGACGACAGTACAATGTTGACATTAGTCAAAGTCAAAAAATCAATTTCCTAAGGAAACACTGATGCATGAGCTCTCTAATAAGAAATCTGCAGTGTCAATAAAGCACATTAGAGTCACATGAATTCATTTTTCTTGTCAACAACAAACCTGTTACAGCAGCTCCCACAGAATACTCCTATTATAACCCAAGAATGGAGCTGGTAGCACGTTCCTACTGTGTTGTACTGACACTAGTGGGGAAATGTAACTTTTAGCTCTCTGTACTCAGTGATGCGTGATGCTGTGCAGCTCCTGTTAACCCTCAGCTACAGTCTGCACACTGAGCTAACACTCTGTGCTGACAATCGTTGCCTAACCTGAGAAACTGTTACAAAAGGATTTTTCTCACTGCAGCATGGCTCTTGACCTCTTTAGTTCATTTTCACCTGGACTGGCTTGTGTGTCTTTCCTTCCAGAATGAAAACCCCATCGATCCAGAGGAGGTCATGGAACTGACTCTAGAGGGAGCAGACTTTCCTTCAAACCCACACATTTCATGCTCTCTCAACTCCTCTCATAATACTGGCTACTACCGCCTCCACCAAGGAGGAGAAGGCAGGTCATCCTTTCCTTTAGGAGGAGCAGGGGGAGGCAGAGAAGGTGAGGTGGAAGATGAAGAGGATGAAGAAGGAGAGGATGGCGAGCGAGGAGAGAAGGACGACAAAGAGCCACCGGTCCCCCTCCCTCCTCTGCTGAACTTGGCACCTCTGCTGTCCAACAGCCAGGAGCTGGACAGCGGGGTGGGTCGGACAGATGACAGCACCCGCTATGAGGATACATCTGAACATGACCTGCTGGGTGATCAGACCAGTGCCTGTAACACCAACACCACCAACACACCAGGCAGCACCAGGAAGTTCAGACCTGGACCCAGCCCCAGGTACCAGAGAAAGAAAGTTTATTCAAATTATTAGGAAAAATATGACACACTCACAAGCTACAGTTTGAGTTTAAGTGTTTTTCTGTCATGCTCATATTTCTGTACCCAGGCCAAGTCCTAGACCTAGTCCTGGCCTCGGCCCCAGCCCTAGGCCTAGCCCCAGCCCTGGGCACGGTCGAGGAGACATCACCCCTCCTTTCCTCCACCTGCGCGATCTCCAGCTCAGCTCTGACTCTCTCCCAGGTCTGGACTGGGGAGCTGGAGGAGGAACAGCAGCAGCAGCGTACAGTCCTCACCACCATCACCACCATAAGGTATACTAAGTTCAAATCCTATTAGGTGATCATTTTGTTGACTTATTGTCACTAAATAAAAAGCTCCAAACCTGGTACTATCCACTTTGTCTGAAAACAGTCACATACATCAGCACAACTGTGCAACCACAGACGGTTTGTCTTACCCTAGAGACCACGATCATTTGTGAGGTGTTTGTAAAATACTTCTGCAGGAAACAATGGCCTTGAAACTGAGTACCACTGACATGGATCAGAGAGTCCTCTGATGGACTCCTACACTGTTGGCTTTGGAATTTCTATGGTGCATTATGAAATGAGCAGCATGGAGATACAGCAGTTACTACTTTTGCTTTACAGCAAGGACGTCCTGGGTTCAAATCCAGTCTGTGTGTTGTTTCCAACAATGCAAAGTCATTTTTGGGTTTAGGTTAACTAGTTTCATTTTAAACTGACTGTATGTGTCAAGAATGTGTGTAAAATGTGAGTGTGAATGGCTGACTACTCTGTGACAGACTGGTAACCTGTCCAGGATGTGCTCTCACTCGATGGTAGCTGGGCCCCGAATTGTATAAGCGGAAGAAAACAGATTTATAAAAACTGCAGAATAATAAAACGTTTCTTTAAGATGTCCCTAATAATGCAGGCAGATTCTCTGTGGGATGTACTGTATGCTCAGCTGTGACTCTGCACCAGGAAACCCTCAAAGCTGTTATCTGAAGTGGTACTCTTGAGTTGTTTCATAGCAACAAGCCACGGGACCAACACCTACCAGTGCTTCAGATATAATGGTACTGTGTTACCAACCATAATGCCGCTATGAAGGAAATTCTATCTGTCATGTCAGAAACATCTGAAGCATTTCTCTGACATTTAAGCACAGAGCAGAGTTGTGAAGCAGCTGACAAACTACATGTAACACATCTCACCAACATTTCCTGAGATCTGTCATTGGATATACCATTGATTTAGTATTTAAAAACATACTAATAAATGTTTCTGGTAGATTATTTTGCACTGAAAGGACCCAAACCCAGACTCTGTATTTTGGGTATCCTCAGAAAATATGAAATCATTATTCATATTTATCGTCAATAAAAAAGCTGATTGTCAATACATGTATTTGTGGTTACACACCATCATAGTTAATGAGCTCTATCTGATGTTACACCCGATGTCCAACCTGCAGCATTACCACCACCATCACCAGCCTCTGACAATGACCATGATGATGCCGGGCCTGACGGAGGAAGAGTGCCAGCGTTACCAAGAGCTGTTAGAGATCAAATATCAGTATGAGAGACATTTGGAAAGACGCCGGAGAGAGCTGGAAAAGGAAACCACTGAAGCAGAAGTTAAAGGCCGAGAGGACGGAGACAAGGCAGCAGAGGAAGCTGAAGGCACAGCTTCTGAATCGGTAGTGGACGTGAACAGCAAAGAGATGCCAAGTGAGCACGAGTTGGCGTTGATCGAGGAGGAGCTGCGCCACCTGGAGTTTAAGTGCCGCAACATTCTCCGAGCGCAAAAGATGCAGCAGCTCAGGGAGCGATGTCTGAAAGCCTGGATGATGGAGGAGGAGACGGTGGCAGGTGGAGCGGGCCGACCAGGACCCTCTGAAGGAGGTAACAACCAGCACCAGGGTAGGAAACAAATAACATCCGGACATCTTTAGGAAACATGTGAATTATGACACAGAATTATACTAGGAAAAAAAACTGTGATAAAACAACAAGCCATCATTTATGTATCCAGTTTACTTTGGTGTCATTAGACAAAGCAAAGCAGTTTTGATTTTTAACAGTTCATTTATTTATAAAACGACTCTTCTATTTCTGAACTTATAGATTTGCTTAACGAGGATAATGACGATCCTCATCACCACGAGTTGTCAGCCATCAACGAACTCCCGGAGCGCGAGCGATCGGATGACAAAGACAGCACCAGTGCCTACAACACCGGAGGGGAAAGCTGCCGGAGCACGCCATTGGTCAGCACCGAGCAGATCCCGCCTCTTCAGGAGGATGAAGATGAAGGAGGTAGACGCCTGACCTCTCCACCTCCGCTCCTCCCCCTCAGTCGCCTCCCCCCTCTAAACTCCCCCCTCACGCCTCGACGTCACAGGAGGGACCGAGACAGAGAGCGGCGTCACTCAAACCTCAGCTGCTCCTTCTCCCCGAGCACCTACAGGAAGTACGAAACCTCCAATGGAAACTTTGCAAATGGCTCAAGCTCCACCCCCTCTACGCCTTCAAAGTTCAGGTGTTGGTTTTGCTGCAATGAGCGTTCTTTTTATTTTCATATGCATATTGACCTTTGTGATATGTTTTAATAATAGTGGATATTTTGATGTATTTCGCCTTCATCAGATCTCTGACCAGAGAAACGGGGTCAGCTTCTAGGAGGGGTATGGCTGATGGAGGGCGGAGCTCCAGAGCAGGTATAATCTTTCTCTGTAAGCATATCGGGGTCATTTCCACAGGTTTATAATGAAGAAACAAGCATATGAGCTAAAGAACACTTTCCTTTAAACTGATGTTTGTGGGTAACGTGTAAAACCTCTTTCTGGTTTTTGATGATCATTTCTATCACTTCTATGACTGCAGGTGGAGCCCCCTACAGGCCTGAAGGTGGAAGTGCAGAGTCGAGCCCCTATTTCACCCGGAGGCAGCACAGACACAGCAAACCGTTAGAACGCTATCAGAGCTGCATGACCCTGCCCTCCGAAGGTCTGGTGGACCCCCTGGACCGAGTGAGAGACAGCGGCAGGGCAGACGGGGAGGAGAGGGGGGTAGCCACAGGCAGCAGTGGGCCGGCAAGCCCCAGGAGTGTGAACAGCGCCCCCTGTGGCCTGGAGGACCACCGTGCAGGTGCCTCACGGTTAGGACTGGCCTTACCTCTTGGACTGACTCACTCATCACCAAACGCGTCTCCACAGCGCATGGAGTGGAAGGTAAACGGTGCAATAACACTGAAGGGAAAAGAATAAACTGGTGGAGTAGCTGCAAAATGACCAGTCCAGCATATCAAGGGACTCATCACAGGTTCCTCTCCTACGAGGCTGGACATCATTTGATGTCTGAGAAAACCCTCTGGCCTTAATAACAACTACAAGATTGTTATGTTTTTGATTATGATCACCAGGAAAGAGATGAATTGTTTCCCTGCTGTGTTTTCATTCTTTTTGGTGGTTTCTTTTTTTCCTCTCAGCAGGTTGTCAGTGTCTGTTCTCTCTCCATCCTTCTTCTCCTCTGTTTTTCTTTTGCTCTCCTTCTGTTAACTCTCTTCCCAACCTCTCTTTTTTCCTTTTCCCCCGTCCCCCGTCTTCTCTGTTCTAATTGCAATAAGTCCAAATGAAAAAAATACAATAAATATTAACAATAATAACAAAGGTCAAATAAAATATGTCAATCAAGTGGACCAGTATAGCAAAAGCTGCAATGGTCTACTTGATTGCTACAGTGCTGGACGGGACAAAAGAAAAAAATTTAAAAAAGAAATTAGTTGTTCATCAAAATGATACAGAAGCTACTGTGGCCCAGTTTAACATGGTTCACTACTGTAAAGTACTGAAAATGATGTCAAGTGATTTACATGATTTTCAGCTAAAGACCTTCAGTGTCTGTGCATAAAATGTAAAATCTTTTGAAAGATGCCGTACAACTGAGCTACTGGAGCTACGTAATCAATAGAAAATAAACTTCTTACATTCAGCTTAAAGACTCAAGGCCGAAGGAAAGCAAGAGATCCAACAGCAGCATGCAGCAACAGAAACATTTCAAAGCAAACAGAGAGCTGAAACTTTAAATGTCTGGTCTTGACATGAGATGCTAGGTGTTCTTTTCGTGTCCAGGTAAAGATTCGCAGCGATGGGACTCGTTATGTGGCCAAGCGGCCGGTCAGAGATCGTCTGCTGAAGGCCAGAGCCATGAAGATCCGCGAGGAACGCAGCGGCATGACGACAGACGATGACGCTGCCAGTGAAATGAAACAGGTAGAGTCTGCAAACATTAATGACAACATGTCATTGGACTAAAAGAGCTGAGATTCAAACAAAAAGTATGTCCAGTATGTGCTGTTACTTGTTTTCTGACGAGCAAATCTCGATTCATTGCCACAAACGTGCTGTGACATCATTTTCAACTGTCATTAAATCCTAGTTTACATAAAACAGAAGTACTTTAGCCCTTATATTTTGCTTCTGAGCCCAATAAACATGACAAAGTCTCATTAAACCAGCTTTAAACTGGTTTCTGTCCTCTGCACAGGGTCGATACTGGAGCAAAGAGGAGAGGAAGCAGCAGCTGCTGAGAGCTCGAGAGTACAGAAGAAGAAGAGAGTTCATGATGCAGAGCCGCCTGGACTACATGAGAGGAGACAGGTACGGGGCAAAATCTACAACGACACCCCAGAAGTTCAATCATTATTACAGATACAAACATAAAAGGTGCCACGTTTATCCTCAGAGTATGAAGTTCATCACTGTCAGAAGTCTTTTCAACTGTCGTCTGTCGGAAGAAATGATGGTGTTGAAATGACACATTTACTTTTGACTAATGTTTAAAACGTTGTGGTGTGCCATCAGTCAAACGGCCATTGTGGTTTTCTGTAAATACAGACACTAAAACGGTGAATTCTTTGTGGGTCAGTGAACCATTACAGACCCGAGATCCTTGAGATCACCTGTGAAATCCTGTCAGCACAGACCTTTAAAGGGTCAGAGGTCAGGAGAGAAGAGCGGAAACCTCACATACCTTCAAAGTAAATAACCCGTTATACAAAAATAATTATAGAGACACTGGTGCTGCAAATCAATGTTTTTAAAACACAGGTCTGACTTCATTGGTCCATCTCACGGTGCTCAACTGATGAGTGACGGCAGATTACAGGAGGACACGTAATGAACACGTTTTCAATACTGAATAATTCATATTGTACTATTACACCCATACTGATATTACACTGCAGTGCAGCTTTTTGATTTTATGTGTAGCTTTAAATATTGCGTAACTTCGTTATGCGCTGAAATGTCATATCTGTGGCTCCGACCCTCCGACGAGTTCCTCAGGATTCCCTTCAAACAGTTATAAGGACTTCGTGTGTACAGTTGTATGAAAAGAAAGAAGTTTGAGGTGTCTGCATGTTTAGTTTTTTTTACATTTTATTTTAACACCTTGAAATATTTGAAGCAACTGTTTATGTCCACCAGGGGGCAGAATACATCCTACTGGTGAGAGCCACAGGACTCAATCGTGCAGTAGACAAGTGGCTTAAAAAAGTGTTTACACAAAAACAAAATGGAGAAAAAGAATGAAAATGACACATTTACTTCATTACGTGAAGTTCGTGAAGGCACTGATCAGTCTTTTTATTTTCAGGGATCTTTTGTCATCAACAGGGGGCGCTGAAGAGCCCCATTTATCCCAGAGCCTCCAGTTTAATGTGCAGCATAACTCCCCCAGCAGCAACATCCTGCAGCTGAGCCAGAAGAAAATCACAAAGAGGAGGAATCGTCGCATTCTCGACAACTGGATCACCATCCAGGAGCTGCTGGCTCACGGCTCGAGGTCACCGGATGGAAAGAAAATTTACAACCCTCTGCTGTCTGTCACTACTGTGTGACCTCAACAAGGAGACGATGGAAACGCACAGTGTGGACCTAGAAGCTCAACACGTGAACACACCAGAAAGAGAAAAACTTAAAGAATTATAAACAAAGGTGGTTAAGAAGAGGAGAGACTTAAAACAGAAACATTTGGCCTCAGAGGAGGAATCCTCCGAGCATGAAAAGGAAAGAACGGAGATGAGTGAATACAGAGAATGAAGCTAACACTTTAGAGTTTATACTAAACTGTTTGGATGGAAAACAATCCTCTTTACTTTATGACGTCACTTCAAACTCATTAGAGATACACGTAAGGACGCACGAGCCTCAAAAGGAAACAGAAACGTCCTGCACTGGCCTCGGCTCTTAATCTCCTGCACTGGCCTGGCTGTGACAGTCTGAAAAAAAGCACAGGTTTGATCTCCTGGTCCTTCAACCAGGTGCACAGTCACATCGCTGTTAATTACAAATTTTTTCTGTGAATAGCAAATTTGTGCTCATGCTAAGACTTTTCCAAAAGGAAAAATGACTATAAGTGTAATTTTAAGAGAAAAACAGGCCAGAAGAATGGACGTTTATGGAGGATTAAAACTGAAAACATCACAAATAAAGGAAGGAAAACATGAACGTTTTCTTTCACATTCATTATTTCTTTCTGTCCGTGTTGCTACTGAACATGAAGCAGATTCTAGGTTGGACCCCCCCCCCCTCAGCTGCGTGGGGTCCTCATGTTTGCTGTGTCTGGTGGCTTCTCTCGGTACTCCAGCTTCCCGTCCACACTGGTCGCAGGTGTGAGAGCTCTCTGTGATAAACTGGCAGCCAGTTCAGGGTGGACCCTGCTCCTGACCCCGTGGACCCTCGAATAGGAACAATATCCCTGCCACCATCAATTGGATAAGCAATATTTATCCCTATATGATATATGATATGCCTACTTATCTATCCAAACGTATTGTTGTTCATTCAAAACAAATCAGTTTGGAAAGAAATAGGAGTGAAAATTCCAAAACTTTATACATAAAAAATAAATAAAGTCATTCATTTAAAAACAAACTATATGAATGAAATGATTACAAAATGATAAAAAACAAACACTAAAAACTGTAAAAATTCATGGATCTGAAAGGTTTTGGTCCTTCATGAACTCCTCGGCGCCACGTGTGAAGCAGCGACAACACCGCCAGGAAGGAAGTGACATCACTGTTTAAGGACAATACATATTTACTCAAACATTTACTGATACTGAGTAAAATATGATTACAATACTACTACTAGCTGCTGTGTGATCTGTGCTGTCACGGTTACGTTACACAACACCTGTCTTCTAATCATCATTTGTAAATCGCTTTCTCAGAAAACCTTTTAAAGTTATAACTTTTGTAAACAGTTTATTCATGTTGATGGTTGATATATGTTAAATGTTAAGTCTCATATTGTTGTTAAAATTTTATAAATTTTATAGATTGTGTTGTTTATCCTGCAGGAGCGAGCTGCAGGTCCGTCGTTGTGCTGGACCTGCAGACTGTGCAGGTGTTCAACAGAGAATGCATGAAAATGATGTACTGGACTATTATTGGATGTCATTCTTAAAGTGCTGTAAAGTACATTTTTAGCAGTGAAAGGTGTGAAAGTGTTAAAATAAAATAAAAAGGCAGATGAGAAATAAAACGTGTTTCCTGCTTTCTTTGATATATTTGGACATCTGTTTGTTTTAATTTATCAGCTGACAGAAATTTATTTACTTTAGTAATGAATCTTAAAGAAATAATGCTGCTAAGATTAAGGAAAAAACAGGTAAAAGAGTTTGAATTTGGAATGTTCATTCTTTTAGTTTCCACCAAGAAGTTAAAGCCTTTGTCACTTTGTCACTGCAGTGTGGTTGTGTAGTAAGAGTCTGCAGCTCCGCATCAGTGTGCTCAGTACTTCATACTGTCTGTGGCTATATTATGAAAAATATTGATCAGCAGGCCGAGTGATGCTCATTTTGGATATTTTGGGTCCTATCAGAGGTAATAATGCTCTTTGTGTTTGACGCGTCCACAGTCAGATCGTCTCTCTTGTGAAACAAAAGCAGGAAGATATCAACAGCTTCAAAGCTAAACTTCACCAGTCAGTGACATCATCAAGATGTGAGTAAAAAGACTAGCCTAGCTTTAGCTGCTTTGCCTTTATTGCTTCCTAATTAACACCATGTTCTGTGTGACTGTTAGGAGCCTCAGTTACAGTTAAATATAAATCAAACATACATCTATGAGACACCACGATGAAAGAGACACAAAACAACTCCAGTTTGTACCACTTTTTATTCTCTGCGGTTGTTTTTGTTAAATTGTTAATGACCCTTTGGGTCTCTGTATCCAGTTGTTCTGGTCAGTTATCCAAATATGATAATAAAGGATCACAGTCAGCTTTGTGCTTCTATCAAAGGACCTGAATGTGTGCAGGAAGCGAACACTTTCACAGTGTGGACGTCACACGTTACATCCATTACAATAAAACCTGAAATCCACATTTTGTAGAAGCTGTAAATATTATAAATGCTGTAAAATTCATAACAAAGTAAAGGATGTAGTTTTAGAGTGTGTATAATAGACGCACACCAAATGCTGAACAAGTCAGGAGGAAATTATTGGTCAACAGTGACACCTGCTGGGTGGATGTGGAAGCACTTTTCACATGTTTGAGCTGAGGTGGGTGTTAGAGTTCCCCTCTGTGACGCCCCATGAGACACTAATACCACATTAAATACTCTAGAAAAAGCATTGAGCTTAATATTCAATTAAATGCAATTTCACTTTAAAGCTTTTTTACATTTTAGCATTGATATTTGATATTTTTCAATCATTTTTCATCTTACACGTTTACACCGTCGTAGACAAGAGCATGTTAGTGTCTTTGAACTTCTGACGAGTTCAGAATCAGTTTGTTTCTGTCAATGAAATTTGATTTTAAATCAACAGTTTTTATTATACAGGGTAATGAATGACAGCATGTGAAGCCTTGTCAAGGTGACTTAAGACTAAAATAATAAAATCAAATAAAAATGAACGTAATACTACTCAAAATATCAAAACATGAAACAAAGCTAAGAATCTGGACAAAGTAGTAAAATAAAAATAAACATAGTAAACGTAAAAAAATCACAGCAAGAGAAAACAGAAAGAGAAAGAACGATTTCAGTGTGAGGTAAGAGTCGCATTTCACAGAAGGTACACACAGCAGTCTGTTTGTTACAGGAGGCCAATCACAAACTCACTATTACTTCAACAGGTGTGCTGAAGCTCACGAGGGTGTTGGATCATTTCTGTGGACCAAATTGTATTTAGGAATATCACTTCCTCATGTGTCCCAAACACAAACTGAGGTTGACGCCCATGACCTACATGTAGCTTATATTTATTTATTTATTTTTATAAGACGTGTGATCATACACATGGGTATAAAACTTTATAAAACATCCGTTTTTCACCGATAATTGTAATCACTCTTGAATCCCCATGTGAATCGTGTGAGTGTGTAAGAGTGTCGAGTAGGTTGGGTCCTGGTCACTCCTGATTGGATCGAGGCTCTCGTAGATGGCGTCTTCACGTGTGTGAAAAACGTAGTTTTCATAAGATTCAATCTGAAAATAGAAACAACAGTTTTAAAAGTTTGTTGGGTGAGAATGTTTCCACTGAAATGAAACCCAAACTGACTGAAGTTTCCTTTCACTCTGCCCAGCTCTTCAAATAATCCTGCTTGTGTTGCCATCTAGTGGTGACAACTATGTGTGATTGGAGTTACACGGGCGTGGCATCCCTCTGAGATAACGCGCGGGCAGCACGGTGAGCTGCCAGCTCGGCTTTTCTCTTTGTTCTGTTGCTTTCATAGTGAAATTACCCTTTGCTGTGGTTCTGTTTCCTCTGTATTTCATGGAACAGATACATTCACATATGCTTAGAGCTGAGGATGTCATTTCTAATAAACACCTCTTTGATTCTGCTTTGGGGTAATCTGAATACATTTTTGTATAGATGGAGATACAAATAAATGACATTCTCACACTCTCTGAGGTTCAGACAGATTTCTTTTAGGTTTGGATGCATTTTATTCCAAGTATCTAAAACAATCTGTGTTACTGCACTGAGCCTGTCAGTCGATGGTTGGAGGGATTTGCTTTTCAGATTTTTCTAAAGC